>NC_056684.1:12671250-14115000 GCF_018350215.1 Panthera leo | reverse complement strand
CTCTCTCTCTTATAGTTCCTGCATGCCCTCCTAACGTTCTCAATTTGGACAGCTAAAATTGTAACGTGAATCATGAGCAACTCAAGCATTTAACTATGTGGATGATGAACAACTGTTGAGCTCTAAAAGAAGATTGTCACAGTTCTGGTTACCATGGAAGACACACAAAATAATAAGACCAGTTTCTGCCTTCAAGAAGTTTATAATCTTGGGGGTCGGTGAACTACAGCCCATGGGCCAAATCCAGCCTGCCCTCTGTGGAGTGACCATGGTGTTTTTACATTTTGAAATGGTCGAAAATCAAAAGGATAATGTTTATGTCAGGTGAAAATGGCATAGAATTCAAACTTCTGTGCCAACGAATAAAGTTGAATTGGAATACACCCATTCTCATTCATGGGCATGTGGTCTATGGCTGCTTTCACCCTACAGTGAAGGAGTTCAGTCTCTATGACAGAGACTATACGGCATGCAACACGCAAAGTATTTACTATCTGCCCCTTTATAGAAAGAGTTTGCGACCTCTCTTATGAACTCATTGGACAGCCACTTTTATAATCATAAAATAATGAGTGAACAAATAAAGATGATATATTACCAGTCAGTAAATGGAAACCTTGTGGAAAAAATGCCATAGTAACCCAGGGGGATATATATCACTGATAATTATTTTGTTCAAAGAATCCCTCAAGAAGCAAAAAAAGGGGGGGGGATAGGAGCAGACTTTCATGTTTTGAATGGATACGGAGTAGTGGGCAGGCCATTTCAGATGGGATATTCAAAGAGGAAAGGGGAATCTGACTTGGCAAGACTAGGGTCCAAGAAGAGATGTTTGTGATCTGTCGCGAGAGTAAAAAGTCTAGGTTACGTAAAATACTATAAGGGTAAATGAATTGTCATCTGTCCTGATTTTGATATTTAGGAAGAGAAGAACCACTGAGAAAAGAAAATGTGAAATTTAAAAGCAAAATCAAGATCCTGGTAAGATCTGTGCTCAGTGTCATCGAAACAGTTACTCTGGCTTCAAAAGGTCAAAGATGGCTGACAAAAAAGAAGTATCATGAGCAATAAGGATCCTATTCATTGCCAGGACCCGGTAAAAAGGTGACTGGCTTCAAAAGGTCAAAGACGGCTGACAAAAAAGAAGTATCATGAGCAATAAGGATCTTATTTATTGCCAGGACCCGGTAAAAAGGTGATGGCATCCTAGGGTCAAAACCCCAAAACATATCCATCATTTTTTCACATTGCATATGGGTCCCTTTTTTTTTCTGTAACTATTCTTTTTTTTAAAGTTTTTAAAATAATAATTTTTTTTTTTTGAGAGAGCGCACGTGAACAGGGGAGAGGCAGAATGAGAGAGAGAGAGAGTGAATATTAAGCGGGTTCCCCTCCCAGCACGGAGCTCGACACGGGGCTCTATCTCATGACCATGGGATCGTGACGCGAGCCAAAATCAAGAGCCAGACGCTTAACCAACTGAGCCACCCAGGCACCCCTTTGTAACTATTCTTTAATGGGATGAGGCGGCACTATAATTTTCATTAAACCATTAATTCCAAGCAATTGCCTAATGAGATCACAGTGTATGAGAAAAACACAGTGTGCAATTTTACATGTGGTCATTGAAACTATAGAATAAAACACAGGATGTAGAGGGTTAACAGCACGATGGGCTACTTGCTGGTGAAGGCCTTCATATTATGGAACATTGATGGATGGTCATTGAAACTGTGATAGGCTTTGGGATTTAATTAGAAAGTAATGTAAACTAAAATGCTTGATTACGAAATTATAAAACAGTTGCATTAAATTTGACTTGTCATGTCATTCAAACATATTTGTCTTGTTTTCCTTCTGTATTGGGGTTTGGACAACTTCAGCGGCTACCTTGCTTTTTATTTATTAGCTGTTTCTTCACAGGATGCTATTTGACCTTATTTATGATATTATTGCACTGTTTGGTAAGAGTTTCCTCTTTCATGTATGGCTCCGGTGCAAAGGGTGCAAAAAAGCATCTAAAGACTTTATGGCCAGGTGTTCAAGATGCCTTTGGATAATTCAGGAGAAGTGACAGAAGTTGTGAAGGCAAGGCGGGCATGCTCAACCATGGCATAGTTTGAGGACAGAAAAGTTGTACCCGAAAGACAATACAACTAACTAAATAAGTGACTTGTGCTGCTCGGATGCTAAATGTTATTATGTAAATGTGAGCGTATATAGCAGGGTGAGGTTGCATCTTTTTACATCAAGTAGGTACGACTTGGGTGTTCATTGGTTCACTTGTTAAACGTTTATTGAGCACGTATTCTGTTCTCAGAACTGTGTCAAGGTCTAGGGACATAGAGATAAATGGAGCAGAAGTAGACTAAAGTCCAGCAAAGACGACAGGCAAAGAAACACACAAGTAAATGCAAAGGGATGGCACACCTGGGTGGCTCCGTCGGTTGACCATCTGGCTTCGGCTCAGGTCATGATCTCACGGTTCGTGGGTTCGAGCCCCACGTCGGGCTCTGAGATGCTCTGAGATGTTCCAGCTTGGAACCTGGAGCCTGCTTCGGATTCTCTGTCTCCCTCTCTCTCTGCCCCAGCTTGTGCTCTCTCTCTCTCTCTCTCTCAAAAATAAACACTTTTTTAAAATAAAAAAAAAGATAAATGCAAAGTGATAAGTGAACTGTTCGAAATATAGAGGGAATTTTCAGAAAAAAAAGTCCTCTGACCAAGACCCAGAGGCAGGAGTAGAGGTCAATGCAAAGGTTTGGAGGTGGGAAAGGGAATATCATTCCACCCTCTTTCCCATTTCCCAATCCTCTTACAGTATAGCATGTAGTTATGTGTGGCTTCAGTTCACAGTGTGAACTTTGGGGTGTGAGGCAGGGATCAGCCATCCTCTGTCTTTACTTTTCTTGTTTTTTGTTCTCTCTCTGTCTCTCTCTGTCTCTGTCTCTGTCTCTCTTTTTGCTAAAATAAACAGTTGGGAAAAACAATGATGTCATTGAGGGAGGTGGAACTTTTAGGACATTCTTGGGAATTTTTCAAAGCACTTGAAACTAGAATCTACCCCAATAGGCAAACACTAATATGCTTAGAGAATGAACAGTTATCTGTGAAAAAAAAAAAATGAAGATCATCACAGACATTTTTTTTTTAAATAGAGAGTGTCACATTTCAACACACAAGAATGTCCTTTTCTTTTGCTGTCACAAATATTTAGCTGTGATAATTTCTGCCAAAATAAAAAGGTTTTCAACTGGTTCTTAATTCGCTCACGCAATCCAGCGCGACCTGGTCGAACTAATGCAGCTGCCATATTTGAGCTGAGCTTGGAGGCTGTATAATGGTTCCTAAAGATAGATACTGATGAATGTTATGGATTTGTGCATTGAGGTTTAAGATTGCCCTGCGCCGCCCTGAGCCTCCTTACAAATACAAATAGTACAAAGAGTTTAAGGTGGCGGGGGTGTGGGTGGGGGAACATTGGGCCTGACTGGTGAAAAGCTTTCCTCTTTTCGTGAAGAACAAACCTCTATCAGATGTGTTGAAATCTCCTACTTGACCCTTGTTTAACCTTCAGCCCAAAACGCACAAAGTAAGATAGAGCTAATCCCAGAAAGTAGGTTTAAACAAACAGGCCCACAGTCTACAACGTCTTTGAGAAGTCTGATTTTCCCACTTTCCTCTCACACAAGCTGTTTAGGAAACAAGAAGCTTATGACTCTGAGGTAGGTAATGAAGCCCTTGTTGGGGAGGCTGTAAAACTCGCCACAGCTATTTGACCGCCAGTGTCCAAAATATCTGGTTTCCTGCTGCCTGGCTTTCCCTGAGCGAAACTGGAAACTTCTGCCAACTCTTCATGGATTTTCGCAACGTGTAAGAGTTTTAAAATTTCTGACAGCAATATCTTAAATAATTAACTTCAAGAATCTTCATTTATTTACTTGGTAACTTTTTTTTAAGTTTATTTTTTTTTAATACTGAGAAGGGGGAGTGCAGGGAGAGAGAGAGAGAGAGAGAGAGAGAGAGAGAATCCCAAGCAGACTCCACTCTTGGACATGGGGCTCCAACTCACAAACCCTTAAGATGGTGACCTGAACTGAAATCAAGAATCAGTCACTTAACTGGGGTTCCTGGGTGGCTCAGTCAGTTAAGGATCCGACTTCGGCTCAGGTCACGATCTCACGGTCTGTGAGTTTGAGCCCCGCGTCGGGCTCTGTGCTGACAGCTCAGAGCCTGGAGCCTGCTTCAGATTCTCTGTCTCCTTCTCTCTCTGCCCCTCCTCAACTTGTGTCTCTCTATGTCTCTCAAAAAAATAAATCAGTATTAAAAAATTATTAAAAAAAAAGAACCACTTACTTAACTGACTGAGCCCCTACTTGGGAACTTTTTTAATAGTTTGATATTTTAAAAAAATGACAATGGTTGTTCTTCTTTATAGCTAACCAATAGCTGTTCTTATTTTAAGCTCCTTTTGGGTTAAAGCTGGAGGTTTCTATTGTAGGTAAAGAGAAGAAATGTGAGCCATTTCCTACTTGGGATGACCTTTTCGTTAATACTAAAATTTACCTGATGTTTATGCTGTAACAAAAGATGTAGGAAACTGATTGTTCTGATTACATTTTGAAGATATGAAATCAGAATTATAATGCAAAATTATCCATTAGTTGTGGATATTATATATATTTGGATATAACTAATATTTTTGCGTTGACTGGCTAACGAAATCTATAGATGTTTGCACCAAAAAAAAATACATAGATTAACACTCATCCATACACACTTATGCCAAGTTTGGCACTCATCAAATCCTTTTGACTTTATCATGAATTTTAACTATATGTATTTACCTGTGTGTGTGTGTGTGTGTGTGTGTGTGTGCTTTTGCTTTGAAGGTTTTCATAAAAACCTGCATGTTTCATGAACCATCCAACTCTGAATTCTGCATTTGCCCTGTAAGCCCAATTTGTGAAAGAATTCCGGTTTGTGGAATGTTCCCTGCTTTTCTTTTGTCAATGATGATAGGACAGGGATGCAAACACTTTGGAACTGATTTAAAGACGAATACTTGCTCTGGTATATAAAAGATTCATTTATTTCTCCTCTGCCCCAAACACGGGAAAGGCACGGAAAAGAGCATGGAGTTCTTTGGGGATGTGAATGGAAGACACAAGACGAGCAAGTTGCTGTTGAGGCACTGAGGGTGTGAACTGAGCAGGGTGCACATCACGGGAATAAGTCCATGAAAGCACCACATTTCAGTGGTCTTGACCCCCAACCTCTCATTCACAATCTGCAGGAAATAAACAAAGAAACAGTACTGGGAAGTACTAATCTCAAACAGGGACTGAAAAGAAAGTAGACCATAAGATTGATAATTCCTAACATGGTCCTTCTAGAGCAGGAAGCTTTAAAAAAATTGTTTTTAATATTTTTGCTTATTTTTGAGAGAGAGAGAGAGACAGAGAGAGAGACAGAGAGAGAGATAAAGCATGAGCAGGGGAGGGGCAGGGAGAGAAAGAGACACAGAATCCAAAGCAGGCTCCAGGCTCTGAGCTGTCAGCACAGAGCCCGACGCGGGGCTCAAACTCACGGACTATGAGATCATGACCTGAGCTGAAGTCGGACACTTAACCGACCAAGCCACCCAGGCAGCTCGCCAGTTTGTTATTTTAAGTATTCTAACGGATTGTGGAATTTTGAATCTGAAAGGAACTGGTGTCATCATCCTGGTCTGATATTTTAGGGCAAAGATCTGTATACTGGTGAGGCAAATTTGTACTCCTCTCTGGGTATTTTCTCAGGTGACTACTCCTTTTGGAAATTTATTGCTTGCCCATTCTAAGTCTGTGTTTCTCCCCTTCCCAATCCAGACTTGGGATCTGGGTTGTGCATCTAGCTCACAGGTACATGATATAGTTGGTTTTCTCACTGCATATGAAGATATCACATTTTAAGATATTTTGTTGACTTGCCTAAGTTCATGCTGGTGGTGGTCCGACATGTGGCAAAAACCTGGTTCTTTTTCTCCCAGCCCCTCCTCTTGCTAATAAACTGCTCCCTGTCGTATGTGTGATATCTACGTGTTATGCTAGATAGCACTTCAAGTCTTTTGGGAAAATATCCGAGGAAGTTCAGAGTCAACAACTATTTTTTTTTTCTGTGTAAATTATCAATGGAAAAACACCCTCTGCAGCTCTATAGTACTCCCTTATGAAATTTAGTTCAAACAATTATAGATTTGCCGTTAGCTAATGCTAAGACTGAATTGTGTTTTTTCCCCCCCGCACATATAAGATTCTGAACTAGTGGAAAATACTTAAGAAGCTATGTCTTTAACATTTTGAGTCTAAAATTTTGTATTAATTCAACTGATAACTATTTATTAAACAACTACTATGTGCTGGTTACCATCTGTCTTACTCTGTATTTCCCTAGAGACAAACTCTTAGACAATAGTTTATATGCTACTTTTTTGTTAGGGAATATAACCCTGGGAAAGTAACACAAAGGGAAAAGAATAAGGAAGGGAAAAGGGAAGAGCCCGTACGAAGGTCTCTTCCTAAGCCAGCTACTACATTCTAACAGATTGTGCATAACTGTTCTCCAGGAGATCGTTCAAACGGCTGTGTCTCGGGGCGCCTGGGTGGCTCAGTCAGTTACGCGTCCGACTTCGGCTCAGGTCATGATCTCGCAGTCCGTGAGTTCGAGCCCCGCGTCAGGCTCTGTGCTGACTGCTAAGAGCCTGGAGCCTGTTGCAGATTCTGTGTCTCCCTCTCTCTCTGCCCCTCCCTTGTTCATGCTCTGTCCCTCTCTGTCTCAAAAATAAACGTTAAAAAATTTTTAAAAATAAATAAATAAACGTTTAAAAAATTTTTTAAAAATAAATAAACGGCTGTGTCTCGTGATGGTCCACCCTGGGGGAGGAATCAGCAAGACTCTATCCACTTGGTCTGGGACCCTATTGGTCAACAGTTGGCGTACCCAGCACTAATTTATCCGCGTTTCCGGATTACACATGCCTCCGTCTCAATAGCGAAGCCTTGGAGAAGGATGGGTAAGAAAAGAAATTCTCTCAGGTCGTGTGCCCCTGAGACACTGGGTGGAGTCGTCCCAGAACTGGTTTTTCCAGCGTTAGCTGAAAATCAGAAGAAGGAGCCAAAGGTCTTGGACACCAGTGAGGCTTGATAGCATCTGATTCATATGCTGAGAAAACAACAGTAAGAGTTTCTCCTTCCAAGGAGGATAATGATTCAACATGAGTCCCACACCACCAACAAAAAACCCTACAACAGCTCTCGAAGTTCCACCACAGCGATTCTCGGAGACTACGTAGGAGGGCAAATGAATGCCGTTTATTGAAAGAGAAAATGATAGCTCATGGCAGTTATGAAGTCAAAAAAGAGATTAGGTAGAGGAGAGAGGGAAGAGTGTTTTAAGGTGAGGGGACAGAATGTATAAAATTACAGATAAGAGTGGTCATAACTAGGGAGAAATGGAGAATACAAGGGCTCCGTCCAAAGCGTGTAGACTGCATGTGTAGCAATAAAAAACATTTCTACGTGTAGGCAAATTTGTTTATTGACAAAGAGGTATTGCAAAAGCATGTTGCAGCTATAACCTATACGTGTGTTACCTACAGGAGAAAGAAAATAGATGTATTTAAAGGAGGGAGAGAGAATGTCTCACTGTCTACCCATCCAGGTTCCATCAAATATTCTTTTTTTTTTTTTAAATGTTTATTTACTTTTGCGAGAGACAGAGACAGAATGCGAGTGCGTTGGGGCAGAGAGAGAGGGAGGCGCAGAATCCGAAGCAGGCCCCAGGCTCCGAGCTGTCAGGACAGAGCCCGACACGGGGCTCGAACTCACAGACTGTGAGATCACGACCTGAGCCGAAGTCGGACGCTCACCCGACTGAGCCACCCAGGCGCCCCAAATATTCTTATTATAATATAATAACGATAATTAATAAGGATGATAGACAACCATTTGTACTTGAGGTAAAAGACTAATTGTTGCTTATTTTCTTCTGGTAGTGGGACTATTGAATTAATCACACCCCTGATGAATTACCGGAACAGGGTCAGGCTACTGTAGGGATCCCTGGCTTTTGCAGCTGTTTAGGATTGTTCTTATTGTGAACTTTGATAGCCTGGTAAAGACAAAATTAAGGAATTGATGGAAGATGGGAAAACGAAAACTTTTCCGACTTGTTCTTTAAAAATGTGCCTTTACTTGCGTATTCATGAGTTTCGGATATGTATACATGTATTACTGTTATTCTTGATCAAGGACCAATTGCTTTTTAAAGAGGTCCCTAAGCAAGGCAGGCAGAAAGAAAAAAAGAAGAATAAGATTTCTTCTCCCTGATTTTGGTGGATTGAAGCCAGGAACCTAATGACAATTTAATGCGTTTCATCGTGTCATGTAGAAATATAACACGCATTAATGTGAAAAGAGAAAGAATCTCCCGTGTAAGGTTAGGGAATTGGAAAATGCATGTTCCTTAGTCAGTGAAATCTTCCTGGTTGGTTTGCTTGTTTGCTGTTTAGCATAGAAATCCAATGTGACAACTTCAACTAGTTTAGAAATTTGGTGTAAGTATCCTGTTCTGGATGTGATTTGTTCAGTCCATTTATTCCTACAATGCTGCTGAACTAATTCTATGGTACAAACTCCCTTCAGTGATTTCCAATTCTCTAAATGACCCCCCGATTCCTTATTATGATGATTGCAACATAACTTTGTAAAATGGACATTGCCTTTCTACATGGACGAAATGCCATATGGTTGGAAAAATATTAAGAACTGCCGTCATGCTTCGCTGCTCAACGTTGGTAAGCGTCTCAAAATAGTGGTAACTTTGTCATTGTTGCTTATGAATTTGGCAAAGTAACTTGATCTTTTGTTCATCCACTGGGTATTAACGCGTAGCAAACAGCCTAATTATGTTAGGGAAAATTCCATAAGCCCCAGCGTATCTTTCCACAGTAGCAAACACACTGTGGTCATTATGGCCGAAACTGTGAGATTCCTTGGCTGACGCTAGCATAATGTCTGATGACATCAGGGGCTTTTAGCGGTCCTGTTGTTACAAACTGACAGCATTTTAATGGCATGCAAGAACCAGACAGTTCTGCCCGGTGGTATTTGCCTACATTCGGAAGAACCGTGTGTTAGCACAGCTCATCATTACGTGAATTTAGATGGAAAATGAATCCTATCTTGTCCCTTGAAATATAATGACAGGACCACACTGTAATATGTCTACCATATGAGACAGCTGTCAGTCTCTCCCTAGCCAGTGTTATAAAGCTGTTCTAGGGGCGCCTGGGTGGCTCAGTCGGTTGAGCGGCCGACTTCGGCTCGGGTCATGATCTCACGGTTTGTGGGTTCGAGCCCCGCGTCGGGCTCTGTGCTGACAGCTCGGAGCCTGGAGCCTGTTTCGGATTCTGTGTCTCCCTCTCTCTGACCCTCCCCCGTTCATGCTCTGTCTCTCTCTGTCTCAAAAATAAATAAACGTTAAAAAAAATTTTTAAGCTGTTCTACTCCACTGGCTAAACATATTCATTCTGTGCGGAGTACCTCGAAGGCTGAAGTTGCTGGTATACAGTTGGCTCCCAGAACTGTCTCTGGGACTTGTCGTGGGGGGTGCGGGGAGGGGGGCTAATATTACCTCTGAGCCAGGTGAGAAAGACGGAGTTGTGTACGAGGAGATCAAAATACGATATTTATTCCAGTTGGGGTTGGAGAACTGATTCAGGCCTGGTATCCAAGTGTTTTTTTCTCATCGCGCACTCTGGAATTCAATCTGCCATCCCTGGGACAGACAGCGCCGGAAAGCAGGGAGCTGGGCCAGGGACAAGACCTTCTCTGCTAAGCCAGCCGTAAGTTCAAGAAGGACCGGTCCCTTTGCGGGCAGGCAGGGAAACCACTAAGCGAGAGGGGTTCAGTTCCTTCTTCCAACATCAGGCGTCGCATAAAGGCGCTTCACCCCTAGCGAGGAGGGAGTAAGGAGAAGACGGACAGTTGTCCTCTGGGCCCCTCTCCAGGAAGGGGACGGGATCCTTTTCCCTGCTGCCAACACCCAGGGGATCAGAGAAGCCTGCCTTGAAGACCTTCTGTACCTTTCATAAACCGTGCCGTGCTACACAAACATGACCGAGGACAAGATGCCTGAGTTATTGGCCATTTAGGCAGGGCGGTTTTTAACTGCCTGGTAATTCCAAGAATGCTTGAGAAGCATCTCCCTTTTCGTGCCGTCCCATCAACGGCTCCCCGTCGCCTTCTGGATAAAATCAAAACCTGTGGGCATTAAATCCAGGGCCCTCTGGCATCTGGCCTGCTTCACCTCACCTACTTGTCTCCTCCGTTCCCACCTGTACCCTAACCTGCAGTCCTACGGGATGATAGCCGGGTCCCCAGAACAGGCCACGCTGTGTTTCTGGGGAAGCTTTGCACAGACTGCTTCCTCAGTCTTTGTTGGGCTCAAATGAAATTACCGCCATTAATATGCCCATTTTGTAGATAAGCAATCTGATGTGCGATTACAAGGATTGCTCAAGGTCACACGGTAGGTGCTGGAGTTGAGAATTAAACCCATTTGTATCACTCCAGAGATACAAATCTTTATCTCTGGGCTATAGCCTCTGAATTTAAAGCAGCTTTAAGACGTTCAGGAATAGCAGGCGCTTAACAAATATTTGTCTCCCCCATCGCCAAAATATGAATTTTAGTGATTTATAAATAAATCTGTAAATTATCCAATCTAAATAATCTATAAATTTATAGATAGATCTATTCCTATGATCGATATTTCAAATTTTATATAGACATCAATAATAGTTCACTTTAAGTTTCTACTATCGGAGTTTGGATAACTTTAGTAAGCTTCCAGATTGTCTGAAATTTGTCAACAATAAGAATAGAAACATCTGTTTTCTGTGAATCAGATGCCAGCTATGAGAAACTGATATCAGCCTGAATAATCCCAAAGTTTTAAATCTTGTTTGATCTACGCTCTCCTAACATCAAGACTTTTTTTCACAAAGTATGTTCTTCGTGACTCAAGAACTCCTGCATTGTCTCTAAGAATTCTACTCCATACATGATATCATTTAAATAATACAACTACTGGGGAAAATAAACTGATAAAGCTAATTCAATAGAGCCAATCAATGCTGTTATGTTTTTAAAATGAAGCTTATTGGATTAATTTTATTATAAAATCACATTGTATTGTGAAAAAAATTTGGAAACTACTTAAAAGTATCAAAGAAAAGAAATATCCATAATCATATTGCCTACAGATGACTTTGGCCAATATCTTGGTATCAATCTTTCAAATTTTATTTATTTATTTAGCCTTTGTTTCATCCATAATATCCTTCTCTATCTAGACCTTTGAATTCTGCTTTATCACTTAGCAATTTGTCATTTCCCCATTACTACAAACAATTCATAAACAAAAATTTAATTCATCATTCCACTCTGAGGATACTTCCTAATTTACTTACCATTTCCCTACTGGATGTTTTCTCATACCCTGATTTTGGCCACTATCCATAACCTGATATTGGTCACTATGGGACATCAGGCACGAAACTTTATTTCTTTGCCTCAGATGATGTCCTTAGATTGTATTCTAAACACTGAAATGGCTGGATCAGTGGGCATCCTATTTTAATTTTTTTTTAACGTTTATTTATTTTTGAGACAGAGAGAGACAGAGCATGAACGGGGGAGGGTCAGAGAGAGAGGAAGGCACAGAATCCGAAACAGGCTCCGGGCTCTGAGCTGTCAGCACAGAGCCCGATGCGGGGCTTGAACCCACGGACCGTGAGATCACGACCTGAGCCGAAGTCGGACGCTCAACTGACTGAGCCACCCAGGCACCCCTCGTGCGCATCCTATTTGAAAGGCTCCTGACACAGGTTGTCCATCTGCTTCATGAAACATAAGAGAATGTGTCAGTTTCCACTCATGCTAGTTCTTTCCTTGAGTCTCTAAGTTATGTTTTCTAAGTCTAGAATTAAAACAACAACAATAACAACACACGGTCCTCGGTCCACGCTTCCTATTCTGTAACCTTCATGATGCCTTGGTTTTGGTTTTGAGACTGAAGTATGAGGGCGCTTGGCATGAACCTGTCTGTTGCCATGCTCTTCAGGAAGACCAACTTTGTTGGCTTACGTGAAATCAAACATGAAAGGAAGGAACGAGAGTTAAGCGGGCAGACTACTGTCGATCATTTTCTTCTTCGATGTGTCCTCTCTCTCTCTCATGATTTCCTGCTCCGTGCACTGCCCGTGAGTGACAATCGCCACCGTAATCTACAGGAGCAGAGAGAAAAATTAAAAAGTAGGTCAAAGACGTGGGTGTGCCTGCGTGGAGAGGTGGTGTGTATAGATGTGTGTTTGGAGATCTGGGAGGACGAGTTACAAAAGTACAGTCCACCGTGTGTATGTGCTTATTGGTAAAGGCAAAAATTAACCTGCAGGTTAGGAGGTTTGTGGCTCGCTCATCTTGAGCTGTGAAATACACTTACGTTACCCCTACATTTAGTGTCAAGATTTAGCATCTATCGTCTGTTGCTGTTGGCTTTTTGTTGTATAATATTAAAATTACTGTACTTTTAATTATCTGCGTCTTTCTCTCTCTCTCTCTTTTTTTTTTTTGAGAGAGTAGACATAGGTGCATGCGTGGGGGAGGGGCAGAGCAAGAGGAAGAGGGAGAATCTCAATACACTCCATGCCCAGCGAGGGGCCCCTTGAGTCTTGACCTTGATATCATGACCTGAGCTGACATCAAGAGTCAGACACTTAACAGGTTGAGCCACCCAGGCGCCCACGTTTCTAGTTTTCTGAATCTCATTTTAGAATCATGATACTCTAGTTAGCTGCATCCGTAACACATCTAAAAAACTATGTCACCAAAGCATTTCTGTAACTCTTTTTTTTTTCCAGCATTTTATTTATTATTTTTGAGAGACAGAGAGAGACAGAACGTGAGCAGGGGAGGGGGAGAGAGAGGGAGACAGAATCTGAGGCAGGCTCCCAGCTCAGAGCTGTCAGCACAGAGCCTGATGCAGGGCTTGAACCCACAGACTGTGAGATCATGACCTGAGCCGAAGTCGGACGCTTAACCGACTGAGCCACCCAGGCACCCCGGCACTTCTGTATCTCTTAGGCATGGGTGAAATCTACTTGATATTTTGAAATCTGGATGCTTATCCCCTGAGCTGTTTTTTTTTTTCCAGGAGTCCCATCTCTTGTATTATACTGTGCATTGTTTTCTTCAGCCGTCAGGTTTGCTTACATATGGACTGAATGCTCCATTTTAATTTTAATCCCTAGAATAAATGATGATTTGAATGTGCGGCCCACCTGTAGTTTCAAAGGAAGATGACAGTTCCGATACATAAAGTAAAAACAAAAACATGTTCTGCAAATCACACGTGCAGACACGCACATGGCAATTTATATGGCTATGTGTTTCTTTTTTTTTTTAATTAATGAATTTATTTGGAGAGAGAGAGAGATCACGATCAAGGGAAGGGTAGAGGAGGGGGAGGACAGAGATTCCCAAGCAGGCTCCATTGTCAGCTCAGAGCCCAACACGGGGCTTGAACTCAGGAACCGTGAGATCATGACCTGAGCAGAAACCAAGAGTTGGATGCTTAACTGAATGAGCCACCCAGGTGCCCCTGGCCATGTGTTTCTTAACTGAGACGAGAACTTTACCATAGGCTGGATAATCTGAAACACACTGTACTTTTTGGGGGCTATGGGTTGTATTTCTAGGAACAAGTGGGTATTCTCACATAGCTGTACAATTAGCTTTAGAGACTTCACACATAAATTCATTTCTGGTCCTACTTCTCTATTTCCTGCCGCTGGTAGATCTCATCACTGCCAGTGGTTCCGAAGTAGAAAATTAGACATTTGTGGTCTATCGATTACGTCACCTTTGTTTTTGTTGTTGTTTTGGTTTCTGATGTACACAGAATAAATCAGGGTTTCAAAACGAGAATATTTTAAAATGAGAATGTTATCCTTATAACATGTCTGAATTGCAAAGGTTTGTCAAAATAGTCACAGATACAATGGGTCTCATGATGTTTCCTGCTAAACTTCTAAAAATTAGAAGTTTGCAGTTAATAAGCCTAATACTACTTAGGCTAGGGCTCATAAAGCTCACTGACCATAATTTGTATGAAAAATAATATTCTTTTTTGTTGGGCAGGGAGCAGGGGATAAGGCAGACATCACCATGCCCCTTGTGTAGCACAGGAACTCTTTGGTAAGCAACTCCTGTTCTAACTCTGAATGTCACCTTTGGTCACTCCCTCCTATCTAACTGTGCTTTCCCCAGGGTGATTCATGCTGACTGTTTCCTATCCCTTGCCTTGCCTAACACTTCTCGGACTGAAATATAAGGCCTCCCCCAGATTTCTATTTTTCCTCCAGGACCTAGTTACAGGTTGGCCAGGTCTTTTCCAAGCAATTCATGGCTTTCTCCTTTGCGATACCAACAACACTGGGGCGCCTGGGTGGCTCAGTCAGTTAACCATCTGATGTTGATTTCAGCTCAGGTCACGATCTCATGGTTTCGTGTGTTCCAGCCCCTCGTAGGAGGCTATGCTGGCAGTGTGGAGCCTCCTTGGGATTCTCTCTCACTCTCCCTCTCTCTCTGCCCCTCCCCTGCTCATGCTCTCTCCCTCAAAATAAATTGATTAAAAAAGGAGAGAGATACGAACAGCACTATCTACTGCATTGCAAATATTTGTTTACTTTCCAATGAAACTCAAAGGTCCTCCGGTAGGAGCTCATAATAAAAACAATCATGTTTAACTCCTCCTTCTCCTAATACCTAACGCTAGTTCTAGAAGAGAATAGCTAATAAATAAATGTTAGCTGAATGAATAATGCATGAATGGCCTTGGGTCACCCGTAGTATCTCTAAAAGATGATTACAATGGCACTAACAAGGAGATAACTAATATTATTTCACTAATTTTAGAAAGCCTGGAAGCTTAGGGTCCTATCTGTGTTTCAATCCACTACAGGATTAGCAATTATGTATTACATTCCACTAACGACCAGACTTTGATTCATAATTACATATTTTTTTTCTATGAAGGGAAAACCAGTTATGAAGGTGGAAGTGATAATGATGCCGAAAAAATGAGGGAAGTCCTAAATAGTCGGAACATTCAAATTATGGAAAATCATACAAACGAAGTCTGAGTGTGTGTGTTAGTCAAGTTCGAGTTGAAGTTAAAAAAGATTTGAGGAACAAAAAAACAACAATAAAGTGGAAATTCAGTTGAGAAATGGATGTCAAGTCTTCACGACACATCTTTCATCGCTATTCCTCTTTATCTCAAAAACCACGTTGGTAGCATTCGGTCCCAAATTTCCAAGCCTCGTGTTTCTCCTTCACTGTGATGTTATCAGCTGGAAGGGAAAAGCTGGCCACGAAACTGTTAGGTTAAGCACTTTTCCACAGGAACTTATTGCTTTAATAAGTTGGGAAAATGCTCTTAAGGAAAACGAAAATAGTCATCGAAGATTCATTAGAGGGGGGTGGGGGGGGAAGGAAAACAAACCCAAAACACAATACTTGATTCTCCATAGAATTTACCCTTCCCTTCCCATGGAATGCTGCGCAGGCCCCAAGGTCTTAGCAAAGAGTAGACGTTCGACAGCTGACTCCTCACTTGGAGGGAGAATGACGTTCCTTGGCATCAGCACGGTAGGACAAGAGTACACACAGCCACGGAGTGTATGGCCTGTGTCTCTTCCAGTGCCCCAGGGGGCCAGGGATTCCAAGATAAACAATGCCGCACGCAGGTAAGCACTCAATAAACATCTTCTGAAGGACGGATGAACGTCAGAAAACATGTTAATTCTCTCTGATGACTCTATTCCCTCGGTGTCGATCAAGTTCTCACCTTCCACGAGTGTATGGGAAGCAAATAAAAATCACTTCCTACCCAAGAGGATTTGCAGGTCGCCTGACCTGCGGCCCCCGGCCCTCTCTAGAAGTTACCGTCCATTCGAACAGTCTTATAGTCATTCACCATTTCTGAAAGCAGTATGCAACCACACCGTAAGCATGTTTCAAGGCCTCGATGGAAAGATACGGATCTTTTCCCTGACCAGCTGATTTTACTACTTAACCCTATTGACAGAGGACTTACACTTTTTGAAGATACCTGTGACTAAGATCAGCTTACGGTTAAAAATAATAATACTGTGAGTGTTAGAAGCTAATAATAATATGAGTCATGCGGATACCCAATGAAAGGGAAAAGGAGACGGTTCACTTTCCCAGCAGTGAGGCTTTCTCTGGGCTTCCTGGTTTCCCGTCACCTCCCCCCCACTGTCCCATAACACCCCACCCTTCTAGAAAGCGCAGCAAGTTTTCCTGCACAGGCTGCAAAGTTTGGATACTTTTGCATGAGGTCGTTTTAAAGTTGCAGTCCGGTGGGGTAAGAAAGGTCAGGAACGGGCGGAGGGATGGGCTCTCTACAGCCCTATTCTGTCTGTGACTAAGACAGCCAAACATTCTTAGGTTCAAAGCCATCACCCACTCACCCGACGGTCTCTCTGGATGGTTGAAAATGGCTTAAGCAAGTACATACGGGTTTAAGGAGCCGCTCAAAAGGACTGAAAAGCAGGCTGTCCACAGAGAAGCCATGTCACCGCGTTGACAAATAAGCATGGTGAGAGCAGGCAGGCGCCGGGCTTCCGGGGGGCTCACAGGCAGGGGGAGAGGAAGGCTCAGCGAGTGTGGGAATAAGAAGGACGTGTAGCATCCTCCCCGTCCCTACTATTATATAAATGTTATATTTGTCAGGCTAGCTCCCTCCCCGACCGCCCCCCAAGCAGTTCATAGACAATAAACCACCAGGAATCCCTAAAGGGTGGTAAAATGCTGACATGATTTAAGAAGGAAGACACTGATAAGAAGATAAAAATCTAATAAACAGAGTCTAGAGAACCTCGGTGCGTCTCAGGCGCTTGCCAGGGTAAGCAAAACCCTCCCAAGGAAAACAAAAGGAGCCTGAATCACAAGGCCATTCCACTCACAGACCATCTGAAGGAGAAAGCTAAGGCCGTGACCTCTGCAGGCTGCAGTTATGAGCGCCCTGACAAGAAAATATTTGATTTGGTTCAAGAAGCAAAATCAGTCACCGGATTTTTTAATATCGTTTTTTTTTGCTTCGGCAAATAAATAAAATAAAATAAGATAAAATAAAATAAAATAAAGTAAAATAATGTCTTTTGTTTGTCCTTGAGAGTCAGTTGGGTGCCCGTGGTCAATATCCCTCCCACTTAGGTAGTTTCTTCTGTTTAACTTGGCCTTCATTTCGTCTTGGATTTTCATCAACCCCAGGAAAAGGTGGATTCACAGGCCCATCGATTTTGCTTTTTTAATTAACACAAGGCTCCTGAAGGCTAATCTCAAGTTTCTCACGTGAACCTGCAAATATGTAAAGACGTACATTCTCTACAGGAACCGCCGTGAGAGAGCCTGCGACGCTGTGAGTTGATGGCTGAAGATTTAGGAAGTACTCAGGGAATTTATCTGGGCCTTTGAAATCTAGAACAGAGAATGTTATAACAAACTGCTGCTTAGACTCCCACACTAACTCAAAACAAAACCTACAAGACGGTTGCAATTCTGAGCAATTTTGCTGCAACATTGATAAAACATATGCCATAGGAAATATTTATGTAGCTACGCGTGTGTTTGGTTCTTAAGGAAAATAAGGAGAATGAGAAGAAAGAGGAGAAACCCCATGGAGATTTTGAAAGGCTCTTCGAGTACATTTGTAGGAGATTCGATGCTTATGGACACTAGTTTAGATTATATTTAGTTTAATGTTAAGATTCGTGGCTTTCTTGTGTGTTTTGTTTGGTTTTGGTTTTGGTTTTTTGTTTTTGGTGGGTTTTTTTTGTTTTGTTTTTTTTTTTTTTTGCTCTTATAGGCAAGAACTGCATTTATGTTCATCAGGCATAATTAGATGAGTTTTTAAACTTTTTATTATTTTTTTAATGTTCATTTATTTTTGAGAGAGACAGAAAGCGAGTGGGCCAGGGGCAGAGAGCGAGGGAGACACAGAATCCGAAGCAGGCTCCAGGCTCCGCGCTGTCAGCACAGAGCCCGACGCAGGGCTCGAACCCACGGGACCGTGAGATCATGACCTGAGCCGAAGTCAGACGCTTAATCGACTGAGCCACCCAGGCGCCCCTAACTTATTTTTTAATATTTACTTTTATTTTCTCCAAGAGAAAAAACAGGGGACAGAGGTAGAGGTGGGCATGATCTGGAAGGAAATAAAGAAGACTTACCAGTGCAGAGGTGAAAACACAATAATCTGGGTAGAATGAAGGAACGACTACGAGCAGCGGGAGAAAAGGCGAAAGAACGGACTGATTTCCGTGTCTCTTCATCCCCTGGGCAGGTGTCGGGAAGCAAAGCCGGGTCACAGAGCAAGCCTTGAGAATTATCCTAAGCACATAGGGCCCAGAAACTCTTCAGGGTCATTTGATGATCAAAGATCCAGGAAGAGACAGGTGAGGCCAGGCAAGGATGAGAACGTTGTTCTTTGAAGGAAGCACTTTTCATAAGAACAAACATACTTAAAATAGATAATTTTTTTTTTAATCACGACGATACATGTTTCAAATTGGAGAAGAGGTTCAACGACTTTGTCATCGATCTGAGACCATGTTTCCTGTGGGCTTTTGGAAGAGTCTATTCACGTTGCTTTCTTACCCAGACGACCTCCACATTACAGCATATACACAAGACGGCCAGATTCTGACCGTGGAGATCCTGCCATGTTTGAGCATGAACACGGGTCAAGATTGGCTGCGATAGACTTGTTAGCAAAGTCTACAATGAGAAGAAACAACACCAAATTGGGCAAAATTAGACAACTCGGAACCTTGACGTCAGAAATGTGTTAATGTGCTTCTTGTTTTTCAGACTTGGGCAGCTTATACTTGGGTTTGCCAGCGCTAATGTGATCCTCCCGGGTAGTAACCCGTAGTTTTAAAAACTGTGTAATCGTAACTATGCTGCTTGGAGGTCCTGTATTTAGAAAGTGCATTAAAAGCATGAATCCTGGAATCAGGCAGCCTGGGTTCAAATCTTGGCACCATGATCACCAGCTGGATGACCTTGAGCAAACTGAAATTTACTTAACCACTTGAGACTCAGTTCCCTCATTTATAAACTGGGATAAACATAATACGTATTTCACGAGAAGTAAGTGCATTAATTTAGATACAGTACTTAAAACATAGTAACAAATAGCTATTATTGGGGTTTTTTTTTTTAGTTATAAAAGGAATATGTGCCTGTCAAAATCTCATAGGATGCAGAAATGTATTTAAAAAGGAAAAAGTGATATATTAATGCTGACATCTGGGGATGATCACTGTTTTTCCCAGTTCTTATTCATTGTGTGTGCATGTCGGTTTTTAAAATTGGAATTATAGCGCACGCATGGCTTTATTTATTTCTCTTATCTTTTTCTCAGTAAATATCATAGATAGATAATCTAATATTCTCTCACACGGATGTAAGAAAGTTTAATCAAACCCGCTGGGTGTGTGGATGCTTTATAAACATACGCCATGATAAGCAATGCCAGATTGGACATCTTTCTGTACAATTTTATTCCTGTTTTTCTTATATACATTGGGTGAGGAAAATTAAATATTGCCTTATTACGTGGGGAATGCCAAAATAAAAGAAAATGGTCATTAAATGGTTTCAACTTTGAAAGCAGGCACACAGCACAGGCTGAACCCTTCTGAGGTCTCCGTTAAAATTTGAGCGTATGAATACACCTATCTCTCCTCATCATTTCTCTCTTTCCATAATCAATCCTTTGGATTTCTTGAAATTCACCATTTAAATCTTTAAAGACCTAGCTTAGAAAGGTTTGTACACCTTACCATCCATAAGCTTAATTAAAAACTAATACAAACAGCTTGATTTGATAACACAGATACAAAGGAAGTAGACATCTCAACCGAATGAACAATATAGAGGCTCATTTGGAAACTCTATTATTAGCACCTAAAACTGCGAACTAAAATGGATAAGATCTGCCCCTCAAACAACCTACTTTGATATGCGGTGCATAATGACATTTTCTACCGTGTTGCGTAATGACTTCTGGGCTGAGATGTTTCCACACTGCTCAATGTCATGAAACGTCATGGGTCATAAAAAATTCTACTACCTCTACTTGAGTTAGGGATATTGATGATACAGAATGTCAGTTTTCAGATTTCAACCTCTTAATTGAAGGCTTCTTCCTAATTCCCAGGATGCGACTTGATTTCTCAAATGGGGTTATCATTATGGTTTCAAGGAGGCTGAACACTAGCCTTTCAGGCCATATGAATGAGTTCTAATTTCCAAAAGATCTACAAATATTCATGAACACATCCTCAGCAGTTCTTTTTCAGCACAAAAGTCACTTAACGTTAAGTATATGGAATATTCTAAGTGAAATTTGAGTTTTCCCAAATCTGGGTAGTATGGATTTTGCCTACAAAATAATAACTTTGAAAAATAAAATTTTGGGCGTGCCTGGGTGGCTCAGTCGGTTAAGCATCCAACTTCGGCTCAGGTCATGAGCTCACGGTCTGTGGGTTCAGACCCTGCTTTGGGCTCTCTGCTGACAGCTCAGAGCCTGAAGCCTGCTTTGGATTCTGTGTTTCCCTCTCTTTCTTGCCCTTCCCCCATTTGTGCTCTGTCTCTCTCTCTCTCTCTCTCTCTCTCTCTTTCTCTTTCCCTCAAAAATAAACATTAAATTTTTTTAAATAAAAAATAAGAAAAATGAAAAAAAAAAACCTTGTAAAGAGAAAGGTTAAAAATAAAAATCTCAAATGTATTTATAGAGACAAAGTAAAAAGATAAAATGTGAAAATAGATATAAAAACAGCACAATAAACTGCTGGACGAAAAATCGAACTCCTTAAGTTTAGATCAAATATATTTTGTCACCCAAGTGTGCTGTCGTTATCATTTTAAAGAAACTTATTATTACTTGATAATCGTTGAATATCAAGAAATGCTCTGAAAAGAAATATTTACCAAATGCATCTGAAAATGTGAGCCCTTTTCCTACAATATTTAAGAGGTCTTTATGCACTTTTCTAGAGTAATGAGAAGCAAGATGTACATACTTTTTTATTTCAAAAAGCGTTGCTTTTGGGACATGCCAAAAATTACCAAAATAACTATAATATTTTCCTTATTTCTACTTCTTTCAAACAGACTTCATCTCTTTGAAAGTGACAAAAGTTCATCATTTGTTCATTCACTTCTTCATAGCGTGACAAACACAAACATAAAAGAGAGTCGTGTCATATATATTATTTTGCAATTTTTTTTAAGTCTATTTATTTGGGGGCAGAGGAAAGAAAGAGAAGGAGAGAGAAAGAATCCCAAGCAGGTTCCATATAACCAACACAGAGCCCTACATGGGGCTCGAACCCACAAACCTTGAGATCATGGCCTGTGCAGAAACCAAGAGTCGGATGCTCAACTGACTCAGCTACCCAGGTGCCTTTGCAATTTAAAAAAAAAAAAACATCAAAATTATTGGTTCCTTTTCCATACCACAATCTTATTTTTTGTTAGCGTTTTTATTTATAAGTGAATAGAGACTTTTTTTTTTTGAGAGAGTGTGTGCATGCATGCATGAGTGGGGTGGTGGGAGCAGAGAGAGAGAGAGAGGGAAAGAGAAAGAGAAGGAGAGAGAGAGAGAGAGAGAGAGAGAATCTTAAGCAGGCTCCATGTTCAGTGTGGATCCCAATGTAGGGCTCAATCTCACGACTGTGCGATCATGACCTGAGCCAAAAAAACCAAGAGTTCAAGAGTTGGATGCTTAACCAGCTGAGCTATCCAGGACCCCCTAGAGACTTCCTTTTGACATCTTACTGATAACTGGTTGACGAGTAAAAATGATACGGAGCATTCTTTAGAGGAAATTTGATATTGAAAGGATGCTAAATAATTATCTGCACTGGATTAACGATGCCTTCATCATGTTCTACATAGGTAAGCAACAGGTGCCGACACATTTGCAATCCAAGAGAAGCCGTAGGTCTTCCTGATTTCATAATTGCCTACTTCCCTTTGGCAAAAACCAGAGAGAAAAGACTGTATTTCCACGAGTACTATCTAGGAGGACCTACTCAGGGTTGTGCAGGACAAATTCCTGAGAAATCAATTGGGACAGAATCCGGGAGAAAGATGGGCTCCTCAGTTACATGGGCTACTCCTACCCTGAGCAGACTGAATGCATTTCTCCAGCTGCTGTGACAATGACATGTGGCCTGGAAGAAATGGCTCAAAGGTCATGGTCCTTATTCACATGGAAGCCAAAAGCCGGATCTCCTTATTTCTTTCTCTCACCATGTCCCAAGAAGGCAGGCTTCTCTAATCACATCGTGAGTCCCATGATCTGTCATCATATGCAGAGTAAGCCCCCTGAGACAAAACATACCATCATAACCTTCCAAAGGGGTAATGCCTCTGTGTTGTTGCTAAACAGTTCATCCAAATTCCCCTCCTCTCCTCGTCTTCCCAAAGAGTTTCAAAGTACTACTCTGTGAAAAACTGAGACATGTGTTTGCTCTTTTCTCATAATCAATGAGAAGATTTGGGTCTTGATGTCGAGGTATGGAAGAAAGCAAACTCTTTTGCCCAAAGGGGGGAAAATGGATGGGAAGAAAGAGGAAAAGACACTATGTAAAAATAAATCTAAAGACCCAATAAGTTTGATTCCAGGTAAAGAATCGGGCTGATCTCTAAAACATCTGATGCCAAAGACCTCCCACCTGAGTTTCTCATGTTCTGTATGAAGTCTTTACATTAGAACCCAACTTAGAATAAATTTGCTTTAATACCCTCCCTTCCTCCACATGGCAGACTTACAATTCCATAAACTGCTCCCTTCCTTTGCTTGCTTCTCCTCTTCTCCCCCCACCGCTAAGTGTGTATTCTTAGGCTCGGGAAGAAGTCAGAGTCAGTTATTGTACACAAATCATCTCCTGGCTGAAGTTTTTGGCGGCAGCCAAGAGAGGAGAAGGGGAAAAAAAAATTAGAAAAATTTCAATTTCAGGACCATTATTATTTTCATTAATCATAAGAGGCGCTGTCACCCCTGTCCTTATTCTTTAGAAGGAGATCTATTATACGGTCCATTTAGTCCAAGCCATATTACCTCATATGTTTTCCTGGCTGACCAAATAAGACTTAAGAGATAAAACAATTTACTGTTCATTATGATCCGTGTCCCTGGAATCAATCTATTAACCTACATTAACTGGATATGTGACGATATCTCACATGCACGCTTCCTCAGTTTCAGGAAAAGGCGAGAATATGGGGTGGGGGCCGAAAGAATGAGGGAAAAGGAGAGGGAAGGAAATCAGGGCCCATAAAGTGCAGCAGACGTATAATTTGCCAACCGAATACAACTTCATTTTCCTTTGCCCGCTGCTGCGCCCCCCCCCACATCGCCACACAGCCCCTGACCTGTAAAGAAGTCTAACAAATTGGCTTCTATTGTGGAGCCAAAAGGTGCCATCAGAGAAGGGACGGTTCACTGGTCCTAAAGTATGATGGGAAATCTCAGGCTGGAATAAAGAGCCGCCGTTTTATGAAGTTAACCCATTAAGGTTAAAAGCAAGCAGGAAGCTCCGGCCGGTGGGCCAGCAGCACCCGGGAGGAGAGAATCCCTCCAACCTTCCCCTTCCAATGCAGGGAAGGCAACACCAGGTGAAGGAAGAGGCACACCAAGTTAAAATAAAAATCAACATCGTCCCGCTATCATAAGCAACAAAAATCCCCCTGCAGTGTCTGGGACAGGTCCTCTGTTTCCTGCTCTGTCTCTGTCTCTCTCTCTCCATGGATGACGGATCATAAGCAGCTCAAGAAAAGGAAAGGCATCTCTGGGCAGCCTTGATGTCCCCCTGCACGGCACTATAACTTTCGAGTAGACAGTAGAGAGATTGAGGGGACGCATTCATTATGACGCGAGTCTGGGACCTTATGTATCCTACTTTTGCGACTGCTTGTTGAGAGCTCATCTGGGTGTTGACTTGCATGGTGTAAATTTCCCTCTGAGACTCCAGAGCCTGAGCCATGGCTGCCCCTCCCACAGGCAGGTCCCTGCATACCCAGCGCAATGGTCCAGACCATCCAAGTGGCCAAGGACCCGAGTGTCGTTAACTCACAGCCAGAGCAGACTGTGCCCAGTCTGGGTGAGCCATCACCTGCTTCCATTGTGGGACAGAGCCCAAAAAATTCTGACTGTATTCATTGCCATCGCATGGGTGATTTGCATCACCATTACTGTAAGAACCCGGATGGAGGGATAGAAATACAAAACTCTGTTCTTCATTCAACCTTCTCAGCCCTAGGAAGAAGGAGAAATACCTGTCTAGTATCAGCTATTCCTTAGCTTAGGGCACATTTGGAATGGGAAAACTTCCATGCAGGTGGGGCTATGGGTGAGGGGTGAGGAGTGGGGATGTATTTCTTGGCAGCTGTGCATGAGTTACTGCTTACTGATCTGTCTTGTTCCAGCGAAGAGGAAATGGAAGGCATCTGGCATTATTGGGGAGTCATGCTTTTCCTATCTTAGCACAAGGCCGGGATCACACAGACGTTACTCACAAACATGAAAAATGCTAAAGAGCTATAGAGTTACTTTGTGCGCTGGAGACCTCACTCTACCTTCTCCTGGGTGTTCATGGGTGCATCTCCGGGCCAGGCCAATGCAGTCATATTTACTCTGGCCCATGTCAAGAGAACCATTTTTTTTTAAAGACCATGAAGCGTCTCTTCCACTTGAAAATACACACGCCGTTCCTTCCTCCTTTCTCCAGAAGCACTGACAGAGAGAGAGAAACCCACCAAAAAGAGGTAAACAAAGCTAACAGCAGACACATCTCCATACCCTTCATTTCTCCACAAAGTTGTTGACATGAGAAAAAGTAGCTTGAACTGTATTTCTGCACGAGCTTCTAAATCACTTTACACATGCTGTATCAAAGTTTGGAGTGTTTTTTTTTTTTTTCATTATCTCTCTCTCTTTATTTTTCCTTCACTGAAAGTAGGGAATGCATCCTTTACTTTCTGTAACCACTGTATCAGAGAGAGAGAGAGACAGAGAGACAGAGAGAGAGAACAGGCATTCCACAAGTGTTATGGAACCAGGGAGAAGTTTGTATTCTGCAGGTCTGCGGACAAGAGCTCTTCAACAGGGCTTGACTTGATTCTGGTAACCATCTCCATTTGGGTGTTGTCTGAGCTCTTCCGATTGAATTGGCCTGACTCTTTCCTTCTAGTACTTTTTCCGGGGAGTCATTATGTATTAAGACCCTTAAAGGAAGGTACGCTTCAATGGGAAGGGGAAGGCTGGGCCTTTGGGGGCCATTCCAGATGTTGTATCCGTAAGAGTCCATAGTCATGAAAGCATTTTAAATATTTTCAGTGCTTTTTTTTTTTTTTAATGCGCTTGTTATACTCTGTCAAAGCGAACTTAAGAAAATCAACGAAATTAAGTGCATTGATCCATTCAACACATATTTATTGTCTAGCTTATGACATGGAGAGACCGGGTAGTGAATAAGACAAAGTCGCTACCTTCCCAGAGCCTAGATTCCAGCGGGGTAGGGAGACAATAACAAACAGAGGAGTCCACAGTAAGCCAGCTGGTGATAAGAGATCTACGGGAGAAAAATAAAGCACGGGAAAGAGGATATGGGGCCTCAGTGTGTATCTAGGGGCACGGGAAGGATACAGTGTATATTGATTTCTAGTCTAGATACTTACTGCTGCACAGTGAATCACCATAAAATCTACTGGCTGAAAAAAAAAATGTCTTCCTTCTCATGATTCCACTGGGACTCAGCCGGGCAGTTCTCCGTTGGGATCTGCACCCGATTGCAGGCACTCAGCAACCACAACGGGAGTCATCCGAAGAACTGAACGGGCTGGATGTTCAAGATAGCTTCTCTGCTCACCCGGCTGTCAGGTGGATTCTGGCCAGACACACTCTCCCTCTGCATGATGTCTCCATGAGGCCCTCCTGGGCTTCCTCGCGGCCCAGGGCTCAGAGAGTCAGGCTTCTTATATGTCATAGAGCAAGTACTTTAAGAAGTCCAGGTGACCTCACTTGAAAGGTACGCATTGCCATTTCTCCCATGTTATGTTGGTCAAAAGCAAGCTGTAGGGTCCCTCTGATATAAGGGGTGGAACAGAAGATGTGGTTCATCGGAGGGCCATCTTTGCAAAGTAGCCGCCATAACCGATAAAGGGGTGGCCTCACTGATATGGCGACAGGGGGGAAGAACTCTAGGGAAGTGAAAGAGCCACCTGTGATATCCGTAGAAGAGATTTCCAAGCAGGGTGAACAGCACGTACAAAATCCTGAGGCAGGAGTGTCCGTGATGTGTTTGCGGAAGGCACAGAGGCCAGTGTGGCTGACGCAAAGCAAACTTAGTGAAGAGAATCAGGGATTTAGTCAGAAAAGGGAGTGAGGGGCAGAAAATGGATAGCCTTAGTGGTCACCGCAAGGATTGGGGGTCTTATTTTGAGTTATACGAGAAGCCAATTGATTTTAAGCAGAAGAAGGATGAGGTCAGTTTTCTAGCTAAGGAACTATTCATTTGTGAGAGTTGCTACCTCAACAACCACTCTGTTAAAAGCATCATGGGGTAACCAAATGAAAACAACATGGAACAGAGAGAGGCCTAGTCTCACAGTTTCAGGCTCACCGGAAACCCATCTTCTGAAAACTATTTATTTATTTTTTTTTATTATTATTTTTAAGTTTTTATTTATTTTTGAGACAGAGAGAGACAGAGCATGAGCAGGGGAGGAGCAGAGAGAGAGGGAGACACAGAATCCGAAGCAGGCTCCAGGCTCCGAGCCATCAGCCCAGAGCCCGATGCGGGGCTTGAACTCACGGAGTGTGAGATCATGACCTGAGCCGAAGTCGGACGCCCAACCGACTGAGCCACCCAGGTGCCCCTTCTGAAAACTATTTAATTTTAATTAATGGCTCTAGATGCTCCACTTGCAAAATGAGGGCCTGGGCCTGATAAAAGGCTTCAACAAGAGCTCAAAACTAGTCCCAAGAGGGACGGGGTGGTCCCATTGACCTTCCCTGTTTCAATCCGAGAAGCATTGTTTTATCCTGCTTCATAGATTGGACTTTCCACCTAAGGTTTTGTTTGAAGACAGATTTTGCCATTAAATGCATCCAAAAATCCACTGGGCTAGACCAACCCTAAATTCCTTTGAGCTTAAAACTTCTAGGAGCCCGTTACGATGCACCCAGATTATGGGCACGTTGAACCGAAGATAAAATATTACTAAAAATGCGTGTGGGGGCTTGACTTCTATTCAAGCAGAAGTAATACTTAAAAGTTTCTTCTGGGAGCCCCCAGATAACCTCACCCTGGGACACTCCCTCTGTGTATTCCTGTGTATTTCTCCTTGAGAGATGGGGAAACAAAACACTCTAGAAGGATTGGCAAGTAGGAGGGCCAAGACAAAATGCTTGTATAATTAAGACCAAACCTGAAGTTTTGGAAGCTGGGAAGTCTATACCCCTGGGGGCTTTCAAGTAGCTTTTGTTTCCTAGGTGGAGCCTGGAATTTGCTTACCAGGCAGACCCTCTGTTTATAAGGGGAGGGGCCATTTTGGTGAGACCTCTTAATTAACCTTTGGGGAAACTTCCGTGCTTCATAGCTGGTCGGTACTGAAAACAGAAGGGTCTGGTAGAGCTGCGTCCCCGTAGAGCCCAGGTGGATCACTATTTCTAGAATAGTTGTGGCTTCTAGAGTGTGGTACTTCCCATACCCCCCAAGGTTTTTAGTAAAGTGCTTACAAGAGTCTAGTCAAGTGTCAGAGGTGACGTGGGCAATTAGGGAAAATGGTGCGCATGCCTTCCCAGGGGCCAGAGAGAAGACCCCTGCTGCCCAGGGAGCTCTGATCTCAAAGGGGTCATTGGTGGAGTATAAGCTCCACGAGAGGAACGGCTGCCATGTCGACATTTGTACGATTAGTCACAGCAGGTCTCAGAGCGTGCCCAAGGACTGCCTGCTTTCCAAGGGCCCGGAGACCAATGGCAAGCAGAAGAGGGTGGCACAGACTTGTCACAAGGCACAGTGAGGCAGTCACAGGGAAGCAGGCAGAAGGGGTCCGGGGCAGAAATTATTCTCATGTCCTTAAAGTCCTTCGTAGACTCAACCACTGTGATTAAATAACAATTTGGTAACGTGTAAGGAAAAAAGAGAGATCGCTTGATATCTTAGCTTGATACCTGAAACACAGGAATCACTTAATATACGGGACATGTTGTTTTGACATAGTTGTTATGATGATGGTGACAATGATGATTTATTTCGTCTTAGTCCAAAGACTAGATCAGCACGGGCCAGCAGAACTTTCTGCAGTTACGGAGATGTTTTGTATCTGTGCCGTCCCTTTTGTGGCCATCAGTGGCCTGTGGCTTTTGAGTTCTTAACAGGTGGCTAGTTCAGGGGCCCCTGGGTGGCTCAGTCGGTTAAGCGACTGAGTCTTGATTTTGGCTCAGGTCATGATCTCATTGTTCCTGGGATGGAGCCCCCACATCAAGCTTCGTGCTGACGGTGTGGAGCCTACTGGGAATTCCCTCTCTCTCCATCTCTCTCTGCCTCTCTCCCCGACTTCAAAACGATAAACATTAAAATATGGTGAGTCCCAAAATTCAAATGAGTAACTAAATTTTTAATTGTCTTTCAACGAAACTGCATTGAAACAACCATAGGAGACCATACGCCTCGACTTATTTTTTTTGTTGTTTTTTCTGTTTTTTTTTAAGTTGATTTATTTATTTTGAGAGAGAGAGAGAGAGAGAGAGAGAGAGAAGGAGGGAGAGAATCCCAAGCAGACTGCATTTTCATCACAAGAGCGATGCAGAGCTCAAACTCATGAACCATGAGATCGTGACCTGAGCCAAAATCAAGAG
Organism: Panthera leo; assembly: GCF_018350215.1. NCBI lineage: Eukaryota > Metazoa > Chordata > Mammalia > Carnivora > Felidae > Panthera > Panthera leo. The sequence goes on along the minus strand of NC_056684.1, from coordinate 14,085,936 downwards.
TTGGACACCTAAAATTAAAAAAAAAAGGAACGGGGGCACCTGAGGGACTCAGTTGGTTGAGCTTCTGACTTCAGCTCAGGTCATGATCTCGTGGTTCATGAGTTTGAGCCCCGCATCGGGCTCTGTGCTGACAGCTCAGAGCCTGGAGCCTGCTTCGGATTCTGTTCCTCCCTCTCTCTGTTCCCCTTCCCAACTCTCTGTCTCTCCAAAATGAATAAGCATTTTAAAAAAAATGTAAAACAAAAATGTTGGACACCTAACTGACTGAACCAGCTAGGCACCCCGGCCCGGACTTACTCTTTAGGGTTAGGATTGGAGCATGTCTATTTTTTTAAACCTGTCGTTGTAGAATTTGCATCAGAATTGCATAGAGGACATGTTAAAACACAGACTGCAGGGTCCCAATCCCAGAGTTTCTGACTGAGTGTGTTTAGTGGATGGCCCGTAAGTTTGCATTTTAGCCAGAAATGCTGGTGTTATTGCTCTGGGGATGAGACGTTGAGAACCATCGCTTTAGAGCCATCCGTGGTTCTCAATTTGAAATGCACATGGGGGACGGGTGCCCAGGCTGTGTCCCAGAAAAACGAAACCAGAATCTTTCAAGCTTGAGGTGACTTCCTGGCACAGCCCAGAATTCAGTAAAATTCTTAAATCAGGGGGGCACGTGGACTTAGGTCAGTGCTTCTCGAATCGTAACGTGCTTACGCCTCACCTGGCGATCTGGACAAAGAGCAAATACCCATGCTGGTAGGTCTGGGACAAGCCCCAGGGGTCAGCTGCAGAAGCTCCCAGCCTATGTGGATGCCCCCGGTCCAGGGCCCACACTTCGAGTAGCGAGGTTCCACGGCCCTGGCGGTCGATTCCAATCTTTGCATTCCACGATCCTGGAACAGAGCAGGATGTGTGAATCCTGGACAGGACAGGCTAGTCCTAGGAAGGAGGAAAGAAAAGTGTCCCCCCCCCACCCCAGGCAGCTGGGCCTCCCAGTGTAAATGACACAGGGGAGCTCCTTCCTCCGAGCAGGAGGGGGGCAGGGAGAACCAGAGGATCGCCATCCTATAGCCTATAAGGCCCAGTGTGGTTCGAAATCAAAGAAACCCGCTCCACTCGCTCCCAGCCTCGGGAGGAAGGAGCTGGAGACCAGGCCGCCCGGTGGTTAAACCGGGCGGCCCCGTGCTTACAGCTGTCAAGTTGCCCTGCGTTAAGATCCTTTAAATTAAGAAAGAAAACCAAACACTGAGGGCTCCATTACATGATTGGATAATAACCAAGGGGCAGTACAGTACTTGTAATGTCAAATAAAAAGAACGCTTAATGTTTCTTCTTCTCATTTCGGGTCAAAGGTGAGTCACAATTGAGGCCTCCGAGTTTAGCGGTTGATAGCGAGTCAAGGAGAAAAAGGATGTAGCAGAACACCAGAGAGGGTCCCAGGAAAGACGTGGCAGCCTGGAAAGCCACTGCGCCAGCCCTCGGGTTGTTGGGAGTTTTTTGTGTTGTTTGCTTTTTGGCGTTTGGTGGTGTTTGTGTGTTTTCCAGGGGGAGAGGATAAGCCTTCCGGTCCTCGGAAGTTACTCAGCCGATCAAAACTACTCCTTTGCAAAGCTGCATACCCCTTACAGTCATATAATCAAACAGAAAGAAAAAGTTTTATTTCCGTGCAGTATTTTTTTTTAATTTTTTTTTAACGTTTATTTATTTTTGAGACAGAGAGAGACAGAGCATGAACGGGGGAGGGGCAGAGAGAGAGGAAGACACAGAATCGGAAGCAGGCTCCAGGCTCCGAGCCATCAGCCCAGAGCCCGACGCGGGGCTCGAACTCACAGAGCTCGAACTCACAGACCTGAGATCGTGACCTGAGCTGAAGTCCCACGCTTAACCGACTGAGCCACCCAGGCGCCCCTCCGTGCAGTTTTAATCCCCCTACCATGAATAGAAACTATATCTGATAATGATGATTGCCTGGTGGTGTGTGTGTGTGTGTGTGTGTGTGTGTATGTATGTGTATATATATATATATATATATATATATATATATATATATATATATATTCCCCCCCCGACCCTTCACCGACTGAGCCCCCCAGGTGCCCCTGTTGTAAACGGGTACTTAACAGCGATGCAGATAAGCCAAGATGAATTTCTTCAAACCCGTTCACTTAGAAAATCTTTTAATTCTCTTTTTGCCTTCTGTCTCTCTTTCACTCTCTCCTAAACACACACACGAAGGCCTGTGCACACACACACACACACACACACACACACACAGAGTTACCTACATGCATAGTTGACGTTCTAGTTTCCCAGGATGCCTCAGAGAGGGGAACTAGTGTAGGCATGCAATGCGTGTTTTAAAGACAGAACCCAAAGAAGTTCCTCGGCAACCTTGTTTTCCGCTGAATTTAGAATTTCCTGTGAGAACATTTCTCTCTTGTCTCCAGTAAAAATGACTCTATTTGTTCTTTTTCAGGGACCCCCAAGGGTCCTGTCCCAGAACAAAATGAATAATGATGCTTTATTTTCCATAGTACCTTTTCCCAAGAAGCTCACGGTGCTTTAGAAAACTGATCTCATCAATCTTTCAAACGCCCTTGAGAGATAGAAAGCAATAGTCTCAACCCCATTATACAGGTGAGGAAACTGAGGTGGGCTGGGTGAGCTCTTAATGGCAGAGCCTGAACAGAGCTAATTGACCTTTCCTAAATCGGCTTCCTGAGGGCACGCAAGCCTTCCTCTTTAATGTGTCGTATGTGCTAATGCGCGCTGGCATAAAGCATTCATTTCAAAAGTTCCAGAAAACGTCTCTACTTTTTTTTTAAATGCATTATACCAACTATAACTGAATTGTCTAAATGGTTGGCCAATGATACAGATTGCACTAAATAAATGTGTATGAATGCATATGCACGCATGCTGACTCCATATGTATAATGAATACTGTTTGGGTTAGGGAAGTTTCCTGAACACATTTTTAACGTGTTTTGAAAGACAAGAGCCCACTCCAATCTGTTGGCCTCAAGACGAAGCTGAAATACCTCCTTGTGGGGGGTCTCTCTTTTCATACCTTGACCCTAGTTGCAGACGTTGGCGTAGTCTGAGAAATACAGTGATGGAATTGAGACCTCAGAGACAATCAGTGGCTGTCTGTCCTTGCGTTCGTCACTCTTTTCTTCAACCCCAACTCAAGCAGTGTTCACACGCACCCTGGAAAGAGGTGCAAGGCTCACTGAAAAGTGCGAGCTCTTGGCATGAGTATCATGGCCACGTTCCCCAACCTTGGTCCCCCTCCTCTTTGGGTGCCAGACATTTTTTTTTGAATATTTATTTATTTTGAGAGAAAGAGAGAGAGAGCGCGCATGAGTAGGGCAGAGAAAGAGGGAGAAAGAGAATTCCAAGCAGACTTTGCACTGTCAGCACAGAGCCAGACGTGGGGCTCGATCATCCCATGAACTGAGAGATCATGACCTGAGCTGAATCCACAAGTCAGAGGCTGAACCCACTGAGCCACTGAACCCACTGAACCCAGGCTGCCTGGGTCCCAGCCTTTTAAAAAGCAGAGAACTTAACACTTGGAACTTGGAACTTGTCATGGGTAGGCTTAAAGCGTGGTGATTGTATTGAACCTTGATATAAACACTTGACTTACGACGCTCTGTGACTAGACCTGTTCAGGAGTTTAAGGTAATGTAATTGATGGCAATCTTCCAAATGCTGGGAGAAGAAGCTCCTGGTAGCTGACTTGTCAAGAGAAAGGCAGCTCATGAGGAAGGTAGCTCAGGATATTTTAGGTTAGGGACATCACAGGTGATTGGAAAGAAGTTAAAGGACACTAGAGAAAAGAGATGAATTCAGCTGGTGTCGATTTCTCAGATGACTGAGCACCTAAAGATTCACGTTTGTTCCTCACCCAGTACCAAAACAATGAGAGGACCCCCACCCCAGCAGCCAGCAAAATGTCATTTATTCCTTCGTGCATCTTTTTCCCTCTTTTGAGCAGTCAGATACCATCTAATTAATATCAACTTTACCTTTACAATTTGTTAGGGGTGAATCTCTGTCTTCAAAGAAGAAAGAAAGTTGCCATCTTGCTTCTCTCTCAGTGTTGGGGGGGGGGGGCGGGGGGTTCCCTGACCTCAGGGTGAACACTTGTAGGTCTGGAGCTCACTGCTTCGTAAGAAAACCCACTCCCCTTCTACTGATGGAAAATTCTTTCTTATTGAAAGCCCAAATCTCCTTCCCTGTCATTTCTACTCATTTGTTCCAGTTTGGTGTCTGGACCAATATAAGTGTCTTCCTTTTTCAAGTATTTAAAAGCAACAGAGAACTGCCCCGGCCACCCTTCCAATCTCTTTTCAAATGTTTCAACGGGCCATCCTTTTATTACTTTTTTCTTGAGTCAATTCTATGGTATGTTAAGCATTAATATAAGGAAAATAAAGGGCAGCACTTTTTAATTAAATATAGAGTTAACTCACCGACTCAGACTCGCACACAATTCCTGAGGAAGATCACAGAGGAATAACATGGCGATTGGGGAAGGACATCTAAGCTCTTTATAGCTAAAGAAGATGAAAGGAATATTTCCAGCAGGGTGGGGGCTAGAGATGGCCCGGGCTTAAAAAGACATTGGGTAACTGAGACTGAATTTAAACAACACTAGAGAATAAAACGATTGGGGGAAAAAAAAAAGATAATTATGTCTTCCAACAATTACCCTGGCTATGAAGCAAAATTAGCATAGTCCTTTCTAATTTAAATGTGTTGAAAGTGGCTGAGCATGACAGCAGAAAATTACAAGGTTTACGACACAGGCTTTGGTTAAAGTGATAGCAATCGGATTCTTGTAGCTCTTTTCTGCTGATAGCAATGATTATAAAGTTACCTATAAATATTAACCGTTTAATGCTAGGTGAGGGTTTACTTTGCCGGCAAGGACACAGTCATTCCAGACTTCAAGTGGCCTTTGTGGATTTTGCTCTTACTTAGTTTAATTTTGGTTACTTTTAATGGATCACCCGTCGGTTGAACTGCTTTTTGAGCTCCATCCCATCGTTTCTTTCCTCCCTCCCCCTTCACTCCTTACTTCTTTCCTTCTTTCTTTCTGGTTTTGGATCCGAGAGGAAAACGAGGAAGTCTTACAGACGCCAGATACTTCTAAGCATTTTTTTTTTCAACTTTAGCCATTGTCTCCTAGTGGGTATCTTATTACAATGTCTCAGTTTCCAATTCAGCTGTGGCTTCATTTCCAAACAAAAGTTCACCCACCTGCATAACCATCTTTAGTTTATTCTGCGGCATAATTCGCTCAACGGCTGTGCCTATCACACTGACCCCTTTAATTATCTGGCACTCTCTCGTGCCTCTTCATATTGCCGTATTTTACGCAGGAGAATTCACGGCGCCGATACTTTGTATATTACACACCCTCCCATCTAACCCACAGCGTCACACATACTTTTGGTGAGTAAATTTTGCTTCAAGATCTGAAGTGACATGGCAATTTTCTTCCTGTGCGGGCAAAGTCAACAAACAGGTTCACATTGAAAAGCAAACATTAATCAATAGTTAAAGGTTAGGTGGGCTGTGTAGGCAACTTAATTAATAAAAGATGTAACCCAGAGTTTCTTCACCTCGGCACTATTAACATTCAGGTCTAGATAAGTTTTTTGTGGCAGGGCTCCGTCCTGGGCTCTGAAAGACCATGAGCGTGCCTGGCCTCTCCCCACTAGGTGCCAGTAACAACACCCCATCGCCCAGCTGTGACATCCAAGATACCGCCAGTGTCTCCCCACATTTTTAGACACCTGGGGGAGCAGACGGGGAGAGGAGAATCACCCCGAATGGAGAATCCCCGATTTAACTCAATAAAAAAAATAAAAGACTTCGATTGTGGAGAAAAGAAGCAACATACTGCTCTTTATAGGATTAGTTTGTACACCATACATACCCAATTTTAGCCGTAGGAACTTGTAATGATCTGAATGGATTAGAAAAGTTTTGTTGAACTACCAGTGCTAACAGAACAGGAAATATTTACAGGAGATGGAAATTTACTGCTCTATTATGTCAACGTCTGGAGATAGGCCCTTCACTGCAGGTCAAGGGGACTCCGCCGGAACCGTCAGGGCCCGGGGCTCCATATATGTTTCGGGGTTTTTGTTTTGTTTTGTTTTGTTTCCTTTTCCTTTTTCTTTTTCTTTTCTCTTTTTGCTTTTCTTTTTCTTCTTCTTTTCTTTTCCCTTTCTTTCTTTCTTTCTTTTTCTTTTATTTTTCTTCCTTCCTCCCACCCCTCTCTCTCTTTCTTTCTTTCATTCTTCTCTTTCTTTTCTTTTTCTTCCTTCCTCCCACCCCCCCTCTTTCTTTCTTTCTTTCACTCTTTCTTTCACTCTTTCTTTCTTTCTTCTTTCTTTCTTTTCTTTTTCTTTTTTCTTTTCTTTTTCTTTTTCTTTTCTTTTCTTTTTCCTTTTTCTTTTCTTTTTTCTCTTTCTTTCTTTCTTTCTTTCTTTTCTTTTTCTTCCTTCCTCCCACCCCCCTCTTCCTCTTTCTTTCTTTCATTCTTTCTTCTTTCTTTCTTTTCTTTTTCTTCCTTTCTCCCACCCCTCTCTCTCTCTCTTCCTCTCTTCCTCTCTTTCTTTCTTTATTCTCTTTTTCTTTTCTTTTTCTTCCTTCCTTCCTTCCTTCCTTCCTTCCTCTCTCCCTCTTTCTTTCTTTCTTTCTTTCTTCTCTTTCTTTCACTCGTTCTTTCTTCTTTCTTTCTTTTCTTTTTCTTCCTTCCTCCCACCCCTCTCTCTCTTCCTCTCTTCCTCTCTCTCTATTTCTTTATTCTCTTTTTCTTTTCTTTTCCTTCCTTCCTTCCTTCCTTCCTTCCTTCCTTCCTTCTTTCCTTCCTCCTCTCTCTCTCCCTCTTTCTTTCTTTGTTTGTTTGTTTCTTTCTTTCTTTCTTTCTTTCCTATAAGATTGACTTTCATGTTCATAATTCAGCTCCCAGATATTGGTGAGTCATCAAGCCAGTCTGGGTGCTCTATTTTTGTTTTATTTTGTAAGTTTTTACTTATTTATTTTGAGAGAGAGAGACAGAGACAGAGAGAAAAGGAGAGAGAGGATCCCAAGCAGGCTCTGCTCTATTAGTGCAGAGCCCAAGGCAGGGCTCCATTCCTCCAACCATGAGAACATGACCTGAGCTGAAGTCAAGAGTCTGAAGTTTAACTGACTGAGCCACCCAGCTCCCCTCAGGGTTGATCTGTTTCTAAACTGCAGCAAGAACTTTCCAAGAACTTTCCAAGAAACTCCACAATCACCTGGAAGAGGGAAGGAAGGCCAGGCTATGTGTTTCTCAGGTGAATTATTGTCAGCATTTTGATAGAAAAAAAAAAAAAAAGAGAGAGAAAGAGAGAGAGAGAGAGAATGCATTTGTGTTTACAACTAGCAGAGTTTCCATTTATTCTTTTATATTCAGGCAAGAAGTTCCTAAATGTTTACTAAGTGCTGGACACTCTACTTTGCACTGGAAACAACATAAGAAATGAACTTTGCTATCTGGGACTATATAATCCAGAGAGATAGAAAAGTATTACGTGATTAATTAACCAACTAATGCATAAATTGCAACCGTTACAATCTTTTTTTTCCTTCTTTTTTTAGAGACCGAGAGAGAGAGAGAGAGAGAGAGAGAGAGTAGGAGCAGAGAAGGGGCAGAGAGAGAGGGAGACACAGAATCTGAAGCAGGCTCCAGGCTCTGAGCTGTGGGCACTGAGCCCGAGGCAAGGCTTGAACTGACAGACGGTAAGTCAGACACTTAGCCGACTGAGCCATCCAAGTGCCCCAAATTGCCACTGTTATAAATGCTACAAAAACACAGAAGATGCCCTGAGCCTCTTCGGGGCAAAATGGATTTTTCTATTTCCTCAGTACCTATAAGCTGTTTGGCATACAGTATGTGATCACTAAACCTTTTGAGACAGATGCACTATATGATCTGAGAATCATCAGGCTGATCCATTTATGTCGGTTGTCCTTATATGAATTTCTGACATCAAAATAATAGCATAGCTATACAAGGCAATATCGGTCAAGTTCCATTATATTTTAGTTTCATACACTGTTACTCTATACCCAAGTTGCAAAATATACGGTCGTAAGTAAAGTCCTGCAGAAATTCATTCTGCACATTAAAGGAATTTACCTCTAGTGACATGTGCAACAGAAAGGTCAGCTGCTCAAATATTTCATTTATTATTTCTGCAGTAAATTCATAGGAATTTTGCTGACCAACTTTGCAACGTGGGTGGTTCCAAAAACAAACCTGAACTCAATTTTTCCTCCAGAATCCTATTTTTATAATCCCGTTTTGCATTTATATCCTGCTTCCTATATAAATAACTCCCTGTGGTGGGTGAACAATTAAACGTTGTTTTATCGGAATCTGGAAATCAATGCATTTGGGGAGTAAACAAATTCATTTTGGCCATGTTCACAGTACATATTACTCTGATTTGTGCAACACTGAAGCTTACCCACACTCAGACACAAACTCATCCAGAGACACATAAATAAAAGACTGTCAAAAATAGCCCATTATTATCCAGTATCATCCAGTCAGTTCAGAAAACAATAACAATTGAAATATGTCTGTACTAGAACATACCTTCCTTTTATTGCCTTAAAAGATATTTCTCTATGGCTTTATTTTGCTACAAGAGAGAACTGGGCAAACTCACGAATTTTCTATTTCTTTTGCGAACTTGAACTAATCAGCTCTCTTACAAGAATTGTACAAGCGAACTCCCACTCCAAGATTTTGTTTTTCTATTGCCACTAGAACATCATTAAAAATCTTAAAGACTGTAAGTTTCTTAACATCACAGTCATTATGTGGTTTAATCTCTACATGTGAAATTGGCAACAAAGCTCATCTCCCTCAAAAGGAAAAAAAAAAAAAAAAAAAAAAAAAAAAAAAAAAAAAAAAAGCAGCCAAATGCATTTAGCTCTAAAACACAATGTAAGTTAAAGAACTAATAAAGCATCCTACTACTTAGAGTTAGAGAAAAAAAAATTTGTCTTAGGGACATTAAAATTTGTTCCCATTTTACCACTCTTGAGAATCAAACAATCTGAAGATATTTAGAAAATTACACCTGCAGTTCATCAAACTTAATACGTTGTAATTAAGCATGTGTACCGACTGGAAACACAATTATTAATAATCAAATGAGAAATAATTTGTTGAAGTTTGGCATGAATGTTATGAATACCCCTGAATGGATAAAGCATTGAAATAACTATTCACAACCACTGAGTCTGTTTCTACTTCCGTTACTTAGTTAATGGAGGAAAAGGGGGGTGGAATATTTTATTGTGTGTTATATTCATGATCTGATTGGTGTCTTGGCATTATGTGGTCGATTATGTTTGTACTCTTTCTGCATTTTCTGCATTTTCTGCATTTTCCGGGGTTGGCCCTTTTAGACGCAAGACCCACGTTGGTCAAATTTCAGGTCCAAATCCAGAGTGGAGGGAATGAAAGAGAGCCAATACATAGAGGCAGGGTTCAAGGGGATTATACCAGCTGGAATGCTTATTTTTAAAGAAACGTTATTTGACGTTTAAGTGAGCTTGCCTTCGAAGATATTTAACAGTTTGAGTTGATTTTTTTATAACGCATTTTTTTAAAGGTTTACTCACTTATTTTGAGAGAGAGAGAGAGAACATGTGTGCACAGGAGGCGGAGGGGCAGACAGAGAGGGAAAACACAGAATCCAAAGCAGACTTCAGGCTCTGAGCTGTCCGCACAGAGCCCGATGCGGGGCTCGAACCCACGGACCGCGAGATCATGACCTGAGCCAAAAACCGACTGAGCCACCCAGGTGCCCCTTATTATTATTAACCAAAGATTATACTCAGTTCAGATTTCCTCATTTTTTTTCCCCCTAACGTCCTGGTTCTGTTTGAGGAACCCATTCAGGACACGACATGAACGTATATTGACATGGGCTCATGGATATTCATTTTATACTTGAGTTATAATCCAATAGTACTTTCTTTTTTGTTGTTGTTGGTCAAATTATTCCAGTTTTGACCACTGGGCACTCTTTTTGACTCTTGTGTTCTTTTGACATAGTCCTATCAATGTGGGGGTGTTTTGTTTTGTTTTTTTGAGTTCTTTTTTTTTAAAGTTTTTTTATTTATTTTGGGAGAGAGAATGAGCACCAGCGGAGAGGGTCAGAGAGAGAGGGAGAGACAGAGAATCTCAAGCAAGTTCTACCCTGTCAGCGCAGAGCCCGATGCAGGGCTCAAGCCCGTGAGCACTGAGACCATGACCTGAGCTGAAGTCAAGAGTCAGACGGGTAACCGACTGAGCCACCCAGGTGCCCTGAGTTCTTCTTTTCTAACACTAAGGTTCGTCTTGTATTTTTCTTTCGTCCTCAAATCAGGCATTTCTCCAAGGAACCCTGGCCCCTGGCTCCTTTCATTGGAGAACTGGTTTTTTTTTTGTTTTTTGTTTTTTGTTTTTTTTTGTCTTTTGTCTTGTTTTTGTCTTTTGTCTTGTTTTTGTCTTTGAGAATGATGTTAAAAACCAAAACCTGGGTGTTCTAGGTCCTGGGGCTTTTGGAATATTCATATATTACTCTAAAATAGGAACTAGTTGCAGTGTGATCACAGCAGATACATCATTATTAATGATAGCCTTGTGCTTCTTTATTTTATTTTATTTTATTTTAATTTTGCGTTACTCACTTTTGGGAGACAGAGAGAGACAGAGTGCGAGCAGGAGGGGGCAGAGAGAGAGGGAGACACAGGATCCAAAGCAGGCTCCAGGCTCTGAGCTGTCAGCACAGAGCCCGACGCGGGGCTCGAACCCACGAACCGCGAGATCATGACCTTGAGCCCAAGTCAGACGCTCAACCAACTGAGCCACCCAGGCGCCCCATGGCCTTGTGCTTCTTATCCTAGCATTTGCCTAAAGCAACTGTACGATATAAACCGGTGGTAAAATTTTCCCCATTAAAGACTCTGTTTTGCCTGTCCTTTTGTCTTCCTGTGTAAAATACCTCCACTTTCCCAAAACCCATGGGGGGAGTCGGGACAGGGGTGAATTAAAGGAACATAATGGAAACGGGTCCATGGTGGCAACAAGGCAAAGGTTTCCTCCCAATGTCCTCATTCAGCTTTTATAACAAATTCTTCAGAAGGTGAGCGTTGTAGTGCCTCACACGGATTGCATTTGAAAAGGGGAAAATAATGACATTTTAAGCACGGAGAAGTGCCACCACATACTTCTCCTAAGAATACACACATTCACATATGAATATATTAAATAACACATTCAGCAAATATAGATGTGCCCCCTATGGATAATTTACAGGAAAGGGGTGTGTGTACGTGCATCCAGTTCCAGGAATCACAAATCCGTGATCTTTGTTATTCTTACTGTTCATTTTGTCACTGATCTTTATGCATGTGCTCATTTACGTTGCTTAGGGGGAGAGAAGGCTGTACATAAAAACAGATTATCTTTTAGAGCACTCGAGGGTTAGTTTCATTCCCCCCCCCCCTTCTTTTTATGAAGAAAATGATAGGATACATAAACCGGCGCCCTTAAAGAAGAAAACGCATGAAATGAAACAAGTAAGCTTTCAAAAATACGCCACACACGACAGGCAGACCTCCGGCTTAGCGGGAGGGCTGGGGTCAACATACGCACTGCGTATACGACGCCCGGTGTATCTTCGGCACTTAAAAAAAAAAAAAAAAAAAAAAAAAAAAGATAAAAGTGGTCTTGAAAGTGAATGAAGTTGACTCTCAAAAAAGTGGGTTTTAGATGTTGAATATTTAATTCCCTGATAAAAGGGACCTGATTTCCTGCACACGGCTGCCATAAATAAAAAAAAGCACATCTTAAAAGAGAAGCAATGAGCAGAAACTGACCTTTCTGTGAGCAAAGCAGATGAGAAAAGGTATTTGGCTAATCCCAGCTGTCTCTGATTGGCCAGACAGCATCGTGTTGAAAATGTCTCCATCTGGGCTAATCTGTTCTCAGTTGGATGAGCGGAGGCCTTCAGAGTTAACCTGACATTTAACAATAATTACCCTTTCGAATGACCCCGGCCCAATCGCCTCCTCTCTTAGAAATCTCTTTTTGTGTGTGTGTGTTCCTAAACCTCTTGACTTTTGTGTTAGAGATAGGAAAAAAAAAAAAAAAAAAAAAAAAAAAACGAGGATGGTGCTCCTGTGTGTAAACACACAGAAGTAGGGGGTTGTGTGTATTTCGAGATCTATACGTTGGATACAACTACGTCTCCAATACCGTGCATGATAACCGAGGATCTCTGAACGGTGTTGGGGTCTCATTTCATGACTCCATTTTGCTGTGCTGCGTGGTGCCTTTTATCAACTCTGTCCGTTTATCAATGCCTTGTGATATTAAAAAAAAAAAAAAAGTGGGGGGGGGGCGGGGAGAATAAGATCACCAATTAAAGTGGGACAGAATTTGTTTACCGGCTATTTTATAAAAGTCAAAGTTCCAATCTGGCCTTGCTTCATCACTTGAGTGTCCCTTATCAGACGCCAGGAGAAATGGTGCATGAAAAGAGGTACAGATAGAAAAACCAAGTTCAGGGGTCATGGAGGCTAACTGTAGATGAAATGTGGCCATTTCTTTTTACCTGAGGCTGGCTTCATCTTTTCTGAGAAAGGTCATTGTGATAAAAACAAAAACACATCTTGGAAAGAAAATCCATTCTGGGGTTTTATTTGCTTAAAAAAATAATAATAATAAAAAAGCCTTCCCCAGTTTAGACCCGCATTTTTCCAGAGCGTCCCTATCAATGGGCCATCTTGAGACAAGGCAGTTTCTGACCCTAATATTTAGGAAGGAGCTTCCATAAGGCTAAGGGCTGGAATCGCATAGACACCCAGAAGTTCGAGAGCTTGCTGTAACCCTGTCCCAAATAACAGGGCTGGTTAGCTTGGTAAAAGTGATGTGGAAATTCCACAAGCAAAAATTCCTTTAAGCTTTGTGTTACGTGCATTTTTTTTGGTTCAGTTTAAATACCAAGAGAATATTTTCTTTTCAAATATTGCTCCCTACTTCCTCTGTAACGAAGACAGAAAAAGCTAATACGAAAATACGCACAGGCATAACAGGCCCACTTGTTTATAATCTGGGAAATTCTTTCCTTGAAAGAATCCCCAGACCCTTCTATCACTCCGCCTACCTGCTTTCTAGGGTTTGAATCGACTTGACGGGTGGTTTTCTTTCATAGCCCAAACCTAACTATGGTCACCAACCGTCAACCTCGTAGGGCTCTTGCCATGGCCTGAGTTTCATTAGCTACAACCCAAACTGGACCAACAAAGGATTGTGTCAAGATTCCAAAAGAGAGAAGAATATGTCAACCCAAAATGTGTTGCATTGGTATATTGATTATTTTGAGCTGTAGACACTTGAAAACCAGCGACTGTAAGGAGAGGCTTTCTCTGAACTCCCCTTATGTACCTGAAGATAAAACCTCTAAAAGAACCCCCAAATTGTCATAAGTCCCCTCCCTGGGAGTTCCACCAAGCAGGGAAGATTGATTCTTAGCACAGGAGAGGAGACGAGATGTCAACACCACACCCAGGGCAACTTTGTCACAAACTGTCATACCTCCCATCTATTCTTTTAAGCCCCCTTTATCTTTCTGAAAAATCACCTTTCCCCCAAATCTTTATTCTCTCCTAAGAGGTCAACCTCCCTTTCCCATTTCCCTATAAGATGATTTGTAATCCCAAATTCTTAAGTCATTTTTTTGAGTTATTCATTTTTTCTGGGTATCTCCTTTCTATAAATGAGATATACATTCTACTAAACTTCTGCTTATTTTTCTCTCTCTCTTTTTTTTAACGTTTATTTATTTTTGAGAGAGAGAGAGAGGCAGAGCATGAGCAGGGGAGGGGCAGAGAGAGGGAGACACAGAACAAGAAGCAGCCTCCAGGCTCCAAGCTGTCAGCACAGAGCCCGATGCGGGTCTCTAACTCACGGACCGTGAGATCAAGACCTGAGCCGAAGCTGGACGCTCAACCGACAGAGCCACCCAGGCACCCCAGCTCATTTTTCTCTTTTTAATCTGTTTTTTTTTAATTATCGGGGTCTCAGCTACGAATTCAGAAGGATAGAGGAAAAATTATTTTTCTCCCCCACAATTCCATTCTTCATAATACTTAGACTGTCTAATTATTGAAAGATTTTTTCCTCCATATATAGTCACTTCAAAAATAAGTATTACTTCACCTTTCTTCTAGGGTCAGCCCCCAAGAACATTGCAAACCCTCAATAAAATGGCATTATTATTATTATTATTATTATTATTATTATTATTATTTGAACCATTAACCGATCACTAGTCTTATAACGGGAATTCTTTTGTATAAGTGGTGCCTAAAAGTATCTCTTTGGCACGCTCAGAATCTTCATTATCTCAAAGTGTAGCTTGAAAATAAATCATTTTAGTTGGGTAGGAGATATTGCCAAACTTCACTGGCTATATTGTAACAATTGGATGATTGTCAAAATACAAAAAAATATTTGCTAAGTTGGCCTCACCATACGACACCTCAAATTCTCCACTTCCTGAATAATAAGAAAAAATGTATTTCTGGTTATTAACTACACAACAAAGTCTTTCTTCATTCAAAAACAATATTTTAAATATCTGGGTTTTTTTAATATGATTAATTATGCTTATTGGAGAAAGTTTGGAAAAAATTGAAAAGTTGAAGGAAGGATAAAGGTCATTTAGTTGGTACCATTCCTTCCTGTTTCTTAAAAACATGGTAGGGCGCCTGGGTGGCTCAGTCGGTTAAACCTCCGACTTCAGCTCAGGTCACGATCTCACGGTCCGTGAGTTCGAGCCCCGCGTCGGACTCTGGGCTGATGGCTCAGAGCCTGGAGCCTGTTTCAGATTCTGTGTCTCCCTCTTTCTCTGCCCCTCCCCCGTTCATGCTCTGTCTCTCTCTGTCTCAAAAATAAATAAACGTTAAAAAAAAAAAAAAAACATCGGTAGAATAGTGATAGATAAATCATATTAAATCAATTCATTGGGAATTGACTAAAAGCCATAGCAAATTTTCTTTTTTTTAATTTTTTTAAATGTGTATTTATTTTTGAGAGCGAGAGAGACAGAGCATGAGTGGGAGAGGGGCAGAGAGAAAGGGAGACACAAAATCCAAAGCAGGCTCCAGGATCTGAGCTGTTAGCACAGAGCCCGAGGCAGGGCTCGAACTCACGAACCACGAGATCATGACCTGAACCAAGTTAGACTCTTATCCGACTGAGCCACCCGGGTGCCCCAGAGAGCAGATTTTCTTCAGAGATGATTTCATTTCATTCCCCAAACAATTCGATTCTTTAGGTATTGTTGGTTTTGATTTTTAGATTTCAACAAACACATTTAAAGAAGTCATGGAATTTGAGGTAGATTCTCAACATCAGCCATATTGACGTTTTGAGCTAACAAATCCTTGGTTGTGGGGGCTGCCCTGGGCATTATAGGATGTTAAGCGGTGTCACTGGCCCACTAGATGCCACTATTATTCTCTCCCCAGCTGTGACAATAAAATTGTCCCTGTGTATTGCCAAATGCCCCCTGCACAGCAAAATCATCCCTGGTTGAGAAACGTTGATTCAAGGTCATCCTTATGGATAAGGGCAGGAATAAAAACCAATTATATCCCTCTTTGCAGCTATGATCCTATTCCAAAAATATTTTGCATGTTTTCCCCTCATTTGACATGGGTTGTCACTGGCTTTATCCTTTCCCTTTTATTCCGCTTTCCTTTTTTTTTTGGATAATACGAATAATGCTTTAATGATTCTCTTCACACCTAATCTTATTTTCTTCTATCTTTATGATTTTCCTTATGGTATGTTTCCCAAGCTGAAATTTCTGAGTCATGACGTGTGAAATTTGTAAGATTTTTGATATGCATTCCCATAGGAGTTGAGTCAACTTATATTCCAACCAATCTTGTGTGAGGGTGTCTTCTCTCCTGCCCCTGCCCCACTGTGTTTGTTTGAGGTTTGTAAACTGGTGGTCTTAAAATTGCGTGGCCCTTAAACATCCAAGATGAGTTGAAAAGTCCCTTGAGAAACAAAAGTACATGTGTCACCATTAGTGTGGTTACTGCAATAACTTTTACGTAAAATACAGCAATTAGTTCCAACTAGAGCCAGCCTACTAATACTTACTGAGGGTCCTTGCCCTTCTGAATCCCACTAGCCATCCACCGTATCCCAGGGGAAGCTGTAGCTCATGAAATAATTTTTTATTAACACTTCTGAGATGCGTCATTATCTTCCGTATTGTGGTGAAATCCATTAGTATCCATTCTTTCCATGGGACCCCAAGAGCTAACATCTGTAATTCCGTTAAAGAAAGGAGAGTAAAGGAAGCATATCTCATATATTTGCTTGGCTCAGGGTTACACTGCTTTATATATCTCATTTAATCTACATGGAAAGTATCATTATGTTGCATTTTGAGATTTAGCCTTAGTTATTTATCCAAATTCACAGAAAGCGGCAACACTTAATACTCTAAACTAAACCTTGGCTGTTTGGACTTCTACCGGATTGGTAGAGGTCAAAGACATCTCCCAGGACAAAAGCCTTAAAGCTTACAGATACCCTGAAGATATTTCTATAACCGGCAGCACAGGTCACACGCGAGAACTTGCTGGAATTGCAAGTCTGGATCTCTGGGAGTGGGATCCAGCAATCCCTGTGACAAGCCTTCCAAGTGATTCTGAGGCATGCTCAAGTTCTCTGCCACTGCTATCCCAAATGACTCTCCCCTCGCCCCCTGCCCCACCGTGGTCAGTAATATCAGCACCTGAATATAATCTGTGGAAGGACAAGGTGTCATACAAAAAATAAATGTAAGAAGGGTTTTCTGCTTTTTACCCTGACTTCAAAAAAAAAATCTATGTTTTTAAATTTCTCCAGTTTTCCTCTTTGCTTACTGTCCACCCAGTTTGGAGCTTACCTTCTGTCTTTTTACACCTCTTTCTGTACTCTCCCCTGTTGTTAAGCTTGATTTCCACAAGACTTTTGCCTGGACCGAGGCTGAAGAGAAGGATGCCTCCGGGCCAACAATTCGAATTCTTCTCTTTTCAATGACCACCCTTGCACTGAAATGACCGTCGTCAACCGTGGTTGACCTGTTGTTTCCTTTACAAGTTTTTCTATATTGTTTCAGAACCGCCATGTGGCCTGATCACACTTATTGAGCTTGCATGTGTGTGTGTGTGTGTGTGTGTGTGTGTGTCCATTGACTACATTTCCCGAACTGTACTGAAGTTTCCAAAAAGAGATCTCTTCAGACCACTGCGTTTTCCACTTTCACAGTCAATTAGTAATGGCTGCCAGAGTTGGTCAGGGCAGAAGAATTGGAGCATTGCCCTTGAGAAAATGCCGCGATGAGATATTGCTGTTAGAAACACACGTCGTCAAAGGTAGTACGATAACGGAGGCGTTCTTATTTAGGCAAAAGCATAGGACGACAGGTAGGAAACCTGCTTAGACATACATGTCTTTACCATGGACTTTAGCAACTGGCCTGATGAAAATGAAATAAAACGATGCAACCTGGAAATATTTGAGACTGGGAAGTTAATTCAGCATAGGTCATGAAGTCCGCATTCGAACGCTAATTCTACCCCGGTCATGCATTTCAAACAAGGTGTCTTAATCACTCATCACGAACCATCCATGAGGTTCATCGACAGGTCATAAGTGTGGCCTTTCTCTCAAAGAGTATTTTAGGGTCTTCCTTCACTCTTGGGGGCTCCTTGGAGAACCCCGATAGGCCAATTAAACGATTCCTTCTGCACAATACTCAGCCACAATCTATACAGCAAAAACATGTGCATTAGTGAGTCATCTCTACCGTGCCATTTTCTCTGTGGCATAATAAAAGTAGTTAATTAGATCACACCAGAATGCCTATCAGTAAACTGCAGAAGTAGAAATGGCCCCTTTTAAAGCTATGGAGCAGAGACAAAGCTCCTTGGGAAATTCTTCTGAAATGAACATGCGTGTCTTCGGAAGAAACTTACCTGCATGCGTTCCTTTTATCTATGCACCCCTCCCCCTGCTTTATTTTTTTAAGTCACCCAGACCTTGTCTCCTAGTAATGTCATAATCAGCAGGCTGAAAGCAAGGTTGCTGATAATTGTTCTTTATGTTGCTGTTTGTTTAGTATCTGATTCAATACGTCTGTGTGGACAGCATTCCATCACCTCCTGAGTAACAGAGGTGAAAAAAATCAATGGCAATCAGATTACCTTGTTAACAGAAAGGCTAAAGGGCCAGTGTGTTAAGTTCACAGTGCATCACCTTTCATTTAAAACATTTCACTTTTTTTTTATTATTTATCTTTATTATTATTTATAGCACCCAGCCCGGAGGGTTTCCTAACGCAGAGTATGGCTTTGCATTTGTCTTCTGCAGAACCGAGCGTTTTCTGCCACATCACAGACTAGGTCGGGGACCCCTCGCGCGGGTCCGATTAAAAGCTTGCAGAGAGCCTACCGTGGCCATTTCTCCCCAAGTGCTTTGGACCAGTCCCGAAGGACTCTGCTTGCCAGACTGATTTTGCGACCCGAGTTGTCATAAGGATATCTTTATCTACTGTCGTGTTTGTTATTTACTGTTGGTCCTTATTAGGATCACTGCTTGTATCCACAGCAGCAGTGTGCCCTGAACTGTATGAGGGGCATTATCAGGCGCCCCAAGAACAAAAGCTCTCAACAGGGAGCTTCCAGATGAAAGACAAGATACGGGGCTGCAGAGGCCAAAACCATAGGAATGGATGCAGGGTAGTCATACACAGAGGCTTAGTCCCCAAATCAAACTCAGATTGTAGATGGAGGTCATGCTGAATATTCAGATTTTGGACCCCATTCAGCACGTCATGCCCTCTGGAGCCTCAGATTGGCTGCAAGGTCAACAGGCAGGCAGAAGTATTGGTAACAATAATTGGTAATATTTGGTAATAATTGGTTAACCCTTGCTTTCCAAGACCCACGAAATTTAGAAACTTCATTCCTCTGACGTCATAATGCCCTCAATGACATTTCCACCAGAATTCCCTTTTACTCATTGGAATTGGAAGACTGGAAGCTCGTTATCATGTTACCTGTGCGTGGTGGCGTCTGAGTTTGAACTCAGGTTCATTTGACTTAGTGGCTCATTTGCACCACCCCGCTGTTGGTTCTTAGAGGGTGCTCCCTGGACTGATAGCAGAGTATCAGCATCCCCCTGGGAGCTTGTTAGAAATGCACATTCTTATATGGGAAACTTTGTACGACTATGTACAAAGGATTAGCCTCATCTTTTCAGAGAACTATGCTTTCCCCAGTGGATGCTTTAGGTTCCCGCAGACCTACTGAACCAGAATCTCTGGGCACAGAGCGCAACAGTCTGTGTTTTAATAAGACCGCCAGCTGGTTCTGATGAACACCGAAATTTCTGAACCGCACACTCCATCAGGAGTGTCTCCCAACAGGAAAGCGGCGCACATCTTCATTGTCATTAGAAAAGTCCAGAGCGATTTGCATGCCTTGGTATAAGATATTTTGATATCATGTGATTAAGCACGGTTCTTTTCCATAAGGCGCAACATTATAAAGTCATATATAGATTAGATAAAGTAGGAGAGACTGTCCTAAGATAGGCGACCGGTGGTTTTTATCTCAGAGCACTAAAAAGCTACTGTTTCCCCAACACGGCTATTACCTGGCCCTACATACCAAATTTCTAAAGTGACTTGTATGCAATAAACTATAAATTCTCAAAAGACTTTTTAATGAATTTATTATTTTTTTTTAATTTTTTTTTTTAACGTTTATTTATTTTTGAGACAGAGAGAGACAGAGCATGAACGGGAGAGGGGCAGAGAGAGAGGGAGACACAGAATCGGAAACAGGCCCCAGGCTCCGGGCCATCAGCCCAGAGCCTGACGCAGGGCTCGAACTCACAGACCGCGAGATCGTGACCTGAGCCGAAGTTGGATGCTTAACCGACTGAGCCACCCAGGCACCCCTATTATTTTATTTTAAATATAAGTCATGCAATTACTGGTCAGTTCGCCTCATAATATCAGAGATTAAAAGAGAAGATATGATAAAGAAATGGAATAAGTTATCCAGGATTGGATACTGGTCCGAGGAAGGTCATGAATGCTCACTGCATTCATCTTAATGCTCAGATTTTCCCATCTTTGGGTCCTTTTGATATAGTCTCAATGATCTTTGATAATTTCCTCGCCTCCTGCTAAACCAGCTTTGTTTTGTTTTGTTGCAGATATAATTCTTTTCTTCTCCATCTTTGCTGCGTATGGATTTTAGCTTTGATAGTAATTTTCATTTTAATTTTTTCCTGGGTTTCACCATAACACACCTGTGCTATAAATAAACAACATGTACATGTAAATACATTGTGAACCAACAACTTTCTCCAGGCATCATTTTGACAATAGATAGTAAAGATGTTTGTAAAATATTCAGACCCTTTGGCAGAGAACATATATTTCTGAAAGCCTCACCTAAGGAAATACCCATGAATTTGTATATGATCTGTGTGTACGATACAGCGGGGTTATTTTCCAAAGCAAAACAAACAAACAAACAAACAAAAAACCCACAAAAAACCAAAAATCAAAAAAACCAAAAACACACAAAATTTTTTTTAAAAAGTGAATAAAATCAAAAACTGAAGCTTACAGAGCTAAACCCAATAAAAGAGGAAGAATAAAGTGAATACCATGCAGCATTTAAATATTAAAGAGGAAAACAGTTTGGCATCTTGAAAAACTACTTCCATAATTCAATGTGGAAAAACCCAACATGAAGTTGTATAGACACCGTGATTCCCATCATCAAAAACAGGCCTAGGATAAAGATATCTCAGATGATAAACACAAATGAATAATGATTGCGTTGAGGGGTTAATGGTACAAGAAAGATAATTTTCTTCTTGATTTCCATAAGGCTGTCCTATTACGTTTCTAATTAAAAAAAAATTACTTAAACCATTCAAAACAACCCTGGCATCAGTTGAAATCTATTGATTAGCTCTTTATTGTGTGTGTTCCTTACTTTGTGTCATCTGTGAATATTGTCTCATTTAAAGGAAAAATAAAAAAGAGCAAGCTGATCTCTTTCAGAAGCACTTTGTTGGCTTTGCATTGCAAGTTCCCTTCTGGCTTTCTTCCTTCCGAGCAGCTCATCCACTGAGTGTGCTTACACTGCCCACAGTGTGTGCCTTTCTTGAACTCCATTTGTTGGAGTCAAATGTTGCAGAAAAACAATGCTACTCTTGGCTACTATTCTGTTCCTTGGCTTAATACAGCTGCGCACAAGAGAATGGATAAAATGAAACAAGGTTGTACTTTTCATCTTCGCTTGTTAAATGTGCACAGATAGAGATAAATACATGGCTGGTTTTAAAATTCATTGAAGCAATCAATCCTTGTATTCAGATCGTCTTTCCGGGCAACAGAATCTATGTCTCAAATCAAGATCACGCTATATAAATTCCCATGTAGGTGTTTTATACATTTTGAGGCTAAGTCCCCGATGCCTTTTATTTGGCATCTCAAATATGGGTTGAACCTGCTGCTAATGAAAGCATGACCATGGAATCTTGCAACTCTGTAGCTCACACAATCCTGTCAAGTCTTTCCATCATTCCATGTGAGCGAAAAATACCAGGTTCCCTGCAGGAAGATTGCAGGAAGATTGGAGCCTGTTTAGATTCTTATGTGTGAAGTCAGGTGGCTTCCATCATGTCCCAATTTCTCGACTTCTTCATGTAAAAAAACATGGGTTAAAAGGCCTTGCCCACTTGGGGGTACTCTTTTGAGATCCTAGTAGAAAAAGAAAGCTTAAAAAATGTGAGAGACAGATATAAGGAGGTGCTTTTCTAGTTAACCTCATGAAGGTGGAATTTTGTTTTAATTTGTGTCACTGTTTATTTTTCCATTGCTTTCTCTCCATGTGTTTCTTTTGTTAATTTCAGAACTCTACCACTCTTTTAGAGTTTCTAAGGGTGGGAAGGGGGACCAGTGGGAATTACATGTCCACCCCCCCCCCCAACTTACCCCGTAGATTCAATGAAACACTGACAATGAGAAGAGAAAATAAGGAAGCCGTGACTCATGTTTACGAGCCTACAAGCTATGACATCTCCCACATGCTTGAAGTGTCACATCTGCCTGCAGATCTGAGTCTTTACCCATCTTCATGTACTTGTGGTCACTGCTTTCATTGATCAAGGAAAATGATGCACTCTTATGAGATTTTGTTTGTGCTGCCACTGCCCGAATCTTACTTATATGTCCCTTTTTTTCTGTTTGAAGTTTATTTATTTATTTTGAGAGAGAGAGAGAGAACATGAGCAAGGGAAGAGCAGAGACAGAGGGAGAGAGAGAATCTGAAGCAGGCTCCACGCTGTCAGCCCAGAGCCTGATGTGGGGCTTGATCCCACGAACTGCGGGATCATGACCTCAGCTGAAATCGAAGGTCGGAAGCTTAATGTACTGAACCACCCAGGCACCCCTTATATGTCCCTTTTCTCTAGTAATACAGCCGGCTGCACAGGCACCTCACCCATAGAGTTTAATCATCCTATGCTGAAACAACCCACTGTTTTACCTCTCTATCTCTCTGCTTTCAGTTCCTTGAAAGCTGGGACTTGCGTTTTGTCTTTTTCTTTTTCTGTTTTCAAGCATACAGCCCCAGGACCTAGCATGGCTTCCCGCTGACCTCAGGCACTTGAGAAATATTTGCGCAAAGCCTTTTGAGGAAGCAGATGACCACATTGATCGGTACAAGAAGTACTGGGGGGCAATGTGTGGAGTGCTTGAGAAAGACTCATCTGGTGGAAAGCTGTATGAGTCCTGGCTGAGAAAGGAAGACAGAAGATATTGCACAAATTAATAGACCCTGCAACTGCAGTTGTGGATGTCAGAGGAAGAGAAAGGAGACATTACCAAGGAGATGTCAAAATACTGTGGTTCCATCTTGAAATAGCAGTCATCTGTTTGCAGGTGCTATTGTAAGATTTCAAAGGCTGAGACTATTTTGTTAATTTTTGGTGCACTAAACCCGGTCTAAGTTCTAGAGATCTTGATAAGCCATACATAAATATGTGGTAAATAGGTTTATTACTGAGTGGAAAAAGCTGTTCAAGCAAGAATTTGATGTTAGTGATACAGTTGCCTTTATCGATAGCCATATTGATCAGATAAGTTTGGTCTTGACCCACATGATAACATTTTGATGAAATGAATGAGGTATATACTTTGGCATTTTTAACTAAAAAAAATTATATCAATCATCCCATCAACATCTGGTACTTTCTCTACTAACCAAAAGTATTGTGAATGTTTGTTTAGCAAGAAAATAAATTAAATGTATTAAATCCCAAGGGAAAAACAAGGTACAGGAGAGGAAGGACAAAAAGAGACAAATGATTGATTAAATTCAACAGGCCTTCATTTTTCATTCACTGATGTATGTTTAAGTATCCTTCAGTTTTAACTGAGTTTCAGGTTGAATCACATATAACTACTAGAAACCTCTTCACCGCAGCATCCCACGGCTGGAGTCATTTCAATTAATTAAGTGTTACAGAGGTTAGTAACGATTTTAGGCCGCACAATGAAATTATTTCATGAAGTGGCAAGTTTCTCATGTGTTTTCTCTTCCTTCGTCTGGATTATGGCAGGCAGAAATTGAATTTTGCCAATAGATTAGAAAGAGCCTTATCCAGGGAATGACTTCAAAGACAAATCCGATGCCTTGTGTAGGAAAGGAAGAAAAATAAATAGACAGTCACAAGTAATCAAAAGTACTTCACTCCCAGTTGAGAGGTTCTAACAACTTTCTGAAGTTAAGTTAAAGAAGAGATACCATTATACATTTTCCCATCATTCTAACGTTTATAAAATTTTGAAGAAAATCAGCTTCTTGTTCAATGCTTAATACCCAAAGTAAAAAAATAAATAAATAAATAAAACGCAAACAAAATAAGAAAAACATACCTCAAATAATCAATAAATATACAGTGAATTCATTGTGAATCCCAGCAACTATAGCACTATACTAATTGAACTTCAGACTAGTTGAGCACGCCTTGGTGGCTCAGTTGGTTGAGCATCCGACTTTGGCTCAGGTCATGATCTTGCGGTTCGTGGGTTCAAGCCCAGCATCAGGCTCTGTGCTGACAGCACAGAGTCTGGAGCCTGCTTCCGATTCTGTGTCTCCCCCTCTCTCTGCCCCTCTCCCACTCATGCTCTGTCTCTCTCTCTCAAGAAAAAATAAACATTAAAAAAAATTAAGAAAAGAATAGTTGAAAGACAATGATCTTGTACTCAAGTGCTTTATAATCTTATTCTCTATTCAATATGTAGACATGTTGAACATTTAAAAATAAAGGCAATGTGAAATAAAGCAACAACTTACACAGTGGAAGGAAGAAGGGTATGAAAGATATTTTTAAAATTAAAATTAATCAATGCTTATGTTGAGACGCACCTTGTGCTAACAATTCTAACTAAAAAAAGTCATTGGTTTTTCTACCAAAAAGGTAATAACAAAAAAAATTGTTACATTTGCTAAAATTGAGAAAACACATGTGGAATAAAAGAAATGAAATTCTTCTGTAAACTGACTACCTATTAACCGACATTAAAATTTTAACATATGGCATTTCTTCCAGAATTTCCTATGATAATGGCATATCAATATATATTGATCATATCATGTAAGCAATTTAACTGAATTCTTCACTTAACATCATGAGCACTTCTCCATGTCGTTAATTTTTTTTCTATAACATTATTGCAAATCTCTAAAACATTTCACTTTATGGATATGCCATCATTTATTTAATTATTCTTTTAGTCACCTTTCAGTTATCTCATTTAATTTTAGCAATTTTCGGTTTTAAAAGAAACTTTCCCACCTCGCGTATCTATACTATAATATTATATTTATTTACTATTTTAAATTACTCTTTTATATATACATAAAATTACTAAATCAGTGATTCAAAATTAACATTGTGCCAGAAGTATGCAGAAACATGAAGTATTGTCATGTTTCCCTAAACCTGGAAAATGTTATCTGCATGCTAGCCATTCTCTTAATGTGACACATATAGTAAAATCAATATTTATAGTTGATCACAAAATTTAAAATTTTTTTGATGTTTATTTATTTTTTGAGAGAGACAGAGTGTGAGAAGGGGAGGGCAGAGAGAGAGGGAGACACCGAATCCGAAGCAGGCTCCAGGCTCTGAGCTGTCAGCACAGAGCCCAATGTGGGGGTTGAACCCACGGACTGCGAGATCATAACCTGAGCCGAAGTCGGCCGCTCAGCTGACTGAGCCACCCAGGCGCCCCTTGATTGCAAAATTTTATACCAAGCACATACATGTTCTTTGTGCCCGCACATAGGGAACAAAGGAAGAGAGGGTCGCCTCAATCAATGTACTAACTTGCAAGCTGGGTAAACAATAGGAAAAGTAGAGAATTAGAACTAAGGCAAGTAAGTATTTTACTCTGAAAGCTAAAGAGATAAATGACAGAGAAAAAAAGAAAGAAGAAAGAAAAGAAAGAAAGAAAGAAGAAAGAAAGAAAGGAAGGAAAAGAAGTAAATTGGTTTAAGCACTTGGAGATTAAAGACAGGACATTGTAGTTGATGAAATTCCATAAAAGAAAAGGAGAGAGTTAACAGGGGTAATAGTATTTAAATAGAAACATTATCATAAGTTATGCCAGAGGAGAAGGTAAGCAAGGACTTCTGTTTTTAACCAAGAGGGAGTAACAGAAAACAGATTTGCTCTCTTGTCTGAAAGAACCAAAAACTCCAGACAAAACAGACAAAAGAAGGGTTTCCATGATACCAGATGCCAGACAGAAAAGCGGTAATGCCTAAGACATATGAAACAAAACTTGACGAATCTTATGACTTCCTCAGCTCCCTGCCTTGAGGAAGTTTCCGGGTTGTGGAAGAAAGGAGGGACGCCATCTTTCCAAGCTGAGGACACGGCGATGAAGGTCTGGAGAGGCTCATTTGGTGAGAATTCACAGGATAGGAAACATAAAGTAGAAGGCTGAACAAAGTGAGAATTTCAAAGGTCTGCAGAGGACTCCCCTTGAGCATTGATCAAAGTACAGAGCAGAGCATGTGTGTGATGAATATATCCCAAGTTAAGGAAAGAACCACTTGAAAAGATTCGCAGGAACAGTGTCGGGCATTGCACAGGGTTGAAAAAGAGTGCTTGCTCCCTATTGCCAAGCTGGAAAACTTCATAATTTATATGTTACTGCATGTTTATTTTAAAGTCGATTTCTTCATTTTGACAGAGAGAGAGAGAGTGTGCAAGGGGGGCAGGGACAGAGACAGAGGGACAGAGAGAAAGAATCCCAAGCAGGCTCCACACTGTCGGCGTAGAGCCCGACATGGGGCTCCAACCCACGAACCATCAGATCATGACCTAAGTCAAAATCAAGGGTCAGATGCTCAACCAATGAACCACCCAGACGCCCCAGAAATTACTGGGTGTTGAGAAGAGTCTTACCTTAGTACTGGGGAATATTTGGCCCTAGATACTGCTCTGACCTTGCCTGACAAATATTAAAAGCAAGACACAAAAATTTCAAACTGTGTTCAGGTAACCTAACTGCATCCTAGAACAGAGTTCAAGAATATTTGCAGGAGGGGCGCCTGGGTGGCTCAGTCGGTTAAGCGTCCGACTTCGGCTCGGGTCATGATCTCACGGTCCGGTCCGTGAGTTCGAGCCCCACGTCGGGCTCTGTGCTGACAGCTCAGAGCCTGGAGCCTGTTTTGGATTCTGTGTCTCCCTCTCTCTCTGCCCCTCCCCCACTCGCCCTCTGTCTCTCTCTGTCTCAAAAATAAATACACATTAAAAAAAAGTTTAAAAAAAGAATATTTGTAGGAATACAAAATTACCCGACACTCAACAAGGTAAAAATTCACAATGTCTGGTATGTGAGCAAAAGTACTAGGAATGGAAGCAAACAGAAAACAGGTACCGTTATCATGAGAAAAAGCAATCAGTGAAATCAGTACAGAACTGAGAGAGATCTTACAATTTCCAGACATAAACATTAAAACAATCACGCTGTATTTTACAGGTCCCAAAGGTATGTGTTAACATGGAGATATAAAAAAAAAAAAAAAAAAAACAACCCAAGGGGCGCCTGGGTGGCTCAGTCGGTTAAGCGTCCGACTTCAGCTCAGGTCACGATCTCACGGTCCGTGAGTTCGAGCCCCGCGTCGGGCTCTGGGCTGATGGCTCAGAGCCTGGAGCCTGCTTCTGATTCTGTGTCTCCCTCTCTCTCTGCCCCTCTCCCGTTCATGCTCTGTCTCTCTCTGTCTCAAAAATAAATAAACGTTAAAAAAAAAAAAACCCAAATCTGAATTGTAAAGAAAAATGCCACAATTTCTGAGATAAAATGCACAATGGATGTGTCTCTTAGTCTACTTGAACTGCTATACCAAATTACCATGGATTGGATGGCTTAAATAATGCACACGGATTTCTCACTGTTCTGGAGGCTGGGAAGTCTGAGATCAAAGTACAAGAAGATTCAATGTCTGATGAGTACCCTCTTCCTGGTTTGCAGACATTGATCTTATAATGGAGAGAGAGACTTGCGCTCTGATATGTTCTTATAAGGGCACAAATCTCATAACGAGGAGACCACCCTCATCTAAACTCAGTTACTTTCTAGGGACGCCTGGGTGGCTCAGTTGGTTAAGCGTCCGACTTCAGCTCAGGTCATGATCTCGCGGTTTGCGAGTTCGACCCCCGCCTCAGGCTCTGTGCTGACAGCTCGGAGTCTGGAACCTGCTTCAGATTCTGTGTCTCCCTCTCCCTCTGCCCCTCCCCTGCTCACGCTCTGACTCTCTCTCTGTCTTTCAATAATAAATAAACATTAAAAAATAATTTAAACCCAGTTACTTTCTAAAGTTCCCATCTCCAAATATATAACATTGGAGGTTAGGGTTCCAACATATGAATGTGTGACCAACACTCATAGCAGTGAAATCAACAGCAGATTAGACATTGCAGACATAGTGAATTTAAATACAACAAGAAAAATTCCAAAACTAAACACATACAGGAAAAAAAAGAATTTTAAAAATAATAATAAAAAAAAAAGAAATGTATCTATTTGACCGACATGGGACACTTCTTGTATGCTGCTAAGGGTTTCACTATAGATACAACAGGAAAGTATCCTTGAGCTTTCTGAATGTAGCAGCCAAGATTGAGTGGGAGAATAAAGTAATTACAAAATACGTGATTGGGAGGGGGAGGGAATATTTTTCTTTTGCAACGTAAAAATAACCTTGGAAATAGCAAAGAGCTTGGTTATATCAAGAAAGGAATCTAAAATTTGAATGTTTTTAAAAAATGGAAAGGGTCAGAGAGCTGAATGACAACTTCCAGTGGCCCAAAATACATATAATGGGAGTTCTTGAAGAAGGTGCAGAGACAGAATAAAACATATTTGAGTTAAATAGCGACCAGAAGATTTTCAGACTTGATGAAAACCATAAACTTCCAGATCCAAGATGTTGAATAAAATCCACAGATGAGAAATATTAAGAAAAGCATAGATTAGTAATCAATAATCTTAAAAGCAACCGGAGTAAAATAAGTAAACATACATACATACATACATAGAGGGAGGAAAGGAAAAAAAATGTTAACAAAATAAGGATGGCAGGAGAATTCTTTTGTAACTATTCAATGAGAAGTCAGTGGAACAATAACTTTAAATTACTAAAAGGAAAAAAAAAACTGTTCAACCTGAATTATATACCGATAGAAAATACATTGGCAAAGCAAAGGCAGAGTAATGCTTCAATGAATAGTAAAGACTCAACTAAAAAGACTCAAATAAACGCTGAAAAATTTAAAGGAAGTCCTTCAGTGATTTGTGCCGGGGACGAATTTATAAAGGTGCTGAGCAATGATACAGAGAGGTCCACCCCATGGAAATGTAGCAGGATTCTCGCAGTCATGACACCGAGGCTTTTCTTTCCAGGAAGCAACTTTATTCGTGCCAGCACCACTCAGTTGGGTTTGGACCCGAAGAACTGAGCCCCGAATGCCGTGCGACATAGTTTTTTATATACTTTTTACTTCTTTGTCTCCCATATATGGCAATACATAAACATGCAGTCTGATTAAGGGGTCTCATGTTAAAAGATCTTGATGGATGTTGTCACGTATGCATTTAGCCAGGTTGCCTTGAGGTTGTTCGTTCGTTTGTTTTCTTTCCTTGGGGAGGGGACCCTACCAGAGAAAGAGAGGTTTAATGTTAGTTCCCCTAGAGATGAGAGGCAAGACAAGGCATGCCTTGTGGCAGGGCCACAGGGGGAATCACCAGTGTCAACCAGGAGGCGGAAAGGAACAAGAAGAAAGCCGAGGGTCACAGCCTTTGTTGTGTGTTTTGGGGCGAAGGCAAGGCAGGGCGGGACAATCAGCCAAGGATTCGCTAATTTGAATAATTCCAGCAGGCTTTAGGTCCTAGGAACTGATGCTAGTCATTGGTTTCTGGTTCTGGATCATTTTAGGGTAGGAGACAAATCGGATTGGTGCGTGAGTTAAATAAAGGAGGTGGTCAGAGATATGGACACAGAATTGTTTGGTTGTATAGGAAAGGCAGGCTCTCCGATAAGTTGTTTATTGTCTCTAGGAATTAGCAAGCCCAGGGAGGAGCAGTCTCTACCCTGCCAGCAAGGACCCCCAAAGATACCAAAAACTCATAAAATATTTACAAAATTAAAAATTTGATGGACACAACTGGCGCTGTGTTGTTTAACATAATCATAAGATAAGTTTATATTCATAGTAAGGAAATTTGGTGGGGGACTGGGGTAATGATAGTGGAGATTTTTAGAGCCCAGGGCATAATTGCCCTAACCAGTGTAAAAAGCATTTTATTACGAAAGTAGAAAGGCAGAACACAAAAAGAAGTATAAAGAGTCTGTGCAAGCCAGCCAATAACTAAGTTTTCCATTTATATGGCATTCGCCAGGAAAATAGACTTGGAATTTTTGCTTTTAATATTTTGGTGGAGCTGAGTATACCAGGATCATGGGCGAAGCAGACAGCAAGCTCAGAAACATAGTGGAATCCTTTTGATCTTACAAAGGAAGAGAAGCAAAACAGTCCTGGGTCCCAGTTGTATCTTAGGAAAAACAGCCCGTGGGTGTTGCTGGCCCCGAGATTTTAGTGCCCAGAGTGATGTTGTCTCTGTTGCAGGGGAGGGTCTTGGGTTGGGGTGATGTCATCTGGGTCAATGTCATTTCCAGGGATGAGCCGCCAGGCCAGGAAGATTCCATCTGGGATGTGGGACAAGAAGCATTCTTTTTCAATGGATACCTACTTGGGTTGATGTGAGTCTCAGCATTTGTCATATTTGGTTGAAACAATAGTTTATGCAGAGGGTTTGGGCCTTTGCACTGTAAATCAGTGAGAGCACCCAAGGAGACCACTGGTCACTTGAAACAGTTTTGTTGTTCGATTTTCGGTGGAAGCTTAAGTTAAAATGGGACACATGTCAAATGAGCAGATGTCAGACCCATGGGTGAATCTATGATTAGTGGGTTCCAGTAGAATATATGCCCTCAATTTGACCACCAGGTTTATGGGTTGGGGGCAGCACTGAAAATGTGTAAAGATAGGAGCAAAGTATAGACTCATCTATGAGACTCGAACTTGAAAAAGAGGTTTCGAGTAGACCTCATGTCTCTCAGTTAAACCAGCAACTGGGACCTTTTAGGCACATGAAAGTTCCTTTGACTGCTTTTTCCATGAGCCCAGCATTATGCATTTTGCAAAGTAAAGTGTATATCTTGGTTGCAACCAGTAATGTGTGCAATTCTGAAGGAAATAAAGAGTGTCCTGACAAGGTCTTGTATTGTAGTCTTAGCACTTCTAGAGACGTCTATGATTCTGACTCATGTTTGGGTTATCTGTGAGGCAAGAGGTTCTCGGCAGTTTGTTACCCTCAAGGACAGCTTTTAGGCACTGGCCCAATAGTTTATGATAAATGTGAAGATAAGACCCCTTGTTGGTTAGAGTATCCAGTGTTAAGATGGTCGTTTGCACTTGACCAAGTGTGTTGACTTTTGGGTCCCGTCCTTCATATCTTGGCTAAGCCATGGAAAACGGGAACATTCCATTGAGCTGTATACCCACAATGGCTAGTAGTGCTGACCCCTTGTCTACGAATTCCCATTGCTGTTCATTCAGTTGATCCCAAGGGGTTGAGTTTGTGGGGTGCTGTTTCCATGACTTAAAGCATAATGGCCGGCTGAGTATGCAGGGTCACAGGTTCAGGGTCATTTCCAGGAGACCCTAGTGTGAAACCATGATTATTGTTTTAATGATATATTCCACGAGATCGAAAGGGGCGATTTTTTGTATCTGAAGCCACTGAACAACCAACGGTCATCAAGAGTGGTTCAGAGACTCCCAGAGACATGAGGAGAGAAGAGAAAGGAGACCTGTGTGACCCTGAGGTAGACAATGATTTTTCAGGAGCGACACCAAAACGGGATCCATAAAGAGAAAAGAAAATTTAGCCTCATCAAAATTTAAAACTTCTATTCCTCAGAATATACTAGGAAATGAAAAGGACTAGACCAGACCGGGGGGTGGGGGGGGGAACCTAGACAGCAAAGAACTTGTATCTAGAATACATAAAGACTGTTCAAGCTTCACAATAAGAAGAACAACTCATTAAAAAATAAACAAGGGGCGCCTGCGTGGCTCAGTCGGTTTAGTGTCTGACTTTGGCTCAGGTCACGATCTCAAGGCTCATGGGTTCTAGGCCCGCCTCGGGTTCTGCACTGACAGCTTGGAGCTTGCCTTGGATTCTCTCTCTCCCTCTCTCTCTCTGCCCCTCCCCTGCTCTCTCTCTCTCTCTCTGTCAAAAATAAGTAAATCAGCATTAAAACATTAAAATAAATACACAAAAAAGGTGGCGTGCTTACATTTTGGTGTTAGCCCTAACATGGATTAGCCAGTGACCAGAAGGAATGGAGTATTAATACATGTAAACACCTGGATAAGGGGGAAAGTGATTGCAGAGTGAAATAATCCAGGGAAAGGGGGATATACACTGAATAATTTTATTTACATAAATCCCTGGAAAATGATAATTAACCTATAAAGACGGAAAACAAATCAGGGGTTGTTTGAGGACAGAGGATCTGCAGGGAGGGCCGGAAGGAAGTTTAAAGGGGTGCAAGGAAACCTTTGCCTCTGGGGGTGATAGGTATAGTTATTACCTTGACTATACGACGGTGTCACAGTTTTATATGGATGGCCAAATGGATTAAAATATGCACCCGAATTACGTGCACTTTATCCTTCAATAGAGTGGCTTTTAAAAATGGCAATGTAGGAAATATACGTGGAGTGATAATGGTATTATCGGCGGGATGGGATCCGGCTGATCCCCAAAACAAAAACAAAAACTAAAACGCAAAGGCATGGTGAGACTACCAACTAAATATTCTAGAAGTCACTAGCTTTTGTTGGTGATAATAGAGAGATGAGAGAAAGAGGGGAAAGACTGCATAGTTAAAACAGATGAGCTGTCTTCCTTCTCAGCTATTTAGATATCACAGTAAATTCCATAATAGAGGAGGGGCTTCCTTCCACACAGGGGGCAATGCCAAGGTGGAGAGGGTCAGTGGTCCTGCCTGAGGCTATAGGGCTGCGGAGAGGTCGGTACCTGAGCCCCTTTGCATTATCCCTTATGTCTGTGATACAATTGAAAGGTCTGGAAAGGGCTGAGAGAGAGTCCCTTGTTTCCCACCCCCTTATGCCCAGAGCTTTGTCACTCTCAAAAGACACTTAATAGCGGACTCATATTTCTCACTTAACCCCTGTCCAGACTTAACCATGGCTACCCGGGATGGTAACCAGGAATTTGTTGAAAGTTCAGAATGTTCTCAGCATATGATGCAGCAAATCTTCAGGGAGATTTTAGTTCATTCTGTGGCACTTCTGCTACTCTAACAAGATATACAATAGCGCTGAACTACTCATCGGATGACTTCCAGGAACAAAGCACTTTGCGGATCTATTAGGAAGCCACGGGGTCAATGCCTAATGCTTCTGGACGTGGGGTTTGGGTCTTGCAGTTTCCCATTCTGTCCAGGCTCTAAGGGAATGAATAAGGCTTTTAGTTTGGAAAAGAAGTAGGAGCAAACAGTTATAAAATTGCATAGTGGGGAATAGGGTTCCTCTTATCTTATTAAACCCCTCAAACTTTTATCACTGAACATCAGTCTTGACTTTGAAAAGTGAGACTAAAATAATTACGTGGTGCTTTTTTTTTTCAAGTCCAGGATTAAAGAAAACAAAAACAATAAAACAAGATAAGGGGCGCCTGGGTGGCTCAGTTAGATGAGTGTCTCACTTTGGCTCAGGTCATGATCTTGTAGTTGGTGAGTTCAAGCCCCATGTCAGGCTCTGTGCTGACAGCTCAGAGCCTGGAGCCTGTTTCACTGTTTCAGATTCTGTGTCTCCCTCTCACTCTCTGTCTATCCCCTGCTGCTCATACTTTCTCTCTCTCTCTCTCTCCCTCTCTCCTTCTCTCTCAAATAAATAAACATTAAAAAATTAAAATAAAATAAAATAATAAAAAAGTTGTGCAGCAGAGAAAGAGCCTTGGAAAATTCAAACCGTGCAGTGGTAAAGCCTTCCCAACAAAAGAAAAGAGAGCAAAAGTATGAGTTAATTGTGGCTAATTATATCAGTTTGGTGTGTCTGAATAGAATAGTTAACTGTAAAAAGGATGATTTGGAAGCTCAAGAAATGGTTGGGACTCTCTGTCTCTCTCTACCTCCCTCCCTCCCTTCCTCCCATCCATTTTTCTAGAATTAGAGGTAATTTAATAAAGAAAGTAGTACCCTAATATAGAAATCTAGAGGAATTACAGGCACAATGATAAATAATTTGGATTACATTTGATTTTTAACAAGCAGGATATCGCTTGCACCATTAAGAAGCTGAAAATAATACAGATTTTACCCAAACCCTCCTAATATTATTAAATCATCAGGTTAAAGTCAGACACAGAAAATCATTTCTTTCCACTTAAAGTAAGAGGAAGGGGTGCCTGGGTGTCTCAGTCAGTTGAGCGTCCGACTCTTGGTTTCGGCTCAGGTCATGATCTCACGGTTCCTGAGACTGGGTCCCACGTCGGACTCTGATACTGCTTAATATTCTGTACTGCTTAATATTCTAAGAATGGGAGGGCGAGCAAGAGGGTGTTTTTCACATATAAACAAATTATATACTCATCCAACTGAAGTGTTAACTATTTCTACAAGTACATAAGACAAGTGCTTTTGAACGGGATCAATGGTCTTCAGTTGTGACACCATGAGGCATTTTCTCCATGATTATACTACTAAATCTAGAAATACAATACATATATACTTGACTCTATTCTAGTAAAACACTGAGGTCTTACCACTGTCCATGATTTAACCTAAATTCCCCTGAATGTTGATATAGTCATTATCTTACATCATTAGCATATGAGATAATACATATGGTCCCTAGGGTTCAGAAACGGTACCTGCTTATAAATGATTAAAGCAACGTGGTCAGCTCGTGAATTTAGGACCTGATTTCACTCTGACAATGACTCTGTATGGTAAGGACCCTTACTGATCTCTTTTTTGCAGATACCCCAAGGTATTGACAGGATGGGTTACATTTCCTAGAGTTATAAAGCTAGTTGATGTCAGAATTATATCATGAATTTAGATATGATATTACTAGCCTGCACACTTAATTACTACCTTGCATTTCAGATTATCTCTTACTACTGGTGTTCTGAGATTTGAGGAAATGTTATATACTGATCTTATATAGCTTCCTGGTTTTATGGAAAGAAAGATCCTCATGGTAAACAATTAAAAATGATTCAAGAATTGGGTTTACCACTAAATATGTTACTGTTCAGGCATGGATCTTTTTTTTTTCTTTTGTAAAATCCAATTATGTTTCCTATTTTAATCTCCACATAAACATAGTAATAAATTATCATCATCATTATAATCATCATCATTGCCATCATGACTTTGTTTGGAACTTTAAAATTTATTTTTGAGGAACTCTGTACCAGGGACTCTATGCTTCTTTGTTCTGTGTCGCACTTCAAATGTAGACAGAGCCTTAGGTAGAACACATTTAAATGTAACGCTCTTGATGAAATTAACAGAAACGAATACAAAGACATAGTTGGAAGGTGTCCTTGGATGGAGTGATTTTGTTGATAAAGATGTCGCCATTACAGCAATAAAAAAAAAAAAAGAAGAAGAAGGACTTCTCTTTGTCTCCGGACTTACCTTTTGCTTGTCACGGGATGCTACGCTGTCACTGGTGGAATGCTGGAACTCAGCAATGTCATGTGTGTGGTTCAACAGCTCCTAACACTATTTGTTTAGAGTAACAATACTTTCCACTGTGCGTTGTAAATGAAGAACTGAAATAAATGTAGTACCATTGCATTTAATTGGAAGATTTAGTGAGGCAGGCAAGAAAATCCCCTAACCAGAAATAGCGACATGTGGGCTAGTGTTCTAGCCACTAGTAATTGCTTAATGGGACAGAGAATCCCAGCGAAAAGCCCACGAGATAGTCTTACTATTAGTGTAAACCCAATTCAAAGCTTTGGTTTGCTTGCTTGGGTATTATGGGCACTTATGAGATTAGATTAATAATAGCCCAAACGGGCTCTGTTATGGCAAGTACGATCTTAATGCGTCATGGCTTTAACCATATTATTTCAGCAAGTCCCAGGTCTTAAACGAACCTCATTATTACAATCGAAGTGACTGTGAATGCATTCAATCCCATAATAAAAAAGTGTCTAAGTCTCTCCTTTCATTTCCCTCATTTTGTCTATGGTCCTGTAACACTATGCCCATCCTCAGAGCTTCGGGTTACCTGGTATTCTAGCCGTTCCTGGAAAGGCCTACGTCTAGTAACTTCCGTCACATCTCCGCGTCAACTTTTTCCCATCTATTTCCACAATTGTGGACCCCCTGTAAGCTAGTCATCTGACTCCTAAGGGTAGACCAGAAGCCTGCCATCCGGCATCCGACATGCCGACCCTGGGCTGCCTAGATTTTTTTTTTTTTTTTTTATCACAGTGGTCATATTTCTTTTCCTTCAGGCCTTAAACATCTTAGAGACTCGATTGCCTCTTACACCAAATGGTAACGTCAACTTTTCTGAATAAGCAGTTGACTTCATGTTTGTCATTATTTGCCTCCTTAACCCTTCTCCTCTTTCTCCTTCATCCATGTCTGTCAAGGTCACATTACAAAGTTGCCCAGACCTGAAACGAGGAGTCTCCTTCGAAGTCTTCCTTTATGCCCCACCCTTTATGGCTCATCCGGCCATTCTCTGCCCCGCCCACGTGGTATTCCTTCACACCATTCCTGCCTTTTCATGCCTCCTACGTTCACCTCACTTCAGGCTTGCACCACTCTGTGCCTAGGTAACGGTAGTCACTTCTAGGATGGCCTCTCAGAGGCTCCTAAGAGCCTGAGACACTGAGACACTGTTGTCTGTCCAGATGTTCCCAAACAAACAAACAAACGACACTACGGTCGTGGGGTGTACAGGTTTCACAACACATTCTCACATTATTTTTTCTTTAAGTTTGTTTATTTATTTATCTACTTATTTACTTATTTATTTACTTACTTAGAGTGAGCGGAGGGGCAGAGAGGAGGAGAGAGAGACAGAATCTCCATCAGGTTCTGCGCTGACAACACGGGGCTTGAACCCACGAACTGTGAGATCATGACCCGAGCCGAAAACGAGAGTCGGACGCTTAACCCACTGAGCCACACAGGCGCCCCTCCCATTAGGTTCATAATACAGGTTTTCCCACGTGCAAAGCATATATGTAAGAGACTCACATGGCCCCAAAAGGGGCAGGCTTGTCATAGCAACCTTGCACGTACCCTTAAAGGATCGTTAACCACACCTTGTTATTGTTATTGTTATTGTTATTGTTATTGTTATTGTTATGTGTAAAATATACTAGAACATACATGCCTTACTAAAGTATGTTTCTACCAGCAAAGGAGAGAGAGAGAGAGAGAGAGACAGAGAGAGAGCTCTCCAAGAAACAGACTTGGAACCATAGAGAGCAAACTGCTGGTTATCAGAGGGTGGGTGGGGGGATGGGAATGAAGGAGTGTACTTGTCATCAGCATTGGGTGATGCATGGAGGTGTTGGGTCACCGTATTATACACCTGCAACTAACACCGCACTGTATTTTAACTAACTGGAATTTAAATAAAAAACCAAAAAATGTAAGTTTTGTGAGGGAAGAGTCATGTTGGTGTTGCAACACAGTGCTGGGCACAATATGCATTCAGAACACATATGCAGGGACAAAATACCTTGGGCTCTGATGGTAGGAAAAGAAGCTGTGTTTTCTAAGTCTCTATAATGAATGTATAACCACACAGGTAGCAGGGAAAAAGAACTATTAAAAAAAACTGTTAAGGGGCGCCTGGGTGGCTCAGTCGGTTGAGCGTCCAACTTCAGCTCAGGTCACGATCTCGCGGTCCGCGAGTTCGAGCCCCGCGTCGGGCTCTGGGCTGGTGGCTCGGAGCCTGGAGCCTGCTTCCAATTCTGTGTCTCCCTCTCTCTCTGCCCCTCCCCCGTTCATGCTCTGTCTCTCTCTGTCTCAAAAATAAATAAACGTTAAAAAAAAAACAAAAACTGTTAAAAAGTAAAAGAGATTTTGATTGTTTTCAACGAGAAATAATACTCTCACTAACAATGTTGATGTGAATTTATAACGTAAAAGAATACATATGCATGGTTTAAAAAACTCAAAACAACCAAAGTAAAAAGTGAAACAAAGTCTCCCTTTCAACAGACGTCACCAGATCCCTAAATGCACCTCATGTTCTTAATTCCTTATGATTTTTTTCCGGAAGACCTGAAGATTCATCAACGTATTAGTTTATGCAGCACATAAGCGTATATACATATGTATGTGCTCATATTTACATGTAATCGAAACAAAATATATAAAAAACAGATGTGCATATATACATGTGTGCATATGCAATGTATGACTAACGTCATGTTTTCTAAGAAATCATAGTACGTAAATCATGGTACATTTGATTTTTTTCACTTAATATTATATCCAGGGATCCTTTTATGCAATGGAGTATATCATAATTTAACACTCTCATTTTACCAGATATTTTGTTGTCCCAATTATCATTTTTTCAGAAAGTTTATTAATTTATTTTGAGAGAGAGAGAGAGAGAGAGAGAGAGAGCAAGCATGAGCGGGGAGGGGCAGAAAGAGAGGGAGGGAGAGAGAAAGAATCCTAAGCAGGCTCCACAACGACACTGTAGG
Organism: Panthera leo; assembly: GCF_018350215.1. Taxonomy (NCBI): domain Eukaryota; kingdom Metazoa; phylum Chordata; class Mammalia; order Carnivora; family Felidae; genus Panthera; species Panthera leo. Next base: position 14,047,423 of record NC_056684.1, on the reverse strand, counting down.
GCTCGAACTCATGAACCATCGGATTATGACCTGAGCTGAAACCAAGAGCCAGAAGCTTAATCTACTGAGCCACCCTATTCAAATTATTTTTTTTTTATTTTTTTAACGTTTTATTTATTTTTGAGACAGAGAGAGACAGAGCATGAACAGGGGAGGGGCCGAGAGAGAAGGAGCCACAGAATCCGAAGCAGGCTCCAGGCTCTGAGCTGTCAGCACAGAGCCTGATGCGGGGCTCGAACTCACAGAGTGTGTGAGACCATGACCTGAGCTGAAGTCGGATGCTTAACCGACTCAGCCGCCCAGGCGCCCCTCAAATTATTTTTTAAGAACATTTTGCCAAAAAAACCACCACTGTATATTTATAACACACATATGTAAATTATATATGAGAAGTGTGTGTGTGTGTGTGTGTGTGTGTGTGTGTGTGTGTGTAGAGTATTTTACGTTGGAAATGCATCGGTACACTGCTCTTCAGAAAATTTGGAGGAGGTGGCTGTGAACCTGTACCCCGTCTCTTTCTGGGGACAGACCAACCTTGGCATGTGTTTTGTCAGTGAGATAAAACAGGACAACCTTTTGTTGTTTTGTTATTTTGATGTGCAATTTTAAAAAATCGTAAGTAAAACTGAGAAAGTGAATATATTTATTGGCCATTTGTATTTCTCTGTAAATTGCCAGTTTTCCATTTTTTTTCTATAGATGTATCTGAGTTTTTATTAGTTAAAAAAGTAGACCTTTGTCAAATGAAGAGCACATTCTTCCCCCCTCTGCTAGATTTGATTTTTAGACTTTACAGAACGGTGGTATTTGTTTTTGTTGTTGTGATCCAGGATATTTTTTTCAGGTATATCTACCACTTTCTTACAGGATCTGAATTTTATTAGGAGGACCTACCCACTCTAAGATGATAAATGTACCCATGCTTTCTCCTAAATGATTTGATGTATCTGGATGTATACTTTTTTTTCTTTTTACAGAAATCATGTATATATACTTTTCTGTGTACACTAAGGCAAGGTCGTGGATCCTTGTTTTGTTTGTTTCTTTGTTTGTTTTTGTTTTTTCATGCAGTTAGCCGGTCTCCTCTCTCCCCACTCCTTTTTCGCCCCTCCCCTCCCATGATCTGCCCACCCCCTTACCACTCACTCCCTGTGTCTTCTCGACTAAGATATAAAATTTGAGGGCTGGGTTTTCTGTAGCCTGGGGATTCAAGATGGGGTCTCTAGGTAACCTTGGTAGCTAGCCCTTTCCTCTTGTTAAATGTCCAATGTCAATGTTGGCCCCTCAGCGATGCATTTTACTCCCGTGGGCGAGACATGGTGTGGGGTTTGAAGACTTATCTGCATCAGATAGAGCATGGGTGGTTCGCTTTCCTCTTCATTTTTCACTCCCCATAAACCCAAGAGGCAAAAGACTTCGTTTCCTCCTTCACAGTAAAGACCGCTAGAAGAAATAGCACCTGGGGGTCCCCGAATGCCTTCTTCCATCACCACGCCCCGGTAGACCTCAAAATTCCAGCAGGTTCTCTGGGCTCCAGCGGACGCTGAGCAGCTTGGGAGGAAGCTTTGGGGCTTTCTGCAGTGCCTCCTGCCATCTCTACTTAATGATGTGGATTATTGGAAACTTCTGGCCACCAGCCCTTTCCACAGTTTGAGGGCTGCTGACGGAATTTTGTCGTTGCTTGTTTGTTTTCATTATTCTTACGTAGCGATGCTGGAGGGTGAGAGTGGGAAGCATTTGAGATCTGGTTTTACTCTTTTATCTCAAGGAACAGGAAGTTCAAACTATTGTAATCATTTCTAAATCATCCACTGCCATGGGAAAATGGCTAAAATAAATAGCCCACAGCAATCACCTCTGGAAAGAAAATCGTGTCCCTTGAGAAAAGGTTGAAATCCGAGGGAAAGTTCAAAAGAGAATTTTGATCGATGTTATTAATTGATCTAGACTAATATAGGAGAATTACTTCTTATTCACATCTTCTTTGAAAGTTACAATTCGGATCAAACTCTTCAAAAGGCACTTCACTCGGAAAGGATATAACATTAATCCTTTTTGTTCCTGTGTCCTATCACCACAGAATCTGGCAGAAACAACAGTAAAAAAAATTACGAACCTAGAATACTAATATCATTATTGAATTTATGGATTTTTCTTCCCATGGCCATTCAACAGCTCGTCTATGGGGACTAAGCACCTTTCCTATTAACACAATATAGAAAGCGAGTAATTCTGAGCACAGCTTAGATCCCCGCTTTACTTACAGTTTTCTGGCTCACCTCAGACTTTAAGTGCACGTGAACAGGCTGCAAACACACGTCAACAAATTGTATCGCTCTCGGGATGATTTGACAACATTGATTAGGCAAGCCTTAAATTTTTCGTCACACAGATTCAGATCATCATCATCTATGGTTTCCCCATTTTTCTTTGCATTTAGAACAACTGCGTTTCCACAAAGCTGGTGTGATCTCGTTTGGGCTCGGACTCTGGATAAGCTCCGTGTTTTTCGCTCATACAGGGCCTATGGAAGATGCCCTCTAGGCCAGATTTTCTCCTGTACCTCCCAAGATAAAAGACTCCTACCAAGAGGATGAGATTTGCCTCAAGCTTTCAAAATATGATATCCAAGCTCATTACTTGAGTGCCACCCCAGTCAACTGGAGTCAAACCCGCCCCGCAGAATCACCGCCCGTGACCTTGTCTGCCATTTACAAAATGACTTCCCAAACCACAGAGGGTTAATTTGGAGCACACCTCTCCGCAGGAAGGCTTGTGTTTATCTCTGAAGAGTCCAGACGGGCGATAGCCAGGGCAATATCTCGTCCAACACGGATATTTCCGTTTTCAAAAAAGAAAAAAAAAAAAAAGTTCGTCGTTGTTTTTAATTTTTTTTTTTTTTTTTAAACATCCCCTGTAAGGTCCCAAACTACAGCCCTGGGCCTTCGGGTTCCTTGGAAGCTACCAGATTGTGCAATGCGTTATCACAGAATGTCGTATGAGAGCCCTGCCGCAGTCTCATCCAATACGTAATCTGGCATGAAGAAAAGTTAACTGAATTAGTGGCCAACTGGGACACTTGGTGACCTACTCTTTAGGAACTAAGTCCTCTGAACTTTTCCATTCTGCTTTGCCTTCCTACTTTAATAGGGACTGAATCCCCATTAACAATTGAGCGGCGACAATGAGTGCCATCAGGAAAAGGAAATTCAATTTTCGTGGGGGATGACAGCCTTACCTTTTCGCGCTTAATTGGCCGTATTGTCTCCAAAAGTTAATTGGTTACTTAGTCCAGGTAGTTAGTAAAATGTTTAGCTGCGTCAAAAAGCTCAAGCTCCCACTGTTAATGGGGCATGAAATGGAATGTTTGATACTGCAAATAAAATCAGTGATATTCAAGGATGTTATGGTAGGTAATGCGTTGAAACTGCCATTTAATGGGTCCTGGAAGATTAGGGTAGTGTCAGCCGGAACCGCCCGGTCTCTTTTCTGACATTGTTAGTTGCCTCTTCATTTACTTAACGGCTGTCTGCACTGATTACATAGGCATAAAACTCCCTACAAAAAAACAACAGAGACACGCTCTATTAGCAGTCCAATTAGAACTATTTGCATATTACAGTTCATTTCTGCTTAAGTGAATCCCTAATACAACTTTAGGAAAAAAAAAATTCTATTGTGTCATTTGAAAGAAAGAGAAAAGAACTTAAAGGTGATCTTTCTCTCCCTTTCTTTCCTCACTTCCTTTTTTCCCCTCTGCTCCCTTTCTCTCTCTCTCTCTCTCTCTCTCTCTCTCTCTCTGTCTCCCTTCCTTTCTCTCCTCCGCCTCAGATATTATTATCTACCTTGGGAAGACAGGAGAAACACAGACTCTAAAACATGACACAATGTTGTAGATATCTGTGAAGACGAGGGCACCGTTGGGATGAGAATTGGGCCCTGCAAAAGTCCAGCGTGGTGCCGTGTGCCGTGTTAGGCTTCGTGTAGACAAGGTATCGACTCCTGAGGGGTGGGACTGATTCGTTTCACATCAGCTATTGCTTTGAATTTTCGAGCACAGCAGTTCACATCGGTAACCACGTCCCTGGTGAGTCAAGAGCCCCTGACATGGTGTCGGTGTCACTTTCCACAATCACGCAGCAGAAATGGGGCTCCGGTGTCCGCCTCTGTGCCTCCAAGGGCTCCAACCGTTCGCATCTGGTGGATGTGCCCCTGCGCATAATATTAACTCCTAGGACATCAATTTGATCTCGGGCAGGCGCAGGTAGTGGCCGGTGTGCTTAGAGCAAGGCTGAAGCTCTTACCTTACCCGACGTTTCTCGGATTTTCCAAAACTTCGTCCTCGGGATCGCCTGATGGCTATTTATGAGGGCATTAGCTATGTTTTATTTATATTATTATTAATATTTATAATGACGACAGCACGGAAATCAGAGGGCCTTTTAGTGAAGTTGGAAAGGAGGCTCTCGCCAGCCTAGGCTGTGATAAATCCTGATGAATTACAGTCAGCATGCCTTAGAGCAGGTGTTTTAGGAATACACGGGGTGGTCTGAGGTAGCAGGTGCCGGTGGATGTTCCCGAGATGCGCCACAGACTTCCATCCCACTACCGAGTCTCTCTGAGCCCTGTGAGTTCGTGGGAGACCAGGAGACTGTAGAGATCATGTGTAGGCGCCCAAGGAGGCCGCCTGTTGGGAAGGAGAAACGGGGCCCGCTGCACAGGTGTCTGTTGGGAGGACAAGACTGGGGCGGAGGTGTGACCAAAAGGCCCCTCCGTGTGGGAGGGTCTCCGGGACAGCGAGAGGACGAAGATGCCACGTTAGGGAGTTTCAAAGCCCCGGGGACCTTCCATCGGGGGCTCCTGCCGAGCCCACCAATGGCTTTTCAACCCAATGCTGAACATTTTATTTGGGATGAGAAAACCCCTGCAAGGAGACAAATGCATGCAGGGGCAGGACCGGAAACCGCCCTCAAAGCATCTGGCCCCAAAGAGGCAGGAGTCGCAGCTGGAGGAGGGGGGGGGGGGGGGATGGGGGCATCTTAATTTCGGGGATCGTCGAGACAGAGCGCCTGCTGGGACTGGCCTGCTTCCCTCCGCACAGAGCCCTTGGGTCCCAGCCTTGGCTGCAGAATCCCGCCCTTGAATTTCCTCAGGCCCACGACTGATGAGAGTCCTCACATCTGACAACCGGATCAGCCCTCTTCCCTTGAATGGATGGGGGGGGGGGGGGTGGCGTGAAGCGGGGGAAGGGGGTGACCTCTGTGAATGGCCATGAATTGTAGCCATTTGGTTGGGGCTCTGCCTACTTACCTAGAAAAGCCCGGGGACACCTTGGATGCTCACGTGCCTATGGAAATCCCACCTGGGTGTTTCCAAAGCCCCTGCCACCCGGTTCCCTTTTCACCTGCAGCCCTCATGTCACAGGTCAGCCCCCCACCCCCACCCCAGCCCCATCACCTGGATTTGTCAGTAGATCGAGGCGTTCGGGAGTTGACCACATCCCACAGGGGACCAGAGAAGGAGGCATTAAAGGTGACGACGCACTCCTGGCGAAACCCCAGCCACCCCTAACCGGCCCTCTTCCCTTTCCGGGCCTCATCCATTATTAGAAGCGTCGCACGGACGAGGGAAGGCAAGCGACCACCACCGCCACCCGGGAGGACTATGAACACACGGAACAAAAAGGCCACACAGAGGCGAAGGTGACACCCTCGCTCTGTCATTTGCACTTCCTTTCGCCGCACGAGCCGAGCCGCGGTGTGAGAGGTGCTGGCTCTGCCTGCCATTGGGGACGGTTGTGATGCCCTGTTGGGTCCTGCGTGCGGTCTCTCCAGCTTTTAGCCGGCTGTCATTAACACGGCCACCAGAGGAGCAGCGTCGGAAGCCGGGCCGGACACGCCGGCCCGGTTGGCTCCGCGCAGGGGCCCTGCCAGTGGCGGCGAGACGGTGCCCCGGGTGCTGCGCGACGCGGCGCGGAGACACACACTTTCGCCCCCGAAAGCAGTGTCTGCACCCTGCCGGGCAAACAGCTCTCTGGAAAAGCCCTGCCTGCTAGTAAAATGGACCAAATCGGTAAACAGTGATTAAGGCTCTTGCTCCGCTGACTGTTGTCACCACCTCAGACACACGGCTTCTCCTCCCTCCAAGAGCGCGCGCGCGCACACACACACACACACACGCACACGCGCGCATGCACGTACACGCATAAAGAAACCACATTAAAAACCAGCTCAGTAGCGCCAGAGATCCAGAGGGAGGGGGGGTGAGAAGTTAGGGAGGAGGACTCATGTTCCTTGAAGGTGAGATGTTCTATTTTCCGGAAAAAGAAAATGAATATTTCAGGATATTCGTTTCCCTTCCCTTTTTTATTGTTTATTGTTTATTTTTTTTATTTTTTATTTTTTAGACTTGTGATGAGACTCGGCTTTCTAGATAACACGTCAGGGGATGAACGTAAGCGGGAGTTTCTTCTTCAATTCAACATCCACTGCTTATTTGTATGGTTCAGTAACGGGCATCATATAATCCCAATCCCTTGCATGCGTGGGATAAATCAGAAACAGCATAACAAACCTTGATGCGTGCTGTTTGGCAGAAACATGTCCCTTCGTCGAACTGCTTTCTTAAGTCAGAAGAATAAACACCACGCTCAGCAGTACACATCCATACCAATCCATCTACCTGTTTACAGACGCTGTGTATATGTACGTATACACGCCCCACTCTTTAATCTTTCTTTACAACACCGTAACCAAAATAATTGAAAATATATTTGGTTTTCACCACGGAAATGTCTTTACGTGAAGCATCGCTCATTGTACCTGTGCTTTGAACCAAACGGAGAAGGACGACTGGAACTCACGAATCCAGGAGTATAAATCAAAAGGGCTCTGACAAGTTGGAGAAATGGTCAGAAACAAGCAGAATGAGGTCTTCTGAGTGCAGGGTCACACATCAGAGAAGACAAAAAAAACAATGAACTCCACAAATGCGGAATCCAGGGCTCACAGTCACTGACAAGCTGACCGTGAATCAGAAACGCAAAGCTGTATAGGCTTGGTGGGCTGAGGAAAAGTTATGGCACCTGTCAGGCCTCTTCAGGGGACTGTATCAAGCCCCAGACAACCCAATTTGGGGAGTAACCCTGATCCCGGTTCAGAGTGGGATGGCACAAGGTTACTTATGAAAAGTCGAGGCGGTGGGACTTTTTAATCAAAGAGAAGTGTAAAAACCCACGTGGAATATTTAACGTCTTCGCATCTGTAGATGACAGTCCGCGAGGGAAATTTACCAAATATTTGCGTAGATTCTTTCCTGCGTTGTCTCCAAAAATGGCAGCTTAGGAGAAACAACTCAAGTTATTGTCGGGGGAGCCGTCAAATTCAGGGGTGCACGGCACCTTGCTTTGTGGTCCCTGCAGCGATTCTGACACTGTTCAGAGATGGTTCTGAGGGAGGGAAACCAGACAGGGTCGGAGGAAGAGGGAATAGAGGGGTGGGAAAGAAAGCCTGAGATGGAGAAGAAAAGAAACAGAAGGTAAGTGCGCTTAGGGACCTAGGGCCATATCACACTCAGGAGGTGATGTGGCCAGTGGTGATGGGAATGGATACAAGGATCTTAATTTCCTTGATCTGATCCAGAATTTTCGATGTCATGCACTAATGATAATCATAGCAGTTAAGAAGAAGAAGAGAAACGGGGTGCCTGGGTGGCTCAGTCGGTTGAGCGTCCGACTTCGGCTCAGGTCATGATCTCGCAGTCTGAGTGCGAGCCCCACATCGGGCTCTGTGCTGATGGCTCAGAGCCTGGAGCCTGCTCCGGATTCTGTGTCTCCCTCTCTCTCTGACCCTCCCCCGCTCATGCTCTGTCTCTCTCTGTCAAAAATAAATAAAACATTAAAAACAATTTTTAAAAAAAATTTAAAAAAAAGAAGAAGAAGAGAAAGAAGGAGGAGGAGGAGGAGGAGGAGGGAGAAGAGGAGGGGAAAAGAAGAAGAAGAAATAATATTCACAGAAATGTTAAAATGTCGTTGATCGTGAACAATCATGGATTGATATCTCCACGTTGGTCATGAGGAAACTGAGCCCTAGAAAAGGCTTTAAGTAACTTACGAACCCACTATCTCTAGGGGGTTTTGACCAGCATTTCACGGCTTCCCTGTTAACAACAACTGTATTCGGAACATTCTGTAAACATCGGCCAATCACTACACCGTTATAAGGCTTAGTATTTCTCAGTCTGAGTTTGGGTCTATGTTGGGAGAGGTGGTTGGAGTCAGTGATTATTTGAGCTGGTGCAGCTCTTGGATGTTCTATTTGAGCCTTTGTGTGAGCGTTTACACATGCAGGACAGGATCTTTAATGTGTAGGGTCCGGTGCTAAATGAAAATACGGGCTAGGCCCGGGAGTCAGAAGTTCCCCACCCTGGGGTGCGGCCACCTAACCTATGGCTGGCAGCTTCCCACCTTCGCACACATTCTTAATGCATCGCAACCTGTGCGCTGGGGTGTGTTCGAAAATTCGGGGTGGCCCCTGCTGATGTGCCTGTTGAATGTACCATAATGCTGACAACACAGCCCCTAAATACCACGGGGTGCTCACCCTCCCCCACACCTGTGCCCAGGCCCCACGGGAGGCTGAGTTCCATAGTAGGACAGGGACCTTCTGTGGCCGTAGCTCATGAAGATGGCAGGGTGTGTGTGTGTGTGTCTGTGTGTGTGTGGGATAGAGAGAGAGAGAGGATACAAAAATTTTTCTAGATAATTTAAAAATATATTTTTATATTTACATAAAATAAACATTGAAGTATTATCCCAAGTAAATACTGCCCGCTACCCTGCAAATTAGCTCCCTGAAGGCTACGAGGCCATGAAATATTTCCAGCAACACTCAGAATAGTTCACTGGCTCCCTCTTATCAACGTTTGGGGGCCAGTTTACAGTCTCATTACGGAAAGTCATTGCTCTCCTTTACGTATAACAACAATATTACATAAACGTATGTAAATATATATATGGGCATATTTATATATTTATATATTTAATATTATAAATATTTACATATTTATATATATACATAAATTCATATACATATCTTTGTACATTTAGTAACAGAAGTAGATTATATTAATTCTGAGGTTTAATTCCCCCCAAAAATTGCCTTTCTAGGAAATGACATCTTCATTAGTCTCTATATTAATAGACAAACTCACTACATCACTGTTATTAGGCACAATGTGTCCCATTAAGATTATATTTTTGAGAAACTGGCAAAGAGGATTGAAAGTACCTTTAGGGGATAAAATAATGGAGTAAAGTAGTCTCAAACACCTTTTATTCCCATTTGATTTCATCTTTACTCATAGATAATCGCTGATGCAACTCATTGTTTATACGCTTGTAAAACATTTCGGGAATCACTTTGCTTTTGAGAAGTTCGCTTGGAGGTTAGAATGCCATCACAAATTTCGTGACGGCTAGTTTTCCTCGATACTGTTTACAAGCAGGCAGGATAATGTCAGTCCGACAGGTGGTCAATGGAAGTGAATTGAGGCAACTCTTGCCTTCTTGCCGACCTTCCTCCTCTCTCAAAGTGTAGGTATGATTGGGGGTGGGGTGGCAGATCTCACAGCTTCATGGGTTTGAGCCCCACCTTAGGCTCTGCACTGACAGTGGGGAGCCTGCTTGGGATTCTCTCTTTCCCCTCTCTCTGCCCCTCCCCGGCTCTCACGCTCGCTCTCTCACAAACATAAATAAATATACTTAAAAAAAAAAAAAAAAAGAAGTAAGTCTCCTTCCCATGATAGCTACCATAATTCCTCCTATATAAACACTGCCATTGGCCACTTTTCTTCAACTCCGTCAACAACTGCTGGTGAATCTGTTCCCCCAGATTAAACCCACGTAAGTTCCTCCTTTGCATTAGGGAGTCAGTCATCTTCAAAAAACACCGGAGGACTGTCAGTGTCATTAACAGATAGCATATTTTCATGGAAAGAGCGTGAACAATGAAGAGATTGAAACGCTGATTCCACTCCTGTCCGCTGTGTGAACTTAGAGAAGTTGCTCAGTCTCTCTGATCCTCAGATGTTTTTTTTAAACAAGCAAACAAAAAAAAGGAATTGATAGCGATGAATGGGATAGCCTATGAGTTTATGCCTTCTAAATTACAGAGTGACATAAACGCTTGATTATAACTTTCTAGTAGACCTGTGACATAAAACGCAATAGGGTTCTGTATTTTTGTCCGCGCTCAGAACCTGAGGAAATGGAGAAGAAGCTCATTGTCCCCGCACGGGCAAAGCGAGTGCTATCGGCACACACAAGGAATCAGCTTCATGAGGGAAAAGTGATCGGAAATGATTTTATTTCCTATACGCACCTCTGTTAATAAGAAGACGTAAATCCTGGGAGAAAGTGTGGGTGAAAGAGAATTCCAGGGGCGTGGCGGTGGCCCTTCATCAGAATAACACTTTGAAATGGGAGCAGATCCTCTTAGAGCGAAATGCAAATCAAATACATGAATATACCCATGTATATTCACCTACTATTTTCATCATTGATTAACCAGCCACATGACCTTTTCAGTAAGAGAAATAATTGGCAGTTTTAACAGACGAAAAATTGATCCCATTACTCAGGATAGAATTTTCCACCTTTTTCAAAAGAGGTGCTTATTAAAGAGGTCAGTTCCTTTTTTTTTTTCCCAGGGTCATGCATATGTAAGTAAGCATAGCTATTATGTGCCATCTATGAGAATGGACGGGTGAGCCATAAACACAAACATTCAGACACAGCCAGGTCTCCGGCATTTCTGTTGGCCAATTACAGTAATGCTGATGACATATCTAGTTTAATGCACATGGCATTAAAGTAGTCCCCCCTTTTCTAGGAAAATCTAATTACACCAAACCCAAGCACTCAATCAAACCTGTTATTCTGTGGCTAAACAGCCTGGAGTTAATGCAATTTGAGGAGATCCAGGCCGTGACTGGAAACGTCATGTATTAACAATATCTAATGGGGGCTCCCGTAGGTAAATGAATATGCTAACAAGCAAGATCACTGCTAAATCTAATATCTTTAAGCTGTTTAATTCCAAACAGTCCCTTAATAAATCAATTGACCGGGAGAGCTGATGCCCCTATCAATTATTCAAGAGAGCAAATAAATATTTCAGATGATTTGATAGGAAGGCTAGTGCTGGTCTTATAGAAAGCTTTGCATTTCATTAGCCTCTTGCTAAAAGTTTTATAATGAGCGGAACACAGGTGGCATCCCCGTTGCAGAAATGGGAATGAGAGAAATAAGAGATTGGAGACGACGACTCCCTTCATCTCTGCATTATTCCATTATCCGTACTTTTCTTTTGTAATGTGAAAATTGGAGTCAAGTCCCCCAAAGAATTATCATTCTCTGCAATCACAAAGGAAATTAAAATGATCAAAAGTATGTCATATTGCAAGGGTCTTAATTGTAATTCCTATTGGAAATGCAATTATCAGATACCAATATCACGGATATAATTTATGCAGTTTCACATCCAAATAGCCCTTCACCAAATATTTAATATTATCAATTCCATTTTCCAGAAGAAGAAACTGAGTTCCCCTAGTCATTTATAAAGTGCTGACTAGGTCACCTGTGTTTGAAAGCAGACGCTTTTTTTTTTTTTTTCTTCTTTCTCGGTGTTGAAGACCATTGTTCATATTGAAAGCGTACAATTCTATTTGACATGATACCTGTCTTATGAATAATCTTCATTCAGGCTTCTGATCCTTTGTACCAGGAAGAGAAAGAAAGAAAGAAAGAAAGAAAGAAAGAAAGAAAGAAAGAAAGAAAGAGAGAGAGAGAGAGAAAGAAAGAAAGAAAGAAAGAAAGAAAGAAAGAAAGAAAGAAAGAAAGAAAGGTATTAAAGTGGCTGACATCATTTTCCTTAATGTGTGTGTGTGTGAATGTTTGTTTATATGTTGAAAAACAACCTGGCAGAGAAAGACGAGAGCAAGAAAATGAATGGAAGCGAGGTAGTTACACCTGAGAGAGTCATCCTACTGCTTTTTGTTGTACTCTGTGGGTGTGGTGACCCATATGCTACTGGCCATGCTTCAAAATTGCTGGTGTCTTCAATAAGCATTTCCATACTATCTGCGAAAGGAGGGAATTTGGCTGTTTTTGCCTCAGCTTGGAAATCGATCCAACCACAACCTGATCAAATTTTGCCATTGCAGGCCTTGAAACTAAAATGGCGTGCCACGTCTTCACGGCATTTTACAGTTTACAAATGTAAAATCCCTGTTAAATTACTGTAAGCATCACGGTTATGAGAAGTACTGTAAAAGGGGAAAAGAATTTAGATTATTTGAAAAATAAAACTTAATTGTCAGAAGGTTGGAATATAAAAACAGTTGACGACTATTTCTCTAAATGGAAAGATCCATATAAAAGTCACTGCGTGAGGGCTTTCTGTGCAGGCAGTTATACTCTACAAAATACTCAATGAGCTATGAAAGAGACATCTCCGCTACAGAAAATCATAATTTAAATGTTAGGTTTGTTCATTTTCAGCTTCATGAATCAATAGAGTAAATCCTTTATATTATTCTGTAAGTAAAATCTGGTCGTGTTTAAAATCAGCTTTTGGTTCTTCCACTCACCAGAAATATCTTTTCAGGGAACCATTTAATTAAGTGCTTTTTGTTTGTTTTGTTTTATTTAATATTCTAAACCCCACAGGAATCATGAAGGATTTGAACAAGTTGGTAGACTCAACAGGAGAGGCAATGGCCCCACCCTGTCCTGCCCCAAATACCTCGTCATTATGGAAAATAAATATTTTTAAAAATTAACTCCACCTAAAAAAAAAAAAAAGGGACAGGTCATATTACATCCGAAATTAAATGAAATCTCAGAAATGAAAGACTTGTGAACTTGAACCTAAGAAGAAGATGAGAACCAGAAATCTGGTTCTCCTGGGGAGAACTCCAATTATCTCCTGGGGAACTCCAAAGAGAAATGGCAAAATGGACACCCCATTGAGTGATATTTTGGTCACCACATCAGCGTGATTCATGGAACCACACTCACTCCAACTCTCAACTCTCTGAAGGCATAGAGAAACAAAACGGTGACATCGACATGGAAAGAGACATCTCCATACTCACAAGACTGAGTACTAGCACTTCCTCCCTACCCGGCGATTGATGCTGTGTGTCTACACCATCATTGGAGGAAGGCCTCTGTAATCACATACATAAACTTGTGCACGTGTCTGAGAAATATGCACTGTCGAGCAAAAATAAGAAGGACGCCTCCCTCCACAAAATATACCTTGGGAAACAAAGAACGTTAATAGAGCAAACAGATCCACATATTAAAAGAAGCCTCATTAGAAGTTATTATTATTAATGCTAACAATAATAGTAATAGAATTTTGATCCAATGAGCAAATAGCACCCTAAGCATAACTGAATAACATATTTAGCGATCTGGAAGACTAATATTTATACAGGTCCCCGTCAGACGATTCAGCTAGAAATGGATCTTACAGTAACGCTCGCCAAAAACTCGCTGGAGATGTAATATTTCAGAGCAGTGGTTGGAGGCACAAATAAACATCATTCCCTTCTTCTGGAATTCTCAGATTAAAGTAAATCATCAGATTACAGTTACACAGGGCAGCAACATCTTAACTTTCCAGAGCAATGCCTTCTCTGAGTTGAGATTTAACATTACGCCTTGAGCTTTCCTTGAAGGATATCGTAGGAAACGTCCTTTTGAAGAATGTTCTGTGCTTTTGGAAGATCAGAGTTGAAGCCATGGCTCACTACAATACCTGACGTATTTATACAGTACTCTTTTTGTAAGGCAATTGCTACCAAAAAAAGTATTCTTTCCCTAGGTGATTTCCTTTATATGGTAATAAGAAATCCAAAAATCTACATTTCAACATGTATTCTTTTTGCTTTGTCTGCCAGGAATCCCCTAACTAAATTTATTAATGAACAAAATGATTACAGATATGTAACCATATTTTTAGGTTCTTCATTTCAAATCCGTTTTATTATTAAATGTTCATTTGGGGTAATTTAAATAAAAAATAATGCTTGAGGACTACCTGAGCGGTTCAGTTAGTTAAGCGTCTGACATTGGCTCAGGTCATGATCTCCCGGTTCGTGGGTTCAAGCCCCAAGACCGGCTCTGTGCTGTCAGCTCAGAGGCTGGATTCTGCTTCGAATTCTGTGTCTCCCTCTTTCTCTGTCCCTAACCCACTTGTGCTCTCTCTCTCTCTCTCTCTCTCTCAAAAATAAACATTTTGAAAAATTTTAGAAGAATAATGCTTGATACTTAAGCTGCTTAAATTTTTGTTGACGTATATTTTATGTATCTAATAAATAAAGTAAGCCATTAATAGAGTAGAGTGCCATAATTCATCCAAAAGAGTGGCCTCTAAGTGATGTAGTAGGAGTCTACAGCTCATCATATTGAGTTCTGGCTTATTAGAATCAGGATATTACATCCTGATCTCCAATTACTCTCAACAGTGTTCACAGCTCCCACTCCACAACTCTTGCAGACTTTTTCCTCTCTAGTCTAGAGTCTGCACCACCTACCTTCTTTCTCATCTACATCTGATGACTTTACCTCCTCCTCAGAAAGATAAGCTTGAAGGCAAAATATTTTCTTTTCCTCATGACCAAGTATGTAAACTCGCTGACCTCTTCCATCCCTATCCTTTCAAGAACTGGGTTTGAAGCAAAGGGATTTGGAGAAGAATGTGGAATTCAGATTGACTTTTTATTATATTATATTTTCCAGCAGAGATGTATAAGGGAATTGGGGTCTTGGACAATGTTATAGACCAATTAGACTTAATAGGTATGTATAGAGAGGGAAACCACTCCATCCGATGAGAGCAGAATACACATTTTTCCCAAGTGCACGCAGAACATTTTACAGTGTAGACCACATGTTAGAACACAAAATAGGTCTTAATAAATTTTAACAGACTGACGTTATACAAAGTATCTTTTTCGATCACACTGCAGTGAAACTAAAAATCAATAGCTGGAGGAAAACTGGGCAATCTGTGATAGATAAGAGGAAGGAGCATTTCTCGATGCTAACAAAAGAGAAGACGGAAACAAATAAGGGTGGAAAATGTAGGTAGCATTTTCTTCCCAGTTGGCAGGTGGGAAAAGAGAACCTTTATTTAAAGTAGGGTCTAAAATTCTCCAATTATTATTGTGGAACTATTTCCCCCTTCACTTCCGTCCATGTTTGTCTTACATATTTTATGACTTCATTGTTTGGTGCACACATGCTTAAAATAGACATACCTTCATGGTGACTTGGCCTTTTTATCAATATGTACTTTTCTTGTGTGTCTCTTAGAATACTTTTTGGTTTAAAGTTTATTTTGTCTGATATTAGGATAGCCACCCAAGCTCTTCTTTTGTTACTATTCGCACGCAGTGTCTTTCTCCGTCCTTTTACTTTCAACCTCTCTGTGTCTTTAGATTTAAAGCGAAACTCTTATAGACCACACATAGCTGGATCTTGTTTTGTGTTTTAATCTATTTTTCCAACGTCTGCCCTTTGATTGGAGAGTTTAATCCATTTGCATTTAAAGTGATTACTAATAAGAAAGGACTTACGTCTGCCTTTTTGCTTAGCTTTCTCTATGTTTTATAGCTTTTTTCTCCCTCATTTCTTCCATGACTGCTTTTTTGTGTGTATTTACTTGATTTTTTTTTGTATATTCTATAGATATTTTCTCTGTGGTTACCATGGGGATTACATATAACGTTCCAAAGTTATAACACTCTGATTTTAATTAATACCAATTTAACTTCCACTGCAAACAAAAAGTCCACTGTTATAGAGCTCCATGGCCCATCTTCATGTTACTGCTGCCACAAACATTATGCCTTTATACATTGTATATTCAATAATGTGGAGTTTTGTTTTGTTTTATGTATTTATCCTTTAAATAAAAAGTGGAGTTACAAACCCAAGTTACAATAATACTGGATTTTATTTATTTATTTGCTTCTGTATTTACTGTTATCAGCAATCTTTTTTTATATCTTCATGCAGCTTTGAGTTACTATCTATCCTCATTTCATGTCAATCTGAAGAAGTCCCCTTAGAATTTCTTATGGGACGTATGTAGTGGTAGTAAAGTCCCCAAGCTTTTGTTTATCACAAAATGTCTTTATTTCGCCTTCATTTTTCGTAGGATCGTTTGGTTATAGTATGTGATGAAGGAGTTTTCTCTTGCTTCTCTCAGGATGGTTTGTCTTTGTCACTTAGCAGTCTGATTCTAATGTGTATCTGTTTAGGTCTGTTGACTTTATCCTACTTGGAGTTCATTCAGTTTCTTGAGTTCATAGATTCATGAATTTCACCAAGTTTGGTAGGTTTTCAGCCATTATTTCTTCAAAACATTCTGTCCCTTTATTTCTCCCTTTTCTCTTTCTGGGACTCCATTAGCACGTATGTTGGTCTACTTGATGGTGTTTCAAAAGTCGCGTAGGTTCTGTTCAATTTTCTTCATTCTTTTTTTTGTTTGTTTGTTTGTTTGTTTTTTTTCTGATCCTCAGTCTCCATAATTTCAACTGTTCTGCTCAAGTTTATTGACTCACTCTTCTAATTGCTCAGATCTACTGTTGAAGTTCTCTAGTGAATTTTTCATTTTAGTCATTGTTCTTTTCAGCTTTAGAATTTCTGTTTGATTCTTTTGTATAATTTCCAACTATTGGTATTTTCATTCACTTTATGTATTATTTCTCTCATTTCCTTTAGTTCCTGCTGTTTCTGTGTGGGTTTTTTGTTTGTTTGCTTGTTTTGGAGCATATTTTAGATAGTTCTTTTAATGATTTTTTTTTAGTGTTTATTTCTTTTTGAGAGAGAGAGAGAGAGAGAGAGAGAGACAGAGTGCAAGCTGGGGAAGTTCATAGAGAGAAGGAGACACAGAATCCGAAGCAGGCTCCAGGCTCTGAGCTATCAGCACAGAGCCTGGCACGGGGCTTGAACTCACAAACCACAAGATCATGACCTGAGCCAAAGTCAGTCGCTCAACCGACTGAGCCACCCATGTGCCCCTAGATAGTTATTTTAAAGTCTTTGTCTAGTAACCATGTTGTCTGAATTTCTTGGGGGATGATTTCTGTTGATTACTTTCACTCTCTTGTATGAATTATGCTTTCTTGTTTCTCTGAATACTTCGTGATTCTGTTGTAGAAGACTGGACATTGACTACTATAATGTGGTAACTCTGGAAATCAGCTTCTCCCTTTTCCACAGAGTTTGATTTTCTTTCTCTCTCTCTTTCTATGTAGGTGTGTGTGTGTGTGTGTGCACACGCGTGCACACACATTTGATTGTTGAAGGCTGTAGTACGCTTTTGTTTGAGACTTTCCCAAATTTCTTTTCAAAGACTATTTCTTATGATGCGTGATCACTAAGGTTTGTTTCTTTGGCTTCTGGTAAGCTAATGTTTTGACAGAGACTTCTTTGAATGCCAGGAGCTCTTCCAGTTTTGGTAGATTGACTTTGTTCTGGGGTGTTGATCAACACTTATTTAGGCTTGCTCTGAACCTAGGAATCAGAGCTTAAGGTCTTCCTAGGACTTTTCTGAGCATGTATCTTGCCTGGAAATGGGCTTGGCCTTCTACATTCCCCTTTACATATAGCTGCTTGTAGATGTCCTAATTTCCCCAATTTCCCTCCAGCTCTCCTTCCAGGCCTTTGACGGTCTATCGGGTAGTCCATTCATAATGCCTTGTTCTAGGTATCTGCGGGTCTATAGATCCCTTGTAGCTTTGATAAAAAGTGCCTGTTATTTTTCTGCCTGAATTCTGAGCTAGGCAAAGTAGAAATAAACATCTTGTTTTAGTCCTTTGGGTATCTCCCAAACGGGTTAGAAGAGATGTCTACAATAACTTGCGGATAAGGTCTGCGCTGCTCCTTCTGGATTGATGGAGGAAACTGGGAACCAGATTGCTGTCGCTTCAAAACCACGACCGCTGTCTTGCCGGGGGAAAGAGGGGCTAAGGGTGAGTCAGAATGCCACAAAACCTTCCCACCACGTAGAGATGACTTTTTCTTAATTTTTTTTTTAACGTTTATTTTTGAGACAGAGAGAGACAGAGCATGAACCGGGGAGGGTCAGAGAGAGGGAGACACAGAATCTGAAACAGGTTCCAGGCTCTCAGCTGTCAACACAGAGACCGACGCGGGGCTCGAACTCACGGACCGCGAGATCATGACCTGAACCGAAGTCGGCCACTTAACCGACTGAGCCACCCAGGCGCCCCAAGATGACTTTTTCTTGATTGGCTTTTCACTTGATTGCTATGAACGTTTGACTCTTTTCTAGAGCACTGACAAATCTGGTTCAAATCGGGGTTTTTTTGGCGGGGAGGGGTTGCTTTTATTTTTTTTTTAATATTTTTTGGGGGGGACCAAAAACTTGAGGAGTCCTAGTTCACCAATTTGCCCTCTATATGCATTTTTAAGCGGCCGCATTGCCAAGAGCTTTGAACAATTGGGCGGCGAAGCCAGAACACAAAAGTAAATACACCACCACAACAAGACAAGTTATAATAGTTTGTGTTACCAGATTCGAAAAATAAAATCACTAAACCAGTGGATCTTATTCAGGCTGCAAGTAAACAATGCAGGGACTGATAGGTAACCCCACCAACATGACCGCATGTTTTTGGAAAAGGAGATCTTTAATATTTTTAAAAATTTTTTTAATGTTTATTTTTATTTTTTGAGAGAAAGAGAGAGAGAGGGACAGAGAATGAGCGGGGCAGGAGCAGAGAGAGAGGGAGACACAGAATCCAAAACAGCCTCCAGACTCTGAGCTGTCAGCACAGAGCCCAATGCGGGGCTCGAACTCACAAACCGCAAGTTCATGACCTGAGCCAAAGCCGGTCGCTCAACCGACCGATCAACCCAGCCACTCCGGTAAAGGAGATCTTTAAATTTCTGTAATAACAAATAGTAGGAATAAAAAGAGACACGGACAACTAAGACTACATGAAATTTGTTGCAAAGGTAAAGGTATATTCAGTCTTTTTTTTTCCCTCAGTGATGTCTAAGCTTGTAAACTTTTGCTTAGAGACTCTTTTCAGTAGATGCTAAAACAAATTATGTAAAAGGCAGGTGAAACTGGTCCATTTTGAGAAGTTAGGTTGCAGGACAACTGGGTGGCTCAGTCGGTCAGGCGTCCAACTTCGGCTCAGGTCATGATCTCACAGTTTGTGAGTTCGATTCCCGAGTCGGGCTCTGTGCTGACAGTTCAGAGCCTGGAGCTTTTTTTGGATTCTGCATCTCCTTCTCTCTCTGTCCTTCCGCCGCTCGTGCTCTGTTTCTCTCTGTCTCTTAAAAATAAATAAACATTAAAAAATTAAAAAAAAAAAAGAAGGTCAGGTTTCTCTTCAGAAAAGATAAGAGGGACGTAAGAGCAGTTGATTCCTCAGCAGAAGCTAGAAATGATCAGTCTCCCCAAACCGTGCGAGGCATGAATGTGTTTTACCATCAGGAGGAACTTCCTTGTGCATCTGAACACATCACGCTAAATGAATGACGCTTTCAGAAACAACCAGGCATCCGTTCTCTGTACTCCATCAGCCACATTAGCTGAGAATCAAAATGTTACATTCATCAACGTTAGCCGAATTAACGTTAACGAAAAAAGCCACTCTGTCGTTGCTTTTGAGGCACAACAGCATTTTTCGCTTGTTGCAAACTCTCAGAGCCAAACGTTCTTTTTGGGTTAACGTTTATTGCACGTTTCGCCATTTGCGGGGGGGCCCCTTTTTTGAGAATTATCTCAGGCATGTGGTATTTCACTCCCATTACAGGGAAGAAAACAGTTAGGCTTAAAGATTTAAAATCTTTTGACCAAAATCCCAAGGCTAGTAAATAACAACATTGGAATTTATTCTGGATGTTTTGATGCTACTAACACCAAATTGGTTGTTGTTGTTGTTGTTGTTGTTGTTGTTTTAGTTATGCTGCAGATTTGATGCTGAATCCCTCCCCCCACCCCCACCTCCACGCATGGAACCTCTTTCTCTCCCTCTCTCCCTCCTCACCCCTCTTCCTCTCTCTGTCACCTGTGATCAGCTACATTATATTTGACAGAAAACCATCTGTGGTTTTACCCCATTGCCCTTAAGAGACCTTCACATATTTGATGGTGTGTTTCAGCTTTCCCCTGAATTTTTTTCTCTTCCACACCGAATGACCCCTTGTTCCCTATCTTCTACAGGTAGAACAGCCTGGAATTAGACATGATCAGTTCAGGAGCTAGACACACAAACCAGGTTCAAACCCGGCACCAGCACCTGCTAACTTTATGGCCATGAGAACGTCATTCACCTCTAAACCTGAGGGTAAAAGTGATTCTCCCCACGGTGGGCTGATGTGAGGGATGAATGAAATAATCCGTATAAAAGCTTAGCACGGGAGTTGCTTTCCACTTGCTGAATGGGATGCTGCCTGACTCATGAATCATTGAATAAAGCCAATTAGATCTTTAAAAACAAAAAAAAATAGGGGCGCGTGGGTGGCTCAGTCGGTTAAGCGTCCGACTTCGGCTCAGGTGATGATCGCATAGCTCGTGAGTTCGAGCCCTGCGTCCGGCTGGGAGCCTGGCGTCTGCTTCAATTCTGTGTCTCCCTCTCTCTCTGCCCCTACCCTGCTCGTGCTCTCTATCGCTCGAAAATGAATAAATGTTAAAAAACAATTAAAAACAAATGGATTTGACACATAACTAATGTCAATTACTATTAATGTCCTTCTTACTCTTTTCTAATATTCCAGATGTGTCTTTTTCTCCAAACTTGGTCTCGAGAACAGAACAAAATACTCTCAGGTTTGTCCAGTTAATTTTGAATATAGTGGGACTGTTTCAGGTATAAATACTTCATGGTACCCACTGGCCTAAAATCATAATACTTTTGTAACCACATCTTTCTGACGATTTAAATTATGCTTACTCTTAATTTAAGCCCTTAACTATTTTTCTCATTTAGTTTATAGATGGACAGACAGATACAGATAGACTTACTACTGCTAAGCCACATTTCTTCCAATCTGTTTTTCAAGATTTGGGTTTTGAAACCTCTTATATTTTTATAAGTTTCATCTGCTTTTTAAAAAAAAATGTTTACTTACTTTCGAGAAAGAGAGAGAGGGAGAGACAGAGCCTGAGAAGGGGAAGGGCAAAGAGAGAGGGAGACAGGATCCCCAGCAGGCTCCGGGCTCTGAGCTGTCAGCACAGAGTCTGACACGGGGCTCGAACCTGGGAACCGTGAGATCATGACCTGAGCTGAAGTCCAAGTCTGACGCTTAACCAACCGAGCCACCCAGGAGGCCCATAAGTTTCATCGTCTTAATTTGAGTTCATTTGGGGCATCAACTGAGCTGTCTGATTTTTGATGCCCTTGTTTTTATGCCATCAGTAGATTCTATTAATGTTCTTTTGCGTTCCTACAAATTGTCAGTAATAACATGACAAAGACAGCTACATAGAGGGAGACCTATGGCATGGTATAAATACCTCCTTTAAATCTGTCATTTGGCATGTATTTACACAACATCATGGCACGGCAGTGAAAGCTACACTTGGTGGAGGTTACTCCTTTTGAGGTTTCGCATAATTTGGTTTAAAACAATTAACTCTTTCCAGCAATAAAAAGAGCTTGAAAATTAAGTACCGATGTCTACATTTCGCCAATTAGGGAACTGAGTCACAGAGATGTTCACAAGATTTCCCAAGGTCACTCAGAGATCTCTCCCTTCTCCAAGCCCAACAGGATTCGCTGCCAGCAGATGATCACTAATCATCGGGAAGGCTGCATCAGATGACTCACAAAACAAACGATGCGTTGAGCCCTTTCGAGAATTATCTTCCTTTTCTTACATTGCACACTTTGGATCTGCCATTATATTTTAGGAATTATTTAAAAACTTCAAAGCGGTTTGACATAATCGTCTAAAATCAAAGTACAGGGGCACGTAGGTGGCTCAGTTGGTTCGGCGTCCAATTTTGGCTCAGGTCATGATCTCACGGTTTGTGAGTCCGAGCCCCGAGTCGGGTCTGTGCTGACAGCTCGGAGCCTGGAGCCTGCTTCGGATTCTGTGTCTCCCCCTCTCTCTCTGTCCCTCCCCTGCTTGTGTGCTCTCTCTCTCAAAAATAAACATTACAAATTTTTTAAATCAAAGTATACCCTTTACTAATTAGAAGTCTCCGTTGTGGTGAGTTCAGATTTCCACCATTTACTAAGGTGACCTTCTGAAACTGAGTGATTTGTGCTACCAATTTGGAAACACCGCACAAAGTCACTGTCTTCTCCTCAAGGTATCATCGTAGATGCATGAGAGGCTCGCTACACCCCATTGAAATTAAAATCTGATGACAGTTTTACTCATAAGTGTTACAGGTCCCAAACAGAGATTGTTTTTATTAATGAATATATAGTATTTGACATTTCTTTAAAGTTTATTTATTTTTGAGAGAGAGAGAGAGAGAGAAGCAGAAAGAGGGAGACACAGAATCCGAAGCAGGCTCCATCCAGGCTCCAAGCTGTCAGCACAGAGTCCGAGGTGCGGCTCGAACTCACGAACTGTGAGGTCTCGACCTAAGCCGAAGCCGAGCACTTAACCAACTGAGCCACCCAGGCGCCCCTATTAATGTGTAGTATTTTAGAAATAATTTCCAACTGATGTCTGGAGAAGCGTGGAAAGGAAATGTGCCAACTATTTCAACCGGTGTCTTCTTCAGACATGGGTAGAACCTCACTGGGGATGAGTTAGTTGTTTATGTACCATGCTTTCCTTCTCTTTTCATTAATTTAATTTAATTCCATTTATATGTAACCAGAGAGTAGCATTCCCCTGCAGTATGCCCACTCCATTTGTAAACTGAATTGAAGTCATCATCCCTGCTTTAATGGCTGTGAAGGACTGAGAAATTAATAGCTCTCTCTTGAATTAGTAAATTATATTTTTCCAAAGAGAGAAAAGTACCTCATAAAAATAAGTGACTAGAGTCACTTTTATTTTATTTTTATAACAAGGCTTTTTATGCTATAGTTTTAAGCCCTCTTTTACAATAACATCTTACATTTATATAGCGCTTTATACTTTTCAAAGCACTAACATGTACATTATTCTCTTTTATTTTCACAACAACCTTCAGACTTAAGTAGAATAGAGCTAAGAGGAGGTCTCTGCTACGGACTGAAGCGTGAAAATATTAAATGACTTTTCACAAAGTGAGCTGATGGGCCGGGGCTGGACCTCCTGGCTGCCAGTCTGGAATGTTCTGTGATGTCCCTGCTTGCCAGGAAAGGGCAGATAGAGAAGGCACTAAAGGAAACAGAGTGTCTTACTAGGATGTGTATCCAGTGATTAAGGAAAAAAAAAAAAAAAAAAGACGTAAGACCACAAACAAAAACAAGTAAAAAAGCTAACATATTGCCAAATGCAATGTGTTCGTAGTATAAAATGAGTGGAAGTCCTTAAGAACATTTATACCTAAACTGCGGGAAGTAATGTATGCTGCACAGTTTAAAACCTTAATACCCACACGCACACGCACAAATATGCATATTTAATAGCGTGAAGAGTAAATCCGTCTTCTGATGTGAATACGTAAGCCTAGGTCAATAAGGTAATCTTTTAAGCTGTGCATTTTCAAGTAATATTTTGGTTGAGAGGAAAAAATGAGGTAAAATATTAGTGTGTATTTTTTTTTAAATTGAGTTTAATGTATCCCTCCATTTTGACTAACCTGTGTTTGTTCTATAACTTATACTAACTCTATTTCTGGAGGAGTGGATATCATATGCTGTATCGAGTTCTTGTAATACACATTTATAGTACTTCAGGACCACGCTTTGTTAGCACAGTGCACAAAATCTCACACAGACGTAATCGATTTCCAGGGGCGTTTGCTTCCTTCAGTCACCCAGAAACACATTTTGGTTTTTCTGAGCACCTACTATGCCCCAGACTCCATCGGAAGTGATGACGTTTAAGAAAGTAAATACTACTTAGATACCCAGTCTCCGCTTGGAAGAGAGATGTTTGAGCCACTAATGACAAAGCAATGGGTGAAACGGCAAATAGAAAGTGTTATGTGAATGCAAACAAGAAAATCATTAATTCTTCCTGAGGCGTTCAAGAAGACGAAGACACCGGAGAGGGACTACTTTGCTGAGTTCTGTGTTGAGCAGGAGACTGCCTAGAAAAATCTGGGAGCATGGAGTTCAAATGAAAGTATCTGCTGAGCAAAGGCAATGCTGGAGTCCAAAAAAGGAGGATGGGGGAAGCATTGAGTTAGGGATTGTTTGGGGCCGGGTAATAACGAACCTAAAAGAAGAGGCCAGGAAAATTTAAGTTTACGTCACATACATCGGGAAACCATGAAAAAGGGTATATACCATTTCAATAAAGAGGCTCCTGGGTGGCTCACTCGGTTGAGCGTCCCACTGTTGATTTCGGCTCTAGTCACGATCTCATGGTTCCTGGGATCAAGCCCCGTGTCGGGTTCTGCTCTGACAGTGCGGAGCCTGCTCGGGATCCTCTCTCTACCTCCCTCTCGGCCCCTCCTCCTCTCGCTCTGTCTCTCTCTCAAAATAAAGAAACTTTAAAAAATAGCCAAGTATGACCAACATGCTTTGAAACATCTTATGTAGATAAAGCATAGAAACCCAGTCAAATTGGCTCAAATCTCACGAGCTCTCCCAACATACGCACACGTATGCAAAGCCTGAGGTCACGGGTTTTTCTTACCAACTAAAGGCATGGCGTGCCTCCAGGGAAACTCACAAACGAGGAAGAAAGCCAGGAAGGCTCTCAGGAACACTGGGAGCTTTTATCACATTCCCTCTTCGGATCTCTGCATGCCTCTGTATTGGCAGATCTTGCCATCGGCTTTGCTCTCTTTCTCCACAGGTTGCCTCCTTGGCCATGGCAGACGATGGGTGCTCCACATTCTTGAGTTTGGAGGTCCCTTTAATTTGAGTAATCTACTTTTTGATAAGACACTCTGACCGAGCTGGGTTCCAGCGGAATCATACAAAGGTAGCAGGGCATGGTACAAGGCAGTTTTCAGAGGTTCCTTTGCTGTCGTTGAAAAGATGCTATTTCTTGGTTAGGAGCACAGAGGCTGAATCTGAACTGTCTGTGTTCGAATCCCAGCATCAGCCTCCTTGTTACGTGACTCCGGGCAATTTCCTTAACACCAGGTATTATACATCACATAACCACCATTTTACTTGGGTTGGACCACTGAGGCACAGAGAAATTAAATAACTAGTTTAGTGCATGCATGGATCAGTGAACGGATTTCTAGGCTGGTCTTTGAGCTCGTGTTCTTAACCGCTAAGTTATTTTAATTGCAAGGAAACACATTGAAATGCCTCCTTTCTTTGCTAAGACATTTTAAGAAAAATTCTTTGCGGTCTAATGAGTAGCTTCATCAGGCCATTAGTTATTCATAATAGAGTAGTTAAGGGAGAAAAAGACTTGGAAAAGAAGGTACTTTCTATTTACCTATAAAATATCATCTCTTTGAAAGAAAAATAGTACAATGAAAAATTTTTGCATCACTTTCTATTTAAAAGCGTTTTTTTCCCAGTACATATATTTGTGGTTCCAGATGTATCTTCCTGTGAAAAACAGCCTTTAATATATTTCTACCAAACAGCATGCTTGGCAAATTCTTCCTAATTCTTTTACTCTTCTCGACTCCGGAAGACTAGCCTTCTGTCAAGTTCTGGATAATTGTGAAAATATCTAAGCTAGTTTTATAATACGATTTATCTTTATTGCTGAAAACCCAGCAGGTGAAGAAAAATGAAGACAATTTGGTCAATAATGGATGCAGAGATGACTTATTGTTTTTCTGCAATGAAAAATAAACACAGTTTATTATGTGACCTTTCTTCAAGTACCTGTCAAAAACCCCAGAAGTAATAAAGCTTGACTTGCAAAGAGTGACTGATTAAAAAAAGATATGCACTTAAAATGTTGTATCTCTTTATTAAAAGTGAATCTTCCATTTGTGTAGAGATAATGATAGATATAATCCCCCTCTCCAAAAAAAAGAAAAAACTTATCACTGTCCCCCACATAATGCACATCAATGCGTCTACACGCAATGATTACAGTTTTGGACACACTTCAGTGTACAATGTGCCAAAAAAGATGTCCTGCAACATATGTGTGTTTTGTCTCTTTTACAAAAAAGGTCGCCTTGGGTTCTGATCATTTTTCTCCTGGTGGAGCTGGACGGTAGGAAGCTCTTTTGACTTTGACTTTGAGTTTCTTCACGTCCAGCTACAGCTTTCATTTCTACGAATGGGCAAAGGCTTATAGTTCCTTTTCAAATATAAATTTAGAACTTCACCTAATTAGAATATTTTGGAACTACATGTGCATATCACGGCATTTCAGAATGGCCATGCCTTTCATAACATGTTGTATTGAAGCTTCAGTAATGCATTAAACATTCTGGTGTATTGTAAAGATTTTGTTTCATTTTGACCCTCTTGGTATTCTAAAGTTTTAAGATTCCTCACAAATGAGACAAGATTATTTTTTTGTAAGGCATAAACATTTAACACATGTTCCTTTCGTCAGGCCAAGTTGTTGTAAAGCTCTTAAATAAAGTTCTTTTTATGTGCAAAGTTCCTATAAAAAAAATAAAATCAGAAATGTCCTCCAAAATAAATGCAAAATTAATAAAACTAATGAAAACCCAACAATTGTTAACCAGGTTACAGCAGCAGAGTTTACTCATTTAACGCACACACACACGTGCACACACACACAAAATGAGCACACAATCATAGTAAAATCTTTTCATTGCTAAGTGTTTGTAATTACTTTTAAAATGTCAGAAAGGAAAAATAGGTTTGCTACAAATTTCACAAACAGTAATCACATAAGCTTTTAATTTTCCTTATAGAAGCTCATAATCTAAAAAAAGAAGAAAACCAAAAAAATCAGAGCAATCCTTTAATAAAGTCTATTCTGTGCCAGGTGCGATTTTGCTTTGTCTTCATATTTGGATGCAACTCTGTGGCCTTGAGTTTTGAAAGGTTTCGAGAACTTGCATTTTATTTCTATTTGCTTGTAGGTGGGGAAAAAGGAAGAAATTTAAAAAAAAAAAAAAGGGAAAAAAAAGCCCAAATAATGAAACCTCCTTTTAATATTACTGAAAGAATATATGTTCTGTCGTTTTTTGTTTGTTTTGTTTTGTTTTGTCTTGCTTCTTCTTTAAGATGATCCGGTTTTGAAAATCCTGCTCAGTTTCTTAAATAAGAGATAAATTGCCTTATTTTAACTCCGAAGAAAGCTTACATTGCACTTTGTTTGTGAACTGACTCAAAACATTTGAAATAGATAATGCTTCTAGGACATTCTAGAGCAACTGAAAACCCAAACAACAAACAACATTAGTGTGGTGTCCATATTTGTATTGCCAATTCTAAACACGGTGCTCAGGGTTTTTTGTTTTGTTGTTTGTTTGTTTGTTTGTTTTTTATTGTCTCCAGAAGAGAGAACCAAAAATTGTGTGTGTGTGTGTGTGTGTGAGAGAGAGAGAGAGAGAGAGAGAGAGAGAGAGAGATTGGATGTATGGATGCTCTCTTCGCATGCTGGTAACTTGCTTGGTTAGTCTGATGACAGACACGATGGAGAAGTCCTATGGAACATAACAGCAGAACAAAGGAATTTGTCAAAGCAAGCTGGAAATCAGGGATAAGAAGTCTTTTCACTCTGCTCTCACCGAATCAGAGCAGATGTCTTTGTGACACTTTTTTTTAGACCAGATCTTTTAGGATGTTAGAGATTCAAAGATTGATAAAAATTATGAGTTTGTTTTTATAGGACTTCTAAAGCACATCGGTAATTAAGTCTATCACTTGTTTTGTTTATTTGTTTGTTTTTGATTTTTGGTTTTGGTTTTGGTGTTTGGTTTTTTGGTTTTTTTGAGCATTTTCCCCAGTGCTGGTGAAGTAAAATCAGAATTATATGAAAATTTCTTAAACTTATTTTCCAGTCATACTCCACCTCTCCGTATTTTCTTCTTTAGTCTATTTTTTCATGCTACTCTCTCAAGACATTCACACGCACACACACATCACACACGCAAACACACATTCCAACACCCTATGAATCCTGGTAACTCATAGCCATCAAACTATTCCTAAGTCTACTTGATTTCATTCTTTAAAACTTAATGATAATAAATGAGACGGGGGTATCATTGCATCTGTGATCTTACTCATCTGTACACTGAGAGCTGATTTTTTAAAATGCAGAACTTAAAATTTAGAAACTTAGAAGTTTGCTTTCAGAACGTATGAAACGTGTCCTGTCCCTTTAATATGTAAATCTATTGAAATCCGGGCCTCCACGTTGCAAGGGTCTCTCCGCTTATTACTTTATGACATTTCCAGACTAAAGGTGCAGGAGGGGCTCACATTAATTTGCTTTATGTTTGACTAGAGAGGCTTCCCATAACTATTAAAGCCCACTTCGGGCCCACTTCATTTCAGACTTCTTGTCAGTCATTTGAGAGTGATATGGCCTGCGGCCTGGGAAGAATAAACACATCATATATTAGGTAAAGCTTTGATGTATGGGGGTTGCTGAATGCCAACACCTCTTTCTGAGGATAGAGAAGATCAGAAAGTGGGAATGAGATTAGGGGAGGAAAAAGTATTACAGACAGGGGTCTGGCCAGTTTTTCCAGAACATTCCAGCTCAGGATAAACACAGTGGGCAAAGCGGGATTCGTTTCATTTATGCTTTGGTGCTTTCTGTGGTGGTTGCTCCAAAAAGAGGGATAGGACCGGAAACGCATTCTTTGTTTCTCTTTCCATTATTAAACCCTGACATTTGATATGGAACGACATTTAAGAACTGATATCACAAACCAACGTGCAACATCTCAGCCACTCTTCACAACTGGCCAGAAATCAATGGGTTTCTCTAAGTCATCATTTGAATCCACACATTTTTTGCTTTTTTATGCTCTTAAATGCTCCATTTTACACATTTGTCTAAAAAAGTTTATTTATTTATTTTGAGGGGGCGGAGGGCAGAGAGAGAGAGGGATGTCAGCACAGAGCCCGATGGGGGGGGGGGGGGGGGCTCAAACCTACAAACCATGAGATCATGACCTGAGCTGAAATCAAGAGTTGGCTGCTTGACCAACTGAGCCACCCGGGCACCCCTACACATTTTTGAAAGTAGATTTAAAAATACATAAATAAATAAATAAAAAGTTGGCTTTAGAGAAGGGGAAAAGAATCTTTTTGTTCTAGAAATGGCAAATATCTTTCCTGTCCCTAGGCTACAGAATGCATTGGTGACTATTACAATTTCAACTTGGGGAAGTCATGGATGACAGCACTATTTAGTGAGAAGTTTCAAAATTTTAGGAAAAGGGAGTCTCACCCAGAGGGATGGGTTTCATTTTCCCCTATGTCCAGCTTCGATTTGTTCTGGCTGCCCTCTACTTCATCTTGAAGTGATTGTCTGTTAGTCTGATTTGAACACAGGCATTTGCACTCATAGAACTAATTATTTCATTCAGTGTTAGTACCATCCAGTCTTAAGACTCTCCGCAAATGACGATGGGCATATATTATTATCTCATGGATTGAATTAAGCAGCCATATCTCACAACCTCGTTGTATTCCCACTCTGCGCGCCCGCCTTGCATGGAGTCCCGTTTTCCAGGACTGATCTCCTGGCTTATTCCCTGTCATCTGGGTGAAGGGAACACCCCATCGCCTGCTTTTCTGCCTTGTGGGCAAATCAAGGGAGCTCCATTTGTTGAAAGGAAGGAAGAAACTGTGAAATTACAGGTTACAAATTAAAATATAATAGTACTCTCCCTAAGGCTACAAACGGAAGTCTCTGGGAGGGGGGTCAGTCACACTATAGGGCATTCCTTCCCTACATGGTTTGCCTTAACCCAATAGCACATTTTTTATGTAGTTAGAAGAAGTGAGGAAAGCAGGGTAAACTGAACTCAATGTAAGTGATTTTATGACATAGATGTATATATCAAAAATCACACGCATGTGGATATCAAGCAAGTATCTACATGCATATATATGAATATATCTGAAGCTAGGAGATACGGAAACGTTTCTATACATTAAAAATAATAATAATAGCGAGCCACAATGGTGAAAACTATTCAGCAGTTACAATAAGTAACGAGTAAAACAGAAACAAGTTTTGCCCGAGGAGAATGGGAAGAATAACGTGGTGAGGAATCCAAGTTTTTCCTTGAGTTCTAATTTTCTTGCAGATGAACCAAGAGTAATGAATGGATTCTTTTCTCGAAGCCCCTAGAATCTTGATTCATCATGATTAATTAAATAAATATGATCCTTCATTTCTTTCTATGGACCTCTTCACGGTGTTTGGTTAGGGATATCCTGAAATACCTGAAATGGATAGGAATAAATACCTTAAAGCAACATGCACTCACTTCGTAGCATTTATAACAACTGTTAACATTTACTTATTGCTTAGATTTTGCCGACCACTGTGCTAAGGATGGTCCCAACCACCCACAAGTAGTCACTTTTAGCAATATCCATGGAGTCATTTAGTTTTGGAAAATTAGAAAAAAATAGAATACAATGAAGATGTCCATGAGTGGCTCTCCATACTGACATAGTCTTATCAACATTGCCACTAAGGTTTTTATCAGCTTCAGGCATGAGGCAAATCTATCTTATTAGTGTGAAAACTAATGAAAGATCATCCTGACAATGATAATTAATTGCAGTTGTTGACAAGGACTCCGTTCCTTTGCACTCCCTTTTCTGTTGCTTTCTCTCGGTCTTTCAGCTCTCCTCTCTCAATTAGACATATGAAAAGTGCGGCCCTCCCCTTTGAGAAAGAAGCTTTTAGATTAATCATATTATCTTAAGGTTCCAAATCTCCATGCCTGCATGACCTTTCTTCCGTTAGAATCCATTATCTTAAACTATCACAATAATCCTGGCTTTAGGGAGGGAGAGAGGGAAGAGGAATCAAACCTAATAGATGGCAAATAAGATTAATCTATGATCTAAGTGCCGATTACACTTGGCCCTGCCCTTGAACACCCAGGTGTAACCTTGAAATTCACATCCACTAAGACACGGCAATTGGATTGAGTGTCCCTGAAGGCCTTAAGGGCAGCTGGCCAAGCTTTACCCATTACTCCCCAGCGAGATCCTGAGCTGTCTCAACCTCCAACTCTCTTTACTTGTGGAATTTGGCAGCTGTGCTTTTTCATGTTTGTTTTGGGATAGTTCACATTTTTGAGATAAAATACTTATTTGGGGTCCTTGATTTTTGTTTGTCAGAAGCACCCGGCCATGGAGGGAATGAACTTTTACCTGGACCTCACAAGAGGAAAACAAATGATCCGGCTCCTCAAAATCTGATAGCTGCACCAAAATAAATTCAAGTCTTTGCTCCTTTCAAAACACTGACACACTGATCCTAAAACTACATACGTTTAATAGCAACCAAGGCGGGGCGGGGGTGGGGGGCGGGGAATCCCGTTTGCAATATTTGTCTTCTGAACTCTGAGCTGATTATTTTTCTTCTGCGTGGCCTGAGGTCTTGGAAGGGACACCCTTTCCGTAAAAGAGAACATGACATCGGGAAGTTCAAGTTTCTGGTGACATGGACAGGAAAAAGAATGGTGCTTAGAGAAGATGGTTTCGGCCAAAGAGAAAGCTCGCTGGTTCGAGAAGAGAGACGGGAAACAAAACCATTAATGCCTCCTCATTAAAAGTTGGTCCCGTCTCGTAAAATTCAAAGTTGACCAGATAGAATGTTCTCTCATCGTGGATCTGTGCAGTCCAGAGGTCAGAATGTATTGAAACCATGGCAGCTGGCATATAATTAAACCCAAAATGAGAGCGAGAAGGAAAAGTTAGGTCCGAATGAGGAAAAACAAGTATGTTTCAAAAAGATAAAAGGTAAAACGTGGTGGGCAGAAGACATGAGCATTTCTTCTGAAGAAAGAGAGCAAAATAAAAAGTGTCAGGGAAACCGGGTAGGGAGCCCATCCCCGGCCATTTTCATCAGTATTAAACCTTTCTCGGTATTTTCTCTCTGGCATATTCTCAATCACACCTTCTCTCTCAACACAAAACAACTCGGGCAGCCTTTGTTCTGTACAGGCTGTTTTTGAAGCGTTTTTGACAAAAATTAACATGGGTTTCCCTCCTCGGTCAGAATGAGGCCTGCAGGACAAGGGCCTCGAGCTTCTCAGTTCCGGAGTGGTTCTTCTGTATTTTCTGCTAATTTTGTGACTTGATTCCTAAGATATTGAAAAATGAATTCAGACTCAGAGATTCAATCCGTTTCCTTTTGTCTCTTGCAAAAGTCAATTATGAATTTTTTTTTTTTTTTCCTTCATGGGTTTCATAAAGCGGGTCCAGGAATAAACTGTTTCGGAGACCGTCTTTCTGGATATGGACGAGGTACATGCTCTGGGGATTGCTGCATAACATCTCTGAGTCACAAATGTGAGAAAGGATGCGGAGGCAGTTCTGTGTCTATCCAGGGTGGAGTATGAGATCACCGTATGGACAAAAGGGTGTGGTAATGGCTGGCTGATGGAGTTGAATCCCGGCTCTGAGAGGGGGAATATTAGTATTACTTACCCTCATGTATTTTTGTGAGGGCTTAAGTGAGTTCAAAGAGGTAAATTGCTTGGAAGATATTTATTTATTTATTTATTTATTTATTTATATGAAGTTTATCGTCCAATTGGTTTCCATACAACACCCAGTGCTCATCCCAACAGGTGCCCTCCTCAATACCCATCACCCACCTACCCCTCCCTCCCACCCCCGTCAACCCTCAGATTGTTCTCGGTTTTTAAGAGTCTCTTATGGTTTGGCTCTCTCCCTATCTTTTTTTTTTTTTTCCCTTCCCGTCCCCATGGTCTTCTGTTAAGTTTCTCAGGATCCACATAAGAGTGAAAACATATGGTATTCGTCTTTCTCTGTATGACTTATTTCACTCAGCATCACACTCTCCAGTTCCATCCACGTTGCTGCAAAAGGCCAGATTTCATTCTTTTCGCATTGCCGTGTAGTATTCCATTGTGTATATGAACCGCAATGTCTTTATCCATTCATCAGTTGATGGACAGTTAGGCTCTTTCCATAATTTGGCTATTGTTGAGAGTGCTGCTACCAACATTGGGGTACAAGTGCCCCTAGGCATCAGCACTCCTGGATCCCTTGGGTCAATTCCTAGCAGTGCTATTGCTGGGTCATAGGGTAGATCTATTTTTAATTGTTTGAGGAACCTCCACACTGTTTTCCAGAGCGGCTGCACCAGTTTGCATTCCCACCAACAGTGCAAGAGGTTTCCCATTTCTCCACATCCTCGCCAGCATCTAGAGTCTCCTGATTTGTTCATTTTGGCCACTCTGACCGGCGTGAGGTGGTATCTCAGTGTGGTTTTGATTTGTATTTCCCTGATGAGGAGCGACGTTGAGCATCTTTTCATGTGCCTGTTGGCCATCTGGATGTCTTCTTCAGACAAGTGTCTCTTCATGACATCTGCCCATTTCTTCACTGGATTATTTGTTCTTTGGGTGTGGAGTTTGGTGAGCTCTTTATAGATTTTAGTGCTCTCTACCTGTTAACCAGCTGTTGCTGTCTTGATGTGGCCATCATTAGCATCTCAGTCAATGCTATTTCTCTTTTTTTTCCTTTCCCTGTGAACTTAAGAACCCTGGAAAAGAACAATACTGTTGGTTTCTTAGATGTTTGTAAGGATCGCAGCTGAAAAAACATCAAAGAAACGAAGGATTCTGGGCACTATGGTAAAAGCACAAAGGCATTCTCCGAGGCTTCCCTACTCTTATGTGTTAGGACAGTGACATTTTGACTGAATGTAGGAGCCCTTGTCAGCTGTCCGGGGAGGGTTAACTCACACCTCAGCGGGAGCCTCATGCCATTAAGTCAGGGAGAGTAATGAAATTTCATTTAATTTGTCAGGAAGAAAGTGCTAATGTTAAAAGGCATTTAATAAAAAAGGGAGAGATTCTTTGAAAGGGAGTCCTTAAGTAATTACTTCAAGTGTCTTAGGTCTACTCACCAGAATATTTACATTAGTGTCTTACAGAGCCAGTGTGTAATTAAATTAGCACAGCATTTACATTCTCTCTCTTTTTTTTTAAGGAAGTGTGATTTTATTCATAATCCTTAAAAAAGAGAGAAAAGAACTCGATCTAATCAAATAAGATATTAGTGGGTTTTTTTGAAAGGTTCTTAGTGAGAGAATTGCTGAGCGAAAGTTGTGTGTGTGTGTGTGTATGTGTGTGTGTGTGTGTGTGCGTGTGTGTGTGTGATGGGACAGGGCTGGCTCCAGCCTGGAGCAGCTGTGCGCCTTCTTCATTTCCACTTGGAAGGACGCCATCTTTTATCTTCTCAGGCCTGACATGGAAAGTCAGGTCAGCTCCCAAGGACTGTCAGCATATTGTGGTGGATATTCTTGTCTAGCTTGGGTTCTCTTTGCAACGTGCCAGGGAGGACAGGATGGAGGCAGGGGGGAGGCAGGCTCATCCCTCCTCCCTCCTCTCATGTGTGGAGAAGCTTGGTGCTATCACCCCCCCTTGCCAAGAGGTCATAACGAATGTGCCCGGAGCGGCGGGAAGCTCATGAGGCCACCACCAGATGGATTTGGATCTCCAACAGCAGGACACATCTAAGAGAAAGATTCTTGAACGTTTCTTTGGAAGTAATCTGCTGCTGGTTTGCACGTTGGTTTAAAAAACATCCTCATGTGCCAATCTGGGCACGAATAGCGTGTGAAGGACTTTTATCAGGTTTGCCTCTGGAGAGGGCGTAAGGGCTACGGACACAGGCCCCGGAGTTGAAGAGACAGTAAGGACAGACACGGAAGGTGATAGAGATCTATAGTCGATTGGAAGATTAAATGAGGTCCTCATTATCGGAAAAGTTTGTAAACGATACATTGCTGGTCATTCTAGCTATTTTTTCTGACCACAGCCAGAGTGCTTTTACTAAAGTACAAACCCTCCTACGGTTTTCCATGGTCCTCCGGAGAAGTCTGATAGTTTCAGGAAGGCATGCATTGCTCTGCCAATTTCCAAAGGTTTCATTCTTCACGAGTCTGTTCTTCAAAACATCATGTCGTCTGTGTGTAAGAACTCCCTCACCTCTGAAACTTCACGCCTGTTTTTCCCTCTGTCTAGAGTTGTATTGCCTACTACAGTAGCCACTGGGCACGTGTGGCTATTTCAATTTAAATTAAAAAAAAAAACTCAAATGACATTAAAAACTGAGGTCCTCGTGGGCACTAGCCTTCAATAGTTTAGATGTGGTTGGTGACTACCATATTGGATGGTACAGCTATGGACCGTCCATCACTGCAGAGAGTTCTCTTGGACATCACAAATCTACAGTGTTCAGAAGATCACTACCTTCTGAAGTCATCCACTTTTCAGCTTAGATATCACTTTCACAAGGAAGCATTTCCTACCCCCACCCCATGCCTTAAAGAAGAGTTAGATTGTCATCAATATCTCACCATAGGGAAATTGCCTATATGCTTATCAGAATTTATTTATTTTTTTATTTGAAGTATTGCTTTTTTTTATCTTAGAGAGAGAGGGAGAGAGAGAGAGAGCTAGCATGTGAATTCAGGTGGGGGACTGGCAGAGGGAGAGAGAGAAAGAGAGAGAGAATCTGAAGCAGGCTCCATGTAGAATATGGAAGTGGGGCTCCATCCCACGACCCTGGGATTATGATCTGAGCTGGAATCAAGAGTCAATTGCTTAACTGACTGAGCCACCCAGGTGTCCCAACTGAAATACTGTTGACCCGTAATGTTATATTAGTTTCACGTATATAACGTAGTGATTCAACAAGTCTACATGGTAGGCCTTACCTAAATCTCTTGATCAACGGTGAGCTCAGTGAGGTCAGTGCAGAGCCTGCTTTGGATTCTCTCTCCTCTTTCTCTCTCCACTTGTCTGTCTCTCCCCTGCTCGTGTACTTGCCCTCTCTCTCTCCCTCTCTCTCTCTCACAATAAATAAATATTCTTTTAAATAAAATGAAATGAAGGTTGAGAGTGAGACTAGGCAACCTGATTCCAGCTCTTATAGTCTGAATCTCCCTGTGATTAGCACCCACATAATTTTGTTGCAAAAATGCGGAGTGCCCAGCGAGAGCCATTAAAGCAGACAGTCTCTCTTTCACAACCACACAATGTCTTAAAGCTGTACCAATTTTCCCACCAGCCCAACTATAGAAAAGTGTTGTTTTTGTTTTAATAAGCGTGTTCCACCGGTCCCTTCAGCTCTCAAGTGGAGTGTGAAGAGACAAGGCAGAGTGTACCTGTTTTATTGGAAAGAAACCTAGAGTTCAGAGGAGGAAGCAAGAGGAAAGACCATTGGGCAAACACTGTCAAGTCAAAGAAAAGTAGTCCTTGCAAGTGTTCAAATGACATGGGGCATTTGAGCGAAGAGTCAGTCATGGCTTTTGATTTTCCTTGGCTCTACAATTTTAGTTTTCTGACCATCCCAGTCATGTTAATTAGCAGCATCATTCTTTTTTCATAGCAGCGTGTGCTGCTGATGTTAATTGTTAGATAATGAAATAACTCGACATTGTTTGCAACAACTTGAGATGATGCTTGTAAATAGGTCCCCGTTCAGATATTAAGCTTCATGACGACCGTATCACTACAGCTATTAATAACTCAATACTGTGGATGCCTTCATAGACTATATGATTATTACTAAAATTGTTATTGGGGCGCCTGGGTGGCTCAGTCGGTTGGGCGTCCGACTTCCGCTCAGGTCATGATCTCGCGGTCTGTGAGTTCTAGCCCCGCGTCGGGCTCTGTGCTGACAGTTCAGATCCTGGAGCCTGTTTCAGATTCTGTGTCTCCCTCTCTCTCTGACCTTCCCCCGTTCATGCTCTGTCTCTCTCTGTCTCAAAAATGAATAAATGTTAAAAAAAAAATTAAAAAAAAAATAAAATTGTTATTGTTTCAGATAGCATGTTTTTGGAAGCAAACTTATTTAATACAAAAGGTGGGTTGAGATTTTTTTATTTTATTTATTTTTGAATCTTTTTAACATGTATTAATTTTTCGGAGAGGGAGAGAGAGACAGGCCGTGAGTGGGGGAGGGGCAGAGAACGAAGGAGACGCAGAATCCAAAGCAGGCTCCAGACTCTGAGCTGTCAGCACAGAGCCCGATGCAGGGCTCGAACTCACAGACTGCAAGATCATGACCCGAGCTGAGGTACGAGGCTTAACTGACAGAGCTACCCAGGTATACCTCTTGAGATTCTTATAATGACTGAAACTTTAAGACTTTATGTCTTTCTACAGTGTCCATATAAATGGGTAAATATAAAAATGGAGGAATAATTGAATCTCCAATGAGATTATATATTCTATTTTGTTAAAAAAAAAAAATCTAAAGTATCCAAATGGGAAACTTTATGCTCTAGGTTGTGGACATTCAGAGGACTTAATCACCTGCAAGCTTTACCTATATTGACCCTTTTATTCCAAGGAAGAAATCTGTAAGATTATTATCCTCATTAGATAGATGAGAAAATTGAAGTGTAAGACTATAATAACTTGCCCAAATCATACAGCTGGTGAATGGCAGAGCTGAGATATGAATTTATTCCATCTAGTTCTATAGCCCATTGCTGAGCCACTGTCCCTTTCCCTTCCCTATCCACAGGCACAGATGCATAACCACATACAGAAGTTTATACACACAGGAGTTTACAATAAATTTGCTAAAGAAACAGGGAAAGTGGAGGGAGGCTTCCATGGTTTTATCTGAGGATAGTGTCTGTGTCATATACAATCTGGAGTGTCAACACGTTCAAAAAGAGAAAAAAAAAAACTGGTGTCCGTGTCTAAATAGGAAAATAAGTGATTTCTAGTAAATGCGAGCTTTTCAACTTGATAAGTGTATTTGGTTCAACAAAGAAGTGAACAAATATTTTACAATCCATTTATGCTTCTATTTTCTTAGCCTGCAATATAATATCACTCGTTCCACGGGAGCAAAAAGCTTTAACGGATGTTTAGAGAATTTTTCTAAGTTGGTGCTGTTTCATGCATTTTGATCTTTAAAAAACAAAAACAAAACAAAATAAACCAAAAAAAAAAAAAAAAAAAAAAAAAAAACCTGTGTCTCTGGTTACTAATATTGGCCCACATAATGCTAAATTTACATTCCCCTATCCCGAAACATAAAGAAAATGAAAGTAAAAATAAAGTAACTAAAAATATGTTCATAATTTCCTATTAGCAACAGCTTTAATCAAAACCCAGATGTAATTTTTTTTCCCTCCCATGTCACTAATGACATTTTACGAATATATGGATTGTATTCTTTCTCAAGAGCTATTTATAAAGAGTGCACAATGAATGGTTCACCCCGGTGGTGTTGGACCATCTCAGTTACTTAGCAGGAGGTACTGAGGATCCAAGCTGATCGGGTCTTGCTGTAATCGATCTGTCCTTTAAATGAGAAGGAATCGAAAAACCGGAAGCTATCGAAAAAGTCAATTCACATGAAAGGAAAACACATCCTTTCTGTCGAACACCCTCAAGTAGTTGAAAAAAACAGGCATGGGTAGATTTGACTCGTGGTCTCATTCTGAGGCCAGGGAGAGGGAGGAAGAAAAGAAAAACAGCAAACCATTTTGCTTTTGGAAAGGATGCTTCTTGAAAAAAGGTAGCCTTTCCCAGGACATAAAACAGCCAAATCTTCTCAAACACAATTAAAACAATTGCTGACATTATTGAGAGCTAACTACTGGCAAAGAAAGCATCCAATGACCCAAAGTCATGTTCGTGGCATATATATATATATATATTGAAATGGGGGAAACAGATTCAGAAGAAATGATTTGTAAGGATGTGGTTAAAACTATTTATATACCGGGTTCTATTTGTTTTACAGCTAGTGGTGCACGGACAGCATGAAAGGTTATCTTTGACAAGGTTTTAGCTATTATTTTCTTCCAGTGAAATGGTATTTCTCGAGAAAAAAAGGTCTTTGGAACAAAATAACAATAAATCCTGATTTAGATACATAAACCTGCCATTGATATCACATAATATCAGTGTTCTTTCTCACTCGATACAGGCGTTTTAAAGATAAATGGTAACACTGAACTGGAAATCCATCTGGCCGGCTGCCTGCTCTAATGAATAACCCCACTTTGGCTCGTGCAATGTAAGCAGAAAGTTCTCTCCCGGCCTCTTTCGTCTGTCATGAATCTACGAGACAGCCGACATAATATCTGGGCGACAACGGTGTGCTAACAGTGCAGTGACTTCCATTTTCTTTGCTTTCTATTGATTTTCACTTAATAACTGGCGAAATACTAAACGTCCGCCCTGAGTACCTAATAAATCCTGCCTGAGCTTTTTATTGAGGAGAATTTAATAAAAACAACCATTGCGGCTGAGGGATTTTTCTTCTGGATAGAACATAGGGGTAGGGGACAGCGGGGTTGGGGCAAGAGGAAGCCATTCGATTTTTTTCTTCCATCCTTCCTTTCTTTTTTTTTCTGTCTTTCTTTCTTTCTTTTTTTTTTTTTTTTAATGGGACTTTCTCCCCTTTGGAAAAGGGCTGCCATGTCAAGTGTCTTTGGATGGGGTTCCTTTCGAGAAGCCACTGTAAGTTCTGCATGCTGGCTCTCTGGCCAATGTCAGGGAAGAAAGCAAAGGTTTGGCAAAAACTAGCTTTCTGGTCCTCTGACGCCCGATTTCCCTCTTTGGCCAAGGTTGTCCTTGTTGTTACCAGTGGCTGCCCCAAATCTGTAAGAGTATGTATGCCCCTTGCTATTCAAGCAAGCCCCTACTTACGATGACTCGTCTTAGGATTTCTTTGACTTTCGGAGGGTGGAAAAGCGATACCCTTTCACTGGGCACTGTACCTTCACTTTTGAATCTGGTTCTTTTCCAGGGTTAGTGCTATGCGGTCCGATCCTCTCTCAGGGATGCTGGGAGAGTCAACCGTGGGATCGCGAGGGTGAACAACCAACACGCTTACAACTATTCTGTTTTCCCAATTCGGTACAGGATTCAATCAGTTCCATGAAATATACAACACTTCATTATAAACTAGGCTTCACGTTAGATGATTTTGCCCAATGGTAGGCTACCATGGGCACATTTAAAGGAGGCGAGGCTAAACTGTGATGTAGCTCAGGTTTAGTAAATGTATTTTCGACTTAATCGCTTCAACTTATCAGAATATAACCCCATCGTAAGTCGAGAGGGAGGTCTACGCTGTTTGTTGTTTCGAATCTGATACTGGCAATGAAAGCATGACTTGGCTGTTGGTATCCTTGCCACTTTCACAGGATTCTAGTTATTAAAAGAAGCGGGAAACATCGCAGAGGTAAAGGCACATACGCAATAGTCCATTTACCACTAACTTGAGGCTCACAAATTCACTTTTTTGTGCAAAGAGCTTTACTTGTGGCTTTTTTTTTTTTTTTTTTTTTTTTTTGAGACAGAGAGAGACAGAGCATGAACAGGGGAGGAGCAGAGAGAGAGGGAGACACAGAATCTGAAACAGGCTCCAGGCTCTGAGCTGTCAGCACAGAGCCCGACGCGGGGCTCGAACTCACGGACCGTGAGATCATGACCTGAGCCGAAGTCAGACGCTTAACCGATGGAGCCACCCAGGCGCCCCTACTTGTGGCTTTTTAAAACGCAAAGAAAATTGGAAAGCATGGACTTTACACCCCTCACCATTTTCCTCTGCATAAATTTTCTAGAACAATTTCCATCACTGATTAAGAAAATCTCTTCATTCTGTTACAGGGTCTTCCAGGAACATTTCACAGCTTATGGTTCCCACCCCATCCCCTACATTTTTTTAAACATTTATTTATTTTTGAGAGACACAGAGAGAGAGACAGAGCAGAAGAGAGGGAGGGGCAGAGAGAGAGGGAGACACAGAATACGAAGCAGGCTCCAGGCTCTGGGCTGTCAGCACAGAGCCTGACGTGGGGCTCGAACCCACAAACCATGAGATCATGACTTGAGCAGAAGTCGAATACTCAACCGACTGAGCCACCCAGGCACCCCCATCCCCTACATTTTAATTGATCTTGAGGTTATTTTCAATTCACTGGGTTTAGTGACCAAGTATTTTAAAATTTCCTCCTGTGTATACACTCATTCCACTCCATTCTCCATGAAATTTCTAAATAAGAATCCCCATATTTACAAAAATTAAAAAATAGAAATCTTTCTTTAAAATGAAGGCTTTATTTTGTTTTACAAAATCCATAGATGTCAGGTTTGGGTATCAGTATCGTGAAAACCACAGTCACTCAAGCAAACCTATGCGTGACTCAGTTACTCATGAACAACTCCAGGGCTGGTTTTCCTAAATGGGGACAGAGGTAGTAGATTGTAACACAGGCGTCATGTCAAAGGACCTTTACAGAAGTCCTGACTTTCCCTCCTTTGAGATTTTGGTTATGTTGCTGATGCAACAGGGATACTGTGGCCAAATAAGCATGGCTGAAATCACTTTGGCAAAAATCAATAAATGTACGAATGCTCAACAAATGATGTTGATTTATTTCACTGAGATACCTCAATAACGAGTAGTGGTCAATTAACCAGGATAGGGTATAAAACTGGACAAACCCCAGAAATCATCCATTTTCCCCCACTGCTTAGAGCTGTCCGACTTCATTCTTTTTTTTTTAATTTTTTTAAGTTCATTCATTTATTTTGAGAGAGAGAGAGCAAGTAGGGTAGAGGCAGAGAGAGAGAGGGAGAGAGAGAATCCCAAGCAGGCTCCACACTGTCGACACAGAGCCTGATGCAGGGGTTGAACTCATGAACCGTGAGATCCTGACCTGAGCTGAAACCAAGAGCCAGATGCTTACCCAGCTGAACCACCCAGGCGTTCCTGTCTGACTTCATTCTTGTGCCTTAGTTTCCACATTCCTAAAGGAGAGCAAATAGCAAAGTTTGTAAAACTGAAAGGAAGTAATGCATATCAAGTGCTTAAAAGACTTCCTGGTGTGAACTATGCATTTCCGGTGATCATGATGTGTCAGGGAAGGTTCATTGATTGTAACAAATGTACCACTCAATGGTACATTGATGGGGGGGATGATGATAATGGGGAAGGCTACATATGTGTGGGGTGGGGAGGGAGAGGAAATCTCTGTACCTTACTCCCAATTTCACCATGAGCTTAAAACTTCTCTAAATACTAAAGTCTATTAAAAAAAAAAATTAAACAACAAAAAACAAAACAAAACAAAACACAAACAACAACAACACAAGAGTTCCTGCACACGGAAACCCTCAATAATGTTTGCTTTTATTATTTACAAGTATTGTTCAAGAATAACCAAAATCAAGTTGTGAATCTTTACGAGGGAGAGCTTGATCACCGTACATGTGCTTTAGGTATCCATGTTTTTTTTTGCCCATCCCAGTTTTCTTTGGGGTATCGTATCTTTGCTCTGCCCAGTGCTCACGAGAACCAAAGAGGATTTAGTAAAACCTTGAATATTTTTCTTTTTCTGATCGTCTTGCAGCATCACTTTTTCGGAGGGGGTTTGTTTTATTCTGCTTTGATTTAGGTTCTTGTTAAACCTGGTCCATTCAGCAGAATATTTTGGTTCCATATAATCAGATAGGCTAACACCACAAAAAAAAAAAAAAATTCCACAGGGCACGGGGCGCATCCCCGAGTTGAGATTTGGGAGAGGATATTTCAGACTTGAGATTCTCAGGTCTTTGCTGGGCCACTGGGTGTAAGCCCCCTCTAATCAGCTCACATAAAGGTGTGTGTATTGCTATTCAGATAATGTCTTCCACAGCTCAACAAAGGTTGTTGTACTGAGCTGTGATTGTGACAAATGATTTACTATTAGGAACATTCTGTAATTATTGTTCGGTGGGACCGCAGACCGATACATCATTAACATGATAGACGGCCTTTTATATCAGCAAAAATAACTAAATTAATAAAAATGGCTTCATTCCAAACCCTGTCAGAAAGCCAATACTCAGAACAATCAAGTAGCAGGGATACCTGAGAAAGCCACAGCTTATATCCCCCAAGAAATCATGTTTTATGCATAAGTAATAAAATATTTGTATATATAACCTGTATAATATGGATCTGTGGAACATAACAGATTTTTATAGATATCAGCCGTAAACAAAAATATAGGATATTTAAATATTTTCTCCCAAATGATTTAGATTTAAATTTATGCTTCAATGCAATTGGGGTGCACATTTAGGATATGAGAATCTGCCTATGACAACTTTTCTTTCGATTCTCAAGCATTGGGGACGATTTTAATGACAATCCTACAGATGGAATGTCTCTCCCCGAACTTCCTTTCCTTCTTCCTTCCTTCTTTTCCTTCTTCCTTTTCATCAGTAAACTCCTCATTTATGCTTTCAATCCTGAGCCTCGCATTTCGTACTTCTTCACATAGATTTAAACAAACATTTTACGATGAAAGCAGTTCTCTTACCCAGAAAACACCGCAAAACCTCCAACGATAACTCCAACAATACAGTCAAAACTGTCTCACAGGTACCCGATGTAGACCCTCTGTGAGAACTGACAACCAAGTAATGAAATTTGTAAA
This sequence comes from Panthera leo, assembly GCF_018350215.1. Taxonomy (NCBI): domain Eukaryota; kingdom Metazoa; phylum Chordata; class Mammalia; order Carnivora; family Felidae; genus Panthera; species Panthera leo. The sequence continues at coordinate 14,003,691 of NC_056684.1, read as the reverse complement.
GGAAATTAGCAACATGAGATGAAATTAACTGGTTGTTGACAATTTTAGCCTCTGCTAACCTTGGCATTTCTACTGGGCCAATGGTTAGAAACTTCTGAGCCATAGATGGCTCAGAAACTTTGCCTGACTGTTTCCTACAGTTTTCCATCATTGCTGCCACCTAAACTGAGGTTTAGGATGGTCAGGAACTTGCCTGAGCTCTGTCTCCCTGTGATCATCGCACACATGCTCTAGGTTTGTGTTGAAAACTGTGACACACAGAATTCATCACTGAAGAACAGGGCTACCTCCCAAATTTGCCGTCTCAAACGAACATTACTCCATAGAAGCAAAATCTAGCGTTGCATCTTTCGGTGTCTTTGCTCACATGGCTGCAATTTTTACATTCAAAAAGGAAACTGTTAACCCTAATCCCTAGTAGGACTAAGTCAGAAAAAATGTGAATGTCTTTAAAAATCTAGATTATCTGTTAAAAGTCTAATAGCTTTAAAAATATGTACTTTTCCAGTATGCCCTTCAATGCAAAATAACCTTGGGGCACCTGGGTGGCTCGGTCTGTTAGGCGTCCGATTTCATCACGGGTCATGATCTGGTGCAGTCCGTGAGTTCGAGCCCCGCATCGGGCTTTGTGCTGACAGCTCGGATCCTGGAGCCTGCTTCGGATTCTGTGTCTCCTTCTCCCTGCCCCTCCCCTGCTCACGCCTCTGTCGCTTTTTCTCTCTCAAAAGTAAATAAATGTAAAAATAAATAAATAAATAAATAAATGCTAAATACCCTTTGCCTTGGCCTGAATAGGCTCTAGAAAATTAAATCACCTGCCTCACATTTCAAGCATTCATCAAGTTGCATGCAGTGTATATAAGCATGGAGAAGAATTCAGTAATTTGGCAAATAGAGTCCAAGAGATATTTAAGTTAAAGGCTGGGACCACGAAAGCAAAAGGAGAGAAAAGAAAGTATTTCTGAAGATTAAATGAATATAGTCACACTTTATGTTTGAATGGCCATATATCAAGACTATCACTTCAGAGTTAAAGATGTAACGAAGCCTCTTGGACTTCTACCTTCTGGCCCACAGTGTGCTTGGAAACTAACAGAAACAAGGGACTTACTGTTTATCGTAATGGGATCTTAACACGTGGAGGTAAATGCACAGGAACATAGCTGTAATGCTTCAAATTTAAACCCGGAAGATGCGATTAGTCCATCAGTCTGCTGAAGTTGAAAGTGTATCTGGCTTTCGAATATATGTGTTGTCTCATTATTCGAAAGCGATAAAGCATCCAATCATAGTCCCAGCTGGCTCAGAGGAAAGAAAGGCAGGTTTCTGGGTACTCTCTTGGAATAGACTTACAGAAACAAAATGTATGCTATGAGAATTCATATAAAAACCTTTAAGATATATCTGAGTAGAAATCACAATTATGTTAGCAGGTTCTAACACTTTACTGCAGATAGTAAATTTCGATGAAAAGCGACCATTATAAAAATGGGGATCTGCAAAGACCCCTAAGACTGGAATCTCCCGGGAAATTAGCGAAGGGATAAAGTAGAAATGAACTGTTTCTTTTTCTGTTCTTTTCTTCCTTCCCTGCTTCCTATGGTTCAAAGTGCTTGGTCCACAATCTCTTCTCTGAAACTCTTGGGGTGATTGTGTTTTATAACTTAGAACTGTTAGGATTTTCGAAAGTGACGTGGAACATATACCCCTATGTTACCCATTATCACCAGTGACGTCTGGGGTGGCATCGTTAACGCACTCGTAGCCAGTGGGATATATAGAGATTCTACATACCCGACATCAGTTTGGGTCATGTTTTGTTACATATGATTCAAGCCAGTTTATATTGGCTGACACAGAGATCCTTCTGCCAAAAAATATACATGAATAAATGTTGATTTCCTAGATGAAGGACTCAGATTAGAGAATTGCAGGTGAGGGATTGTCAGTGTCACCCGAAGTCCGGCGTTTACATTCAGGTTCTTATGGGTATTTGTTGTCATTACACATCTGTCCTTGATGCAGGGTTTTTCCACTCTGGATGGTCGCTTGAAAAAATATATACTTCACCATTAGTAGACGCTCAATAAAGTTTCATTTCTTCACTGAGCAACTGATGGTGCAATATGAGGAACCTTCTAGAAGTCTTCTCTTGTTACCTCGTTCTACAGAAACTTTGAATGATCTAATGCTCCGACCTCTCACTCCCGCTAACTATTTGCAGAAGCGCTCAGGCCGTGTGGAAAAGGTGCAAACACAGTCTATAATTGCCTACCTACAAGACATTTTATTAAATAAAAGCATGGCTTTCAAGCAAGATTTCTCTCTAAAAAGATTTGGAAAAATCTTGTTATGGTAGCTCAGTTCTTCAAATGCTTACAGTGTAAGTGAAATCAGACTCTGAGGCTGGTTATAAAGGGAAACGTGGTCCAGAATTGTAGCCCCAGGACACTGAGATGATATTAGAAGTCATCTTAATTCTGAAAACAAAGAAAATAACAAAGTAATCCAGTCAAGTACCGTGCCAGGTGAGGGGAGGCATGGAGGCAAAGGACCCAGAACGACCTCCTCCGGGTCCACAGGGAGAGAATCTGTGATTGTTTTTCTGGCAAAAGCTTGATTGAGACCTATTTTAAACCTCGTCTTTTCTGCTTTGGCCTTCTCTTAAAGGAAGACAAAGGCCCTTGAAAAGGAGTCTTAAAAGTATGATTCACGGACTCGGGAAGAATTACAGGATGCGGACAGCCTAGAGTGGTGCCTTCCCCCAGAGGGATTCACATTTCCTTCCTCTTAATCTGAGCGAACCATTAAAAAGTTAGTCCGTTCCCTGGAGGCCCTTCCCAAGGAATCTCCTAAAAGGAAATCCCCTGCACTGGAAAGGTAATTTACCTAGACAGGATTTACAAAGCGAGGTTCCAGTTTGGAGATACCCAATGACTTCACATGGGCTGGTGCCTTGTGTCTTGTTAAGGATTCTCCCTGACGTTGGGTAACAGAGGAGACATAGGCAGAACTACTCTTGCGCACTTTACCTATTTATTTTCATAAGCAACGGCTTCCCAAATATGACAGTCTTAATCACCGTCCGAGGATCAAAGTGTAAATATGCAATACATTGATTCTTCCTGAAAAACTGGCCGGCCCACGGCATTTTGCTTTCTATTCTGAGAATGTTTTTAATTACTTTATCTAGTGGGAAAACTCTTTTCTTATGGACAGGGATGTGGGAGGGGAGCCGGATTCTGTGCCTGGGACCTCAGGGAGGGCTGCGGTGATTCCGTGTCTGAGGTCTCCGGGAAGCCGGACTTCAGCGCTGATTCCCTTTTATGGAAAAATAACTTATGAATTTCCCTTTTTAAAGGCCACTGGAAACGGAGCATGGCTACAGGGAGCTTCAGCTGTGAATATTTGTAAAGCTGCTTACTTTCCCATCCCTGGCGATTCTGTGTGCCCTTCCCTGCCCCCTCCGACGAGGCTCTGACCTCCTTTCTGAGTGAATGACAGAACAGGGAAGAATGATAAGGTGGAAAAATTCAAAGGCTGACGTTGGCCCATGTAAGGCAGACTCCGTGTACCTAAAGAACAGACAAATCAGGGAGGTGACGGGGCACAAGAGGAAAGAACGTCCTCATCTTCCACTTCCACGGGCGAAACTAGGAGGACAATATTCTGAAATGCTATTGTATTCAAACAACAACCCCAACCCAAAGGATCTCGTTTCCCCAAGGCACCGAGTATTTCTTAGCTATAGGCCAGGATTCTGCCAGGTTAAAAACTGAAGGCAAGGAGCAAGGATGTGTTCGGCATATTTGGATTTGCACACCTTTAATCAACACAAACCCTTTAGCGCGTGAAATGTGAGGGAAATGGTAGAAAAACGTAGCTTTCTGTTTATGAAATAGTCACGTCTAAATTATCTGATGATAGGGCAAAAATTAGGAGCGACGTTTTAAAGCTACCCTACCCTTATAGGGCCTAATTTGCCATTAAAAAAAATAAAACTATTCACATTTGATAAGTGATTTGTCCCATTGTTTCTTGTCCTATGAACTATGAAAAAGAGCTAAGAGAAATTCCTCTCCTTTTTTTTTTCTTTTCATAAAACTCAATTCGCAGGCCTGCATATTTTATTCACATTTTTCTTGTGTGCTTCCTTCTGTATTTTTTGGCTGCACTGGTGGAATTTTCTATGATAAGAGGACCACCAATCCAGTGTGCATGGTGTGGGGTTGGCCCAGTTGAGTGGGCCTCACTGGGGCTCTCAGGAAGAGGGCCAGGAATTCACAGGGCTTGATTACTGCCAGGGCCTTTTCTGTTTTTAAGTTAACTTTGCTCTTCCTGGTAAATCAATGCCTGAACCTTGGAGCCTTGACACAAAAGCAGTGATTGAGCAGCAACTGTAAAAACGAAGGCCCGGCCATGTGTACGTGACATTTCTCCTAGCTTGCTTGCAAGGGACACAAGGAGTCTAGGGGAAGATGAGTTCACTGTGTGAGCTACTTTTAGGGCTTTGAAAATGTTTAAACCTACTTCCGTGGTGAAACATGTAAACGCAAGCGAAAGCATCTTCGTTCGTAAAGGACAGCCGTTTTGTGCTTAAAACTTCTTGTTTTGTGTTTATCACACATCTGCCCACCATGCATACCTTCTTTAAAAAAAAAATTAAAAGCGAAGCTATCAAAATTCTTTCAATCCTGATTTTCTAAAAATTTCCCATCTGTGATCCAACTTAATTTGGTGACTATTTATGGACCACATAAGCCATTGGGTTGTTGGGCTATGGATTGGTAACGTGAGGATTAAGAAGATCAGTCAAATGGCTCTAATGGGTAGTAACCAATATTCGGTTCTTCCTTTAATAGAGTTACCCACCAGTTTTTCCTTCGTGATAGGTTTTGCTGCATTCCCGGGACCGGTTTTTCATCTCTCCTTGTTCCCATGCCCTTTGATATGTGACTCTGTCATGTGGCTACAGACAAAGAGTGTATTGACTTGTCCTTTGACTTGGGGTTCCCCGTGTGGCTTGCTGTGGCCAGTAGAATAATGTGGAAATGATAGTATGTCTTAAGAGCTTTGCCAGTGTCCTACTTTTCCTTCTCCTGCTGGTCTTAAGACAAAAACGAACACGGAGAACAAGAGTTATCCCAGCTGAGCCGTCTCAGCCCAGCCTGCCCAGCCAAGCTCAGCTTTGATCAAGTAAGCCCTGGGTCACCTACAAGTGCACAAGTGACACTAAACCAGAGCTGGACGAAGCCACTGGATTTTAGAATGGTTTGTTGTGTAGCAGTAGTTATGTGACGCAATCCAAATCAGCTGTTCATTCGCTTCTTCATCTTCAAACGTCAGTTGGACACATAACGGGCGTTGCATTCTGTGGGCAACACTTTGAGATGCACGGGACAAACTTCTAGTGGAAAGAGATAAACGGAGCAGTAAATAAAGTCGATGGGCAAAGTGCTCACTTAGAAGTATGCATGGGGTGCTGTGGCGAATCCTTCATAGAGCGTTACCAAAGCATCCTGGAAGAGGAGGGATGGAGCCTAGGAAAATTATAAAGAGTATGTAGCGTTTAGGAGACGCTATGGTTGGATTTTCAAGGGGAGGAGCATAGAAAGGCATTCTAGATATAGCAAGCCAGACTGCGTTTGCCAACATCCCACTGTTGACAAAGAGGCTGGTGCCTTGAGAGCCCAGTGACAAACCCGACACGGGCAGGAACCACACCTCACGTTTTCTTAAATTCCAAATGGTTCTCAGCATAGGGAAGTCAGGGGCACTTCAAGAATGGCTGCCCGGGGCACCTGGGTGGCTCAGTCAGTTAAGCGTCCCGCTTCGGCTCAGGTCATGATCTCGTGGTTTGCGAGCTCGAGCCCCACATCAGGCTGTATGCTGACAGCTCAGAACCTGGAGCCTGCTTGGGATTCTGTGTCTCCCTGTCTCTCTGCCCCTCCCCCACTTGTGCTCTGTATCTCTCAAAAATAAATAAATGTAAAAAAATTATTTCAAAAATTAAAAAAATGGCTTACCAACATTATCGGTCACTCTCTTGAATAGAAGCTAGAGATAATGTTTAAGGAGAGTCTTCTTAACATTGCTCAACTCTATCTAAATTCAGACCTAACTTCTTGAGAATGCCAGACGAAGGCAGGAAGCCTTTTGATTATTTGTGGTGTTTTTCTCTTCACTTCCTGCTTTAATCTTACAGCACAGGGACCAGACTATCCTAAGGGGAACTACATCCTTGGTATTTTTGGCCTGTGTCTTACCAGGAAACTGATGGAAGCGTCCAGAGGTACCCTTTTCAAGAGATTTCCACTGAAACCAAGGGGGGGTGGGGGGTTGTCACTTCCTAACCATTCAGAGCTTTAGCCATTGTGGTTTACTCATGTTCACTAGCATGAAGGCTTGTGGAGAAAAAGTCAGGAAGTCCTTAAAGGCCCACAAGCATGTTTTCTTAGCTGCCAATTACGGCTCTGACATTTACGTGAAATGGTTGTGGACGTAGAGAGATAGAGGAAATTAGTATGTCCCCAGTTGGAAAGATGATCTGAGGTCATCAGGCCCAGAAGGGTCTGCTCTGGGGACCGGAAAAAAAAAAAGAAAAAGAAAGAAAGAAAGAAAGAAAGAAAGAAAGAAAGAAAGAAAGAAAAGAAAAGATTGGCCCAAGGTCTTATTCATTAAAGAGAAAAATAAAATGGTTCCCAGGCTAGGGAAACACAGCCTCTTGCATTCTTGACTTCCATATTGCTTATAGACTCTACAACACTAAACTGGAAGTGTGGACAAACAAAACGTATAAAGAGAGAGAAACAAACATGTTTCCAGTGTGTTGAGACAAGAAAGAAGAAGTCAACAGAGGCAGTGGCACCACGAACTTGAAACAGAACGGAAGGATTGCATTTCGCAGGTGTGGTGGTCATTTTACAGTAGCAAAACTATTTGGAAACTTAAGACCTACGCGTAGGAGATGGGGAAATGGACAAGAAAGGACGAGGAGGAAAGAAGACACTCCATCTTTAAATTAAATGGAATGTTCTGTGACTTTAAATGAAAGCTCTTCTGTTGTTGGGCAAATAAATTTAAACCACTTAACATGGCAGAGAAGGTCAGGCAAGCTTATTATAGTGATCATAGCGTTACAGCTATTGCGATTGACCGCTGCTCTCCGGAATCACCAATAATCAGAGACCGCAAGCTGTGTTTGCAGAGAAAGGTCATCATTCATTTTTTTCAAAGCATTAATATCTTTTGTTTGTTTGGCTCAACATGAAACAGGAATCGATAGAGGTAATTCACAGAGCAATTAGCCCCTCATCTGTCAAACGGCATCTGGGTGTATTTAACAAAAAGACCTTTGGAAAGGTTTAAAAAGGAAGAAAGTGCCTGTACGATCAACAATTTATATTTTCTACATGACATGTTGTGTATGTATCTGTGAAAAGGGGGGCCTTGGGACTAAGAAAATATACATAAAGCATGCCATAAATCTACACTTCAATGTTACGATGTTGCAGTGTAGAGAGAGACCAAAAAAAGCTCAGATTACAGTCTCGCCTGGTTCCCTTGAAGACAGTAAGTAGCATTTGGGGTCTTTGTATCAGGGGCAGACACAGCCCTAGTACGTAGATGTCTCAGAAAAGAAGACCTCGAGGAAAAACTTGTTATGGGCGCTGTAAACAAATTAGAGAGGGCCGAACTTCAGGAACGAATGGTCCCTGGTGGCATCGGAGTCTACTTTCGTGTTGGGCTAGATGGCTCTTGAGGCTGGCCACAGCCATGCTGTATGACCCATTGCACAGACACAGCTCCCTTCCAGCTCAATCCTGGCCACACCACTGTTACGTTGGCCCTGTCTTGGCATCTAGTTTGTCTCTGTATGAAAACAAAGAGTGAAAAAGTGCAATGCAAACTTGATTTAAAAGATTCTAGAATTAAAAAAAAAAAAATGAATTCTGTTCTGGGTCTATTTTTCTTTACTGAATTTCAAATGTGTGTACCGTGGGGTTTGAACAGTTCGTATCAAAGAGGTAGGCTTAAAAAAAGTCATCTTAGGGACTTGTCTACACATTTACACAAATGCTATTACTCTCAGCAGGACCAGATGTATTTTGGGAATGTGGTATTTTCTTTTCAATTCTCTGGCTCTTCCTTCTCATTTTTTCTTGACTTGTCTTTCTTTCTTTTTTTTTGTCTCCCCCCCACCCCACTTTTTAAAAAATTTTGGTCTTTACCCAGACCATAAAATGATGGCCAAAAAAGAAGTCATGAGGTTAAGAAGGAAGTTACAAAAGTTTTGCTTATTCTGTGACTTGAGAAAATGCATTTTTTGTCTAGAATTCAGTTTTATTTTTAATAGACAAATATTTTAACAGGTTGCCTATCCATCTCGAAGTCATTTTCCAGATCATTGTGAACGTCTTATCTCCGAATTATGCAATCAAGTTAAGTAAAAAGCAACAGACTCCACTGAACTTTGGGTATAATTAAGACTGTGAAAAAAATATCATGGCAAAGATGGAATGTTAAATAATGTTTTGGGCGGAGGGATTATGGAGGTTATTTTTGTTTCGTTTAAAATTTTTGTATTTTCATAATTTTCTACCATAAATAGAATGCTATTTTAATTGAAAAAAGAAAGCGTTACTTACACTTAATACAGTAACGCAAATAAAGCAATCACGTCTTTGCAAAGTCATTATGGTCTATACTGACCCCAGATAACCAGGATTTCACTTTTTGTAAACACTGTCAAACAATCTCAAAGAATTCGTTGTATGGCTACAACGAACACGCGTTCTTAGAGCCTCAAGAAATTGTACACAGCATGTACAAGATTGAAGTTGAGATCTGGGGTGGGGTGATAGGAAGTAGCTCATGAAAGCTAATCAGATAATGAAATCCTGTTACAAGAGAGTTTCACTGTCATATACTTGAGTTCATCTTACTTTTCGGAATGTGGAATTTAATGCTGGAGGCACTGTGACACAATGTTTCCTTCCTCCCACCTCCCAACTTGTTTGTCATTTTTTTCTGTTCATGTGAGCTATGTTAGAAGTTTCCATACATTCAATACGTGGCTTCCTTTAATCAGAGAGATTCTTTGTCACCCACAGACACAGGCTAATAATCATTGTCCACACTTCCAGTTACTAAAACAAACATCATAGTCAGCGGTTGCCTAGGGTCTATTTTGCTTTCGTGAAAATACCATATTACACTTCAACAACCATCCAAATCATACTACCATCCCAATGGCTATTCACAAGCAGGGGTCATTATTTCCTTGTTAGACTGTGTGAAGGGTGGGTCTGGCTTCCGCGGGCTTTGCGCATTCTTCTGATTTGTAAATCAAACCTGAGTCAGAAAGATGGACTGCCACCTCCTTCTGGCTCTGCTTAGTGTCACAGGGGTACAGTTCATCAGACAAACACCTCATAAGCATCAGTTCTGGCTGCCTTCCAGGGAAAACCATGTCATACCATTGAACAACACTTAGGACCCAATCTTTCATCCTCCTCCTCCATAACTAAATAAATTGGGTAAAGGTCGTGCCCTGTTTCAAGATAACAAGGAGTTTAAAGAACTTACTAGTGTTTCATGTTGCAGACACTAAGCTTCAGAGAAGCGAACAAAAACAAGATGGCGGCTTTCCTGAAGTTCAAAGGCAGCTCTGATAGGCAAATGAATACTGATGGGCACAAATAATACTGTTCGAAAAAATTAAATTCAATTTAAAAAAGGAAGAAGATCCGGACCGAGGGCAGAAAGAGAATGAACCTGGACTTTTCTAATGCTAGCCCACTAAAAACTTCATCATCTAGGGCCAGAGTCAGCACACTTTTTCTATAAAAGACAGGATGCCAAATAGCTATACGACCTCTGTAGCAGTAACTCAGCTCAATGGTGGAACCACCATTAAGATATGTGAACAGATGATTGTTGTCCATGTTTCAGTAAAACTTTAACACAGGCCCTAGAATATGAATTTCATATTTATGTGTCAGAAAATATCATCCTTCTTTAGATTTTTTTCAACTATTAACAAATGTTGAAAAAAGAAAAAAAAGAATCTTTGGCTCATAGATGATAGAAAAACAATTACTGGACTGGAATTGGCCTTTGGCTCATAGTATGTTTACCCCCTGCTCTAGAGTTCAAAGTTCTAGTTCAAGTTTATGAGTCAGAATTTACAGAATGACAAGTAAACTGTTGTTTACCCTTTAATTATCATGTAAATGAAGGTATTTTTCTTTAACTTGAATCTTAGTTCTTATTATTTCAGAAAAGGTCCATTATGCTTTTTAAACTCATCAAATTTAGAAGAAGAACTTAATTATGTATGACTCAGGCATTGGGGTGGGAAGTGGTTGGGCATATGTAAGCCAGAACAAATTAAACTGTATAAAATCACGCCTATGTCAAAAGTAGATTTTTTTTTCAGGTAAAAATCCCAAGTAGTCTCAAAACCAGTATCAATTTCAATTATAGTTTATTCAGGCAATGAATGTGTAAATAATTATTAAATAAGTTTGAAAACTCTGGTGACAGAGGAAAATGCTCCCTTTCTGATGTAAGTGGAAAGAAATCAGAGTGTAAAATTCTACGTTGGTCCCTGTATGTATATATGTATTTTATATAACAGGAAGCTATAAATTAAGATGTCAATATTACGGGGATGGTGAGGTTTGTCACTCCTTTCTATTTTTTTCTACTTCCTAACTATTTCACAATGGGTGTACAGCTTTTGTAGTTAGAAAAAGACCCAGCAGTATTGGAAGAATATTCTTTTTTTTTTTTTTTTTTTTTTTTTTTTTTATTTTTGGGACAGAGAGAGACAGAGCGTGAACGGGGGAGGGGCAGAGAGAGAGGGAGACACAGAATCGGAAACAGGCTCCAGGCTCCAAGCCATCAGCCCAGAGCCTGACGCGGGGCTCTAACTCATGGACCGCGAGATCGTGACCTGGCTGAAGTCGGACGCTTAACCGACTGCGCCACCCAGGCGCCCCTAGAAGAATATTCTTTACTCCCAACTTTTAAAAGTATTTCTACAGACAGATCTCTGCCTCTGTAGCAATCCTGGATGAAGAACACTGAAATACGCTGCACAATTCATTGACTGCTGGGAGCTTTTGTGGTAGCATTGAGGACAACCCCCGATGAGCTCATAAAAATCATTACCTGCAAGTGAGACAAATTCAACATTTTTGTGACGTGCAAATAAAGAAAAGAAAGGACGAAACATGAGATAACACAAGTAAGATTTCCCAAAAGGGACAGAGATAACCATATGTAAAAAGAAATCATGGATGTTACTAAGTTCTGTAAAATTTTGGCAGATCAATAGGACTGAACGAGACAGTCAACAAACCTCCCTCACTTGCTATTCAAGAGGAACAAAGCACTAATTACTCTCTGAAATCAACATCTTATTTATATTTATGACCAAAGCTTTCTTAAAAGCTTCTTTTCCTTTTCTAAGTTTCCTTAAAAAAACGGCTAAAGTCAATGAAACTTCCATTCATGGAGACAACGTAATAAAAAAAGGATTCTTCCTTGCATCCTTTAGAGCAGTTTTATTTCAACTTTGTGTGTGTGTGTGTGTGTGTGTGTGAGAGAGAGAGAGAGAGAGAGAGAGAGAGAGAGAGAGAGAATCTTAAGCAGGCTCTCTGCCCAGTGCGAGCACAAAGCGGGGCTCAATCTCACGACCCTGGGATCACGACCTGAGCTGAAACCAAGAGTCGGAAACTACTGAGCCACCAAGGGCCCCCATATTTCACCTTTTTGAATAAAGCATATTTCAACCCATAGCTCAACACATATTTCCTATCTGTATACTTATTCCTGTTATTACATTCTAGTCACCATCAAGAAGAGGTTAATGTAGTTTACTTTCTCCTTATTAAACAAACAAACAAACACACAAACAAAAACCTTAAAAAGACGATGAAAGCATCTCTGAAAAAAAGTCTTATTTTAAATGTATATATTAACCGACTGGTTTGAAAAGGCCAAGTTTCAAAATAGCTTTATTTATGTTGCTCAGTGATTGGAAGACAAGCAAGAATATGAGAAAACAAAACAAATCTAGTGGCTTCTCACATGTAAAATAAAGACCTTCTGGGGTTGCCTGGGTGGCTCAGTTGGTTAAGTGCTCGACTTCGGCTCACGTCGTGATCTCGTGGTTTGTCACTTCGAGTCCCGCGTCTGGCTCTGTGCTGACAGCTCAGAGCCTGGAGCCTGCTTCGGATTCTGTGTCTCACTCTCTCTTTCTGCCTCTCCCCACTCACACCCTGTCTCTGTCTTGTCTCTCTCAAAAATAAATAAACATTAAAAAACTTTTAAGACAGTCTACTCAACTGAGAAGTCATTATGGCCTAAAAGCTTGAGACTTAATTATTAGATTTGTCATATCAATAACTTTTTACTGCAAATACCAGCAGAAATATATCTCAGACTGATATTCTTGAGTGTGTCTGCTCTTTTCTCCTTTTCTGCTTCCATCCCATAGAAGCCTAGTTCCCCAGGAATCCATTTGACTGACGGAATTGTAAGGGGGAACAAATTACAGCTGTAGGAGCCAACCTACTTTACTTCACCTTATCAAATGCACTCACCAATTTATGTTCAAAGCGCTTTTCCACAGTCTGACAAGAATCAGGACTATTCTGGGGCTTTTTGAGCCCTCCTGTCTCTCGGGATGGTGATGACTTTCTATCTTGACAGCTCAGATCCAGCCACCGGGCACCACCCACGGGCCCCTGATGGCTCTTCAACTTGTTCCAGGGGAACCAAGAGGAAGCATGCAGACTTCAGTTTTTACCACTCCATGTTAGGCTTCATAAATATACCTTGACCTTCAAAACTCAACTCAGAAAGATTCAGCTCCTCATCATGAGCTGCTGATTGAAAGCTTATAAACAGAGTCGTGGATGCTATGGGGGTGGGGGGAGTGCTGCTCTTAGTTTTGTTGGGGACCTGCCGTGGAGTCGCTAAGCACAAGAGGCTATATATAAGGGCTAACTGAGTCGTACAGAATGCATACTTAAGAAATGGACATCATGGCTGTCCACGGAGAATCATGGAAGGCTTCGGGAAGGGGATCCGACATGAAGTCTGGGTAGGCACAGAGAGAAAGGTAGCCAAGAGAAGCTCATTATGTGTGTTCATGACCAGTGTATCGTGCCCCAGAGCCTGGGTTGATTGCTTCACCCACGCTATCCCATTCACTCCTCATTAGGAAACGGAGGCTAAGAGCAGGTACTTTTCCTGAGATTGCACGGCTAATCCATACGGGAAAATTGGGTGAAGCGTCGATCTGCCGCATTCTGACGCATAAGTTTTCCTCAATGCACTGAAATGTATCAAAGGGCATGATGTGGAAAGCGGATTGGTAGAAGCACGATTGAGGAGGGTAAATAAACAAGAGCTTCCCCGGTGGTAGATCTTCCTTCCTGGAAACACTGGTTGGGATGAACCAACCAATTAAAAAAATTTTTGTTTTTTAGGGAGAGCAGAACTGCAAGGACAAGCAGGAGAAATCGATTTCCTGGTGGCCAAAGTATTTCATGTTAACAGGAGAAAATGAGGAAATTATGGAAAGAGTCACCAGCTATAGAACCAATGAGAGCTAGCTACTGTTTATTTTCTAACATATTGTCTTCCATTTTTTTTTCTTCAAACACATACATGTATTTATATACTATGGTTTATATAAAATTAGAATTTGGTTTTCATATTTTTGTAATCCAATATCCGGATTAATAACATACCACAACCATATTGCAACTCATGTTCTCTTTGAAAACATATTTTTAATCAATTAGAATATCTTATGTGCATAGATTACCGTATTTTATTAAACTCCTATCATTAAATATTAAAATTATTTCTAGTTTTTCTTGTTTTCTAACTCAAAACTATGTCAAAATTTCCATGTAAATCATTCTGTTCATTCCTGATTTTTCCTTAAAAAATAATTTTTTAATGTTTATTTATTTATTTTGAGAGAGAGAGAGAGAGTAGGGAAGAGGGGCAGAGAGGGAGAGAGAGAATCCCAAGCAGGCCCCATGCTGTCAGCACAGAGCCTGATGCAGGGCTCAGTCGCACAACCATGAGCTCATGACCTGAGCCGAAATCAAGAGTTGGGTGCTTAGCCAACTGAGCCACCCAGGTTCCCCAAGAAATACTTTTTAAACAAATAATTCAGCTTATCTTATTTCTTAGGGTATACAGGATTGAAATCTAACCTTAAATCTTGCACCATTTGAGAAACTGAGGCACAGGGCAGGCTCTTGATAGAATAAAGCAAAACCCTAGCAGAAGCTTGACCCAATCATCATCACCATCATCATCATCATCTTCATCATCACCTTAGGGAGGGAATCATCCTCTGGAAGAAGGTCCTCTGGTAGAGCGAGAAATCGAAGAGATGGAAGAAGGGAGCACAGAGGGAAAAAGAGAAGGAAAAAGAACATGGAGTTTCTTTTCTCTAGGACAGATACATTTTCACCAGGTAAGTGAAATTTTTTTTTAAAGAGCCAACTCCCTGGTGGTCTTGGGAGTGATGGGAAACACCCACTGTAAACTTTGTCAAGGTGGCGATTGGCATTTTAACGCCCAGTGACATCCATAGGTGGTATATCTACATCACTCTGCCGATGTATTTCCTCATTGGGGAACATCAGCCGGTGAAGGAAACTACCTGGGCTCGAATCCCTGCCGCTCACTTCAACAGCTCTAAGACTTTATTTTTTTTTTTTAACGTTTATTTATTTTTGAGACAGAGAGAGACAGAGCATGAACGGGGGAGGGTCAGAGAGAGGGAGACACAGAATCTGAAACAGGCTCCAGGCTCTGAGCTGTCAGCACAGAGCCCGACACGGGGCTTGAACTCACGGACCGCGAGATCGCGACCTGAGCCGAAGTCGGCTGCTTAACCGACTGAGCCACCCAGGCACCCCTAACAGCTCTAAGACTTTAAACAAATCCTTTTATTTCTCTGTACCTCAACTTCCACAGGAGTAAAAGGAAATAATAATGCCAAGTAGGAATGCTTGGACATGATGATTAAATCATATCCTGTATCCTCAGGCAATCACATATACTAGCTCCTTTCTCCCCTTCTTCCACATTTTTCCTTTTCAGAGAGGGCACGAGAGCTCTTCTTTTTTCCAGGAGTTTTCTTCCATTTTCAAAAGCAGAGTTCAGGGGCACCTGGGTGGCTCAGTGCTTTGAGCATCTGACTTCAGCTCAGATCACGATCTCACGGTTTGAGCCCCACATCAGGCTTTTCACCAATAGCCTGGGGGCCTGCTTACGATTCTCTGTCTCCCTCTCTCTCTCTCTTTCTCTCCCTACCTCTCCCCTGCTTGCTCTTTCTCTCTCTCTCTCTCTCTCTCTCTCAAAAATAAAGATTAAAAAAAAAGGCAAAGTTCAGTCATTCCACAAAGCGCTGAATCTCTGGGTGCCGAGGACTCAAAGACATTTCCTATTCCCTGACAAGGATCACAGCCCAGTAAAGAAGACAGGGAGAGTAATGGAAAAATGAACTAAGATTTCAAAGGGAGAGAACTGGGCAGAGAGTTGTGTGTGTTTCCAAATAAGGAAGGGTCAAATCTACTTGGAGACAGGGCATAGGAGGAATCACCATTGAGGTGAGTCTTATGAGCACCTTTGACAGGCACAGGGAGGAAAAGAGCATGATTGGCAGGGGTTAATGCTTGGCCCAGTGGTAGTGGGGAGGGGATTGGTGGTTGACATAAGAGTCCTGAACAGAAGCTAGAAGCTATTCAAATGGTACTTCCTTTGTCGAGCCTTGTCTGGTCCCTTATACAGGAAACTCTCCTTACCGCCTTAGCACATTAATTGTACTTCATCTGTGGGTTTCCTTGACATTTACTACGTCCTGTTTTGCATTGGAGATATTTGTGTACTTATTTGACTTTCATACACACTAGAGAAACAGAGGATTCTTTTATCCTAGTATTCCTCACAGTGCCTTCAACATAAAAGTATATAGACATACACATGTATGTCTATATACATATAAATATATATATATATATATATATATATATATATATATATAGTATATATGTGATAGGAGATACAGATTGGTCTTTCTGTTGCTTATATTCAATTATTAAGCAGATGAAAAAGCAAATATATATAATCATATAAATATACATATTTAAAGAATGAAGGCCAAGCTAATATATTTCACATTCACTCTATCATGGTGGGTTTCTTGGCCCTTTTATTTATGGACTTCTAATCGGTGAAAAGTCTTGTCTTTTGGTTATTCGGCTGGTTGCATATTAAGTCTGGTAAGCATACAGCACCTTCCAGTTCCCTGAGGAAAACCACTGCACCGGTTTTGCTGCTGTTATCAAAGAAGTGAATTTCTCCTACTACCATTGATTCTTCTGGAATAGACAACTAGCATTATCTCCTCTTTTACTGTCCACCCAACCTAGAGCTTCTAAGGCAGAGGTTGGGACCTGACAGGGAACCCCCAGAAGACTAATTTGCTAAGTTCCTAGTAACGATGGAGTGTCGCCGGGATCCCACGTGGTTGTGTGTGGGGCCAATTCGGGGACATTTTGTCCTTCAATCTTCTGGGTTTAGACCCCCTTCAGTCAACTAATGGATTATTACAATTGGCTCCAGGTCAAACCTGCCAAGCAGACTGTTAATATTCACCTCATTATCTTGATTATTATGGGTAGTAATAGAAGTAATACTATATTAGAATAATATCATTCATAATGGCTTACATTTATTGAACATTAACCATGGCCAGGCACTTTCTAAACACTTCGTCAATACTAACTAAATTCATATCCAGAGCAATTCAATGACTTGGTTACTGTTAGCATCCTCGATTAATAGATGGTGAAACCAAGTCACAGAGAGTGTAAGCATTTGTAATTTGCCCATGGATCATACCTGGTAAGCGGTAACCTTGGACTTGAGCCACGAGCAACTTGCTATCGAGCCTGGGCTTTTATCTTCCATGCTGTTTCATTAATCCACCTCATCAAGGAAATATTATTATCTCCATTTTAGAAATAAGGTGCAGAAACATTAAGTGACTTGCCCAGGTCCACCCACTGGAAAGTGGTAGAGCCAGGACTTAGAGTCCAGTCCATCCAGCTCCAAAGCCTGGGTCTGAGACTCCATACTTCCCATTCTGGGTCGAGGTTTATAACGCTTCTGGTTATAACTGCGTGGTATCTTCTTACCTATGGGCTCTTTCAGGTGACAGTTTCCTACGATGAAAGAGAAGTGAAAATAAAGTTGTTCCTGACACTAGTATAGTAGTCATTGAAGTCAACTGGAGTAGTATTTAATATCTCTATGAGTAAATTAATTTCAGGATCTTTAAGGTATTATGAACGCTTCCTAAAGAATCTGTTGAAGATGACCTACCCCTCTGTACTCTGCAGTGAAAACCGTAGTCACTTTACTACATTTTGTTATGGTCCAGCCTTCATGCTATGGCTTAAGACGAAAGGTATCAAGAATCCCAAGTCAAAGGGTAAGAAGGAAGTATCCAAAGGGATAGAGGTACGGGGCGCAGTACATCAAGATTGTGTTGATCATTTTGAAATGTTGAATTGAAACAAACCAAAGATCAGGGAATCCAAATATGCCTTCATGCCCAGAATCAAGACCGGTCTGGGTGCCTGAATTCACAGGACAAAGCCAGTAGACCCCTCGTGTGGATTTGGTGGAGAAGCGGGGACGAAGGCTGCTCCAGATGGTGATTTCCATAGGAAATACATGATAAATAAAAGTAGTTGGCCAATGGAGACCAGTGTAATTTATTGTCTGTGGAATCTTAAATGTGAAGCCCCCTGTTCTTTCATCATGGTGGTTGTTCATACTCCATCCAATCCACGGGGTCAGAAGATGAACTTACAGATTTGATCACCCCAGCAAAGACATGCTAATTGACCGGAAGTATCTGTCGTCTGCGTCTCTTTTCTTCGATAATACACAAAAAATTGCCAGGTTGTCACTTGGTTCCCTGAGGTACCAAAAGAGACTTTGCAGAAAGCATAAAGTAAGGTATGATGTCTTATCTATTCTGAGAGTGAAATTGGTGATATGTGTTTATTTATAGATGGTGCCTGCAGTCGTACCTCTTAAATGAAATCTGACAATTGGAAGTGGCTGCAAGAAATGGCAGTGAGTGCTCCTAAATAAATAAGATCGTGCGGAAGCAAGGGACTTTCTTCCTACTCCTGTAACTAAGTTTGACAAAGCAGTCACAGTTTGCTTTGTAATCATCAACAACTGGTCATATGACACATAATCCTTTAACGATCTATTCAGGTATTCCCGTTGCTTCTATTAAATTATTACGCAAGTCAGAAGGTGATTGTTTCGCTCAAATGGCAGAGGGTGCAATTAACTTCTTAGTATTATAACTGGTTTATTAAGGAAACGTAGCACATTAGGTAAGAATCCAGACGGGTTCTTTTTTGTGGTTTTAGTTTTATTTCTGGTCCTGATGTTCAACCACACTGTGTCAAAATCTTCTTTTTCCCATTCTTACAAAAATATCTTGGCAAGGTCCTGTAACTTTTTAGTCCTTCTCAGATACTAAAACTCAAGTTAGCCTATTTTAAAAGTAAAATCTCATATGAGATTCAAATTTCTTCCCTTCTCTCTCTCAAATGCCGCCCCCCCCCCCCCCCAAACAGACTGGAACCTGGCTTCTTCGATTGGAAGAGGAGGCAGGAGTTTTTGTTTACGCTCTTGCCACTCTCCATCCTTTTGGTTAAGCTCCCCTGGCCTGCCTTATGTGACTGAGATGAGAAATTAAAGGCACATTGGCTTTCCGTGTCCTTGATTGACCTTCTGGTGTTGGAAGGAGGATGTCCGGAAAGAAGATAAAAGAGGAAGGATTTATCTAAATTGCTAGGAAAGTCAGGTAGAGGCCGGGTCCTGGGCTCCATTGATTCTCTTTGCAACTGATAACCACCACTCATCGTGTACTCTTTCTCTCTCAGGTGGTGTAGCCTAACCCCCAAGACATCTTTCTTAAGATCCTGCCTGTTCCCTTCATATGTCAAGAAGTTCTTGGCCTACCTTTCCACTGGCCAAGCAATCTCTTGGGCAGCCCAAGTCTCCTGACCCCTCTTTAATCTCAGTGCTTCCTCAGTTGGAGATGGAGCTAATGGGCCATTTTTGCATACTCTGAGGGCCATGGAGGGCACTTGGGATGGGGAGGTGGCTCTGTCTTCACCCCAGGTGTGCTATATTACAGCCTCAGCAGGCCCCACTCTCACACCCTACTTTAATCTACTTCCTTAGTAGACTTCCAGCTTCTGTGTGCCTCTTGACCAATCCTGCACAAAGTCTCTGTGAGCATTTTGCCCCACGACACAAGTAGGCCTTTGTTGAAGTCACACCAAATCTCTCTCAACCATGTTCTTCTCTTTCATGGGAGCACTGGGACATGCTACAGTTTGTTGGCTCTGGCGAGCACACAGCTAGAGAACGAAAAGTAAGCTCCCCTTTCTCACGGGCACCTTCAGGATCTATAAGCAATTCTCCTGAATTCCCGATTCTGCAGCCAGTTGTCTTCTGAAATGAGGAGGAGATAGCCTCTCCCCGTGAACCTGTAGTCCTCAAAGACCTGAAAGCCATTCTCCTCCATGATGCCTTCGGGAGGTAGACTGGGAATGAGGTGTGAGGTTGAGTCGAACGAGCTGAGCTCTGAGCTCGGCCAGGTAGCAGCAGACTCCACTCCCATCACCTGGGGAAGTGTCTGCCCCCAACTGGCTTCTTGGTGACTTGATGGTGTGAGGTGCCTATGGGTCTTATTTGCAGCTGCAGATGTCATAGCTGATCTGGGGAAATTATAAAAACTTAAGTCCCGCTATTTTTTATGTCTATGTCTATGTCTCTATGTCTATAGATCATCTATCCAAGATGGGTTTTGTTTTCAAGGGTCACATGCATTCCATATCATTTCCATGTCTTCTTTCCACCCCATCCTCTACTTTCCGAAAAGCCAACACATGTAGAGTCTCTGAAATCAGATTGCTAGTACTAAAAGGGAGTTTCCAAGTCCTTTGCTAATTCTCCACCGATTAGCAGCCAAACTGGATCACTTAACCTCTTTCTCTTGGTCAGGGCTCTTTCCAGAAGCAGTGATGCTTTGGGTCACCAAATTCACTTGTGATCCTCGATTCATCCTTGTTTCTATCATTCTGGAGAGCAGAGGCTGCCCGCGGCGCCCCCTAGTTCCTGGAGACCCAATGCATTTCCTCCTTGTTCTCCTCCAGCATCTTTTAGAGTTGCCCATGCTGCTTCCTAAGAAGCGGAACCCTGCTCCTTGCGCCTTACTGGAAATAAGCTCAGTGCTGACGGGATCCGATCTCTTGGGGGGGTGGAGGGGAATGACGGGTCAAAGCTACATTTGACCCTTTGTTCCACAGACTCACTTCATAGCTGAGCAGTCAAATTTTGATTTAAACCTCTTTTTTTTTTCTAGGCCCTAGATCAGTTCCTTACCTTGGAGCATGTCCCCTTTGCTGATCTCATACATTTTTATTTTATTTGATACTTGATGTTATGCTTGGATTATAGAACTTCCATTCAGTAGAGGTTCTGTAACAAATTGTTCTTTTGTACAATTGCCAACTATCTCAGACTAAAAACATATTGGGGTGGGGGGGGAGCCAGAAAAAAAATTAAATGGAGTCAAAATTAGGGACTGGCTAATAAAATCAGATTTTCTTGACACTTTTAGTCAATGCAAAAATAATTGTGGGAATATAAAAGGGTTTTTATGGTCAATTATTCTTGTCTTAGTAAGTATCTATAATCACAGCCCCCTTGGAATAGGTAATAATCCTCTATAGAAAAAATGAGACTTCCCTACAGATCCATAAGAAAGGTAAAACGTTATCACATGCATGCATAAAGTATATTAATATTGAAATGTGCTAGCTTTAAGGTCAGTTGGGTAGACATCTTTTCTACCCTGAAAAAAAAAATACACACACACACACACACACACACATATATATATATATATATATATATATATATATATACTGATGTTACTGCCTTGCTGACATCCAATTGATCTGCATTATTCTTAGCTGGAAAGAGCCTATATACCTAAATGCCTCAGATAATAGGTATTACAGTATTAGGTAAAAAGCCTCCATGCAGTCTATAGCAATATCAAAAAGGTAGAAAGTGTAAAATAAGGGAGATTAAGATGACACCAGAAAGCTTTAAATGAGGTGTCATTTTGCATTTAGAGAGACAACCAGGGAAGTTAAGACAGAAGAAAAAAATGCCCCTTCCTCACCAGCTGCCCTTAAAGGTTTACAAATGATCTGTTAACAGAAATGAGTTTCTCTTGGGCTTCAGACACCATTTATTACGCTGGGAGAGAGACAAAAAAAAAAAAAAAAAAAAAAGGAGATGGAAACGACTGGAAAATTATGCTTATTTGAAGGCAAAATGCTTCCCATCGGCGACATGATAAAAATGTAGCAAAGGTGTCAGCCAGATGTTGACACGTTAATATTTTTCATGAGGTCTTTCAGTGAGGAATGAGTACAAAGAACTTTTTGGGTGTTCTTTAGAATATGAATTGAACTGCATTGTTAGGCTAGATGCCTTGCCTGGGAAACCACGATTGTATTTGATGATGAAGAGGAACCAGAAGTGTGTCCTAAATAGGGGGCTTGAACCTCTATTCCCTGGCTGCCTCCCAGATGTCTTGTGCTACGAATGGGCTCATCTGATCTCTCCTAGTCAATTTCATTCTGGAAAGTAGCCAGTGGGCCTAGTTCATGACCCAGTGATGTCATTATAATTCATTCTCCCTACCACAAAGACTTCGGAACTTTCCAATTTACAATGGGTCTTTTTAATAAGGAAGAATGTCATGCACAGAATTTTTAAGTGTTTCTAATGATTCATCTTTTTTTTTTTTTTTTTCTGTTTTGGCTTCAAAATGGCCTATCTTTTCCTTATGAAGACTGGCCTATAAAAATCATGCAAAGATTCTATACCTTTGTTGTGTTTTACAGGCTGAACAAGGGTGACTACAGCTTATTGTGAGAGCGTCTTGTCCAAACGGCAATAACGAAAGCGATTTTATACGTGATGCCACCTCGAATGTATGAGGACCCGAGGGATGCTTCATCTCGAATACTCACCTTGCCCCTCGGAACAGCACAAAGGCCACTTTTAGTGACGTTGTGTGTCCTTTGAGCCTCCCTTTACAAGGTAGGGGAGGGGCGGGCGAGGCGCTGGGAGAGACACATGTAAGTCATTTAGGAGCAGGGGCCACGGCATCATCTGTGTGTTCTCTCAACACCCTTCATAGGCTGTAAGGGAACATTCACTGGTGAAGCCTATGCATAAATCGAGCTCGACGCTGGGGAGTTGGGGCCCTCTCCCCCAAACCTCACCTCTTTGAACTTGGTTAACCCTCCCTGCGAATATAAACTTTGCTAAGATGACTTCACTTATCCTTGGCCTGGATCTTTAAAATCCCAGGTCGAACGAGCTGAGTGGATGATCAATGCATTTGTGGCCTGCGCTGTAATTTAACCGGCTCTGTCTGACAGGAGATGTGGAATGGCTAAAGAGAGGCTTTACTTGTAATCTGCCGATCACTTTATCCTGGAGTGTTTGTGAAGAGCGAGGCCTTCCCTGTAGTCCCTCCCAGTTGAGGGTTGAAGCTACGAAAGAGAAACGGCCCTTTGGTACATCTGACTCAGCCACCTGATGTCGCCTCCTCTGGACACCTTGGGACCCCTCACCTTTCACGACAGACCAGACGCTGGCTTTCTTGAACGAGCATCACCTGCCTTTCTCCCATACACACGTTCACAGAAATAATTTGCTGTAATTATGATATGTGTCGGGGCGGCGGGGGCGGGGGGAATCCATAGATGTTTTGCCATTGATTTTCTCCGGGATGGATTTTAAATCAGAGCTTCACCGCTGGATCGTCACTGGCAAGAGACTGAGAGGTAGAAGAGGGAGGTAGCCGGAACACCAGTGCGGGATGAACAGATGCGGGTCACTTGCGTGGTGACTGAGAGCACAGGAAAGGCCAAAGGCGAGGAGTGAGGGGTGGAGAGAGTCTAGGAGGAAAAGAGAAGAAAGAGAGAGAGAGAGAGATGAAGAAGGGCAGGGAGACAGGTTTTTAATGAGAAATCACAGTGCGGAGGAGCTCAGAAGACCGGCAGCTCAGGAGGTGGTAAAATCGAAGAGGGGCCCATCCAGAGGAATGGCTCCACCCAGAAGGGCATCGACCTTTTCAGGAGGCAGTTTTTCTGTTTTCACTAAAGCTGAGCCATTGCACGGAGCCTGTCAGTCTCCAATGTTCTCCAATGTTGGTTCTCCAATGTTGGGTAATTTCGATTCTTCTAGATGACTTGTGGGTGCATAAAAGTATTGGAAGTGAGCCCTCTGTGAATCCGATCGCGGGCACATGGTCTTTCCAGGGAGCAGATCCTGGGCCGAGCACGTCCTCAAAAAAGATCATATGTTAGTGGGACAGCTAGTTATATAAGCCAGCAATCACAGCCAAGGGGAAAGGTGTAACCTAGCCATAGGTACGAAGGGCTGGGGGGGACCCGGAGAGTAAGGAGAAGGGGGCACAGGACAAGCTTCACAGAAGGGATACAATAATGATGGTAGTAATACCATAATAATGATAAAGAAGTGTTTTGATGACAAAATTAATAGCAGCTACTGCAGTTTTGTTGTTTTTTTTTAATCCCTGTAATGGGCATGTATCTTTTACCAACACGTCTGGATATGCATGGGTCTGTAAACATATATGTGTGTCTGTAAATATGTGTGTCCATGTACACGTGGATTTGTAAACATGTCTAATGCTCACAGAATCTCTCAAGGTAAGTATCTAATTTTATATCTGAGGATATTAAAGCCTAGAGAGCTTGTAAAATTTACTGGAAGAAACATGGCCACATATTCATAAAGCGTGGTCATGGTATGTTGGTATAAACATGCAACTGTATGTACAGGATCCGTAATATACAACATTGGAGTGAGGGACAAGTGGGGAGATGTTAATGAAGGACGCCACCGTTGGGAGATTTATTGGAAACCAGCTCAGTGAACAGTTTCTATGCTGCTCATAGGAAACCAGATTGTATCCAATAGGTACTGAGAAGATAGGGTAAGTTTTTAGCAGAGGAGTCATATGATTAGACATATTCGTGGAAGATCACCGATCAGAGAAGAACTAAGAATTCAGACAAGGTCTCATAGAAAAGTTATGGCAATAGCGTGAGCATAATATGGGCCACATAACCCCTAGAAACAAACATGGCAACCGATTTGGTCCCAACATGGAGTGCTACCACCCTGAGTACCAACCCCACTTCATGGCAAAGAGGGTTGGAAACAATCTTCCCATGACAGCAACATTAACCATGGCAGAGCTGGGACTGAAACCCAGGTTCAGAACCTGGTCTTGTATTGACCACACCACATTTTCAAGAACGATGATAAGTGGAGAAATGGCAGGCAAAACGATAGCCAGGTTCTAAAATTGTTCGTGAATCAGGGCCAGTTGAAGACGCGTGTAGATAAAGGAGAAAAGGGTGGAGAGTTGGTGCCAGAGTGATTGTAGCAGCATGGGGTGGGGCACCTAGGTGGCTTAGTCAGTTGAGCCTCCGACCCTTGATTTCAGTTCAGGTCACGGGCTCGTGGTTCGTGAGTTTGAGCCCCATATCTGGCTCGACACTGACAGCGCAGAACCTGCTTGGGATTCTCTCTCTCCTTTTCTCTCTGTCCCGCTGTCTATCTCCCTCTTTCAAAATAAATAAATGAACTTTAAAAAAAAATATGGGGAAATTGGGGTCAAAGAGATACGAAACATCAAGAATAGTGACCACAATCTGGACCCTGAAGAATTTGGAAATAAGTAAACATCATCCTGTACTTTTGGGGGCTACAGAAGGGGCAGTGTCCTACAGATCCAACTCCATTCTACCCAAGTTGATTCAATTGGACTGATGCGTCCTACAGGCATCTGCTTTTTGTTGTCGTTTGTTTTTACAAGCTCTCCTTAGGAGTCTAATGCAAACCCTCTGTTGAGAACCACTGAATAAAGTCCAAAGAAGGAGAAAATGTTCTGACAAGTAGAAGATAGGTAGCCCTTTGCTGTTCACAGAGTGGGAATTCTAGCAAGATGAGTAGAAGTGTTTGGAAGAGACGAGAAAGCAGCTATTCATGATATGAATGCCATTGTACATGTATCTTTGAGTAGCTTCCCTCTGTATCGCTTGATTTCATATTTATTCCATGAGCACGGTTGCATTATTCTTTGGTTGTGAGCATCTAAAGTATTTTGGATAAGACAGAAGTGGGATGTGAATACTAAAAAATAATAATGATAATAAGATGTAGGTATGTGTGACTGACTATTGGCTTGCTAATACTTAGATGCTACAATTCATTAACTGCTGCCAGGAGGGCGAGTTTTTAGCCATTCATGCAGTGGGGTGATGACTTGGGTTGAATCATCTCTAACACCATGTGAGAGCACCTCCTCTGCATTTTCCTCTCTCAGATATTTATTGCCCCATATAACAACAACAACAACACCTGCGACTTCATTTAAACGAAGATTTTTAATGAAAAAAGAGAAAGAAGAAGAAAGGAAGGAAGGAAGGAAGACAGGGAGGGAGGGAGGAAGGAAAGGAAGGAAGGGAGGAAAGAAGGAAGAGAGGGAGGGAGGAAGGAAGGGAGGGAGGGAGGGAAGGAGGTATAGGAAGGAAGGAAAGAAGTAAGAGAGGAAGGAAGGAAGGAAGGAAGGAAGGAAGGAAGGAAGGAAGGGAGGGAAGGAGGTATAGGAAGGAAGGAAAGAAGGAAGAGAGGGAGGAAGGAAGGAAGGGAGGGAGGGAGGGAGGGAAGGAGGTATAGGAAGGAAGGAAGGAAGGAAGGAAGGAAGGAAGGAAGGAAGGGAGGAAGGAAGGGAGGGAGGAAGGAAGGAAGAGGGAGGGAGGTCATCAGAAAAAAAGCAGCAGAAAAATAAATCAAGCAACATTTTACACACGATGTAACATTTTAAATGGAATAAATTCGATGGCAAGCATAAGACTAGAAGAAATGTCTGCAGGACAGGTTCATGACTAGTTATGGGGCTAATGGGAAGAAATGAGAAATGCAATCGAACGGTTCCCGGAACCATGGCACGTGTGGACACAGTCCCAGAATGTTGCAGTTTCACCTGTGGTTTGTGCCCAGCTGATGCTCCTAAAGAAGCAGGTGGGATTAACTAGAACCCTTTTTTAAAAGGGTTCTTAAGGAATAATTTCCCGGTTCTTTTTATTATTGTTATCGTTAAGTGTCAGTTCAAACAGTTCATTTGGATTATATTCGAGAAATAAATTATAATGTAAGAATAAGGAAGCCATAAAATCTTGGGACCGGCCACTTCACTCCAGGTACTTGAGTTTGTCAGCCAAATACAGACTCTACATTTGGGTCCCAAACCTCAGCTGCGTAAGGACAGTACGATTTGACTTACAAGTGGCGTCTGTCTCAGTCGTACAATAGGGCAGGCACCACCCCCATTGAAGAGGGTTCTGTTCAGAACTTTACAAGGGACACCGAGAAACTTACGCACACAGAAGACGACCACCATATTTTTGTTTTCCTTGGCGAGAAGACAACTCACAGGGACGTAACAATAATCTTCAACAAAGTCGCTGGTCTTTGTATGCCATCCTAGAAAGTCTTGTTAACAACGATTTTGCAAAAGGCAATAGTCAGCTGACTCTTAAAGGAAAACATTCTCATAACTAGCATGTTTCAAAGACAGAATGGATCTCTCTATAAGAGGCGGTAAATTCACTTTTGCGAGAGGGATTCATCTCAATATTAGGGAGTCACTTGTGGGACCTGTTGCCAAAGGGATTTGGGCATCAGGTGGGCAGGAAAAGTGATAATAAATAGTAATAATAATAATGGATTATGCTTATCGAGTGCTTACTCTATGCCAAACACTGCTTTCTATGGATCCTCATATGTATCCCAAGGACTCTTCTGTAAGATTAATGATACCCTCCCTATCATACGGGTAAGAAAAATGAAGTCCAGAAAATTACTCCTAAAAGGCACAGCCAGAATTCAGCTCCACACTTTTAACATCCACTCTCTCCTACCCCTTAAGGTAGTTGCAGTAAGAGAGCTTCAAGGTCAGTTGAAACTCTAATGATCATTGATTTTGGAAGTTACACTTCAGGAGTTTAGATTAGTGGTTTGGAGTCACACGAGGGTTCAAATCTGGATTCTTTCCTGTTATTAATGTGTAACCTTGGGTGATGTACTTAAACCCTTTGAAGCTCATTTTCTTCATCTGTGAAATATAGATTACAACTTTAATCCACAGGATTGAGAGCATTACAAAAGATGATGTATAAGTTGTTCAGCACAGTGCCTAGGATTAGTTAGAACCTTAGCAAAACTAGTGGCTGTGATGAAAATAATATGCAATAATAACTAATATGTTCTAAGACCTGAGACCTTGTCAGAGTGATGTCTTGTACCACCTGTGGCGCTCCTAAGTTTTAATAACATAATATATTTTTTAAAAAGAATACTGAGTCGAGGCCAGGTTTGAATCCTTTCAGAGAATAAGCATTTGGTTTCATCCTTGAACCTTTTCTGTAGTAAGATACCAATTTAAATTCAGTTCCGGGGGGGGGGGGGGGGGGGAGGAAGGTAAAAACAGTTTGGGGAAAGTATTTGCAATATGTATTTAAAAAGACATAGGATCAAGAATATATGGAGACAAAGTAACGCCCCCCCCCCAAAATAGGCAAAGAACAAGAACTTCACAGAAAATGGTGCACATGGTGACTAAACATAGGAACCCATGTTCACACAAGTTATTTTGGGCTCAACCCTGGAAAAATAATCAACACCAGTATAACGATGACAATATCCCACTCGCTGCCTCGTTTTCCCTTCACCCACGTCTCCCTCCAATCAGCACCCCACGTCTCCACTTCCTTTATAGGAAACTCACCAAAAGGTTTGTCCATACTCATTTTTTCCACTTCCTAGCTTCTCTCTTGCTTTGGAATCCACTTCAATCCAGGTTTCTCTCCCTTTCTTTCTCGTTGTAAGAGAAAGGAGGTTTCTTCCTTGTGGTGTTGAAGGTCATTTTGAAATCATGGAAGAAGCCGATTCTACATAAATCAGAGCAGAAAAGTAGGGGGAAAACAGATCCTCTGTGACATTACCGAGAATTCAACCTAACTTTAAAGCTTATTCTACGTCGGGACATTTCTCTTATCATTTAACCAGTTTGAATGGGGTTTCTGTTTTCTAGAATAAACCCCTCTGGGGGAGTCTATGGCTAAAGATGGATTCCCTGAAAGGAGGGAATATGTGGGGGAGGCAACTACTAGGAGCTTCTAAGGAGAAATTTTTTAGAGAATTTGGCTCACAAAACTGCCAGTCAGTCTTCAATTCGTGTAATTCCCGCAGATTTGTATCTAAATTGCGCAGGGAAATTCACATCTGAGCCAAGTCAAGTCAGCGAAAGGTTCAACCAAGGTCTGAAAGCGTTTGTACAAGGATGAGTCATAGGCTTTGAAAAAAAAAAAGTTGAGAAATGCTTTGAATTAAAATATATGACTTTTTGCTCTAGGATTCAGACTAAAGCAATTTTAAAGTTCAAGTTGCTTATCAGTGAATTAAAGAAGCTTTACCTCACTCTTTCTTATTTATTTATTTATTTACTTAAATTTTTATTTGTTTTTTAAGTTAATTTAGCCAGTATTTAGCCTTGACTTTGGTGAGGTGTTGGAGACACGATTATGAATAACATATTCCTCCTGGCCTTAAGTAATATTGCCCAGTATAATGAGGAAGACATAAATGAAAGACATAACTTTTGTTTCTTTTCAGTATGGTGAAGGAATTTCTTGGGTTTGCTTTTTAAAACCCTAATTAAAGTTCTTCAACTTTCCTTAGAAGTATGCTCTTTAAAGCCCAATATTTAATGAAAAAAAAATGGCTCCTTTCCATTCTTTGTCAGTTTCCCTTCTTTCTGTGCTTTTTGACCTTAAAGAAACAAAGAAGGAGATGTAGGAGCAGGAGAATGGTAAAGTAAGACTTTCTCTACAGGGGGCCAAACACATCCTGGGGAACTCAAGAGTATAAGGAAATGAACAAAAACTAGGGTGTGGTGAATCTTTGAAGCAGAAGGCAACTGTGAAATTACTCCATGTCAGGTGATCTATTTCAAAGTTTTAATCATGACATCGAAAGGGATCCCCAAGGGGGCGCCTGGGTGGCGCAGTCGGTTAAGCGTCCGACTTCAGCCAGGTCACGATCTCACGGTACATGAGTTCGAGCCCCGCGTCAGGCTCTGGGCTGATGGCTCAGAGCCTGGAGCCTGTTTCCGATTCTGTGTCTCCCTCTCTTTCTGTCCCTCCCCCGTTCATGCTCTGTCTCTCTCTGTCCCAAAAATAAAATAAACGTTGAAAAAAAAAAAAAAAATGTAAAAAAAAAAAAAAAAAAAAAAAAAAAAAAAAAAAAGGGATCCCCAAAAGTCTGGATTTTAAATCTTGAGGGGCGCCTGGGTGGCTCAGCCGGTTGAGCTTCGGCTCAGGTCATGATCTCACATAAGTTCGAGCCCCGCGTGGGGCTCTGTGCTGACAGCTCAGAGCCTGGAGCCTGCTTTGGATTCTGTGTCTCCCTCTCTCTAGGCCCTTCCCTGCTCATGCTCTGTCCTTCTCTCTCTCAAAAGTAAATAAACATAAAAAAAAATCAAATCTTGAATGTGAAAAAGTTGCTAGGATGTAAATTGTGGTCCACGACTTTTACCCATGGGTTCGCTCAAACAATTTTCTCTGTAGTCTTCTCCCTCTGTTGTGCAAAATGATTTTTATATAACATTTCTAGATGAGTTTTCTCTAGAAAATACTCTCTATACAAACTATACATTTTCCAGGTATATAGGTATAGGTATATAGTTCTTATATAACTATATATTTTAGAAATGTAAATTATGTTCTATTTTATGGCCATCATTCATGAACGTCCATTCTCATAAATAATATTTGTATAAAACTTCTGAACCTGAAGAAGAATCATTACGAGTATGACAGATACTAGAAGGAGGGTCATCTGAGAAGAGAAGATTTGCTTTCAGAGAAAGACACATTGAATTGTGTTTTGAATTAAAAAGAGAAGATATTTCCTTCACTGAGAACTTCTTTAGTGTGTTTTATAAGAATGATTATGTCTTCTGAATTGAATTCAGTTCTTTCCCCACAATATGTATTTGCTTATCATAATCTGTAAATTCTTAAAGCCTATATTAAACACTTACACCCAACACAGAATAAAGTAAAGGGTCACAGCACATAAGGTTATCAATATATTTGCGGATATTTGTGTTTGGCAGAGTAAGACCTCCTGATTCTGTGTTTATAGATACTCATGTTTATGTTATAATAATGTACACACAGTAAGTACATGTGTATTTGGAGAGTGCTTCATTACATCTTCTATTGTACCAAAGATTTATTATGTGGAAAAAAAACCTCGTGTCTCTTATTTCCTACCATTTCAAAAACAAAAGAATTGTCATCATTATGTTCACTGTTATCTGCAAACAAACTCATGGTCACTCTATTGGCTTGTGAGTTACAATAAATTTAATAACATGAAATAACAACAATAAGCAACACCACCACCAAAAAACATGACCTGTACATTCAAGGAAATGGAACTCTTCTTGGACAGAAGCTCTTAATGTGCATGTAGGGTGCACATTAAAGGAAAGCTAAGCATGAAAAGTAGTCTCTGTAAATACCTATGTCTAAGTAAAAAGGAGTGATAGAGCTGGTAAATAAGATCCTGTTGGAAAAAGGAGCTGTCTGAGTAGGAAATGTATATGTACATTTGGGAAATACTTTCGTGGAGGGAGCATCTTAAGCTAATCTGTAGAGGATGGTCGACCTCAGAATATGGAAGGATGGAGTGAGGGAGAAAACGATTTCATATATTAAGAAGGAGAGAAAAAAGGAAGAAGGAAGGAAGGAAGGAAGGAAAAAGGAAGGAAGGAAGGAAGGAAAAAGGAAGGAAAGAAGGAAGGAAAAAGGAAGGAAGGAAAAAGGAAAGAAGGAAGGAAAAAAGAAGGGAGGAAAAAGGAAGGAAGGAAGGAAAGAAGGAAGGAAGGAAAGAAGGAAGGAAGGAAGGAAGGAAGGAAGGAAGGAAGGAAGGAAGGAAAAAGGAAGGAAGGAATGAAAGAAGGAAGGGAGGAAGGAAAAAGGAAGGAAGGAAGGAAGGAAGGAAAAAGGAAGGAAAGAAGGAAGGAAAAAAGAAGGAAGGAAGGAAGGAAAAAGGAAGGAAGGAAGGAAAAAAGAAGGGAGGAAAAAGGAAGGAAGGAAGGAAGGAAGGAAGGAAGGAAGGAAGGAAGAAGGAAGAAGGAAGGAGGGAAGTCATTCTAGAGGTTTCCACTTTTATTTTGATTGGGATATAGAAAGAATTGAAACATTTTACATCCCAAGGAGATAACAAGAAATCATTATCTAAACAATAATAGAAATAATTTTAAAAACTTTTCTTTAATATCATCAAAAAGCTGTGGACACAAAGAAGTTTTAAAAAATTAAAAAAAAAAAAAAGAACACCAAACCCAAAACCAAATGAACAACAAAAACCCCTAAACTCCAGGAAGACAAACCCTTTCTTTTTTTATTAAAATTTTTTTTAATGTTTATTTATTTTTGACAGAGAGAGAGAGAGAGAGAGAGACAGAGTGTGAGCAGCGGAGGGGCAGAGAGAGAGGGAGACACAGAATCTGAAACAGGCTCCAGGCTCTGAGCTGTCAGCACAGAGCCTGACGTGGGGTTCGAACCCACAGACCACGAGATCATGACCTGAGCTGAAGTTGGACGCTCAACCGACTGAGCCACCCAGGGGCCCCAACAAACCCTTTCTAAGTAAGTGAACAATATAGGACACATTGAAGCCTGGGATCAATTGCTGAGGTTTGGGGCAGGTGGGCAGAGGAGCAAAGCTATCAGAAAGTTCAAACTTGGCTTAGAAAAGAGGAAATAAACTAGATTTGTAACGAATCTAAAGGCTGCCATTTTAGATTGCAGCTGAAGGAACCCCAAATGCAAAGAGCATCCTCTCAGCCAAGTTGTTCACAAGGAAATTTAGATGACTGAGCAGAGACTGGGAATGGAGGCAGAGAGATTTCACAGACTCACACTTGTCAGGATCTCAGTTTCCTTCCATCTCCCTGGTTTCAGCACCACACAGTCTCTCAGTCTCTGGGCCTTGGAGAAATGGTAAATATAGACATTATTTTCTTTATTTTCTTGAATTCTTCAAAACTCAAATATTCTTGAAAAGACTAGGTAAGGTGGTGCCTGGGTGGCTCAGTTGGTTAAGCATCTGACTCTGGATTTCACTTCAGATCATGATCTCATGGTCCGGGGATTGAGCCCCACATCGGGCTCCATGATGGATGTGTAGCCTGCTTGAGATTCTCTCCCTTTCCCTCTCCCCGTCCCCCACTTGCACTCGTTCTTTCAGGAAGAAAGAAAGAAAGGAATGAAAGAGAAGAAAGAAAGAAAGAAAGAAAGAAAGAAAGAAAGAAAAGAAAGAAAGAAGGAAAGAAAGAGAGAAAGAAAGAAAGGAAGGAAGGAAGGAAGGAAGGAAGAAAGAAATGAAATAAAAGAAAGAAAGAAGAAAAGAAAGAAAGAAGAAAAGAAAGAAAGAAAGGAAGAAAGAAATGAAAGAAAAGAAAGAAGAAAAGAAAGAGAAAGAAAGAAAGAAAGAAAGAAAGAAAGAAATGAAAGAAAAGAAAGAAGGAAAGAAAGAAAGAAAAAAAAAAGAAAAAAAGAAAGGAAGGAAGGAAGAAAAGACAAGACTAGGTAAAGGGAAAAATTCACAACAATGTATTATGGGGCTCACAGTATGTAAAAGTATAGAGAAAGTACACAAGTTAAGGTAAAGTATAAATGAAATTATGCTGTTATAAAGTTATTTCATTATGCACCGAATGATATAAAGCTAATTCAAGATTGATTGTGATAAGTTACGAATGCATTTGGTAACCTCTAGTGCAACCACAAAAAGAGCAATACAAAGTGATAGCAAAATGCCAATAGAAGAGATAGAAGGGAATATTGAATATTTTCACGTTAATCCAAAAAGAGGACAAGAAAAGTGAAACAAGGAAGCAACCAAAAAACGGAGAGAACAAACAAGCAACCGGAAGCAGAATGTGACACTTGAACTCAGACATATTGATGAGCACATTAAATTTCCATGGGTGAAACAAACCCCAGGTAAAACATTAGACGTTTCAGAATAGATAAAAAATAAGACCTAAGCATATGCTTTTTCTAGGAGTGCACTTTAAACATAAACTCACAGGTAAGTTGAAAGTAAAAGAATGGGTCGAAATCTGCCACGGGAGCAGTAAGTAAGAGAAGGCTTGTGTAGCCTTATTATTATCAAACAGACTAGACTTGAAAATGAGTAATATTATTACCAGAAATAAATAGGGTCACTTTGTACTGAAGAAAGGATCAATTCATCCCCACAATAAGACAATCTTTCATGTATACTCATCTCCTCACAGAGTTTGAAAAGAAATTAAGCCAAAACTGATAGATCCAAAGGGAGAGGTAGATAAATGCAGTCACGTTTGAAGATTTTTTCCTTCTTTCCTTCTCCTTCCTTCCTTTTCTCCCTTCTTCCCTTCTTTCCTTCCTTCCTTTCTTCTCTCTTCTTTCCTCTCTATCAGGAGTTAACAGAACAACCACAGAAAAAAAACATTATAAGTACAGCAGATTTGAACAACACTATAAAAAATTTGATGTAATTGACATAGATCATTATATACCAACTGTAAACACATATTCTTTTCAGTTATATAAGAGGCAGTTCAAGATACACCACATTTCAATAAAT
Organism: Panthera leo; assembly: GCF_018350215.1. Taxonomy (NCBI): domain Eukaryota; kingdom Metazoa; phylum Chordata; class Mammalia; order Carnivora; family Felidae; genus Panthera; species Panthera leo. Next base: position 13,969,713 of record NC_056684.1, on the reverse strand, counting down.
TTAAAAAGTTGAAATCGTATAAACTATTTCCTCTGACATCAGTGAAATTACATTAGAAATCAGAAACAAACAAAGAAGAAAAACAGATAAGAGAGTCTAAAACATCAAAGTTAAACAACAGACATCTAAATAACATGGGTCAAACAAAATAGCATAAGGAAAATTAGAAATTATTCTAACTGAATGATAATGAAAGTACCATATATCAAAATGTGTGGAATATAGCTAAAACTGCCCTTAGGAGAAATTGATGTATTTAGATGCTCAAAGGGGAAAAGAATAAAGGTTAAAAAGAAGTATTTAATCTAAATTTCCATTTTAATAAGCTAGAAGAAAAGAATGAAGTAAATCCCAAGAAAGAGGTAAAGAAATAAAAATATCAAAGCAGAAATCAATGACATAAAAAAATAGACAATTAAGAAAATCATCAAAATCATAAGTAGCTTTTAAAAATGAATGCAATTGATGAGTAGAAAAAAAAAGAAAGAATGAAAATCACCAAAAACAAGAAAGAAAAGAGGGGCATTATTGCAGATTCTATTGAAGTTAAAAGGATCATAATCAGATATTCTGAACAACTGTTTGCCAACACATTCAACAGCCTGGAAAAGCTGACAATTTATTTGAAAAAGACAACCTTCCAGAAGGTCAACAAGAAGAAATAGAAAATTTTATAGTCCTATGTATTAGCCAACTCAGGTTGCTATAAGAGAACACCACAAACTGGGTGGCATGAAAAATAGACATTTATTTTCTCATAGTTGCGGGTGCTAGAAGTCCATGGTCAAGGTGTCAGCTAACTTGGTTTCTGGTAAGATCTTTCTCTGTGTCTTACAGATGGTTGTCTTCCTGCTATGGCATCACATGGTCTTTTCTTGACACTTTGGTGTCTCTTTTTTTTTTATAAATTTTTTTTAATGTTTATTTATTTTTGAGACAGAGAGAGACAGAGCATGAACAAGGGAGGGTCAGAGAGAGAGGGAGACACAGAATCCGAAGCAGGCTCCAGGCTCTGAGCTGTCGGCACAGAGACCGACGCGGGGCTCGAACTCATGGACCGCGAGATCGTGACCTGAGCCCAAGTCGGCCGCTTCACCGACCTAGCCACCCAGGCGCCCCCATTGGTGTCTCCTCATAGGGCACTAATACTATCAGATCAGGGACCCATCCTTTTGACCTTATTTAATCTTAAATACTTTTAAGAGTCTGCATCCCCAAACAGCCACAATGGGGGTTAGGACTTCAACGTACAAATTTTAGGGAACACAAACGTTTATTCTATAAAACTATATCTATTAAAATGTTAAATATAAAATTTTTAAAGTTTCTTATGCCCCCCCCCAAAAAAAAATAACACAAAGAAACAAACTAAAAGAATCTCTCCAGGCCCAGATGCCTTTAAGGGTGATGACTTTCAAACATTTAATTAGTAATTAACACCAATGTCACATAATATCTTTCATAAAATTGGAAGGAGGAAAGATATGCTAATTTGCTTTATGAGTTCAGCATAACGTTGACTCCACAACATTAAGAACTAGAATATATAGCATTATATAAAAATCTATATCCTGCCCAAACATACTTTGTTCCAAGAAGGCAGGGTTAGTTCAACATTCCAAAATTAACTTAAATTCACCACATTATTGGCATAAAGGAGAAAAATCAAGTGATTATCTCAGTAAATGCAGAAAAAAATATCTGAAAGAATTCATCAGTCATTCATTATAAAAACTTACAGAAAATTAGGAGTATTCTCAGTCTAATTAAGGAATATCTACAAAAAATTCACTTAATCGTGATACATTCGATGTGTTCATCTAAGATTGGAATGTCAGTAAGGAAGTCCATTCTACAGCTTGTATGCCATTTTTCTTAAAAGATGAGCCAGTGTAATAAAAAGTAGAAATAGCACAAAGAATTGAAAGGAAAATGGAAAGCTGTCATTATTCACAGAAAACAAAATTATTTCAAAGAAAATCGTAAAGGAAAACCAAGAAAACCCTAAAACTTAGAATTAATGATAGGGAGAATATAGCATTATTGCAGGATTCTGGGTCCATATATAAAAATGAATGACATTTCTATTAAATGTTAGTACTTTACAAATAGTAAAATAAAATTTAAGATGCTGCTATCTACAAAAAAATGAGAATAAACCAAAATATTTAGAAATAGATTAGACAAAAGGATGTATAAGATTTGCACACTGAAAACTAATCAATACAATTTAAAGATAAATCAATCAAGATGACCAAATAAAGAGGACTCAGAGTTTTTAATGTGACAAATATCTCTCAACTGAAAGTATAACTTCAATGCAATATGCATCCAAGTCCCAGCAAGCTGTTTTTAATATAACTTATCAATTTGATTCTAAAATTAATATTAAAATTCAAAGCTGAAACAATTTGGAAAAGAAAGCAAAATATTGGCAAATTTTCTTATTTTATTTGAAGGGTTATGAAGCTATCGTAAAAATCAAGGCCACATAGGCTTGTGGAACAAAATAGAGACTCTGGAAAGAGAGCCACACGTATACAATCCACCAATTTTCAACCAACGTGCTAATATAACTCAAGGTGGAAAAGGATAATAGTTAAAAATTTGTGTTTTGCAGTTTTTGAATGTTTGAGAAAACATGTTAAAACTCAGAGATCTTATTATTGGAAATTTCAGGGAAAAGTTATAATTATTGTCAAATGGGAATACATTTTGAAGGAAAGCTTTCCTCAAGATTTTTCACATATGAGCTGTCAAAATTAGATTTTTCAGGGCATTTTCAGGGCAAAAGTAAGATTTCAGTGCATTTCAGTTGCTCTTGAGAAGTAAAATATTCTTCCCTCACTCATGAACTTGTTTGACGCCTGGTGAATTACTGTTTGTAGCTTTCTCAATGTGAATGTTTTATGTCAAATAGCCTCACATTGATTATTTCTTTCCCCAATGTATTGATGCGATTCACTACTTTTGATCATCTTAAGAGCATATTCCTACAGCAGGATTGCTAACAATAAGTTAACTACACATAGAAGTCACAGTGAACCACGTCAATAAGTTCTCATAGATCCAGACCGAGTGGATTCCCAACTCATCCCCTAAGGTAGGTCGCTCAAATGACTGGAGCCACCCCAGTGCTATACCCAACACAAGGGAAAATGTGAACAAGTCAACTTCAAAGAGGGAAGAGAAATCGCAACCCACTGGGACTATGATATCTTTTTCCCATTTTACAAAATCAAATGAGCCAATGCCGGGTACCTTCCTTGGCCTTTTGAAGGCTTACGCAAGTGCAAGGTCCTGAGGCTGATGCCTCCTTAGCTTGCCCATGAATCAGCCTCTGATTTTGCCTGTATCTGTTTCCATTGACATTGCCATCTATAGATGCACTAAAAAGATATAACATATCTATATTTTCATCCATATTTATGTTCCATAAATCCTCTCCTAGCCAGCACAATGCCCTACGACTAAAATAGTTTCTTACTTATGGTAAGCACAAGATATGAGCTTTTAGAATTAGTTGAATTGGACTGAATTTAATTGACAGAGTGTAAAAAATTTAATTGGATCCGTTCTTATTCTTTTTATGCCTTATGGCAAAATGAGAAGAATGTAGGGTTTGGAAATGCTTACTAGCTTCTTCTTCTTCTATTTTTTTTTTTTTTTTTTTTTTAGGGAAAATTATTTTTCCTCTCTTAGATTCTGTTTTCTAACCTGCAAAACAGGGGGAATAATACTCTGCCAGAAATTGCTAATTATCTCCCAATATTCCTTCTTGCCTTCTTCTACAGTAAGACAAGTCCTGGTTTTAGCTGGGCACATGGCTGCCCAGAATAAAAGCTACAATTCCCAGACTGCCTTGCAGTTAACTGCAGATGAATAAGATGTAAATGTCATGGAACTACTTCCCCGAAACTTTCTGAAAAGAGTGCTGAGGCCGGTCTTGTTTTTCTTCTTCATCTTGACACTCCAAATGCACATGCGATGCTAGAGCTCTACCCGCCATCTTGGAACATGAGGGAGAGGACCACATCCTCAGGGGAAGAACAAAATAGTCTGAAAGGCTAAGTCATTGAGGAGCTAGACATTCAGGGGTAGAGGCATACTGTCAATCCTGAGTTGCTCACCTCCACATAGTTTTGTTTCAAAGAAATACCACCCTAGCTTATTGAAATTGCTATTATTTTGAGCTTTGTTGCTTGCACTGAATTTAATACAAACAAGCGCTTTGCAGGATCTCTGAAGACTAAATATGCAAAGTGCCTAGTACAGTGCCTTGCAGACAGTTGATTTTAATATTAACAGCTGCTCAGTGTTTTCTTATCTGGATATTTTTGCCGGCCCAATGAGATGGCCCTCAAAAGTATTATTTAGATTCCTGATTCTAGCTAGTAAATATCCTCATTCCTTAATTATCTAAAAATAAGACTTCTTAATGATATCTATGCATTAAAGTCTCTAGTCTGATCTATTTTATGAACTGTTAGGAGGAGAACATTCCAGGATGGGATTACTATTTTGCTACTGTGTAGACTTTTCAGAATGTGCTGGTGTATAATTTTGCCCAGCATATAATTTTCATCCTATTTTCTATTTTTTCATCTTGCTGTTGTCAGCTATAACTTAGAAAACATCTTTAAATAGATATCTGGAGGAAAAAAAGAGCACTGCATTTTTTTTTTAATTTACATCTCAGGCATCTGTGTACAGTTTACAAAATGACCAAATTTTATCCTTATAATGGAGGTCTCTGAAGTTGGCTTGGAGAGGGCCAATGTCAGAATCTCCATGAAATAAAAGAAAACTATGGCATTATTCTTTTACCCCAAGATGTGAATTTAATTCATATTATCTTTTTTAATGGAGAAGATGACACACACGTTCAGTCCTAATTTCTCACATCCCCATTTTTCATGAAAGTTTTCTTCAGCTACCATGGAATGGATTCTTTCTTTCCTTTCTGATACCTTGTGTGGCTTCATTATCCTGATGAGTTTTTTGGATCATGACTTATAGCTCTTTTCCACCACACACAAACACACACACACACACACACACACACAATGCAAATAGAGTCTAAGGCAGAAGAATGATTTTCCAGGAGCAGGGGCATGCTACAGAATGGAGTTCCTGCCTTTTGGGAGTTAGCTCCTTCTTCAATTATGGCCCTGCCACTCCACTCCTATGGAGTCCCACGAAATGTACTTGTTAGAGAACACACAGCATCACATCAGCTCAGGAAGGGTCCCCCCAAATTAATCTCGCCTGGTACATTAGGAAACACTTCGCTGACATTTGCTGTCCCTGTCAGCCCTAATAAAGAGATTTTTACCTGTATTTGCCTATTCAACACTTCAGTCCTTCAGCCAATTTTGGAAATTATTTCTGATTTATGGCTCTCTCACAGGCGGGTGTCACCCTGCCTGTCAATTATGCCTCAAAGCAAATGCTAAGTGAATGCTGGCTGGTAAAATTAATAAGGGAAACCTTTACTCAAAAACCTAGAAAGAAGCTTGTAAAGGGGATCATTCAACCAGGCAGTAACTTGGTGCCTGCCTGTGATATTTATAAGCGAGACAGAGGTATATGGAGAATTCAGTCACACACAGAAGGGAGAAATGTGGTTCCTCCTCGGTCTTGGAAGCTCAGCCACTCTGGAGAACATGAAGACCATTGTGATAGAAGTTCAGTGGTTCAGTCCCTCTGATGCTTCAGGGCCTGGGTCATGCCCATGCTCTGCAAAAGGAAACTGGTTTTTCTCCAATTGGTCGATACAAACTGTTCAACTTCAGTGCAAATCCAAGAAATGGAAAGACACCACATCATTCTGTTCTTTTAATTATTATTTTAAAGATTACTAATATGAATAATAGATGCCCTAGTTTATATGGTTTTCAGATATTTGACATTAGAAAACTTACTGCTATTAAGTACTTTCATCACTGAGTAAAAGGAGTCCACTTAAGCACTAAGGTGACTTATTTCTGTCTACATTTACAGCAACAGGGACCACTGGCCTCATCTCTCTGTATACTCCAGTCTCCTGGTCTCTCGGATCCTCAAAGTTTTTTAGTTCCTTTACACCCAGGGCTTTTGTGCATTGTACTGTTTCCACCATTAGTAATGGTTTCTGTCCATATTTTTTCCCCTGGAGAGCTCGAACTCCTCTTCAGGCCTAGGTCTGGTGGTATTCACTCAAAGACACTGTCTCCCCAGTCTATGTAAGTGTTCATTTTCATCTCCTACCCCATCCTTTCCTTTTGCTTCATGACTTGTATTAGTTAGTAATTATGCATTGTGAGACTGTTGGCTCTGTACTTGTTGCTCTCAGTAAACTTTAAGCAAGATGAAGGCAGACTCTGTGATTCTTGTTCAGTTTGTCCAAACCTCCAGAATATATCAGTCCTGGCTCATCAGAGACTCAGAAGATACTACTGAACTCATGGCTGATGAAAGAAGGACAACTTTTTAAATCTTGGGCTGGATCTGTACAATGCTTAGTCATTTGGAGTCTGAAAGTATATACTACCATATTCTTGTTTTGCTCTTCTGCGTAAATAATATGTCTACAAAATACATTCTAATATTACTGCCTGAAATAATCCTTGCCATCTGAATATGCTATTGTCAGTAGGTTGATTATCACATATGCCTCTAGCACATTTTTTCCTGCTTTATAGTAAGGTTGTTAAATGACCTGTTAATGAAAACATAGTGTCCTCAAAGTTGGAGAACCACATCAGACTTACCCAAGGTTCCGCCCTGAGTGTGTTTCTATGGAGGTATTCAATATTTTCTAAAGCCCAGCATCACTTTTATTCTGCAGAGCTAAATTGTAGTGGTTTTAGTTGTTCATTTGACGAGCATCAATGAACCATGCACTAGGTGCTAAGCATTTAGCATGACCATGGAATACCAGAGATGAAGGGTATTCTATATACCCTTGGAGAGCTCACAGTACACATGACTGCCATTAGGACACATCCCAGTATGTCACTGATTGCATTTATATTTATGTCTAAGCTATAGATATCACTGTGGAAACAGATCCCGGTACATCATAGGAATACAAAGTAAGCTCCAATCTCACAGTCCCACTGTCTCCTAAACTTGGAGATGACCCTATGGTGACAAACTTCCATGGCCAGGAATGCTTATCATCTGAGAAGCGTTGCATACATATCTATTGAATGATGGAATGAGTGATTTGAGCACATCCCTGAATTACCAAACTCTACTCCAAACAACCTGAAGAATTTTAGAGGTTCATGGCTTTAGTGCTTTCTCTAAAAGAAAGAAAACATCATGTTGATGCTTATTTCCAGAATTATACTGAATTCACTTTGGTTGACTCCTACAGAATGTTTTTTAGCATTGTACAGTTGTTCAGTGCCAGCTTTCTAACACATCTCTTTAGTATTATCATGGGAAGGCTCTGTCAAGTTTCCTCCCTTTAGAGAGGCAGAGGAATGCAATGGAAGATGGTATTGTATTTGAAGCTGTGCTTCAAATCTGCTGCTGCCTAACTAGATCAAGCGCCTTGCCTGCTCCGTTCTTAATTTTCCCATCTTTAAAATCAGGGGTGACTATGAAAATCCAATGAGTCTTTAAAACGTATAATGTGCTGTGGCAATATAAAGTATAAAGGTCATTGTTGCTATTCATAAAGCCTAGTGATTTCAGGTATTATATTCCTCACTCTAAGCAAAGTACACAGTGCTCTCCCTGACTTTAATCCTTCCTCTCTTTCTCTCATACCTGAGAGCACTTTCAATGGATTGTTTTCATCATGCCCTAGGAGTCAAGGAAGACTTCTCTTCTTTAGAACTAAAGAAGAGCAATTTTACTAGATGGGTTAAACCAGAAAGGAGAAAGGGGGGGGGGAATAATACTTTATTAATTCATTCAACAGATTCTTATTTTAGTCATTGATCACCCAGTATGTACAAAGGGTTGTTGTAGATACTGGGGATACCAAGGAAAGTAAAATGGAATCTGTCTTCGTACCCATGAAGGTTATTAGTAGGTGCTACAGAATGCAAATTCTGACTTAATTTATTTCCTCACACACCTTGATTTCCTCCTGGTCCACCTAATCCCATTGATAGGTTAAAGATGCATCCCTTACAACTGAGAAAAGTAGCACTATTGGCCAGGCCAGGATGAAACTAAGACAATGATAGTCATGTCAACTAATGAGATGAGTTTTTAAAGGTAACCCAAAGGTCATTTTATTCCAACTCCTCATAGTAGAATTGAGGCCTTTGTACCCTAATGGTGTTTCATCCACATGTACAGTTAGGGAGTTTCTATTTATTGGTGACTACTAGTATTCAGCACTTTGGCACTTCTTATAATGTCTTAAGGAATCTTAAAGAATATAAAATGTTATATTTATTTTTCCCACAAACTCAAATTATTATAATCTCTCAGGGTTAATAAGTAGAATTGTAATATATATGAATATCTATGGAAGGATTCCCAAACATGTGGTTTTCATTGGTTGTAATCAAAAGAATTTTCCTATTTTTTATACAGTGGATTGTTACACAGCCATAAAAAAAGAATGAAACCTTTCCATTTGCAATGACATGGATGGAGCTAGAAAGTATTATACTAAGCGAAATGTCAGTCCGAGAAAGACACATGCCATGCGATTACACTCATATGTGGAATTTAAGAAACAAAGCAAAACAAACGAAGATGGGGTGGGGAAGAGAGAAAAACCAAGAAACAGACTCTTAACTCTAAAGAACAAATTGATGGTTACCAGAGGGGAGGCCGGCAGGGGGATGGTGAAGTAGGTGATGGGGATTAAGTAGGGCACTTGTTGTGATGAGCACTGGGTGTTGTATGTAAGTGAGGAATCACTAAATTCTATATCTGAAACTAATATTACACCAAATGTTAACTAACTAGAATTTAAATAAAAACTTGGAGAGAAAAAAAGTCAGATTTATGATCCAGTGTGTGAGTGCTATTATATGAACACACCCCCCCCCCATACACACACACTGGAAGACCAAGAACTCTTTTGTTGTCTTTTGCTTTAGAAAACCTCATGAGATATGCTGGTGGACAATTCTGCCACCAAATCCACAGTCCACCATTTTGTATTCCATGACTCTGAGAGATCATCCAATTGGCACTGCTGTGGGAGGGACACAGTACTGCTTAAGTGCACAAGTTTTGGAGTCATATAACTGGGTTCAAAGTCTTATTCTACTGCTTTCTATCTCTGTGATCATTCAAGTTACTCAACATCACTAAGGTCTAACATCTTCATCGGATGAAGGAAGCCATCATGATGCTCTTCTTATAAAAGTTAACCGAGCTGTGTAACTGCGAGTCAAGGTTCTTGATTTCAAATAACAGAAATTTACCTTTGTTAACTCAAGCAGAAAGGAATTTACTGAAAGAATATTGGTTGCTCACAGATTTCAGGGGAATGCCGATGTACTCGAGCTCAGAAAGGAATAAAAGGAGCCAAGTCATTGTTCAGTTATCGTCATGGGAGAGCTCCCTGAGGATACGACTTCTAAATTTTTTTAATTAAAAAATGTTTTCAAAGTGTATTTATTTTTGAGAGACAGAGACAGAGTGTGAGTGGGGGAGGGGCAGGGAGAGAGGGAGACACAGAATCCAAAGCAGGCTCCAGGCTCTGAGCTGTCAGCACAGAGCCCGACGCGGGGCTCGAACCCACAAGTCCGAAATCACGACCTGGGCTGAAGTCGGACGCTTAACCGACTGAGCCACCCAGATGCCCCAGAGGGTAGCACTTCTAGGGCCCATCTTTAGCAAAACTCACCAGCTGTTCCCATGGCCTGTGAATGCGCTTCCCTTGAATATCCCTAAGGGATTCGGTTTGCCTGTGTCTTAAGATTTCTGGCAATTCCAGACAAAAGTTTCTTTCGGGAGAAGTCATATGGCCCATGCCAGATGACAGCGACCAACAGCCGTCTTCCACGAGTCACACCCCTCAACAGTGTTGGTATTCTCGCCCTTCTATTTGAAAGATAAGGAGACTAAGACAGAGAGGTGTAGTGACTTAGCTATCAAATGACAGAGCTATCAAAGATTCAAAGGCATGACTAAGACCTCCAATACCTTATTTTTTTTCAAAGCACTGTGCCCCGAAAGTTGGCCTGTATTTCCAAATTTCATGTTCCACCTGCCTTAGTGCTTATGACTGGGCGGACTAAGTATACTCATTCAACGTAAGCAAAATAAGATTAGAACCATTCCCCTCCCTCCAAGAGTCACCCTCTCACACCAAGCTGATGTAGACTTTTACAGTTTGCCTGTGGCAGGTGCAATTTTGAAGGGACAGGGTTTGGGGTAGGGATGTATCGATATAAATAAAGGGACATGGAAGCTATCTCATTCGTATAGGTAACAACAGGAAGTTGGTATGCACAAGAACAGAAGTGACGGGTTTAAAACAAAAGAGGCCCTTTTGTACTTAACATCCATTTCTGAACCCCTGTATCACAACCTTCTCGTACGAGGTCGGTAAGGTTCTGGAGACAGGTTTCGAGCGTTGCAACAGGTTTCTTTGCCTAAAACATGAATGCTAATCTCTTCCCTCTCTTGCAAAGGGTACCAAGCCCCTGTTGGGTCCACAGATCTGCGTCTGGAATGCATCTCTGTTATGCCTGTACCTTCTAATTCCAGAGCGATTATGATGGAGTGTAAAAATTGTGTGATTAATAAGCAAAAGTTTTTGAATGTCAGTGAGGAATAGAATGCCTTATTTTTGTATATCTCTGGAATCCCAGATTTTATTTTACTTGAGGAAGCCTTATCTTTCTACAAAATCCAAAGCTCTGGGAACACATATCCAAGAACAACTTCCCAGCTTCCTGGCACTGTGAGGCTTTCAAGATCTCCACGGTTAGATGGATGTCAGATTCTGAGGAAAAAGGAAAAGGGAGGGCTAAAATCCCCAAATTATGTAAAGTTTTAGATTAAACATCTCCTTCAACTGACATATTTTTTTAAATTTTATTTTATTTTTTTTAAATTTTTTTTTAACGTTCATTTATTTTTGAGACAGAGAGAGACAGAGCATGAACAGGGGAGGGGCAGAGAGAGAGGGAGACACAGAATCGGAAGCAGGCTCCAGGCTCTGAGCCATCAGCCCAGAGCCCGACGAGGGGCTCAAACTCACGGGCTGTGAGATCATGACCCGAGCCGAAGTCGGACGCTTAACCGACCGAGCCACCCAGGTGCCCCTCAACTGACATATTAAATACTATCACCAAAACCTTAAAATATCTTGCCTTGTTGTTGAGTTTTGATACGTGTTAGTTCCTTTAAACAGATCATTTCTATGTTCACCACAAAAGCTCTGGAAAGAGTATTATTTTCACTATTCGCTCGAGGGGAAACTGGAAATTAGAAACACTCAGTAGTCACCCCACTTCTAAAACTTATTATGTGTCTGGGCCTGGATTTGAACCTTTTTCTCTAATGCCAAAGCCCACGTTCCCGTGTCCTGTGGACACATGCACGTATATAAACCTGAAGCTAGAATAGGGCCATTTCAAATTTATTTTTTTTTCAACGTTTTTTATTTATTTTTGGGACAGAAAGAGACAGAGCATGAACGGGGGAGGGGCAGAGAGAGAGGGAGACACAGAATCGGAAACAGGCTCCAGGCTCCGAGCCGTCAGCCCAGAGCCTGACGCGGGGCTCGAACTCACGGACCGCGAGATCGTGACCTGGCTGAAGTCGGATGCTCAACCGACTGCGCCACCCAGGCACCCGGGCCATTTCAAATTTAAAAGACATACTATCTCTTGGGGCACCAGGGTGGCTCAGCAGGTTAAGCATCCGACTGTTGGTTTCGGCTCAGGTCATGATCTCACAGTTTCGTGACTCTGAGCCCCACGTCGGACTCTGTGCTGACAGGGTGGAGTCTGCTTGGGATTCTCTCTCTCCCTCTCTCTCGGTCCCTCCTCCACTTGAGCTGCCTTTGTTTCTCTCAAAATAAATAAATAAACTTAAAAAAATATACTCTCTCTCGACAAATTATTAGTAGGGGAGAATCAAAGGGAATGGGGAAAGGAAAAGGGAACAGATCAGCTGTTACTGGCAAATTCGTAAGAGGTTAGGGGAAGAAGAGGTATCTGGGGGGAAACAATATTCCAGTGAATTACATGTGTGAAGTGTATCACTCAGGGACACTGTTGTCTCAACATGAACATTTTAAACCAGTTCTACATGCCCCATGTTGCTTGTCAGCAGAGATATGAAAGGGATAAATATAACCCTTGGGGTTTCACAGCTCTGCACTTTGAAGAAATCAGCAATCTTTCTCCAGTTATCAAAACCCAGCATTTCTTGTCGTGATGGCTGTAGCATCCTTTGGAATTACTCAAGTGGAGGCAGCGCATGCTGGAATAAATTGGGGGCTTTTAAGAAATGAAAGCCTGATTTCACGTGGATCAAAAGCTGCCAACACAGAATTTCCCCTTCTCTTCCCCCTTATCGGTCGGGCTACCTTCACCGACATTCGCCTCCAGCCACGTAGCTTATTCTGCCCTTAGGTTGGCAGCCTGCTGCCAACAGACTTGTTCTCTATGGGAAAGGATGATTTCTAAATACTCTTGTTGTGACTTCCGCCCAATCCGACTAGATGTGACATCCGGGCTAGACAGGATGCTGTTCCCGCCGATCAGAACTTTCAGTGTGGGACGTTTTGCTTGGCTGTCCGACTCCCTGAAGGGAAAACCAGTTGGTCTTCCACTTACAGGTTCTGTCCCCCACTCACAGACCAGTCACACCCCTGGTTCCCGGGAGTTGATGGAGCCCCAGGCCAGTGGCTGGTGTTCTGTTGGCATTGATGTGAGTAGCTCCCTGACCTCTTGTCCTTCCTCCAAATACAGGAAAGAAAGATGAGGCGTAAGCGGAACCAACAGTACTGAGAAGCAACGAAGATTCTTAGATACCTAGTCTTCAAGATTTATTCCTACCTTAGAGGTGTCGTAGTCGCTTGCTCAACTGTACTTGGAAACTTTTATCCTTAATACTTGAGCACCTCCGTCCTTCTTATCTATTTGGGTCACAGGTGAAAATGTGACTTTCCTTAAAGGACTGTCCTGAATCAGCCAATTCGAAGTAGCCTTTGGCTCTCTGGATCCACTCACCAACATCGCCCTGTTTTATGTTCTTCGGGGCACATACCACGGTTGAAACTCTCACGGTTTTGTTTGCTTCTTGTCTATTGCACTACAAGGCGAGTTTCCTGAGGAAAGGAACTGTATCTTTTTTTTTTTTTTCAGTGCTGAAATATAGTCAAATTGTTAAATAAATAATCAATGCCAGGTTCTTCGAAACAGTTCTGTGATCTTTCTCATTTTTATTTCCACTTTCTTTCACACATACGCAAAAAGATGATTATTATATAATTACAGGACACAGGGTTCCATGATTAGGGTCACAATTTTCATGACGGCTGGTGTCGTGTTATTTTAAAAGCCCGTGATAGTAAATGATAACGTAAGGTAACCCCTCGGCATCCATTTTCCAACAAAAGTTATGGGCCAGTTCCCTTTATTGTATGGAATTAGATCATTTTTTTTTCTGTTTATCAACATAGAGATTTTATTATTCTTGACTTCCCTCTAAGAGGTAAACTCTGACATAAGAGCGATTGTGTTCACTTTTGTTCCCCACTGTATCCATACCTAGCTTGGTTCCTGGAGCAAGGAATCTCTCAACATACGTCAACATGTAAAAATGAAGGATAAGGTAAGAACTCTAACGTTTTGCCTGTGTCCCATTTTCAGCTGGGTTTCCTTTTTTTTCTTTAATTTTTTTTTCTTTAATGTTTACTTCTGAGAGAGAGGGAGAATGGGGGAGGGGCAGACACAGAATTTGAAGCAGGCTCCAGGCTCTGAGCCGTTGGCACAGAGCCCTAAGCGGTGCTCGAACCCACCAACCGTGAGATCATGATCTGAGCTGAAGTCCCACGCTTAACCAGCTGAGCCACCCAGGCACCCCTGGGTTTCCTTTTTTTTTTTCCACTTTACTTATTTACTTTGAGAAAGGGAGAGCACAAATGGGGGAGGGGCAGAGGGAAAGGAGACAGAGAGAATCCCAAGCAAATTCCACGCGGTCAGCACAGAGCCCAACGCAGGGCTCCATCTCAGGAGCCGTGAGATCGTGACCTGAGCGGAAATCAAGAGCTGGAAGCTTAGCCGACTGAGCCACCTAGGGGCCCTGGGGTTTCCATTTTTGACCAGAGCCCCGGCCTCACTCTTCTGGAGCCTCATTCCTTCCAAAACAGGCACTAGATTTCTAGCCTTACCTTCAAAGAAGTCCCGTTGCCTTGGTGGTTCCCCAGGATCTGCCACCCAAGCCCCATGTTTTTCTCCTTGTCTTCAGGAGCTGAGCTCCAGACCCTGGAGATGACCAGCTTCACTCATCTTCTTGGGCATCCACATGTTGACTGTTGTTGGGTTTCCCTACAGCAGACAGTCGGCATGCCTATCAGGACGAGCTTACCGCTCACTGCCATGCTCTGTTCCATCAGTTCCGTCTTGGAAAAAATGGATCCTCACTGCAGCAGGTGTGAGCAGTGATTCTTCTAAGAAAAGGCGATCTGAGGCCCCTAGCTTTTCCCAGTCATAATGCTGTTTCTTCGCTTGACGTGGGGAGAAGAACTTCTCATTGAAAAGAGTCAGCTACAAATTAAGAGACATACTTTCCTGACATTTAGAAATATGCAGCATGTACGAATTGAAGTAGGCAAATAAAACAGTCTAAAATTCATAGGTGATATTATCTAAACATTTCTTAATGAGCTCCCCCCCATCTGTAAACTTTTTAAAAACATTACCCACAATATGTATTTGTCTGTATATTATGTACGTAGATATTAATGTGTATCTACATGGATATGAAACCTTACCTAAATGTATACATTTTTTTTAACATTTATTTATTTTTGAGACAGAGAGAGACAGAGCATGAGCAGGGGAGGGTCAGAGAGAGAGGGAGACACAGAATGCGAAACAGGTTCCAGGCTCTGAGCCGTCAGCACAGAGCCCGACGCGGGGCTCGAACTCACAGACCGCGAGATCATGACCTGAGCCGAAGTCGGACGCCCAACCGACTGAGCCACCCAGGCGCCCCTAAATGTATACATTCTTAAAGGAAGAAATGAAAATCTAAAAAATAATTTTAGTCCAACAGAAGATCATCTTACATGCTCCTCGTGAAGGCTCAGAGATGCACCAGCCATCCCCCCTTTTTTCTGAGGGACGATCACTCAGGAAAGTTCAAGATGCATTTCTTCTCCTGCTCCTTGAAGTCACTATTCACATTTGTGTCACACTGCAGTTTCAGACGCCGTCACCTCTGCAACCCATCAATGGGCAGGGTTATCAGGCATTCAGAGAACCTGACAACTTCTGTGAACACGTATTTTTAGCAGGGTAAAAGAAGGTTAAATTTTGTGGTTGTTTCCATTTGACACTCAGAGGAACCCACACAAAATCTGGCTGAGAAGAGAGATAGTTTTCCTGATCTGTAAGATAGTTATCAGAAGGACTGCGGGAAATCAAGGGAGCGATCTGGACTGTGTGTGTATGTGTATATCCGTATGTATATACACATAAATATATATAAAACACGGCTGCCTGGTCATGAGTAAGCAAGCCATGTTTCACTGGCAGCACGTGTTTAATAAAACCTTTGTGCTCGTGCCAAAATCCAGCCTGCCGGTGATGTTCATGGATTGTGTCATCCAACATTATTAGCAAAATGTGTAGTTAACCTAGTGCAAGAATTTTATCACTGCCGTGTATTTGGTACTTGTATGTCAGAAAGTTTTCTATGTTCAACCCCTACAAGCTTTTTGAACAGAGAACCTGGATTTTTAAGAGTATGTTTATAGTTAACTAGAATTATTCTGCCTCCGTAGATTCAGGGTGGGGAAACAGCCCATGGGCTTCGTTTTTAGTTCGTTGGGGCAATCGATTGGTATTTCTTTCTTCCTTTTTTTTTTTTTCCTTCCCAGAAAGGAAAAATGAAACAAAGATCTGTAGGCTTCCCAATCTATCATTCCAGTTCAGAAACGTGCCATTTTTCTCCTTGACCAAAATGCCTCCCAGCTGCCCATTTCTGTCCTAAGCCCAAACAAATCCCAAATAGTTTTGTTCAGTGATAGGACGACATCCCCAGTCTGACAGTCTGGTGTTTGCTAAATGCTCAGGATGGCATGAAATAGCCAGTGAGAAATGAAAATTCCCCCGCGACAACACAAGGGAATATTCTAGAATCTGGGGTCCCAACTGCAAAGGAATAAGATACTAGATCCACAGGACGTGTGCTTTGTCAGGCTGCATGTCTTTGCAATTGCCCTCTGTGGTACAATCACTAAGGCAAGATTTCATTTCCCCCTAAACACTGAGAATATAATAATGGCTTTCAAAAGCTCACAACATGAGTCTATGATGTTGAAAGACCAGTAAATTACTATTGATAATTCAAGAGAGATGGGATGTAGCAAGTACAACTTTAAAGGATTTTGAGTTTGAACATGGCTCCGAGGAGGCTACAATTTTGACCGTGGCTTTCCTTTCTCTACCGCACCACCACCGTCCTACATGGTTGCAAGACTGAACGAGTAATATTTGTGGCCATTGGTCAATCGTAACATTTTTATCCTTCTAGGCATTCAAGGATGAGGTTAAGTAAATGTGTTAGGCCTTCCTTCCTCAAAGACGTACACTTCAAATCATTCGGAAGAGCGAAAGTCTACATGAGCAAGGTAGGCAACATTTGAACTCGATTTTGTCTAAGAAACAAACAAACAAACAAACAAAAAGATCACATCATCAAGTAAGCTCGGAACCTAGCCACAGCAACCAATTATAAACTTACCTGAAAATATATCCTTCCTTTCAAAATCACCTAATCATGTAGAAACACTGAACATCAGAGTTGCTGAAATAAATATTTTCATCTATGTATTCATAGTCCACTGTTTGTTATTTGATTTCATAAGTTATTTAAAAGAAAATGTTTTTTAAAAATTTTTTAAACTTTATTCATTTTTCAGAGACAGAGAGAGACAGAGCATGAGCAGGAGAGGGGCAGAGAGAGAGGGAGACACGGAATCCAAAGCAGGCTCCAGGCTCTGAGCTGTCAGCACAGAGCCTGACATGGGGCTCGAACTCATGAATGGCGAGATCATGACCTGAGCCAAATCAGATGCTCAACCAACTGAGCCATCCAGGTGCCCCTAAAAGAAAATGTTTTTAAAATAGTATCATCCATTTTATCTGTGTCTTATAATATATTTTTTAAATTTTTTTTAATGTTTTATTTATTTTTAAGAGAGAGAGAGAGAGAGCATGAGCAGGAGTGGGGCAGTGAGAGAGGAAAACACAGAATCCAAAGCAGGCTCCAGGCTCTGACCTGTCAGCCTAGAGCTCAACGCGGGAGCTGAGAGATCATGACCTTGGCCAAAGTTGGATGCTGAAATGACTGAGCCATCCAGGTGCCCCCATTCTATCTGTATTTTAGATCATTCCTTAAGAGAGACACCTAGAAGTGTAATTACTTGGCCAAGGGGAATGGGGAGTTTTAAGTCTCTTGATTAATAATGCTAAATTGCTTTTGACAAAAACAAAGTAATTTCAGAAGTAAGAATAATTATTTAATATAAGAGGCTGAATACAAAATATTCAAACTATTTGAATAAATGACCTTACTCTCTAGAGCTTTGGCTAATAAATAAAGGAGCAAAAGGAGGTTTAGGATGAAAGAAGGAAGGAAACTGGAAATGTTTGGGTTTCTGAAGCATTTACATTAATCAACTCACCTTGCAATGAATGGCTGTGTTCATAAGGCACAATGTATCTGCTTAGCAATTAAAATAGCCAATCATGTAGCATAGTCAAATTATTTGTCTTCGTGTCACTCGATCACGCACTTTTAGTGAAAACATTTGGGGCAAATTCTCAGCTCTCAATCAGTATTTTTGACCTTTTAATGATGAAGAATATGAGAATTTAAGGCTATTGATTCCCCTAGAAAATGCACATACACACAAAGCTTTGCATCTATTATCAGGTACCCACATATCCCCAAGATGTGCTTTGTGCAGTGCCTTTAGGTAGTAGTGGCTTTTGATTAAGAAACCATAAAAATATTATCAGCCCCTCCTCAAAACCCTTCAGTAGGAAACTGATGGTGACCGCATTTAAACGTTGCATCTGAGTATCTTTCCATTCACAAAATCAGCAAATGCTACTACTTGGAAAAAATGGTAGCAACATTTGGTTGAGTGGGTCTACACATTCTGCGGACACAGATTTCTGAGACCTTGATGAACACAATGGAACTTTCTCTTGGGGAGAAATGTTGATACACACAGTGAGCCACAACCTTAAAATAGAATTGCTGAATTCCAGTGATGAGTTCAAGGCCCTTCTAAATTTTCTCCTCAGAGTCCCAAGAGTCCAGGCTCGAGGCCTTGAGTTTCATTCCCAACACCACTTCAGTTGTACAGGTGAGGAAAGGAAAGTATGGAGCGGTTAAAAGATTTATCCTTACTCGTAAAAGGCTTCGCTAGCAATGTTAGAATTACAATCTATATTTTTGATGCCCCCAGCTGGTGCCATTTTAGACCAATTTTACGTATCAGAAAATTGAAATTCAAAGGGGGAAAATTACTTACTTTAATCGTATACTGTATGATAAACCGAAAGCAAGGGAGTGATTATACCTCTAGCCTCTGGAGCTTATAGATGGCGTCCTCTCTTCGCCAAGATGATAAATTTGTGTTTGGAATATACATTTGGGAATAGATCAGTTAACCGCAGGTGATCAAGTTCTTTAACTTGATCCAATAATGCATTTTTACAGAAATACATTGTGATGAACCATACGAACTCCACACTTAAGAGCTAAACAGGTGTATTTGCATACGTAGACAATTCCCTGTACAGGTGTGGATGTTAGCTTCTCAGCACGTTACCCAATTTGCATTGGCAAATATGAACAGACTTGTCATTGATAGCTTTGCCTTCTGTACTTGAAAATTTGACCCTTCCAGTTCCGAAATATACAATAATCACCTTGTCTAATTTTTGAGTGTGTAATGTCTACAACCAGCGAATTCTTTAAGTAAATTGAACGCCTATTTTGGTTATCCCCTAGGACCACTAATTTGGAAAAGAAAAAAAAAAAAAGCACATAAAATGGAGACGTAAAAATATCCCAGTTTGGTGGCGTCTTTTACATATCCTGGTTTCCAATTTGATGACACTACAAGGAGATGCCACAACTCGTCTGGAAGTTCACCTTCTTGAAGCCAATATATCAATAAATATGTAGACACACAGATCCACAGACCATCCCCTGCCAGCTGTTAACTCATACCATTGCTCTCAAAATCATCAGAGGCAATTTAATGAAATGGTAGTTGGCCATTGGGCAATTCTTTTCCAGGCCTTTAGAAAAATACAGAAAAGGCTGAATCCCAGCCTACTGAATCAGTACACAGAGGGATAAATTAAAACTTGGAACTCTGTTAGGGGCCTCCAGGGTTGGGACTTCAGGAAAGTCAGGGCAGGGAGCAGAGAGGTCATCCGTAACTGAGCTAGGTTCCTTTTTCTTTCCTGCTAGATATGTTTAAGGGGCCTATTTTCTTAAATACCCACTTCCTGTCACTCATGCTATGGAAATTGTGACACTTCCTCCACTCAAGATGACTTTTGCATCCATTTCAGAACTTGAAATAGAATGGAAAAGTACTTCTCAGGACTCTATCAGTCGTCGTGCTGCTGGAGGAAAAAAAAATGAAGAAAAGGCTTAAGAACAAGGAATGACTCTTTAGTTCAGTTTAAAATCAGCTCATGTTGCTATGAATGAACTAAACTGGCCACGAGTATGTTTCAGTGATCATATGCTTCTTTCTACAGAGCTCATCCAAGCCTACCTCGAATTGACCCTAATTACGTGGGCAGACAGAACAATGGACTACTGATGAGGAGGAATACGACTTTGACGATCATGTCTTGCTTGACCAGACTGTGTGATCTTTGGTGAAACTTTTGTTGTACATAGAAAGGAGAGAAAGAAGATACTCTTTCCTTTTGCACGTAGAGGTACATGTCACCATACATCAGACGTCTAGCTCTCTAGGCTTAGACCAATAATGGAAAGGGAAAAGTCAGGTAAGCGAAACAGCCAAGGTTTGAATCCTAGCAATGTGATGATCCTGAGTAAATAGTTTTTCCTCGATGAGCATAAGTTAACTCGTTTGTAAAATGGAGCCAGTGGGGCCCCCACACGCTAGATATTCAGTCAATGATACCCATTATCCTTGAAGATTAGGAGGCCTTTTTTTTTTTTTTTTCTATTTTCATATAAACTCGGGATATATTACAGCCTGGAGTTTGGCAGAACTGAGATAACAGACTTAAGTCCCAAATACAAGAGAGAACCAAAGTGCTTCCAAAAGATTTGAGAGTTGCCATTACTATGTATCCCCATCCGCATCCCCTTAATACTGTAAATGAGGTCATTGCGCAGCTCCCAAGAATTCTCTATGAAGATGTTTGGAAAAAGTACTCCTGGGAGGTCCCTCGCCACTTGCTTGTGAGACGTTCTGCAATGGACATGAAAGTTCCTTTTTGGCGCAGGGACAGTCACAGGTTTTAGAACATGGGTGACAGAATTAGTTTGACACAGTGCGAAGGAGATGGTGTCTAATTTCTCTGTGACAAAAGTCAAGTATTTCATTTCCTTAATCTCCGAAGAAAAAGTCACTCATTTATTTTTTGACTTAAAAAAAAAAAAACACCTAAAATGTAAGTTTTAGAGAGAATATTTTCCAGCAGGTAGCAGAAAACAGCATAGGCTGGTTTCAGCCAGCCTTCAAGCACCATGATTTATTTGAGCTGAGCAATTTTCCATATAATCATGCTTAATATACATTTTTTGGTTGTTGAGGTACTATTGCTGGATGAACCATGTATACATTTCCAAACTCAAGTAGAAAAAACTATAAAATATGATTCGAGCCATATGTTTTTCTTTCTTTCCTTTAAAAAATTACGTCCATAAAATAAATTGGGGCATAGATTCATAGAGGCCTGTATACAGTTTATTCAAAAATATTTTTAAAGAGCCAGGTGACGCCTGAAACCAGGCTTTTGTAACACTCCCAAGAGATCCAGGTGACCTTAGTATTCTGCTCCACCAGCCGAGAGGCTGGAAACCTTGGGCAATCCAGCTGGTTCCAGTATGATTTCAGAGCTGGCAGACCCAATTCTCAAACCCCCTCCTGTACAAACACATTTAAGCCATCGTTATCGTTATCATCATCTCCGTCGTCAACTTCACGGTCAACGTCATCATCCTTACCGTCTACTGCGCGCCAGGATCTTCCAGGTCTCGCCACGTCTTACACCAGTTAGGTCTCCAAGCCACACTGTGAATTAAACATCCCCAGAACAGCGAAGAAGAAACTTGACATCTAGAGGAAGCCTTTTGTATTGGACGGTCTTGAATAAGACGGAGACATCGTTGCTCTTTTCACGCAAATTCACTTTGTTGGAGGTTTCCACTCGTTTTTTAAACAGGCACGGCAAGTGCCTTCCACACACATACCAGTCACAGCGTGGCCAGGTAGTCCGAGGTCTTCCTGTATAATCCACTGATCTGGGTTAAAATCCCAGCTCTGAGGGGCGCCTGCGTGGCTCAGTTGGTTCAGCATGCGACTTCAGCTCAGGTCATGGTCTCACGGTTTGTGGGTTCAAGCCCCCCGTGTTGGGCTCTGTGCTGACAACTCGGAGCTTGGAGCATGCTTCAGATTCTGTGTCTTCTTCTCTCTGCCCTTCCCTGCTCACACTCTGTCTGTCTGTCTCTCTCCCTCTCAAAAAGAAACATTAAAAAAAAAAAGAAAAAAAATCCCCAAAGCTGATACTTACCTACTGACTGATTGACTTTGGGCATGTGGCTGTTAACTTCTTTGGGTTTCATATTTCCCATTTAAAGATGAGAAAACTTAGACCTTCTTAATACTAAACATAACAGTGCCTCAAACGGGATAGGTCTCAATAAAGCAGTTTGGTTGTTATTTGACTTTCTTGTGAGTGAAGATCCACAGTTCTCTCTGAGAAGAAAGAGAGACGGTCATGGACATGAACTTTTACAAACACAACTACTTTTTATTCACTTGCTTCAAAACAATAGACAGGCCTCCGAACGGCAACTCTGAAGGAGCTGAGGGAAAAATTATCAGTCTGGTGCCATTAGGATGTCTCCATTCAAAA
Organism: Panthera leo; assembly: GCF_018350215.1. Classification (NCBI taxonomy): domain Eukaryota; kingdom Metazoa; phylum Chordata; class Mammalia; order Carnivora; family Felidae; genus Panthera; species Panthera leo. Next base: position 13,947,412 of record NC_056684.1, on the reverse strand, counting down.
GAAGCCAGAAGGCCCTGCTCTAACATGTCCCCTGGGTTAGAGGGTAATTCTGCTTCTCAGTAACCCACTCATTCCCCAGAGCCCATTTACAAAACCCGAGGCCCGACCGGGCTGCTGCCCCAGGAATCTTCCCATTTCTGGAAAATGGGGGTGGACATCATCAAAATTCATCTCCCCAGAGGGAAGAAGTCCAGTTGTAGGTCTTTTGCCTTTTAAAGTGAAAAAAACAAAACAAAACAAAACAAAACATATTTTTACTATTGGCGAATATGTTTTTGCCAGTTTGCACTTGGGAAGGCATACATACATAAATAGGGAGTTTCCTTTTCCCTGAATAATTAGGAGGAAAACATGTAGCTTTCGGTCAGGGCACATCTGCTTCAGTTTTCCAGTTGTGTACTTAAAGGGAAAGTTGTAGGAAGGAAGCCATTCTTTTTGTGCACCCGCTCTATGCCAGAATCCTTTCTCGCTGTGATACATAGAAACATTTCACACGATCCTCTATAAAAGCTATTATTATTTCTATATGGTAACAACAACAATTTTAGTTGGCATTCATAATCATTTTATTTGCAAATAAATGTGTTTGTGTGTACTTTTAATTGAGACTTGCACTCACAAGGCATTTGATATGGCTCGTCCCTGACTTCCAAGATGGGGAAACTCGAAAATGTTAAACGCCTTGCCTTATCGGACGGTACCTGCCCAGGGACACAGAAGGCTAAGTGTTACAGCCGGGACTTTTGGGGTCCAAGATCCATTCTCCTCCCCACTGTGTACCACTTCCTTATCAGTGAACGTCTAAGCTGCTCAGATTTCTGTTTCTTTAATCCAGAAAGCACGCTGGCAGAGCTAAGGAAATTCTGTTTGATCTGTTGTAAGCGTTACTTGCACATTAATACCAGGCCTCGCAAGCAGGATTTATTTTGATCGCTGGACTCACCAGGACATTTGAGGAATGGAATGTTGGGTTGAGCGTCGGTTAAGGAGACCAGAATAGAACCTGGTGCTTCAGAGCTGGATGGGGCTTTGAGGATTGACAGGTCCAGGGCATTTAACCTTGGGTGATTTCTAATGGCCACATGACTCCTTTGCAGGTAAGCAGGCTTAACACAAGTGGGGGGGGGGGGGTGAAATGTGTGTCGTTGGGCTTGCCTGCCTGCCTGCCTTTCTGCCATGGACCATAAGAAGAGTTTCTGCCCCTTCCACCCGGGCCCCAGAAGAATTATATATGGAGCAGAACAGAGCCCGAGCCATAACAAGGCAGGAAGCGTAGCCCAACTGGATCCGCTGCCTGAAGCAGAACAGCCCAGCTGACCCCAAACCGACCCTCAGCGGAACTGCAGACACAAAAGAAATAAATGCTTTATTGCATCCTCCACGATTTTGTGGCCATTGTTCTGCAGCGGAGGAAGACCGGCAGAGCCCCTGAATCTATTTTTTGATGGCAAAGTAGTAAAGCCATAAAATGGGGAGCCATAGCCGAGTCTAATGTTTGTAAATCTAAGGATTTAAAGATAAATTAAAAAAAACAAAGGTTTCCAGAATACCTGCTTGGTACTGTTCTGTAGAAATTAAACCTCCTTCAAAATAAGGCTTAGAAAATACGGACGCTACGTGAAGAGGTGGACGGAGGGCTAAGAGTCGCCGTCGTCCGTTATTATGATGTCGTTCATTCGAGCACTGAAAAAACAAACAAACAAAAAAAGAGCTCTCATTTGTTCATTAATCTATTCAACAGACTGCTATTAAGCGTCCGAGGCAGCAGGTAGTGGGGTTTTTCAGGATGAGCAGCCCAGGTGCCAAAGTGAGCTCTCAGCTTAAAAGAGAGACAGGTTCACACAAACAATAGGTGCACAACGCGACAAGAGGCTAGAAGGGACATGTGAACGGTGTAGATTGTGAAGAAGGCTTTTAAGTAACAATAGCTGAAAAGGATTGTGTACTGACGGCAAATCCAGAGCTGATCTGTGCGCTTTGTATCAACTGGCCCATTTCATCTTCAAAACTCTCTGAAATGAAATAGAAATCGCTAATACTGTTTCCATTTCACAGACGAGAAAACGGAGCTCCACACAGGTTGAATCACCCGTCCTGGGTCAGGTATCACGTAATGAGAGTGTGCATTATTTGAGCTGGTGCAGGGCGACTCCAGAGCCCCCAGCCTCCTGACCAGTACACCACAGCTGGAGATTGTTATACCTGAGCCGATTCTTAAATGACACATGGAGAGGGCCGCAGTCATTAGCCAGGCTATTGGGGTACCACCGTGTAGACAGAGCTAGCTGGCCAGACTCCACATTCACAGGGCTGCATAACCCTGGCTCGATTCGTATGGATGTCGGTATTTATAGGAACCCAAAGCTCTCTCTTCTTGGGGATCGAGCTAAATGGACCAGCAGCCCGTCTCTCCTTATTCACAGATAACTCTGACTCACACATTTTCCATCCCTCACCTTCTCTTTACCCTAGGAACCTGCAATGGCCACGTGAATGGGCAGCCAGCAACCTTACTCGGAGCTCTGGGTGTCAACTCCAACAGCTCTTACCTCTAGTCCATCAATACTCTAGGATGACCTTAACTTTGACTTTTTCGCTATCAGAAACCGTGCTACCCGTTAAACCTTAACTATCTCATTCTCTGACCACGAACTCTGGTTCTTAAAGCTTTCTAGATCTCTCCGGCTTCCATTAAATCTGCACACAATACCATGGCCCTCCGCATCTCAATTTCTTAATTTCTTCTCGTCTGTCCCAAATTTCGTTTCTTGCTCTCCTACGTAGCCTGACTAATGAGGTGTATTTCTTCAGTAACAAGTTCATCACCTTGTCTCCCCACAATACCCGCCCAACGTATCTAAGTCAGTGAATCGCTTATGGACCGTTGTGTCTGACTCCAGACTTGTGACTTTTAAACCCAACTAGATTTTGGACCATTCAAGGGGAGATATAGGTGTACTGAGTTCTCTCTCTCTTCTTGATGGCAGTTATTCCAAAGTTTTAGGTGTGCCACATGTGTGGCCTTGTTCTTGACTTTCTTGTAGCAAATGATCTCATCTGGTACTCTTGGGGGAAAATAGGAGACTTCAGCCTTGAATTCTTTAACCGCCTGTTCTAATACCTACAAAACCCATTCCTTTCATTTTCACCCTGAAGAAAGAGGAACTTCTACCTCTGTCCAAAGCTCATCTTCCATTTTCACGTTGGAGTCTATGTTTTCGGATCTTTCTTGAAAACTCATGCCATCAATGATCTTGGCCCTCTCCTTTACCCTAAACATTTTTTTTCTCTTTGTTGGGTCTTTTCTTTCCAACGTAGACATGTACTAATGTTATGGCTATACTTTAAAACATAATGTAAATAAAACCTTATTTTACCCTATGATACCTTAAAGAAATAATTACGCATTCTCTTCCCCTTCGTACTCTGACCTCTTAGAAAAGAAGTCAACCTTTACTCTGTTCTTCAGTCCATGACCCACTAAATCAAGCCACGTTATCACATCACTACCCTGAAACTGCTCTGACCAAGTCACCCAAGACTTCTGAAGGCAAATACACAGAGTACTTTTCAATTCTTTTTTGACCGCTCACTGGTTCTCAAACCACCACTCACTTCTTCTCCTAGGCTACCATGACAGGGCACCTCTTTGTTTAGCCTCCTGACTCTTTCCTGATTCTTCTTTCTCCTTCTGCTTCTTAGATTCCTCATCATTTTTATTCTCATTAAAAAAAAAAAATCTGTTGATTCTGCTCACCCCCTCCTCCTCCTTCTCCTTTCTTCTTCTTCCCCTTCCCCCTCCCTTTCTCCTCCCCTTCTCTACTAATGTCTACTTTATATTCTACCAGAGTTTCAACTCCTTGGAGTGATCATGCTGATGACATTTTTTCCCTTTCTTTTAGCATCTATAGTGTAGTAACTAAGAATGCAGACTCAGGCGTCAAATTATTGTATTTACGTTACGGCTCAACTCCTTCAGAGCCATGCAACCATGGGGAAGTCACTTCTCTGTTTTACTTTTTAATCATTTTAAACATGTAATTTGTTTGTTTCAAAAATTAAGTGAGTTAAAATCTGTAAAGCACTTAGAAATTTCTGGAACATACTACACATCAAGTAAGTTGTAGCTATTATTAAATAACTGTCCAGAAATCCAATTCTATATTCAAAAACCACTTACTGCCCCCCAGATGTCCCATAAGTACCCCAAAATCTTATCCAAAGCTCAACTCATCATATCTTTTTACCACAAAATCTCTCCCCGTGGCTACTTGGTCTGAAAGCTTTGCATCACTGTTTTCGGATAAGAAACCGGGTCTTGTTGTTTGCTGAGATTTTTCTCTCCATCTTCCTCTCCGTCTTCCAATGGTTACCAAGTCCTGTTATTTCTACTATTACATTTCTCTCCAGTCTGCCTCTTACCTTGCCTCCTACTACCATTGTGTCATGCAGGTTCACACCTTCGATGTGTGTGTTATGTATGTTGGAGGAGTAGAGGTCTGGACCGTTACAACTAATGTCCCTTGACCGGGTCCATTCTTCTATGCATTATTCCCTTGGCACTCAAGGTATGCTTTTATTTATTTATCTTTAATTTTTTAATTTTTTAAATGTTTTATTTATTTTTGAGAGAGAGAGAGAACACGTGAGCAGGGGAGGGGCAGAGAGAGGGAGACAGATGATCCAAAGCGGGCTTTGGGCCGACAGCCCCAATGGTGGGCTCGAACTCACGAACTGTGTGATCACGACCTGAGCTGAAGTCGGATGTTCAACCGACTGAGCCACCCAGGCACCCATCAAGATACTCTTTTAAAACAATAAGCACATTCATGTTACTCCTCTGCTTGAATTCCTTCAAGAGCTCTTCATCAACATCAATGTGATGCCCATACATTCGAAGCCCCCACCTTGATATAAACACTGGTGTCCACCTTTCCAGCTTAAACTCCTACCGAGTCCCCAGTGTGCTCCAAAATTCAGCAAAACCCTACCACTTGCATAGCGTTATTTGGGTTATTTTTCAAATCCCTTTTTTCCCCACGTACAATGTAGGCTGTAAGTGGTATAATCAGAGGCTTCTAAGACCCAGCCTCAACTACAGAGCTCTAAACATGCAAGACAAAAAAATAGATTCAGATAAAAGGAAAGCCTGGATGTATTAAAACAGTCGTGAGAGTTAAATCATCTAATTACCTAAGGCCAAAATTCTTTCTGCATTCTTGTAATCTTTTTACCCAATGTCCCCCATTTAGCAGAGAACTTTTTTTTTGAAGATGAATCCTCATTTGCCTCCCCACCTCCTTTCAGAGCTGGATTCACATTCATTACTGTATTTGGCAATTCCTTCCCCAAAGCTCTGCTTAACATACATGGAGTATGGATATTGCAATAGTTATCTTCATTTTTTTTTAAGTCACAAACAGATTGATTTAAAAAAAAGAAAAACAATGAACGATATTATCAGTGCAATCCTCTAATTTTCCTGTGTGTGTGTGTGTGTGTGTGTGTGTGTGAGTTTGCCTTTACTAACTTTTAAAGCTATATACATTTATCACATTTGTAATAAGAAAAAAACAATGTCTAAAAATGAAACAATTACCAAGCAGTCGACAACTTATAATATGTAATGGAATCTACACGCACGTTCTCTGAGCGTAAAACACTTGGAGTTAAGTGCTAACTGAATGTAAATACGGAGACACCTGCTAGTTAAATGGGTACCTTAATACAGACCTCCTGGGGATTTGCTATATTCTTGCCAGATGTAACTTTCAGATTTTCCCTCCAGCCTAGATAGCACCACTGTTGATGAAACACATAGAAGAATCAGCCATATGACTCTGGAGCTCTCTCAGTATCAGTGTTGATAGAATTACGTTGGAACTTCACTCTCTGTAACAAGATTTGAGGAATCTTCCCACATCTCCGCGTGCATGATTGTTTTAAGTTTTTCATTTTTGGCTTCAAGCGCGCAGGCTTTCTCCGCCTTTTCTTTCCCCGACAAGTTCCCTGGCTCTGTCCCCACGCACCTCTCTATTTATCTCTACAAATGCTACCGCTTTGTTTATGGTATAGGTGACAAGACACAAACCAGGGATTGGGAAGAGTGAGCGGGATGGGGGTGACTCGAAGTTGCCTTTTAGGAAATGTGCTGTAACTAACATTTGCATCGGGCATTTGGTAGCCCCCTCATCTTGTGCTGTGTGTGAATTCCAGTCGGGTGATTCATCCTGACATGGGAGTTCTTTGCTGCTTCTATTCGGCAAAAATGTGAGAATGAGGGGAGAAGTTTCTCATTCCTTCTGACTTTTCTAGGCAATCTTTATTTGTTCCCATAGCCATGAAAGAGATTTTCCGATGAGAAATGTTGCAGTTATGACATAACAATTCCATGTTTCACAACCCAACTGCTCTCCTTGTTACGCTTCCCACCCTTATTTCTCACAATTCAAAGTAAATTGTGAGATTACTAGTACAATTAAGGCTCTGGAAAGAGGAAAACTGTGTATTATGGCCTTGATAACCCTTTATGGAGAGCAAGTCACAACTCTGCCACAAATTCCAATTTTAGAGTGGGGTTCAACAATAGTAGCGAAGAGAAGAAACACAGGAAAGCAGATACGTGTTTTAAAATCATCTTGCCCAGAAATGTTTATCTAGACACGTTAGGCTCCTGCAAGATGTCTATCACCTCCTCCTTCCATATATTCCAGTTCGGTCAGAATAGCCCTTATCTACTATCTAAGTACTATTACAACCTTATTTTGGAAAGGTCTCCCTGGTCACACGTACCTTAAGCTGGAGAGGAAGGCGACTGATTGCATATTTTTTTTAACTGAAGTAGTTTCTGTAGAACAATACAAATTATATTTATACCATCGCTTGCAAAGATTAAGTTAAATGGAATTGTCACATCCACCGGGATTGAGGTCGAAAACGTCTCCGTTTAGCGGCCAATGTGCCGATTTCACTACCCAGGTAAAGCGACGTGTAAAAGGGAAAACTCAAACTGCTAAAGCAAGGAATCCATCTCGACATTAAATATTTTGAATTAAGACACCAGTAAAGCCTTGGGTTGCAAGTAACTTGTTCTGCTAGTGTTCCGTGAGACAAGCAAACATTTCTAACAAATTTTAACTCGATAAACGAGTGATGTCTTGTAATACAAGTCATTCGTGAGGCCAAAGGACACATGATCACCACTGAGCCAATGGTTCCTGACATTCGTTTTGCTATACAAGGGCTTTGGATGACAAGCATCTTTCTGGAACGAATTATGTTTGCAAACCAAGGTGATATGTACTAGTATTTGTACACGGTCTAATTTCAAGTGAGTACATAAAAGTATTAAGAACGTGCGGTCCTTCGCTTACAGAGCTGTTGTAATAGAGAAAACATTACTAGGAATTTTTCATGTCCAACATTTCATCCCACTATTCTTACTAGGTTATATCTCTCCAATCCATACCCCTTTCGTATTTTCATTTCCATTCTCGTTCGTTTAGAATTTCATCATCTTTTCTAGTATTACCAGCTCTCTACCTTACCTACCGGCCCTGAATCAAACTTCCTCAGCTCTTTGTACAACCACCAAAACTACTCTTATGTCTGAACTAATTCACCAGATTAACAAGAAATTCTTAGTTGAAAATGACAAAAAGTCCAATTTAAAAGTATCTAAACTAAAAAGGAGATTTATTGAGCCATGCAAATAGGAACTGTAAATAGTTAATACAGATGTGGCTCTCAAGCTACTGTTAACTAAGACATAATCAGGAAGGCATCACTTTCTTAATTTCATGACCTTAATTAACTATGTTTGCCTTATTGCTCAGATAGAGTCTCTTGGGGTGGTAAAAAGAAGGTCTCAAGAACCGTGGCATAGAAGTCCACTCTACTAAGCACATCATTAGAAAAATGGGAGGTTTTCCTTAATATATTTGGGGAAAAACTAACAAACAAGTTTTTGGGAAAGATTATGGTTAGTTCTGCTTAGGTTATGTTTCATCCGTGAATAATTAAGTGTAATGTCCAGGGGAAGGGGACTCTTCAAATGGATTAATCTGGGTTGAGAACCCAAACTCTATCAAATATCCAGTGTACAATGAAAAATTAGCAGACACGTAAAGAAACAATACAATATGAGGTAGCAAAGAAACCAACCAACCAAACAAACAAAATTGGCAATAAAAACATGTTACAAGTGTTCCAGGTATTGGCGTTATGAAGCATACAGCTTAAAATAACTATTTATTATGTTCACGGAGATAAAAGACATAACGAAAAAGTTAGGCAAAGAGCTGAACGTTATAAAAAGAACCAAATAAAAAATATAAATTAGATTAATAACTTGATTGGTTTCACAGGAGACTGGACACAGCTAAAAAGAGAATTAGGGCACCGGATACTACTTTAGAAGGACATATACAGAATTTAGCATGGAGAAACAAAACATTGTCAAATGAGAGAGCAAGGTATTTATAGGATACAGTAACAAAGTTGTAAAATGTGTGGGCTAACATCTCAAAAAGATAAAAAAAAAAGAGAATAGGTCACAAAACTAATTGAGGAAATAACGGATGTGAATTTTCAATATTCAGGAGAGATAATATAGCATAGAATTACTATCTTATTTACTCTAATATTAGTGTAGTGGGATAATATGTACAGGATAAGTAGTATAGTACTAACTAAGTAAGTAGTAAGTAAGTAGGATAGGTAGTCGTTATGTGGCAAAAAAAAAAAAAAAAAAAAAGATTGCAGATGGGTTCTCAGTAATGCAGAAAGAAACAAAAAGCAGTAGCAAGATGATGAGACGGTGAGCAAATAAAGATCATTACAGTGCATATTTAACAATAATAATATATTTTTGATTTTAAAGTATAAATTATTAAAATATAACAAAATTTGTGTACTTACGCTGTAGGAAGGTAAAACCAACTAATAGTGTGATTTCTATGGCAACTATCAAAAAAAGTAAAAGACACAATGTCCAAGCTTAGAGAAAGAAAAGTTGGATTAATAAAAAATAACTAACCAAGATAAAGACACAGAGTAGAGAAATGGAATTAGTAAAATGATACGTTTAATCTCAATATATCACAAGTTATGTTAAATGTAAATTGATTAAGTTATTTGATTAAAATAAAACGACTATTGGACCACTCAAAAAAAATCCTCAAAATCAATTTCTGTGCTGTGTACAAGAGACATCTAAATTGTCAGAACAGAATATTTAAAACCAAAGAATAGAAGAAAGATGTACCGTGCAAACACTAACTACAAGAAAACTATCATGCTATGTTAATATCAGAAAAAGTACACTTTATAGGAGTATTAACAGATTGAGAAGGACAATCCATAATAATAAAAGTGCCAGTTAAGTGGGATCATATAATAGTCTCAAGTTGTCAGAATCACAATGAGAAGTAGAAAAATCCAGAATCATAGCGAGTGAATTTATTAAATCTCTCAGTCACTGATAACGGAAGTAGGCAACCAAAAGTACCATAAGAATATAAAAGTCTGACTTAACATTATTGAAAGCTTTGTCAAAATTTTGACAAAGATTGTCCATATAGTGCATCGCAAAGCAAGCGTCAACGGGATTTTAAAAAAATTGAAATCACGGAATATAATCTCTGAATATAATGTTATTAAACTGGGAGTGAAGAAGAACAACAAAAATTGAGACCTCCATGTGTTTGAAACCAAGAAATAGAATTCTAACTAATCCACGGGTAAAAACGAAATGGCAATTAGAAAAAATATACTGAGTAATAATTAAAATTCTACATATAACAGATGTTGTATTGCATGTTTTAGTACAACAAATTGCTTCAGTTTCAGCCGTTGGGGACTCTTCCAGGTCGGCTTTTGTGTCCCTGTGACATTTCCCAGTCCCATCCTTTCGCTTATTAAGCATTTCCTTATTTTCTGGCACTACAGGAGGCTCCAAGGCTCAGCTGTGTTTTTCCTGTCCCCGTTCTAGAAACATCAATTTCACCAAGGTGCTCTGCACCTAACTTTATGTGAGACACAATTTTTATTGAGTAAAATGAACAAAGCTTCATTGTACAGCTCACTGAATGTTTCACCTAGACGTACATTTGTAACTTCCTCCTAGTTCAAGATACAGACAGACTTCATCACTCTGGAAATGACTCTCAGACCCTTTCTCAAGCACAAACTCCCGCTATCCTAACATCTGTCACCCTGTTTCATTTTGCTGGTGCTTGAGTTTCATCTAAATGGAACCACAGGGGCACCTGGGTGGCTCAGACGGTCGAGCGTCCGACTTCGGCTCAGGTCATGATCTCACAGTTTGTGAGTTCGAGCCCCATATCGGGCTCTCTGCTCTCAGCGTGGAGCCTGCTTCAGATCCTCTGTCCCTCTCTCTCTCTCTCTCTCTGTACCTCCCCTGCTCTCTCTCTCAAAAATAAATATTAAAATAAATAAATAAATGGAATCATCTAGTTTGTACACTTTTGTTTCTAGCTTCTTCCATTTAACATAATTTACTTAACATTATCAATAGTTTTATTGCCAGGTTATCTTCTCTCATGTGTGTATAGCATAATTTGTTATCCTTTCTCTTCTTGACAGACAGTTAGGCTCCTTCCTTTGTTTTGTGTTGGTTTTTTGCCATGATGAATAAATATGACTAGGGTGTCTGTTGGTAGACATTGACCCTCGCTTAATATAATGTTTTGGAGATGCAGCCGCCTTGTTAAATGTATCAGCTAGTTTATTCCTCATTAACGATTACTGACTCGCATTACGTTCTGCGCATGTACCAGAATTTGTTTATTCATTCACCCATAAATGAACTGTGTCAATTTTGAGCGATTATAATTAAAATGTTATAAACATTCACGCACAGCCATTTGTGTGGATATGTTTTAGTTTCCCCTCAGTGAAAATCTAGGCGGGGGGAGTCCTGGGTCATACGGTAAGAAGATGCGCAAGGGTCTTCCAAAGCGGCTGATTTCTTTTTTCCTTCTCACCAACAAGGCTGGCATTCCAATTGTCCCACATTCGTGCCAGTACTTAGCGTCATCATTTTCTTAACCACTGTAAGCCACGTGAAGCAGTATCTCATTGTGGATTTAATTTGTATTTTCTTAATGACTAATGACTTTGAACAGGTTTTCTTGTGCTTATCGTTATTTCTGATTTCATAAAAGCATTTGCTTAAATCACTTACTCATTTTTGTACTGGATTGTTTTCTTACTGTGAACCTTTTTTTTTTTATTGTGAGCATTCATTATAAATTTTGAATACTGGTTATGTAGCAGATTTGTGTTATAAGTATCTTATCCTGGAATGTTACCTATCTTTCATGTCAGTAACAGTGTCTTTGTAAAAGCGAATGCTTCTAATTTTGAAGTACAACGCATCAATATTTTCTTGTTTGTTTCCTGATTTTTTGCTTCCCAAGAATGCTTTGCCCGACATAAAGTCACAAAGATTATCTCCTACTTCTACAGATTACTGGTGAGGAATATGGAAGGCTTTAAGAGTAATTTTGGATTTCCCTATTTCTCCATTCAGGACTATTAGTTTTTGCTTCATGTGTTTTGAAGCTCTATTAGGATCCTAGAGAGGATAAAAGGAAAAAAAAACAATGATATATACCACATGTTGTGGCTTTTCAGGTTGACTATTATATATAATATATATAATATATTATATATTACACAATTATATATTTAATATATATTATATATACACATATACACATATATACACATTATATACACACACACACACATATATACACATATACGTGTGTATATACATACACATATACATAGCACATAGTGTTGTCGAAAGGGTAATGTATCCTGAGGATAATGTGAGTTTTATGTTTGCGACATTACCAGATTCTGTCCTGTGCATCTCCTTCCTTGGCTGCTTTCAAGGTATCTTTTCCTGTCATCCATTGCATCTGTAGGACAACGGCTTTTAGTGAGCTTGGTGGGTCTTTTACGAATTGCCAATACAGTGGGGACATCCCTAAGCGTGTAGCTGGCATCAGAAATGAAGTCAGTCATTTGTGGGCTATTTCCTCTAACTTGGTAGCCAGACCCAAACTTCCCGCAGTTGGATCGGAAATTCTGTCCCAAAGTAGTAGTTTGTAGTCTCTGTCCTCAACCTCGCAGCTCAACCGATTCCAGGGGCAGGGTCTTATATAATTCTCATTATCTACCTAAAGAAAGGTCAGGATTGTTTCCTGGCTTCTATGAGGAATACACCACATTTGGCAGTAAATACAAGTGATTTATGTACTTAGAAAACTTTCAGCTGCATAGCACCATTACATAACTACTGAGATACTCTGTTTTCTTTTATGTTCTTGTTACATTATTTTTATAGGTATATCCCATCAAATACAGGGCATTTTAAAGAATATTATTAAGTTCTTTTCCCAAAAAGCTGTGCCCACTTAAATTACCACCAGCAATGTACTTACAGTAAGCCTGCTGATTGCACCACATTCTGTCATGTTAGATTATTTCATATTCATAACGTGATGGAAGTAAAGTAGGAAATTCATTTTTGATTTGGCTATCATATTAAGCACTGTTTCATGTTTATTGACTGTATGCCTTCCATAGGACATCTGTTTATGTGCCTTACCTGTTTTTCCTTTGGATAAACAGTTTATTTTCTGATTGACTTTAAAGCTCTTTAAATTCAACGTATTGCCATTCGTCTGTCAACATTATTGTAACGAGTTTCCAAGTTATTCACTTGATTTCAGTTCCTTTACCTTGGTAAAATATAGAACTATATATAAAAAAAGATTTATATATTTAAATATATTTTATGTTCTCATCGAGGATTTCTTTGGCACAGAAATTTCACTTTTATGAAGGTTTTCTAAATAAAACAATTAGAAAATAAATCCGTTACGTGCAAAGATGATGATCACAATGATGCTCTTTTAAATGAATGCCACCTAAATGCCCCCATCTAGGGTAATGTTTAAATGAAGTATTCTCAAAAGTCTCAAATCAAATGTTAAGTATCTTTTTAAAAAAAACGGGGTACCCGGTGGCTCAGTCGGTTGAGCGTCCAACTCTGGATATCAGCTCAGGTCCTGACCTTGTGGTCATGAGATAGAGATCTACATCAGGGTTAATAGCATACAGCTAATAGGATATTAATAGTATAATGTTGGGTGGAAAAGAAAAGCATGATTTAAAACTGTGTAAGTCTAGACCTGAAATGGAAACTATGTAAGTATATTTATATAAAAACAATTATAAATAAAAGTCCAGAAGAAAATACATCAACATTTCACTAGGTCGTAAGATATGGGTAGTTTTTTGGTATGCGGGTTTTTTTTTCATTTTTTTCTCCATAAAAATGCATATTACTTTAATTTTTTAAATTTTTTGAGAGACAGAGAGAGAGGGCAAGCAGGGGCGGGGTAGAGAGAGAAGGAGACACAGAATTCCAAGCACAGAGCTCCACGCGGGGCTCGAACTCACAAACCGTGAGATGGTGACCTGAGCCGCAGTTGGATAGTTAACGAACTGAGCCACCCAGGCGCCCCTTGAAGTATCACATTTTGTTGTTTTCAGCTTCTAAATTGTGGTAATTTGTTCGGGTTGCACAAATACAAACATTCCCTAAATGTCAGGTTGAGGATTCAAATTAAAAAAAAAAAAAAAAAAAAAAAAAGAAGAAAGAAATGCCCTGGTCCAAGGCCTCAAGAGGAGGATGTGTGCATAAATAACCATATATGCTCTGCTAAACTGTATGTGTTACGTTTTATGAAAACACACAGGAAAAGTAAGCCCGCCTAAGAGATTTAGTAAAGGCATCAGAAGAGGTTGATAACTGCACATCACCGTCACTGCCAAACCCCAAGTGTTAGGTGTCCTATTTAAAGCATGCTCGGGGGGGGGGGGGGGGCACCTGGGTGGTTCAGTGGGTGAAGCCTCTGACCTCTGCTTGGGTCGCGACCTCATGAGTCAAGATCTCATGGTTTGCGGGTTTGAGCCCCGCGTTGGGCTCTGTGCTGACAGCTCAGAGCCGGGAGCCTGCTTCGGATTCTGCGTCCCCCTCTCTCTCTGCCCCTCAACGGATCCTGCTCTGTGTCTCAAAAGTAAATAAACGTTAAAAAAAATTTTTTTAAAGCACACTCAATGTTTGGTGATAATGTAATCTAAGTTCAAGGCCACCAAAAGCGGACTCCATCGAAGCTACAAACACTAGAACCTTCTCTGAGCCCCAAATTCAAAAGGTGCTTCCAATTTGATAGTCCTTGATTTTAAGCTTATTCTGCAATAACACCAAATAGACAGGGCTTCATTTGGGCAGACGAAGGAACTGTCTCTACACCATGTTAGGAAAAGCTCATAATTTTTTTCAGTGTTTACTTATTTTTGAGACAGAGAAGACAGAGCATGAGCATGGGAGGGGCAGAGAGAGAGGGAGACACAGAATCTGAAGCAGGCTCCAGGCTCCGAGCCATCAGCCCAGAGCCTGACGCGGGGCTCGAACTCACGAACCGTGAGATCGTGACCTGAGCTGAAGTCAGACGCTCAACCGACTGAGCCACCCAGGCGCCCCAGGAAGAGCTCTTATAAACAGCAGATGACATTTATTTATTATGATTTTTATTTGTTGGAAATTAATATATTACTATTTATATTATTACTGAAAAACTGAGGAGACACCGCAGAGAATTGCCACAAAGCTCTTCCCCCGACCCCACCCCACCCCTGGCCCAGCTTCCTCTTTTATTCACCTCTTATATTAGTGTAATGCATTACATTAATTAATATTCATACAATAGTAACTAAAGTCCACACTTGAAGGTTTGCCCTTTGTGTCTTCCGTTTCATGGCTTTGACAAATGCATAATGACACAGATCCGTATTCTTATTATCATACAAAGTTATTTTCACTGACCTAAACATTCTCTCTTCTCCACCTAGCCACCCACCCCCAGCCCCCCCTGAACTTCAGGCCACTGTCTCCAGTTTTGTCTACTCCATACACACTGGAATCGTACAGCGTGCAGCCTTTCCAGCTTGGCTCCCTTCACTTAGCGATATACTTGCAATCTTAGTTCGTGCCTCTTCGCATGACTTGATAGCTCATTTCTTTTAACAATCAAATAATACCGCATTTTATGGATATACTACAGTTCATTCGTCCATTCCCGTACTGAAGGACATCTTGGTTGCTCCCAAGTTTTGTCAGTTACGAATAAATCTCATTTAAGCATGCATGTGCAGAGGTTCGTGTGGACCTACGTTTTCACATCACGCGTACGCACACCAAGGAGCATGTGCAGGATTATGTGGGAAAAGCAGGCTTCATTTTGTAAGAAACTACCATGCAGCCTTCCAAAGTGGTTGTATCGTTTTGTATCATAACCGGCAATGAATAAAGATTTTTGTTGTTCTACATCCTTACATCATTCAGTGTGGTCAGTATTTTGGATTTTATTCATTTTAATAGGAAGCAACAGTATCTTATTATTTGTAATTGGGAAACCCCCTTATGACATATGACACGGATCATCTGTTCTTATGTTTATTTACCATTTGTATTATCTTCTTTGATGCGTATCTGTTCAGCTCTTTTGCCCAATTCTAAGATTGAGTTCCTTAGTTTCTTATTGCTGAATTTTGAAGGCTTTTTGTCTATCTTGTTACCAGTCTTTTATCAGAGAAGAGTTTTGCAAAGATTTTCTCTCAGTCTGTGGTTTGTCTTTCCGTTTACTTAAGAGTGTCTTTCGCAGAGCCCAAGTTTTTAATTTCAATGAAGTAGAACTTAACAATTTTTCTTTCATGCCTTATTCTTTTGGTGTTGTATCCAAAAACTCATCGTCAAGTCAGAGTCAGACATAGGTTCTCTCCTGTGTTGTCCTTTAGGAGTTCTATAGCTTTGCATTTTACATTTAGGTATGGGATCCATTATGAGTTGATTGGGGGGAAAGATGTAAGGTGTGTGTCGTGTTTCATTTTCATTTTCTTTTCTTTCCTTTTTTTGAATGTGAATGTTGTTCCAGTTTCACTTGCTGAAACAATGATCCTTTTCTCCATTGAATTACTATTGCCTCTTTGTCAAAGATCAGTTGAGTATATTTATCTGGGTCTGTTTCTGGGCTCTCCATTCTGTTCCACTGAACTATGTTTCTATTCTTTTTTTTTAATGCCATACTTTCTTAATTTATAGTAGGTCCTAAAGTCAGATAGTGTCAGTCATCCAAATATTCTTCTCCATATATATGTGTGTGTATATATATGTGTGTGTGTATATACACACATATGTATATACATACATATATGTACATATGTATATATGTATATATGTATATATGTATATACACACACATATACATGTATGTATATACATATGTGTGTATACACACACACACATATATACACACACATATACATATACATGTATGTATATACATATAAATATATGTACACACATATATATGTATGTATATACATATATGTACATACACACATATATGTATGTATATACATATAAATATATGTACATATATGTATTATTCTCCATATATATATACATACACACACACATATATGGAGAAGAATACATATATGTATATATATGTGTATATGTATATATGTGTATATGTATATATGTGTATATATATATATATATATATATATATATATATGGGAGAGAGAGAGAGAGAGGGAATCTCAAGCAAGCTCCATGCTGGGCATGGAGCCCAATCAATGCAGGGTTCGATCCCCTGACCCTGGGATCATGACCTGAGCTGAAATCAAGAGTGGAACACTCAACCGACTGGACCACCCAGGCGCCCCTTCTCCTTTAATACTGTGTCGGATATTCTGGGGTCTTTGCCTCTCTACAGCAACTTTAGAATCGCTTTGTTGGTATTTACCAAAAAAGTTTCTGGGAGTTTTCTCTGGACTGCACTGAATCTACAGATTATGCTGGGAAGAACTGACATCTTAACTATATTGAGTCTTCTAGCATTCATGAACATGAAATACCTCTCCATTATTTCATCTGAGGTTCACACTTTTCCTCATATAGGTCTTGTAAATATTTTATTACATTTGGACCTAAACATTTGACTTTTTGGTGTTAATGTAAATAGTACTGAATTTCATATTTCATATTCCAATTATTCATTGTTGATGTAGAGAAAACAATTGGCTTTTTAATAAAACTTATTTATCTTTTTAAGGTTTTTATCTGTTTAAGTCATCTCTGCACCCAACTTAAGGTTCAAACTCACGACCCCAGGATCAAGAGCTGTATGCTCTCCCAACTGAGCCAGCCAGGTGCCCCAATAAAATTTATTTTTAATTTGCCTATAGGACACTCAAAGGGCTAAATGAGAAGTGGCCATTTCTATTTGTATCTCAAAAGAACGCCAGTGGAGGATGTGACCAGACGTGATTTCTGGCCGTCTTGGCCAGTGGCTGTCGTCTGGGCAGTATACAGTTAATCAGTGCATTAACACTTCAGATTCAAGACTCGATCATAAATTTTTGGCAGCCATTATCAGACCCCATCAGGAAAACTATCTGCCTCATCTAACAAAACGCATTTCTTTCTAAGGAGACATCTTCTCATAGAGGAGTTTTTTCCGGGATAAGACGAAGCCTGTGGTCTCGGAATCCCTTCCTCTGTCACTGTACAAGCCCCCATGTCTAAATCTGTAGTCTTCCCCAAACCCTGGGATGAAAGTCGATAACCTGACAGCGCTTGAAGAATGCAGTCTCATCATTGGCATATGTAGCCAAAGTGAGATTTATTTCTCTAGCCCATGGGTGTCTGCATTAAGAAGTACGTTCATTCTTCTTACCAGTGTCCTTCCACTAGAGAGAGCGAAAGAGACTCCGTCAATAACAGGCTGAGGCTTCTTACTAAGTGGCAACCATTAACCATTTGGCACACAGATGCCAGGGAGTGCGATCTGTAAAGTTAGTGAACAAATCCTTTCAGCACTTGACAATGGATGCCCTCTTCGTGTATCGTATGCACGTTGTGAAGTGTAGTTTTAGGAGGAAATTAAAAAAAAAAAAAAAAAAAAAAACAAAACCTGCACCATAAAATACAGTAAAAAAAAAAAAAAATTGATAGGTTATAAGCATAACTTTTTACGTATGCTTCCTGTCCACAGCATAATTCACAGAACGAATGATAAAATCTAGATATTAAAAAAAGGAGGCGATGAGGTTGTTTCCCGAGGCTTTATCATGAGCCTGAGTGTCTTCTGTTACTCTCATTCATACTAATTCTCATTGATGGAATTTCTTTGCATTTCAGAGTATCAGAGAAACCTCCCCAATTATCAGCCAAGAGTTTCTAGGGAGTGGGTTAAGGCTCTAAGATTTATTTTATTTGTATTTATTTGATTGCCTTAAGGGTGGGAATGTGAATATTGAGATTCTGGTCTAATTTTATTTTTAGCCTATACCAAATCTCCTCGGTCGTTTCTGTTTATACCAGTACATTCAATACTGAATATGTTAAGTATTCTAGTATAATTCTAGTATAATACTAGAATTATGTTAAGAACTTGGAGATACAAAGGTGAATAAAATAATTTCCCTGACCTCACAGAGTACATAAGCCTAAGAAACATTCATATATAAATACAGCTACTCAGATCACCAATACAATTCGTCCCTTCTCCCTCTCACCAATATAATTTTAGGAGCAGAAAGAATTTCAAAAAGGCCCTAATGTTCTCTGCAAACATTCACTTATAAGAAATAATATGCTTTTACTCTGTTATCAGTGCACATTCAACTCAAGATCAAAATGGAATTTACTAATTGACAAATTCACAATTTTTAAAAAAATGCATTCTTCAATCCAGGACATGTTTTCTGTTAGATTTGTTTTAAAAGTCATTGAATTTGACCCAAAAACCTTTCGTACTGATTATGTGTAGGTTGCCATTATGGTAACTTGAGTCGTGTCACTCTTTTTTTTTTTTTTTTTTAACCAGGCAAGAACTCTAAATTTCCTTTCATAATTCTATACACAGCATTTAACTGTTTACCCAGCGGTAATTTCCCTTAGTCAAAAAAATGAAACTTGTCATATATATGCTTTGACCTGACCTGTACATTTTTATTATCTAATAAATACATTCACAACATGGACCGAAAAGGAATTGCCCACATCCCTCAGTTTTGCTTAATACTGATTTAGCCGCATCCAGAGTTTAACCCAAACATCTCATGCCTGACTACACTTAAGGCAAAGTTCCGTAGATCTCATGCAATCAAATATCCATATCCATCTAGTCAACTCTAATCAGGATGGAATCATGCTATTAAGATGTGCTTGCCAGAGACCCATCTTTGTAACAAAGGAACAGACAGAAGGAATGTGCGAAATATACAACTAGAAAGTCATCAAAGTCATTTCCCAGTGTGGAAGGTGAGCAAATCTTCCATTTTTCCCAGGAGATTCCCGTCTTAAGCAAATTTTTTCTCATGCATTAATCAGCAGTGTCCTCTTTTACTCTTAAAGACAACGTGTTGGCTTGCACAAAGAATTATTTGATATGCTTAGACTTTACTTTTTAAACTCACGCATCATTTTGGCTATGATTATGGTTTCTGGCCATAAACTGAGATTGCTTCTAAGATTTTAGTTTATCAAGTGCATAAGGAACGCTTATAAATATGGACAAGCAGGTTAAACTTTAGATGATTGGCAAAAGCAGGAACACACGTCATCCCAAAATATCTACATGTGAGTTGAAATATACGATTTATTCAGTTCTTTACAACATTTAGAACTTATGGTCAGCTAGATAAAGCACTGTAATCTAACACAGTACTTGTCACAGATTTTTTTGGTTTTGTGTGTTTGTTTTTTTTTTTTTTTTTAGATCTCAGGGGGGCCCCTGGGTGGCTTAGTCAGTTAAGCGATCAACTTCAGCTCAGGTCATGATCTCACAGTTCGTGAGTTCGAGCCCCACATCGGGCTCTGTGCTGACAGCTTAGAGCCTGGAGCCTGCTTTGAATTCTGTGTCTCCCTCTCTCTCTCTCTGTTCCTCCCCCGCTCATACTCTCTCTCTCTCCTTCAAAAATAAAGAAAATAAAAATAAAAACATTAGATTTCAGGGGGCTGTGTTGACTTTCTAAGATATATTTTCAAGATTTTTTCTTTTTTTTTCTTTTCTTTTTTTTATCGCGGCTGTGGCTAATTTTAAAACTGCTTTCCTCTAAATGCAGAGACTGACCATGATATTCAGAGAAATGGAGACTGGAGGTGAAGCTTTCCAGGGAAGGATCAGTCAGTTTTAGGAATAAATAGAATTTTATCCTGTTTGTTACTGTTGTTTAAGTCTAGCACACCCTGATAAAACAGTGGATAAAACAACGGAAGTATTAGTTATGCATATGAACTAATCAGTTTGGGTATTCACATGTTAGACACAAGGAAAAGGAGGAAAGAATCTGGACCTGATGTCTTCTAAGCAGGTACTTGCTAGGAAATTGTTTTGCCAACTTTGAAAGAGGTGTTGGCAGCTTTTTAATGGGTGCTAAGTATAGAAGTCTGAGTTCTGAATGTTATTATTGGTAAAGACTTGGACCACGAAGATTATGAAACTCACAGACAAAAATGTGTCTCCCTGACCACAGAAGTGTATACATTCCACTCTGGTTTCCTTTCCCTCCCACCCTCTATCTCCAGGGAGAAGCAGCTATGCAAATCGGAACCAAAATATAAACAAAGATAATGAAGATGCTCAGAAGAAAAGAAGTTTATGAACTCCATACTCAGTGGAAGCAGGCTACAAAAGAGTGTAGCTGTCCTTCTAGAAAACAAAAATTAATTTGCTTTGGCCAAATTAAAATTAATTAAAATTATGCAATGTTGCCCTTGTGTTAATTTTAACAGTGAGGTTGTTGTGATTTAAGGCTACAATTAGTTCTAGTGTTTGAAAGAGAAGCTCTGTAATCGAGACAGGACATTTTAATAATCCCGGTTATAAACATTTAATACATCATCTTTAGGGACTCACAAACACATTGTAATTAACTTTTACAACTGAAATAAATCAGATTGCATTAGCATATTGCAAAGGAAAAAATCATTTGCATGATTGAAAACAGCTTCAGAAAATTATGTATAACAGGCTTCATGCAAACACCAGCACAACTTTTACCAGGTTTCTTGAATGGGGATTATTTTTAACAAGTACAGTTTAGGAGTCCTCAGCTAATTATAGCTCTTGCCATACAAGGAAATATCCAGGTTCTCAAGAAGTAGCGAAAGTCATTCTGTGGTCAGTAGGACCACGTCCAGGCTTACTGTAAACTCACTGGGCAACATTCACATGAAAATATAGTGTGCAGTTCCTCTGTAGCTACTTCTACGCTCTGGGCAAGTATTTTGGTCGGGAGAAAATGATTTCTATTTATGTGTTATCCACGTTTCTAGCGCTAAAACCATTAGTGGGAGGTGTTCCTCTGTTCAGCACTTGGCCGGCATCATAGAATGTCAACCCCTTCTTGACGGAGATTTCATTGAGAATATGGCGGTCTGCATGTTCACTGCGGGATGAATAAAATGAATTAAGGTCTTACTAAACATGAGCTATCATTCTTGCCAAAAAGTTTTCAGGTCAAGTGGACCAGTTGTTTTTTTGTTTGTTTGTTTTTTAATTTAAGTTTATTTATTTATTTTGAGAGAGGGAGAGAGCGTGAGAGAGGGAGAGAGCATGAGAGAGGGCATGAGTAGGGTAGGGGGAGAGAGAGAGGGAGAAAGAATTCCAAGCAGGCTGGAGGCTGTCAGTGCAGAGCACAACGTGGGGCTCAAACTCAAGAACTGTGAGGTCATGACCGAAGCCAAGATCAAGAGTTGGCCACTTAACTGACTGAGCCACCCAGGCAGCCAAGAGGACCGGTTTGATACACTATTGATCCTTTGGTTCTGGTCACTCATTTTGCCTATGAGTGATCACTGGTGGCGGGGTAGGTGTTAAAAGCACAGAATCTGTAGTCATATTTCCTGAGTTTAAAACCTCATTCCAACACTTACTCTGTGACATTGGGTTCTATGCCTCATGTTCTCTTTCTGTAAAATGAAGATAATAAAGTGGGTATTGAAAGTGTTCTTTGAGGATTAAATGACATAATGGATGCCATTTATCTTAGAATGATGTCTGAAACATAGTAAGCACTCAATAAATATTCATGACTATCACTGTAATTTTTAATTTTGTGGACTATCCTTAGGTCAATGCATAAAAGAAGAAAAGAATCAGTTCATTGCTGTCTGGAAGCTAGAGACTCTCCAGAACTGAATTTACCCAGGGCTTTTCACAAATAAACAATGTGGCCCCCACCCTTCCATTCATTTACTGGATTAATATTGTGCCTCTACTATGTGCAAAACATTAGATTTACAAGAGAGGACATGTGTGAGACTTTGGCACTGAGGCCAGGGTAGGAAAAGCAAAACCTGGAGTCAATCAAAGGGTCAGAAGCCTTATCAAGTTATGAAATCAGAGTGAGAGGGATAGCCAAGTTCAGATTCCAGGCGTGAGGCAAAGCAGCTACAGCCCCCACCTTCCACCCCTCGGCCCACCCCTCACACACCCAAAAAGAGAAGAGAAAACAGTCCACTCCCAAGTAGAACAGAAAAAACAAGTCGTTTATGGATCACTCTTTGGTCCAAGGTAAAGAATAGGACAAGGCATGTTGGTGAGGACATGAGTTGCATTTAGGCTCTGATCCCAGGACAATCCTAAAAATAGTCTTTTCTCCCGGCTAGATCATGTGAATGATCAACACTGAAATGAGGATAACACGATTTCGGAAGGAGTTGAACCTTGGGTGGAGACTGTGTAAAGGTAGGTTAGAGCTGGTCTCTGTAAAACCAAATCAGACAGAGAGAGTTTAATTTCTGTTAGGTAGAATCTCACAAAAGACAGGGTAGTGGCTTCCCTTCAAGTTCAGTATTTCTTTTCGGATTTCTATTCCATCTGGATTCTAGAAATAGCCAATGAATGAACTGGAAATACAATTTACTCTTAAAAGTTCGTCCCCATATGGGTCTTTGTGTTGAAGGAAAAGGAAGGGTTCCATATTCTGCCCCACTTGGGGGGGTAGTGCTGGACTCTTCAAATGGGAAACTTCTCATTTCTCCTGAGGCTACAGTTTATTGACTTAAAAGAGCAGGAGTTTAATTAACAGAAGAAATGAAGCCTATTGCATAATTAATTAGACATTTACCTGAAATCAATAATCTAATTGCCACACCTACATAGGGGATAATTTTCATTCTATTGAAAGCGATTTATTTATATCTATGTGTTAACAAGGTGATTGGTGGTTTGTTTAAGAGACTAACCCCATCTGCAAAGTGATAATTTATTGAACAATCAATTAATCTTTTTAGTATCGCAAATGTAAACAAGCAATGAAGAGCCACACCGTGTCTGCCTTTGAAAGGTCAGATTTGGGAGACTTCATCTTGCGTTCTCCCTCTCAGTCACCATTAAGATATGAGCGATGAGTAAGGTTTTACTTTAACTATCCCTTTGGACTTGTTACCTTCATGGGGAGTCAATAACATGCAAAATATTTGTAAGTACATAAATCACCAATTTAAACCTGTATCCTGTCAGGGTGCCTGGGTGGCTCAGTCGGTCGAGTGTCCGACTTCGGCTCAGGTCATGATCTCACAGTTCATGAGTTCAAGCCCCGCATCGGGCTCTGTGCTGATGGCTCAGAGCCTGGAGCCTGCTTCGGATTCTGTGTCCTCCCCCTCTCTCTCCGCCCACCCCTGTTTGCGCTCTGTCTCTCTGTCTTTCAAAAATGAATAAACATAAAAAAAAAAATTAAACCTGTATCCTGTCTTTAAAATAGGTTCCTAATCTAAATTGTGTTTCCCTTTTTGGAGATACACATCACTCTGTCCCAATACACCCAGCTCTATATATACTCTCTGGGCTTTTAATCCAACATGTGAAGAATTGTTTCATATCCAGGAGAATGAATTATAACCTTTATCTAGGAATATGGGTCCATGTCAAAAAGCTGTAAAGCTGAGGTTGAATTCCTATCCCCCAGTCTACATGCTTGTCCAAAGTCTATTTTGCTCTTTTCCCTCTGTACAACTGAGTCTGAAGTTTCCCAAGTCTTAAGGCACTTCCTGTTTTATGACTGTTCTCAAAGCATTTCATTTCTTAAAATATTGTCATAGCTCAGTTTGAATTCTCTTGCATCAATCTTCAATCTTGACTTTCAGAAATCATAACATTTATACCAAGATACTCCCAACTCACTAGAAACAGAACCATAATAATTATGATATCAGCCTGTGTAGGTGGGAGGAACAATTCAACGTGTCCACAAAAATTTCTAAGACTTGATCTCTGAAGGCCCTTACAAACGTCATTAGACGGATGAGTATGTGCTGGAGGGCGACCAGGGAGGTGGTCTTGGAGAAACACGGTCTATACCAGGCTGATTACGTGAAAAGAAGTTTCTAGGTCTCAGGCCAGGGTTTTAAGTTGGGATTCTAGCACAGTGATTCATCATCTAGGGCTCCAGGGCAAGGGGCCCATGAGAATGGATGGACAAAATTGGATGGATTTTCACCAATTTCTAACTGCAATGCAGCATTCCCTTTCACTATGAATGTGGATTAAGAATACGTATGAATTAGTATTAAGAATACGTACGATTTTGCACCAAGGGATGGATACAATTCCATTACACTAAATATGCCACAGGTCCATCACAGTGTCCTGTTTGTTCCATACATCTTTAAAAGGACAGTAGGTATGACATCTGTCTCTTGTTATTTACTACGTTAATAAAGAAGCACATATGATATTATGATACTATGAGTTGGTCTTATCAGCATTTTAATGATTGTATTTTATTTTTTAATTTTTTGTTATGTTTTATTTCTTTTTGAGAGAGAGAGCGAGAGCGTGAGGGAAGGGCAGAGAGAGACACACACACACAGAATCCGAAGCAGGCTCCAGGCTCTGAGCTGTCAGCACGGAGCCCGACGTGGGGCTCGAACTCACGAACTGTGAGATCGTGACCCGAGCCGAAGTCGGATGCTTCACCAACTGAGCCACCCAGGCACCCCTTTAATGGCTGTCTTTTAAAGTGCATTTTACATTATTGACTTAAAATCATTTTTCCTAAGACAGGTTCAGAGGCTTCATCAGATCTCCGAGAGAATCCAGGGGGCTTGGAATCTTTGGAAAGATCCTGGCCGTCTATGTGGAAAAAGCATAGGACAGTGCTGACCCTTCCTGGACAGGGCACGAGGCACACTTGCTTCCAGATGACAGACCCATTCCCCCGAGTGTGGGCTCCGACTCAGAACCCTTCCAATCAAAGCACTATTACCAGCGACGAGTGCAACTATTACCAAATGATGTTTGCTTGAAGTCTTTTATGCCTATGGGAACCCTCTGAGGTGGATTTTTCTGCAAACGAGGATTGTAACAATAGTTATCATTTACGGAGTACTGGGTATCTTACGTATTTTATCTCACCAAAACGTGTCCCAATCCCATGAGTTGGGTGTTACTTGATATGAAGAGTAGCTTAGGAGGTGGCAGAGACAATTTTCCCAAATCTTGGCTCCTTCCAGGATTCGCACACCAACAACGGCATCTTTTTCTTGAGAAAGAGAGAGAGAGAGAGAGTAAGGGTACCAACGTTCATGGAACCTGTTGTAGCCCACAGATACTAACATAAAGTCAACATTTTATCGGTATTGTAATACATGGCACTTAACACTCAAGCTTCCACGTGGTCTTGTCTGGTAGTTATTGGCTGCTCCGTTGCGGCTGTTGAAAACAGAAGACTAAGAGGGAAAACCGAAGAACTAAGTGGAGAGGGAAAGACGGGTTCTAAGCAGGATCGTTTCGATGACTGTTACCCCCATGCAGTGTAGAAAATGTCAGCATGTCTCGCGTCCCTCTCTTGAGGTAGGGCTTTTGTGCTAGGCACAGAGGTACCAGGGAGCTGAAGAAGCCAGCCCGTCTCCAACGGGCTTCACAAGTTGGG
Organism: Panthera leo; assembly: GCF_018350215.1. Lineage (NCBI taxonomy): Eukaryota > Metazoa > Chordata > Mammalia > Carnivora > Felidae > Panthera > Panthera leo. The sequence goes on along the minus strand of NC_056684.1, from coordinate 13,921,360 downwards.
GAGAGACTGCTATATAAAAGCTGTACCCAAAATAAAAAGTAAAATGGTAACTCTAGCTGACGTTTATCAAGGACTGCCATATGCCAAATACTTTTCGAAGTGATTTACAGGCATTAAGTCATTTAATCCTCGAAGTAACTCCAAGAGCTGAGCGCTACCATTATTTCCTTCATCGTACAAACGAGGAGACGGAGCCAAAGAGAGATTAAGCCAGTTGCCCAAAGACACACAGCATGTAGTGACAGAACTGGGATTTTGACCAGAGGACCTGCGCTAAACCCCCGTCGCTCAGAATAAACCAAACGTTGTGAGTGCAGCGGCATCGGTGATGAAAGAAAGATGAATTCTGATTGAAAACCACAGGTCACCTTACCAAGCTGTGTGTGATATGCATTTGAACACTTATTTGGCTTATTTGACTCAACAGATATTCCCTGAGTCCCTACTATGATAGTATTGGCTGCTTCTAAGCGATGCACCAGCTCTGCTGTTCCGGAGATGTTTTTAACCATTTCTCACCTGACCAGTGGAAGCAAAGTGATGATGGGGAGAACCAGGGGGCCATTTAAATGTTATGTAAATAGTAACAATTTCGCGTACACTTTCTATCAAAAAAGTGGCTTTACAGGCCAAAGCAATTTTTTTTTTTTCAGGCCAAAGCCATTTTAAAAAAAGGAGAGTATCGCCCGGGAGGAGAAATCCCAAAGAGTTTGGAAGGTATTTAAATGTGTTCACTGTGGGATTTGCTCCCACATTCGTATACATTAACCGTTATATGTAGTTTTAAAACTTTAGAGATGCATTTTGCATGAAGAGAGATCACTGCATTATTTTTTTTTTTTCACATTTTCAGGACTCCTACTTTATGTTGTACTTGGAGTTGAGAGAACACTTAACGTCCAATATAATGCTCTGTCTTTTCACTTATTTCCAATAAAAGATTTATTTTCTTGAGAAGTCGTTTCTCTCCTCAACCAGGGAGGGTTTCCTTCTTATTATTTAATTTTTTTTCACTTATTTTATATTTGTTTTGAACATAGTGTAAAGCATTCAAATAATTTCGGCCATGGAAATGCCTGTTCAAGATGAATGTCCTTCGTTTCTCCATTGGGTTTCTGAAATGATCTATTTGGACTCTGTTGTTGCTATTATCCAACTTACGATTTTTTCCTTCTCCTAAGAGTACACTCGATGGGATGCCGTACTAGTGGGAAAAGGCTAATTTTCTCTTTTGAAGTTTTTATCTTGATTCAAATTAGTTAGCATACAGTGTTATGTTCGTTTCAGCTGTATAACAGAGTGATTCAGTAATTGCAGGCATCGCCCAGCGCTCATCGTGACTAGTGTCCTCCTGAACCTGAACCCGTTTCACCCATCCCCCTACCACTTCCCCTTGGGTAACCATCGGTTTGTTCTCCATAATTAGGAGTCTGATTCTTGATTTGCCTCTCTCTTATTTTTTTTCCCTTTGCTTGCTTGTTTTGTTTCTTATAAAAGGCAATTTTTTTTCTTTTTTTGGTGAAAGATTGTACTTTGAAAAAATCATGAAAAGATCTCGATTTAAATAGGGAACATATTCATGTTCACAATTTAGGAGGTACGAAATGACGAACAAATTCTCTTAACCCACCTTGTCCGCTCTGCACCTAGTTACCTTCTCAGAGGCAAACATGTAACTAGCTTAGATAGTATTCCAGAGATATTCCAGTAAAGTACAACTATATACATGTAAAAGGTGAATTTTCTGACTCAGAGTTGGTTAAGAGCTCAGATGAGCCCTTTAGGAGTCTATGTCTAGGGTATGCATCAGACTAAGAACTATCACAATCAATTTTAATTTTCAGGATATAACAGAGTTTACCCCTAACTGAATCAAAACCTTTTTCTGGACTGTGGTGGAAGGGAACCCTCCAAGTTCTCAGGGTTAATGTCGTAACAGCGAGTCAGGCATAGGCCAGGTAAGGGTTAGAGCCATCACCGGGAGATGCCAAGTCAGGCCAGAACAAATACCAGATTGGCAGTGACTCTGAAATTCGAGTTCAGAAAAACTGATGAGATAAAAGCAAGATGAGGGAAACTATAATTCATACATCAGAGGTCCAAACAAATCAGGATTTTGGAAGAATGAACCTCTTTTCTCAGACCAGCCCAAGAGAATGTCTCTCTGGAAGGATACTGAGATCTTTGTATTAAAGACTCCCACCATGCCTACTTACTTTTACAATCAAACCTTGGTTTAAGAGTGTAATTCTTTCCAGAAACATGCTTGCAATCCAAAGCACTTGTATATCAAAGCGAATTTCAAGAACTTTTGGTTCAGTCGTGATCATGTGATGTTCGGTGTCAGGTACCCGACTGCCATAGCAAGCCAACGCTCGTTTATCAAGTTAAAATTCATCACAAATGTCTGATCCTCTTGCGGAACCCTCGCAGAACAAGTTACTCGCAATCCAAGGCCTTACTCTCCTTCGAACACTCCATAACTGATCAGGGCTCGCCACATCTTTCCCAGAAATAAACCCTGCAGTTTTCTTTGACTCCACGAAAGTGGACAAAAGCCGGGCTCCTGATGTCAGAGGGGCTGGGGTGGGAAGGTTCAAGGCGAGGGGGACCCCACGGTGGGTGGACCTTATCGCGTTTTATTATTAGAAAGAGACTGGTTCCGTGGTTGTTTCTCTTAAAACCGAATTTTCTCGTCACCCCGCAAACTGCCCCTGATAGTTTGTTTCTAATAGTTTGCCCATGATCAATTCTCTCTGGCCTTCCCCCCCGGTTGTCTTCAGGTCTTTAACCCTTTGCTGGTTTTGCTTCCTTTTCTCTGTGCTTTCCTTTTATTTCATTGGACTTTAACCAGCCATACACAAACATCCCAGCTAATCTTTCCAAATTAGCACAGCACCAGCTCTGGAGGTTCTCATTAGATGTGCAGCTGAGATGTATCAGATCTCATTTGCCTAATATGGAGCCTAACTTTGGGCACCTGGCCCTTGCAGTAGGGGGTAAGGAAAAATAGGAACGGGTCTTTTGTCACTGCTATGCAGACTCACTAATTTGCTCCGCCTAATAAAATTACAAATGAATACAGCTTTATTCACATTGCCTTTATAGGTTATAATAACCTTGGTACCCCATAACCTCCTGCTAGCTGAATTAATCAGATCATATTAATATTTCTTCTTACTTTCTTTTAACTGGTTCTTCTCTTAATTAAAGGGGCCAAAGACGTAAACAGGGTAGGTGACTAGAAACACGGCGTCAGGTTATAAACAAGGCTCATTAAAAAGATGGATGTGCAGGCCGACTGCAAAAATTGCTTACTTTGCAAGTGTACATTTTGTAATTTCCTGACGACTAAAAGAACTAATGCCAGATCCCACCCCCCTCCCTTTCGCACATGTATAAAAGATGATAATTTTTGAATACCGGGGTGGGAATGGCAAAACCGAGGAACCTATTCATCAACCAGAATAAGGTCTTTCACATTATAAGACTCTGAGCTCCTTCCCCACAAGCCTACAAACGTGAAATATATTCAGAAGTGGAGAAAGAAAAGAAAAAAAAAAAAAACACAGGAAATGATTTAAAAAGGAAAAAAGAAAGATGAGGAACTTTTAAGAGAGAACGTTACACATATTACACCGCAGTTAAATTTGAAAGAGAAAACGAGGGTCTTCTTAAAAGAGGAGTAAATCTTTTGAACTTGCCCCTGTTCAAGAAGGTGGGGGCGACACACACACGTGTTTGCCTGCACACGCAGGGCAACAGAGAGCTTCATCTTTATGCATGAGAGCAAGAATCATTAAAGCGGACAGTCTACACTAGCAAGCTCGCGGGAAGTTGTAACTACAAAACAGAGCTGGAAATGGTACGGTGTGGGAAATTTAATTCGGGCGTGTTTTCCATTGTTGTAAATGCTTTGCGTCCACTCGTACGTTGACACGATGGTGTGCCTACGCCACGATGCTGAATAGGTTCAGAGGCATAGAATCGATAGGCGTCTTACAGGTGGATTCTAGAAGCCACGTGTTTACATTTGATGCATTCGTAATATCTACATATTTATGTTTATAATTCATGCTTTTATTTGTACACTCCCACACGTACAGACGCTCCTCCGGTCCCAGTTCTGGGGTTTTGAAACTTTTGCCCCCATTCGCATCCCCAAGCAAGAAGGCGCCCGCATTTTTATCCTGGCAGCAATTACTGGCAAAACCCAAGCTCTGATTTCCTGTCCTTCCATCTCCCTTCTCAACGAGAGAGAAAGTCGTTCTGACAGGATGATGCACAGCAAGACCAGGCAAGACCTCACTTCTTCATGAATAAATTAGAGATGAAAGTTTAACTGATCCCCTTGCATTTTTATGGAAGGACCTCATCCTAATTTACCTAAATGCTTTGAGTAAAAGGAAAGAAAATGTAAGAGGCCAAGGTGGAAAGGTTAAAATCTGCGTTTAAAGGGAGGGGTTTTTTTCAACACACCACAACACACGGACGCCGGATGCCAGCAACTGTTCTAATGATTCCTTACTCAAACATGTAAGGGAAAAACCAAAGAAAGGAAGAATTTTCTTTCTCTGCCAGTATTGCTTCTTAGAATGAAATGCTGCAGGTGTGACCAACGATTCTTGGTTCAAGAAATTCCTCACAGATAGATTTTCTATACATATACACGTGTGTGTGTGTGTGTGTGTGTGTGTGTGTGTGTGTGTGGATTATATATATAGCAAACACAGGAGGGGAGACTGAACAATCTGTATTTAAGGTATTATTTTCCTCAATGGAGCTCAAACTCTGTGGAAATGGCATTTGTTTTTCATCAAACACTTCTAGGATATGCTTCAGCGAGTGACCTATTTCAGCATTTTCTCCACTGATGCATTTTTAGTACTAGGCAGGCAGGCCAGGAGATGGGGTGTGGGGCCCAAGTATCAGGTTTTCCCATATAGGATCAGACCAGTTGGGCTAATGGTTTTGGAATCCCGCCTCTGGCATTGGCCATTACCTGATGCTTCAGAAGCCAGGAATGAATTTGCATGACCCCAGCCCTTGAGATGTCCCCTGTGGAAAAATAGGAAATTGGCGAGTAGGATCATTTCACGGATGTGCTGAAGTTGTCATTCTTAGAAATCCGTGGCTTCAGCTCTGTGCCTGGGAAGTTCACCTGCAAATGCATTTTGAGCGGTTCCCATCTGCAAATTGCTGGTTTTATAGGGAGAGGAGGAAGCCTGAGAGTCCATTCTTAGTCTCCCTTGCCTTTGGCTATTGAAAAGGTTGCTAAATACCATGTCCCGATAATATTGGGGTTGGATGTGCAAACTCGTCAGGCATGACTGAAACAGCGAGAAATAATACTGTTTCGAAAGGGTCCAAGAAGAAAATTAAATCATTCCGATCCACTGGTTTTTGTTTTGTTTTGTTTTGTTTTAATGGCAGTTTAGCATGCAGTTATTAAATGGTAGAGAAAAAAGAAAAAGAAAAGAAAAAATGGAAGCAAATCTATCCGTGTCATGATTCCACTATGCCCTTAAAACTTTAAGGATGCTTGAGGTTGTATATGTGTGCTTTAGGTTTTAAATTACGTCTCCCTGGCATAAAATCATTGTGACGTCTCATCGCGCCTTGTTCTAATAAGGTAGACTTTCAAATCTTGTCCGTGGCCGGTCACAGACACATTTTGAATGGAGCCTTTTTAATTGTAAGTTTTTCATAACTGTTACATCCGTTTCAAAAATAAATAAACCTCAGGGATAAGACAGACTGTTTTCATCCCCTTTCCACAGGATCCCATATTTTAATAAGCATTCTAAGTTAGTGATAACCAAAAGCTGTGTGACTGGAGATCCTTATTTTATATCCTGGTGGGTTGTTTTCTTTTGTTTGTTTTTTGTTTTTTGTGGGGTTTTTTTTTTTTGCTAAAATGACTAAAGCTTCTGCAATATTCACTGTGATCACCTTTAAAAATTTTGACATCTTAATTAGCGTTGGGGGGGGGGGGTGTTAGAGACCATTTTTACCAAAGAGAAGCACAGCCTTTTCAAAGAGTCCCACAGACTGGCTATGTATATTTTTTGAACGTTAAAAGTCTTTTTTTTTTTTCCCTCCCCACCCCCCGTCCTCTTTTGATTATTTTTCTGGAATGAATGTCTGTTTCCCTTTCACCATTTGCCGTTACAGGAGTATAATTCCATGATCCCTTTCTTCTCCATGCAACTTCCTCTAAACAAAAGGACACAATAAATAAACACAGGAGATAAGACAGTTCCCCCCCCCACCCCCACCTCCCAACCCCCTTCCCTTGAATGTCTTGAGCAGCCGGAACCACTTTAGTCCTTCAAATATTGTCCTGAATTAGTATCCACGCTGATGCAGTGAGGCTAGAGTGTATAATAATGCACACTCCCAACTGTAATATGTGTATTGATATATATTTTTTCTAGTTCTTTTGGCAAACCTATCTTGCTGACTATACTGATGAAGGTTGCAAGTAATTGTGTACGCGTTTCTGTGAAAGATAAATGACCTTCCTTCCCAAGGACGCTTGGCCAGGCCTTAATCCTGAGCGTGTGTGCGCGCGCGCGCGTGTGTAACTGTTTTTTGAAGGCCTGACAAGGCATTTTGATCATTTCCTCATTTTGAGGCCTACCCACGGCCTCCTCCGTGGCCCCCCTCTCTGAAACGTTATTATTCTGTCGTGAGCCCTTCTCTGGCCAGGATGTTACTTCATTTCCACCTTTTGTCTCAGCCTGAATGTGAATGATGTTCTTTCGGCAATATACGGCCGTTTAAACTCCCCGTTGCTGCCTTACATAAATATACAACACCCGTCTCGCCCTATAACTCACTTTAGGCCTGGAAAAATAGTGACTTCCTTTATTGGTCAGATTCTCCCGCAATTCCCAACAGCTGTATGTTCTCACCTTTGAGGATCCACTCCGTCCGATTTGTATTTGTCTCAGCACTACGGCTGTGGATTGCCAATAAAAACGAGTCCCATTTTTATAACCCCTGAGAACACAGGGGCCGGCTTTCCGGAGACACGGATACCCCCGCCCACCCCCCGACCCCCCAAAAACAAACAAACCAAACCTCCCCACAACTTACCAAAAAGTGGTCTTTTTGTCTCAAGGACAGATGGCCTTCGAAGCGAGTGGGTCGGGGATTCAGTAAGGCATGAAACGTGGTCTCTGGGCCCATTCATTTCCCTCAAGAAAATCCGTGTTTATTTGCTTCCTTAAGAGAACAAACGGGGTGACAGGGCATATCATCATTAAAGTGACACGTGCTCCTCGGTATATGGGATACCCATATATGCAAGAGACTGTCTAAAAGGAATACCAAAATTCACATTCCATTAGTTCCTTCACCTCTGCTAAGAAGTTCAGTTACATCCCTGTGCCTCTGAATTGACAGGGATTTTTAAATGGGTGGATTATATCGGATTTATGTATTTATTCATTTGTTTGTTTTTAAAGCTTATTTATTTTAATTAGAGTTTTTCTCTCTTTCTTTTCTTTTCTTTCTTTCTTTCTTTCTTTCTTTCATGAGAGAGAGAGAGAAAGAGAGAGAATACAAGCAGGGGAGGGGCACAGAGAGGGAGGGAGACACAGAATCTGAAGCAGGGTCCAGGTTCCGAGCTGTCAGCACAGAGCCCAAAGTGGAGCTTGAACTCACCAACCATGAGTTCATGGCCTGAGCTGAAGTCCAACTCTTAACTGACTGAGCCACCCGGGTGTCCTTTGAATTTATTTCTTAAAGGAGATGATGTAGGAAAAAAAAGTTGCTTTCAGAATGGAAATCACTACACAGTCAAAAGGTGGTAGTATAATGGCTAAAAGCACTGTATTTAGTTATGGATGCTCACGGGTTGTGGAACTGAGCTCCATTTCTGCTTAAGAACTGGAGAATTTGGAACAACTTCCCACATGTATCTGAGCCTCAGTTGCTACCTCTGTCAAATGGGGGCTCACTACGTCTCTGTCCTGTTTTGCGCATTAAAAAGAAAAACTGCATTAATGAGTAAAGTCCAAAGTGCTCTACAAATGGAAGATCACATTTTTTTTTGTCCTCTGTAATAAAGTTGTGGCTAATATATACAATTTTTATTCTTTTAATTCATTCATTTATTTTTGAGAGAGAGACAGACAGACAGAACACAAGCAGGGGAGGGGCAGAGAGAGAGGGAGACACAGAATCCGAAGCAGGCTCCAGGCTCCGAGCTGTCAGCACAGAGCCTGACTCAGGGCTCGAACTGATGAACCTCGAGATCATGACCTGAACTAAGTCAGACGAGTAACTGACTGAGCCACCCAGGGGGGCCCCGTACTATATGCAACTTTGAAATAGCAATGTTCTGGAAAAGCAGGGGCATGAGATGGAGAAAATGAAGACCTTGGGCATCCTGGATTCGTGCCACAAAACCACACACTGAAGGGAAAGGGCAAGAATATTAAATACTAACGCGTCAAAGCTGCACTTAAAAAGGACGTAAACTCGAGGAACAGGGAAATTTGCCAGATTAAAGTCAGTGACACCCCTCTATTTTATGACCTCGCAGCTCTCCACAGGAGGAAGAAGGCTGACTGCTGACATACAGCATGTGTTAGCAGAAGGGACTGCCTGCCAGCTCTTTGCCAAGTGCACACCGACAATTGTTTCTGTCGTGTGCAAAGCTCTGGCTTTGGGAGGTGTTTCCTTCCGTGCTCCCAGCATCACCCCCGAAGCACGACTGATGACTTTGGAAAGGCACCTACCTGTGCTCAACCCATTAAACCTGCCCCCCCCCCCCAAGGCGGCTCCCAAACAGACTCACATGATCTTTTCAGTATTTACCCCGAACGCGGCCGAGGAACGCACGGTCTCTTCATGTCTACACCTGCTCCTCGGATGGATGCGCAGAAGGAGCTTCTTGTAAGTTCTCTTCTACGCCCCCACGTCGGACCCAAATCTCCAAAACTGTCCCTCGGAGGAACTGAACCTTTTCTTCGGGTCAAACTGCTCCCTTGTCAGTGGGGAAATTTTTCTGCTCCAGGTGAAATGTTACCAAGTACGTTTCCCCCCACGAAGCCCTGGACTCGAGCTGTTTTATTTATCTGACCGATCCGAGGACTGTAAAACGTGCTGTTGCACATTGTAACATAAGCCTTTTTTTTTTTTTTTTTTTTCCTAAAGTGTGCCCTGAGTATTTGCAATTGTTATCAGGCCCAGATGTATCCAAGTGTCAGCGAGGAGCTCTGCTAGCTGGTTCAGATATACAGAATGTAATTAATTAGCTCAAAGGCCTCTGCTCCAAGTTTGTAGTAGAAGGAGCGCCTGAGAATAACCATTTGCTCCTCTCCCCTCCCTCCCCTCCCCTTACCCCCCCTCCCCTCCAAAATGGTGGCAAAAGGTGAGAATCTATTGTTCGTGATGCCGAAGGTCTGAGAAAGAGCAGATTCATGTTTCGATGGAGATTCCCGCCCCCCCCCCCCCGCCCCTCCGTGGCAAAAGTTAGCTGGGGGGGAAAAAAAAGATTAATAAAAAGCTGGGAGCGGAAGTGGACGGGTTGAGAGGGTCTCAAAGGGGACAAAGTGGTCCTCGCTGCATTTTAAGACGGTGTGCTGAAAATCCCAAATCACATTATTTTTGCTTTCTTCTCCGTCCAGATTCTCCCTTCTAGACCTTCAACTTTTAGAAACGTGTCCAAGAAGGAGCGTTTGCATTTTATAGGCAACGCTTCCCAACCTGTGCCCCGTCCAGTGCGCTGTGCTAGAGAAAAGGTTCTTAGGTACCAGGAAGAAAGCAAAAAAGGTATGATGCAACCAAGGATGGGCGTATGGTAAGCTGAGCTGCATTCTTAAGAGCACTGATCAGTATATTAGTTTCGGGGTGGGGGGAAGGCACACCAAACAAAAATAGGGGAGTCGTTTACCCAATGCAGTACACATTGGTGAAGGCAGCGTAATTCCTTCCTGACCCTTGCAGGAAATCAGTTTATGCCCTGAAGCATGAAATTTGATTGTAATTATTTTAGCTTGCTCGGCTACATATGTTATTGATGTTCTTTCCTAAAAATCACCAGCCTTTTAGAAACCCTGCCATAGTACTTGACTCCATGACCTGTAAGGTATACATAATAGAAAATAAACCATGCAGGGTTTCTCTATTGATTGTTCCACAGAAACTCTCTCTTCCTAAAGAGCAAAGCCCCAGTGTTCTTATAATAGTTGTATATAAAAACAAGACTCTATTTACAAACGTCTCTATGCTTCTAAAAGCTGCAAAGTCCGTATGAGTTAACCAACTGCCTAGAAATCTCATGTATTCTGAGAAAATCCAAAGTTCCATAGAGACTTTGCCCTTCGCTTAGAAAATGTTGTGTCCTATTGGGGGCGGGGGGGGGGGGTTGTTTGTTTTGTTTTTACAATTACAGTGAAGTGACAAGTTGGGACAATTATCCACATGACAGAGGTCTCTGAGTGTGTTACTGAAAATACACACTGAGGTGAAGATCCCATGAAGTTACATGTATTTATCAAAGTTTTTTTTTTTTAATGTTTTAATGTTTATTTTTGAGAGAGAGCGAGCGAGCACGAGTGAGGGAGGGGCTGAGAACGGAGGGAGACACAGAATCTGAAGCAAGCTCCAGGCCCTGAGCTGTCAGCCCAGAGCCGGATGTGGGGCTCGAACCCACAAAATCATGACCCCAGCCAAAGTCGGGACGCTTAACCGACTGTACTTATCAAAGTTTTCAAATAACTTTCCAATTCCTCACTTTGCCTTCCTGCTGAATAAATGAGTGAAGATGCTAGTCTTGTAAATAAATAATAAATCAGTCAGATAAGCCAGGTAAAATCAGATTACAACTTCCTGAATCCCAAACTAGAGACTTGTGGTATTTATGGGTTTGCTTGCAGACCTACTCTCCTTCCCCAGCTGATTCTCTTATCTTAGGAAAATCAAAGACTTTTCCTGGAAAGCAGAGAAAGCTCGTTTTCATAATACAGAAATACATGCCAATATCTGTACATTTTCTGTTAGTTTGCTCTTTGGAGAAGGCTGCCTTCCAGCCTGAGCACAAAAACCTAACTGAAATAGAATTAATTTTTTTTAATGTTTATTTTTGAGAGAGAGAGAGAGAGAGAGAGAGAGAGAGAGAGAGAGAGCACAGGCAGGGGAGGGGCAGAGAGAGAGGGAGACACAGAATCCGAAGCAGACTCCAGGCTCTGAGATGTCAGCACAGAGCCCGATGCAGGGCTGGAACCCACGAACCACAAGACCATGACCTGAGCTGAAGTCAGACGTTTCACCAACTGAGCCACCCAGGCGCCCCCGAAATAGAATTAAATCCTGACTACGTCTTGAATCACCATCCAAATGCCCTGCTACACCAAATTTTACTCAGAATTGTGAGTGGCTTCAGCTACCTGTCTTTTTTACTTTATGCTCTGCTTCCAAATACTTTTTAAAAATTTACTTATTTAGGGGCGCCTGGGTGGCTCAGTCGGTTGGGCATCTGGCTTCGGCTCAGGTCATGATCTCATGGCTCCTGAGTTTGAGGCCCACATCGGGTTCCGTGCTGACAGCTCGGAGCCTGGAGCCTGCTTCCGATTCTGTGTCTCCCTCTCTCTCTGCTCCTTCCCCACTCGTGCTCTGTCTCTCTCTCTCTCTCAAAAATAAATAAATGTTAAAAAAAAACTACTTATTTATTGGGGGGGGAGGAGGGGCAGAGAGAGAGGGAGAGAGAGAATCCCAAGCAGGCTCTGCACTGTCAGCACAGAGCCTGACACGAGGCTCGAACTCACAAACCGTGAGATCACGACCTGAGCCGAAACCAAGAGTCAGGAGATCAACGAACTGAGCACCCAGGCGACCCTCTGCTTCCAAATCCTTAATGCCAAAATACTCTGTGGCATGTGCCTGACCACAACTGTGTGATCAGACATGACCAGCTAGCCCCCCGGAATTTCCATCTTACCAAGTAAGAGCAGTATTACAGAAACGAATCACGCAATTAATTCTTGATTATCCCAGCAATAAGGACAGAGCGGGGGGGACAGCGAAGAGTGTGAATACCCAGAGAAACAGGACTGCAGAGGTGGCTGGGAAGGATGGGAGGGTTTTCTGAGGAGGGATGTCTGAAACGAGATTGGAAACTCCAGTAGGAACTAAGCAGTCAGGTGGGAGGCGAAACACTTTTCACACCGAAGAAACATCTCTCTTTCGCAGTGGGATGAATGCACTTGGCTTTGCTTGGCCGTCTGACCTCTTCCTTTAGAGGGAAAGTCAGTCTCAGCACATTCGGGACAAGGCATGTGCGTGAAACCTATTCTGCCGGTTGCCAGAGGGGCTGTTGTAATCTCAGGACATCCCTGTGACTCTCTGTGACGCCACTGTGATTTTCCTTCAGACTTTGCTCCCATGGCCCCTGATTTGGCTCTGGCGAGGCATCAGGAAGCCTCCTGCGGAAAGGCTGTGCTACCCCAGAGGTAAAACTCAAACCACACCTAATTTCAGGGGCGAAGAGCTTATGATATAAAGAGACAGAGGACTTCACAAGATATCAGAATATTCAAAAAGAGGATGAAAGAGAAATGGCAGATAATGAAGGGACAAGAAAAAAGGAAACCTCTTCCTTTCTAAAGAGGATTCCTATATTGGTCATAAAATAAAGAGGCACCTAAATGCTTCAAGGAGCAGCAGCAGGTAAATAACGGAGTGGAAATGGGAGAACACACGTGTTTCTATGCGAATATGCTCAACTTTCTGCCGCCCCCCCCCCACCATCCCCACCTGGTTAGATCGTGCAGGCTCTCACACCTCCTCTTATGAGATAATTTTCCCCTGAAGCCTTCGTCCTGCCAAGTCAACATGGCTTATGAAAATCAAGTTGTATTCTGTATATTTAATACATCATCTCTAAGGATAATCATTCTGGAATCTGAACTTGTTTCTGTTATCTAGCTCTGCTTGACAATGATTTATGAACCAGAAAACAAGACAGCTTCATTTTCATAAAGCAAACGGAACCTTCTGGACCAGGAGGAGCTGTGAAACTCGTTTTGACTGGTAAACTGAAACAAACATGACATAAAAGTCAATACAATCGCACCGCTGGGTTCTCATCGCGCAGTGTAACTTTTTCCCCCAATCCAGCAGGATGACAGTTGAAATGTTGCATGATCCAATAGCAATTTTTATCTTACTAATTACCAGCCTGGTGTGATCAGGAAGGGCGCTGAGAAATGGAAATAAACACATGACAATCATCTCCTAGAAATGTCAGGCTCACTCAGGAAAAGAGAGCTGGGGGAAAAAAAAATGTTTTGGAAGGAAATATTTTACAGTTTCTATTAAAAACTCTTTGATGTCTTTAACTTAAAAAGATGGCAATATTATATGCCTGATGTGGACATAATTTACCAATAGTAAATGCTACTCATGATGCGAATTTGCAAAATAATTTAATGATGTACGTGAACTACACTGAACATTGCGAAGATAGTCTTTTGCCCGTATGCATACATGACATGTGCCTAATTACGGTAATAAACTCTTTGCTGATTCACATGGGAGGGAGGGAGGTTTTTCAGAGTAGTAGAGAGAACAAAGCACCGTAGTTCATACCTGAGTGTCGTCACTTATTTGGGGCAAGTCTTTTTCTTTTATTATAGAGAGAGACACAGAGCGCAAGCAGGGGACAGGGGCAGAGGGACGGGGAGAGAGAGAATCTTAAGCAGGTTCCACACTCAGCATGGAGGCCAATGCAGGCGCTGCAACCCAGGACCCTGGGATCATGACCTGAGCAGAAATCAAGAGTCTGAGGCTCAACCAACTGAGTCCCCCAGGCACCCCTGGGCAAGTCCTTCTATTCACTAGGCATCATTGTTCTCCTCTATTAGAAGGGGACGATTAATAATCATATGAAGCCTATTGGATTGTTGAGAGAGGATAAAATGACATTTCGCTCTGTGTGCCTTCTTTTGTTGTTCTTGTTGAGTTGTTTGGCAAGCATTACGGGATATCTGCCCCCTTCTTCTGCTTGCTTTTGGAAAATAAGACAAAGGTGAAAACTATTCACATGGTATCCACTACTTTGAAATGTAAGACGAGAATTTATCAAAATCTTCTAAAACTACGCCACAGTGGTAAAGTTACATCATGAACACATCTGGGCAAAATGGAATGATAGTGCCTTAAGTGCCTGATTTAGTCTTTGAAAATGGTCTTAAAAGGAGACAGGAACATAAAACAATAGTCATTTTAATGGACTGCATTTGGCTAACTTCAGCGTCTGAATAATTGATTTGAAATCATAATCCTCATACATATTGTTAACTATCAGAGGTATATAAAAAGTATTAGATGGAACACATGAGATCTCACCTAATTCCCATGTATGTTAAATGATCTTTGTCTACATTTGATTTAAATCTGATAGACTACAGAAACACACTTCCATTGCAGAAGCAAAATGCACCATTTGCAGAGGTCGGGGGGGGGGCGCTATTTTTGTCTACACCAAAGGCTACTCCATGATTGTGTCAGAAGTATTTTTTTTTAATGTTTATTTACTTAGTTTTGAGAGAGAAGGAGAGAGTGGGACCTAGGGATGGGCAGACAGAGAGACAGAGAGAGAGAGAGAGAGAGAGAGAGAGAATCTCAAGCAGGCAGATTTCACTCCATTAGCACAGAGCCCAAATGCAAGAGCTCAATCCCATGAACCATGAGATCATCACCTGAGCCAAGATCAAGAGTCGGACACTTAACCAACTGAGCCATCCAGGCGCCCCAACATCAGACAGATTTTTAAAAGTGAAATGAGATAAAGGAGCAGAGGTGGGTCTTTGGACTCATTTCTACTGCTTCTCTATTCATCTATTGTTACTTTTTAAATCTATTGTTATTTTTTTTTTGAATTTTGAAATGTATATTCTAAAGATGAATAAATGATGTACGTACACCTTAAATTCTTGGTGTTTTAAAAAAAAAAACACAAACCCTTATACCTACCACCCACTCATCATACTACTCTCTGGGATTTTGTGTTAACAATTCCATCCTTTTCTTTTTTTTTTTTTTTTTTTAGACTTTTTTTTCACATTCATATGGATCTCTAATCAGTATGAGATTTGGATTTACTTTTTAAAAACTTTTACGGGAATGGGAGTCATATGTGTGTCTCTTTCACGGTCTTCTTTTGTTCAACCTTAGGTTTTTGTGATCATTGATGGTCATACATGTAGCTATTCCCTTTTTCCAGCCTATAGTTTCCATTGTATGAATATGCCATATGTATATATATATATATATATATATATATATATATACACACACACACACACACACACATATATTCATTCTACTGTTGATGG
This sequence comes from Panthera leo, assembly GCF_018350215.1. NCBI lineage: Eukaryota > Metazoa > Chordata > Mammalia > Carnivora > Felidae > Panthera > Panthera leo. Next base: position 13,906,010 of record NC_056684.1, on the reverse strand, counting down.
ACATCTGGGTTATTTCAGTTTTAGACTATTTTGAACAGTGTTGGGCACTTTTAGAACCATTTCTTCAGGTGTACTTCTAGAAGCCAAATTACTATGTTGGAAGATTCACACATTACCAAGTTACCTGATAATGTCCAACTGTTGTCCAAGATGGCCGTCTCAATTTATTTCCCATTCAGCCGTGATGAGAACTCCCATTGCCCTAGATCCTCACCAAATCAAAGTAATCAGCATATTCATTGAAACATGATTCAATCTGGGGACAACAGATCATCAAGGTGACATTTTGATTTTACAATCCTTGTCCCAGAGTCTAATAAACGTAGTGAGTTGAACTGAAATCTTCTTAGCTAATTAACCCAACATTGGTGTTTTCTGTGGGACACTAAAACAGAGTCAACATGCTTGTCCAGGCTTTCGGCCCAAACTCTCTGACCAATTGGAATGTCATACAGATTCTGGAAACTCAAAGTTGGAGGTGAGGAGCTAAATTATACCATGAGATGTACAAAGGACTGATAAGGAATCCACCTTTGCTCCCTGTATGCCTTGTTTGGGCATAGATGGGAAGAAGGATTACAACTACTCCTGCTCAGGCGGTTTGCCAAGGAAGGGAAAACCCAAACAATTGATTTTTGATTGAGGAAGACCAGCCAGGTGATTCTAAATTTCTTCTTCATTTTACATATTGTACTGTTGTCTTTGAATGTCAGTGCATCAGTGTTCAGAAGTTAAACAGCTGTTTAGACACATGAATGTCCATAAATCCTCAGTCGATGATTTTGACTAATTACCCCACTGTTTTACACGTAAAGACTTCATCAAAAAATATTTTCTCAATGGGATCAAATGTGGTAAGCTTGGCAAATTTACAGACTTTAGATAAGTCTAATTCTTAATGATTTCTCGCAATAAATAGACTAAATGATTTTATGACCAGGCATGTGACTGATGAGGAACAGTTACGTATCGACAGATATTAAAAATGTATTTATGTTAACTAGATCGTGTGAACGGTAGCATTTTCCGAGGACAGTTTCTCCGTTCATCAAATTAATGGTTTTCCTTCAGGTGAAGAGACATAAAGTACTTGAAAAAGGTTAGGTTAGGTCCTCATGTGGTGACCAGACCCCACTGAAAAATACACGATTTAATCATTTCCTTTCTAAGAAAAATCAGCCGTAGTTACTATATAATTAATCTATCAGCAGCAGTTATTGTATTGACTATAAAACAGACAAAAATATGGGCCTGACCCTGCCTTGTCTTCTTGTTCAGGTGGGAAGAGAGGTGGTCTGAAATATGAACCATCATCTTTGCGCCTAAATTAGCCAAGTGAAAAGGGGAGACAGAATTTAGGAGGGCGTTTTTAAACAGACTGAAACAAAGCTATTAAACTGACAAAATGTAACCTGACAGTTTCACTTTGTGAACTACGTCTTGGAATATTTGTACAACCGAGGAACAGAAAGACCATATGTGGGGACAGAGATAAAGGTCTCAATTCTTCTTGGGTTGTTTATTTTCAAAATAACACCTTTTGAACGGTTAAGTATTTTAGACACGTTCCAATAATTTGCCTGGAGCCAGTTTGGGGACTGCCTAGTGGTGCTTCCTTGTCCTTATACAGTGCAACCGCCTCGAGATCATCTGCAAACTGTCCGCTATAAACGCGGAAGCATATGTGCAAGTTAATGAAGACAAGCATGGATGGGATTCAATCTCAGATTGAGACGCTACGGCTCTTCTCTTCTGATGTGTGTCTGTTTCTTGCAGGTACCCGGTTTTGATGGCCCCGGGCAAACAGGAGCAGAAATCCCAACACAGGATGGAGGAAAGGATAGACGCAGTTACTCATTCTTCCAACCAATGTTTGTTGATTACCTACTATGTTGTGGGTCCTGAGCGCGGTGCAGTGATTTTCATTCAAAAGGAGGCACTCCACAGAGAGACTCTTTGATTTCTCGCTTGAGAGAGTGGCGGTGGGAATCAGCACATACATCCAGTAACGAGTTGAATACACATCCAGGGCAGCATATAGTAGATAACTTGACACTGATACTGTCTCCACTGCCTACACATGGCTGATGTTTTGCTCTGAGTTCTAGTACTGAAGTGAACGATACATTTGACTCTAACTTGCTTTTAAGTCACAGAACAATTTGGCTGAATTTTACTGGATGTCGTAAGATTCTCTTGATATTGTGTGTGTGTGTGTGTGTGTGTGTGTGTGTGTGTCCCCATCCTTATTTTTAGTATGGATTTCAGGCTATTGCCGACAATCCTTCAAATGTTTTGATCAAGGTCATATATGAGACTACTTATCGTGTTAAGAATAAACTCAGCCCCTATGAAGATGTATGTCCTGTTTATACATGAGCTCTAAACCAAGTTTATAATTTTATTACATTCACAAAGCAATACATGTTTATTTTTCAAATTTAAAACACTTAACGAAACGTTCGCACTGTGGGGTCTCTGGGTTTAATACCAGCCATCGCAGGTAAACGGACGTAAGCCAAGAAAGGAAAGGAAGGAAGAAAGGAAGAAACACCTTACAGGATTTCTGTATCTTGAAATAAAACTTTGCCCTTTGGGAATGCGACACGAACCACCGAATATATTGCGATTCATGCTAGCTTACAGAAACAGAGACACGGACTGCGGAAATTTCAAAGGCATCTGGTGTAGGCCTTGCCTACCTGGAACGTGCTTCCAGAATTTCAGTTCTGGCCCGTGTTCCTCTTTCCCGCCGTGGACTCCACAGACCTTTGGGCCAGGAGAGCTGAAGAGATACTCCTGGCCCATAGCATTACTGAAGGAAGCAGGCGGCGACAAGATTACCCCGGAAAGCCATTCATTATGCGTTTTCAATATCCTCTAAAAGGGTTGCCCACCCCTAACTACATATTTATACATATTTACTTGATAATCAATAAAGGAAAATGGCTGCATTATTTTGATTAAAATATCAACCCTACGTGTGACTATAAAATCACATTTAAGAAGCCAGAAAAGGGGAGATAGGAGTTCATGCCTCCCTCCAGCCTATGATATATGAGATTTTCAGGCTGTGAGGAGAGCAGACACATTAAGAAAATAGTGCTAATGATATTAAAGTACTTTACAAGGCTTGTTACTAAGAGCTGACGAACCTGTCAAGTGTATAATGTAGGAGGCTATCGTAACGTTCTCAGAAAACCATACCTCTACTCCATTTCACTGCAATCTCCTAATAATGGAGCTGCTATAAATTCTCGCCAGCAATGGGACAGAGCCATGGCTTCTCACCCCAATGTGAGGACATGATAAATATAAAAGAAAATGGCTGTCAGTTTTGGCTCCTGAACCTTATTACAAAGTCTTAATCTTACTGGCCTCAGCACCTTTTATCACCGCCTTGTTATGAGCTGATGGCTTTTTTATTTGCTGGGAAATGGAGGATGTGTCATTTGATGTCCTTTTATGTAGCCACTGCTCTGTCCTCTCACGGAAAAAAAAAAAAAAACACAACATTTTATATGTTTATTACAGTAACCAATTAAATGCAAGGCTCCCGCTGTTGGCTCAGGTACTGTGTGCGCTTAGGATCTAACAGAGTCTGGATTTAAATACATCATTAGAAGTATTTATGTGAATGGGACCCAAATAGGAAATTAATTTCTTCTCGGCACTGGAGATAGGGCCTGTGCAATATTCGTGATTGTTTATACTCGCTCTTATTGTTTACCGGGATTGGTCATTCTTGGTTCCAAGGTCGGCCGGAAATCCCAGGTCTCCCTTTTCTTCTTCCTTCAAACGTCTCAGCTCCGAGGAAGGAGGCCTCGTAAACCCAGTCGGGCTCAAACTCGGCTCAGGTTCAATCAGCGTGATCCTGAAGATGAGATAAATTGCAATTATCTAAATATTAGTCTAAAACTCTCGCAGCTCACTTCCCATCGTCCTCGTTTGTGGCAAATGGGAGAGTCTGAACTTGGCCTGAAGCGCTGACCCTGACAGAACCTCTCTACCCACCGGAACTGCTCCAAAGTGCTGAAATCAGGTACTTAACAGAACCTGACATTGATGGGCTGGTTTCAAGCTGCGGCCAGAGATTCCATCACCGGATCTGATCTTCAATTTGTGTCCATAAACACGCGATGGCCCCGAGTGTCTATGCACAGAGAGCTTTATCCTGACGGTTGGCCCCTGCCAGCTGAAAACCAGGCCCTTGGGTTGGGAAATTACCAATTTCATGCAGGGGTGGGGCTTGCGTGGTGTCTGTCCGCGTTCGAGCGGGTGCCCAGCATATGTTTCTCTTCGCCCAAGGCTTCTGCATTCCAGAGTCAAAGGCCAAGGGTCCCCGGAGATTTATTTCTCTGTATCTCGGAGGAAATTGCCAAGTTGATGGTTCCAGGAGGCAGTGTCTACGTGAAGCTAGCAAAATGGATTTAAAAACAACAATTCGGTGCTATGACTGGCACCCTCTGTCAACGACATTCTAGCAAATAATTGATTTGACTAAGTTTTTAATGCAATGAATTATTCATTTTCCTAAAGAGACGGAATTAGAATTAGCTGGTAAAGCAAGCATTGTCGAGGCAAAATTCACACTCTCTCCTTATTTACTGTATCATGAGAAATTGCCTGGGTTACGCAGGAACCTATTTTGTTCTGATACCTAGTGCTGGGCCGTGGGAAGAGATGGAAAATACTTGAAGATGTTCTTTTCTTTGAAAAGGAAAGTATTTGAGCACTTCTGTTTCCTGGATGCACGTGCCATGTAAGAGTGAAAAATCTCCTTGAGTTTTGTTTGTTTGTTTGTTTTACCTCGTCTTTTCACTTGTAATTCTCCGTTGAAGGTGTATTTATGCTTGAAATGCAACTTTGGCATATTGGGGGGGGGGCACCAAAATGGCCCCTCCTGTGATTGTTCCTGAAATAAGACGTTCGTGATTTGCCACTCCGGGAGAAAAGACCTGATGAAAATCTTAATGCGCTGGAAAAAACCAAACTGCATGTCTAGAAAGTTCATTAATAAAGAAATAACCCTCCCCATATAAAGGCGGGCAGTCCCCTTCACAATCTTCCCCTTCCTCTTCTCCCCAAGTACAAAAAGTACAGTGAAATCTACACATGCAGAGTAATGAGACAGAGCAGTCTGTCGCCAGTAACCCAGAGACTCTTGGCCCCTCGGAAGAGGTGATCGGGTTAACTGGTCTGTGACTCACAGTATCACCTCTCACTGACTTTCACTGTGCATTTCTCAGTCTGCTTGGAAGAGAGGAAGAGGAGTCTACTCCCCACGCTCATAAAGAGATCGTTCCCTTGTGTGCGAATCGCGTGTTGCATTTTAGGCAACTTTTGCACGTGTATTTCTTTTAGCTCAGGCTCACAATCGTGCTCTCGTAGAAGATGGGGGAAACATAAATGTGCTCATCCATCAGACAAGGGGTCAGATACAGCGCAGGATGCCCAGTTAAATTTCAAGTGGGGACACCTGGGTGGCTCAGTCGGTTGAGCATCCGATTTCGGCTCAGGTTGTGATCTCACGGTTTGTGAGTTTGAGCCCCGCATCGGACTCTGCGCTGACAGCTTTGAGCCTGGAGCCTGCTTCCCATCCTCTGTCTCCCTCTCTCCCTGCCCCTCCCCCGCTCAGGCTGTGTCTCCCCTCTCAAAAATAAAAATAAAACATTTAAATTTCAAGTTCAAATAATGACTACCTTTCTAAAAAATTTTTTTTTTTACATTTATTTATTTTTGAAAGACAAAGCCAGAGCACAAGTGTGGAAGGGGCAGAGAGAGAAGGAGACACAGAATCCAAAGCAGGGTCCAGGCTCTGAGCTGTCAGCACAGAGCCTGACGCGGGGCTCGAACCCACGAACCGTGAGATCACGACCTGAGCCGAAGTCAGACGCCCAACTGACAGAGCCACCCAGGCGCCCCAACAACTACCTTTTTAGTAGAAGATATTTTAGTCCCAAATATTTCATGGGACGTATTTCATCTTAAAAAAGTTATTAGTTTTTTATCTGAAATTCAAATTTAACTGGACATCCTGAATTTTTATGTGCTAATAAGTAAATAAACCCCAATGGAGGGTTGAAAACGAATTTTCCAGCTCAGGCCAGTAGTAAACGGCAGAGTTGCTGGACGTTATAAAAATTGCCAACTGTAAGATTTACATATATTATCTCAGTTAATCCCGACAGCATAAGATTATCCTCCCCTTTTTCCAGATGCGAAAACTGAGGTGCCCAGGGAGTGAATAACGTGCCCAAAGTCACAAAGCTGGCAGGGTAGGGGCATGGTTCCAGATCCATGGCTTTCTGAGCCCCCTGATGCCTTCACCCCTCTACCATGTCTGGGAGCTGGGATACTGGCTGCCCCCTCGCTGAGTCCCCTTCAGCTGCGTGTATCAGGCAACTGCTTGGTGGCTTTCAGGCCAGACATTGCAGACCCGCGTAAAGACGCCGGGAGACGGTCACCCACAGGCGTCCACCGAAGAATCACCAAACCGCCAGCTTTCATTGCTGCGTCAATAATCAAATTGCTGTTAGATATACGTATTCCCTACCCCAGCCCCCCAGCGGAGAAAAAGGAGAGAGAGAAAAAACACTTGAGAAGGAAAGAAATTGTGTTGGAACTTTTCCACCTGTCCAACATCTGCACACAAAGGTGGACCTGAGAGTTGTTACGTTTCCCGCCTGAGTTTCAGATTCTGCTCCTTGCGAATTGCCAACAATACACGGTATGGGATCTCTGGATGCCCAGACCATGCGGATACACGGACCATACTGTTACTTCCCTATCCGTGTGCTTATTTATCTGTCGGTAAGTCACTGAGTGTTTGAGGCCTCACTTTTATAAGCTCCGGCAAACTTCTGGACCCTTAGCAAACCATCAACGGCAGTGTCTTTCTCTACTTCCCGTGTGGCTCCCTTTTAAAAACGTCACTGCCTTGGGGCACCTGGGTGGCTCAGCCGATTAAGCATCCAACTCTTGGTTTCGGCTCAGGTCACCACCTCGCGGTTGCATGGGTTCGGGCTCCGCGCTGGCCGGGTGGCACCTGCTGGGGACTCTCTGGCTCCCTCTCTCTCTGCCCCTCCCCCGTTCATACTCGGCCTCTCTCTGTCTCAAAAATAAATAAAATAAACATTAAAAAAAAATTTTTTTTTAATGTTTTGAATGAAAATCCACCATACATATGCAGAGTTGGCGAAACCTTTAAAAATTCCACTGGTCTCATGTTAGTCCCAACCCCACCCCTCTGAAGGTCATAAGGTAGCCCTGAAGCTGGAATCTGGATGCTGGAGGAAATGGCGTCAGAGACAAGAGGGGAAACGATGGGTGAGAGGTCGGGAACAGAGGACATGGCGCATGGATTTCACAGTCTTCCTTCTTGTAAGTTTTAGCCAAAAGAGGGAGTGTCTTTGATAAAATGAGGGCATATCATGGACACAGCTCCCTTGTCCAACTCTGTGTTTGGGACCCGATAAGGGGTCAATTCAGAGCTTGCAGAGAAAGGGGGCATAGTTGACTTTTCCCGAGCTCCCCTCAGTTACAGCTGGAGAGGACCCAGGTCAGAGACCCTTCGTAGGGTGTCCCTGAATGAGGGACACTCAGCTTGTCAAGGGGAGCGCTGGGACCAGAAAGGGTCAGGAGTCCAAAGTCGAGGCCATCAGGTGCACAGCCCAGACCCAGGGCCAGGTGGCCGGTGCGACAGTGACTCAGAAGAGCCATTCTCATGGTGGGAGACGCCACGGTGACTGGGGAGCATCAGTGGGACCCGGCCAGGCTGAATGAGGCAGACCGTCAGTTCAAACAGACTCAGGGTGCCACCCAAGGATGTGGCCCTCACACCAAGTGTCACCGATGCAGGAAGCCGCCCAGAGCACCATCCTCTCTCTTGGTGGGAGAGGCCAGGATTCCTTGAGGACCCAGAGACCTAGTCTCTCCTTGAGGCTTGAGGACAAAGTGTGCATAACACTAATTCGGAGAAAAGAAAGGACGGGGTGTCTCTGGCCCACTGGAAATTTTATCTGAAGGATATTATATTGTCGGAAGACACTGACCAAATTCAACCATGATGCTGAGATGACCAGATTGGTCTCTTCCACGCAGCAAAAAAAGCAAGGAGCCATGAGAAAAATCAAACACATTTATACGTCTGGATCTAGTACCTGTTATCTATAGCTATACGCACTTTGCACGTGGGAGTGTTTTGGGAGTAACTGTGTGATCCTATCACACATGCTTTTGTAATATGTAAATGTGAGTCTCAAAGATGCTCAATTCTTTATGAGCCAAGAGTTGACCTACTCCGGGAATACTGGAGACGGGGTTTGAAACACTGGAGGCAGGTTTGAAAGCAATCAGGAGCCTGGCGCATATTTCCCTCTGTGAACCACACTGTGGTCATGGGTTGGGGATGTTTGGCTTGAAGATTCTCTGAGCTGGTCCCTTTATCGCTGAGGCTGTCCTCATCAGGAACCTCTCTTACATCAACATTTAGCCCCTGTGTTCCTCACGTCTATTCAAGTGGCAAACGGCAAGGGACAGAGCATCCCAGTTCAAACTAGCGTATAGGGAAGGGGACCACGTTGTCCTGCAGAGCCCGTACGTGGGGAGGGAGATTTGAGGAAGCATTTTCCATATTTCCATCTCTGCCCTTCTCAGCTCATTCTTGCAAACTGGCTGTCTTCTACAATCTCCTGGCACACCTCCCTGGCCTTGTCCTTGACCCACTCGCTAGGTCTCAAAAATCCGTGGGGAAAAGGGGGCTTTCTTGGTCTAGGTTATCTGCATGATCACCCTTGTATTAGTTTCTCATTGCTGCTATAACAAATCACCACCAACTCAGTGGCTTAAACAATATACAATTACTACCTTATAGTCTAGGAGGTCAGGAGTCTGAAATGGGTCTTGTTGGGTAGCCAAGTTCAAGGCGTTGGCAGAGTTGAATCCCTTTCTGCAGACTCTAATGGAAAAATCCATTTTTGGCCTGTTTTAGCTTCTGGAGATCACAGACCTTCTTCTATCCAAACTCCTTCCTCCCCAAGCCAGCAGTAGTGGGTTGGGCTCCCATATCTCATCCCTCGGGCCTCTCTGCTTCTCTCTTCCACATTGAAGTACCTTGGGGATCACGCTGGGACTTTCCAGATTTTGCAGAGTCTCCGCTCTATTTTAAGGTCAGCGGAACAGCAATCTCAATTCTATCTGGCACTTAAATTGCCCTTTGTTATGTAATATGCCATTTACACAGGTTCTGACTACCAAGATGTGATCCTATTTGGGAGGCCATCGTTCAGCTGCCATTAACCCTCCTGAACTAATGGTTTTGGCAAGAGAAGTGAAGTGTTCTGACTGGCTCGGCTTGGATCAGAAGTTATACCCTTTTGGCCAGCGGCGCAATTTATCTGACTGGCAGCACCTTCTGGAACCACGCATACTTGGGAAACAAAGAAGAAGGTGATTCTTTTTTGAAGAAGATGGGAGGGAACGGTGGCTATACAGACAATACCTGCCTTATATTTCTGATATTGGCATCCTAGAACAATTGCAAAGCACATCAAGGAACGGATATCTCCAAAGGCAGTGAAGGTCCACAGGAACTGAATATCCCTAGAAGGTCACAAGAAATCAGATTACGAGCTAAAAAGAAGGTCTTTGGCTACCTTGGAGACTGCGATTGGTAAGGCCTCTGAATATGTTATCTGAAATCTATCCTACGGTACCTCGCTAAAGCTGTGTCCCCAAAATAGCAACTATCAAATCATGTGTCTTAATAGGGGGGAGAGATTTGTGGACGGAGGCAGGCAGAGAAGTGACCGCCCTTCAGCACGTAGCAGTCAGAAGCGGAATGATGGGGGCCTGTTGCCAACCACACGTCACCCAAATTCGGAAAAGGCCCTGCAAGGAGATGATGTTCCTCCACGCGAGGCTTGTGGCCCCGCGGGCTGATGGTACCGCGTGACCACAGCGTGTTCCCTAGTGGTACGACCCGGAACAGAAGACTGAGCACAACCTACACGGGAGGTGGCTTGGAGAGAATCCCTTGAGAGAACAGGGAGTTACGCGGTTGTGCAACACACGGAAGAATTCGGTATTTCACAGGGGAAATTCTGTCAGAGCACAGCGTTCAACAGAGGAAGAGCAATCCAGGCGAAGCACTAGGCACACATGAAGTGTGAATTTCCTGGATGACATGTTAAAAAGGATGCGACACAATGAGAGACGAAGCTGACGCTGAGAATGGCAGCATTCCTGATTGCATGCGGAAACCTAGGATTTATCCCACCCCCCCGACCTACTGTACTTAATCGCTCTGTACAGGTTTCCCAAATACTTTCTCATACATTAATTCACTTGTTTCTTGTAATGAGCCTCTGAGGTAAGGAGAGCAATTATTATTGTCCCTCAGTTAGAGATGAGTCATTTCATAGCACCTTGTGCATATTGTTAGTGCGTCTTTCTCTACTTCACGCTAACCATTCTTCCTTCTTACTCCTTCCTTCCTTTCTTCCTTCCTTCCTTCCTTCCTCCACTCCCTCCCTTCCTTCTTTCCTTCCTTCCTCCACTTCCTTCCTTCCTCCCCTCCTTTCCTTCCTTCCTTCCTCCCCTCCCTTCCTTCTTTCCTTCCTTCCTTCCTTCCTTCCCTCCTTCCATCCTTCCTCCCCTTCCTTCCTTCCTTCCTTCCTTCCTTCCTCCCCTCCCTCCCTTCCTTCCATCCTTCCTTACTTCCTCCCTTTCTTCCTTCCTTCCTCCCTCCCTTCCTTCCTTTTCTTCCTTCCTTCCTCCACTCCCTTCCTTCCTTCCTTCCTCCCCTTCCTTTCTTCCTTCCTTCCTTCCTTCCTTCCTTCCTCCCCTCCCTCCCTTCCTTCCATCCTTCCTTACTTCCTCCCTTTCTTCCTTCCTTCCTCCCTCCCTTCCTTCCTTTTCTTCCTTCCTTCCTCCACTCCCTTCCTTCCTTCCTTCCTCCCCTTCCTTCCTTCCTTCCTTCCTTCCTTCCTTCCTCCACTCCCTTCCTTCCTTCCTCCACTCCCTCCCTTCCTTCCATCCTTCCTTCCTCCCTCCCTTTCTTCCTTCCTTCCTCCCTCCCTTCCTTCCTTTTCTTCCTTCCTTCCTCCACTCCCTTCCTTCCTTCCTTCCTCCCCTTCCTCCCTCTCTTCCTTCCTTCCTTCCTTCCTTCCTCCACTCCCTCCCTCCCTTCCTTCCTTCCTCCACTCCCTCCCTTCCTTCCATCCTTCCTTCCTCCCTCCCTTCCTTCTTTCCTTCCTCCCTCTCTTCCTTCCTTCCTTCCTCCACTCCCTTCCTTCCTTCCTTCCTTCCTTCCTTCCTCCCCTTCCTTCCTTCCTTCCTTCCTTCTTTTCTTCCTTCCTCTTTCCCTTCCTTTACTCCCTTCTTGCTGGCTTTCTTGATTGTTTCCTTTCATTCTTTCTTTTCAAAATCTACTTCCTTTCCAATTTATGAGTACTTAGTACCTCCAGTGTCTCCCACATGTCTTGAAAAACAGTTTCAATACCTTTGGTGGGAACTCAATTCATGCTCATTGCATGCATGTTCGGCAATCATTCATGAGTGATTGAGGAAATGAGTAAATATGGAACAAAGGAACCTTTCAACATATATGATCTAAGCATGTGGCTCAATAACTAGAAATGATAGCTTTAAACTAAATCCAAAGAAAGGAGAAAGAATAAATCAATGATGATAAAAGTATAAATTAGATTACATTAAGAAATGAAATCAATGAGAATATATCCAAACACTAGTCTCAACACACACACACACACACACACACACACAGACAAACTTCTGGAGATCTAACTTAGAATTTAAAAATAAGTAATTGGGGCACCTGGGTGGCTCAGTCGGTTGAGCCTCCGACTTCAGCTCAGGTCTTGATCTCACAGTTCGTGGGTTAGAGTCCCACGTCGGGCCCTGTGTTGACAGCTCAGAGCCTGGAGCCTGCTTCGGATTCTGTGTCTCCCTCTCTCTGTCCCTCCCCTGCTCGCGCTCTGTCTCTCTCTCTCAAAAACAGAATAAACATTAAAAATAATAATAATAAAAACAATAATATAAATAATTAAATTGAGAGAAAAAAGAAACCGCATTAAAAATAAGAAATAAAAAATTCTATACGAATGGAGGATATTTGAAAAGACTCATATGAGAATATTTGGTACTCTTTTATGCGAAATATAGAAATCATAGAAAAATTATTTTCTAGAAAAATATGGAGAATCAAGTTTTTATCAAGAAAATAAAAACCTGAATACACCAATAATCACAGAACTATGTTAGAGCTCTGTTCCTAAAATGGACTCCAGACTTTGAAGATAAATTTTACGGGGGCACCTGGGTGGCTCAGTTGGTTAAGCGATCGACATTGGCTCAGGTCACGATCTTGCAGTTTGTGAGTTCGAGCCCCGCGATGGGCTCTGTGCTGACAGCTCAGAGCCTGGAGCCTGCTTCAGATTCGGTGTCTCCCCCTCTCTCTGCCCCTCCCCTGCTCATGCTCTGGGTCTCTCTGTCTCTCAATAATAAATAAATGTTAAAAAATTTTTTGAAGATAAATTTTATAGAAACTATATAAGCACACAGACACTCCCACATCCATAAGGAAAACCGGAGACGCAAATAGGTATTACAAACGGATGCAAATACTAGAAATCCAACAATGGGTTGAATGAATCACGACCAAAAAAGGTATACCTCAGGAACGTTAAGATAGTGCAATACCAAAAAAATGATTTAATATAAGTCACTATATTTTTAAAAATGAGAATCAAATGACTATTTCTGTAATAGTAATAATAACAATAAATAATAATCCTTGTTGAGCGCTAGGTACCAGGCACCATGGTAAGCTTTTTCACATTCATTTAATTTTTAAACTCATTTAACTTTTAAAATAACCCAGTGGAGTAGATCCTATGAGTTCTCCCTCTTCTCAGATAAAGAAAAAGGTGCGGCCCAGGGAAGGTAGGTGGTGCAGTTACACAGAATATGCAGAATTTGGATTCTCCAACTTGTTCCCTGAACCAATGCATTACGATGCCTTTGTATAAACAGCATTAATGATTTACATTTTTAATGTTTATGTCTTTGTTTTGAGAGACAGAACATGATCAAGGAGGGGCAGAGAGAGAGGGCGAGACAGAGAATCCCCAACAGGCTCTGCACTGTCACTGTAGAACCTGACGCTGGGCTCGAACCCACGAACCATGAGGTCGTGACCTGAGCCGAACTCAAGAGTCGGATGCTCAACAGACCGAGCCCCCCAGGCTCCCCAAGAGCATTACTGATTTAAATGAAAAACCAAGCAAATAACAACAACAACAAGACATAAGCTAAAATAGAAAAAAAAAAAAAATGTTTCCATCTGAAATATGGAATCTACCAGAAATGTATAGTCCAGATCATACTTAATTCTAGAATGTTAGAATCATTCCTATCAAAACTCACACACAAAAGAGACAGGGCAGCTGACTCTCACTGAGGCAGTTTAGCACTGTATTAGAGATTCTGGTTAATGTATTAAAATTATGAAGACAAAATAAATGTTAAAATGAAAAAGGGGAGAAGGTCGTAACTTACAGACTGTGATTATCTTTAAGTTTTAAGAAAAGAATGGACAAACTCATAGTGAGAACCACACAGTTCAAGGATGCTGACCAACTACCAGATCAATATTGTAAAAGCAATATGCTTTCATAAGACAAGAATCATCAACCAGAGACTATAATAGCAATAAAACATGTTTTTCATAACAGTAATAAAAACCATAATTTACCTAGAAATAACAGTAATCAGAAATAAGCAATGCCTGTGTGAACAAAATAATTCAACCAAAATTAACCACAAAACATACAAGAATACCTAATTAAATGGTGAGTGGAAATGTTCTAAAAACTCAATATTATAAAAATATAAATTTTCCTAAATGTATCTGTAAGTTAAAGATGATTGGATATAAAATGATGATTCAATATAAAGATGATTCAAATAAAAATTACAGTCTGATATTTAGTGACATGTCACAAGCTGAATCATAGGTAAAGATAGTCAAGAAAGTTTGGAAAACAAGGGCACTAGTGAAAACTTTATCAGACCGTAAAACAAACTGCAAACTTACAGTAATTAAAACTCTGTGGTATTCACAAAGTGACAGAAAAAATTATCAGTGGAAAAGAAAATATAGAAACAGACCTCTATGTATCTAATAATCTATATATGATAAAATTGACATTTTATTTTATGTTTATTTTTTTAATATTTATTTTTGAAATAGAGACAGAGCATGCATGAGTGGGGGAGGGGCAGAGAGAGAGGGAGGCACGGAATTTGAAGCAGGCTTCAGGCTCTGAGGTCTCCAACTCCCAAACTGTGAGATGATGACCTGAGCTGAAGTCAGACGCTTAACCAACTGAGCCACCCAGGCGCCCCTAAAATTGACATTTTAAATTAGCATGAAAGGAAAAGCATGTAAGAAATTTTGAATCAGATGATCAATTAGCCTTTAGGAAAAGAGTTCACGATAAACCTCTACTTTACAGAAAAGAAAAACATTTTAGGTGTCCCAAAGAGGTCCGTGCATTTGACCATAAAAAAAAAAAAAATTAGAGTAAAATTTCTGGATGGTATTTTTATAATCTTGACGTGTACAGGGGAAGAAACCTTAGTAGACTATTGATCACACAAAGTTAACATATTTTCTGGACAAAAAAGACACCATAAATTAAGAAAAAGCGCCAGTTTAGAAGAATTGAATGTATTTAATCCATTATTACTATCCAGAATACACAAAGAAGTACTACAAATAATTCAGGAAAAAAATAATGTAACTCTTTGCTGGCATTCATTACATTGAACTGAAAGCAGGTTTTTTTTTTTTTTTCATTTTTAAGTTACAAAACACTCGAATGTACTGTATTTTTAAAAGATTAAAACAATCAGGGGCGCCTGGGTGGTTCAGCCGGTTGAGCGTCCGACTTTGGCTCAGGTCATGATCTCACGGTTTGCGAGTTCGAGCCCCGCGTTGGGCTCTGTGCTGCCGGCTCGGAGCCTGGAGCCTGCTTCGGATTCTGTGTCTCCCTCTCTTTTTGCCCCTCCCGTGCTCATGCTCTGTCTCTGTCGCTCTCTCTCTCTCCAAAAATAAACATTAAAAAAAAAAAATGAAAACAATCATAATAACACATACGAGGGAGGCTCCTTTCACTGTCCCCAGGCTCCCTATTCTCTCTCTTTGTCCTCTCATCCCTGGAAATACCAACTTTCTACAATTTTGCCTACATCCTTCCGTATCCTCCTCTGGTAAATTTCCATACACGTTTCTGTGTATATGCTCTTTTTTTGCCTATAACCATCTGCAAGATGCTGCTTGTTGGCTTTTTAAAATGTTTTCCACTTGACATATCTTGGAGAGTTTTCCATCCCAGGCATTTATAAAAGCTGCCTGGAATCCTATGGCACAGCTAACTCCAGGTTTAGAAAATCACTTACCTACTTGGTGGACATTGAGGTTACTTCCAGTGTTCCTCCGTTACTAAGAAATCTCGTTTGAAAATACCCCATTCATAAGCATTTCGGCACCCATGATGGTAGCTTCCAGAAAAAATTTCTAGAAGCGAGATTGCTGGGCCAACTTACATTTGAGTACAAAACGTCCTACCAACTCCTATCAACCATACATAAGCATGGATCCTTGCCAGGGCCTGTTTATTAATATTTTGTTCATTGATGTCAACACGAAGGATGAAAATTGGTTAACAGTTTCTCTATTTGCTTTTGGTGACGGGTGTTTCATAAGCACGGTGTCTCATAAATTGTTATTTTGGTCTTTCATACATTTATTGTCTTTTTTTTTCCTTCTGTGAATTCACTGTTCGTGTTTTGCCCATTCTTCTACGGAACTTCTCATTGATGCGGAAAGAACACTTTACATTTGAATATTAATGTTTTGCCTCAAACCATTAACAAACATTTTCATATGGCAAAACTTTAAAGATAAGTAGGAGTTTATTTGAGAATGAGGAAAGCACATTTTAGGCCTAAAGACATTCCGTCAACTTTATTTAATCAGATATTTAGGTAACCATTCTTACTCTCATCAATTCAGGTAAAGGGCTTTCTAGGTGCAGACAGCCTTACCCAAATTTGAAAGGAGGGAGTTTCTTTAGGCAACTTGAACTAAGGCTCCAGGTCGTATAAGGTAGAAAGGCAGGGTATATGGCTGCCCACACTATATAATAAGAAAACGGAACTATTTGACCTGCTCAAAAATAATAAATACGATGTGTCTGCCATGGTCTCTATAATTTCTTTAAAAACACATCGCGTGCATGTGTATGATTTGAGGGAAGGAGGTTTTACTGAACTGAAAGTGGAAAGAGAAGACGAGAAGAGGTCCGGCAAGTGCCCAAATGTTTCCACTATGTCTCAACTTTCAAAGGTGACGTTTTGAGAGGTACAAAGTCAGTACGTCTTAATGCAGGATATGAAATGAGTTGTCCAAATCAATGACTTGGTTCCTTTCCCCATCCTTTTTTTTTTCATCTCATATACCTACACAGGGAACTGTTTCACTGGTAGTACACCTTTTCATTTTTAAGAAATTTTAGTTGATGAGATTAGTGATTACCAACGGTGATCAGATAAGCAGACGAATGTGACACGATCTCATTTGTTCACCCGTTCAAAAGATGCTTCTTTATCACCTACTATGTGTGAGGCATAGTGTAGAGAAGAAAGAGAAGTAAAAATACGGACTACCTTGCCCTCACGTAGCTGACCCACAGGTGCAAGGGTTGTGCCCTATATTCAGGGGGTGTCTCATATATTCAGCTCAGAACATGGCGTCCACCATTGGGACACCCAGGTGGCTCAGTCCACTCCTGATTTTGGCTCAGATCACAATCTCAATGGTTCATGGGTCCGTGCCCCACATCAGGCTCTGTGCTGGAAGTGTGGAGCTTGCGTGGGATTCTCTCTCTCTTTCTGCCCCTCCCCTACTTGCACTGTCTCTGTCAAAACAAAAAAAAAAAAAATCAAGAAAAATTAAAAGAAAAAACCAACAACATGGGTGGAGGGCGGGGCGCCCGGGTGGCTCAGTCCATTGAGCGTCCGACTTTAGCTCAGGTCATGATCTCACGGTCTGTGAGTTTGAGCCCCATGTCAGGCTCTGTGCTGACAGCTCAGAGCCTGGAGCCTGCTTCAGATTCTGTGCCTCCCTCTCTCTCTGTCCCCACTCTTCTCTCTCAAAAATAAATAAACATTACAAAAAAATTAAAAAAACAAACAAAAAAACACACATGGTAACCACCACTTAGCAGAAGGGTAATTAATGTGTAGTCAGTGGGTCTCAGACTTGGACTTTTAACAACATAAGAAACACAAAAATAGTGATTGCTGACAGTTGATTGTCAACACCTTAGTTTTCCAAATAAATGTATTTATAAACTATTAACCGGGGGCACCTGGGTGGTGCAGTCAGTTAACCGTCCAACTCTTGATCATGGCTCAGGTCATGATCTCACAGTTCATGAGTTCAAGCCCCACACTGGGCTCTGCACTAATGTTGCAGAGCCTGCTTAGGAGTCTCTCTCCCCTCCAGGATTTAGGAAAATATGAACAAACTACGCTCGAAGTTAGCAAAAGGAAAACAAGGTTAGCAGAAGAAACAAAATAATACAGATTAGAACATAAACGAACGAAATCAAGGCTAGAAAGATGCTAAAAAAAAAATCAATGAAACTAAGATTTCGTTTTGAAAAGATAAAATTGACCAATCTTTGCCTAGACTAACCAAAAAGCGAGGGATAGAGAGAGACGACTCAAATAAGCAAAATTATAAATGAAGGAGGAGACATTACAACTGACACCACAGAAATACAAAGGATCTCTGAGGCTACTCTGAACAATTACATGAAGCCAACAAATCAGCTAACCTCAAGAAATGGATAAATTCCTAGCAGTACACGCCTACGGAAACTGAACCATGAAGAAATAGAAAATCTGAGCAGACCAATAAAGACTTAAGGACAGTCAAGCAGTAATCAAAAACTTTCCAGAAAGAAAAGCCCAAGATCAGGTGGTTTTCCTGGTGAACTGTACCATTTAAATATTTAAGGAAGAATTCACATCAATCCAAAACACTGAAGAGGAGGGAACATTCCCAAACTCATTTTATAAGGCCAGCATCATCCAGATACAAAGTCAGATAAGGACATTACAAGAAAAGAAAACAAGCGGCCACCATCCCTGACGAATATAGATGCGAAAATTCCGGACAAAATCCCAGCAAACTGAATTCAACAGCGTGTTACAAGGATCATACATCATAATCAAGTGGGATCGATCCCTGGCATACAAGGATGGTTCAACATATGCAAATCAATAAATCTGAGGCATCACATTAATAAAATGAAGCATAAAATTATCCAATTCTCTCAACAAATGCAGAAAGCGGCATTTGACAAAATTCAACATCCTTTCGTGATAAAAATTCCCAACAAATTGAGTATATAAGGAATATAACTCAAAATATAAAGGGCCTGTGTGGACACGCTCATAACTAACATACTCAAATGGTGAAGAGCTTAAAGCTTTTCTGCTAAAATCAGGACTAAGACACGAATGCCCCCTCACACTACATGTGTTTGACATACTACCACAATTCCAAGCCAGAGCACTTAGGTGAGCAAAAGAAAAAAAGCATCTAAATCAAACAGGAAGAAGCCAAATGATCTCTTTTTGCAGAGGATGTGATCGTATATGTAGATCACATATACATGTGAAAACCCAAAAGGAACCTGCCACCAAAATGGTTAGAACCAATAAGCAAATTCACCCAAGTTGAAAAATACGAAATCAGCACGGGAAGATCCGTGGCCTTTCTATGCACTAAAAATGAAATAGCCAAAAAGAAAAGAAAAAAAGAACACGATCCCACTCACAATAGCATCAAAAGCAATAAGACATTTTGGAATAAACCTAACCAAGGAGGACCCGAAAAAATTTTCGAATATTCAAAGCAATCTTGAGAAAGAAGGAGAAAGCCAGAGGCATCACACTTCCTGACTTCAAACTATACTACCGACCAAGAGTATTTTTTTTAAGTTGATTTATTTATTTTGAGAGAGAGAGAGAAAGAGAGGGGGAAAAGAAAGAGAGCGAGGCAGGGAGAGAGGGAAAGAGAGAATTCCAAGCAGGGTCCACGATGTCAGCACGGAGTCCCTTGCTGGGCTCGACCTCTCGAACAACGACATCGAGGCCTGAGCCGGAATCAAGAGTTGGATGCTTAACTGACAGAGCCATCAAGGCGCCCCTATACTACTGAGCGATAGAAATCAGAGTGCTTTGCTGGCAGGAAACACACATACACCACCACCGCTGCCAGAGGAAAAGGACAGACAGTCCCAAAAGAAACCCCCAAGTACACGATCGGTGAATATTTGACAAGGGAGCCAAGACTATCAATGAGCGAAAGATAGTTTCTGCAATAAATGAGCTTGGGAAAGCAGTATTCACGTGCAGCGAATGATATCGGGCCCCGATTTTACACCACTCACAAAAACTGACTTTAAAAGGATTAAAGGCTTAAATGTAAAACTTGAAACTACAAAATTCCTAGAAGATAAGGAAAAAGCTCCTTGACATGGTGTTGGCAATATATTTTTTTTGGGGGGGGGTGGGTATGACACCAAAAGGGCAAGCAAAAAGACCAAAATAAACAGGACTACATCACATTAACATTTTCTGCACAAATAAAGAAACAGTCAACAGAATGAAGAGGCAACCTACAGAGTTGGGGGAAATATCTGCAAACCAAATGTCAGATGAGGGGCTAACATCCTAAGCATAGAAGGAGCTCATGAAACTCAAGAGCAAAAAGTAAATAAATAAAATATGATTTAAAAATGAGCAGAGGACTTGAATAGACATATTTCTTTTTCTTTTTTTTTTTAATGTTTATTTATTTTTGACAGAGAGAGAGAGAGAGACAGAGCGTGAGCGGGGCAGGGGCAGAGAGGGAGACGGATAATTGGAAACAGGCTCCAGGCTCTGAGCTGTCAGCACAGAGCCCGAGGCGGGGCTCGAACTCACAGACCACGAGATCGTGACCTGAGCCGAAGTCGGACGCTCAACCGTCTGAGCCACCCAGGTGCCCCGAAGAGACATATTTCTAAAGAAGACACGGTGAATGGATACGTGAGAATATACTCAATATCACTAATGGTCATGGAAATGCAAATCAAAACCACAGTGAGCTATCACCTCGTATGCCTTTAGAATGGCGATGAGATAAGAGGTAACAAAGGTTGAGGATGTGGACAAAAGGAGATTCTAATGCACTGTTGGGGGGAATGGACATTGGTGCAACCACTATGGAAAGCAGCAGGGAGGGTCCACAAAAAATTAAAAATAGACACACCCTATGACCCAGCAATTCCACTTTTGCGCACATATCTGAAGGAAATGGAATCACTATCTCAAAGAGGTATCTGCGTCCTCAGGTTCGTTGCAGCATATTTCACAATCATCAAGGCATGGAAACGACCTAAGTCTCCATTAAAAGATGAACAGATAAAGAAAATGTGGTACACATGTACACACATACACATAGAGTGAGAGAGAGAGGGAGGGAGAGAGAGAGAGAGAGATTATTAGTCATAAAGAAGAAGAAAATGGGGGCGCCTGCGTGGCTCAATGGGGTAAGCGTCCGACTTCGGCTCGGGGATGATCTCACAGTTCGTGAGTTTGAGCCCCGGGTCAGGCTCTGTGCTGACAGCTCAGAGCCTGGAGCCTGCTTTGGATTCTGTGTCTCCCTCTCTCTCTGTTCCCCCCAACTCGTGCTCTGTCTCTCTCTCTCTCTCAAAAATAAATAAAGATTAAAAAAAAATTTAAGACGAAGAAAATCTTATCATTTGTGATGACATGGGTGGACCCTGAAGGCATTATGCTAAGTGAAATAATTCAAACAGAGAAAGACAAATTCTGTATAATCTCTCTTATACATGAAATCTGGGGGGACAAAAAAAAAAAGGTCGAACTCCTAGAAATAGAAAATCAAAAGGGAGAGGAAGATGGGGAGATGGTAGGCAAAGCGTCAAACTTCTAAATTATACGATGAAGAAATTCTGGGCATCAAATGTACAGCATGATGACTCTAGTTAACGATATCGTTTTATAAGCTTGAAAGTTCCTAGGAGAGTAATCTTAACTGTTCTTATCACACGCAAAAACTACAAAATTTGTAATTGTGTGAGGTAGTAGGCGTGTTAGCTAATCTTATGGTGGTAATCATTTTGATATATATTCTATAGATCTACTCTAGATACGATCTAGATCTGATCTAGATATCATATATATTATTATACATACCTGTGATATATACATCTATGATATGTATCTATCATATATACACCTATGATAATATACCTATGATATATATGATACATATCTATGATATATGTATCTACAAGACATATCTATTATATATATAAATACTCATCACTCTGTACATCTTAAATTTACACAATGCTACATGTCAATTTATCTCAGTAACATTGGGAAGAAAAAGTACTGGAATAGCTTAAAAATTTTTTAAATAAAGACTATGAATCACATCACAAAGTAAAAAAGAAACATCACGTAACCATATTTATACATGTAGAAGAAACCATTGGTAAATCCAACACTCATTCATGATAAGATAAAAACCTCTCAGTAAACTAAAAATAGAGGTAACTTTTTCAACTGGATAAAGACTATCTGCGTAAAACCTACAGCTAACATCATACTTAATGGTAAGAAAAACAAAATATTTCCAACTTTGTCAGTTACAAGGCAAGGCTGTCCCCACTCACCATTCCTTTGCAACTTAATCCAGAAGTCCTTGCTAATTAAATAAGGCATGAAAAAAGGAAATAAACATATACAGGTTAGGAAGGAAAACATAAAAGTGTCATGTTTTTGAAGATCCACATCATCTATGTAGAAAATCTGAAAAGAGCTGACGCGCACACACACATACACAAAACCTTCCGGAACGAATAAGTAACCACAGCAAGGTTGCAGGATACAAAGTTAACATACAAAAGTCAAGTGCTTGCCTGTGGACTCAAAATGAACTGGAATTTGAAGTTAAAAATACAACACCATTTACATTAGCACCCCCAAAATTAAACACTTAGGTATAAGTTAAGAAAAATATGTCTGCACAAAATTTGTTTTGTAGGAAACTACAAAACTGATGAATACAATCAAAGACGAATTATATTAATGAAGAGATTTTCCACATTCATAGATGGGAAGACTCAATATTGTCCAAATATCGAGTTACTGGGGCGCCTGGGTGGCTCAGTCGGTTAAGCATCCGACTTCAGCTCAGGTCATGATCTCACGGTCCGTGGGTTCGAGCCCCGCGTCGGGCTCTGTGCTGACAGCTCAGAGCCTGGAGCCTGCTTCTGATTCTGCGTCTCCCTCTCTCTGACCCTCCCCCGTTCATGCTCTGTCTCTCTCTGTCTCAAAATAAATAAACATTAAAATATCGAGTTCTTTTGAACTTGATCTATAGATCCAACGCAATCCCAATCAAAATCCTAGCAAGTTACTTTGTGCATTTTGACAAATGATTGTAAAGTTTATACGGAGCGGCAAAAGATCCAAAATACCTAAGACAATATTGAAGGAGAAGAACACAGTGGGAGAACTGACACTACCCAATGTCAAGACTTAATATAAAGTGACAGTAATCCAGACAGTGTGGTATTGACAAAAGAATAGACAGACACTAGAACAAAACAGAGAGCCCAGAAATAGACCCACACACATATACGCAACGATCTGCAGTCACACTACTCGGCATTTATCCAAGGGATACAGGTGTGCCGTTTCGAAGGGACACGTGCACCCCCACGTCTACAGCAGCGCTATCAACAATAGCCAAAGTATGGAAAGAGCCCAAATGTCCATCGGTGGATGAATGTGGTATATATATACAATGGAGTATTACTCGGCAATCAAAAAGAATGAAATCTTGCCATTTGCAACTACATGGATGGAACTGGAGGATATTATGCTCAGTGAAATTAGTCAGTCAGAGAAAGACAAAAATCATATGACTTCAGTCATATGAGGACTTTAAGAGACAAAACAGATGAACATAAGGGAAGGGAAACAAAAAAGAATATAAAAACAGGGAGGGGGACAAAGCAGAAGAGACTCATAAATATGGAGAACAAACTGAGGGTTACTGGAGGGGTTGCGGGAGGGGGGATGGGCTAAATGGGTAAGGGGCACTAAGGAATCCACTCCTGAAATCATTGTTGCACTATATGCTAACTAATTTGGATTATTTATAGGATTATTATTTATTTGGATTATTATTTGGATTTATTATTTTAAAAAATAATAAATTTAATATAAAAAAACCCATAAAACTCCTAGAAGATAACACAGGAGAAAATCTAGATGACCTTGGACATTGTGCTTCCTTTTAGGTACCACAAAACATAAGATCCATGAAAGAAATCACTGATAAGCCGGACTTAATCAAAATTACAAAACAATTCTGGTCTGCAAAAGGCAATATTAAGAGAATTAGAAGACCAGCCATGGATTCGGAGGACATGTTTGCAAAGACACATCTGATGGAGAACTATTACCCAAAATGTATCAGGAACTCTTGAAACTCAATACTAAGACAAACCACCCAATTAAAAACTGGGCCAAGGTCGTCACCAGACATCTCACCAAAGAAGATATGCAGGTGGCAAATAAGCATAGGAAATTTTTTTCTACCTCATATGTTATCAGGGAAATGCAACTGAAAACACCCATAAGATACCAATGCACACCAGTTAGAATGACCAACATCTGGCACAGGGACGACAGCGAATGCGATCAAGAACTCTCTCGCACTGCTCGTGGGAACACAAAATGGCACAGCCCCTTTGGAAGACAATCGCAGGCTTCTTACAAAACTCAGCATGCTCTGGTAAGTATCATCCGACAGGTATTTTCCTGGGCCTGTGTCCAAAGGAATTGAAAACGTATGTCCAGGGGCGCCTGGGTGGCTCCATAGGTTAAGTATCCAACTCTTGGTTTCAGCTCGAGTCACGATCTCACCGTTTCATGAGTTCAAGCCCCACATCGGGCTCTGCGCTGGCAGCTCGGCGCCTGCCTGAGATTCTCTCTCTCTCCCTCTCTCTCTCTCTGCCCTTCCCCCACTCGTGCTGTCTCTGTCTTTCTCAAAATAAATAAATAAACTTAAAAAAAATTAAAAAAAAAAGAAAAAACATATGTCCACACAAAATGCCGTACATGGATATTTAGGAAAGATTTACTCATAATTGCCAAAACCGGAAGCAATCGGGGCATGAGGAGACACATCAACTGGCACATACAGACAGTGGCAAGCCATGAAATGACAGAAGGAAATTTCAAACGCGCATTACCCAGTGAGAGAAGCCAATGTCAAAAGGCTACTTACTGTACGATTCCAAGCATACGACATTCTGCAGAAGGCAAACTACGGAGATGATAAAAAGAGCAGTGGTTGCCAGGGGTGAGAGCGGGCACATGAGATGAAAAGGCAGAGCTTAAAATATTTTGGGGGCAGCGAAGATACTCTGTGCATCATAATGATGGATATATGTTCCCATGACTTTGTCTAAACCGGTACGATGCACGTCAGCAAGAGTAAACCCGAGGGTAAACTCCGGACTTTGGGAGATGATGATGCGTCAGTGTAGGTTCACCCACGATAAAAAATGTGCCCCTCGGTGAGCGACGCTGATGATGGGAGAGGCTATGTATGTGTGGCAGCAGGGAGGGGGTAAATGGGAAATCTCTGTCGCTTCCTCCCAATTTTGTCGTGGACCTAAAATTGCTCTAAAAAGCCAAGTCGTTAAAATAATGATAATAATAATACTCTAGTAATTGAACTACTATCCACTATTACTATTGTTTTGAAATCTTGTCTAGAACTTGAGAGGGGACGCCCGCCCCCACCATTGCCCTGGGGCTGCTTCAGCTTCCCTTCCAACCTGCTGTTCCTGCAGCGGTGTGCAGGGATTGGCCAGCACTGTGTGGACACGTGACCTGCTCTACCAAGTCCCGTCCACCCCCACCCCTTGAGGTGTTCAGATTACTGAAGACACCCTCAGCAATCTGAATTTTAAGGTTTGAAGGTCTACAGGAACTTTTTCTTGCTTCTTGGAGGAGGGGCCTGCGGAAACTACTGAGATGTCTGCCAAGGTTATGTACAAAAGCGTGTGCCCCCAAATGCATCGAGAGGTACATTTGGCGGGGGTGGGGACTAAGGAGGGCACGCGTCATGACGAGCACCGAGTGACGTATAGAATTGCTGACCCACTGTATCCTACGCCTGAAAGCCATGGGACACTGGAATTTAAAATAAATTTTAAACAAGCAAACAAACAGGGGCGCCTGGGTGGCTCAGTCGGTTGAGCGACTGACTTCGGCTCAGGTCATGATCTCGCGGTGTGTGGGTTCGAGCCCCGCGTGGGGCTCTGTGCTGACAGCTCGGAGCCTGGCGCCTGCTTTGGATTCTGTGTCTCCCTCGCTCTCTGCCCGTCCCCCGTTCGCGCTCTGTCTTTCTCTGTCTCAGAAATAAACATTGAAAAAAATTAAAAAAAAAAAAAAGCATTTCACGGCATTCAAAAATAAATAACAAAAAGTAAATTTAAAAAGAGGGAAAAAAAAAGATGTACATTTCTTCTAGGCCTTTTACGGTTATGCTGAGTGATGAATGTATTTTTGTTCCCTGTTTCAGCCAACGGTAACTGGATTAAAACACCAAATAGATAAATACAAGTCCACCAGTTCAAGGTGGCACTTAAGGCAATCTTAAAAACAAGAAACCCCACCGGTCGCTTTGGGAGATTGCTGAGGAACCATTCCTTTATTCTGAAAAATGATAAAGTAAAAAAAAAAAAAACAAAAAACAGTGTTTAATAAAATGTGGCCAAAATTTCCCTTTGCTTTATGCTTAATCAGCATTGATCCAGCCTCCAGAAGTGTGGCTGAAATAGGCAGGCTGATCGATCTGATTCAGCGCATCGATCTCATTATGACTCCTGCCACGACAGGGCACACGACAAGGACTCTTAGAGTAACAGTACCAGGGACACTGCCCTAAGGGGCCACGGTGGCCACACAGATCTGTACCCTGGGTCTAATTGGCTTCTCATGGGCAGCAAGGATGACAAACCCTATAAAGGACAAGGGAAGCAAGAGAAGAAAACAAGGGCAAAAGGTAAGGACTTCTCTCTAAATCAGATTCATCCAGAGAGCGCTCTTGGAGGTGAGATTTGGAGACGTGGCCCTAGAATGAGCAAAACCATAGACCCGCAGGCGCAGGAAACGTTCGACGTGATTAAAAACTACGTCATGTCATCTAGGATCTTCATCCCTAACATTACTAGTATACAAAGCCAGGAGCACTAAAATCACAATACCAGTTAACAGGCAAGTAAGCAATAAAAACAAAAGAGAATAAATTTGCAGATGTGGGACCAACGGCAGAATCATCGACAACATCGACGTCGGCAACGCGGACTCCTCCTCACTGATGGACGTGCTCCCTCTGAACCAGGCACTGTGCTACGTGCCCTATTGAATTCTGACGAACACCAGTTTTTACCCCCACCTCACATGTGAAGCAGCCAGTTACCCCAGATAGGTTAAGTGGCTTTCTAGTAAGTGGCAGACACGGGATTTGAACCCAACTGTGCCTGCCTCAAATCTTGCGTTCCTAAACGCTAGGATGTACTCCCTCTATCAATTCCAATCACAGCCTCAGGAAGAAGTGGCAAATAATGAGGAAAAACTCTTGGCATTTTATTTCCAATGATAAAAAAAAAAAAAAAAAAAAAAAAAATCATTTCTTCCAGAAACGGGGCCGGCGCGTAATCGGTATTTGCCACATGCTATCAAGCTCATTTTCACAACGGTAGTATCTATTTGACAACCAGGGATAAAAAGCGATATCCTCTGAAAGCGAGGCCACAATCCAGTTAAAATAAAAAACGTCTCAAGCAAGGTACGCCTTAATTTAATTTGGGTCTTGGAAAACAGCTTGCCCAAAAATGACTTTTGCAAGTCACGTAGAGTATTTCAATCTGTCATTCTATATTGACCTTCACAGGACGGAAATATATTGCACTAGACTTGCCAAGCTTATGAGAATGATATTAAACTTGGTGATATTTTTTAAATCTTATTGTATATCCACTCTGCTTTTTACTTCACTGTGTATAATTCTTGAAAGCGTGGATATTACCAAGCATTCCTAGATATATACCAGTTTTCTTGCTAATTAGAATTCATTGAGGTTGATTCAATAAATCACCGTAAAGGTAGAATGTCTGTTCAAACACGATGCGGACGATCACGTATTCAGAAGAGTGGTCTCAATATTTTGATGATGCCTAGCAGATTTGACTTTAAGGTTTTATGGAACTGTGTTTTAAGATCTAGCAGTTTATTAGCATTTGCATCGGCACGTAGAATTTGGAATAGCTTACTTTAATTAAATCTTACATCGTTGAGTGTAAGTCTTCGATAATCTATCTGTCCTATTTCAATTTGCAACCTTCAATAATATCATAATAGAAATTAATCTTCTTTAATGGGGGGTACCTTTCACTTTGCTGGCCAACGCGGAACTCAGGTCTGCAGGGTACATTCTGCCCGTTTCACTCCATAGTCCGCATTCTTCACTAACTTCCAGAATAATCAATTGCTTAAATAATTAACGATATGTCCCTGCAAAATAACATTTTGCTAATCTTAAGAATACTCTCACGGAAACATGGGGACATGCGGTATGCATCGTTACCACCTTCCGGAAAGGTGGAAACTTATACATGATGGTACTTTAGTATTTCTTACCCGGAAAGTTCAAAAACTGTAAAGTACTTTATAACTGCAAATAAAATAATTGAGCTCTTCTTGTCAGAGTGAAGACGCTCTTTTCCATGTTAATAGATGATGCTAACCCCATTATCATCTGTTTGTGTTTTTTTAAAAAGGCTTTTGCATACAGATATGTATAAACATCAAAAGGAAAATGTTTTCTTTTTTCTTAACTTATTTTTTGTTTCCCGAGAGGGAGGGAGAGAGACAGCAAGTGAGAGAGAGGCAGAGGGAGAAGGAGGGAGAGAGAGAGAATCTTGACCTTGGGGCTTGCTCTCAGAACCATGAGACCATGACCTGAGCCAAAATCAAGAGTCAGACCTGACTCTGAGTCAGATCATGACCTGAGCCGAAGTCGGACGCTTAACCGACCGAGCCACCCAGGTGCCCCTTTAATGTTTATTTTTAAGAAAGAGAGAGAGTGTGTGAGTAGGAGAGGGGCAGTGAGTAGGAGTGGGAGACTCAGAATCCGAAGCAGGCTCCAGGCTCTGGGCTGGGAGCACAGAGCCCGACACGGGGCTCGAACTTACCAACTGCAAGATCATGACCGGAGCGGAAGTTGGACACTTAACAGACTGAGCCCCCCGGGCACCCCTGGAAAGATTGTTTTTAGCTTTATGTAGTTTTTTGGGGTTTTTTTTTATAATTTTTTTTTTTTTAACATTTATTTTTGAGACAGAGAGAGACAGAGCATGAACGGGGGAGGGGCAGAGAGAGAGGGAGACACAGAATCGGAAGCAGGCTCCAGGCTCTGAGCCATCAGCCCAGAGCCCGACGCGGGGCTCGAACTCACGGACCGCGAGATCGTGACCTGAGCTGAAGTCGGACGCTTAACCGACTGAGCCACCCAGGAGCCCCAGCTTTATGTAGTTTTTTAAGTAGGCTCCATGCCCAACGTGGGGATCAAACTCACCATCCCGAGATCAAGAGTCACATACATCACCACTGAGGTAGCCAGGTGTCCCCTGGAAAGATTTATTTTTAAAGAAAGCCGTAGTACAGTAACTGAAGTATATGATCTCTCAAGAGAAGTGTCAGAGATTGAGAGAGGATTTGGTGATGTCACAAGTGGCAATCACTAGGAAGTGAAGTGAAAGAACATACAAAAAACCAAAAACAAAAAAGTAATTATTAACTCTAGGGGAAACAGAAATTGTCCAAAACAAGAAACGTTTACTCCCTAGCGTGGCCCTCGATAGCATTTAGCGGTGATAATGCACACTGAATATTAATTTAAAAATTCTAACGTAACTAGTAAGCAAACGAGGGCATGGGTATTAGGGATAGACACAAGTCTTGACCTTCTTTAGGGAAAGTCAATAGAGAATTTTCCAAACTAAAATAATACTAATACTAAGAAGGAAAAAGAAAAGAAGGAAGAAATTTTTAAAAAGTAACCGTACAGACATGTTACTTACGATAGGGAAGTGAATTCTCATAGACTTCAATAGACCTGTTGGAAACATTTGCTTTTAGGAAAAGGGAAATGGGAAGAAGGGCAGTGTCAAGGGTGAATATTCGTCACCTTCCAGAATTTAATGTTTGAAACTGTGATTGGTGTAACCTTCCCACACAGAATCTGCATTATAGATGAACGTATTTTATTTAAGAGGACAAAGTAGAGAATCCAAAGTTTAGTCTGTGGACAACCAGTCAAAGTTCAAGCCATTCAGAATCTTTAATAAGCTATGCTCTCATTCCATCAAAAATGAAACGCATGCTTTGCACCACATAATACAACTTCCCTTTGCGACTAAAATTTCTAACATCGTACATGGTTTTAGTTCGCATGGGCATTTTAGCAATCAGTGAGCCCAGACAATGGAAGAAAAGCGTAGGAGCCAGGTTCTTCAATCGTGGTTTTATTTATTTATTTTTTAATTGTTTCGGAAGTAAACTCCACCCCCAACGTGGGGCTCGAACTCACAGTGCCACGATGGACAGTTGCATGCTCCACGACGGAGCCAGCCAGGCGTCCCTAAACTTGGTTTTACTAGCGCAATGGAATCGTAACTTCCCGAATTCAATACACAAAACAAAACATCGTGAAGTTTGAGGATCAAGAAGCCATCCACAGGATCTACTTGCATTAAAATCACTTCGTGTCATGAAGCCCGTGACTTCATTAGGTTTCAATCCTATGATGTGCAACAATACACATTCAGCCGCATGTATTTGTGCACTTAATTCAATAACTAGACAACGTTCATCAGGTATTCCTCCCACGGGGATTCAGGAATAAGTGATGTAGCTAAGGTGTCTGGCGTCTGTCTCAAGATTCTGCTCGTCCACTCATGAGATTCTACACTTCTCCGAAAAAAAAAAAAAAAAAAAATGAAAATTCCCTTACCTGCATTTTTGTCTTCCTCAGTCAAACCATATTCTCAAAATACGGATCACTAGAAGGGTCTCTTTATTTCAAAGTGAAAAACCTCCTGAGGCGCCTGGGTGGCTCAGTTGGTTGAGCGACCCACTTCCGCTCAGGTGATGATCTGGAGGTTTGTGAGTTCGAGCCCCGCCTCCGGCTCTGTGCTGACAGCTCAGAGCCTGGAGCCTGTTTCAGATTCTGTCTCTCCTCTCTCTGCCCCTCCCATGCTCCTGCTCTGTCTCTCTCTGCCTGTCAATAATAAATAAATGTTAAGGGAAAACAAATTAATTCAATAAATAAATAAAAGTGAAAAACCTCCTTTCATTGAGGTACCTTTGATTAGAGAGAGTAATAAGAAAATGGACCCCTCCATAGTCATGCAAAGCCTTCTTTCCAGGGTATTCTTAACATAGCTTACTTGGAATCGAGAATTCTTTTGCCTCCAGAAATAATACTGCAATGGGGGAAAATGATCTTTTACAAGTGTGTTTGGTGTTCCTGGGAAGCCATGGCTTATTTATTTTTATCGACGATATTCACACGTGTATATTTACACATGTAAATGTACTCAAGTCCTGTTTTGTGCGCTAATACGTGGTCAATGGGAGGGGTAAGAAGTGTCTTTTCGAAAGGCGCACACTGAGTACTAAGACCTGTGCCCACAGGCTTCGTGGAAGCTTATTTTCCAGCATAAAATTTGATATTTGATGGTATATTATGTTCTCATTCCCATCAACATTTTTTGCATGAACTGCATTATGCACAGCCAAGAATTTTTGGAGGTGTACTAATTAAATCTCATTTCTATGAACAATTTGCTGAAGGGTAAAATGCCGCCCCCACCCCCAATAAAGAGACTTTTTCTTGTGAGGTCATTTCAGCGTGAATCTACCAAGGCCTGTGAAAATAAAGAGCTTTGGGAAAATAAACTTCCTAAAACCATTATTTTGACACAAATACCACACTTCAAAAGAGGCTAACCTGGACAGGCTGTTTCTTCGGCACATTATTCTAAATGGAAGGCTTCCTCATTTTAAAAGAAAAGGGACTTCTCCGCAAATGTCCTTTTCTGAAACGTGGGAGAACAATTTCCTTTCCAAAGTAGGTTTCGCACAGTCTCTGTGATCACACCTAAATTATTAATTTGGTTAATCAGTGCATTCCCTCCCCAGCAATCGTAGAGGGAGCCTGGCCCTACTCCCGCCCCAAAATTTCACGCAATATTAATTAGTACATTTTTTATTTTAAAATGAAAACAATTATTAGGCGCAGTCCGTGCCCAATTCTCTTCTACAAGATACAGGAGGCAAGCTACTTACATACCACAAACGACAACAGCAACAAAAATCGGGGTCTTTCATTACAGTTCACACAAAGGGATCCGGTCAGTAGCTCCACTGCCTACCCAATCTGCTATTTCTAACTGAGCAAGGATGGCCACCCACACCCCCAGACGCCCCACAAATAATTTCTCGAAGGTGTATAATTAGGACACCTGTCTCAGATGCTTTGATGGGCTTTCAGTTCATTTCTTGGGAGAAGGGCGCTGGCTGTTCCTTTTTTAATCAAAGCTACTTCGCCAAATTGCTTTGCGATCAGACCTCAGAATATTAGCAAAAGTCTGGCGCTGGCCTTGTCACCGATTTGAATATTAACAGCGATAGTTTTACAGCCGCTCCATTGTGAGGAACGCACTGAAACTCCCACAATTCAGCCATCATTTCTTTCCTTCCTCAGCTGGCCCTGGCCCTTGGAATGTTTGCGTGGTGTCACCGTGAATGTGCTCAGAGCAGAGTTATATGGCATCATTTGGAGAAACATTGCGTTAATAACCAGAGTTCAAGGGCAAAGGATATAAACGGAGCAAATTACAAGTCTGAACAGATATATAGCTTTTGCTAAAAGGGACACGGGCTGCCACTTTATTTACTGGGCACTGGTGCACTTGCCAAGGTGCCGAGACGCACGAAGGCATTTTTAAACGACCGCATCACAGCTTAAGGAAAGAACACACATTTTCAGACGGGAACGAAAGCTAGTGCAGGGATCCACGATTCTGAGTTTCCTAATGAGAGAATACGATTCGCCATAAAGTACCTTAAGTTCCTGGGGTAATTTCACAGATGATAATATCATTTTAGGTGTCACAACGGAGGGAAAGCGGAAGCCTGCTGGTAACCTAAATTCAGTAGATCATCCCAAACTGCCCCTTAGCCCGGTTTTGTCAGGCATTTCTTGCTAGGATTATTTTGACCAGGGGGTACCACCCTAGTGCAAAATGAGCACCACGAAAGGGTGATTTGTAAAAATGCTAGATTTTATTTTAATATGCTGACTAGAGGTATCTTAGTAATTAAATAAACGGGGAGCTAAAAATTTAAGAGGGGGGAGTAAAATCAATGTTTGGAAGAGAACAGAAGTGTAACTTCATTAATAATCAAAGTAAAAACCAAAGAAATAATCATGCCCACCACATTGCCACATGTTTTTTATTAGTCTTCTTGGTAACACTGTGCATACTGTAAAGCATGTGATCCAATATTTTCCTCTGCGTAGGGTTAAACGCTACCACTTTTTTCTTTCTCTTCTTTTCTCTTTTTTTTTTTTGTAAAGCAATTGGGAAATTATTGTAAAATTGTATCAAAGTGTTCATTCATGGCCTATTTATATTTACTCCACTTAAAAAGTTTATTTGAAAGTAATCCATTAACTTAAAACACGGAAATGTTGCCTTAAGATGTTCCTTACTGTATTATTTACTTTACCAAAAGCCAGAAGCGACCTAAGTATCCAACAACGAGGAAATGGTTAATCAAGTGATATGTACATTCAAGGAAATATTATGCTCTTCTTAAAACTTTTTAATATGGTTATTTTCTACTAATATTAACAAGTCCTTTTCACATAACATATGAAAAAAAAAAAAACCACAGGATTCAAATGAGTTCTTCTGTAAGTATTTAAGCCTACATAAAAGCAATTCTAGAAAGAAACACAAATGAATTTAATTTATGTGTGCTGTTTTCTTAGGGGGGGCAGATATGCAGTCCGTGCTAGTGTATGGGATTATTAAGTTTCTTAAATTTTCAACTCTTACCCTGTGAAAATAATAGCATTTAACAGGGAAATGCATGGACCAAGGTTCTTTCTCCCCCTGACTCATCTTCAACCACAATGAGATAAAACACACCTCTGTGACAGGATTCAATTTCACTTAATTGCTATTTTCAACATGGCTTCTATTTTCTTTTTTTCTTTTTTTTTTTTTAAACATTTTTATTTATTTTTGAGACAGAGGGAGACAGAGCATGAATGGGGGGAGGGCCAGAGAGAGAGGGAGACACAGAATCGGAAGCAGGCTCCAGGCTCTGAGCTGCCAGCACAGAGCCTGATGCGGGGCTCGAACTCACGGACTGTGAGATCGTGACCCGAGCGAAGTCGGACGCTCAACCGACTGAGCCACCCAGGCGCCCCTACATGGCTTCTATTTTCTTAATGGTTGTAGTTGCTAGGCCAGTAGGGATGGTGGCTATTCTAAAGCACAATGAAATTGAATAACATTCCCATATTAAAAAAAAATAAAATAAAATCCCATTGCTTTCTCTCAACTGCTTTGCTAGAGGTAAAGAATCAGCTCATGGGCAGGACCGACTGACTTCTTGACAGGAGATGGCATTAGCTAGAGTGCTGCGGTTGTACAGGAGGAAATGCTAAGTGAATGGACCTGTCCTTCTGTTGCCAAAGAGGAGTCTGGAGGATACAATAGCTCTCTCGACCAGCTCCATTTCCATGGTGGTTCGTGACATTTTTTTTCCTGTTATCCCTCCGTCTGCTTCAATCCCTCCTCTCAACCTAATGAGTTTTTAAAAGGACACTTCTTAAATCCCATAGCCTGACACAATGTGCTGTCATCTTTTTGCAAGGATAAACAAAACATATTCAAAGTGCTCATGACTTTTAAGGACGGAAAAGCTAGACAAATTATGAAAATTTTACACATTCTAGAGTGCAAAATTATCTCTAGAATACATTCTCGTATTTTATATTCTCTTTGAGCTCAAGCGGGTTTTTTTTTTTAGCATCTGATATCCAATTGTCTTATATTTTTATCCGGAACAGACCCTCTGAAGTGCATTGTCTCCCCGCCTCCCCATTTTTTTTTCTGTTTTGTTTTGTTTCTTGAAATCTATGTTCCATGATTTTACTGTTGCCTGAGATAAGAGAATGCAACTGTTCGGCTCTGATTTCATTTTTTTTTCCCCCCTCAGATAACCGATAGGGCATCATTCACACAAATGACCAACAGGACTTGAAAACTGTTGGGGAGGCTCAGGGATTGCTCCGATGGCGACACGATTTGTCAAACATCGGCCCTAAACGAGGCGAGGCTCTGCGCCCTCCGCTTGCCCGGAGTGCGTCTTCCTTTCCCCCACAGCGATATAATAGAAACTAATCTTCAAAATCTAAACATTCCGAGCCGGGTCCTTTTGTGCCGGCCTCTCGCTCTCTCCGCCCAGGGCCCGGAGCCGCGGAGCGCGCTCGTGTTTACACTCGCCAGCCCCCCGCTGCTCGGACCCGGGCCGGCGGACAGGCCATCCATCATCCGCCCTCCTCCCGCCGGGCGCCGCCGCCGCGGCCAATCGGGCGGCAGGTGGGGCGCACCTGCGGGACGGCCCGCCGCTCCCCTCGCCGCGCTTCGCCGGCTGGCCTTGCCCTTGCGGCCCCCCCCCCGACCCCCACCCCTCCGCGTTCTCCGAGGCCGGAACCGGCAGGTACGTTCCGCCCACGGCGACGGCGCGCGCGCCTGGCCCCACCGCTGGCGCCCAGGGCGGGAGGGGGCGGGGGGCCTGCAGGAACGCGGAGGGGACGCGTTCTCCCCGACTGCACACGCCTGCCTTGGATTGGCCTGCCCTCCGTGCGTGCGGACACACGGGCCCTCACTGGGTTTCGTCTCTAAACGAGTGGAAGAGTGAGAACGCTTACCTTTGGAAGGGACCACTAAGGGAGAAACACATTGGAGTGATAACACTTCGTTGCCTCCGGTCTGTGCCTTTGAGAGCACGGACCCGTGGTGGAGTTTGCAAGCCCAAGGCTGAATTCAGCATGGCCCCGGGCGGACTTCAGGCGGCAAGCCGCCCCCAGACCGAAGTGCACCGCATGAACACAGTGCTAGTTAGTAACTGATGTGCACCGGCTACACAAACTACTCCAAGCAAGAACCTAACCTGGATCTCAAGGGCCGTTTCAAAAAAAAAAAAAAAAAAAAAAAGCTTGTAACAATTCAAAAAAAAAAAAAAAAAAAAAAGGAGCAGAGCTAATCTTAGTGCAATCACCTTGCCTTAAAGGACGGGGCTAAGTTCCTTGGATCTTCTGAGAAGGCAGCCACCACGAGTCCTGCTAACGTGGTATGGATTTTATAACCGGACTCCATTATTCCTTCTGGTGCGAAGGATCCAATACATGCACTTTATCCAGTAATTTGAGAATAACTGAGGACAAGCAGCATCCCCACCCCAACCCCCTCACGGTCCAAGAGTGTATCTATGTACATGTCAGTTACATCCAGGCAAGGCCTTGGGGGCGGGGAGCGGCGGTCAGCCCTACCAGGGGCTTCAAGGTTTTCCAGAAAAGCGTGTATCTACAAAATGAAAATAAAAATAAATAACAGCCACCACAGCAGTAAGCATCACCCCCAACCCCTCCACCCGTGGCTTCCTTCTGAATCATAAATCATGAAAGAGAGATCAGTGACTCCAGCTTTCCTGCCCTTAACAACTGGGACTGATAATGCCAAAAAGGAAGAGAAACAAACACGTGAGCCATACTGCTGCCGGAGGAGGGGTGCGCCTGTGAAGTTCCAGGTTTCTCATCTGTCTGGCGAAGAAGGGTCTCTGATCCTCAGGGTTGGTGGTTCTCAAACCTGGCTTGGCATGAGACTCACCTGGATTTGTGGGGCTTTGGGGCTTTTTATGTTTTGTTTTGTTTTTATTTTGGTTTTTGTTCTGTGTTTAATTAATTCCCACCGCCTAGAGCAGCATTCTGGTTCTACTGGCCTGGGGCGTGGTCTGAACAGAAGTACTTTAGAAAAACCTTCCTTGTCATTGGAATGCGCAGCCCTCCAGCTGCACATTCCGATACTGTTCTGTTTCATGGGATCCGTGGATAGGATTCATGGGCTATTACCCTGGCCTGTTTCGTGGGATACAACTGCCCCCCCCCCCGCCCCTCCCCGCTCAAACACACACAGTCCACACTGAGTTGACCCAGTCTCCTTTTTTTTGGCCTTGCATCACTTACTCTTATTAGCCTTCTGGTCTGTGTATTCCAGGTGTTAGAAATTTGCCACCCCTCATTTTAACACCTTGATAGCGGGGTTTGTTATTATTATTATTATTGCATTTATGTTTTCATTATTATTTAAAATCCTGGCCTGGGGCAGGGTGGAGAGCGAGGGGATGCGCGGTTTGCTTGCCGGGGGAAACTTCGAAGCTGAAAACATTTTTTCCCTGAACTTGGGGAAAGTTCTTCCTTGCGCTCCAGTTTGGTTGGTCGCCTTCAGGCCCACCTGAGCGACCTCAGATTGCCTTCCTAAGTCCGACTCCACACTTAGTATGAGCAGAGCATTCTTCTTGTTCACCAAAGTGGAACTGGAATTTCTCTTTCCCTGCGTTTTTCTCGCTCTGCGTGGCCAGCCGTGCTGCATTTCTGGATTATGTTGTACACTTTTCCTTGAGAGATAGATGATCTGTTCTTTGATTAGACACCCTGACCTTTTACGGGCGTTGATCGTTGATCTTGATCTGGGCTGGATAGAAAGCTCTTGACTCTGAAAAGTTACTCTGCTGCCAGCACCACAGGGAAATTCAATTTCTGCATCCGTGTAGCCACGGCAGTAGGAGCTCCTCAATTAGGATTTCTCTTGTTATGATTTTACTTTTATTAAGCAAGCTGCAGCCTCTGTTTTCCAGCCCTAGCTTTTAGTTACAGTAATCAATTTTTCAGTGTAACTGGCTGTAATTGTTGGCTTGGATATTAAGCTTTCGTGGGCTTAGACATAGTGTGTTCCCATGAAGGGGCTTCTCCATACCTCGCAGACAGATGGGTAATAATAGCATACATTAATACCTCCACATTGGTTTATGTGTGTTTGACCACAGTGCAAGCGTAATTATTTTTGCCCAGTAAAAGCTATTAGAGATCTATTTGGTAGGTTTTACGATCAATAGCTCCTGTGATATTTGTGTAGCAGCCACAGAATAATCAATTGAAGGTCATATAAAGTAAATTACCATCCTCCTATAATGATTCTTTTTTCGAGATGAGAATCGGGTTTTATTATTTTATCAGGAGCCTCTCAGCGATGCATGCTCTGTCTGTTTGAGAAAAAGAGATATAAAAGTTGTGAGCGCGGTGTTTTGAACACGGTATTAATATCCATTACTGGAATTTATGTTATTGGATTATTGAATTAGTGGATTCACACTGGAATTCCTTCAAAACCCTTTCTTATGTACTCAGTGACACAGTTAATAACAGTCGGGAGCAAATGGACGTCTTTTGCTGCATGGTGGAGTGAGTCACTTTGCAAAAGTCAATCTTTGTAGCTGTCTCTTTAAAGCAAATTTAGAGTTGGTTAAATGTGTTATATTGACAGTGTGACCGAGCTTCTCTCTTCAAACCCTTTTGGAGAGTGACTGGTGAACTAAGCAGGAGATAGAGGCTGGGATGCTGAATACTCACGCGCTGGCGCTGTCCGCCGGTAGCTCAAGGTGAAACTGGGGGTGAGGTGGAGCCTGGGGAGGGGCTCGGGGCACCTGCCTTCCAGAGGGGCGGGGGGCGGGAGGGCGCTCTCCATCACCGGGGATGCCTAACCTGGATTTCAGACCTGCACTGCGAGCCGGAGTGATGGCTGTGTCTCTATAAAAGATTGCAATTTGCCGACCGGAGGCATGCAATCCCCCAACTGTCTTAAAGGGACCCATTTTCAGAGTTTAGCCTTTCTTTTTGTGGGTGCAATCAGTTGTGCACTGAAAAACTGCAGCCACAGTTGGATAACTGCAGGCACAACAGGCCACAAGGGGCCTCTTTGCTCCAAATTTTGTACCTGCAACTAATTGCACTTACAGAAAATGGGAGTGTGGTAGGAGCTTTTTTAAAAATTGGGGCCAGTAAATTCTCCATGGAGGGAAGAGGCAAGGAGAGAGACAATTACTCACTTTCTTAAAGACAAAGGCGAGTAGAGACATCTTTTTCTTCACACGTTCCATGTAGACTGTGGAGCATGGTTTGGGGAGCCAAATACTAGGCACCACAAGTACCCTGATCATTTGGGACATAGCCTGGCAATCAGTATGGGACATAATATGTTGCAAAGTACAGTAGGAAAGATATTGGTGAGTTTAAGACGACCAAGTCCGGTGATAAATTGACGAAGAGTTTTAGAATAAATGGCGAAAGGCATTTTCTTTCCTTTAGAGAAATGTTTTTTTTTTCCCTTCTAAATTTTTTTTTATCGTTTATTCATTTTTGAGAGACAGAGAGAGACAGAGCATGAGCAGGGAAGGGACAGAGAGAGAGGGAGACCCAGAATCTGAAACAGGCTCCAGGCTCTGAGCTGTCGGCACAGAGCCCGACCCGGGGCTCGAACTCACGAACTGCGAGATCATGACCTGAGCTGGAGTTGGACGCTCAACGGACTGAGCCACCCAGGCGCCCCTAGAGAAATGGTTTTTATTGCTGTTACTTCTTATTCACTCTGGGGGTGATTGACACATAAGTCAAGAGAGTAGTGCCTCTAGATTGTAATGACGTGGTAAATCAGGGAGCATATATAAATGCATATATATAATACATGCTTATGTATTTATACATATAGAAAAGCATTTATTTTTTTTATTTTTTTTTTAATTTTTTTTTCAACGTTTTTTATTTATTTTTGGGACAGAGAGAGACAGAGCATGAACGGGGGAGGGGCAGAGAGAGAGGGAGACACAGAATCGGAAACAGGCTCCGAGCCATCAGCCCAGAGCCTGACGCGGGGCTCGAACTCACGGACCGCGAGATCGTGACCTGGCTGAAGTCAGACGGTTAACCGACTGCGCCACCCAGGCGCCCCTAGAAAAGCATTTATACAAATTATACATGTGCTTTACATACACACATATATATGCAGGTGAACATATACATACGTGTGTGTGTGTGTGTGTGTGTGTGTGTGTGTATATATATATGTAGTTAATTTACTTTTTTATGAGCTTAAGGAAAGGACATTCTTGGCCTGGATCACCCCCTAGTCCCTGTGGCTGAAACTCTGTCTAGAGGGGCTTATGGAGCTATGGCACAGGGACCTCACTCTACCATCTGTTGGGTGCAATGTGGTGACAAGCTAAGCCTGACACCAAGAACTTATTTTCCAGCTTTTGCAGATGCCCATACATTAAGCACATCGTCGGGAAATTGGAAACCAAATACAAAACAAGGTCGGAAATGTGAGATAGCATTCCTACAGGAATAATTATGAAATATAATTGTATCTCAGTAACGAATTTAAGAACCAAACGGAACAGGAACAGGTTTTGGTGTTCTTTACAGTTCCCAGGAAATTGATAAGGAATAGTGAGTATGCTCGGAGTGAAAAACTAAAGAAGTCCAAGATACCATGGTAGACCAGTCTTGGAATAAGACAAGGAAGGGCCAGGAAAAAAAGAAAATTAAGGATCAAGAATTATCCCTTGTCCCTTCCAACTTACTTACTGTCTCCTATCACAACTTGGGCATACATCACATTTTGAAATCTGGATACTTTTTCCCGTTGAACACTGCCGGAATGAATGATTGATTAGGTTCTTCCACAACCGTAAAAATAGGTTCTTAATGTAAATATAAATGTCAAATTCAACAATGTACTGGCATTGTTTTCATCTAGATATGTTGGCCCAGGACTCTAGTCTCCAGGAAAAATGTCTTCGAGAGAAGGGCCACTGGAAACGGAAATGAACCCTTGTTAAGGACCACCCAACCTGCTGCAGGTTGGGAACATTCGAGAGTGTGGAGCTGCCTCTTTATTTTTCCCCATCTTCCTTTTCATGACGCCTTATAACATGAAGCTTCCACAGTTGCCCTTGGGAGGGTCAGACCTCTGTAGTCAAACCTTGGAGAGACACAGCTTTGGTTCCACATTTCGAAAGAGGACCAGGGAACTTGGAGAGAGTTTGGAGAAGAGGAATCCAAAATGGTAGAAGCGATAGAAGGTTGGTATATGTAGCGTGTGATTTGTTCTACAGAACAGGAATTTCATAAGGGCTCTTACCACCGTTCTGTAGCTCCTCCCAGTTTCCCCACTATGCTGGATCTCCATGACAATAAAAATCCTGTGCCTCACCCATCTCCTGAAACTTCTAGTTTACTCTAAGCTGACCTCCCTGCAAATGTCACCCGGAAGATAGATGTCATCAGTTGGGAGTCTGTCATCTTTGACCTAGTTTCAAGTATTGAAACGTACCTACGACTGCCCTTGAGTTACCTTTTTCCACTAAAATTACAGCTGAGGACAGGTGCCTTCTGTTTTCAAAGGCCAGTCCTTTTGCTTAGGTTCTGAATCCAACCTCCTCGTCTTTCTCAAGGGTTTTGTGGACTTTGGTCCATTACTCTCCTGTAGCCAACGCCCCTTTACTGGCTCCGTTCACCAGCTAAACAATACAAACACCCAAACAAAAAAGCAAACACGCAAACACAACTCAAATTCTGGCTCTGGCAAAGGATGACAGTTGATCTCCGATGGCCATCATTCCTTTTTTTCCCTTAATTAAAGAACCTACGTATTTAGCCAAGTCCATAAACACTTGGAAGAGACAACAGTTTCCAGCCTCTCTTGCACCTGGGTTTGGCCACGGGATCGAGTTAGCAGAGGCAGCGGCTCAGCCTCCTGGAAGCATCCTCAAAATGGGAGGACTTGAGCTTGTTTATCACCCCCTCTCGTGTTTCTGTTGACATGGCTATAAGGTAGCAGGACCTGGGGCCCTGGTGTTTGGGGAGCCACCATGGCAGCCCAGAACTTCTTACTGCCTCACGTAAAGGGGGAGAAAATAGACG
Organism: Panthera leo; assembly: GCF_018350215.1. Classification (NCBI taxonomy): domain Eukaryota; kingdom Metazoa; phylum Chordata; class Mammalia; order Carnivora; family Felidae; genus Panthera; species Panthera leo. The sequence goes on along the minus strand of NC_056684.1, from coordinate 13,864,624 downwards.
TCTAGCAAGTTGTTGTAGGGTTTTCTATCATACGGGGCCCTACCCGATATGCTAGCATTCCCTTGATCCCTCATTTCCCTAAAACTACCGCCACTCCTTCGTCTTCCTTCCAGGTCCAAGTGTTTTGATTCATCCACATATACAGCCTCCATAGCCTCCCTCCTTTTGGGTCTCAACCGATTCCGGTGTTTCTCTCATCATCATGCCTACAAGAAATTGCTTGTGCGAAGCCCCATGCCAGGCTCGATCCCACAAACCATGAGATCGTGACCTGAGCCAAAAATCCAATTGGACACTCAACCAACTGAGCCACCCAGGCGCCCCTCTCAAGTGTCTTTTTTGTAAGATTTTGTGATGTCACACTCTCGTATACTTTCTTTGGCCTCACGGGTCACTGCCCTTTGGTCTCCTTTGCAAACCTACATTTCCTTTGCCTTCTCCATCACTCTTCCTTTGGTTTCAGAGGCCTTTTTAACTCAACGTGTCCAAAAGAGAAATCCTGATTCTCTTGCTGCCCAAACCTGTTCCTACCTCAATCTTTCTCATCTTAGTAAATCATCTTAGTAAATTCTCTAACTGGAAATATGGGAGTCCTCTTTGATTCGTCTCTTTACCTCACTCTTCAAAACCCAAATCTCTGAGCAACTGTGGTTGGTTCCATCTCAAGCATCAACACTGCACGGATCTGTTTCTGTCCATCCTTCCTTCTGCCACACTCATCCAAGACATCGTCCTCTTTCTCCTGGGCTATAGAACAGCATCTGATCGGCTTTTCCCAACTTTCGCCATTGCCCTGTTCCAAACTCTGCAGTGGATTGATATTACACGGAGAATAGAATCTCAACTAGTTAACATGGATCCTGTGGCCCGACACAACGTTGTTCCTTCTCACACTGGGCTTCTCCTCAGTTCCTCGGAGAGGCCAAAGTTTTCCCCACCTCAGGACCTTTGTGCGAGCTAGTCCCTCTCACTCACAGTCTCCTCCATCAGGGCTTCTTGTGGTTGGCTCTTTCTTACCCTTCTGATTTCTCGTGAAGTGTTATTTCCTGAGCAAAACCTTCACTGGCCACCTTATTTAAGGAGGCACTTACTTATGCATGCTGATCCTTTCTTGCTCTCCCCTCTTTAATTCCTTTAGAGCAATAATTATTCTTTTTCAAGTAATAATTTCTGGGATGTAGTGGTCCAGTGAATTCTTCAAGACTTTTTAAACAGCTTTCTGGAGGTATTCCTTATATACCATGAAATTCACCTGTTGTAAGTGTGCATTCAATATTTTATACTTTAAGAAAACTTAAAGAGGCGTACAACCATTGCCATAATTCGAGAACGGTTCCTTCATGCCCTTTGAGAGTCACTCCTCATTCACAGGCCCAAGCAACTACTAATGTACTTTCTGTGTCTATAGACTTGCCTTATGTGGACACATCACATAAATGGGTTCGTTTAACATGTGGTCTTTTGGGGCACCTGGGTGGCTCAGTCGGTTAAGCGTTCGACTTCGGCTCTGGTCATGATCTCGTGGTTTGTGGGTTTGAGCCCTGCGTCGGGCTCTGTGCTGACAGCTCAGAGCCTGGAGCCTGCTTCGGATTCTGTGTCTCCCTCTCTCTCTCTGCCCCTCCCCAGCTCACATGCTGTCTCTTTCTCAAAAATAAATAAATATTAAAAATTTTTTTTAAAAATTAAATGTGGTCTTTTGTACAGAACTTCTTCCAGTTAGCATGTTTTCAAGGTCCATCCTTAAGTGTTACAACACATGTCAGCACTTCTCACTCCTTTTGACTGCCAAATAATATTTCATTGGATGGAGATGCCTCAGTTTGTCCTCCTTATTCGCCAGTTGATAGTCATTTAGGTTGTTCTCATTTGGGGCTATTGCATATAATGTTGTACAGTACTTATAATTATCATTATTTTTAAAGCTTATTTATTTATTTTTAGAGAGAGAGGCTGCAGGGGAGAGGCAGAGGGAGCGAGGAAGAGGGAGCGAATCCCAAGAGGGCTCCACACAGGTAGCGCAGAGCCCAAAGCGGTGTTCCAAGTCTCGTGAATCGGGAGATCGTGACCCGAGCTGAAACGAAGAGTCAGTGAAGTCACTGACTAGGCCACCTGGGTGCCCCCGTCCTTCTTACTTCTAACGAAGCATTTAGAAACTTGTTACCTTCATCTCCTCTTAAGGCTGCCACCAGTAACTGCCTGCTTTGTTGTCAGCGTGGGCCTCCCACCCAGCAAATGTCTACCATAGAGTGGATGCTGCGAATGTATTGGTTAAATGAATGAATGATAATTTACTCCGTGTTGATTTCCAAAACTCTCTTAAGGATCCCAGAGCAATTCAGAGGATTGTGGAAGATGGGAGAAGAGTGACATTCTCATTTTTGGATCCCATCAGCTCTGGGCGACATCATCTTCCAAATCGGCCTCCCCTTCTCCTGGTTGTACCAATTCTAGAAATACGAGTCTGGGTTGGATGGAGCCCACATTCCCTCAGGGTAGTTTCCAGTCCATCTCTGACTCCAGAAAGGCTTGGAGCCTTGCAAAACTTATGGAATGTTATTGTACATTTATCTGGAGCTCAGGAGGAGAATCTTTGGAGGCTATAGGGAATGTCTTCCGTATAGAACACATGATGGGGAAACTGCACCTGAAAAGCAAAATAAGGAACAGTTCTTAGATAGGAGTGTGCATGAATCTTGCCAGACCTGGGATCCTGTTTTAAGCTCAAGCCCAAGCAGCTTAATTCATCATCTAGCGGGCAGAATTAAGCAAACTCTGTTCCTCCGGCCCGGGCTAGGGAGACTTGACTCCCAGAAACAAAGAGTTCCCAGCAAACAAAATGGTTCTGTACCACCTGACATAGGCAGAAACTAGCCACTGCTGCAAGGAGCGATGTATCTGTTTAATTGAAACAAGGATATTCTAAACATCCCGCAAGCATGCCCTGGCTGTTAACTTCTGTAAAGAACTGCATTGCCTCTTTATGAAACCATTAAATAAAATTAGAGAATCTGTGAACTGACTATTGGAAGCTACAAGTCCGCAGAGAGAGCTGTGGTGATTGTATCCCGTTCCTCAGGGAAGAAAAGTTCCAAGAAAAAGAGGCTGAGGAAAGCAGGCGAAATACCTGGGGCCTTCGAGAAGCCCAGATTAGGCACATGAGGCCAATGGAGCAGAGGCTGTGAAGGGTCTAGGGTCTCGATAGCCAAGAGGCTCGGAGAGGGAGGGTTGAGCAATTTTCCTCCCATGTGGACAGAATGAACAGATTTTCAGTTTTACTCAATAATTTAAGCCAAACGCTAAGAAGAATGTGGCAAATAAATAGATAACCCTGACTCAAACCTTCTATATTGGAAGATAATAAGACAAAGCGGTCTCAAACAATGCAAATGAACTGGGTTTTGAAAGGGTCATTGGAGGGGCGCCTGGGTGGTGGTTGGGCATCCGACTTTTGATTTTGGCACAGGTCACGATCTCACGGTTTGGGAGATCAAACCCTGCATCAGGCTCTGTGCCGACAGCTCATAGCCTGCTTGGGATTCTCTCTCTCTCTCTCTCTCTCACAAATAAAAAAATAAACATAAAAAAAGAAAGAAAGAAAGGGTAATTGGAAAAGCTTTTGATGGGTGGGTCTTGTAGCAAGGTGTTAGCTGGGAAGCTGTCTGTATAAACAGGGCAAGCACAAGAATGAAGAACAACAGAGAAGCTTCTAGAATTAAAGGTAACAGTAAGATGATTTCCCATGGGCTCAGGTTTTCGGGGGCCACCAGAAGGACATTAAGTGTCCAGGGATAAGCCAGCTAGAAATTCTTGGGAAATATCGGGTGCTTACTTAGCATTTGTCACAGCAGGAACCAAAAGCGAGTGAGAGAGGACCTTGAAAAAAGAGATCTAGGGAAGAATCCAGTTGAAGGAGAGAATAGAATTGTTGGGACCAGTGAGTTCGATTGTGGAAAAAAGAATTCCGACCAGGAAACAAAGAGGGGCTGGGCTGATGGCCAGAAAGCTGCGAGCAAACCCAAAAAGTTCTATAACTTTTATTCATTCAGTTAGTTATTCATTTAGTTAGTTCTGTAATTGAATGAATGATGTTACCAGACTTTACGAATACATTTGGAGCCCGCAGAACCCAAAGCACCTTTTCTTTTGGAGGTTCTGTCATCACGCTTTTTCACAGACTAAGACTCAGCACCCACAAAGTATGCTCACTCCCTGCCAGCTCCCAATGTACACAGTTTCTTCCTCCACATTTTCCAACTCCCCTACCTCGTCAGTCCTTTCCGGTCTTCTCCTCCAAGGGAGAGAACGTCTAGGAACTTTGGTTTAAAATGTCGTATGTGTCGCAGCCCTCACCCCTGTGAAGTCATGGAAAAAAAGATAAAAATGCACACACTCACTGACAGACAACTTGTACCAAACTTGAGAACAAGTCTCCCTAATTGGAAGGGTGGCCAGAAAAGGCAAAGCAATCCATCACCCATGCAATGCCATCAGAACGCAAGTTGAAACATTCTTTCTTTTTCCTTTCCGTCCCCCTCCGAATACCCCACACCCACCGCCTCCCATGAGATCCACCATTTAGGCTCGCTAGCAATAAGATATGCAGCTACAGATTTTTTAAGGCTCTCAGAATTCAGTTCCTCCCTTCTGTTTCTTGCTGATTCATACTTAACGTTTTAGCATAGATAGGCATTCTTTATCTTCCAGAAACCGATAAGGATACGCAAGTGTTGAATACGAGTAATGAAGGGCTACTGAGCCCAAGGTGGAAGATGGCCATAGGGAGTTGCATCGTGGGAGGTGTGATACCTACGAAAAGAGTCCTTTAGAGGAGTTCTGTAGTCTTTCTATGTGTTGGAGAAACCACATACAGGCAGTAAGATTAGGACCAGCTCTTAATTTTTGCCTAACGGTGTCACTGGTATTAAATACAGTCAAACCTCGGATTGCAAGTGACTTGTTCTGCGGGCGTTCCGCAAGACAAGCAAACGCTTCTCATCGGTGTCACCCCGGTAAACGAGTGACGTCGTGCGATAGGAGTCGTACCTGACGCCGAACGTCATGAGGTCACAACTAAGCCAATGGTTTTTGAAATACAAGATATACAAGTGCTTTGGATTACAAGCCTGTTTCTGGAGTGAATTACGCTCCCAAAACAGGGTTATTGGGCAATTGGGGTAAGGCAGTTGGGCATGAAACAGACACCAGCTGAAGCTCTTAGAAGAGATTTTCGGTCAGCTCCCAAGTGGACTCCGAGTGGTGCTCAGAGGGCTGCACTTAGCACTAGGTCTGGATGGACGACACTTGGGTTAAGCACGGGTACGGAGAGGAAACGGCACCAACTGTAACTCGAAGGACCAAGAATATTTTTCTACCAAAGTGATAACTAAATAGCATGTAGTCTATTTCCAGAACCAAAAGAAAAAAAAAAAAATCTGAGGAACAGTTTTTGATTTGACTGGTAACATGCAAGAAGACGGGTGTAGGGAAACTCACACTCCTCCAATGTGCCCCTCCTTTAGTCTCACCCCGGTATTGCATTAAAACATTATTTTTTAATGTTTATTTATTTTTGAGAGAGAGAGAGACAGAGCGTGAGTGGGGGAGGAGCAGAGAGAGAGAGGGAGACACAGAATCCGAAGCAGGCTCCAGGCTCCGAGCTGTCAGCACAGAGCCCGAGGCGGGGCTCGAACCCACGAACCGTGAGATCGTGACCTGAGCCGAAGTCGGACGCTTAAGCGACTGAGCCACCCAGGGGCCCCTGCATTAAAACATTTTTCATGCTCAGCTATGTAGGGTTTTCCCCACCCCAAGCAATTCTCTGCGACACCTGCTGTATGTCCTACAACGTAACTAAATCTGAATTGATTGAGGTACTGTCTACCTGGAGAGGATGTGAGATCCCACAGGTGAAGGGCTCCATCCCAGGAGACTGCCTCCCTCACCCCCCGCTTTGGGTACCATTTGAAAGTCCAGGTTATCACCTATGATTCCCACTGACCGGCTAGAAATCAAAGGTTCCGTGAACCCCTCCTTGGGTTCGCTTTATTGACTAGAGAGCTTCACAAAACTCAGGAAAGCAGTGTGCTTACTGTTTACCGGTTTATTATGAAAAGATATGAAAAAGAATACATCCTCCCTTCCCGGCAACCATCCTCATGGGTTTTCAGCAACCTGGAAGGGGCAATTCCAAGAAAAAGGCCTAGTGGGTATCTGTAAACTTCCAGTGATGGGGATAATTTGCCGACAGCAGACTGAGCAGCGGGTTTCCAAAGATTTCCATATCCTGAATCTACAAACTTGTAAATAATGGCATTTTTTATATGGCAAAATGGCACCTTGCAAATGTGACTGAGGTTCTTGAGATGAGATTATCCTGGATATCCAATGTAATCCAAAGGGTCCCTATAAGAGGGAGACCCAAGGGTCAGACTTCAGAAAGGGATGAGATCAGAGTGTTGTGGGGTCCTGAGTCAAGGAATGGAGGTAGTTTCCAGAAGCTGGAGAAAGCAAGGAAACAGATTTTCTCCCCAGAGCCTCCAGAAGCAACCCAGCCCAGCCAATCAGTATTAGGCTTCTGACCTCCAAAACTGTAAGATAATCAACGTGTTGTTTTAAGCCACTGGATTCATTACAGCAGCAGCGGGAAACGACTACATGTCTTAAGGAGTGTTCCCGGAAATCATACCATGTATTCTGACATCCGTGGAGATGGAAACTGTGTGAGAGAAATTAAGCCAACTCATGAAGAAATTTCCGACTTTGTGCCCTTGAGCCTTGCATAATATCATAACTGTGATGTTACATACCAGTTACACAAAGTAGCCCAAGAAGGGAACTGCCCCGGGCACCTGGGTGGCTCAATCGGTTAAGTTTCTGACTTTTGATTTTGGCTCACATCATGATCTCACTGTTCCTGAGATCGAGCCCTACATTGGGCTCTGTGCTGACAGCTTGGAGCCTGCTTTGGATTCTCTCTCTCTCTCACTCTTTCTCTCTCTCTCTCTCACCCTTCCCCACTCGTGCTCTCTCTCTCTCTCTCTTTCTCAAAATAAATAAACATTAAAAAAAATTATGGAATTGCTACACTAGAGCAAAAATGGATAGTAGCAATGGGCAGAAAATCATATTGAGAAAAGAAAACACAAAAACTTCGTTAGTCCTAGCAGGAACAAACTTCAGACACTGAAGCACTCAACGGAAAATAAAGTAAGAATGTAGTAGGTAATGATAGTAAAATGGAAATTTATAAGAGTCTTGGAGGAAGAAAACAGAGCTGGAACAGAAACAACATTCCAAAACAAAGCTTTACAGAGTTATTATAAAGACTAAGATATGCATATCAAATAGTTTCATAGCAATATAAGCAACTTTAGTGAAAAAAAAAAAAAGAGGCTGGCAGGATAATGAAATTGTGCGCATCCATATCATATAAGCACAGGAGAATAAAAAGAAAATACAATTTTAAAAAATTAATGGTAAAATAATAGCAAACAGGCTGACCTCAGACTTACCTGCCGAAAATGCCAAATGCACTAGAAAAACATCTACTCGGTCCGATGGGGATTAGACTGTGACTCACTATATCGTCACTAACCAATATTCCTCTACTAGGGAAAGGCTGCATAGGTACACTTGCAAATAATATGAAAATTGATCATCCATATATCAGGCTTTTGGAAAACAAATTCACACTTAGGTCCTGGCCAAACTGAGAGATGAATCAAAATGAGAAAATCAGGAGTGCGAATTTCATGGCATTACACAGCCCCATCTCTGCTTTTGCAAATGGTATTCTGATTTTGGAAACACAAATTAGGAAACCAGTTCAGAGGATGATTATGTGTTGAGAAGCGTATCCTGCCACCGGAGGCAAGTATGGTCCTGTGTTGCTGTCTTCAGCTGTTCCTCTGGAAGGCTCTTTCCTGGACCCAGGGAACGAGTGCTGCGTGGTATAACTCGGTTACTTGCGTTTGACTGTGACTTCGAACAATAACCTGATGTTTCAGCCCTGTTGCAGATGACCCCTTTTGAGGACATGACGAAGCGCCATGAACTATCCTCTCCTATCTTTGCTTCCTAGAACCGGAGATATGCACAACAGCAAAAAATGGTAATCATTTAATTTCCAAGGCTATCACCAAATGAGGGTTCTTTTGCATCATCAAAACTCATATTGAATAACCTGAGCTGCTGATTTTTTCTCTTTAATTGGGCAAAGGATCGCACTAATCCTAAGAGTAGCAGGTACTATTCTCTCATGAAGCCTCGTTTTTTCCCCAGGGTTTTAGTTATTAAAAACCAAATTTTGGCTGTGGTGTTTCATATAGGTTGCTTTTTGTATGTATACCCACCTATAGGAAACACGCCATGCAGAAAATAGAGTCCATTTTTGGTCATTTTTCTTTCTCTCTTCAGTTTGTGAATTCACTCCCCTCTCTTCTCTCTCTACTCACATCAGCCGACTTCTCCACAGGGAAATGATATGAATTACCCAGTAATAATCTTTCCATATGTCTTCAAGCACATACATTCTTATACAGATATAATCCTATGATCCCCTATCCGTGGGTATAGAGGGTGTGTGTGTGTGTGTGTGCATGCACGTGCCTGCATGTGACTACTTGTTTTTCCAAAATGAACTTTACTTCCTACACAAGGATTTCCTACTCAGCAATTTTTCATGGAATCCCTTCCGAGTCATCTGATACGGCTCTGTTTCTTTTTCTTTTTAGTGGTTCCATTATAGCCCCTGCAATGGAGGTACTGAGCTTGAGTCTTTCTTGTTTTTTTTTGTCTTGTTTCCTTCTCTTGCCTTCCTTCCTTCCCTCCTTCCCTCCCTCCTTTCCTTCCTTCCTTCCTTCCTTCCTTCCTTCCTTCCCTCCCTCCTTCCTTCTTCTTTCTTTCTTTCTTTTGTTCTTTCTTTCATTCTTTCTTTCTCTTTTCTTCTTTCTTTCTTTCTCTTTCTTCTTTCCTTCCTTCTTTTTTCTTTCTTTCTTTCTTTCTTTCTCTCTTTTCTTCTTTCTTTCTTTCTTCTTTCTTTCTTTCTTTCTTTCATTCTTTCTCTTTTCTTCTTTCTTTCTCTTTCTTTCTTCTTTCCTTCCTTCTTTTTTCTTTCTTTCTTTCTCTCTTTTCTTCTTTCTTTCTTTCTTTCTTCTTTCTTTCCTCCTTCTTTCTTTCTTTCATTCTTTCTCTTTTCTTCTTTCTTTCTCTTTCTTTCTTCTTTCCTTCCTTCTTTTTTCTTTCTTTCTTTCTTTCTTTCTTTCTTTCTTTCTTTCTTTTTTTCTTTCTTTCTCTTTTCTTCTTTCCTTCCTTCTTCTTTCTTCCTTTCTTTCTCTCTCTTCTTTCTTTCTTTCTTTCTTTCTTTCTTTCTTTCTTTCTTCTCTCTTTCTTTTTCTTCCTTCCTTCCTCTCTCTTCCTTCCTTCTTTCCTTCCTGCCTGCCTTCTTGCCTGTCTTTCTGGCTATGAAGAGTGCCATAGCTAACAACCCTGTAGATGATCCACATAGTACCTAGAGGAGACACCTTTTATTTTAGGGGGTGGATTTCTGACAGTGGGCTTGCTGGGTGAAAGACACATGCACTTTTAACTAAAGAGATGCTATCAGACTGCTCTTCTAAAACACAAACAGTCATGACGTTTTTATAGGCCATGTGTGAGCGTACTCTTTTGCACACATTCATGCCATCGCTAGGTGACACAGGCTTGTCTTTCCATTTTGTCAGCATGATGAATATAAAATGATACTTCGGGGGCGCCTGGGTGGCGCAGTCGGTTAAGCGTCCGACTTCAGCCAGGTCACGATCTCGCGGTCCGTGAGTTCGAGCCCCGCGTCAGGCTCTGGGCTGATGGCTCGGAGCCTGGAGCCTGTTTCCGATTCTGTGTCTCCCTCTCTCTCTGCCCCTCCCCCGTTCATGCTCTGTCTCGCTCTGTCTCTCTCTGTCCCAAAAATAAAAAAAATAAATAAAAAATTTAAAAAAATAAATAAATAAATAAAATAAAATGATACTTCGCTATTTCGCCATCTTCATTGTCCTGCCACCAAGCGACTTGGACCGTCTTTTTATTTTGCAGGGGCCGTCTGGACTGGTTCCTCCAACGCCTTCTCGCAGCTCCTGCCCATTCTTCTGTTGGGCTGTTTGTCTCCATCTCGACAGTCTGTAAGAGCTGTTGATATGTATTAGCTATTAACTCGTTTACTCTATTACCTTTATAATAAAAGGGAGCTTTATTTTAGAAAAAAGAGGCAGAAGATAAAAGGACCTGAAATTCATTCAAAGATGAAAATGCTTAAAACATTCTCTCTTGGAAAGATTTGCATTTTAATTGGTATGAAGCCTGAAAAGAAGGAAGATCCTAGAGATACTTCTAATCATCAGGGAAAGGGTATAAATCAAACCTCTCTGATGCTTGATTTGCACTTCCCTCATAGATATTTAATCTGCATGCACTATAGTATCTGGATACACAGTGATGCTGAAAGGCTGAGGATGTGTTATGTCCAGAACAGACGTGGAAAAAAGGGCAAAAACAAGATTCCAAGGGGAGCAGTTTGCAGGGACTGAAACTTTCAGGTACCGGGTGACCGTAGTGGACCTTTTGTCTGTTTGCTTGTTTGTTGGCTCTAATTCCTTTGTTCTTTTCTAATTATTTTATTTGAGAGAGAGAGAGAGAGAGAGAGAGAGAGAGAGAATGAGCAGAAAAGGGGCAGAGGGAGTGAGAGAGAGAATCTTAAACAGGGTCCCTCCCTTAGCACGGAGCCTGGCGTGGGGTTCGATCCTATGACCCTGGGATTATGACCTGAGCCGAAATCAAGAGTCGGACCCTCAACCGACCGAGCCACCCAGGCATCCCTGATTTCTTTTTATTGTGGTAAAAATAGAGATAGAATAAAAATTGTGAGTGTCTAGTTCAGTTCAGTGATATTAGGTATATTCATATTGTTGTGCACCCACTACCACCATCCATTTCCAGAACTTGCCCATCACCCCAAATGAAACTCCGTACCCATTAAACACTAATTCCCCATCTCCTCCTCCCCAGGCCCTGGCAACCAAGGTTCCACTTTCAGTCTCCATCGGTTTTCCTACTTTGCATACTTTGCATAAGTGGAATCACACGGTATTTGCCTTCCTGTGACTGGCTTGCTTCACTCAGCATAAAGGACCCCGAAGTTCATCGATGTTGTGGCATACGACAACACGTCCTTCCCAGTGAGGCTGAATGATTTTCGCGGTGTATATAGACCACATGTTGCTGATCCGTCCGTCCACTGACGGGCCCTTGGGTCACTCCCACTTGATCGCCATTGCAGCGGCCATGCCATTTTCCATTCCTTCCAACAATGTACAAGGGTCTTGATTGCTCCCAATCCTTGTCAACGCTTTTTTTTTTTTTTCTTTTTTTCTTCAGTAGCCATCGTAACGGGTGGAAGTGACATCCTACTGTAGTTTTGATCTGCATTGTCCTAACGTTAAGAGACGTGGAGCATCTTTTCGTGTACTTCTTGTCTGTCTGTGTACCTTGGGGAGGACCTTTGTCTTGAGGCTGGCACAGGCTTGATCCCACAGAGGAAGCTGATAGTCAGTCCTGGGCTCAAATTCCCAGAGCCGGAATAAGAGTGCTGATGTTTGCCTCGACTATTTAGAGGCCATGGAAATAGCCTGACATAGTGCAGCCCCCACCCCCTAATTCCCCCAATGAAACAGACAATGACAACAGCAGCAGAGGTCCCTGGGGCACATGCCCTCATCAATTTCCCTATCACCTGGCCCCAGATCCCTGATGCGGGAACCACTGTAGGCTCCAGAACTTCCAGCTTGCATCATCTTGGGCAACCGCCACCCAGTACTCTTCTTACAAAACGGATCTTGACTTGTTTTTCTGTAAGATCAGGAAAATATCTCCAGGAGCTGTCCAGAGGATCGAGCACTGAATGCATATGAAGTCACTTTGAAATGTATTTGAAACATTACGGACATAGGACCGCTCTGGCAGCTTATCAGCGGAGGCCTGATTTCATTTTTCCAGCTGCTGAACCCCAGAGAGGAATTGTTAACCCCGCCCTTTTTTTTTTTTTTTAATTTTTTTTTCAACGTTTTTTATTTATTTTTGGGACAGAGAGAGACAGAGCATGAACGGGGGAGGGGCAGAGAGAGAGGGAGACACAGAATGGGAAGCAGGCTCCAGGCTCCGAGCCATCAGCCCAGAGCCTGACGCGGGGCTCGAACTCACGGACCGCGAGATCGTGACCTGGCTGAAGTCGGACGCTTAACCGACTGCGCCACCCAGGCGCCCCAACCCCGCCCTTTTTTTGAACGAGCATAAGGGGCGACTTGAGTTTGGCTCCTTAAATGTATCTGTATGGTATTAAAGGCTCCCCTTCCGTAAAGGTGTCAGAGTGGAGAGGCTTAGCCGTGGTAGGATGTCCTAGTCAAAGGTAGGATTCATAAGATAAGGAGTTAAGCAGTGGAAGCCCCTCCCTCCTGTCCCCACCCAGGGTTTCAAAAAGCACAGGTGAGCTGCTGGTCAGTGAATGCGTGGCTGGGTGCTTGATGAGAGAGGTCCTTTACAGTTGAGGACCAAGGTCCTGGGGAGTCTCGGGGATGGGCAGGCAGACGCCTCGCCCCACCTGTTAACTATGGCCACATCCATCCCTCTGACTCCTCCTTCTGATAGCCAGGTACCTTTTGAGCCCAGAAACATTATTTCTGCCATTTACATCGTATCCAAAAAAAAAAAAAATTTGGAAAATATAAGTAATAAAAGTGAAATCTGCTGGTTGGCAAAGTACGTCATGAATCACAGCGGTTCTCCGAAGCATTTGAGCCAAGAGGATATTTTGGTTTAAACAAGTAATGTAATTCCGGCCAAAATGGCTTCCAGATTGGAACTTCCAAAAAAATCGTCACGGTTCACCATGTCACTTGGCTGACACACACACAGGGCGATCCCCCCTCCTGGGACGAAAGGAAATTTCGAGGAAAAATCAAAGTCAGCCTGTATATTTTATCACCGGAGGGCATGGGAAGAAGAGAGACAAAATAGGGATCGTTACAACGTTGTAATCTGTTAGTCATCCAAACACCTTTCTCTATGTTCTATAAATTCTTTTCCAGCTGCATAAACTGCACTAGACCCAAGGACGGCCTCCACGAGGAAAAAAAAAAAAAAAAAGAAGAAGAAGAAACAAAACAAAACCAACCACATAATAGAACTGGGGACCACTTTAATGGTAAAGTGGTCATAAACCAGCGTGCTGGAATTTCATCAATGTGACATCATTCCCGATGTGACATCGGAGAGCCCACCCTCAATTTCCCCTCCATCTATCTCTCACGCTCGCCTCCTTTCCTCTTAAAGAGATGATGAAGCTGCCCGTGCAGCACAGAAGGATAATAAAAACCTGTATCCCTTAAGCTGAATTCAGCCCATTGAACTGCACAAACAGCAATAACCAAAACAAAGCTAGCAGGAAACGTTTGCACACAGCATCTGTTATGATCACATAACCACGAGACAGCTGTTTAATCCCAACTGTTAACATAAGATCATTTGTGTGTTTGAAGAGCAATCCCATTTGGATTTCCCCCTTTATTTATTTATTTTCTAGCTTTTCCAAGAGAGAGGCTTTCTCAGCTGTAGGATGCAATTTGTGTCGCTGGCTTTTTCCACTTTCGCCCCTAGCTTCCGAACGAGAGGGGCGGTGTGGTTTTCTCACTATAAAGACCCAGAGGGGAGAGAGGACGGCTGTGTGGTCTCTCCTAGCTGGGAGCAGGGCGCGGCCCTTGCTCGGCCCTGGGGACCTGCTTTTTGCTCCCCAGAACATTCATAACGCGTTCTGGCCAGATTATGGGAAAAGGCCCTCACATGAAACGCGTCTGGTGGTCTTTGCCAAGTTCTGGTGAGACCGGAGTTTTCTCAGCACCACCCAGGATTGGAACCCATCCCTGTAAAGTTCGGTTCCAAAACCTAAAAACAAAGTCATCAGGCTCACGACTGCTTTGCAGAGGTCAACGGAGGGTGTCAGCAGTTTGGGTGGCCTGCCTCAGTGCCCGCTCTGGAAGCCTGAGCAGGAGACCGAGGGGGCTTACGGTGAATTTCAAGGGCAGGCTTTTCCTTTTATTTTGATTTCGTGTTTTCTGTTTATATCGTACCTCAGTGCCTGCGGGCTCCCCAAATGCTCAGGAAAGAACAGGAATGCTTCACTGTTGAGCTGCAGCCAACGGGTCACAGGGGCGGTTGACGTCCGTGGCAGGCAGGGCAGAGCCTGACCACGGGGTCCTGGGGGGTGAGGGGAGCTGGCCGGGCCAGTTTGGACCAGCTCTAACTTGGAAGGCTGCCTGCAATTAGCGTGACATCCACCTCTCTTCACCTCCTTCTTTACACATCTCATCCCAGAGAATCCTCAATCTTGATCCCAACATGATAGCAACATGTGTAGTACTCAGTTTATCTTCCTGGGAAAGTTGAAAGCCCAAGTCCTTCCAACACGTCGAATCAATGTCTTCAACCGGATTCTTAGGGCAAGTTCATTTCTAGGTCATAGGAACCTTGGAAATGTGAGGGACCTTTTACTTGTCCCTTTTCTCCTCTCCTCTCCTCTCTTTTCTCTTTTCCTTTTCTCTTTCCCTTCTCCTTTCTTCCTTCCTTCCTTCCTTCCTTCCTTCCTTCCTTCCTTCCTCCTTCCTTCTTTCCTTTCTTCCTTCCTTCTTCTCTCCCTCCCTGCCTCCTTCCCTCCCTCTCTTTCTTTCTTTCTTTCTTTCTTTCTTTCTTTCTTTCTTTCTCTTTCTCTCTGTCTCTTTCTTTCTTCGTTTGCCTGATGCTGTATTTAACTTTCCTTTTTTGACACAAAACTGACACAAACTGCATATATTTAAGGCATACAGTTCAACGTTTCGATACACATCCATATTGTGAAGAGATCGCCCCATCAAGCTAATTAACATACTCAGTTTTAACGTTTGAAAAAAGGAGGCCGTGTAAATGCAATTTACATCTGGGGCACCTGGGTGGCTCAGTAAGCGTCCAACTTCAGCTCATGTCACCATCTCGCGGTTCGTGGGTTCGTGAGTTTGAGCCCCACTTCGGGTTCTGTGCCGACGGCTCACAGCCTGGAGCCCGCTTCGGATTCTGTGTCTCCCTCGCTCTCTGCCCCTCCCCTGCTCACGTTCTGTCTCTCTCTCGCTCTCAAAAATAAATAAACATAAAAAAGAAAACATAACTAAATGCAATTTGCTTCTTTCCAAAATGAAAAATATCACAACAACAATTGTTGAAGGGCCTCTGGATCTCTCCCGAGTGAAGTAGCCTCTCTTCTTTTCTCTTGTGGCTCGGCAACTATTTCACAATTATTGTTTTCGTTCTCCGTCCCTGTCCCCTCAAAGAAGTTACAAAAGACTAGATGTCACTTTTCTGAGATGTAGTGAGAAAATAAAAGTAGTTCAGTTATGGCAGCCGTCAGAAGAGATTGACTATCGATTTTGGAACAAATTAAATACTTAGGTCAGTCTACGGTGTGATTTATTATCATACTTAGACAAAATGCTTTTGCTTTTAACTTGACATTCTTTATCACACATAAGAAAGTTTGCATCCCACTGCGGGGAGTTGGGGGGGGTATGCGGGGGTGTATGTGGCCATCCACAGATTGTGAACCATCATCCATCTTAATGTTTAACTTCCCCTGCTTGGGACCAAATCACTAACATCTTTAATGGGAGCAAATCCTTTATCGCCTGATTCATTTCCATGTTTTGTTTCTGCAGCTAGACAGGATATCCTGTGAGGGGGTGAAAAGGGAGGGAAATTTAGTACTATCCGTTTCTGATTTGCCATTATTATTATTATTGCTTTTTCTCCCCTCAAGATGATATTATAGTCATCTACTGATTTTCATACGTAACGCCTATTTTTGGTGACTTTTTTTTTCCTTCTCTCCCTTCCCGTTTCTACCCTAGTTCACAAAGGACTCTTGGCAGGAATTGGAAGAGAGTTTAGCTTTGCTTCATAAAGAAGCCGTATCATTTAATATTTGCTACTTTTCATAAAAGTAAATAGTGAAACAGTTCTTCGGGACCCTAAGTTACTGAACGAAAGCCCTGGTTTGTTTTCTTTCTTTTAGTTAAGTATGGGACCAGTGGAGGATACAGTTTTGAGAGGTTTTAGAAACAAAGGAATGCCCCAAGTGGAGAGAAAAATTTCACTGTCTGAACCAGTGCATGAAAGTTGCAAGTATCTCTTAGATTGTCATTAGTCAGCTAAAACCAGGAAATAAATACCCACCCTGTTTTGTGATCACCTCCAGTTACTGTTGTAACAGGAAACATGAATGAATGAGAGAGGTGATCTGAGGAAAACCGGAGTCCCTGTTGGACAGGGACGGATTCACATACCACACACACCTCCCCAGGACACTTAGACCTCCTGTGAAAAGAACCAGATAAATCTACTGTCGCCCCAGTAATGCTTGAAACTGGGCCACATGTATTTCCGAAACTGGCATCAAACGCCCCAAGTTTTAGAAAAGAAGTTGGATGATTCGGCTTCGTTGCATTTTTGTCGGGTACAAGATGCCGCATTTCGAGCCGGTATATGTCTTTGAACAAACCTTGCAAATGTTCCCATTCAAAACGCTTCTGTGTCCTACCCAACATAAGCTAGATCTTGGCCAACAACTGTGCATGGAGAAATCATGATTTTACACACAAGCATCTTTGAAAGGAGGGCAGGTAGAAAGTTACATTGTTGGATATCGCGGGTGAGGACAGAGAAATGAACCAATTCTAAACCGGTTAGAACCAGAGACTTCCTTTGGCAAGACTTCCCTGCATTGCATTTTCTTCCCTTTTGGGTAACATACTCACAGTGGCAGACCGTTCCCGAGCTGGCCATCTTGAATGTAGGAAACAAACAAGAAACTGAGCAAGACCACAATGGCAGTGTAGGTGGCAGGGCGTGGACAGGGTGCTGGCGGGAAGTCATAAACGGGCAGCTTATTGCATTCCTCGGAAGGCCAATAAATACATCCTTTGCTGACACAAGTCAGTCAAGAATTATCGTCTATAAAATAATTATTTCATGTGATGTCAATTTTCCTCATGATTCTTGATAATGAGCTCTCCCTGAGAACTTATTCAACATCCTTTAATATACGACACAGAGGCTAAGATTAGAAGCACTCTTAAAATGTACTTTCCCTACATCTTCTAGAAAGCTTATATTAAAGACACGTCTAGAAAAAAAAAACAAAAACACAAACATCTCTGCAATCTGATCTAAATTTTTGGACTGTAGCCTCCCTTTACTCCCTCCCCTGACTATCTCTTTGCCTACTAGCCAATGATATGCACGTACTATTGAGGCAAATGGAAACTCTGTCCAAGACTGGCTCACCCCCGTTTGTTTTTATAAATCTGATAGGGCGTAACTCACTACACTAATGGAGGGTACATTTAATTTCACTTGTTGCAAACACTCCCGGGGATATTTTACACTTAGAAGTAAGTGTTCTGAGTTTGTTAAATGGCTTGGTTGCTTTTTGGTTTTCTTTTCTTTTCTTTCCTATTTTTTTTTTTTTTAACTAAATTGATGGAATTGATTGGTAATTTGGGCATTGAAAACCGGAAGATTCTTCTGACAATTGAATCAAAGTGTGTTTAATCTTTTTTTTAAAGGCTTTTCATTGAACAGCAACAACAACAAAAAAAAAAATACTTTGAGGAAAATAGTCTGATTAAGCATTTTATACAATCAGAAAAGAAAACTTATGCCAGCCAATTCTTGGTCCCTCATTGCCTCAAACAACTGAAGTGGTAAATTGAGGCAATTATCCCAAACACCTTTCCTTAATTATAGGGATTGTCTAGGTAAGCAGGTTCTGAGCCTAAATTTTTGCAATAATTATCTTAATTTGCACTTTGTTTTGCATGTGAAGACACAGACTTAGCATCATGGTCACTTACAATTTTGCATCCGAACTATGTAGCTAAATGCACTTGAAAACGGAAATTCATCCAAGAGATACTTTAATGCGGGTGCTAACTTGATTTTTTTAATCTTACATTCTCTTATTGGATTTTTCAGATTTCTTATAATGAGCTTGTATTACATTTGTAATTTGAAACAAATGAGCTTATCAAAAATTACATTAAAATAAAATACCTTGAATTAATTTCCAGAGTTTCTCTATGTGTGGTCCGGGATGGGAAATGGTTACAGCCATCTTTGGAAAATACAATCTGTCACAGAGCCCTTCTGGTAATATGTGGTACCTGACCACTTCCTCTGTTTAAAAACCACACGCTGAATATTAGGAGGCCTTTCAGTTCAATGTACTCAAAGACCTTATTCAAAAGGGTAGGGCTGATTTCTGTGAACAGGATGTTCGTTTAAAGTGAGCTCTCTCCCCTGGTCTGTTCTGTCCCCCCAGACTCTTTCCACCTTAGAGCTACCCTCACTCTCTTCCTTTTGGGCAACGTCTCATCCCTCTAACGAAGCAACCGAGAAGCTCTGTGTTGGCTCTGTTTATTTGCATTATTTGGAATCCAAAATTTAATCTCAAAGCGATGCCTGAGTGGCTCCGTCGGTTGGGCGTCCGACTCTTAATTTTGGCTCAGGTCACGATCTCACCGCTCCTGGGATCGAGCCTCGCCTCAGGCTTCTAGCTGGCTGCACAAGAGTCGGCTTGGGATTCTCCCTCCTCTCTCACTGCCCCTCCTACCCCTCAAATAAATAAACTTCCAAAAAACAAAACAAAATTAAATCTGAAAAATAAAAATCATCATCCTCATTTTGCCAATGAGTAAAACGAGGGCTTAATCAGAGTATCTTGTGCCCAAGGTCACGTAGCCAAGAAATGCAGACGTAGAATTTGAATCTATGTCTGTCCGATTCCCAAACCTACCTGTGTCCTGCTTTTATCACACGAAATCTATGACGCCATTGGAACTGCGACCAGAAAGATCTCAATGGCAACCCAGAGCTTTTCTGCAGTCTCTCAAACCAATAGGACCCATTCTCTTCAGTTCAATAAACTCTATCTGGAACCTTCTACTTAAAAACCAACAAACAGAACCTTGAGATATGATCAGATCAGTGGAAAATATAAGCACTTAAAAACTTCTTCTTGTCTAGAACTCACTTGGAGGTGGAACCCTATACTGTAATCTACGGTTAAGGAAAGGGAAGGGAAACTTAATTGTTGAACTTCTTTTTGGCCAGATATTTTACATACACTTTTTCATCTACTTCTGACACCAAGCTGGGAGGCCGGTCCCCACTTCGGAGATAAGCATCAGACAGGTTAAGTAACTTACTCAAGGTCACAACTGAAGAAACCACAGACTGCAATTCTGATCCAAGTGCTTTCGATTCCATAATCTATGCTTCTTCTCTCTGTAGCATAGAGCTTCTCAACTTAGCACTCTTGATATTTTGAACTGGATAATTCTTGGGTGCACGGTGGGTGGGGAAACGGTGGAGGGCTGTCCGTGGGCTGTAAGGTATTTAACAGCACCCTTGGCTTCTACACACGAGATGCCATTAGCACCCACTCGCCAAATTGTGACAATTGAAAATAGCCAAACATGTCTCCAGACCAAACGTCCCTTGGAGAGCAAAACCCACCCTATGTGAGAACCGTTGTTCTAGGATTTACGTGCAACCAAACTGATCCATGAAGAGAAAACTAGTTAAATGCATCAGTCCTCGAAATAGATTATACTTCAGGGTAATTTCTGTTGTCATTGTTCTTGGAGTCGTAGATTCTGAACAATGAAATCCTGAATTTTCAGAAACCACCGCTGACTGACTCCTCAGTGAACAGGCGGTCTCCTAGAATGAAGGAGGAAAATCATAGCTAGAAGTTTTTCTGATTAGTTAGGTTACATAGGATAGGATTCTGTGACAATCCAGAATTGCCTTCTGGTTTTCCATCCAACCACGATGAGGGAAGAGTTTTTTCCTTTTTGTCCAACTAGGTCTCAAAGCACTGAGTAAAGGCAGTCTTGGAAAAGATCTCGAAATCTATTTCCCACTTCTGGGTTGTTAAGTGGACCACGGAACGTGCGTTTATTTAGAAAAGCAGCAACAGCTGAGCCTACAAAAATATCTCGAGCCTAAGGAGGTGGCCAGTATTCGAGAAGACTCCTATCCCACAAGATGGTAAGTGGCTGCAATCTACCACAAACGAGGTTGATGCTTCTAAAGACAGAGAAATGATGAATAACCAAGGTGGAAGGAAACAGGGACAAATAAACCAGGCCCCTCACAACTTTGGAAGAGAGTATCTGTCCTCCCCACGTCACGGCCAATTGCCCGAATGGTACCTGCTCCCTCCCCTGCCAACCCAAGTGGGTCCAAACAGCTGCCTTTATCTTGGCAAAGACTTCCGGTGGAGTGACCCCTCTGCCTGCACAGTCTTGAGGCATTTCGTAACTCTGTGTGGCTGGACACGTCCATATCGGGCAAGGCTCTGACAATAAAGAGCCATTCAAGTTTCCCCCCGTGACCTGATCCCATCAACACTCTGATACTGGAAAGACGCCATAAATACTGTGCGCTCATTTTGTAGCATGGAATAAAAGGTCTTCACAGGAAGTTATTATCAACGATCTGTAAAGAAAGGGGTCAGAGCTATGCTTCCTCCCCCAGCCATGGGAGTCACCCCAGCCAGGCTGGAACAGGTAAAGGAGTGTGCGAGGAGGAAGCCCACTCCGGCCGGGGGGTGGGGGGGATGGGTTGGGGTTTGCCCCCATGACATGACCAAGATGTCTCCACAGACATCTGTAGAATGAATACCTACAGGAGACCCGGGGAAGGGGACAGAGCAGAGAAACCAAAATTCTTACCTGCAGAGAAATGCCACACGGTGAGTGTCCTTCAAACCGGGAACTGAAAATTCCCCAAACCCTCCCCCGCCCCGCCCCCCCCCCAGAAGGGAGGCTGCTTTTCCTCCCCCTGGAACTGCCCAGCTGTGTCCCCCCTCCTCTCCCACCCCCCACCCCCACCCCCGAGCCCGAGACTCTCATTCTGGAAACTTGCTTGCTGAAGAAAAGTTAACTTGGCACTCGTCTTAAGTATTGACTATCTGTCTTGAGGGTGAGGGCTGTAAATTCTCTCTCCTAAGATCCAAGTCGATTTGTTATCAAATCAGGCATTGAGAAGCTGATTCATTGCTATTCAGCGCTATGCTGATTTATATGCAGAATGTAAAACAGATGCCTTATGTGATACATATTTATGGTGAGTGCTGTTCTAGGAAGATTTATTACGGATTCCTTTGTCGGGGTTTGCATGAGCAGAGCCATGATGCCTGTATTTCCTCTCAGCTGCCAATGCCAAACTCATTAAAAAGAGGTGTGACTATTAATATACATTGTAATACTGACAGGCTCTAATTTATAACACCCCGGCTGGTTGGGGTATTCTCCTGACTTGAGAGGTGGTTTCTGCATTTCCTCCTCTGTAGCTTAAACGGTACAAATAGAGACGTATATTCTCTCTCTCCCCCTTTGCTTCTTTCCCCTTCTGTCCTTCTCTCTCTCTCTCTCTCTCTCTCTCTCCTTCTCCTGCTCCCTTGTCTTTTCCGGTCATCTCCAGCAGGATATAATCTGCTGAAAAAACCCAAATTCTACGGTGATTTTTTGGTCCCCTTCCTTCCGGGTCAAGTAAGCCAAGGGTTTAGAGCAGTAGCCAGTTGTGCGTAACGCCCTGTGAACACATGTTACCGTCCACACTGGCACCCTGTCTCTTTAGGCCGATTTAGCAAGGAAGAAGTTTGGAGCAGGCCACAGGAAGCATTCTTGGCAGCCACCATGTCCAACATGAGCCTCCAGAGTCGAGGGACGTGTGTTACTCTGTGCATGGGAAGCAGAGACCCACAGCCCACAGGGCAGTGTCAGGGACAGACGCTTCACGAATGAGCCACCCAGGCGCCCCGAGTGCTGCCATCTCTACCCTGCTCTGTGAGCAGGGCTGGGAATAGGGGGAGGCCAGAGAGGCACCCAAAACACCGAGTGATCGGGAGAAAGAATATTTGAATGAGATATACTAGCAACAAATTAATGCAAAAAGTCCTGATGAACAAAAAATAAAAATGAAGATAAAAGGCAAGACTGTTACTGCTGAGTTTTCTTTTGCCTCAGGCTCCCATGTAGCTGGTGAAAACCCTGTGAAGTGTCTTGTCTTTAGATAAAATGTTGATAGGCCTCACTTACCTGCTCTAATCTGGTCAAGGTGAAGGAAACATTCTCTGTAACTTTTTTGGTGGCCTTTCTATGTTAAGGAAGGCATCTCTTATTAGTAGAAACCATTCAATGGTGGATGAGGATTATGGTAAGGGTGAGGTTCTGGAAACCAATGAATGATTTCAAAACCAGGCGACCCTTTATGACTGATCTTTTAAAATCCGGGGCGCCTGGGTGGCTCAGTCGGTTGGGCGGCTCAGGTCATGATCTCACGGTCTGTGAGTTCGAGCCCCGCGTCGGGCTCTGTGCTGACAGCTCGGAGCCTGGAGCCTGTTTCAGATTCTGTGTCTCCCTCTCTCTCTCTGACCTTCCCCCATTCATGCTCTGTCTCTCTCTGTCTCAAAAATGAATAAACGTTAAAAAAAATTTTTTTAAATCCATATAGACACGTGCCACCAAGGCATGTCTAAAATGCAGCTGATTTTCCTCGGTAGCAAATGAATGAGGGTTCAAAAAGATGATGATTTCTTGAGGTCCAAATAGTTTGTCTAGGCAAACTTCACCCCAGAAATCTCTCCATTCCATTTGTGCATTTCACCACATATTTCTATAATGTACCCCCGGGGAAATCACTGAGCTATGTTGAATAACTTTAAGTGAAATACATACATCATACATTCATGTGTAATCTGTATCACAAGAAGAAGTGATCAGAGCTCCATTTGCTGCCTTGGGTCAGAGTCAGTAGGGACTATCCCATCAGTGACACCAGAGGGGCACTGGTATTTTGGGTTGTGTCCAGAGATGAAACTTGGCAATGAGGAGAAAGAAAGGCCACAACCCTGTGGCACCACACAAAGTGTTCTAGGCTTCTTATTATTAAAAAAAAATTTTTTTTTGACATCTGAGATCTCCTAGATATGAATAATGTTTGCCTGTGTGAACAGGGCTGAACATTTTTTTCCCTCTAATTAAACTCCCATGACTCTCAAGCTGCTTTGGAGTTTGTCTTACTCAGAGAATACTTTTTTTTTTTTTCTTTTTTCCCCTGTCCTCCTCCTCTTCCTCCTCCCCTTCCAGTTTGTAGAGAGCTTCCCAGAACCGCACTCCAAATCTCAGAAATGTCAGCAGCCTCTTTCAAGCCACATGGACAGGGTGGGGAGCTAGATAGCAAGAAGGCCAGATAAGAAGTGAGTGCTTCTGGCCCTGTGTGGACCAGGCGGTTCCCTAGAGCAGTTTTTAAAGAAAGAAATTAAATGGGTGTGGTTACAACCCACTTGACAGGCGTCATAATAATAATAATAATAATAAAAATCTAGTTGTTAATTTTTGTTTGGGGGCTTTTTTTTTTTTTTTTGAGTAAAGCACTTGCCTATTACACAGCAATAAGTAAAACAATGGAAGGATGCTCCTTTCAAAACACTGCTGATTATTTGGTATCACCATGGCCCTAACCATTATTTCCTGAATAAATCACGACTTTACACCGTTTGATTTCCAGTCGGGACACCTTCACAAACCAGGTACTAAACCTACAGAACTTGTCTGAAAAGAGAGAGGGTTTCCAAGGGCCAGCCAGATAGAGCCTGGTGGCAAAAGGGCTCAGGCGAATGTGTGGCTGTGACTAGAAATCAAATATGGGTAAGGAGAAAACCTCTCTCTTTGTCCAAAGGAGTGATCACATGTTGACAGCTGGAATTTACATGGCTCCTTTTTCAATAAACTAGCGCCTTCCCTGCATTCCAACATCAGCGGCACAATAGTGGCACAGAAGCAAACTGACTGACACATTACACACGGTCCAGCTGGCCCGTCCACTCTCCACGGACCCCTCCTCCTCCTCCTCCTCCTCCTTAGTCTTCATCTTCCTCCAGCGTGAGCTTTCCCTGGCACAAGACCTCCATGCACACTCCTTGAATGGTACCTACATCAGGGGGGCTTGATTTCACATGCCTGCCAGCACGCAAGATAGGAACTCTACATTAAAGATGAAATCCAAACAGACAAAACAAAGCCAGGACAGGATAAAAACGCAAACAAATCCTTTCTACTTTGTTGTCAGCTCAGAAAACAAAAAACCAAAACAAACAAACAAACAAAGAACTCTATGCGACCAACGTTTCCCATATCAAAAATCTCGACATCATAAACCCTTCCTTTCTTTACCTTGGGTCTGCCTGACTCTCTGTGTGAACTTGAACACAAAGGGAATGTGACCTGTGGAGTAACCAGTGTTATAATTCGTGAGAACTGTTGTGATTGCCTGTTGTACAAAAATAGCCATCTGAAAGAAAGGTAAAATCCCACAATATCTGATAATATGCAACGCTTTTTTTGAGAGTGTGTGTGTGTGTGTATATATATATACATATATAGAGACATATATATGACACATATATATGACCTATATATAGACATATATATATGACCTATATATATACACATATATGTATACATATATATGTCTAATATATATATGTCTATATATATATGTCTATATATATGTATATATATATATACATATGTATATATATATATACACATATGCACACACACACACACACACACACAGAGACATAATTTTGGCCACACAATACACTCCTTGGTTAAGACGTCCATTAAGAGTCCCAGAATTTTTTCCAGAAGGAATGCGGTAGTGGGAATATATCTGTTTACAGCAGTAGTGTGTATTGTTCAGCAAAGCACGGCAATGCCCATAAAACGTCTATGAAATGATCCTGTGGTGAGTGAAAGAGTTCATTCCCTATAGAAGTTTCCTTGTTTAAAATATACACTTTACTGATTATGAAGAAACTCATTAGTCCTTCCCGCACTACACTATATCCTTAAACTATGAGAAAGAGGGAAAGAAAATAAAAAGCTTTATGTATTATGAAGCAGCCATTAAACTTTAATCTCTACCACTAGGGGGCAGAATAAAGTTCTTTTCTAAACTGACTGCTAGGCAATCAACCATCACATCATTGCAACATTGAAGGCACTTCAAAAAGACTCAGATGTTTAACTATTGTGCTAGTGATCATACATTCATATTGGGCTGCAGGCCAAAAGAGAGAAGAAAAAAAAAAAAGCCAGAGATTTGCAGCTGAAAAGCTATAAAGTGGCGAATTTTACCTTAGAGCAAAACCATCTTCAGTGACAAATTTCAAAGGCCATATGTATGCGATTTTCATGAAAAGCAGACGACCCTAAATTTCTTTGTTTAACTGGAAGCGATATTCCTCACAGAACAGGCAGGTTCTTTTCTGCAGCTCTCCTTGTTTATTGTGCTGTTACAAATTTCACCTTCCTTTCTTGTAGTACAATCAGGATTCTAGAAATGCTGTTTAATGCCAATGGGTATTTCATTAACACTGCCCCCTCCAGCATCTTCAAGGGTATCACCTCAGGCGCAACATTACCGATGGAGAACGTTCAGAGTATTCTAATAAAATTGTGTGTGTGTGTGTGTGTGTGTGTGCGCGCGCGCGTGCGTGTGTTTTCCTTTTAAATTAAAGCCTCCAACCCAACGTCTATTCTATGGTAACAGCTCAGGGTTCACAATCAAATTTTGCCAAGACGAGACATCACGACTTTCTTCCCCATGCGGTTAAAACACTACAAGTGATGAATCGGTAGGATTATGAACATTATTTTTCACAAAAACAGAGCTTCAATTCACAGGACCTGTTCAGAGCATTTGCTTTTTAGACTCGATAGCCAGATATTTCCAAGATACTTCAGAACAGGAATACACCAAGACAGAATCCACGGCAGGTTTTCTAAGCTAATAAACTTAAGGAAGAGATCTGGGGTCATTTGCGGGTCCACCTGTCAGCTGGGCATTCAGAGAGGGTGCACGTTCCAATTCCGATAAATTCCGTTGTTCTAAACAGAGGCAAATTTAGCTCGGTTCCCATTTTCACTAAATCGCGCAGTCCCAGGAAAGCTGGAAAAGTCCCAAGCCAAGTGCTGAGTTTGGCAATTCCCCTGCCCCCACCCTGTTTTCCAAAGCACAAGACAGTTTTGTAAATAGAGATAGAGCCGAAAGGAGTCACATCTTCCTTTTTACATGAGGGCTGTTACTTGATACGTATCAATATTTCCTGTCAGCTCCAACAAAGCAAAATCTCGGGCCTTCTGGTATCCTGAGATGGCTAAATATCGTTTGCTTAAGTCAGCGTGTTCCAGACCTTTTATGTGGCCTGACAGTTGATTGGGAGAAGGCCCACTAACTTTCTTAAAATGTGCAGTCATCCGTTTGGCGGCTGGCTCCGGGGGGTTCCACATGAAATCCTCTTTAGATAAATTCATACTTGCTCAGGGTGATTAGCCTTCCAGCTTGGTTGGCTCACTTGTCTTTAAAAGCAGGACATTCGTGATCAATGTGGGGTTGACTTGAGGACTGTCCTCTCTCCTCTCTTAACTACCTGGACCGCAGTCTCCAAAGGTGGTGAAGGAGGATGCAACCCAAGAAGGAGACAAACAAACGAAGGACAATAACAAAACCGGAAAAGAAAAGAAAGGAGGAAAAGAAAAGCAAGGAAACTTTTTTTCTCCCCCCCCCCAACAAACATGACAGGCTGAAGTTGACAACCTAATCTTTCAGGCTTGTCTTACTTACTGAAAGGCTCAAGTAATGTCAAAGAAACCATCTGATAACGGTCTACATGCCAAACCTAACAGCTTTATTGCAACAAGAAACTTTCACATTAAATTTCCATGTGTTTTCTCTCCACACTGCTTAACTTCACTGCCCACTCCCCCTCCCCCCTCCCTTTTTTTTTTTCCTAAAGAAAGATAAGGCTTCTCTGCTTCAAAAACCAAATAGAAACTGCTACAGAGGACCAGCTGGGGATATAGGCAAATTAGTGGATTATTATTACCTTGGGGATGTTGGAAATCAAGTTTGTTATTGGCAGTTCCTGTTTCTGTAAGAGTCGTTAATAGCTAAAAATTTAAAGGGTGTTGGTCCATCAACAGAATGCTATTTTCTTAAGTGGGTAACTGTTTTTTGTCTTTTTTTTTTTAATTTGCTGCTGCCCTTGCTACCTGCCCGCCAAGTTCACTTCTAAATCTAACCCCCCCTTCATGCTTAGAAATAAAGCCAATTTTCACAGAAACAGAACGTTTTTCTGCAAATCTAGAGGTGTGGACTTCAAGAGGAGACGGGTGGGGTAGGAGGCTCAGCCTGAGAAATCTTTTAGAAAATAGCATCAAATTGTTAAGCATACTAGAATATGTAATAAATGCAGACACTGAGGGATTCGTAATGGCAGTTCATTCTCTAGGTGCCCCCTGGATGTTAGGGAGAGAGTGTTTTCAGTAACCTACAGATCCTTCTCTGCTTACATTGTGACATTCTTGCTGGGACAGTTTTCCATTTGGAAGCGAAAGAATTCATCTAAGAATTTTAAAGTCCATGGTTTTGTTGTTGTTGTTGCATCCGAGACTGGTCTTTTCCAAGTTTGAAACTAGTTTAAACAACAACAAAAACAAAACACCAACAAAAAAAAACCCCTCACAGACAACAACCTTGCAAAGAACTCAGAGTAAATAAACAGTCTTTCTCTGTTAAGTAAAATATTTCCCTAAGGTAAGTTACTTTTCCAAGGGAATTACAGTATATGTCAATGTTGAATAGTAGGTGTTTTCTAACTGATTGATGTTTAGGAAAAAAACAGATTCTTGAAAATTAGCCTATTGTATAATTATGTGTCTGATGGAACAGCAAAGTGTCTTAGCTGAAAGTCTTTTTAAAAAAGATTTTACTCCTTCCTGCCAAAGGGTTGCGGATTTCATGGTGTTATCCCTGGGATCTGCATTTTTTTGTCAGGTGGCTGGAGTGATTGAGGGCAGGCAGGGTGCAGATTTCTTCCTAAACAAACTCTCCTCTTGGGCTACTCGGTTGGTAACCTGGCTGGCAAATACGTGAGTCCCCAAAATGGTGCTTTCCTGCAAGATCTCTCACACTATATTCCTTGGCTAGTTTTGAAAATTCTATCCACCAATTCTATCACATCTCTAATAAAACTCTGCTGCTGTAAGCTGCAGAACCTTCCAAGATCCTCTGCGAGTTTGTTGTATTTTCCACATTGCTATATTTAAAACAAATTCCCTACCCACTCACCCCCCCCTCCTTGAATTCGGGGAAACACAAATAACTCCTAAGCTTTGCAGTGAAATGACTTTGTTTTGTTTTCATGCCTAGTATTGCGTTTGAAATTGTTCAGAGGTAAAGAAAAGAGAAGGCTGCTGTTTTAGCTATAAACATCACTTACACACATATTGTCTTCCTCTCCGTTCTAGGTTTTATTTCACCCCAAATCAAGACACTCCATGCTTATTTATAATGGGTTTTACCATCATATCATACATGAACTAAACTCACATATATAAGAAACAACCCTATATATGATATAAGCCCATATCTAGAGCATATAGATGATAGATTTCATATATTTATAGAATGTATTTATTTCACCCCATATATGAAATAAACTCATTATAAAAAAAATTCCAAGTATGTGAAAACCAAGAATTCTGACTTGGGTGTTCCCCCTGCGTCCATTTCGCAGATGGGGAAATTGACAGAAGGGCTCTTCTGGAAGACTACCCCTGCGTGTTCCACTTAGAAGACTGGGGGCTTTTCGCATCAGGAAACTTACATAAATACCACAGTTCCCAGGAAACGGATCCAAGCTGTTTCATCCAAGGTGTGCGTGGGAGGTAGGGGCTGGGAGAGAGAAATGCAAACCAAACGTGGGGGCATCTCGGTTGCAGGAGAGCCTGGCGGGTGGGGGTAGGCGGGGGCGGGGGTGGGGGGGTGGGGAAGAGCCCTGACCAGGTAACGCTCCTATTTTAACAGAAAACCCGGCCCATCCTGAAGCACAGAATTTGCAGGCAGCTCTGAAGCAGCAAGGCAGGATTATTTCAGCTCGCTCCGGCTTGGAAAAGGGTGTTTGCAACAGCATCCTCATAGCTGCAATAATAAACATCTCCAGCTGCAAGAGCTCTGCTAAACAAGCCTGGGCAAGGCAGTCCGAATTCCTTTCATTTGACCATCTTAGATTTCCCCCTGCAAGCAGCGAGTCCCGGAGCCCTGCACCCGTCCCCCAGCCCTGCGCTTCCCCAGGAACACACGCCCTCCCCCATCCCGCCTCTCCACTTTTGTTTTATTTACGAATATGTTGCCAGAATTCCAATGAGTTATCTATTCTGCGGCCCCGTCATTTTCCCACCGAGGCCTTGTCGCCGGCTGACTCAGGGTCCAGTCGCAACAGTGAGAAGAAAAGGGGACAGCAAAAGAATTCTTTTCAACTTTTTTTTATGTTTCACTCATTTCTCTGTCTCCCCCAGGCCTCCTCCCCTCCGCTGCTCCCTCCCTCCCCCCAGCCTCCTCGGCTCTCCCTTACCCCCTTTATGTTACACGATCGCTCAAATTGAAACTCTGGAGGGTCCTATAGGGAGTGCACGGGATCCCTGGGAGAAAAAAGCCCCCAACAAGCTATACACCAGATGTATAACGTTATATGGTCAAACTGGCAAACACAAAAGCTGAAAAACAAAAGGCGTGAATTAGGGAGAGGCATTCAAAAGCGTGTTTTCAAAACAGCCCGGCCAAGAGCCTGGATCCCCCTCCTGAGACTAAATGCTTGAAAGAAAAGGTGCTAAAGAAAGAAAGGAAAAGAAAAAAAAAAAAAAAGCCCATTTTTTCTAATTAGCTGAGGCCTAACAGGCACTGAATTTCGCAACTAGTTTTCGTCAAGGGGGTTGTGGTTTGTGAAACTGGAAAATATGCTTTTGAAACCTGGGATGTAGGCCTTCCTGAGACCAAAGCTAGACTCAGACCTCTGCTTTCTTTCTTTTTTTCTTTCTTTCTTTTCCTCTCCCCCTTGCTTTTTGGGTTTTGCCTTGCTTCCTGGGTTCATCCTTTTTTCACACCCTCTCCCCCACTCCCCCCCCCCCAGTACAAATATTATTTAGGTTGAAAAAGAGAATAGGAGGGAAGGCCACAATGGTCCTCCCCGCCCCTTCTTTCTGTCTCCTTTCCCTGCCTGCAACAGTCCCGAGTTGCTATGAATCTCATTCCAAAGCACCGGGGCACCCATCACGAAGGAGGGGGGGTCGGAAAAGTTGTCACTGTAAACTGAGGCCGTGTGTGCCTGTGTGTGTGTAGGTGTGTGTGTGTTTTCTGTAAAAGCCGGGATCAAGATGAAAAACTCTCCACCACTGTGGATGTAGATACTTGGGCGAATGAACTCTCACTGTGATGTTTTTCAAATGCAACAAGGCAGTGTTTTCAGGCAGCAAGGTGCATTTCCCAGCAACCAGCTCAGCTCCTGTGCCTGGACAAAAGACACACACAGTTTGAACTTAAAAAAAAAAAAAAGTCTTATTTAAAGGGCACCACAAGGTGTCCTGGCCAGAGACCTGTTGGTCCTCTGGTGCCTGACACATTCTGAACTTGCATTCTCCACTGCCATTTCTAATAAGAAAATGAAACAGAACTGCGGGGGTAAGAGTTGGTGGGTAGCCCGCGTTTTGAAGGGAGGCGACTTTAATTGCCCCGCTGTCTGGCTTGGACGCCTGTGGTCCTGCCTGGTGTGTTTTAGTAACAAATGCTTGTTCTAATGAATTAGCCTTATTAGGGGCGCCTTATATTCTTTCATAAAGAGCACAGCTATTCTGAACTTCTGAATGCAACAGTCTCTGGATGTCCTCACACTGCAAGCTGGATGTGGGACTGTCCTTCCTACCCCTGGATTTTCACGAAGTCTCATCATTTTTCATGGCAGAAGCGTGAGCAGCGGAAAGAAAACTACTAACTAACGCTCGCAGGCACCGGCCATTGCCGACCCCAGACCCCAGGGCCATCGAGGACGCTTGCAAAATCCTTCCGCTAAAAGTGTATTTGCCTGCACAGCCCAACAGTCAGGATTTTCGTTCCGTCACCTCCTGGCACATTCTTGTGATAAACTCCGTGGCATCGGATAAAACAGATTCATTAACTTTGATTAACCTTCTTTAACTAGAGTTAAAAAGCTGCTGTAAGCAGCTCAGCTACCAATGTGGCTTGAAGATACTTTATCATGTTTAAGACCCAATTACTGTTTCACCGAATAAGAATAAAACATGACAATAAAATGTGGAACAAACAGCCACTCCAACGGGCACGGCAAATAATCATTAATTTATAACAGCAACTTTCCCATCTCTATGGTTTTTCTGATGGCCCCGCTTATTTCAAGTTGAATACTTTGGAATCTGACGCCAGTAGAAGAAACTGGTTCTCCGGCCTCGTTGACTATTGGCCTTTCTTTCTTTGGTTCTCTCTGGTTCTATGGGTTCTTTCTTTCTCCCTTTCTTTTCTTTCCTTTCTTTCTTTCTTTCTTTCTTCTCTTCATTTCTTTCTTCTTCTTTCTCCCTTTCTTTGTTTTCTTTCTTTCTCTCTTCATTTCTTTCTTCTTCTTTCTTTCCCTCTTTCTTTCTTTTCCTTCTTTCCTTCTTTCCTTCTTTCCTTCCTGCCTTCCTGCCTTCCTGCCTTCCTGCCTTCCTCCCTTCCAATAGCTTCAGTTTGGAATCTCAGAAGTCTCCTCTGAAACTTCAAAATAAAATAGAAAGGGGGAACGAAAGTCTAAACAGGTTCTGTACACCTAGGTCTCTGAGACAGAAAGAGAGGATTACAACGTGAAGGGACCTGGGGATTTGAGAACAATTCGTCAATAATTGAAAACGTTTCTAGTTAGCAAATTTAAATATTAAAGGAACACACGCCAGGAAAATCAGCCCAGAGATCATTAAGAGAGGCATCCATAAATGAACTGCCAGCTTCGAAGGAGCTGGAGCGAAGTCCATTTTGTGCCTCTTGTAGGGAAACGGAGCAGGTAAATAAGTCCGGCGCACAATGGGTTAATTTTGGACAGGATTTGACTGAACCGGGAATAATGAACAGTGAGATACTGCAGCTTTCAGGCAAAACAGAGTAACAACAATTAAAAGAGAGAGAGAGAGAGAGAGAGCGGGAATAAAGGGAAAAAAAAAAACAATCCCCAGTCAGTTAACTAACAAGAACAGTCCAGTGTTCGGAATAGATAAAACAGGCCACCAGGCACGCGGCTGTTAACTGCAGCTCTCGCTCTGGGCCTGGGTGTGGAAAGCATTACATTTGTGAGCCAACTGTTTGTGGGTTCCTTCTCATCTGCTTTAAAATATTTGGTTTTGCCGTATTTCCATAATAACCACAACCACACTCTCCCCGCCGAAGAAGAAACCCCCCACAACAACAGATGTGTGTTCTAAAAGGAAATACAGACACTGATATAATCAGACACTAGTTAGAGCGCTTTCATACTGAATTCTCCAGCAAATTCCCAACAACAAAAAAACTCTCCACCACTGATGGAATTAATCTGAGATCCTTGATGACTTGAAGTTCTCAAAGTTTTCATTTTGCATTTTGTTTTTGAATGTATAGTGCTTTATTTATCAAACGGCAGCCTAATTTCCCCCCTTCAGTTTGAGTCTGCGATTGTGAAACAAACAAATTGAAACTTAAGGGCCGGTTCTCTCCAAATTTAGTTCCATTATCACTTCAAGAATGCACACTACTGGATAACACAAAAGGGGTGTGTGTAGCGGGCTATTGAGTTGCTAACTCAGCACTCTGCTGGGGAACACGGTTCGCAGTTTCCTTTTCAAGTTGTTTTATTGGGGTGTGTGTGTGTGTGTGTGTATGTGTGTGTGTGTGTGAATATCATATATAACATGGCAACAATGTAGCTTCCAAATATTTCAGATTTTCTGTTTTAAAGTGAGAAAATGAGAACAAAGTTTTGCAAAGACTTAAATAAAAATCAAATGGCTTAAATGTGTGCCTGCTTTAAAATATGTTGAACCGTGGAGTGGAGTGATTTTATAAATACCTTGTTTTATCAATAATATGCCTCTTTTGGGGTGCCTGGGGGGCTCCGTCGGTTAAGCGTCCGACTTAGGCTCAGGTCACGATCTCACGGTCTGTGGGTTCGAGCCCCATGTCAGGCTCTGTGCTGACGGCTCAGAGCCTGGAGCCTGCTTCGGATTCTGTATCTCATTCTCTCTCTGCCCCTCCCCCACTTGTGCTCTGTCTCTCTCTCTCTCTCTCTCAAAAATAAATGTAAAAAAAAAAAAAAAAAAGAACATCAAATCAAATACATTTGGCTGTTTTCGGTGGTACATCATTTTGGTCTTTACACAATACTGTCCTGTCGCCTCTAACTATGTTTGACTTGGGATCATTTATCTGATTTTTTCTGAACATATTTTTAGAATATGCCCACATAACTAAACTGTAGTTGGGGGGGGGGGGGGTAAGTAAAATTGAGTTT
This sequence comes from Panthera leo, assembly GCF_018350215.1. Classification (NCBI taxonomy): domain Eukaryota; kingdom Metazoa; phylum Chordata; class Mammalia; order Carnivora; family Felidae; genus Panthera; species Panthera leo. The sequence goes on along the minus strand of NC_056684.1, from coordinate 13,831,074 downwards.
AAAAAAAAAAAAAGAAAAAACTTACGGTGAGGATCCCCTTGGCTTCTGCCTCGTCATCTTTCCAGCCTCAGAAGCTGGAACCACTTAACCTCAGCCTACAGGTCTAGCCCTGAAACGACTCTGGAAATCATCCTGACCCTGGGCAAGGGGGAATTCAGGGAGCCACTGACCAGGAATTCATTGGCCAAACACAAAGTCCCCTTGGCCGCTGGACAAATTCTGTTCCCCATTTCTTGAGGCCAGGTCCAAGCTCATTCACAGGACAAGCCTCTAGCCTCTAGCTCTTAGTACAGTTTCATAGACTTCCTCTCGCCCAGATACAATTCATTGCCTGGCTTTCCTATATGGTACCTGTGTTCCAGGGACCCTAAAACAAGTTCTCCTTAGGCTCTGGCATTCTTTCCCATAATTCTAGTGCTGAAGACTAGAGTTCCAGAAGTTCTGTTCTACTTCCTAGATGCTGTTTGTCCCCTGTGTTCCGTCTCTCCTCATACCTGTTACTAGATATCCCTGAAGCCCTACTTTGCTTTTCTGCTTTGATATCCACCAGTCAACTACTCCTGGATCTCTCTAGAGGTCTTAATTTTTTTTTTAAAGATCAACCCCCTTCTAGATCAGCTTCTGGTGTTCTGCCAGAACCCCAGGTTCTGGCCAGTTCTGCTCTGGCTGGTCTCTTTCCTAACTTTTGGAACTGAGGAGAGATCCTAGCACAGGGCAGGAAGAAGGGAAAAGGTAGGAAGAATCATCAATACACATTTCCCTTGTCTTAATTATCTTCTAATAACTCCTAAACCCTTGACCCTTTTGTAACCATCCAGTCTCTACTTTGAACACTAGTCATTATGTCCACCAAAACTACGGGAATTTTGTCTCCAGCGTTCCAGGATGATCCCGATAATGCTAGCCCCATGGAAAAACGTTATAATCTGCGAACCCAAACAAGAAGCATCGATAAACTTTACATCAGTAGCCATTTCCAGAAGTCAGTGACCGAGGTTGCAGGCTGGCTAATTTCAAAAGGAGGTGGCCACGTAGGTCCAAGAGGTGAGGATTCTCGAGGAGTGGGGAGAAGACTTTCCTTGAGACTCCTCTGTAGAATCAAAGAAATAAGACTCACAGTATGTGCCCCGGGAAATAGACCATGGATGGGTTCCTAAGCTGTTATTTCCTCATTCCTGATGTGGAACGGGGCTTGAAGCTTAGGCAGCAAGTGAATACCTTGTAAGACACACCGAGATGGCACCAATTGCCATCTTCCAGAATCATTGCCTGCTAATAATTGCCCTGTGACACATATCCAGGTGTTACCTTGGATCACTGACAGCTGAGTACCAACCGGAAAAGTGATTTGCCGAGAATGGCATCTTCTGGCAAATCTGCATCTTAGAACCTGGAAGCCAATGGTTCTCACGCTTGACGACGATAAGAATCACTTGGGAGATTTGGCCAACAGACACCAACTCATAGTCGCCCAAGTCCACTCGTTACAGGTGGATTCAATTGGTCTGGGTTCGGGCCGACACGGACGCTTGATTTGGCGAGGTTCAGGGATTATTTATATCCCAGTCAAAATTGAGAGCAGTTCTCTCCATCCCAGCCATCGCTTTGCTGGACAGCGTGAAAGCCAAGAGGATCATCTACTTTTACCACCGCCCAAATTCAGGTTCCCGTGTGTCTAAGACCAGCACTTTCTTCTCCAGCCCGCTCACAGATGATGTCACAGTCTCGCCTACCTACACACACCCTTCTCTAAAGGAACTACGCTATGTAATTAAGGCAAGAGTACAACTTTGTGGGCCTTCAAGGCAAAGGACCCCTTTCTTAAGTCCCAGCTAACACTTGCCTAACCACCCCCCTGATTTATCCAAACCTGGCTCTTTCTGTGCTCACCAGAGCCTGACGTATTCAGGAAGAAGCATCGCAATGCACCTTCTCCCTGTTCTGCTTTGGTATTGTCTGCTTCTAGTCCCTGAGAAGCTGCTGACAGGTTCTGCTGTGGATATTGTTCGTTCCTGCACCCTGAATTGGAGTTAGTTTAGGAAAAGCCTTACTTTAGCTTCAAGCTCCAGAAACTGCTTCTTAACGCCAGGATCCTCATATTTTTTTTGCCGATCACAGCCCTCCCGTGGGGAGGGACCAGCTTTTCCTTCTTTCCTGCTAGCAGATTCAGCATGACTCTGTTAGAGCCTTGACTTCTAGGTCCTGAAAAGCCAGGAAGCCAGTAAAAGGCTTATTATTCATTAGTGAGCCAGAGGAATGGAAGTGAAATCCCCCAAGAACAAACAAATTTTGCACTCATTAGCTCTTTACGGCCCCCCCACCCCAATGTCCTTCCTCACTGATGTGAGTACCGCACCGCAGGACAAAAGACCTTCTGCTGTGGATTCGCTGAGATTGTAGGTCTATGACAACCACGAGTTCTTATAAATTCATGTGCTCTGACGATATCACAACTTTCCATGCATTATCTCATTTAATCTTCACGGGAAAGTGGCCGACTCATGTATATAAAAGAAAAGGGAGCAGCACAACACTTAACTACACAGTGTTGTCGAGCAGACTAAATAAGGTGACACTTGGTGAGATACCTCTCCGTTCCTGCCCTCCGTTCCTGCCTTGCCTACCTCTTCCGTTCCTGCCTTCAATATATCCATTGCCTACATAATGCTAATCGGTACAAGGTAGTTGCCACATTATTAGTTTCTTGTTTGCGTGTTTCCTCCCCCTTGGTGTGAATAGTGCACAAGGCAGAAAGATTGGCCCGGTGACTCTTAAGGTCCCTCCTGGGTCTTTGTTAGGCTTGTCAATTACTGAACTGTACGTTTACAAGTTTCTAAATGATTCTTTCTCTGGGAGACTGCATAGTTTCAAGTACCTCCCTGGGTGGAGACTGAACAAACAAACAAAAAATGTAATTTGATGTTAGGCCTCAGGACAGGATAATATTGAGGGATTCCTCCCCAAAGTGATTGTCTTGAGCAACCGCACCACCTCTGCTCCAGCCCTGGGTGTAAATATCGCACCTTTAAAGGTAACCTATTACCTGCTGTGATTTTGATGTTTGCAAGCGCATGTGAAATGAGCATAGGTTCATTAAGACTTCCACAATTTCTTATTCCCGATGCAAAAATGAAGGACAGGACTTGGGACATGCTAACCAGAATTATGAAAATCGAACTGCTTACAGTGTTTGGAAAAGTGTATGCATAAACTCCAATACGAGGGAAGGTGAAGACCAATCCCCGGCGCCCCCCAGGGATCACCTCACAAAGATACATCCTCACTTCTGCCACCAGGTTTAAAGTACAAGGTTTTTTCTTGTGATCACGACATTTCCATGAACAATTAACTCAGTTTTGGAGGAAAGCCTAATTTTCGTCTGCACTCTGCAATGAACAAAATAGTAAACAAAATCCTGCTCTTCAAGGACATGAATTGCTAAATGGAAATTCATTGGGTCTCTCTGTTGGTCACCTAGAGCTGGTCTAATGTCCCAAGAAGTAAGGTAGATGAGAAAAGCGATTTGTGACTTTCTGATAGATTTCAAATCCTTGGTTCTCTTTATGTTTTGGAAAAACAATAGTAAAAATGAATCAAATGATAAGCTTGCACCTCGGTAACCTCATTGCCACCGGTGAGGGTCATTACTGGCGTGTGCAGCCAACAGTTGCCCAACACAACTCTAGCACACGATGCGTTCAAGCACATGGTGGAGAAAAGTCATAAAAGCCATACGTGCTTGGTGCTTGCGGAGGAACGTCAAGGTTATAAAAAGTCAGCTTCTAATAATTCCCCTGGCCTTCCGTCCCATTCCCCGATTTTTTACAATAAAATTATGTTTAATTTTTTGATTTTGCTTAACATAAAGGGCTTGTTTTTGTTTTTATTTATTTATTACAATAAGCATCGCTTTGATCCAGTCAATAAAAGTTTACCACAGAACAGAGAAAAATAATGGTCTGAAGGTATGGTATGTTTCTCAGACTCTTGAAATGACTTGAATTGGATTCAAGAAGGCAATGTACTCTCTCTTGTCCTGATATAAACCAACAAATAAACAATTTCTAAAAGCCCAGTTCTACAGACATAAGACATCTGGATACTTTAAAAAGAATCCACATTCTTGGCAAGGAGTCCAAACCCGGGATCTAAATCTTCTGAAGTTCACACATCACCATTGTGGCAAAATGCTATTTTGTCATGATGTGTCTCCATAATGTCATGTTAACATTGTCGGTTCTGCAGAACATCTCTTTAAAAAGTTGACGATCTAAGGGGAAATTAGTTCTATCCCATAAGGCCTTGGAATGTGATCCGATTTGTTCATTATGCACAGAAGGTACTTTATGTAATAGGCAGCTCATGATGAGAATGTTTGAAAAGGTCATTGGCTTAGTTCAAATAAACAAAACACATTCTCCATAACATTCTGGCACGATAGTCGGAGATTTAGAGCAGGGAGAGAAGACCGTGGAGTATGATGAAAAAATCAGAGGCCTGCTCAGCTAGGTTTAGGGTTAGACTATTTTTAGTATACTGAAAAATTGCTGGAAACAAGGGGGTGGTGTGTGAAATAAAACAAATAAAAACCGACCAGGATGTCCAGCTTTCAAATAGGGAGTGGTTAGTTATTTTAAATGACGGTCGCCTTTAAGCCGACTGTACCCTTTTCGGGTCCAATTGGTAGAAACCATTGTCTTCTGGGAACTGGGTCCCACTCTTTTCCACGCAAAGCTTTCTGTCATTTCAGACTTTACCAGTTAACAGAGAGAGAGAAGAGGCTCCTAATCCTTTAGAGAAATTTCCAAAAGCCTTATGTTGAGAGAAAAAGAAGTAATTTAAGTCCATTCTAAGAGGTTTTCTTATTTAAAAAGTCCTTAAAGGAGCGCCTGGGTGGCTCAATAGGTCGAGCGTCTGACTGCGGCTCAGGTCATGATCTCGCAGTTCGTGGGTTCGATCCCCACAACGGGCTCTGTGCTGACAGCTCGGAGCCTGGAGACTGCTTCAGATTCTGTGTCCCCCTCTCTCTGCACTCCCCCGCTCATACTCTGCATCTCTCTCTTTCTCTCTCAACATAAATAAACATTAAAACATTTTAAAGTCCTTAAAAACTGTGTTCAATAGATCTGTTTTTTTCTTTTATTTTTGAAAGACCTACTATGTGCTGCGTTCTTTACACATAATTCCTAAAAAAAAAAAAAAAATAGTTCCTGCAACGGTTCTAAATCTATACTTGATACAGTATCGATATTTATGAGAAAAACTGAAATGCTGGGGCACCTGGGTGGCTCAGTCTGTTAAGTGTCTGACTCTTGGTTTCGGTCTCACGGTTTGTGGCTTTGAGCCCCGCGTCGGGAGGGCTCTTCACTGACGGTGGGGAGCCTACTTGGGATTCTCTCTCTCTTTTTCTCTCTGCCCCTCCCTCTGCTCGCTCTCTTATCTCTCAAAATAAATAAATAAACTTAAAAAATTTAAAAAAAGAAAAACTGAAATGCTGAGTTAAAGAACTCTCTCAAGTCTCCGACGGTAAAGTCAGAGTTGACCTCCCAAGCAGCCCTTTCCCCAAAGGTCAGTCTTGCCACTGTCCAAACACTTCTCAATAATGAATAGAAGCAAGGCATCCTGTGATGTCCCCAGAAGAATTTCAGGCCTCGCCACTGACAACCGACTGAAGGGTGACATTATATTATTTTTCAAGTATGGCTTCACCGGGTGCTGAGTTTCTGGACTCTGAAAAGAAAGCAGGTGTGAAAGGAAATACTGAGCATGTTTGCAGTGGATTTTTGCTAAAGAGCACCTTGAAAAGCCGACGGTCTTCCGAGGCCGGCCACTAGGTTTTATGGGGGAAGGTCTTGCCTGAAGAACTTCGGAAAGTTCTCTGCAGATATTATAGCACGTTTGGCCAGGAAGCACACTGCTTCTGTTCCCCATCAAACAAAAGCATTTGATAAGACTTCGTAACAAAGTTCACTGCTTGCAGGAAGAAGTCTGGATGCGGGAGAGCCTCGGAATCCAAACCAGGGCTCAGAAGGAAACATCGTGAGACGCCTTCTCCGGGCGGAAAAGAATCGTCCAGCAGGGTAGCTCAGGGGACCGCTTTCCCAGACTCTCATTTTTACATTAGTTGTCGGTGACTTGTCATGACCACAAAAATGACAAGAGAAGATTCCAAGGGTAGGAATAATACCCAGCAGTGAAGGGTCTTGAGAAGTCCCAACCCCTCCGTGCTTATGATTTTGTCACTGCTGTTGCAAATGGTATTGTGGGTGTGGAGTGGGTCACAGCTTCCACTGGGGTGCACAAAGGCTACTCGAATGCCGGTGGGGGAGGGGGGCACCTGGGTGGCTCAGTCAGTTGAGCGCCTGACTCTTGATTTTGGCTCAGCTCATGATCTCATGGTCCTGAAATTCGAGCCCCGAGTCAGGCTCTGTGCTGATATGCTGACAGTGTGGAGCCTGCTTGGGATTTTCTCCCTCCTTCTTTCTCTGCCCCTCCCCTGCTCTCTTTCAAAATAAATAAATAAACATTTTTAAAAAATGCCTATGGGCATCTGGTGGGAGGGAGTGAAGAATAGGAAAAAAAAAACACATAAAAATCTCTCAAGAATTCTACTGATTATAGACAACACACACACAAAAATCAAATGAAATGCTAATTGAGGAGTTTTAAAAGAGTAAGCAGTATCTTTTTTAAGCTATCAATAAGATATGGAAGAAAAATCAATTTTAACTTCTAAATAGTGAATGTTGACCCATGTTGTATCAGTGGACCTTAACCAAAGATTTTGCCTTCATAATATGTTGGAGTAAAATGAACAAACAAATAACAGCAATGAAGATAAGAAAGAAAGAGAAAGAAAAAGAAAGGAAGGAAGAAAGAAAGAAAGGAAACCAGACACACACACACACACACACACACACACCCCAAGTTAGATGATACTAAAAGTCTGGGGCAAACATAAGTATCAAAAAAAAAATGTTAATGCAGTTGCCTATTACTTTCAGACTGTAAGGTTGATCTCATGGGTTGAACAACTTAGAGCTCATTTTTTAAGTCCTCTGAAATAATGGCGACTTGAAACACGCTCTCGACAGTCTGTAAGGTACTCCTGGCATCTGGGCGATGGGGCACCGTCTGCTCCATTACCAGTGCCCTGAGCATCACGGAATCCCCTCAGGGTGTGTCGAAAGACTGCATACGTAAGGCATTCCATGTGGCAACGAAGAGATTGTGGATTCAGAACTTGAACCCAAGCCTGGGTTGTGTTCTCAATGTTAGGGAAATAAACCCTCCCCTTCACTCAGGGAAGGTTTCCCATTTTCCCTGGAATTTGAATTGGGAGTGGGTAGGGTGGAAGGACACAAAAACAATTACACTATGTGACGTCACCTTGGCATCTTCATTTCTCATGAGTTTTTTTAAAGCCTGAACTATGTTGCCCCAAATAAATATATTAAACTCAGTGAATGTTGACTAATGTTCACCTACTGTGTGCAAGGAACAGCTGCATTTAGTAGGACAAAAAGAGAGTAGCTGTCAGAAACCATTCTGCGGGTTATTGATTGCCATCACAAGTAGGTTATAGTTCCTCCCTGAGCTTCTTCTGCTTTAAATAAAACCATAATGAGGTTTTATTTGGGACACCAAATAAAATAATGAGGGACACCTGGGTGGCTCGGTCAGTTAAGCACCTGACTCTTGATTTCAGCTCAGGTCTTGATCTCAGGGCTGTGAGTTCAAGCCCCACTTTGGGCTCCACTCTGGGCACGGAGCCTACATAAAACAACACAAAAACAAAAATGGTAATGACATGGAAGAAGTAACGAGCTCCAAGGTTAGGGCACATGTTTTCAAACTTATGGCAAATGGAAGCCTAGATGAGATTATCTTAATATACTAAAATTTTCTCTCTGTGATTCACATGATGGGAAGTGTTAGGTTGCACGTTTTAACAATTTCGGTTAATTCATAGCGACCCCAAAAGATTTCAGGCGATTTGACTTGCCACGGTTCATTGTCACCACCAAGACAGACGGCATGGACCCGGAGGTGCCACCCCCACCGTTGTCCTGGTGACACAACATCCACTTTTTTCCAGAAAATCAGGCTAACTATATTTTTCAGTCTTGCTCCATTTCAACTCCAGTTGTGTAGACCCAACCTTAACGTACCTAAACCAAATGAGGTGTGATTTCCCTCCCAACCGGGCGCAGCACTTTAACTAACTATAAAGAACTGAGAAAGGTATGCTTTTGTTTCTAAGACCTGAAGGACAAAAACAAGGTGGGAGAGGGGCCATTTCAAACCACTTCTACAACTGAGGAATGAGCTGGAACATTCTATTGAGAAGCTATTTGGGCAACTGCAGAAGTTCTATTGTTTACCATGCACAAGAATGGATCAGTTAGAATTAAATTAACACAGATCATGCAGTCGCTTTTATAAAAATGACTGTGAACTTTAGAAAGGCGGCGGGCTTAATGAGGACTATAAAGTCAATACCCATTGGTTTAGTTTTTAGTAATGTAAAATGTTTGACTTAAACTTAATTGCTCATTTCTGCCTTAAACCAAGAGAATCGAGAACACCATGAAGGCACATGAGATTTCCAGCTCACATTTCCCATCTCCGGTGGTTTGAAAAACTCCGTCTATTCTTTTGAATGCCTTGGTCATGTTCCAAATTGAATATGAACTTGAAATATTTGACAGTGACCCACCACTGTTTCAAGTCCAAATTGGCCACAGAGAACCCTATGGACCATTACCTCATTGTTTATTCTTGTAAATTATAAATATTTTTTAAATGCCAAGTTGTGCAGTTAGAAGGGAATTCTATATCTCTCAGCCACTGTCATTTTTGTTTTTTCTCTCCTGTTTTGGGTGGTGGCCATGTATATAAAAGTTGAGTTGGTAAAACAATCAGGAACATTGACAGGATGATATACTCTTGTCTTAAACCACATTCCTCCGTTCCTTCAGCTCCCAGGAGACAATGGGAAATGCACTTAGCAAAATTCTATTCTAAAGGTCCCCATGGTTCCAAAGATTTTTGTTATAGCTTAAGTCAAATAATGGCCCCAAGTACCCAGCGAAATAAAACATAACTTTCTCACTGTATGATGGAAAGACTGTATTTTATATACACGTCGTCTCTTCCTCTAAGGATTTTATCGTTACAGTATAACGATATAACTGTGCATAATTCCATATTTATATTTTTTTATATATGTGCAGGATAACTGTGCATAGTGAATATGGAGGGAAGAGAGATGTTAAAGTCCTAAAAACAAATATTAGGATTATTAAGTGATTGTCGAGGTCTAAACTAGGAGTGAAAGAGGAACAGAAAGGAGAAATGGATCTATGAGGTATTTCAAGGGGAAAAGACACTGCATTCATGAAGTATCCACTAAGCTCACAAGACCTCTATGGGTAAGGGCTGTTTCTTCTTGCCATTATTTTATAAATGAAGATCTGGAAGCCAGAACAATGAGTCAATCACAGCCCGAACTAAACTCCAGGTGCATCTGACTTGGAGGAAAATGCTCATTTTACCCTTTCTTATACAATTCAAATGATAGGCATTGGGACAAACAAGATCCTGGTGCCATTGACCGAGAGCAGGTTCCGGGTGGGAGTTGACTGCTGTGATGGGCTGGGAAATAGACATATTTAGCTTGGGGCTATAAGAGGTCACCCAGTGGAGATTTTAAGCACACAATCAGAAATAGAGCATTATAACATAGGACAGAGTTTGAGACCAGAGCTACAGACGAGATGTCTACACGTAAGAGGTAGCTACATAGAGTGAAGAGAATTCCATCAAGGGGGTTAGAGACTAAGACCTTGTCTCAATCAGCAGAGTGGTATAAAGAAGGAGAAATGAGAAGACACATTCGTGAGGGTTATCAACGCTGTGGAGGGTTTAGTTTGTTTACTTATCGATTTGATGGTAAGAACTTGGACATGATATATGCAAAGGCAGTAATCCAAAGTCTGTTCCATATCTCAAGAGTGTTGTAGTGTTAATGGGTGTTACCCAAAGGGAAAAAAAAAACCAGGGTTGTGTGTTCAAAAACATTTAGGGGATTCTAAGTTAAACTGAGGTGAACAAGGTTCTTTACCACCTTTAATTGGCTGGATTGGTCTTGTAAATATCCCAAATGAGGCTGTGGCAGGTCATAGTTTCTAAACTGATTTGAGTGCGGAACCCAGATTTCTTGGAGTGCCTTGTAGTATTGGATTTGCTGGGAGAAGAAAAAAACAGCGATGAGGAAATGGAAGAACGATGGTGTGCAAACGGGGTGGTCACTCTCTTCTCAACATGTCAGCGGTGAGGTCTCTTTCTGAGACTAAGGGAAACTATTAAAGCACGGGGTTATATTTTTGGATTCTTTGCTGTGGAAGTGTGAACAAGAAGTAACTGCGATGTTGCTAGAAATATTAGAAAAGCCAATATCACAACCAGGATGAGCAGGGAGCTTGAGAGCTGGGATGCAGAGACACATTGGCTCGTAAACTCAGGGTGAGGAGGGGTACAAGAGTGTGGTAAATGACAAAGATGCAAAAACAAACAAACAAACAAACCCCAAAACCAAACAACCAATCGAACAAACAAAAACAACCTTGAGTGCCAGAAAGGGTAATGTTGCAACGTCTGACTATGGGGTAAAGCAAAAGGCAAAGGAAGCTAGCCCTGAAGACTAGAAATTGGAAAAAGGGGGTCATAAGGAAAAGGTATTTGTCCTGTAGAGATGGGAATGGGCAGGAGAGGGGAGACTGCGGTTTGAGAGCAGGAGTTTGCCACGAATCTGGAGGTGGAACCGTTCTGATGTACATTCATTCACACACTGGGCATGCCCAGCATGCCCAAAGTCGTGTGTCATGTTACGGCAAGAGATGCATTAGGCACGAGAAAAAACGAGAGTTAACAGCAGCGTGCACCGTTCACAGAGAGCCTGGTGGTGGGCACAAAGATAGAGAATTTAAATCCAGGGCAATAAAGAACATCACAGGAAATGTTCAGGCTGCAGCCCCTTTGCCTCTACTGACTGGCCCTCGTCCACAATTTCCGCACCGTTCGTTTCTCATGGTCACACATTTCCCTTCTTCAACCCTGCTTCTTTAAGCAAAGCCTTTCCGACAACTCCAACGTGGGATTCTTCCTTCTTCTTAATGACTTAGCACAGGGTACTTAGGCATCAGAACATTTAAAAGAATCGAATGGCCAGAGTTCTGATGTCCAGGGTGAAGCGGGGAAAAGAACAACTCAAAGAGATCACATGACCAATACACTACGATGGTAAAACACCTTCTGCCAGGTAACAAACAGAGACAGAGAGAGAGAGAGAGAGAGAGAGAGAGAGAGAGAGAGAAGCTGATATTCAGATCTTATCTTTAGGAACTTCATGTATTTATGAGTGTTTATTTCATTAGGCCATTAGCAGGGACAGAAAAAGGGCACGCTTTATGGGTTGAAAAATTCCCACAAGAGTCACAAACTCAGAAATTAGAGATGGAAATACCATGTTGGGTTATGCAGAGCTAGCTTCCTTTGGCTGGGTCTCTCTGCTCCTCCCCCCACCCGAGTTTCATCCAAACCCAACTGACTCAAGCAGTGGGACTTCTCCCTCTTCCCTCGAGGTGTTATTTCCCAGCTGGAATATTTTTCTAATACTCAGTCCGAATTGTTGTCTCATGAATTCATCATCAAATCATGAGATCTAACATGCTTTGAAAAACATTCTTTTTTTTTTTTCTTTAAATGGGAGAATTCAATAACTCTGTCAAGAAGCCTACGTTCCCAAAGAGAACAATGCCCCAGAACACATAACAGTTACTAAATAAAATTCCGCCTTGTTGCCCTCTCCTGAGGCGTACCAGTGAGAAACAATCCAGACCTTATTTTGGAGGTGTTGTAATGATACAAAATGTAGCATACAAAAAGGGTAATAGGTAAACTTCTAACGGGCACTAAAAACCCGAAAGGAGATCCTCTCTTTACATTCCGGTGATTGGACCATCTGGCATTCTCAAGAGCATCTCCGTTTCGTTAAGGCATCTACAGCTGGAAATGAACTACAACCAGTTCCACTTACACAGGACCCACATGCAGCCAAACCTCACAGTCGGAAATGTCCAGAGCCCTTCCCAAGCTGAACGCAAGAAATCCTGATAAATAAAGATACAGTTTCTTTTGTACCCTGTGCCCATTTGACATGTGATTTCAAATCAACACTAGTATCCGTGTGTATCATATTTATCAATATCATATTCATCAACACTAATATATATCGAATCAGCACAATATACGTGTGTCATATGATCGTATGATTATAAAATTTTATATGCATACGTAATTTTAGCCATAATGTTTTGTCGTGAGATGGAATCAAAGGTAAAGCCAATTGGAAAAGTTTCGAAGAGAAACGATTGCTTGGGCTGGTGTAATTATGGAATTTTAAGTAGAGGGTCTTTAGTTGCCATTAGAAGTTTACCGTTTCTCCTTCTTCATGCTGAATTTTAATTACTTAACACTTTGTTAATAGGATCTGCATCATTTCCCATTGGTGGACTTTAGGAGAGTGCTACATGTTTTGATTTTGCCTATTAATTAGCTGTTGTTTTACGGGGGCATTTTTACTCTTTAGGATCTAGGCTTGTGACAGTTTTTGAATTGTTTAATTTTATAAAGGAAGGCTAGTAGAAAGCTGCACATAGTGTTGGAGCTCTATCCTCCCAAAGCAAGCGAGTTCCATGAGCGAGTATGTCTCCTAGTGGCCGCCCTTCATCAGGAGAGAAAAAGAGATGCGAAGAAAACCCACTCGTAATTACACTGCCATGTCAGGGTTGCGTGGACCCGTGTGTAAGCAGATTACTTTGCGGGGAACAGGAAAAAGCTGGAGGAGAGTAAGAATGCCAAGGAGGGTGACTATTTGGATACAGAAGTAAGATAAAGGTCTCTGAGGCAGTAATGCTTAAACCAAAGTACAACGGATGAGAAGGATCTAGTCGAGGGGGTGTGGAGGAAGAACATTAAGGTTATCATAAGCGTAGGAGGTCACGAGGTGGGAAGAAGAGGAGAGGTTGTTGGAAGGTCTTGTGCCTGTAGCCTAGGAAGGGAAGACGTGAGAGTAGAGGATGGGGGAGAGTCCACACTGGGTTGGGCCTGAAGGACAGATTAGACAGGGATTGGCCATGGAAGGGGAAAGGGAGCCCCAAGGGAGACCTGCAGGTCTAAAGCACAGTTGGGTGCTTGAAACAGAGGAGGCCAAGGAAAGACCGCAATACGGTGTGAGGACAGGGGGCTGGAAAGAATCCAGATGTCCCATTTGGACCTGTTAAATCCAAATATATCTGTGAGACATCCACAGCCATCTTCCTTCACTCCCTTCTGTCTTTCTTGCTCCCTTGCGTACTTGTGGAGCAATATGGGACAGGGCCAAAAACCTATAGGACTCAGGTTCTTACTTTAATTTTTTTTAATGTTTATTTATATTTTTTTTGAGAGAGAGACAGAGCGCTAGTGGGGGAGAGGGAGAGAGAGAGGGAGACACAGAATCCGAAGCAGGCTCCAGGCTCTGAGCCGTCAGCACAGAGCCCGACACGGGGCTCAAACTCACGAACCTGGAGATCGTGAGCTGAGCCAAAGTCGGACGCCAAAGTGCTCAACTGCCTGAGTCACCCAGGTGCCGCCAGGTTCTTGCTTTAAGAAGGTCATGATCTCCAGGAGTTAGATGGGGGAACAGAGACAAATCAACTAATGAGCACAGAGTGGTAAAAGCTAGGTGTAAAGGGACCAGGGAACGACGAAGGCAAAGCCACTAGTCCCTCCCTCAGGACTCAAGGGGTTCAGTGAAGTAAGGAGACATAGCTCTACAGATATTGAAATGTATGGATTCCCCTAAGAAATAGGGAAGAACATTTAAAGTAGCTGGAAGGGTACTTGGAGGGACTTGAAGGTGGGAGAGAAAAGAACAAGGTCAGGGCAAGTTAAGCAACTCTGAGTGGCTAAACGCAGAGTGAGCGCCCTGAAAGGAACGTGTAGATTGGCCTTGAACACCATGCCTACGAGTTTGGTCTTAATCCTGCACACACAGGGATAGCAGGATGTGTGCTTTAGCACGACCACCAGGTGGGAGATGTAGACGGGTAGGGGACAAGAGGCACCATCCATTCACCAGTGGCCAGTCTTGGGAAGCCCCCGAACTGTGAGGATGATTCCAGAAGCCATGATATGGACTCCCAGGGAAGACGGGGCTGCAGTTGTCTAGGACTCCCTTCCCACCAGAGCCCAGTGATGCCTGGGACATACTATCATATCTTATAGGTATGTAGTGAAGGGACGCATGAAGGGAGAACAAGGATGGCTATCTTATGAGTCAACGGCAAGTCTGGGACTAGAACAGAGACTGCTGGCTCCTCTTTTCACCTGTTATGTCACAAACCCACTTTAGGCACCTTGGAGTCTCCAAAATAAATAGACAGAGCGCCCTATGAAACTTTATCTCTAGACTAAACCTGCTAACGAGTCCTAGATTATAGAGGATGATGAATGTGCATTTTTCCAGAAGTCATGCCACCATTCTCCCAACATAAAATACCGTTGCTGTTCTAAACTAAAATAAGCATTTGCAATTTCCTGAAGTTTCTTTTTTTTTTTTCTTGAAAGTGCATCAGCAATTATATTTAAATTATAAAGTCAGCTGAAATGCAAGGCCAGACTGAATTCCAAGGCTGATCCATGTGGCAGCACATTAAAGTGAAGAAATTGCAGCTGGCCAAGCTTGGAAAGAACGGTTCTCTAACAGGACAAATTGAGCAAGCTGTTGACAATGACCTTACGATCGAGTATTGTTCTGAGATTAGTTTAAAGAGAAAAAAGAAAGGATTCCACAAACCCTAAATCATTTATTAGCTTAGGCTATGACTGAGACGGTTCCCAGCCCAGAAACAGAAGTTCAAATCCTGACTCTCCGGGACGTCTGTGTTCAAGCAGAGAGTTCAGTTCCAAGACCAGTGGATCCAAGGAGGGAACATGATGAATTCCATTTTTACTACAAATTTCAAGGAGGATTACTTCAAAAAAGAAAGGAAGGGCATGCTGAGGGAAGGAAACTGAAATCAATACACCCACAGTGATGGATTCAATTGGAAAAAGAAGAAAGTTCATTGGTGTATGAACAACAAATTCCCTTGCTTTAAGATGATATTTTGTTTTTTTCTTAAATTTTTTTTTTCAACGTTTTTTATTTATTTTTGGGACAGAGAGAGACAGAGCATGAACAGGGGAGGGGCAGAGAGAGAGGGAGACACAGAATCGGAAGCAGGCTCCAGGCTCTGAGCCATCAGCCCAGAGCCCGACGCGGGGCTCGAACTCACGGACCGCGAGATCGTGACCTGGCTGAAGTCAGACGCTTAACCGACTGCGCCACCCAGGCGCCCCTAAGATGATATTTTGAAGGAGCATAAATCTTATGGACTACTCACATAGCCACAGAACTACACTGGGGTTGTTTTATCCAGGAGAAATGATAGATTTGTCTCACTGTGAGTTCACACCTGGCCCCCTTTTGATCCATGACAAACACAGGGAAGATAGCAACCGACAAGAGATTGTTAGTTCCTTAAACCCAGCTCTGTCCTATGGTGCGGAAGAAAATAATAAAATTGTGACGGAGACGTCTTTGGTGTTATTGCCGTCATTTGATAAGAGAACTCAAAGTCTTCTTGTTCATTGCTCTTGTAAATTATTTTTTTAATTTTATTTATTAAAAAAAAATCCTTCTTCCCGCCGCAGAATATTTGGTATTTTGGCTTCAGACTCCGATTTGGCATCCAAGGCACTGTAATAACGACACATAAGAAAAAAGGCCGATTTGACCAACAAATAAAGGCTCCCTACTCTATGCTGCAGAAACCATTGTAGTTTGTATTAACAGGTAAAAACTGTCAGATTTTGAAGACATCTTAAGTAGGAGATGACCTTGTCCTTCACACAGGCCCATGGCCACAGCACGTCTGGCCCGCGTACAGGTTCTGGTTCTTTTGACAGAAAGTCAGAATAGATTTTTGTGAGTTTTCATGCCTCGTCTTCACTAGGTTCTGGGCTCTCGTGGCCTCACCTCGAAGAGCGTGTCAAATTCTACCCAGCAATCAAAGCTTTGCAAGTTGAAGACAGTTTTCTTTTCTTTCCACACATTTGTTTCAAATGAAAGGATTTATGTAAGCCCAGGCTCAGTCCAGAGAATGTTGGGGGGTGGGGAAGAAGACATAACGACCAGCCTTTCACAAGTGGGCACCCCCCAACACAAAGCCCCCTGGCATGGGGCATGAGCGCCTCGACCCCCTCAAGATGGCCTTGCCTTTGTTCGGGTTAATTTTGGAGGTAACTAGAGCAACGCCTGGTGAAAGTCCTGTAAACTAGGTCACCTACCACACGGGAAAGGGGAGAAGTTACTCCGAGGGTAGCGGGGAGCACGGGTCAGTCACAATTCCGAGAGAAGAGGGCTTAGTGATTGTTACACAAGGGAACTGTGTCCAAAGACCCTTTCAAAGGGCTGAAGAAAGAAGTCTTTGTTTGTGTGAATGATTGGCTCTGCCTCCGTTACCTTCTCTTACACATCCCCGTATCCCGTGACACATCACGCACACCGTTTAGGCCAGTGAGTGCCGTGTGATGCAGCTCGATCAACACAAAGATGTCAGGTTGGTGTTCTGTTCCCAACGCCTGCCCTACTTATCCTCTGGTAAACGTCACCGCGCACCCTGTCCTGGGCTGGGCGACCGCCCAGGCACGGTGGCACTGATTGGGTCCAGCCCTTCGGCCGGCTGCGAATGGCTACTGCTATTTTGGGGAAGCCAGCCTCCATGTGACCCCAATCCTCACGTTTATGACCTGATTTCGCTGTTTCTCGGGAGACCCGTGAGCCCACGGCAGCGGATCCTCCCACAGGTACATCCACCTCGTGTTCCGTCTTTCAGGGCAAAGTCGTTTCCAAAACACCTGTCCGGTTAGACCACGCACCCTGTCGATTCACCAAGGTTCTCTGGGAAACCGAGTGTGCCGTTCCTTTGGGGGCTGAGTTTCATAACACGTGTTCCAGGAACAAAGGCGTTTCTTGAGACGAGCGCTGTATTGTTCCGTGGCGGGCTTTGAAGTTCATCCTTGAGACTGGGTAGGGACGCGCTTGGACCCTTTTCAGAAGAGCAAAGTACACTTACGCATCAGGCCAGTATTGCTTAATGGTTAATAATTGTGCAACCTCGCACGTACTTGTTGTCTTACCATTTTGCTTGATTTTGCTCCTTGAGGCTACTTCACAAGGTCAGGACATTTAACCTGCTATCCCGGTGAGTGGTTTTTTACTTTGTAAGCACAGCTAGTAGTATCCTCGTTTTCTCATCGAGACGACAGGGCCGGGGGTGCTGTACAACCCGTCCGGAATTTGACAAGCGACTTGCCTCAGCAGCTGTCGGGGTATGTTTTTAAGGAGCTGACCAAGCCCCATAAAACCGGGCCATGTTCTCTCAAAGATGGATCGCAAACCTAGGCTCAGCAACGCCAAACAGCAAAGTAATTAAGACACGAGGGTTGTTATACGGTTTTCTACAGAATGACAGTTTGCCGTCGAATGTTCGGCATCGGTTTAGCAAAGCAGCAACGCAGTGAGTGGTTCTCAGCCCAGGTCGCTTTCGGCCCCAGGAACGTTCGGCAGCGTCCGCAGATATTTTCAATGGTCCCAGCCGGGTGCGGGGAGGATGCTTCCAGGAGGCATCCGGTGGGCAGGGGTTAGGGATGTTCATAAACATCCAATGATGGACAGGACGGACCGTCCCCACAAAGAATTAGTTATCTGGCCCCAGATATCAACTGCGTTAGGGTTGAAAGACCCTGTGGTGGTGTATTTCAATGGTGCTTTTGCATTAAAAAACAAAACAAAACAAAACACCCCCTGAAAAGTGAGGCATATATATAGAAAAGTAAGGCAAATATTCCTGTGAGAAATTTATTTAAATTTAAAGGGTTTCATCTAACTCGTATCCAGGACACCTCCTTTTAAGATTATTTTAGAATACATAATCTGTTATTGTTTATCATCACTCAGCAAGGGACACGTCCTGTGGGTTTAGTATCACGTGAAGATTTCACGGGGAAATTGACAGGGAGCGATTTATTCCTCATCAGGAAAACTCTGCTCTGGTAATAAACTTCCTCAGAATGCAAGTTTGGTTTCTTCCCGAGGATCCTTCACTTTTCTGAACTTTCTCTTGCCTCTGTCTTGCAGAGATTTTGTAACTAAGTCTGGGATAGAAAGCACCGGGATTGGAGCCACAGACAGTCACTTCTTGACCATGAGATTGTCCGTGAGAACCAGTCTTTTTTTCGAATCTGTCTCTTTCCTTTGCAGATGCGAAGATCTTACAGGGCCGACAGAAGAACTTCGTCCCCCAAACCCTCTCCATGTGTAGCTTTTTTTTTCCCCCCCAGAAAGCCAGTTGTGGGCTACATTCAGACTTTCCCTGTTTTTACCCCATTCCAGTAAAAATTCCTCTCCAAAGAAATCTGGTCCCGAGATGGAATGAAAGAATGAAAGACATTTTATTTTCTCTCCTCGATGCTGGCAATACTTCACTCCTACGTGTCTGAGGCTGTTTTCATCTCGCAAAGTACTTTGATACTTGTGAACGTGGCTACATGGCTTTAAACAAGAGCGGTGATAACTCACGCTAATGATTCAGCTTGTATATTAACGCTTGACAAGAAAGAAAAGAACTTTTTCTCCCTTGATGATGGTTGTAAAAATTAAGAAACCCAGGAGGTACTGAAAGGTCTGTGTTCTTGAGAAGCAAAGAGCCTCTGAGTCATGGAATTCGTGTATCTGAATCACCTGCCACAGCGGTGCTCATCCTTTGGGATGAGCCACCCAGGCGCCCCTGAATCAGACATTCTTACGATCATTTAGCATTCCCGCTGCTAGGTTTCACAGAAGCTTGCAGTAGAAACTGGGGAGGCGGGGGGACATCGCATGGACTTTCTTTCAACTTCCACTGGATATTCGGAAGTTCAAATAGAATAAATGCGATGCCCTGGAATATACACAGAGCATTAATGAAATTGTGTGGCCAACAGAATTAAACAGTGAGGTTCGTTTAGGGAAGGGGAGTGCATAACCGTGTCATTTATACTCTATTAAATCTATAGGTTGCTTTGATGTGGGTCTGGAATGAGAAGAGTCTACTTCTCTTGAGTTCGTTCTTTGGAATGTAGCTATTTCCTCTGAAGACTGAACAGGAGGTTCTAGAGAAGAAGACAGTAGGAGGAAAGCCATCTGGGAGGGCAGGACAGAGGATCTTTGGGGGAAGCTGTCAAAAACTCTCTGGGGACGGGTTCCCTTGCTGCAAGTCAACAGGGTGGTCATACCCCTCGGTCCCCCACCCCCTCACCCGGGACCTTCTCGAGGGGCTGTGAGATCTCTTTTTTTGTGTGAAGGATCTGGACGTCCTGGACAGCCAGACCCAAGGGAAACTGGGACATCAGATTCGGACCGCTTTCCCTCTCGTTGGCCGTGTTAAACCTCTACTCGGGAAGAAAATAAGCCCCCTGTTGTCTCTCTTCCACCCCGATGTTTCCTTCAGAAGAAATGACAGCCAATTTAGTGACCAAGCAGCGGGTAAACAGGTGAGGTTTACCTTCTAGTGCATTTGTGCCAAAATTCAGTATATCACATTCCAGAATTGGCCAAAAAATAATACAAAAGACCAGAAAGAAAATGAGCGACACAGAATGTTGTTCCTTAAGTCCCATTCTTCAGAGAAATACAGACAATATGTCATAATACTACAACACAAATACCTGTCACTAATTCCATCCAGCTGCGACAATACTCCCATGATAGTATTAACAGATGTGTTTGTTGGGACCTAGCCTGTCCCTTCCTCATTTTTAGGGAATTTCATGGGTATTTTCTTTTTCTTTCTCTAGAATGATTCCCCTCCTTCAATCACCCTTCATATCCTTGATATAGCAACATTAAGGATAGGTCTCGGAACATCCCCCCCAAGTCCCAAATGATCATTTTAGGTTTTTTTATTTCAGTGTTCTCCTTTTCCAGAATCATTCAACGAAGCAACTTATGAGTAAATATATAGGCTGACTTGAGGCTCACCGTTTCTTTCTCTCTGTTTTATGCAGAAGTAATAAGACAAGCAAAAAGTTAGCAGGAAAAAAAGAATAGTAAAAGGAAAAATATTAATAACCACATACCTCGATAATAGTCATCGATGGGAAACCTGATTCTGAAGGGAAAGAAAAATATCACCTGAATCTTCTGCATGTTCGGGGGGTGGGAGGTCCTTTAACCTTCCCAGTGGAGTTAATACCTATCAGGGACAGTGAGGAAAGTGAGAGCTCCGAGGGCCAGAGCTAAGATTGGAGGCTGAGGGTTTTGTTTGGTTGGTTTTTACCTTCAACACTGAACCCTCTCTTTCCATGCTGCTGCTTCTGAGGTCGGTGGCATATAACCTAAGGCCATGTAATAATCGTGATACCTGTTCATCCTATTTAGAAGGACGCATCTACTCATCTCATCTGCCTATTCTAAAAAGAGCAGACCAGGGGCCCCTGGGTGGCTCAGTCCGTTAAGCATCCCACTTCAGGCTTAGGTCATGATATCACGGTCCGTGAGTTCGAGCCCTGCCTCGGGCTCTTTGCTGACAGCTCAGAGCCTGGAGCCTGCTTCCGATTTTGTGTCTCCTTCTCTCTCTGACCCTCCCCCGTTCATGCTCTGTCTCAAAAATAAATAAACGTTAAAAAAAAAAAAAAAAAAAAAAAGCAAAATAAGCAGACCAGTCCCAAGACAAGGGTCTCTGTGAGTCGAGTTTTGACTATGAAATATACACTCCAAACCCCAAGGGGTTTTGTGAAAAGGCAGATGCTGACTCAGGGGGGGTCTGGGATATGGCCTGAAGTTCTGCATTTCCAACCAATTCCCACGTGACGCCAAAGCCGTGGATCCCAGAGCCCGCACCTTCCGCCGCAGGGAGGCTATTAGCAGAGGAAGAAACAGAAGCGCCTGGAAGGAGGCTGAGGATAAGGAGCCCAAGGAACAAACCCTTATGAAAAGTAAAACTTGGTTCCCCAAGGGCAATGCCTTCCATGAATTTTGAAGCCACTGGAAGACTGTTGTGATGCTCTTTTTTTTTTCTCAGCAGGTTTGGGGGTTCCGATCCGTACACAGGTCCGCTGAGCCCACAGCTGTGTTGTTTGGACAGGCTGGGGGTGAAGTCTGAGCTTGTGCACAAACGGCTTATCATCAACACGGGTCCTCTCTCTGACAGCTGTTTTCCTTCCCAGCCACAGGGCTCCGGCCAAAGGCCTTGCCTAAGAAGGGCCTGGAAGAATCAGCAAGCGGTGGTAGATGCCTGGCTTCAGGACCTGTGGGAGTGTGTCGTCTGTTTCCCTCTCACAAACACACGCGCACTTACACGCCACATTAACGATCGGGTGCCTGATTTCACTCCTGCGCTTGAATACGTACAGAATCAGTAGTTTGATCCATCTACCGGTCTGGCCCACAGAAAGCCGGTGTGGAAGCAGGGACGAAGTTATTTCCTATAATAAAACAAGGCGTTTCTGTAAATTACAACGAGGAATTTTCAAGTCCCCCTGCAAGATCTGCTGGGTGCGTAATGTGTCCGCGCCTGAGCCCCCCACGTATCCCACCGGCATGAGGCTGGACGTGGGAAATCAGTGTTAGGTATGTGAGTGCCACAGCTCGGAGAACCGATAAAAATCCGGGTCGTCGTCAAGCTGCGTGAGTTGAGAGGAAGCGGCGCCTTCGGTGACTTCCTTTGGGGAAGGTTTGTTTTGTGCTGGTGAAGTGCTCCCCCTGGTGGACCAGGAGTTGATAGGTTTGTGATCGCGTTCTGTAGGGAGCAAATGTGCTCTGGAGAAACCCCCCCCCCCGCAGTTTCAGATACGCGGAGATGTCCTCCAGGAAAAAAAAAAAAAAAAAAAAAAAAGCTAACTTTTCAGAGCACCAAACCCAAGCCCAAAACCCCGCTGGGCTCTGGCTTGATTTTGAGCACAGCCTTCCTGCAAGGTACAAAAGGCTTCGCCCTCCCATGACTGCTGGCCTGGTCACATGGGCTCCTATCCTTACGGGGAGCCCTGGCCCCTGAGGCTCCGTACAGATTTGAGTCCTGTGTTTGATTGTGTTCGCCTTTAAAAATAATTCTGGACATTTACACAGGGAAGAGGACCCAGAGCAGGGGGGAATATTTTGTTGTCAAATCATCCCCTTCTCTTACTTCCCGTCTGCTTAACCTCCCGTCTCCGACGTAGTCGTGTTGATTGTGGTTAATTTCTGTCTAGATCTCTGCTGTCCATACCCGCCCTCAACATAAAGGTAAGTTTGATCATTTGTCGAGGATCACGTTTCCACCAATATTACCGATTTCAGTGGCAGCCTAGAGACTTTATGCTGTGGTTTTCCTTAAGGAGACTTTCCATGCGCCCTGGCGTGCACGGACAAGGACGAATTTTGCAGGTCAGGCAGAGATGAGAATCTTTGGCAACTCTTGCACTCTTTCGAACATTCTGCAGCGGATAGCATTGCAGCCTTAGTCCAAACAGTTTATGAAGCGAAATAAGGAGGTATTTTAAATATTTATTTAACAAGACATATTTTAAATAACCTACATATGTAAATAGAGCGTTCTTAGCCTGTACATTATTGCCAGGTCGATTCTCATGTTCTGATATATAATTAATTACCGGTTTATTCCTCTGTAAACCGAAGCAGGGAATAAATCAGTGATGCCAGGTCACTGATGTCAGCAAAAATTGTAATACCCTCTTGTCAGTGGGTCTGTGAAAGGGGAAGCGAGACTGCGAAATCTACGGCGGCAGGTGCCACACTGTGTCCAAAGGGCGAGTTTTTACCCCAGTTTCAGTTGCTTCGTCCTGAGGTCTAGACTTTTTTCCTGGTGCCCCCTAGGTGGGCCTGGGACGCATATTTTCTAGTTTAACACAAACTTGGAAAGTATACGCAGTGTGATCTATGCATTTTATAGGGTAGGGTCACCTAACGTAGATGCACACAGTGAGCGTTTGGAGCCACACCACTACAGGCAGAAGCAACAACAACACAAATACCAATCATTTTGGTGATTTCTCGTTAGTTGAAATTTTGAATCTTTTTAATGCTTCACCAAAGTCTTATTTTTAATATATATATACATATAATATACATATGTATATTACATATGTATACACATATGTACGTATACACATGTGTATGTATACACATATGTATATTATATGTATATGTGTATATTATATGTATATATGTGTGTATGTGTATATACACATATGTATATTATATGTGTATATATATGTGTATATATGTATATTTCCACTTAAATATCTCTCTTCTAAACTTTTCCACTGCCAATCTCTAAAGGACAAAAGGGTTGACCGTCAAACTTTTCATGAGTATAAAGAGGTCTCTTTAGGGAATAGAAGTAAACAAAATACGGCATCTTTTCTTTTTAGATTTACTTTCTGACGATGAAGAGTGAATACTCCTCTCAAGGGCCTCAGCAAATTTTTGGTCTGGGTCAGTGACGAGACAAGCACGTTTCGTTTAAACATACTACGCGTGTGTTCCCAACAACCCAACCCAGGGTCCCGATTTCCAGTTCTGTGAATTAGCTTGCCAGCTTCATTCTCGCCAGCGGATTAGCAATATTCATTACCTTGGCCCGTGGCCAAAACATCTGGAAACTTGAGTAGGAGCATCATTTAAAATAATTCGTTCGTGCCATTGTGACAGACCAGCCCATTGGTTACCTGACCTGTTCACCATCACCCAGTTGTCTTGCCACGTGTTTAAACGTTTTGGATTAAATTTGCATGAGATCTTTTTGCCATTCTGCATTGGGAAGAAACATGAAATTTTGGTGAAACAAATATCGGCAGCAATCAAAGGGATTGAATTTTGTGTTTGGGATGACCATCACGTGCATTCCTAGATGTGGAGTCCATCACTTTGCTATGGTATTATTTTGGTGCTTAGAATAAGTGTCCTTTCTGTAGCTGACAGGTCCAGGGAGGTGTAAATTCGTCTCAGCAGCTTCTGAATGAGGGGTCCTTATGCAGTTATACAAAGAGGAAAATTAAAGGTTAAAATGTGCTCATCCACCCTCTTCCAGATTCTCTTTAGAGCTTCAGGAAGTGTCTGGAACAATAATTACTTTGGTGTAAACACAGAAGGGCTCAGGGGATTGTTTTTTTAGAGTTTTAATAAATTTTTAGATTTGCCATAACCAGTATATTAGTTTCTAGAAGAAAAGAAAATGTTGATTCCGTTGAAGCCTCCATATCAGTGTGGGAAAAGAACTTTCTCCCAAAGATAGATAGTAGCAATACAATAATCAGATTGTCTTCTCCTGAAATATTATCAAGATCAGTAATTCTATTTTTACCCTGTGTTATTTTGAAAAGTCCTGTGAAAGGTGGGGCACACCTACTTTTTAAACATTTTGTTTTAATTGTTAAAATCTTTTTATTTTATTTATTTTACTCCTCGTGCTACGTGCAGAGAAAACCCTGGGGATTATTTATAACACCGGCATAAGAAGACTCAGAAAGGTGAAGAGAAGAAGGCAGACCGACCAGGAATCTCAAGACCCAAGGAATGACACAATGGTCAGTTTTCTGAGTTTTTGCTTTTTTGTCATATAGATTAGGCCTGGAGTTAAAGAAACCAACAACTCAAAGCAAATGAATGAATGAATGAATGAATAAATAATAGAATAGAATAGAATAGAATAGAATAGAATAGAGTAGAATAAAATACAATAAAATAAAATATCAACAGCTCAAAAATAGTAATAAACACTGACAAGAGGACACCCAACAAAAGCCTGTTTTCTGTAGCCAAAGGACCAGGAAAAGGACAACCTCACAAGATGTAAAACATTTGGACAAAAACCACTCTACCCTAGCAAACATCACAAACACCAACTGGCTGATGTCAGAGAAGGCTGAGTAGGGAGCTGGGACTTTCATCCCTGCTACAACAAAGAGCTCTTACCCCTGTGGCGTCGGTGAAGGTCATATACAGAGCAGTAACAGGCATTCCTGCCCCTCCAGTACAGGGAAATATCACTGGAGGTCTACTGGGGAGCTGGAATAGCCCACCCAACAGTAATGAGGAACACTCTCCCTCCCAGATGTCAACAGAAGCCAGTGGAGAAGCTGAATATCTACCCCCATCTGGCAGTAATGAGGAAACACATCACCCTTCTACCAGCATGGTGTCAGAGGAAGCCAGTTAAAAGAAGCGTTTTAAATAAGATCCAGAGCCTCATAACATGCTACCCAAATGTTCAGGATTCAATCCAAAATCACTCATCACACCAAGAACAAGGAAGAACCCAAATTGAATGAATAAAAGACAATAGATGCATGCTAACATCAAAATAACATAGATGTTAGAATGATCTGACCAAGATTTTAAAGTAGCTATTATAAAAATGTTCCCCTGAGCAATTACAAACATTCTTGAAACTAATGACAATACTAAGCTTCAACAAAGAAATAGGAGCGCAGAGCAAAAATGAAAAGATATATAAATGAACCAAATGGAAAAACTTTTGAGCTGAAAAAGACACAAAAACACAAAAACTCAACGTTATGGGCTCAACAAATAAATGGCGGAGACAGTGGGAAGGATCAGTGAACTGGAAGGTAGGACTATATACTGCCTAAAATGAACAACAGAGAGGGAGTAGACTGAAAGGGAAAATGAACAGAACTTCAAGGACCTGGGGGACAATTATGAAAGCTCTAACATTTGCATTACCAGACTTCTAGAAAGAAAGAAGAGGGCAGGCCTAAAAATGTCCTTTAAGAATAAAGGCTGAAATCTTCCTAAAGACCTAAACTTTCAGATTTGGGAAGCTGAGTAAATTCCAGACAAGATAAACTTGATGAAATTCTTACCAAGACACATCATAGTCAAACTTCTGAGAACTAAAGACAAAACAAAAATAAAAACAAGCCCTCAAAAGACAGTGGGGGGAGAAAAGACAGTCTCAAGCAAAAGAAAACTAAGAAAATGTGTTGCCACTAGACCTACCCTAAAAGAATGGCTAAAAAAATTGTCTAACCAGAAAGGAAATGATAGAAGGATTTCTGGATCATCAGAAAGGAAGAAAAAACTCAGTAAGCAAAACTATGAGTAAAGATCATTGGTTTTTCTTTTCTTCTTGATTTTTCTAAATTACGTTTGAGAGTTGAAGGAAAAATCATGACTGTCTCATATGGTTCTAAATGTATACAGAAGAATTATCTAACAACTCTTTTATAAAAGGGTGACTTTGGAGTCGATCTTTTACACTTCACTCACATGGCTAAAAAGACTATTAAAGTAGATTGTGATAATTTATGAATATACAGTGTAATACCTAGAGCAACCACTGAACAAGTTATGCAACGAGATATATTAAAAACACATAATAAATAAAAATAGAATTATAAAAATGCCAATAACTTATAGAAAGCAGAACAAATAACATGAAAAAGAAAACAAAACAAAAATAAGTTGATGTCAGACTTTAGTTCTAACAGATCAATGGTTATATTAAATGTAAAAGGTCCAAATATACCAATTAAAACAGATTGACAGAATGGGTTAAAAAAAAACATAACCCAACTATATGCTGTCTACAAGAAACTCACTTCAAATATAAAGCTATAGATAGGTTGAAATAAAAGGGAGGAAGAAGGTATATCATGTAAACAGTAGGTGATGTACTGATAAAAGGGTCAATACGCAAGTAAGACTTAGAAATCCTAAATGAGTGTTCACCAAACAACAGAGTTACCAAATATATGCAACATCAACTGATAAAACTTGGAAGACAGATAGATAAATTCACAATTATAATTGGAGAGTTGCATCCCTTTCTTGACAATTGATGGAACACATAGACAGGAAGTCACTGAAGGTATAGAAAAACACCATCAACCAACAGGATCCGACTGACATGTATAGAACATGTAACAATAGCATAATGCATGTTCTTGCCAAGGGCTCACAGAGCACATACTCAGATAGACCAGGGGTGCCCTGGTGGCTCAGTCGGTTAAATGTCAATTCTGGATTTGGCTCAGGTCATGATATCACAGTTGTGAGATTGAGCCCTACATCCAGCTCTGCACTGAGCATGGAACCTGCTTGAGATTCTCTCTCTCCTCTTCCTCTGCCCCTCTCCTGCTCAAGCATGCACTCTTTCTCAAAATAAATAAACATCAAAAAAATACATTTTCTGGCCATAAAACAAACCTCAACTAGTTGTGGGACAGAGTAAAACAGTGATGAGAAAAATATTGTTCGGCAACAACCTATTAAGAGAATTAAAAGACAAGCTACACACTGGACGAAAATTTTGTAAAGCACGTATATCCAACAAACGATTTGCATCTAGAGTATGTAAAGAACCATCACAACTCAACAGTTAAAAATTAGCACAAGAAAAGATGTTTTCCATCATTAGCCATTAGAGAGATCTGAATTAAAACCACAGATACAATCGCATTCTACACGTCTGAAGGGCTAAAATAAACAATAGTGAACATAACAAATGCTGACAAGCATACAGAGAAAGTGGATCATTCATAAATTGCTTATGGGAAAGTAAAATGGTACAACAACGCTAGAAAACAGATTGGCATTTTTTAAAACATCTAAACATTCAACTACCTGATGATCCAGCAGTCGCACTCCTGGGCATGTATATCAGATAAATAAAAATGTATGTTCACACAAAAACTTGTACACGAATGTTCACAATACCTTTATTTGCAAGAGCCAGGAGCTGGATACAATTCAGATACCCTTCAGTGGGCAAATGGTTAAAGAGACTGGTGCATGCATAATAATAAAAAGGAACTCATTGTTAATACGTATGATAACAACCTGTAGGAATCTCCAGCGAATTATAATTCCAGTGAGTGACGGAAATCAATTTCAATGTTTGTAATTTTATATAAAATATACATTCAATTTTGTTTTTGATATAAAAATGTATTCAATTTCAGTAATGTTCTATAAATGGAATTAAACAAATGTTACACAGTGTTTAATTCCATTTATGGAACATTACTGAAATGACAAAATTACAGAAATGGAGAACAGAGCGTGTGTTAAGGAAGACGTAAGCGTAAAGGGAAGTGGATGTGGTTACAAAAGGGCAATATGAAAGATCCTTATGATGATTGAAATGTTCTGTATCCTGACGAGATCAATGTCAATATCCTGTTTTATTATAGTTTACTATTAATGTTCAAGACGGTACCATTGGGGGAAATTGGGGAAAGTAGCACTCTGTATCATTTCTCGCAATTGCATGTAAATCTAAAACTACCCTAAAACTTTTTAATTGGGGGCGCCTGGGTGGCTCAGGCTGTTAAGCATCTGTCTTCAGCGCAGGGCATGATCTCCTGGTCCATGAGTTCGAGCCCCGCATCAGCCTCTGTGCTGACAGCTCAGAGCCTGGATCCTGCCTCAGATTCTGTGTCTCCCTCTCTCTCTGCCCCTCCCCTGCTTGCACTCTGTCTCTGTCTCTCTCTCAGAAAGAAATAAACATTTAAACAGTTTTAATTTTAAAAATGCCCTGCGAGACGTGTAATCAGCAGTTCAGTTACCCTGGACTTAAAGTAAAAAATAAATAAGTAAATAAATAAATAAATATACAAACACACAAATAAAATAAATAATTAAATAAATAAATAAAAATAATATTTGACTGTAACTCTTTAATCTTCCACAGCCCTGGGCAAATACCTTCAGTCACTATGAGCCTCCTTCTCCATCAGGTAAATGGCCATAGTAATACCTGTCTGTTTATTTTACTAGCTGTAGTTAGGATAAAATGACAACATAATGATGACTCTAAGAGTGTTTCCTAATTTTTTAAGTCTCACAAGAAAAAGAACTAACGCTTGTTGGTTTGTCGGACACAAACAGTGCCCTGGGCTACGAGCTGCGTTAAATGCATCCCTTAGTTTGTATCTATATGGTAGTATTTTACGTGAAACGTTTAAAAGCCAGGCTCCTATAACTTCACGACAGACCGGGTGGCATTTAGAGCAGCGTCACTAAAGAGAAATTCCTGTCTTTCATCCTGTCTGTCTCACGCGCTCAAGAGTTTCCAAGTCCAATGTCTGCGCTAACTCTCGGCTCCGATTTCTTCAATATGCTGCAACTCCAGGGACCCTCTGACCCTCCTTTCCTTCAACATACCAAGCCAAACCTTCCATCTCGGCCCCTCCCTATCCTTTCCCTTGCTTGGTACACCAGCTAGCTGTTGCCCGTCCCCCCACCCCCACCTCCCTGTTTTGCATTTTCCCCTCAGCACTGGCTCCTTCCCATTGAAAAATTAGACCACGGGGCTTGGTCCCTTTCTCTTTCAGGTACCCCCCCCCCCAACATTGTGCCTGTAGATCGGAGAAAGACAAAAGAGTTTGTGGATATCAGGGTGATCCTTTTTACCTTTCATTTATTATCGCCATTGTACAATTGAGGAAACACGAGTGAATTACTGAGAACACTCAGCAATGCTAATTTAGGCTACTTAGGAAATATTTAATTGACAAGGCAAGGGATAGTCCGTATTTTGCACGGAAGTTTTTTGTTTTTTTTCTCTCTCTCTTTTCTGGTTTCTGCGTGAGACGACGCTTCTAAAAATCCGTTTATGGGTTCACTTACTCACGTGTTTCTTCATTCATGAAGTCAGTTCATCACTCGTTCAACAAGGACCTATCACCCGCTAATGGCAAGGCCCTCTGCTGAACCCTAGGGATACGGAGGTGCGTAAAATATAATCTGGAGAACCACACACGAGCACAATAATAATGAGAATATGGTTCATGACACAAGAGGCGTGAAGGTAGCCTGGGAACACAGAGGGGGAGGCACTTCACCGTGGAGCCTTCTGGGTCACCTGGAGAAAGTAGCAAACTCAGATGCCTGCGGCGGCCAGGCATGGGACAAACTCCCGCGGTGGGGACTGAGGGAACTGCTCTGACAAAATTGAGGTAACACATCTGATTTGCCAGCGTAATTCGTTCAGGAAACGTGCTTGTAATCCAAAGCACTTGTATATCAAAGCGAATTTCCCCATAAGAAATACTGGAGACTCAGGTGACTCGTTCCACAACCCCAAAATATTCATATAAAAGTGATTAGAGCACTGTAATAGAATACACCATAATAAAGAAAATACAAAATATAAAGAAAATTTAATTAACCTGCCCTTGCCTTTGAAGACCTTTGTGGCTGGAGTGAGGGAGACGAGAGAGAGGAGGGTTATCGTGTAGGACGACTTTCACGATCAATACCGGGATCGCTGCTGTGTATTGGCTCAAATGAATCTTTTTCTTTTCGCGCAATGTTAACAAGGAACCTATCCAATGACACTTGCTTTTGCCTCCTCTTGAAGATTTCACGGACACGTGACATCGCATTCACAATCACCCACAATCCCGCAGCAAGAGAGAGAGAGAAGAACCATTGGTTCAGTTGCGATCACGTGACATTCGACATCACGTACCATTTGTCTTGCGAGACGTCGTTCGTTTCTCCAGTTAAAAGTGATTAGAAATGTTTGCTCGTCTTGTGAAACACTCGAAGAACAAGTTACTCATTCAATCCAAGGATTTACTGTGTATAGAAATGGACCTAGCATTCTAGAAACTGGGAACATTGTAAATAATGGTGGCTGTATCCTGTGGGGTCCACCTTCAATGAGTAGCTCACACCTGGCTTATTGCCGTGTCTAATACAAGTCTCCTAGTCCAGGCCTTCCTTATTTCTCCTCGGATCCAGTACAATAACCTCCTATTTAGTCTCCCTGTTTCCACTCTGGCCCCCCACCGTCTTTTCTACGTTCAGATATCAGGGGGAGACGGAATGCGCACATCAGCGCTGTATTCAACGACTCTGCACGTCACCCAGAGTGAAAGCCAAAGCCCTTAGCTTGGTGTGAAGCCACATTTCTTAGCTGAACATTAGCATACTCCAGGGAGCTTCTAAAGTGTCAGCAGCTGGCCCTGAAGCCCTGAAATTCTGCACAATCTAAGGTGGTGCCTAGGCACAGCCACGCCGTTTTCTCCCCCCAGCTCGCTTGGTTTTGTCCGAGCATTAGCTTTGCAGACAGACCTTCGCTGACACCCAGACTGGGCATCACTGTCATGTTCTCTTGCCTCTTTGCTTTTTCTCATGGTGTGCTTCATAATGCAGTGTCTACTTACTGGTTCATGTGCTTGCAGCCCCTCCCCCAGCCCCCCCAGAAGACCAGCCTATGAGGGCAGATATTTTTTACCTCTTTTGCTTATCAGTCTGTTCCCAGGGCCTGTACAAGTACCTGGGAAACACAGGAGGCATTAAATAAATAAACTTGAATATAGATAGAATGGCAATGGTGGGTGGAGGAAAAGGGTTTAACACATTCGAGGGACGTGGATGGAGAGTGGCAACAGGAAACAGAAAATGACCCAGAAAACTGGAGGAGGCTTCGTAAAAAGTAAGGAGTCAGCATGTTTTTCCTTAAGAAGATGGTGTACCTTGACCACTGTACTCTATTCTATTCTATTCTATTTTTAAATGTTTATTTATTTACTTTGAAGAAGAAAGTGAGCATGAGCAGGGGAGGGGCAGAGAGAGAGAGAGAGAGAGAATCCCAAGCAGGTTCTACACTGTCAGTGTAGAGACCTACATGGGACTCGATCCCATGATCTGTGAGATCGTGACCTGATCAAGAGTCAGACACTCAACGGACTGAGCCACCCAGGTGCCCCAAACCTTAACCGTTTTAAGTGAGAGGATTTCCCAACCACATCTGAATTTTAGGAAACTCACTCTTACTGTATTTGGGGGACGAATTAGTCCCCAATAGGGGTAAAATGGCTGGAAAGAGCCGCCAGGAAACTCTTGTAATCATAATGAGAAAGTCTGAACAAAGAAAAGACACATTTGAACATCTCTCTATGGAATGAAGGGGAAACTGAGTCCTACACGGGTTTGTGTTATCTAATTTAGTGACAGACAGAACTGTGAAGGCGTGGTCACTTGTATTTTAGCCTTTGTAATTCACCGTTTCTCTTTTGCAGAAGTTTACCTTTGACTCCCAGGCTCCCTCTCTATTCCGGTTAAACACAAATGAAAACAGACTTAAAAAATACAAATTTAAGGGGTGCCTGGGGGGCTCAGTCAGTTAAGCGTCCGACTTCAGCTCAGCTCATGATCTCACAGTTCGTGGGTTCGAGCCCCGCGTCGGGCTCTGTGCTCACAGCTCGGAGCCTGGAGCCTGCTTCGGATTCTGTGTCTCCCTCTGTCTCTGCGCCTCCCCTGCTTGTGTTCTGTCTCTTTGTCTCTCTCTCTCTCTCTCTCTCTCTCTCTCTCTCTCAAAAGTAAAGAAATGTTAAAAACAATTTAAAAAATACAAATTTAAGGCACCTCCGTAGCTTGTTTGGTGCCACTGCTGTATTTCCTATGCAAGGTATGAGTGATCGCAGTGTCTCTCCTTTTACATCCTTGCCTAATAGACTGTCCCACACATTTATTATCCTCATGTGAAAAAATGCCTCATAACATCTGTGTCTGTTCTAAATCTCTTCCATTTTCCATTTATGCGCCACTGTCCTATAATCTGTTCAAAGCTGAAAATAGAATTAAGGTATGATCTTAGCACAACCTCTAGTGATTAATGTTATTACTGGTTTTTTTCCCCCAAATGAATAAACTCACAATCAATGAGAAAAGATTCATCTGTAAAAGAACCCCCAAGGAGACCTCAACCCCTTACCTTCCAACTTCTGTAAATGTGTCCTCCCAATGTTCTGTAGAGTCCCTCCCCTCCTCCCCACCATTCATTCAACCCAATCTTACTTTGGTTAAAGAAGTAAATCTAATTAAAGGAGCCCGGGAAATGGAAACTGTTTTGCGAGTTAAGGATGCTGTATCTGTGTTACTTTCACCAGCGATTGGGCTTACAAGATGGAAAATTCCTTGGGCCGCTAGGCAAAGCACTCTCAATGTTGTTGAAACATCTGGTTTTCTTTGTGTAAAATCCTTTCCACGAGGTGGGCGAAGGTTTTTATTCTAATTGAATTTGTAGTTAATTCCAGATAAAGATGAGTTGCTTTTTGCTGATGCTGTTCAAATCAGGGGTCCCAGCACCTCCCCCGATCCCAAAGCTCCTTTCTACTCACAAGTGATCAAAAGTAGTGGTGATTCTTTGGTTTCAGGGAATCTCCATTTGTTTATACGTTTACGGCCGAGGGATCATTTCTGATGCACGCCATTCCTGACTTGGTCTTTTGAGTCCTGCGTGATAGAAATTGAAGGGCTGACTTGAATGTCTTAAATGCAGTGGTTCTAACCGATTCAGCAAGGGCTGAATTTGAAGATGGCTTCGATTTGAAGATGGCTTACCACTCTCCCTGTGAATGTTTATCTGGTGTTAGTTGATCCCAAGCAATGCGTTTGTGCTCTTAAACCAAGTAAAAGAAACGAAGGGGTCAAGCTTTCCAATATGTGCTGCAAAATTTGTTAAGCAAATTAATACGTGGCTGAACAAAATAAATATAAGGCATGTAAGTCACCCAGCGCCCTTTGCCGTGCCTCTTAAATGATAGATTTCTGCCTGTACCAGTGGTCTTTGGGAGACAATGTTTCCTTGAGTTTACATTTTGGATGTTGTGAAATAAAGGAAGATTATTTAAATTATACTTTGTTTCTTTTCCAGCCAACCCTGGGTGAATGAACCCTCCCTACCCTTCTCTTTCCTTCCTATAGAACTTTATTTGGGACTATAGAATAGAAACTAAAACCAGGACATAAAATCAGAAGTCAGAATAAGAAAAAAAAAAAAAAAAAAAAAAAAAGGCTTTCCATAGCTTATCAGGTAGCCTGAAATCTATCACTGTTCCCTTTCGGGTCACTTATCAAAGGCAATTTCCTCTCTCCCCCCCCTTTTTTTTTTTTTGAGGCTTTGGACCTAGAAGAAGGCAACCACTTCTCTAGAAGCAGGGGAGAGTTGTCAGTCAAAAGCCATGAGCACGGACTTTAAAGAAATTTTGCCAGTTTCAAAGATAACCGATAAACTCTTTGTAAGTTTTCCACTTCTTATTACTCTTAGAGGCAAAGCCTGAATTTTAACTCGTCTTCTAAAAGGGATCTGCACTGATTCTTCTAGCCAAGTTAGTTCTCTTCCATCTGGATATTTTAAGATGCAGCATGAACATTTACCTATAGTTTCACGTTTTAAAATCCATTCACACTCTCTCCAAAGCCTTCTGCTGTTTATCTGAGCAATTCAAGGGCAGGAGGAACATGACTAATTCATTCCTACAATTTGGTAGGTACTCGATAAGTGATTTCTTACTTAATAGCCTCAAATGGTTATAGAAGAGGGAAAAATGTATTTCTCTTTATTAGCCAACGTTGCAAGCCATTACATGCAATAATGAGACATGTTGGCTAGGGTAGGTAAAAGTAAATACAGTAGGACAAGAAACTGCTATCTCAGGGTAAGAGTAGATTGCTTTAAATTTGTCTCTGATATAAATTACACTGCAACGAACATCCACGGAAAGAAATTTTTCAGTGCATCTGGGGTTATAGCTATAATGTTAATTTCATGGCCGACGGATATAAACTTCACTTATCCACATTCTTCATAGCATTGCCTATTGTAACTAAGTTTATTAATAATTGATAGACGAAAGTGATACCTCTTTTTTATTTTGTTATATACAAATACATGTCCGTATTACACATATAAGTATTATTTCTCTCTATATATGTGTATATATACACATATAAGTATTATCTATCTGTATGTATCTATCTATCTATCATCTATCTATATCTATCTATCTATCATCTACATCTATCTATCTATCTATCTATCTATCTATCTATCTATCTATCATCTATCTATCTACCTATCTATCATCTATCTATATCTATCTATCTATCTATCTATCTATCTATCTATCTATCTATCTATCATCTATCTCTATCTATCTATCTATCTATCTATCTATCTATCTATCCATCTATCTATCTTATCTATCTATCTATCTATCTATCTATCTATCTATCTATCTATCATCTATATCTATCTATCTATCTATCTATCTATCTATCTATCTATCTATCTATCCATAGAGTCTGGGAAGGATTATTGGCCCCGATTTTTTACCCCTGATACCTGTACCCCTGATCTGCTATTCACCTTTGCAATACACTTTTCCAAAAGGTAGAATATACTTCTCTTGGCTTTTGCAGTGAGACTTTCTTTTTGGCCAGTGTGAAGTGAGAAGACGAAAAAGGACTCGAAATGACATTTTGGGGCCGGTCATGTGTCCTTGTTTTTAAACCATCCACGTGGCCCACTTGTCTGCTGGTCCCTAGAAGAGGAGGGGTCCCAGGCAGAGTAAATCAACTCCAGGAAACTTGTAACATGAAGCTGAACCATGCCACCTGCCTCAGAAAGTCATGACCAAAAAGTAAATGCTTAATTGTTACCTACCACTGAAAGTCTGAGATTTGTTATGCCCCAGGAGTCAACTGCTACCTATACCTAATATGAGCTTGTTACTGGGCACATACGACAGGAAGTAAGAGCGTAACGAGACTGCGTATAATGCATTGAGAGAAAAGAATACGATATAAAAATATTATCTATATATAATATCAGTTGATGATTTGATTTGATGAAAACAAAATCAGTAAAGAATAGAAAATAGCGTGGCATGTGAAAGGTACATCTTTGATTGCCAATAAAGTTGACTGTTTCATATTTTCCTTTCTAAAATGTGCCTCACTGTGACTTTCCAAGTTTTCTTTAGGTTTTTCGTCCTTCTTTAAGTTGTCATTATTTTTTATGTGTGGCTGGCATTTACATATTAAATATTTTATATATTGGCTGCGATAAAAGTGCAGATATATCTCCTAATCTGATTAAGATTTTATATTTTGTTACATAGAAATTCTTTAAATAGTAAATTAAGTCTTTTGTTTTATGCTTTACTGCATGTTTAGGAAATTTTTACATTTCAGTTTTTACAATTTAACCTTAATTGCCAGTGGCTAATTTTGGTATGTAATGCAAGGTAGGAAATGAACTCTATCTCCAACGTTGCCGAAAGTTTTCGTTAACAATGTTTAATGAATTCAGCATTCCCCAGTTGATGTGAAATGTTGCTGCTACTGCCATGAAACAGGAATTGGGTGTCTTGTATTTTTATTGTTGTGTAATCACAGCCACCAATATTGTGCCTTGATGATATGAAATGATATCAAGAATTAGGTATGAAATGACTTTCCGTAACTCTTTTTAAAGTTTATGTATTCATTTTTGAGAGAGGGAGAGCAAGCGGGGGAGGAGCAGGGAAAGAGGGAGAGAGAGAATCCCAAGCAGGCTCCGTGCTGCCAGCGCGGACCCAGATGTGGGTCTTGAACTCACAGACTGTGAAATCATGACTTGAGCCAAAAGTCAGACACTTAGTGGATTGAGCCACCCAGGCACCCCGAAATTATATTCAATACAAAAAGCAGATAACTTATGTGACAAAGTTTGCCCCTGTGTCATATGCCCGCAATTCTATAAAATCAGTACACACACACAAACATATGTGAGGAAGGTTAAAAAAAAATTGAAAATATTAGTGACCCCTAATTCTGTGTGGATAAAAAGATAAGGAATAATTTTTATTTATTCTTCACTGTTTTCTGTGTTTTCCAAATTTTCTACAGTAGACATACAATACTTCTATACTCAGAAACAAAAACCATTAAGGAATTTTTTTTTTAAAGTTAAAACAAGACTCCAATAACTCACCAAGTTCTATTAACTAGAATGTCACATTGATTTGCTTGTTTGTAGATTAGATAAAAGAAAAAATTATTTGTTGATTCTTAAAAAAAATCATATGAAACGTCATTCAGTTTGTCCTTAGTCAAATATATATATTTATTTATTTATATTTACATTTACATTTATATTTATATTCATATTTATTATATAAATATATACAAGATATATTTATATAATGTATAATATATAAATATATCATATACAAGATATATTTATATAATGTATAATATATAAATATATCATATACAAGATATATAATAATATACTAATATATACATGTTATATATCGAATATATATATTTATAAATATATAATATATATTTATTTTATATTTATTTATTTAAATTTCCTTCCCTCTTTCTTTGACAAGTCATCTCCCAGCTATCTTACTGCTATTCTTGGAAGTAAGGTCTATTTTATTTTTTACCTTAGGTGCAAATAATTCTCAGTATTGGCCAAGACATGAGGCCAGGCTAAAAGTAGCTGGCTAGGGCAAATTCCACTCTTTGATTAGAGAAATAAATTTATTTTAATATTCCTCTTTCCCTTCTAGAGAGGTTTTGTGTAGACACGGAGAGAGCTTCTATACTTGAAGAGAAGTTGGGCTCCATGGTTTCTGAGGATCCATCCGGTGGTGTAGTTGGATAAGTCTTAGACTATCAAGAGAAGGCATGGAGAGGGCCCGCAGCTCGGAGGCTCACTCTTGAGGGGAAGCCCAAGGAAAGATATGTTTACGAACTGGGTGGAGAATCCTTGGCCCCACTGATGCATGCATCCCAGGAAGTAAGAAGAACTAGGAATTAACTATGGCCTCTCCTGCCACATGTCAAAGTTAATTCTGTTTCCAGTGAGCCTTAATTATGCCAGTGAAGTTTAGGGCTTAACAGACAGAACCTGTTCCCTGAAACTGTAACTTTTATTGTGAGGACTGAGAAAGATTTAAAATCAAGTTCCCTTTAAATGTGAACTTGATCTGAAGCTACCGTATTAATTGTTGAGGCAAAAACAAAAAACAAAAACAAAAAACCCTACATCTCTCTCGTAGAGTGGTTGGCTCATTGTCATTCCATCAGTGAAAATACTTACCCCTCAGAAAACCCAAATCTTCATGAAGACTTCAGGCTCTGATTTTTTGAACTTGGTGAACTCAATTCCTGTACTAATTTTTTTTAATGTATGATTTTTGTGGAGGATCTAAAACCTAGCAAGCTTGTAAACAGTTGTTATTTTTCTTTTTTGTTTGTTGATGGTTTTCTTTGTCACGTGAGGCCTTTGGAGTCCGGTGTAGCCCCACAAGTGTATTATTTTTGCTTTTGTTTTCCTTGCCTGAAGAAACATATCCAGAAAAATGTTGGTAAGACTGATGTTAAAGAGTTATTGCTTGGGGCGCCTGGGTGGCTTGGTCGGTTGGGTGTCTGACTTCGGCTCAGGTCATGATCTCACAGTCTGTGAGTTCAAGCCCCGTGTCGGGCTCTGTGCCGACAGCTCAGAGCCTGGAGCCTGTTTCAGATTCTGTGTCTCCCTCTCTCTGTGACTCTCCCCCATTCATGCTCTGTCTCTCTCTGTCTCAAAAATAAATAAAAACGTTTAAAAAAAAAAGAGTTATTGCCTATGTCTTGATTACCTTCTTGATTACTATAGCTTTATAGTAAGCCGTTATAGGAGGGAAAAGGCTTATAGTGTGTCAGGTAATATTACTGCTCCAACTTCCTTCAATATTGTTTTGGCTATGAGTCTTTGCCACTCTACATAAACTGTAAAATCAGTTTGCCGATATCCATGAATAACTTGCTGGGATTTGAATTAAAATTACACAGAATCTATAGATCAATTGGGGAGGAATTAGAGTCGTGACAATATCTAGTCTTCTTATCCGTAAGTGTGAAGCATGTCAACATTTATTTAGTGCTTTGATTTCATTTATCAACGTTTTATAGTTTCCCTCATATACATCTTATCCATATTCTGTTACATTTGTACCTAAGTATTTCATTTTGGGGGGTACTAAATGTCATTAATCCTGCCTTTTTAGTTCCAATTCCAGTGTTCGTTTTTTGTATGTAGGAAAGCAGTTGGCTTTTGTGTCATGCAAAGTTGCTATAGTTGCTTATTAGTTCCACGAGGGTTTTTTGGTTGCTGTTGATTCTTTTGGATTTTCTACATAGGCAATAATGTCATTTGTGAAGAAGGTAGTTTTATGTCTCCCTTCCCAATATGTATGTTTTCATTTCTTTTTCTTGCCTTATTGCATTAGCAAGGACTTCCAGTATGATGTCAAAAAGGAGTGATGAGTCTTATGTCTAATCTTAGTGGGGGAGCTTTGAGTTTCTCACCATGAAGTATGATGCTAGCTATAGATTTCTTTTGTAGATAATCTTAATCAAGTTGAGAATATTTCCTTCTATTTCTATGTTACTTAGACTTTTTGTCATGAATACATGTTGCAGTTTGTCAAACGCTCTTTCTATGTCTATTGATGTAATCACGTGATTTTGTTTTTATTCTGTTGACATGAATGGACTAGTTTGGTATATCTGACATAAACCTACTTGATTGTGGTGTAAACTCTTTTTATACTTTTTTCTAATTTTTAAATGTTTGTGTATTTATTTTGAGAGAGAAAGAGAATGAATGAGGGAGGAGCAGAGAGAGAGAGGGAGACTGAGAATCCCAAGCAGGCTCTGCACTGTCAGCACGGAGCCCTACATGAGGCTCGAACTCACAAACTGTGAGATCATGACCTGAGCTGAAATCAAGAGTCAGATGCTCAACTGACTGAGCCCCCCCAGGGGCCCTCTTTTTATACTTTTGTGATTTCAGTTTGATTTGTAGTTTTCTTTTCTTGTAACTTTTTTTCCTGTTTTGGGTATTAGGATAATACTGGCCTCTAGATGCGCTAAGAAGTAATGAACTCTTCTGAAAAGATTATAAAGAATTGGTGTAATATCTTCCTAAACTCTTTGGTGTGATTCACCAGTGAACCCATCCGGACCTTGTGTTTTCTGTTTGGGAAGGTTATTAATTATTAATTATTGATTCAATTTTTTCAGTAATATAGGTCTGTTCTTCTCGAGTGAACTTTGGCAGAATACGTCTTTCAAGGAATTGGTTTACTTTTTCTAGATTATCAAAGCACTGTGTTTTTTGAATTCTCAATAATCAGTCAATTCATTAGGTTGATATTTTTACTTAGGAGAACTCTGCTGCATTGCAAAAATATAGAACGCGGCTTGGGTAAATATGCTATTCACATGTAGTGATACTTGTTCAGTTATTTAGATGAGATGATTATCATCTTGAAAAGAGAGGAAGAATAGAAAATGGGAAGTGAAACTGTTTAAAATGATGCATTGTGGTAAAAATGCAGAGGTAAATATATCAGCCAACAGGGTGAACTGGGAGGGACTAGGGTAATAGAAAGTCACCGGATGCCCAGTGGTAGGCGATTGGAGAGGGCAAAGCACTAAGGGGATTGTTCTAGAAATTACTGAGGTCAGACTTCACTTTTGTGGATTGGATAGCAGAAAAGAAAGTGGACTTTTTGAGATTAGAATGGGTTTCACTTAGAGAAGTTATAACTTCTCTAAGCATTTGTTTCCTTGTGGGCATTCTAATAACAGTAGAGATACCAAGGGGTTGGTGAGAAATTCACATAAGGAACTATGTTAAGGGGTGTCCTAGGTTTGATATTGTAAATGCCATTCGGTAATGTTTTGAGGGAATATTCACCTACAAAACGAAACAAGAGAGGACGAGGAAATTTGTGTAGATTAATAGTGACCAGCTTAAAAAAGACACATATCATTAGTTTACCGTGTGAGTTTTTATTTTTCAATATAGAGGACGGCCAAGCCTCTGTTATATTAAAATCCTCATGACATGTTTTGCACGAGCTAGATTGTAAACTTGCAACTGACTTACCAAATTCTTGGCTGGAGAGACAGTTTGTCCCACCTGCCTGCGTTTCTTGTTGGACAACTGAAAGCCTCCCTTCTTTCTCTTTGATGTGGTTAATTCTCAAAAGCCATTGGTGATTTAGGAACCTTTCTGAAAAAAAGCACTCGTTGGGTAGAAAAGCAGGAGTCACATTTTAAAATATGCCCTATCTCCTTAGACTTAAGGGACCACGAGAAGAACAAAACGATTTGAAGAAAAAAAAACAAGTAAGAAAGTTCAAGCTTTTCTTTCTTTCTTTTATTTTATGAAGCCACATGGCGACCGATCACTGATGCTTTCTAAATGCGCATCACTCGGGGTAAATAAGTGGAAATAGATAATACAGAGCTGCCTGAAGCCAACCTAACATTTAGCAGCAAATGCAGGGCGGTTAAAACTCGAGGCAGTCACGTCTGAATCTTTGCAGGTATCTATTCCTTTAAGGGGCTTTGCTTATGTTAGTTCTGATTTTTTTTTTTTTTTAAACAGTTAGTGTTTTTCTTTTGAAATAATTAAAGGGAAAGGAAGTCTAAAGAGAGACGAAGCGACATCCAATATTCCCTAATAGCCTCTTGTTGCTTTAGGTGATCGGTATACTTAATTAAGGAGGGTCCTGGGTCTATCATCAAGCAGGGCCTGACCTGGGGGGTGGGAAGGGGTGAGCTGTAACCTGACCGAGCCCAGGTGTGTGCCTGCAGGTTACACTCTGGGAAGACATGTGGCCCCAACAAGCCTTTCCCAAGTCTGGCCGTGCCTTTTAAGTCAGGTCTTCTCGAATGTCCACATTCTCTCATGCTTAGGCCAGGTCGGCATGCCTTCCTTTCGGTTGTGATTTTCAAGTTGGAAAAGGAAGTGCATCAGGTTAAGAGGCTTGTTTGAGGCTGGAAAGTCTGTGGCAAAGAACAGAACTCATCTCCTGTGACTGCCGGTGGCTGCTTCATTTGCCACCACAGGGTGAGTGCCCCTTAAGCACGCTCTCACTAATCCACAAATACTAGTTATTTGAAAGAATGTTTTCTTCTTCTAGGGCATAGCGTTATTTTTTAAGATTCTTTTTTTTTAACGTTTATTTATTTTGGAGACAGAGAGGGAGAGGGCACGAGCGAGCGGGGAGGGGCAGAGAGAGAGGGAGACACAGAATCCGAAGCAGGCTCCAGGCTCTGAGCTGTCAGCACAGAGCCCGACGCGGGGCTCGAACCCATGAACCGTGAGATTGTGACCTGAGCCAAAGTCGGAGGCTTAACCGATGGAGCCACCCAGGCACCCCAATTTTTTTTCTTCCTTCCTTCTTTGCCCCCTCCCCCTTCCTTCCTTCTATCATTCCCTGTCGTCCTTTCTCTTCTCTTTCCTTTCTCTCCCTCTTTCTTTCTTTCTCCTTTTCTTTCTTTCTTTCTTTCTTTCTTTCTTTCTTTTTTCTTTCTTTCCTTCTCTCTTTCCCTTCCTTCTTTCTCCCTGGCTCCCTCCTTTCCTTCCTCCACTCCTCCCTTCCTCTCTCCCTCCTTTCCTTCTTTTCTTCTTTCCTTCTTATCTCTCTCTCTCTTCCTCCTTCTCTTTCTTCTGTCCATCTATCTGCCTACCTGTCTGTATCATAGGTTAAAAAGCCTTTGTTTTTACTGTGCTCCAGAAGACTTGGTCTTTGTGCATCTAGTATGTTTTCCATAAGGAAAACGCAATGGCAGATGGGCTTTGCTATCTGTAAATTTCCCTACCCCATAAGAGGTATTTATTGATAGAAAGACTGTGGATAGATGGGGGAAGCTCCAAAACTCTGTACACAAATAACATTAGTGGGAAAATGAATCCAAGTATCCTCCCTACGGATATTTTTACTGTAAATTGTCCGTGAGCTACAAGATATATTTACAGACAAAAAAAATATTAAAAAAAAATAAATGATCTTACTTGACATCCAAATAAATGGTCTTAGTTGTCATTTTGAATAAACATCTGCATCTAGTTAGCTAAGTGGTTTACATTTCACTTTTGTTTCAGTAATTCTGTTTATGAGAAGCATTCGAAAACTGATAACGCATTTGCCTGAATTTATAGAGTCAACTGAACTTCTGTTGAAGGTTATCTTCATTGCGAGGATACGTAACATAATTCTTCGGCACTTTGCACCTTAAATCCATGGACCACGTGGAGTGACATCCTTTCAAAATATCATGTGAATATCTGCTTCAGAGCCATTGAGGTACAGATACCCATCTGGGTAAACCTTACTTGAACTCCGGTGGACTGCCTTATGCTAGCACAATCAGGCAGAACGACTCTATGTTGTGGCCAGATGTTCTAACTCTAGCTCTAGTAGACTGAATATGCACATTTATGTCATAAGGCTTGAATCGCAGATTCACTTGATATATGACATTTGCACAAATTAATTAACCCTTAAGAGCCTTAATTCAGGGGCACCTGGGTGGCGCAAGTGTCTGACTCTTGATTTCAGCCCAGGACACGATCTCACGGTTCAAGGGATTGAGCCCCAGGTCGGGCTCTGCATCGGCAGTGCGGATTCTCTCTCTCCCTCTCTGTCTGCCCCCCCACCCACCCATACGTGGTTCTCTCTCTCTGTCTCTCAAAAATAAATAAGTCAACATTAACAAAGAGCCTCAGTTCACATGTAAAGTAGGAGTTCGAATAAGCCCTCGGCGAGATTGCTGATAATAGTAAATGCTCACAAAGTAAATGGTCCAGTTCAGCACCTCGTATCAGTAGATGCTCAGTTAATAAATTCCTTGCCCTTCTCTCTTCTGATGTCAGAACGGCTGCTGTTCACCTTTGGGAGCTCCCATCTGGTCATCTCTTCTACTGTCGTCCATCCACTCTCCTGTTTCTTCACACTGCCTTTCTTTTACTTTTCCTCCTTTTCCTGTAGAGTTTTACTTCCTCTCTCCCTCCAAAAGTATTTTCTACAGCAAGTAGCAGCAGATTGGAATGTTCTGCTCCTTCTGATGAGTGAACTGAGTAATTGGCATACTGAATCTAGCACTTTACCCAACCTGCTAGTTCAAAACTCTGTTTTGGTGGGGGTTTCTTCAGGGGCTGGTACTCTAAAGAAAACACTTAGAGAAATACTGGATATACAAATGAGGGTGCAGACCTCAAGCGTTGTCATCTGACACATTCGTATAGTTCTAGAGTCACTTAAATAATAGACCATGTTGGGGCGCCT
The DNA here is from genome assembly GCF_018350215.1 of Panthera leo. NCBI lineage: Eukaryota > Metazoa > Chordata > Mammalia > Carnivora > Felidae > Panthera > Panthera leo. The sequence goes on along the minus strand of NC_056684.1, from coordinate 13,787,004 downwards.
GGGTGGCTCAGTCGGTGAAGCGTCTTGACTCCAGCTCGGGTCATGATCTCACAGTTCGTGGGTTCGAGCCCCACCCCAGGTGTTGTGCTGACAGCTCGGAGCCTGGAGCCTGCTTCGGATTCTGTGTCTCCCTCTCTCTCTCTGCCCCTCCCTGCTCATACTCTGTCTTTCTCTTTCTCTCTCTTTCTCCGAAAAATCAACATTAACAAAAACAGAATGTGTTTAGGTAAGCAAATCATAAAAAGCCAATTGAAGCATTTTGATAAGATTCAAGTTAGATTGGGAAGTTACTTCCCATTCTCAAAGTTTATAATAATGATAAATGCACATAGGTCCCACACAATATGTGTTAATTGCTCCCAAGAGTGAAAACAAGATGCTTTTACTTTAATATTTTCATGTTTATTTATTTTTTAATATTATTTATTTATTTGTGTGTAAATATTTATTTATTTTGTGTGTGTGTGTGAGAGAGAGAGAGAGAGAGAGAGAGAGAGAAAGAATGCCAGTGGGGGAGGGGTAGAGAGAGAGGGAGACACAGAATCTGAAACAGGCTCCAGGCTCTGAGCTGTCAGCACAGAGCCCGACACGGGGCTCGAACTCACGAACTGTGAGATCAAGACCTGAGCTGAAATCAGAAGCTTAACCAACTGAGCGACCCGGGTACCCCCAAGCCAAGATGCTTTTAAATTAAGTTTTAGAGTTATTATTATTATTTTTTTAAAGCGTGGATTCAGCACTTCTCTCTGAGCTGCACCGGTCTCCAATTTGTCTTCCTATGTAGCCACTACGTCCAAATCAAATCAGATAATCTGGATTCCAAACCCCATTGAGAAGGAAAAAAATCCAGAAATGTACTTTCCATCATATCCTGAAACTGTGTGGCCTTCGCTCTGGAACCATTCCCAATGGGGTAACTATGTGCAACAGCATGCATTCCGTTGACGTGCACATTACTTATTTGCGGGGTATGCTATCAGCATATCTTTACTTCTGCAGGAAACTCCAGAAACTTCAATAACATTCATTTGGATAAGTCCGCAATTTGTATCCCAAATTCTAAAATGCGTTTTGCACTTAATGCACATATGTCTTTAACTCTGTTGGTAGGGCAGCTGTTTGCCTGTTTTAAATAAATACAAAGATATAAAGGAGTAGATTAGATTAGATGACACCTTTGAGTCTGTACTTGCTTGATCTAAAGGCCCTGAATTCCCCAGAATTGAAAAACCTCTTCAATCAGATCAGAGAAACTGAAAAAGAATACTTGAAAGCAAGCTTCAGAAGGAAGGAAGGAAGGAAGGAAGGGAGGAAGGAAGGAAGGAAGGAAGGAAGGAAGGAAGGAAAGAAGTAAGGAAGGCAGGCAAGAAGGAAGGAAGGAAAACCAACACTATTTGGAGAAAGACCCCTTTACATGATATCAAAGCAATGAACTGTTCCTTTTTCAGCTAGGGAGACAGAATATTGAAACAAGCAATGTGTTTATCTTTCTAACAATTTAATAGTGATTATTCTATAAAGATTTAAATTTTTTAACATTATTTATTTATTTTTGAGTGGGAGAGAGACAGAGTGTGAATGGGGGAGGAGCAAAGAGAGAGGGGGACCCAGAATCCAAAGCAGGCTCCAAGCTCCAAGCTGTCAGCACAAAGCCCTAAGTGGGGCTCAAACCCACAAACGGCAAGATCATGACCTGAGCCGGAATTAGACGCTTAACCGACTAAGCCATCCAGGCACCCTGACAGTGAGTATTCTAAACTATAATAGACATCATTGGCTTTTGTCTGTCTACCATTTATTTCCTATTTGTCTGGTAACAGCACCTTGACTTTTTTTTTTTTTAAAGAAACGTCCAGCTCTATTGCATATAGTCTAAGAGTAGCTAAGGATAGTGTCTGTTTTCCCTTGCCTGAAGAGTGGGCAGTGGCTATGCTAATAAGATTCTCTGTCCCGGGAATTTAGATCTTAGCACAGAGAATCTGTATAGAGAGAGACAGGTGATTCTTCTCTGGGAAGTGCCATAAAGAGACTGTTCGTCGGTTCTCAGCCCCTTGCTGGACGCATTACAGGTGACCTTCCCTACTTTGTTTTGATGGCATTTCCAGAATCTACTTGTTGAATCCATTGGGTCATTCGTATGCCCCAGTTCTGTCGTCTCGAATGAATCATGACTCTATCAACCAATCAAATGCATAGCCCCTTACCTTTGTTTCAGCTTCTGTGACTTGTCCTGTAAATACAACCCGGCGATCCCCTACCCTACAGGATATTCATACCTCGGAGTCTCTAGACTGATGAAATTCGCCACTTCTGTGTTACTCTTGACCATTGAAAACGGTTATTTAGTCTTTTTTTTACTGAGATTGTATCTGATAAATAATATGTCAGTAGAACAACCCCCCCCCCCATAAAAAATGCTAGGTAGCCATCAGTTTATGGGATACAGAGCCAAATTATAGAGAAGAAAATAAGCCCTGAGTGGCAAGGATACTTGCAGCATTATGTGTCTACAGTAATGGCGGGGGATAGAAGAAGTTTGAAGATTAGGTTCAGTGCAAACTTTTTCCTACCCCTGACCCCGGAAGTGAAACTAAAAATAACAATTAGGGGCGCCTGGGTGGCTCAGTCGGTTGAGCGTCCGACTTCAGCTCAGGTCACGATCTCACGGTCCGTGAGTTCGAGCCCCGCGTCGTCGGGCTCTGGGCTGACGGCTCAGAGCCTGGAGCCTGCTTGCGATTCTGTGTCTTCCTCTCTCTCTGACCCTCCCCCGTTCATGCTCTGTCTCTCTCTGTCTCAAAAATAAATAAAAAACATTAAAAAAAATTAAAAAAAAAATAACAATTAAAAGAACAAGCTAATGTATTGATCAGAAGATTGCCAAACTATAGCTCATGGCCAAATCCAGCCCCACCCATCCATTTCCCTAGTGTCTACAACAGCTTTGCACTATAATGGCAGAATTGAGTGATTGTGACAGAGACCACGTGGCTGGATTTAACTACATTGTTGAAAGAATATTGTCTGAAAAACTTTGGCATAATGCCGTGTAGGGTATCCACTCCTGCTTTTGAGATTTCCAAAGAGAATAGCATTTGGAAAATCTGGTTATATAAAAGCTTCATTTCTACCACCTATAAGGCTGTTCTAGTTCGGGTCATTTTCCTTCTCTGAGTCTCCATTTCGTCTCTGTAAACCTCAAGTTTCAATAACACCTATTTTTCAGGTTTACAATAAGGGCTATAAGTATGCCCTAGCGTATCTGGGTATAATCTATGATTTTTTTTTACTTATTTTTTTTAATGTTTATTTATTTTCGACAGAGAGAGAGACAGAACATGAGAGGGGGAGGGGCAGAGAGAGAGAGGGAGACACAGAATCCGAAGCAGGCTCCAGGCTCTGAGATGTCAGCACAGAGCCCGACGCGGGGCTCGACCTCACGAACTGTGAGATCATGACCTGAGCCAAAATCGGACACTCAACCGACTAAGCCACCCGGGCGCCCCGATAATCTATGACGTTAAAACAGTCTTAATTTTAATGAAGAACACTCAAGTGTAATTCCACAATTCCCCAAATATATTCTTTCTTTCCCAGAGGCAATCACTTCTGCCCATTTTTTTGGGAGAATTCTAGAAGTTCTTGCCTTCAAATTATTCAATGATATGCTATTTCTATTTCTTCATTTAGCTATTGAATTCCCATTATGATAGATGAGGATTCCATATATCCAACTTAGTTTATCTTTTTGTACTTCTATGTAATATAATTAAACCTCTATATCTTTTTTATCTACTTCCTCCTTTTGCCTTTCAATATCTGTCAGATCTAATATTATTTCTAATTTGTTAATATTAATAACATAATTCTATTATATTCTGAAATCATTTCAGACTGTTTTTCTAAGTGAAAGGCTTTTTCAGAGGGTATGACCTAACTTGAATATATATACACACACACACACATATATATGTGTATATGTATATATACACATATATATGTGTGTGTGTGTGTATATATATATGTCATAAGATAGTTGGTTACTTATTATATTTAACTTAGTAAATTCATGATAGCAGAATCTATAAAAGTATATCATGTAGGCAATATTATTAATCTAGAAAAAAAATTCCTACTTTTATCTTTCTTTGGCACAATTTTTTTCAAAAGGTTGTTTCGGCATCATATTCACTTCTATATTGTTTCAGATGTAGATATTTTTCGAATCCATACATGCTGTTGCTGTATTTTTATCCTGAACTGCAAATTACCAAGTCTGGTTTTTTAGTTCCATCGAGAAAATTCCTGCTTTCCATAATACAGCCGATTGCTTTATTGCCTTTTAAAATGAAATTTAGGGGTACCTGGATGGTTCAGTTGGTCAAGTGTCCGAGTTGTGATTTTGGCTCAGGTCTTAATCTCACAGTCATGGGGTTGGGTCCCGGTTCAGGCTCTGCACTGAGAGCACTGGGGCCTGTTTGGGATTCTCTGCCTCCTGTCTCTCTGTCCCCAACCCCGCTTGGGCACGCTCTCTCTCTCCCTCAAAAATAAATGAGTAAACATTAAAAATAAACAAATAAACAAACAAAATAATCTTTAAAGGGGATCTTTGCAGCAACTTCCATCACTTACAGTGTATGAGGTCTAGGAATAATGATCAAATCTGTGTGAAATTTCTTTGCCTCTGTTATTGCTAACAAAATATTTCATATAATGATGATGATGATGATAATGGGGCACCTGGGTGGCTCAGTGCGTTAAGTATCTTACCCTTGATCTCAGCTCAGGGTGTGATCTTATGGTTCATGAGTTCAATCTCCACGTTGGGTTCTGCACTGACAGCACAGAGCCTTCTTGGGATTCTCTGTCTCTCTCTCTCTGCCCCTCCCCCACTCATGCTCTCTCTCTCTCTCTCTCTCTCTCTCTCTCTCTCTCTCTGTCTCTCTCTCAAAAAAAAAAATAACGTTTCTCTTTCTTCCTCTCCTCTTCCTCTCTGCCCCCCCCGCCCCCCACTTCTCCTTCTATCTTTTTAGATGGCCGACTTTCCCCATGGTGGAAACTTAAGATCATACAGTTTGATCTTTGGTTTTCTATAATTTCACACTCAAGTGTGTAGGTGTTCCGTCATTTTCATTCCTTGTGCTTGGCATTTGTCAAGCTCCTTCATTTTGAAACTGCATGTTTCCCTGAGGTCTGTAAAGTTTCTACTTCTACTGATTTGATCATCTCCCCCCCCCACTTTATTTGCTCTGTTCTCTCTGATGCAACTGTTGATCAGATTGCACTTTGGGAGTTAACTCTCCTGTTACCTTTTCTCTAACATTTTGCCTCTTTTCCTTTGCTGCACATTCTGAGACATGGGTTTATCTTTCTTTCTCAGCTCTTTCTGCGCTCTTTTTTCCCCTCTGCCATCCTATCTTAAATTCCTAGAAACCCTCTGGGTCAACGGTAGTTCATTCTTCATGGCAGCCTCTTCTTGTTTGATGAATACAATATCTTTCCACACTTCTCCAAGGATAATTATTAGAGATTTTCTCTCTTATTCCCCCTACCCCCTTGTTGGAGTCCATTTTTAATTCTTTCTGCTTTTTTCCTTTTTTAAAATCTATTTTCTTCATGCTGAAATATTCCTCAACTTTCTGGCGATGCCGATCTGTCCCTCTTCAAGAACGAGAAAGGAATCCGTTTGATTTGAATCTCTGAGCACACAGGTTTGGCTTGAATCTCTGATTTAGGGTCATGGGCAAAGACCCATGAAAGCTATAAGAAGAATAGCTTTCTTCTATAAACCTAGACCTTCACCAGCTACCAAATGTACTCTGGACAGTTATATCCCTTTGGAGAATGACAGTGTGATTTTTTTCGCCTGGAGTAGACATCAGATTGCGAGTTATGCCTGCTGGGGTGGAGGGAGAAAGTCACTCTAGATCATTACGCAATCCCTCCCATTCAGGCTCGTTTCTTCCTTCCACCCTAACACCAGAAGCTCTCTGGAGCCTGCCAGCCAGCCTGGCAACAACTCCCATGCACCTTCTGCTTCCAGAAATGTGCAAAATCTCTGGTTCTGCGATGGCTCAGGGTTTTGCACATGTATATCTGTTTTTGTTCCTTATCACCCTTGGGTATCATTTGTTGGGTGTTTGGGAAGCAGAAGAAGAAAGTTCATATGGTCAGTAGCCTACCCGAAACTGGATTTCACCTTTCGTTCCATAAACCTTCAGGCGTCACTTTATTTCCCAGTTATTCCCTTTCTGCGAACAATAAGTTACCAAGTTATACTAGGAATGCAGGGAATAAATGCCAGCTCTCACCTCCTTTGAAAGTTTAGCTGTGTTGGGGCACCTGGGTGGCTCAGTTGGTTAAGCATCCAACTTTTTAAAGTTTATTTATTTGTATTGAGAGAGAGAGAGAAAGGGAGAGGGAGAGGAGGAGGGAGAAGGGGAGGGGAGAGGGAGAGAGAGAATCCCAAGCAGGCTCCGCACTGTCCACACGAAGCCCAAAAGGGGGGGGGGGGGGCTCAAACTCACCAACTGTAAGAAGGTGCACAAACAACTCTTGATTTCAGCTCAGGTCATGATCTCATGGTTCTTAATAGTGAGCCCTGCATTGGGCCTGCTTGGGATTCTCTCTCTCCGCCCCTCCCCAGCACTCATCCTCTCTCTCTCTCTCTCTCTCTCTCTCTCTCTCTCTCTCAAAATAAATAAATAAACTTAAAAAAAAAAAAAACACGTTTAGCTGTGTTAACCTTGATCCAAACAGCAATCACCTCTCCCACTGGCACATAACATTTCTGGCCGTTATATTTTCTAGAAATAGTTGAGAGAAGACATTTCAGCTTTTTTCCTCTCTCACACTGCACACATCTCTTAATCCTCTTTCCCGTCTGCTCCAGAAGATGTTGTCATTGCCATCTTTAGAGTCAAATTTTGATCTCTGCTATCTTATGTTTAAACACACCCTGGGGCGCCTGGGTGGCTCAGTCCGTTGAGCGTCCGACTTCAGCTCAGGTCATGATCTCACACTCCCTGAGTTCGGGCCCCGCGTCGGGCTCTGTGCCGACGGCTCGGAGCCTGGAGCCCGCTTCGGATTCTGTGTCTCCCCCTCTCTCTGCCCCTCCCCTGCTCATGCCCTGTCTCTCTCTGTCTCAAAAATAAAATAAAAACATTTAAAAAAATTTTTTTAAAAACAAACACATCCTGACCCAGCGATGAAGAAATGAGCGTGGCATATGTCTGCTAATATCTCGAAGCCGCGTGTATTCTGTGTCAATGGCGAGCGCTCTCTGGTCAGTAAAGGGTAAACAGAACTTGTGTGGAGTAACGGGACAGCTGTCCAGGTGCCCTCTTCTGAACTCATTGTTAACACCAGCTGAGGCATGTTGCTCTGCACTGGGCCATCGTCTGGTCCCTCTGCATCTGGCTTGGCCCCTCCTGGCATTCTCTGATATTCAAAGTGGCTCCCTGTTCCTTTTCTTCCTTCTTTCTTCTCTTTTCCTCCTCCTTCCCCCAACACATTGCTTTGTGAATGCAAAAAAAAAAAAAAACAAAACCCCAAAAAATTGCAGCGTAGGCTTGCTGAATAGCGAGCTTTGCTACAAAGTCAGACTCAAACGTTTCTCTTCTTTCCGCCCTCCTTCTCCTTGCCCCGCCTCTTCCTGCTCCCTTTCTCTTCCACCCCCATTCTTTTGTCTTCACTTCTTCCTCCTCGTCCTCCTTTGAAATGAACGTCTTCATGTATCAAGGCCTCACGAAAGCTGCCAGGTTTCTGAGAAGTAGTTTGAATTCTCAACCGGGCACAGCTGTAATCCGATGTTATCTGGACCCGCCAAATCGGATGGCCAGGAGCCAACGCTTCTCGGAACAAATAGGTGTTGAAAACACTCACCTCGGCAGCTTAAACAAGTCATCAAAGGGGGTCGGAACCAATGCCAGGCAGCTCCACGGAGGAAAGACAGGGAAGACGGTGGGAAGCCTGTGCGTTTCTGCAGGCAACAAAGCTCCGCCTTCGGTGGATGCTGATTCCAGGCTGCAAATCTCTCTGGAAGCATTTAGGAGTTTTTCTTCCTTGATGTGGGCCCTCGCACGCTGGGTCACTCTGGATTTGAGAGGCGTGGTTAGTAATTCAAAAGCCAGACGTGGTTGAGGTGATGCCGGTCCAGAACATGCTTGGCCAAGGCATCTCTTTGGTGACTGTTTCCGCTTTCTGGGTACCATGTGCCCTGGGGCACTGAAGTGTAGGTACTGTTCGAGATAAACAAAGCCTGATACCAGCGAAAGTGGTAAGAACAGGTTTTAATCGAGAATATACTATTGTGACAGGGTAGAGTCCGCTAGGAACAGAACTCAACTTCAATCTGTACGGAGATAATGGGCATCTTCAAGGGAGAATGAGGATTAGAAGGGGATGGGTGAGGCCTCAGCTCAGGAAAGGGAACGACTACAAGATGCAAGAAGTGGGGTTGGTGCGTGCGAAACCCACCGGGTTTGCCAACCGGCGCTTCTCGAAGTTATGCCCCAACCTCCCAGAGAGGCTGGGAGACCGGGGCCCCCGTCCTTGGGTGCTGTCCGGAACAAACAGAACGTTCCCCTGGCAGTCTTGAGTTTTCTCAGGCAGGCACTTTAAGGGGACTAGGGTCATCCTGGGGATGTGGCTTTGAGCTGATAGAAGTTATGTTTGGTGTTCTGTTCAATTCTATATAAACAAAGATTGGAGCCTAGTGGAGAAAGAGCTCAGAGGAGCCTGGCTAAAGTTAGGTCACGGAGAGAGTCATTGTCAGTATATTGAGCATCTGGTCCGGTGACCTTAATCAATTAGAGCTAAGTGGTGAAATTCTGGCTCCAAATCTCAGGCGATTGGGGAATAAAGGAAAACTACAACAACAAAAGGCAGCCTTGTGTTTGGGGGTTCTAAAACTAGGTGTGGTTAATATACAGTTGGTCACTGGGGAGAATGAATTCAGATCAAACCACGAGGAAAAGGGGAAAACTCCACTCAAAGCAATAAGCTTTTTTTTTTTTGCAACATTTATTTATTTTTGAGAGACAGCGAGAGACAGAGCACGAGCAGGGGAGGGGCAGAGAGAGAGGGAGACACAGAATCCGAAGCAGGCTCCAGGCTCCGGGCTGTCAGCACAGAGCCCGACCAGGGGCTCGGATCATGGGAGTTCGTGAGAGATCATGACCTGAGCCGAAGTCGGGTGCTGAACCCACTGAGTCACCCAGGCGCCCCGAAAAGCAAATACGCTTTCCCGATATGCAGTCCAGGCACAGGCTTCGCCACAGGACAGGTGTCCTCATTTGTCAAAAAAACCCTAAACACAAAATCCGACCCATTGCCCTTAGGTGTAAGAGGCCTAAGGGGATGAACCCACAGAGGAAAACAGGGCAGAAAATCGAGGTGAGATATGGGTGTTGCTCTAAGCCCCTGGTAGTCATTATTCTTGCAAAAGAGTCTGCGGTCTAGAAATTAACATTTTATATGTCCATATGCTTGAATATTTTTGAGTGCTATTAAGGATGCCCATAGAAAATGCAGGTCACATTGGCCATTTAGACTCCACTTGCCGGGCCATGCTTCTGAAACCCCGCTTCTATTTTTTGCGAGCTAAAATTCTGCAGGTGCTAAGGTGGTAAGTGCAAATATCACAATGTGAATATGAGCCAATTAACTAACAACCACATTTTATGAGGTTGCAACCACCTAATTGTTTTGTGTCTGCAGCTAATTATTTCTGGGAGATATTTCTGCATATGGAGAAGGAGTCAGTTATCATAATTGAGGGTACCGCAAAACAAAAGTTGTGCTGTAAGTACATCAAGGGCAGGGGATCACATCTTCTCGATGTTTTATAAACTTCCATAAATCACTTCGGGCCCGTGGTTTCCAAATGAATATGAACCGCTAATGGCCACCTGATTCCGGAGTTTGGAAAACGCATCGGAGAGCCGGCTGCGGTGGATAATATCCAAGGTAGAAAATCTCAGCAGAATTCTGTTGCTCTTAAACCATCCGCTCCCCTTCTTACGGACCCGTAGAATTTTTTAGCTGGAAAGAAACATGGAGGTCATCTATTCCCACAGCGTTATCTTAAAATTTGGAAAGTGTGACCCAGATAGATTATGTGAGCCACCTAAGACTTGTGATGTTGTCAGCCTTAACCTCCAAGTACACAATGTATAAATCAGTGCCTCCCCACCGGCAGACCCAACACTTACCCCATTACTTTTTTTAAGGTATCACGTATCAGGGGAAAGCATGTCTCTTAAACCCGCGTATGCCAGGCCTGAGGGTGCTCTGACAAAGTAATTTTACAGCAGGAAGCTAAACGAATCTTATAAATCGGTCTGTCCAAAGTCGTGAGCAAAGTGTGCGGTTGTATGCAGATAGATTGTATTTTTGTTATTATTGCAGATGCTCGTTGATATTTCGAGGCAAGTTTTTATGGAGCTATGCCCTGAGGCTTTTTAAATTGAGGGTTCAATTATTTCTAAAATCTAATAATTAAGTAAATTAATGAGCCTAGTCAGAAATCTGGCAACCTGAATATCAGGATTAGATACGAGAAATATTAACAGGAGGGAGTCTTCTCTCCCTCTTTCGAAGAAGATCTTTGAAAATCGTTTAGGTTCTATCTTACAGATGGAAATGAAGCCTGACACTGGGATCCACAAACAGGCCACTGCACAGATTCAGGTTAGGGGTAGAGCTTAGCAGCAGGTCGGGGTGGGCAGGGCAGGCCTAGGAATGGGGACCTGGGGAAGACCGCTTACTGGCATATATAATAGATTTTTTTATTATTTATTATGTTTTTATTAATTTTTTTTTTACATTTATTATTTTTGAGAGAGACAGAGCACTAGTCAGGGAGGGATACAGAGAGAGGGAGACGCAGAATCCAAAGCAGGCCCCAGGCTCCGAGCTGTCAGCACAGAGCCCGACGCGGGGCTCGAACCCACGAACCGCGAGATCGTGACCTGAGCCGGAGTCGGATGCCCAACTGACCGAGGCGCCCAGGGGCCCCATATGATAGATCAAGCCTCCGGAGTTTCTATTGGAGTGCCTTCCGAAGTCAGGCTTCTTACCTTGGACCCATCCTGCATTTGGGGTTTGGTAACTTGCAGTCTTCTGTCTTCTCCCAGGACTGGCTTGAATTCACGTCCTCACGCTCCTCTATGTGCTTGGCCTTCTCAATAACATTCATCTCAGACTCCCCTGGCCATTTCTCGTCCCGTTACTGGATTCTCCAAGCTGCTAGGTTTGCTTGATTCCTATCTGGGCATGGCCAAGACTCCTGGGCAACCTTTGAAGGAATTTTGGCTTTAAAAAGATTTGAAAACCACAAACCACAACAACAACAACGGCAGCGACAACGACACCACCCTCCAGCATAGTGTTTTCATAGCCTTATCCTCCTCATGGCTCACCACACACTTCTGTAGTCCCGTCACCGTGCAGAGGTGCAGAAACAGATTCGGATGCCTTGGGTGACGTGCCTGAGGTCCCAGGACAAGTGAAAGCAGGGCCTGGAGCTGGATGGTGACCTGATGGCCAAGCCCATGTTGTTTCCCCTCTAATCCCCTCCTTCCACTATTTCGCACTCGAGATTATGATTCATTTTTACACAAAGACAGTGAAAACTAAAATAGGTCTCTTTATGAAGGACGGTCTGGTGTAGTCCAGGTGTGTTCATTATTCACGCGGGACATCATTATGAAGACCAGTGTTCCAGGACCGTCGAAAATTTAAAAGCTCGTACAGTCTTTACTTCATTCCTTAGTGAACAAAGGATGTTTTGTCCTGGAGATGCCAGTTGAATGCAGCTAATGAGATGGAAAAATTTCCCATGAGCAAATCCAATGATGAAGCCTGGAAAGAGGGCTAGAGCCTCGACGGAGGAGCGAGAAAACCCAAGAAATACGTCCAGACGTACAACCAACTGCGCAGGGAAGCTCTACCTGGTAAGGCCTTTCTGCAACTCCTCTGTCACAGCGGACGTGGCTCTGGGGTCTGTTGACGCTTGGGATTCCTCCCTGGGTCTCAGGGGCTGTGACCGATGGGCTAAATGAGGATGTGCTGCTAGGAGAGTGAGCAGTCACGAATGTGAACTGGCCAGCCTCCTGGGTAAAGGGTCTCCATCTAGTTGAGGAAATACCCCAACGGGAAGACAAAGTGTGACGAAATGCGAAGGTCACGCCCTTCACGTCGGGTGGATCTCGGCCAGCTATGGGATTTGCGCCATATTGTTCATTTAGCTTTCTCTGAGCCCTAGCGGCCTCACTTGTAAAACACCACGGATGCTGCTCATCCCGTCAGTTTCTATGTCAAGTTAAATAAAATAACTATCCTAGAGAGTGTCCTGCATGAAATGGTCTTTAATCCACAGTTCCTATTTTCTATACTGCTGGCCACGATAAAATATGGCTTTTCTAAATCAATATATGCTGGGAGGGAGACAGAGAATCCAAAGCAGGCTCCAGGCTCTGAGCTGTCAGCACAGAGCCCGACGCGGGGCTCAAACCCACGAACCGTGAGATCATGACCTGAGCCGAAGTCAGATGCTTAACCAGCTGAGCCACCCAGGCGCCCCTGCATTTTTGGGTTTTGGTTCTTAATATTACATTTCCTCTTAGTAGGGAGATGGTACTCCATTTTCTCTTCCATGCCATATGGTCTATAGGGAAAAACACTCACCTCTGTGACTTTCTTCATATGTAATATACTGCAGGTGCCTAATAATAGAGATCTGACAAGAAGAGTTGTTCTCCCAAGAAATCCAGGTAAAAGTATGTGTGTGTTTGGATAATCTAGGTAATTTTACCCGCGTAAACTTGATAGGAAAAACTGGCCGTTGATTATTTTGTATTAACAGTTGCTCAATTTTGTTGTTGAAGCCTAATGTGGTGAAGGAACATTCTTGGTAAGAAATCCATGAGCATTAACTTCTTGTCTCCGCTGACCAGAGCTGTTGTTGGCTGAAGACATCATGGCTTGGTAAGCAATTTGCAATAGAAACACAGCAGATTTGACTTACAGTTCCATAATTCAGGCAGCGTGACTATGTATTATTTCTTAGATTAGAGGTATGTGAGTAAAAAATATCTCTTGTGTCATTAAAGATTACAACGAAATAATTTATTCTTCCTACAAATAATACCAGCGTAAGCAAAAGCATACTTTTCAGGGGATTATGTCATCTTCCCAAATTAGATGGAATATCATCTTCTAGGTTTTTTTTCCCCCATCTTCCACCATAATGGGGAAAACGGGGGTGCCTGAGTGGCTCAGTGGGTCAAGTGTCTCGCTCTTGGTTTCAGCTCAGGTCCTGATCATGCGGTTTCTGGGATCGAGCCCTGTGTCAGGCTCTGTGCTGACAGGATGGAGCCTGCTAGGGATTTTCTCTCTCTCCCTCTTTCTCTGCCCTCCCTCTCTCTCTCTTTCTCTCTCAAAATTAATTAATTAAAAAAATGGGAAAACAGATTCAAATTGCATTGGCCACTATTATGTAAGCAGAATTATTCTGTAAACTAACCATATAGAAAAGGATCGATAAATGGATTTTATGAAAATCAAAAAGTTTATCAAGCCAAGTCACAAAGTAGAGGAAGGTACAGAAAAACATAGCTGATAAAAGACTCATTTGTAGACTATAGAAGTCTTTAGAAATTCTATAATTCAAAAAAAAATGATGGATGAATCTCGTTCAACAATTGGGCAAAAGACAGTCGCTTCACAAAAGAGGCTATCCAAATGGCTAAAAAATATGATCATGTGCTCAGTAGCTCCAGTCACCAGGGAAATGCAAATTAAAATGACAATGTGAGATCACTACACCACCACGAGACAGGTTAATCCAACCCTCCAACCACCAGACAATCAGGAAGCATCTGACAGTGCCAATGGATGGAGACAATGGCTAATAAATGGCGGGACAAGCAGAATTCTCATAATGGTAATATTAATTGGGACAACCACTTCAGGAAACACGTCATCAGTATTTACTATAACTGAACATTCCCGTCTTCCATGACTTCGCCATGTTAATCTTAAAATTCACCCAACAGATATATGATTATGTACTCCAAAGGCCACAATCATACCAGAATTATTCGTAATAGCCCCCCAATGAAAACAACCCAAATGATTACCAACCATTGAATACATAAGATTCAGTATGTTCATTCAGCAACAAAAACTAAGAACAAATTGCTGCACAAGATAGCATGGAAGGATTTCCTAACACAATGTTGACAAGAAGAAGATGGTTCCCCCCAAATACACACCATGAATCAATTTGTAGAAAGTTTAAGGGGCGCCTGGGTGGCTCAGTCGGTTGGGCGGCCGACTTCGGCTCAGGTCATGATCTCGCGGTCCGTGAGTTCGAGCCCCGCGTCGGGCTCTGTGCTGACAGCTCGGAGCCTGGAGCCTGTTTCTGATTCTGTGTCTCCCTCTCTCTTACCCTCTTCCTTTCATGCTCTGTCTCTCTCTGTCTCAAGAATAAATAAACATTAAAAAAAAAAAAAAAAGAAAGTTTAAGAACAGACAAAACTCAACTTATAGATAACTCAACTTATATATAAACTATGTAAGATTATATAAGCTATAATAAGATATATAAACTTGATCTTTTCTGTCCCTCTACTAACCATTCAACTTCTGAGAAGGTTCTCGGTTGACTTAAGTTATGTGTACCTGCCCCTCCACTAAGGGTGAGTAGGGCACCTAATTAACATAGTCTCATCAGACTCCAAGTAAAGTGGGTGAAGTATTTTCCAGAAGGCAATTGGTGCATGGTCTCACAAGCCGATTGGACAAACGTTGAACGAGCAAAAATAGCTTTTTCTTTGGAGTGTGGTTTCTAACTGTATAGTATGTCCTTTTTGTCCCTTTTCTCATTGCTGTAATATAACTTTTCCAAGCTAACTCCCTTTTCTGAGCTCAAATCTGTGAGTGAGTGTGTGTGTGTGTGTGTGTGTGTGTGTGTGTGTGAGTTGACAAGGCAGGAGCAGCTACAGGCCAGCATTTGTACAGAGCAATAAAATGCATGGGGTTGCTACTGCTTACCTGATTCACTCTGGGAGGCATTTGCAAGTGCAGTTCTAGAAAGAACTTAGTAGATAAAAACATACCAGAGGCAATAGCCTTTTTCATTATTTGTATGATTGGTTCTAAAGGCAAGTGTTAGGTCCGCTGTGAATGTGGATTGCTAGCAGAGCATTTTCTTTCTTCAGTTGTCTAGTGGAGGCAGGGTGCAGCTGGAGTTGTGTCGATTTCTTGAAACTTGGGTAGCTACGGATACAGTTGTTAATCGATGCCGTTAGTTACCCCAGAAGTTATTAATTTGTACTAATGGTCAACCGCTTATTTCCCACCCCTTAGGAAACTCAGAAAAGTGTTTTGGATCCATCTGGGTAGAAAGCCCAGCAGAGGCATAAGATCATTATCATCCGTGACACATTCAGGTCATGTTTCTTCCACATTTTGTTAGTTTCAATGAACCAGGGACTGCTAATAAATGATTTCCATTGGATAACTTTGTTTTTTCTGTTTCAAGTTTCAAGTTGCCTGTCTGGATTTCATTAGCATTGCAATGATTTACCCAAGAGGGCTTTGTTTCTTAACTTGATTGGGAAAGGGACATTGGGAAAGTGGCTGTCTTTGTGGGAAGGAGGTTTTTTTTTGTTTTTTTGTTTTTTTTTTTAAGCCCCATGGTAATTGTATGTGGTGGAGAAGAAGTTTGAGGAGTGCAATTTTCGTTTCCAATTGGTTTTGTTTTATCTTCCTCAAACTACGTTCTGTGTAAATTGCTACACACATATCTGCTCATCGGACACCAAAGTCGTCAGCATTTTATTACTCAGGGACCATGACTGCCATACAAGCAAAAAGTTTTAAGTGACACACTGGATAAGTGTCTGAAATCCCAATGGAAGAGAGGCAAAACTGATTTGCAAAACTAATTTTATTGGTTTTCGTTTGTTCATATATTATTGCTTAGTTCGGTCTTTTACATCTACTACTTAGCTTATTTTGTTACTTTCTTTTTCTTCTCGGCTTTTCAGTAATAGTTACACATGTGTAACTAGTTCAAAACAAGACCGTGCTATTTCGTGAGGTTGGCAGAACAGGAGATAACTAGAGTATCAAATGGTCTTATTTTTCTCTGGGTCTATCTGTAAGTTGCTAATCAGTGGCACAACTTTTTTTTTTTTTTTTATTTTTTTTTTTAACAGTTTATTTATTTTTGAGACAGAGAGAGACAGAGCATGAACGGGGGAGGGTCAGAGAGAGAGGGAGACACAGAATCGGAAGCAGGCTCCAGGCTCTGGGCCATCAGCCCAGAGCCCGACTCGGGGCTCGAACTCACGGACCGCGAGATCATGACCTGAGCCGAAGTCGGACACCCAACCGACTGAGCCACCCAGGCGCCCCGATGGCACAACTTTTTAAGACTGAAGCCTTGCTGGGTATCGGCACCCTTGTCCCCTGGCATTCCAAACCTGCATTTTGATGGAGCCCAAGTTAGCAGGATTTGGTGTTGTGAAGTCACTTTTCTTAATTAACCCTAGCATATCCCCAGGCTGGGGATCATGGCTCATTTGTCAAGTGACCGGTCAAGGCTTTTCCCCTTGTATTAAACTGGGCAAGTCTGTCTTTTATTGATTTCGGGGATATCCAAATGGCAAACAGTGTATCAAAAGGCATTCAGTAGCTTCACGTAATTCACCTGAGAACCGAACAGACCCAGGGGAGTCATGTTGTGGTCAACTTAACCTATTTAATTAGTTAACTTGACCCACGAGCGAACCACCATGGGGAGATGGGCACGTAGGCTTTGCGGTGTGGCGCACTCAGCAAAGCCACGTGGGGACGGTGAGAGCCCACGGCCGACTGTGTCTCCCCACAAATGCGAATCAAGAAAGTGTTAAAAAAAACACTCATTCAATTGGAATTATTTTTTACATATACTTTAAAAAACGTTATTTTTCAATTCTTTAAAACATCTATAAAATTAAAAGAGAAGATACCCATCGAAATAAGATACAAGTTACACAATTTTCATAAAGCTGAACATTTTAAACCTGCTTTTGGACAACTGAACCACATCTTAGAAAGCATTTTTAAAAATAAAACAATCTCGGGGCGCCTGGGTGGCTCAGTCGGTTTAGCATGGGACTTCGGCTCAGGTCATGATCTCGCAGTTCATCGGTTCAAACCCCGTGTCGCGCTCTGTGCTGACAGCTCGGAGCCTGGAGCCTGCTTCTGATTCTGTGTCTCCTTCTCTCTCTGCCCCTACCCCCACTTGTGCTCTCTGTCTCTCAAAAATGAATACATGTAACAACAACAAAAAAAAATAAAATAAAAAAGATAAATAAATAAAACAAGCTGTAGTTCTGCCGGCCTATGTCCACACTGTAACCAATGAGGGGGGAAAAACAGGGTGGTGACACTCTTATTTGGTGGGGGGAATTCAAGATGGCCCCACTAGGAGTCTAGCCCCTGGCCAAGGTTCTCTTTATAATTTCCTTCCACGTAATTGTGGGCAGGGCCAGTGAACATGATAGAATATTATTCCCATGATTATGTTACCTTATAGAGCAGACGAGATTCTACAGATGCAATTAAGGTCCATAATCAGTAGACTTAGAGCTCCTCCGGCGGGGGGGGGGGGGTATACGGAGCGAGGCTGCCCTCGTTAGATGAGCGTTAATGGGGACCCAGAGTAGCAGCAGACCCCCTCCTGCTGGCCACAAAGAGACAAATCACCATAAGCCCTACTGCCATAATGAATTGGGTTCTGTCATTAACCTGAATGAGCTTAGAAAATCCTGAGCTCCAGATGATAACCCAGCCCTAGCTGCCAGGTTCATTTCAACCTTGTTTGACCCTGAGCAGAGACTCCCAGATGAGCCCTGGCCAGAAATTCTGACCTACAGAACTCAGGTTATAGGCGGGGATTGTTCTACGGCACTAACTTAGGGGTGGTTTATGCTGTAGGAGCAAGAACAGTAAACAGTCTCGATGTGTATTATAATTAGAATGTCGCATCCCAAACATACTGTACGCGCAGCTCTCGGACATTTGCTGTATAATCTTTCCAACAGTGTGCCAACTAGGTGGTCATCTACCCGCATTTTTCTACCACGTCCTACTATAAAGAGCCGCTGCCGGTTCCTACCCATAAACGCGGATAACCACCCGACTTTGCGGGTTATTGAAAAGAGTACACAGAAGAGGTAGGAGGGCTGTCAGTCCAGGGCCTGCCTGGCATGGGGAAAATGGGCAATAAATGATCACTCTCATTATTGAGCCAAGACCTTGATCTCCCGACCATGGGCAAAACAACTCAACACCTGCACGTACCATGACTGTTAACTCTCAGAACTTCACTGACCCGATTGGGGAACACGCAACCTGTTTCGGTACCAACTACTGAAACCTGCAGGTGACACGGGGAGGAAGCTCATACGTCAAAACCCTGAACTCCTTGTCGTCTGAGAAAGCGGTTGAACAAAGAGAAAAGAGGGCTTCGGTTATTGTTCTTCAGGGTCCCTGCTCGGATGTTCTCATATGACCTAAGGGTGCCGTAGAAGCAAGTTCAAAAGGCTGTAAATGTAATATCTTGCCATCACACATACACTTCATTTAATTGTCTGTAATGTTCCCACGGCTAAAAGGGGTGAGGGGTAGGGCAACATTTTGAGGGTTGGAGAGGAGGACATTCCTGGAAATACACAAGCTTTAGGCTTTGCAAGTGAGGAGCGGGAACAAATTGCAGTGACAGATAAACTGCGTTTATTGCACTCGACAAGTGGCTAAAAATTTCTCCTGGGTGGTGGGAGGGGGGGCGGGCGGAGGGCTGGGGGAGACGATTTCTACCTAAGGCAATTCAAGGCAATAGGGTCGCATTGTTTTTTGTTATAGAGAGCTGCTGCTGCCCAGAGATGTGAAAAAAAAAAAAAAAAAAACAAAAAACCCAACACACAGTCCCCTCTGGCTTGTTCTTTTGCAAGAATTCCTGGTTTCTGAGGATGCGGATCCCCACAACTGAATGATGATAAAGAGGGTCCATAGTGTATTTAGCGCATTTAGGGTCCCACTCCTGTCACCGCTGGAGACTCCACACTGTAGGAGACAAAAGGGAGAGAATATTTGATTTATCTAAGTTCTCTTAGAATTTCTTAGCCTCTAGTATTTTGAACATGAGAGAAGTCTTTGAATTACTTTTTTTTTTCTCTCTGGGCACAGAAATAGAGCAAGGAGAAGATCATTTGGGTAGAGTGAGAACTTGCTTTGCTGTGTATCACGTCTATGTTTTTATTTCAAATAAAGTTAGAGATTTGAAAAATACGCCTAAATGCAATAAGCCTGTCGAGAATTCTCCCTCCACTGGTGTTTTTGCTAACGATATAACGTAGTCGGAGAAATGGCATCTCTCCTCTCACTCACAGGATTTAGGGACAATCAGAAATAAATGCAATTTTGTGTCTCATTTTCTCCCCAGTCTGGATGTTGTTACCTTGACCTAGGCAGAAAGCAAACATTTCTTTCTTTCTTCCATTCTTCTTCCTTCCTTCATTTCTTTCTTTCTTTCTTTCTTTCTTTCTTTCTTTCTTTCTTTCTCTTCTTTTCTCTTTTTCCTTTCTCTTTCTTTCTTTCTTTCTTTCTCTTTTCTTTCTTTCCTCCCTCCCTCCTTTCTTTCTTTCTTTCTTCTTTCTTTCTCTTTCTTTCTTTCTTTCTTTCTCCTTCCTTCCTTCCTCTTTCTTTCTCTTTCTTTCTTTCTTCCTTCCTTCTCTTCCTTCCTTCCTCCATCCCTCCTTTGTCTTTCTTCTTCCTTTCTTTCTTTCTTCTTCCTCTCTTCCTTCCTTCCTCTTTCTTTCTTTCTTTCTTTCTTTCTTTCTTTCTTTCTTTCCCCCTCCCTCCTTCCCTCCCTCCCTCTCTCCTTCCCTCCTTCCCTCTTTCTTTCTTTCTTTCTTTCTTTCTTTTTTTCTCTTTCTTTCTTTCTTTCTTTCTCTTTTCTTTCCTCCCTCCCCCTTTTCTTTCTTTCTTCTTTCTTTTTCTTTCTTTCTTTCTTTCTCCTTCCTTCCTTCCTTCCTTCCTTCCTTCCTTCCTCTTTCTTTCTCTTTCTTTCTTCCTTCCTTCCTTCCTCCATCCCTCCTTTATCTTTCTTCTTCCTTCCTTTCTTTCTTCTTTCTTTCTTTCTTTCTTTCTTTCCCCCTCCCTCCTTCCCTCCCTCCCTCCCTCTCTCCTTCCCTCCTTCCCTCTTTCTCTTTCTTTCTTTCTTTCTTTCTCTTGTTCTTTCTTTCTTTCTTTGCTTCCACTGCAGACACAAGAAAAGCTCTAGAAAGCAAACATTTCTTACAGGAGTAGCCAATCCATGCACTCATTCTTTTTTACTTCTAGCTACGCTACAGTCTCACATATACATAAAGTCAATACTTATACACATGAGCATGATACTATTTGTCTTCCATGTTTTCTATAAGCACATATGCATATGTAAAAAGCAAGGCGACAGCTTTCTGGAAGCCCACGAGAAGGGTTAACCGGCCTCCCACACTCTGTTTTGTTCTGTGCTCTCAGCTTTAAGACAAATATCCCTTTGTTTTTCTTCTTTAATATCCAATTCTAAGCTCACTAGGGAAGAGAGGACAAGACTCCACAAAACTCACTTTGTCTCAGCTAGAACTCTAACACAAGCGGGACATACAACACACTTTTCATGCTTAATTCTTTCTTCATACTTCTGAAGACACCTGCCCGGGGGCTTTGTGGCTAATGGGCTGCAGAAGGCTCGGGTCATTGTTCAAACGCGGCAGCCCCCACGTGATGTCCAGTCGAAGATCAGTGATTCCAGAGGAGCTCACTTGTCGGAGTCTGCTTACCACACAGTTTCTTTCAGGACCTGAAAGTCTCCCCGCCACCCCTTCACTGCCTTCCGCCTCTAATGCTTTTTTAAGACAGAAAGAAAGAGTGACCCGTGTGGGTGAGACAATCCAACATCAAGGTGAACTCTGGGTAACCAGCTCTGTTCTCCCTTCTGCCTTGTAAACATGCTAATTACAAGAAGGTTGGTTTTGAAGATCAAGGGAGAAAGAATTCCGAGACCGAATCAAGCGGTGGCAGCCGTAACACCTTCCGGTCACTTCTGGAAGTTTTTGCTAGCTTGCTTCTGAGAGCCCACCGAGGGGAGAGCCTCATGACATGTAACGTCTCAACATCCAGATTTTTTAAATTGCCCGAAATAACAAAAGCAGATACCACAGAGAGCTCTCTGTGTCACAGACAAGCCCAAAGCATGGCTTTTCCTCTCCAGCCAGAACATTGAAGCACCCTGCGAGCCACAAGACTCTGAGTGCCGTCCTTCCCTTTCCCTCAGTGAGATTCTCACGGAGAGTTTCCTTAAGACAACTTTGCCTCTCTCCCACGTTACTCAAGAGTTTTGTTCTTTCCAAGTCGTGCATAATGCAAATACATAGCTCTTGGCGGATGAGCTCACACTCATATACCACCGCACTTGGGCATACGGCCAACTTGCCATATCCACACCACAGTCCTTTTGGCAGCCCTGAGGGAACGTGCTAGGTGAGCAGCTATGTTCCCACTGCCCAGGCCGCTGTAGACAGACCTTTGCCGAGCAGATTTTCTTGGATTATGAAAGTGGCGTAAAAACAGACTCCATCGAAACCACCTGTTTAGAAAGCCCATTAGGTTTTACAAATCAAGGCCAGGCAAGGAAGAAGTCAAACTTTCACTATTCGCAGATGACATGATATGGTACGTAGCAAACCTGAAAGTCTCCACCAACAAATTGCTAGGACTGATTCGTGAAGTTAGCAAAGTCTCAGGGTATAAAATCAATATACAGAAATCGGTTGCATTTCTATACACCAATAACGAAACATCAGACAGAGAAATCAAGGAATCGGTCCCCTTTACCACTGCACCAAAAACCGTAAGATATCCAGGAATAAACCGAACCAGAAAGAAATAAAAGAACGATATCCCGAAAACCATAGAACACTCATGAAAGAAATTGAAGAGAACACAAAGAAATGGAAGAAAGTTCGGCACTCATGGATTAGAAGAACAGACATTGTTAAAGTGTCTATACTACCCAAAGCAATCTACACTTTTAATGCAATCTCTATCAAAATACCACCAGCATTTTTCACAGAGTTAGAACGAACAATCCTAAAATTTGTACGGCACTACGAAAGGCCCTTGAGTAGTCAAAGCAAACCTCAGAAAGTAAACCAGAGCCGGAAACATCACAATTCTGGACTCGAAGCTATATTACAAGGCTGTAGTCGTCAAGACAGTATGGTACTGGCACAAAAAACAGACACATAGCTCAATGGAACAGAATAGAAAAGTGAGAAATGGACCCACAATGATATGGCCAACTGATCTTCGACAAAGCAGGAAAGAATATCTAAAGGAAAAAAAAAAAACAGCATCATCAACAAATGGTGTTGGGAAAACTGGGCAGCAACATGCAGGAGAGTAAAACTGGACCACTTTCTTACATCATGAGTGAAAACAAATTCAAAATGGATGAAAGACATAAATATGAGACGAAAAACCATAAAAACCCTAGAGAAGAACATAGGCAGCAACCTCTTTGACCTCAGCGGGAGCAGCTTCGTACTA
This sequence comes from Panthera leo, assembly GCF_018350215.1. Taxonomy (NCBI): domain Eukaryota; kingdom Metazoa; phylum Chordata; class Mammalia; order Carnivora; family Felidae; genus Panthera; species Panthera leo. Next base: position 13,764,357 of record NC_056684.1, on the reverse strand, counting down.
GACGCATCTCTGGAGGCAAGGGAAACCGAAGCAAAAATCAACTATTGGGACTTCATCAAGATAAAAAGCTTCTGCACAGTGAAGGAAGCAATCAACAAGACTAAAAGGCAGTCTACGAAATGGTAGAAGATATTTTCAAATGACGTATCTGATAAAGGGTTAGTATCCAAAATCTATAAAGAACTGATAAAACTCAACACCCCGCCAAACAAATAATCCAGTTAAGAAACGGGCAGAAGACATGAACAGACATTTTTCCAAAGAAGACATCCCGATGGCTGACAGACACATGAAAAGATACTCAACATCATTCAGCAGCAGGGAAATACAAATCAAAACCATGATGAGATACCACCTCACAGCTGTCAAAATGGCTAAAGTTAGCAACACAGGAACAACATACGTTGGTGAGGGAACAGAGAAAGGGGAACTCTCTTCGACTGTTGGTGAGAAGTCCAACTGGTGCAGCCACTCTGGAAAACAGTATGGAGGTTCCTCCAAAAGTTAAAAATAGAACTATCGTATGACTTAGCAATTGTACTACTAGGTATTGATCCAAAGGATATAAAAATACAAATTTGAAGGGGCACATGCGCCCCGATGTTTATAGTAGCATTATCAACAATAACCAAACTATGGAAAAAGCCCCAGTGGCCGTTGACGAATGAATGCATAAAGAAGACGTTGGTATATACATACAACGGAATATTACTCAGCTGTCAACAACAATGAAATCTTACCCCTTGGACCCACATGGATGGAGCTAGAGTGTATGATGCTAAGCAAAATAAATCAATCAGAGAAAGACAAATACCAAAGAATTTCATTCATATGCGGAGTTTAAGAAATAAAACAGATGGACGTATGGGAGGGGGAAAAAGAGACAGGGAAACAAACCATAAGGGACTCTTAATGATAGAGGGCAAACAGAGTTGATGCAGGGAGGTGGGTGGGGGATGGGCTAAAGGGGTGATGGGCCTGAAGGAGGGCACTTGTGACCACTGGGTGTTGTACCTGAGCGATGCATCACCGAATTCTCTGCCTGAAACTAAGATCACACTATGTGTTAACTAGCTAGACGGTAAATTAAAATTTGAAAGAAAACAAACAAAAGGATCCTTTATAAAAAAAATAAACTAAATGTTAAAAAGAAAAACAAGGTCAAGGGGAAAAGATACAGGGGTTGTGGAATCTCACAAGAGCTCATTTCACTCGCAGTTTCCTATCGGCCAGGAAAAAGGAAACAAGAGCCGTGCAGCTAGTGGTTTCCAACCTGAATGTGCCTCAGGATCCTTTGGAATACTTTTAAAATCGTGAGATTCCTAGAGTCCTCCCCCAGACTTGCTCAGCCATTCCAGGAGGGGACTCAAAAATATCTGTGCTTTTTCTCAGCTACCCAGGTGAATCTGATGTCCAGCGGGTTTTGCCAATCACGGATTAAATGACTTGCTTTTTCTTTTTTCCTTCTTCTTTGTCTTTTTTTAAAAAAATTGTTTAATGTTTATTTGTGAGAGACAGAGACAGAGCACGCAAGCAGGGGAGGGGCAGAGAGAGGGAGACAGAATCCAAAACAGGCTCCAGGCTCTGAGCTGTCAGCACAGAGCCCGACGAGGGGCTCGAACTCATGAGCGGTGAGATCATGACCTGAGCCGAAGTCGGACGTTCGACCAGCTGAGCCACCCAGACGCCCCTCTTTTTTTTTAATAAGGAATATGATGAGGTGCCTAGGTGGCTCAGTCAGTTAAATGTCTGAGTCTGTATAAGATGGGAATTTGAAGCCCCTAACTTCTCTTCCTCTGTTCCTCTCTCCCAGCCTCACCCCTCTCTCTCTCCATGGCAGCACATACAAATCACTTTCAGACTCCATTGATGTCTTTCAAGTGTTGTCTATAGGTTGATTCTAAATTTGAAAATGCCTAATACACGTTATGACTATAGAAATATTGACCATGGCAGAACCAAATGGGGTGCTTCAGCTACATTTTCTTTTCTAGTGACTCACTTTTACAACACCCATGTGAGTGCAGAACACCCCTCATTTCCAGGTTGCACATATTCTCTTCGCTTAAACTCCTTCTGTATAACAAGCTCAAAAACATGCCATTTTTATGGTTTGATTCCTAACTGTTCAGAGATATTCTTTGTACAACCTTGTTTGTTATTTTTAAGCATCTAATTACCTTTATCTTTGAAAGATGCCTCTTCACCTTCTCATTTATAACTTCCATTTTTGTATCCTCTCTATTACTTACAATTCATTTGTTTTCTTTGTCCAGGGACCCCCTAATTTTATTTTTAGCCGACTGCCTTTTTAGGCAGCTCTGATCCAGGGAAATCTATCCCGTAAATCATCCTGGGATATTGCCACCATGTCTTTCATTATCTGTCCTTCTCTGTTTTGATTTTGCCCTCAGTTTTCTTAAAGTATGTAAGTAATATCATCAAGATACATAAAAAGTAAACTTGTAAAATCCTTAAAGATCTGCGAAAAATGCATTTTCCAAATCTATTCTATATAAATGCATTTGAGAGTCTGAATGAAATGGCTAGTTTTTAATGAAAGTATGAGATACCAAATTCCTTCCCACAAATACAGAGCATTTTGTACATTAGCAACGTAGAAAATTGGCAGATGTATTACAGGAATACTGTCCAGGAAAAGCCACTGTCTAAATGGTTTCATAGGTATATTCTTTTAACCATTCATGAAAAAACAATTCTGATGTTCTTAACTAATCCAAGTCATGTAAAAAAAAAAAAAAAAGGGAGACAGTCAACCTATTTTTATAGACCCAATATGATGTTAAAACATCTTAAACTTACAAACCACAGAACCTGAGCAATACAGAAATATATATATATTTTTACATTTGAATATTGTTGCAGAGTACCAATGCATTATTAGCAAAGAAAATTCAACTTGATCATTAAAGAATAACATATTCCAACCAGGTGGAGCTCATCCCCAAATGGCTTCAAAATGAAAAAATCTATTCATAAAATGAATTGTATCCAAAGATCAGAGGACAACGGTATTTATGAATATCTCAATGGTTGTGGGAAAACACTCGACTACATTCAATGTCCATTTTTTGATTAAAATGTATTTTAATAAAATAGGAATAAATAATGTAACATCAGGGGTTCTGGGTGACTCAGTAGGTTAAGTGTCCGACTTCAGCTCAGGTCATGATCTCATGGTTCACAGGTTTGAGCGCCACGTCCAGCTTAGAACCTGGAGCCTGCTTCGGATTCTGTGTCTTCCTCTCTTTCTGCCCCTCTGCTGCTTGCTCTCTCTCTCTCTCAAAAATAAATAAACATTAAAAATTTATAAAACAGTATATAGAGAGAAATAAACATAACTCTATATAAATAAAGGAAACTTTCAATATTTTATATATTTATCAATCGAACTGGACAAATGACGAAATAGCGGATAAATATAGTGAGAATATGAAAATAAAATTATAACTATTTTCGTAGGACACCTTACATACCTAGAAACCTCAGGGGAATCATCAGAAATTATAATAATTGAGAGAATTTAGTAGTAAGATGTTATAAATAATAATTTTTCCATGTAGAAGTAAATACTGACAATACAATGAAAGGAAACAAATGATCTCAAGCAGGAGTCAACAAACTTTTCAGTAAAGGGCCAGATGGTAACTATTTTAAGCTTTGCAGGTCATATGGTCTCTGCCGCAACTATACAACTTTAAGCAGTGTAGACTGTATGTAAATGATGGGCGTGGCCCTGTTCCAGCAAGCTTTATTTAGAACAACAGGCAACCTCTGATTAAAATAACAAGGCAATGCATACAATGCCCAAGCACCGCAAGAAACATTGAAAACCCATCTAAGGAAAACGAAAATTCCACGAAGGGCAAAAAAGTGATTTCGTGCCCCTTTGTAGTAAGATTCAGTACTGTAATGATGTGAATTTCCCCAAATTAATTTATAGATTGGCTATAAGCCTTTCCAAAGATCAGCTAAAGTTCATTTAGAGCCCAACAGAGAAATGAAATAACATGAAAGAGAAAATTAACAGACAAGAGCCCTCCACATAAAGATCTTGGGGGAAGTATAAATCAATGTGACCTGGTTGGAAGGCAGTTTGTGACATCTGTCAAATTTGTGAAAATGCAATCCTTTGACTCAATAATTCTGCTGATAGGAGGTCACCCTACTGATGTGTGTGCAGATGTTCACCAGGATACTGGACTGTGCTTCTTCTGACCACGTTTCACACCTTATTTTGTTTATATTGTCAATGCGAGCAGGGCTATCTCGGCAGGCTACTAAAAGCTATTTTATTTATTTTTACTCTTGTCTCCCGCTTTTTTTTGTTGTTTTTATTTATTTATTTTTAAAATTTATTTATTTTGAGGGGCGCCTGGGTGGCTCAGTCGGTTGAGCGTCCGACTTCGGCTCAGGTCACGATCTCGCGGTCCGTGAGTTCGAGCCCCGCGTCAGGCTCTGGGCTGATGGCTCAGAGCCTGGAGCCTGTTTCGAATTCTGTGTGTCCCTCTCTCTCTGCCCCTCCCCCGTTCATGCTCTGTCTCTCTCTGTCTCAAAAATAAATAAGTGTTAAAAAAAAAATTAAAAAAAATTATTTATTTTGAGAGAGAGAGAGAGAGAGAATGAGTGGGGGAGGGCACAGAGCCCCATGTGGGGCTTGAACTCGCGAACACGGAGATCATGACCTTAGCCAAAATCAAGAGTGGGATGCTTAACCAACTGAGCCACACAGGCGCCCCACCTATTTTTTAAAGACTTAATCAATATTTTGGTCAAACATCCAAGACAACATCAGCTTACTCTGGTAATGATTTGTGAAGTAACTTTGGCTGTCCCGGAAATTGCCAAATACTTGAACTTCCTTTGCAAGGAAAGCGAATCATCAGATGCGCTAAATAAAGCCTATAATGAATATGCTCAGAAAGGTAACTGTTAGAACTATGTTGCTGAAATTATATACTCTTGCCCCTAAGAGCTCTGTGACCCCCTTCCATATTAATAAATGGTCTGATGAATAAAAAGTGGTCTGATGAATAAAAAGACTCTGTTATAAATAAACCTTGGGAATATGCATTAGCCAAATGTACTTAATAAGGAAACACATTTTCCCCCCTTCATGAAGAGTTTGGGAAATATCTTCTTATAGAAAGAAATAAGATTAAGGAGAATAAAATTTAAAAACACAGAGAGAGACATTAAAATACATTTACAATTTTTTTAAGGTTTACTCATTTTTCAGAGACAGGCTGAGTGTGAGTGGAGGAAAGGCAAAGAGAGAGGGAGACACAGAATCTGAAGCAGGCCCCAGGCTCTGAGCTGTCAGACCAGAGCCCCACACGGGCCTCCAACTCACCGACCTTGTGATCATGACCTGGGCGGCAGTGGGATGCTTAACCGACTGGGCCACCCAGACGCCCCTAAAATACATTTTAGATGGGGTTCCTTGGGAAGATGGTTCTGAACTATATATAATATAGCTACTACCATTACTGTTATTTTGTTATTTCACTGTTATTGGGGGCCAAAATTGAATAGACACCCATGATGGCCTATTCATTTATTTTTTTCCCTTTTCTTTACAAAAGCTGTGAGGGGGGAGGGCGGGGAGAAAAGGTGTTTCCACATTATCACTTCTTGAATGTCGTTCTGTACATTTTTGACATGAATTTTAAAAAAGAAAAAGAAAAACAAAACAAAACAAAAAACCAAGAAAAGGCTTCTAGTTCTAAAGGGCAGACAACCTTAAGGGTTGATTAGAGCCAGGGCTGATGTTACTAGGAAAACAATAGCTGTGCTGCGCAGACACCCTTCACTGCCCAGAAATGCACAGTTTGTTGGTGGGGGGCTGGAGGGAGGAGGGGTAGAAAAGAGAGAAAGAAAAAAAAAAAGTAAAAAGATATCTTTTGCAAGCAGGTTCATAGATTTCCCTTCTATCTGCCTGGCGTAATGAGGAAATGAGAAAATGGCATGTCTCGTGTCAGGATTCTTCGGGGGTGGGGGGGACCGTGGGGGGCGGGGGCGTGGGGGGCTCACCTTGTACGCAGAGCGCCAGCTGCCAGTGAAAAACTGCGCGTTCTGACTTTCAGAGTCTGCCCCTCACGCTGCTCTGCCTTTGACATCATCACCTCTCTTCCCGGCTCTTCCTGCGCGCCCCCCATCCCCGCCTGCCCCCCGGTTTTATTTTATTTTTTTCCACAGTCTCTGAAAATGCAATGGAGAATAAAAATGTGGTGAGACCTGCCGCCGGCACCTATGCCCTCCAGTTCTAAGCTGACAAAAATGTCAAGAAACTGACAGTAAAATATGCGAAGAAAAAGCCCTCGCAAACAGGGACAAGCCCCAGACTATTTGGCGCTTTCACCACACTGTGTCATAGTTTTCAGACAGAAATAGCAGTTGTGGGATTTATTATCTCTAGCATAACTTGTTCAATGTGACACTGTGCGAGTTATATGTTTTATATATTAAATTATATATAATAAATATACACACATAAATGTACAATCTATAAGCTTATATAATAGGTATAATATTTATATATTTATGTTTACAAAGATTTATAATTTATGATCATATATTGAAAATTATCTTTATACAATAGTATATTTATGACATTATAAATATACGTTTATATTATAAAATACAAAGATTGTAAATGTAAAATTATATTTATAAAATATTATATTTATAAAAGTATAAGTTTGTATTATAAAATATAAACATTATAAATATAAAATTATATTTATAAAATATATATGAAGAGTGCTAAGAGGAAGATTTCGAAGACAGGAGGAGGGAGGCCCATAAGGAAACGGACAGATGGACGCACCCAGCGCTGATGCAGGGATCTTCGCCTCCATCAGTGGAAGGAATTCTGGTCCCCCCACCCCTGGGATTTGTAACAGGGCGGGAAGGCTGGTAAGGGGACCAAAAGCCTGATGACCACCACCTCCATGCTGCCCCTGCGACTGCAGGAAAATGGTTGAAACCCTGAAATCTACATTTATTTTCTTGGCCAACTCCGCGTCCGAGACCCTGGTTAATTTCCCTCAGCCTTTTTAGACGCTTGTTCACTACAATTCTACCTGGTTCTCAGCACAGGATCTTCTTGAAATGAAAGGGAACTTTTGAGAGGCTGTGAATAATCACTCTCCCTGTTTTCTGAGCGCGTGATGGAGGCTGGTATTGTCTAATTTCACCTGAACAGGTATCCTCCAAGGTGAGTTTTGTTTTTACGTTTGTTTGTTTTCCCTCATTGGAGGGAGGAGGAACCTAGGCTCATAGGAGAGTAACTTTCTCAAAATCACAGTTGTTTGTTAACAAAACGATTGAACCACAGTTGTCTGACCCAGACAGCCCTCTTGACAAAAAGCTCTTTCTGGGAGAGAATGTAGTTGATTCACATCCTTTAATAAATATTAAATATATTCATATTTAATAAATATACTATTATATAGTAATAAATAAAGCTATCATTTTAAACATGGAACACGACCTAAGGCACATTAGAAGCAAGAGCTATAGGTATCCTGGATTTATAAAAAAAATGCATGATTAACCCTTTGCTTTCTTTAAAAATCGAGGCAGTCTGTAGATGTGCTTTGTTTCCTGATCTCTTGACAGACTGATAAACTAAGGCACTTAAGAATGGAATGTCCTGTGGTTTAAACTAATACCTACAGCATTCTTGTGAAAATAGGAAGAAGCACCCCCATTCAATGTCTCCATCAAAGCAGAATTAGGTTACTCCCTGAAGACATCAGATATCATGGATGTGTTTATAGCCGATAGTTTTAAAGTGGAGTTGAGGTACCCGAGTTAGCTTGGGGTATGCACAACTTAATTGCACATAAAATCGGCAACTCATGCCCTTAAAAACAAGAGAGAGAGAGGGAAAAAAAAAAAACCAAAAAACCACAACAACAGAAGAGGAGCAAGTGGGAAAGCAAGCAGGACTCAATTGCCCTTGAAATTTGCACACAGCATTTGCCACAGGCAATTAATCTGCACACAGAAGAAAGGGAGCCCCCGGTAATCTCATGTGGCTTTTTCAAGGCTTCCAGCAGGTGACCCGCAAAGCCAGGAGTAGAACCCGGGGTATGTGGTTCCCCATCGTCTTCTGACCAACAGACTTTTTTCCCTTTCCTGACAGGGAGTGGTACCATCTACACACCTCCTCTCCTATCAAAGATGTCTAGAGAGCCATAAAACTGCCATTGGAATCCAAATGTCATATCAGTGGAAATGTCTAACGCCAATAACGGCTCCAGTGATAACCCCTTCATGTTCAAATAGATCCCTGAGGGAAGGAGACACAGCTGCTCCTTCAAGATCGCCACCGTGGGCTCGGTGCAAAGTCAGAACACGCCAGTGTCCATAAGCCTCCACCTCTCATGGCACTCGTTCATAAATTTTATTATTGCTTTAAGAGCAGATTGTAGGGAAGAAAGAATAACATCTTCAATTCCATTTACATATGAATAGAATAATATGTGCAGGTATTGGAAACGAACTTCTAGGTACAATATGAGCTGCAGAACAAAGACAGCCTGATTAGGAGTCTGTGCGAGGTGACGCAATCTCATTTATTTGAGCTCTAGTTCAAAGTGTTCCCAAGAGGCTGTGACCACTTCCCCGAAAACTTTTCAAAACGTTATTTTCGGCAGTTCTACTTTTTTCCCCCCTCCTTTAAATGATTCTACTTTGCATATTATACAGACAGAAGGTATGTATTTATTTTGAGTGAGAGATAGAAATGTAAATAACTTTTATTTTGGAGGTAAGCCTCTGCCGTCTTAATTTGGGCCATCAGTTGGTGACAAACGCAAACAATATTTTTAACCAAATGTAAGGAATAGAGCTGCATATATTTTTTGTATCAGTCATACCTTATTCCACTGAATAGTCTATTTTGAAAACAAACAAACAAACAAAACAACAGCAACAACAAAAGCAAAACACAGGGAGATCTGTCTATATATCTTACCTTAGAGGAAATGAATATATTTGTATTTCTACCTACCGAGAAATCCGAAGTCCTGTTTTTTTTTTCTTTATGAAATAGAGAAATTAATTTACAGTGAGAAACATTTTGTGTCCTCACTTTCTATCTGTAGCAGAAGCTAAATATAAACAGTGGAGGACTGGTGTACAAATCGAACAGGAAAGAAGTCTCACTGCTTCTAAGACATTCCAACAGCATCGACCAGGATCAGCCTTCCTTTGGCCAAAATCTTACGTAGCTGATTTTGATCATGTGTCTGACGGTAAGTTTACCGCGGTTAATTTCTCTCTTTACTATTTTTCTTTGTCTGTCGTCTGTTTATTTACTTATTTTATTGGTCTTTCCAAATTTCATAGCCATTACAGATTCTGTGTTTCCCATTTCAAGTGCTAGGTGTTGGAGCTGGTAACTTTTTAGCAATGAAGATGCCTTTCAGGGATCTTTGACTTCTACAATGGTGCTTATCGGGGCGCCTGGGTGGCTCAGTACCGTTAATCGTCCGATTCTTGATTTTGGCTCAGGTCAGGATCTCATGGTCAGGAGATGGAGCCCCGTGTTGGACTCTGCTCGGGAGTCTCTCCCTCCCTCCCTCTCTCTCTCTGCCCTTCCCTGGCTCAAGCACACTTTCTGCCGTTCTCTTTCTCAAAAAAAAAAAATGGTGCTTGTAATTTTCATATAGCAAGAGAAGCATTCTGATTCTTTCAAAACATTATATGTTACATAGTCTTAGCTGAGTTTCACTCATGCGTAGTAGACCTCTTAGGACTTTTCCTCTTTTACTTGTGGTCAATTTCTTATTTTCCTTGGTAGTCTCTGTGCATAGTATAATTTAAGTGGAAATTGAAAATCATATGCATTGGCTTAAAAAAATTTTTTTGTAATGTTTTTATTTATTTTTGAGAGACAGAGACAGAGCATGAGTCAGGGAGGGGCAGAGAGAGAGAGAGAGAGAGAGGGAGAGAGAGATAGAGAAAGAGAGACAGAATCTGAAGCAGGCTCCAGGCTCTGAGCTGTCAGCACAGAGCCTGACGTGGGGCTCGAACTCACGAACCGTGAGATCATGACCTGAGCTCAAGTCGGACGCTTAACTGACTGAGCCACCCAGGTGCCCCGTAGGCATTGGATTTTTAATTAGAGGCATATATTCACACAGGCGTGTAAGCAGTCTAAAGGAAACAGAAAAATGACCAGGAAAATAAAAAATGAAATAAAATAATTCTATAGGCTGTCCTTCCATAAATGGTATTAACTAACCAGAGAGATCATTATTTTAAGTTGACATGATGAACTCTTTAGAACACAGCTTGGACTTTATAGAGACCGAGTTTCTGATTCTGCCACCTGCCAATCATGTGATTTTGCAGGAGATGAATCTCTCCAACCTGTAGTTTTCTCTTGTGTTAAATGGAGCTATGCATACTCCTGACTCCTAGGTTTGTATGAGCACAGAAAATACTTAGCACCATAGAGTAGGATCTCATTATGCCACATGATGAAGGATGTCACGTGCCAACATTGTTACTAAGTAGTAATAGCAGTAATGGAGATAATCAGCCTGATACACACACACACACACACACACACACACACACACTCCAAAACACCGAAAACAAACTCCTAAGGACCTACTCTGGTCCAGTCCCGTCCCAGAAATTCAGCCAATAGCACTGATTGGGTGCTCTGTGTCTTTGACCCTTGTTCAATTCTCCTACCTTTCCTGATATGACCTATTTAACACTCAGGAATTTCTTTTTTGCATAATTTAATTATCGTCCTTTTCTTCTCTTTTCTTTCTTTTCTTTTCTTTCTTTCTTCCTCTTTCTCTTTCTCTTTTTCTTTTTCTCTTATATCAGGATCAATTTCTGTTTACAACTGAAGAGGACCCATTGATGTAGATGAGAAAACCCAGATATTAACTTGGTCTCTCTAAAATCACCATATTCTTCATGCAAAGCTGATTCAAAATGTCTTGTGACTTCAGGGACAGGGCACTACTCAAGTGATCTGAAACAGTTAAGACAGCTTCTGATGCATAGCTTGCAATCTCTAGAGAAACATAACTCACTGTGTTTGCATGATAGTGCCTTCTGGTCAGTTCAGCCCAATGACCAGTCAAGTTTGCGGAACAAAATCAACTAAATTGGTTGTTCAGCTGCCTCGAACCATTCATGTCAGTCTAAAAGTATGATCCCGTGCAACAGTTTGGTCACAGCTGTGTAGAGCCACGTCCTGACATTGAATCTGAAGGATTACATAAGAAATGGTGGAGCTGGTATTTTTAAAACGACTTGTTTGCATCTTTTTCTCTTTAATCATAACAACCCAGACTTTAACAGGAGACTAAAGTATCTAGGCTTTATTACCATTACTATTTAAGGTTAACATAATCTAAATAATATGCCTCCACGGGGAATAAGACACGGAATTCTTTTTTTTTAATTTTTTTTAAAAGTATATTTGTTTTTGACAGAGAGAGGGAGAGAGAGAGAGCATGAGCAGGGGAGGGGCAGAGAGAGAGGGAGACACAGAATCCGAAGCAGGCTCCAGGCTCCTAGCTGTCAGCACAGAGCCCGACGCGGGGCTCGAACTCACAGACCGTGAGATCATGACCTGAGCTGAAGTCGGACGCTCAACCGACTGAGCCACCCAGGCGCCCCAAGACACGGAATTCTGAGTCTGAAAATCCAGTTTGGAACATCTCTCCTGTCTCATGGTAGCAAAACCATTTCCACTGAAGTAGACATAATCTGAGCCATTTTTTTACAGACAATAGTATTGGCTTATGTATCCCACAGGCTATCGTGAACATCATTTGAAACTGGATCTCACTGGTGTTTCCTGAACAAATAAACACTGGACTTGAATGAAGTGTTTTGTACATTGGAAATCTCTATATAAACTATGAAAAAGCTATATGACCCATCAATCCTGTTATACTTTTCTAGTAGGTTTGTTTTCCCATCCTCAAGAATCATATTCTCTCCTCTGTCATACATTCCCCTTTCCCTTTCCTGTACCCATCTTGCCCCCAATTCTTCCTCTCTCTTCTTTTCAAGGCTCGTTTCCTTTGCTCCTGAAATGCTAGCATCCGCCAGGCTCCCTTCTAGCTAGTTTCCTTGCTTTCTCTACATTTTCTGTCTGAATGATCTCTGCTATTCTTCTGTTTTCCAAGATTACCTATATTCCCATAACTTTCAGGGTAGTACTCTCATCCGAACTTCCGAACTTTAGACTCAATTGCCTTCTCGACATCCAAAATGCCCCCCACATGCACGCACATACAAAACACATCTGTCTTTGTCTATAAAATAGCCCCTTTGCCACCTGGGACAACTCTCTCCTACCCCACATATGATCAGTTCCTATTCTTTCTCCTTCAAAAACAGATCACAGGTTTGTCCATGTGTCTTTATCTCCACTACATCCACTTTGTCCAAGCCACCAGCATCTCATCCTTAAATTATGAATAACAATCAACCTGCTTCTCTCCCAGCTCCAAGTATTGGCCTCTCCAATCTATTTTTCAAAGAGTAACCCAAGCGACATCGTAAAAGCTTCTTCCTACACTTAGAATAAAAGCTGAACAATTTACCTACCATGGTCTACAAAGTTCTGATTAAGCTGGCATGATCTTGGTCTCTCCCCCATCTTTGACTACTCTTTCCTTGGCCCTTTAGACTCCAGCAACACTGACTTTTCCAACCCTTGAGGGCACCAAAGTCTTTTTTCTTCTAGGGCCTTAACATGAGCCATTCCCTATGACTCGTCCCCTTAGTTTTTGCCTGGCTCAATCTTATTTCCATTGGATAACAGCTTAAATGTCTTTACCACTCCACCTACACTGTACCTTTGTTCTTCCTTTATACTACCGCATTCCTATTTTGTTCAGAATAGTAGGAACTCACAGTGTATTTTTATATGTGCGTTCATCTATTCTTTTTAACTAGACAAGAAATCATCTTTTGTATCGATTTTACTATTCAGTGGATACATACGGCACAACACAATCCCTAGCATAGAGCCGTTGCTTAATCAGTGTTTGTTAAGCGAGGGAATGAATGAATGAACAAATGAATCCTTTATGATGTTCAACTTCTAACGCCAACTTTCTGTTCCTTCTTTATGCCAGAAATGCTGCAATAATATTTATGATTCCATGTTTCAACCCTTTTATGTACATGTAATAAAGACTTCTATTGAAGATAAGATTTAGTAATTACATTAAACATATTTTTCTGCATATGCTTCATTTTAAGTGCACAAAACAGTATAAATTTTCAATGCCCTAAGTAGTGTAAAAAAGCAGAAGTAAACTGAAGAAAATGAATTCTTCAAGCTCATCCGATTCTGATCTCATCAATGAACAGAATTGTCCATGTCAGAAAATTTGAAATGCGAATAATCTTCAGATGTTCTTTTATGTTTTTAGCCTGCTCCTTAATTTATCATTTCAAGAATGGATGTCCTAACTCTACTGATGAAAGAGAACTTGCATAGCCCGTAAACTCAATGAGCCATTAAATAGGTGACAATAATCTTGATAGAAGTTTGGAATATTTAATTAGTGCAAAAAATACTCTTACCAGTGCGCTCAATTACTTCCGTGGATACTCCCCAAAATATCAACCAACTATTTTGCATGTCCATGAAATGCTTTGGAAGCCATTTAAGACTGAAAAAGGAGATAATATTTCATCTGTTAATTGAGGACTTGACATGCTTGGCCATATCCAGTAATAAAGTTTCAAAGTGAATTCAGTTTAGATCCTTGAGATATTTTTAAAGGTGACATTTCTATCCTTAAGGTTAACATTATATGAGAGTAACCAGAAGGCTATGAAAACCTCTAGGCTAGAGAAAGGAAATATATTCCCTGGTCTGCTAAATAGTTTCTCCTGGTTACAAAATAATAGCTAAATATTTGGCCTTCCAAATAGGCTCAGTGTTTTGGACAAAATGGAAGTGTGGGTAGATGTGTTACAAAACTCCATCATCCAGATTTCCTCAACTAAGCAGTCCTGACATCCCAATCCTGGGATTGTGTGAGGAACAGGTGAAATGTTTGTTCTACAGGTTGTGAAGTTTGCAAACCAGTCCTGTATACATTGTTCTTACTGTTTCATCAGTGCCTCCCTCCAACGATATAGCCTATACCTAGGACAAAACTCTGGGATAGAGCCCGATATAGAAGGTCATGGATGCACACTTAAACTCTCTGTCCTGAAATGAACATAATGTCAATAGGAGTCCAGTGGCCACAAAAAGGAAAACTCTATAAAGAAGACTAGTCCCAGATATGAGTATGTTGGCAAAGCTAAACTGGCTTGGTTCTATCATCTATTGACAATGGATTGTTTCTCATAAAATATGGCGTCCACCTGAGAATTTATTTGTTTAATCATTCTTGTATTGATTAAATGATCATTATTGAATGCTTAATATGCACTCTACTTGCTTCCGGAGATACAAGAATGGCTCAGAATATCAAATAGTTTAGTTTAGTCTTATGAGTACAATGCAAGTAAATAATACAAGGAAGTGTTATTGATACGAAGATTAATGTTTGTATCAGAGGCTTGTGAGCATAGAGGAGGTCTAAAACCTGGGAATAAGGGAAGAAAAAGCTCCCCGGACAATTTTTGGGAGTTGAGTTGTTGCTGGAGCAGTAAATATCTTTTCAGCCAATGAACTCGAATAGACGTCAATTATTAATTTTTACCCACAATGGAGCCATTCAAAATTTACAGTGCATTTTCCCATTTAAAGATTTTCATAATTATTAGTATTCATAATGGATGCTTGTGTAGCCGACTCAAGACAATTTCTTTTTGTCTACTTTGTGTCAAATAATTGTTTGCTTGTTTTCCACTGAATGATGACATCAGTAGATATTTTGATGTCCTGTGAACGACACATGTGCTTGACTCTTGCACATCTCACAAACCTCTATGACCTCATACGCTCAGGCCTAAAAATAAGCAAAGTTGATTTATGGGCCATCACCAAGATTCACTGTGACACATATTACTCTATGACAATGTATTAGGTAGGGGCTTAGTATTCTAAAATGATCCCCCAGCCCATTTTGGGACTCAGGTGCACAAAAATTAATTAATTATGATGCCTGGATTACGACACGTTGGAATCGTGGGCCAACAAATAGCCTATGTTTATTTAGATATTTTTAAATAACAGTAAGCACCCATGAGCCCACGACTCGTGAAAGCAATCTACGACCTTGAATAATGTATATTCAGCAAACTCACTGAACTCTTTATTATTTCTAATAATTGGTCTCTCGATTAACTTTGGCTTTTGTATATAAATGAGTATGTCATTTGCAGTAACAACCTTTTGATTTTGCCAGTTTCAATCATTTAACCAATCCTATATTTCTCTTGTGTTCTTTCGTTTGCTAGGGCTTCCTGTAGTACGTTGACTAGAAGTAAAGTTTGTGAGCATACTAGTCTTTTTCCTGCTTTCATATAATGAGTCTCACATATTCTTATTTAGGAGGCTATATATTTTAAGTTTTTTATTTTGTTTTTAAAAACAACTATTTTACCAAGATAAGAAAGTTCCTTTCTGTAATTAATTAAGACTCTTTAATCAGGAATAGATGTTAATTTTTTAAATGCTTTTTAAAATTTAGATAATTACGGAGATGTTTTACTTTCAATATGTTACTATGGTGAAATGCATTAATGAAGTTTCTAATGTTGAATGAGTCTTGCATACATATGATCAAACCAGTTTGGTTGTGCTATATTATATTTTTATTCAGAGTTGGGTCAATTTAAAATGTTTTACTTAGGATTTTGATATCTGCATTCGTTAGATGAAGTAGTTTTATAGTTTTTTTCCCCTTTTCTTTAACAGTTTTGGATTCGGCAGCAAACATACTGAACTCAGAATGAACTGGTGTGTAACCATTTTGTTTTGTTTTCTTATTGTTTGGACATGTTGTAAAATATGGATAAACTTTCCATTGAACATTTCATGAAACTCACTTGTGAAATCAATATGTCTGGAATTTCCTTGTTAGAAGAACTTTAAACTACTCTTCCATTTTTTAAAAAGCATATGACTAAGTTTTTTCCATTGCTTCATGATTAGTAGCCATACTTTTCTAGAGATATATCCATTTTGTCTAAGTTTTCAAAGATATTAATATATTGATAGTTGATAGCATCAATTTTTTGGTAACAGATTTACTGAGATATAATTCACATATCATACAACCCGCCCATTTAAAGTGTACAATCCAGTGCTTTATAAATATATTCAGAGTTGTATAACCATTACTATAATCTAATTTTAAAACAGTTTCACTACCCCTCAAAAGAAACCATAAACTCATTAGTTGTCAGTCCCCATTCTTTCCCAACCCCTGGCACTAGGCCACCATGAATATACTGTATATCTCTAGAAATGTTCCAATTCTGGACATTTAATTTAAGTAGAATCATACAATATGTGGTCTTTACGGACTGGTTTCTTTTTCTGAGTATAATTTTTTTTTGATTCGTTCATATTATAGCATTTATCAATACTTCATTGCTTTATATAGCTCAATGATATACATTATTTGGATATACCACATTTTATTTGTCTGTTCATTGGTAGACATATGAGTCATTTCCACCTTTTGATTATTATGCATAGAGCTGGTATGAATATTTATGTATAAGATTTTGTATGGACATACATTTTAATTTGTCATAGATATGTATCTAGAAATGGAATTGCCAGGACACATGGTAACTCTACATTTAACTTTTTAGAGAATTGCCAGACTATTTTCCAAAGTGATACTATCATTCTACATTCCCATCAGCAGAGTTTGAGCATTTTGATTGTTTCCACATCTTCCCCAACACTTGCTATTATCTGCCTTTTTATTACCCCGATTCTTTGTTATATAAAAAGATATCTCATTATGGTTTTGATTTGCATTTCCTTGATGGTGTTAAACATTTTTTTTCTTGTGTTGGTTAGCAATTTGTATATCTTTTTTAGAGAAAAATCAATTCAGAATCTTTTCTCATTTTTTTGTCTTCTTAGACAAAATTATTGAGATGTAAGTCTTTATATATTCTAGATACAAGTGCTTTGGTGTATGATTTACAAATATATTCTCACATTCATTGGGTTACAACTTCACTTTATGGTGACTTTTGAATCACAAGTTGTTAATTTGATGAAATAGAATTTATCTTTTTTTTTATGTTCATGCTTTTGGTGTCATATCTATGAAATTATATCTTCCTGAATCTAAGGTTGTGAAAATTTACACCAGTGCTTTCTTCTAAGAGTTTTATATTTTTAGCTCTTGCATTCAGGTCTTTGATAACATTTGAACTAAATTTCTGTATATGGTGTGAGATAGGGATCCAATTTCATTTTTTTCAGTATATGGTCATCCAATTGTCACAGCACCATTTGTTGAAAAAAAAAAACTGTCCTTTCCACACTGAACTGTCTTAGCAACGTTGTCAAAAATCAATGGGCTATAAATGTGAAATTTCATTTCTGGGTTCTCAATTCTATTCTTTTGGTTTATATAGCTCTCCTTATGCCATGATCACACAGATGCTATTGCTTTTGTTTTGCAGTAATTATTGAAATCAGGAAATACGAGTCATAACTTTGTTATTTATTAATATTGGTTTTGTTCTTCTGGGTCTCTTGAGTCTCCTTATTAATTTTAGAATCCGTTTGTTGATTTTGGAAAGAAACTAGGTGGGATTCTAATGGGGATTGCATTGAGTCTGTTGACCAATTTAGGAAGTAGTGCTATCATATTTGAAGTTTTTTATTTAAATTCCAGTTAGTTAACATATGGTGTAATATTAGTTTCGGGTGTGCAATTTAGTAGATTCAACACTAACAGACAACATCAGGTGCTCAATACAAGTGTACTCCTTAATCCCCATGATCTATTTCACCCATCTTCCCACCCACTGGACTTCAAGTTATACTACAAAGCTGTAACAATCAAGGCGGTATGGTACTGGCACAAAAATAGACACATGGATCAAAAAACGGAATAGTTCTTTAAATACTATTGTATTTAGAAACAAATGCACAACTGTGTGGTCAATTAATCTTTGACAAAGCAGGAAAGACTATCCAATGGAAAAAAAAAGCCTCTTCATCAAATGATGTTGGGAAAAGCGGACAGTAACATGCAAAAGAATGAAACTGGTCCACTTTCGTACACCATACACAAAAATAAATTAAAAATGAATTAAAGAAATAAATGTGAGATAGGAAACCATTAAAATCCTAGAGAACAGAGGCAGTAACCTCTTTGAAATTGGCCACAGCAACTTCTTACTAGATATGTCTCCTGAGGCAAGGGAAACAAAGGCAGAAATAAATTATCAGGATTTCATCAAAATGAAAAGCTTTGGCACAACGATGGAAACAACAATGAAACTGAAAGGAAACCCATAGAGTGAAATAAGATATTTACAAACGATGTATTTCATAAAAAGTTAGCATACAAAATATATAAAGAACTTCTAAAACTCAACACCTGAAACACAAATAATCCAATTAAAAAATGGGTAGAAGACACGAATAGACATTTTTTCCAAAGAAGATATCCAGATGGCCAACAGACTCATGAAAAGGTGCTCCACATCACTCACCATCAGGGAAATGTAAATAAATACTGCAATGAGATACCTCCTCACAGCAGTCAGAATGGCCAAAATTAACAACACAAGAAAAAACAGATGTTGACGAAGATGTGGAGAAAAGGGGACCCTCTTGCCCTGCTGGTGGGAATGCAAACTGGTGCAGCCACTCTGGGAAACAGTATGGAGTTCTTCAGAAAGTTAAAAATAGAACCACCCTATGACCCAGCAATTGCAACACTATGTATTTACTCAAAGAATACCAAAATACTAATCAGAAGGGAGACATGCACCCCGATGTTTATAGCAGAATTACCTACAAAAGCCAAATTATGGGAGTGGTGCTATCTTAACAATATTAAATTGCCTGACCCACTAGCATGGGATGTCTTTTAATTTATTTGGATCGCCTTTAATTTCTATTAACAACGCTTTGCCTTTCCATAGTGAAAATTATGTACTTATTTTGTTAAATTCATTCCTAAGTATTTTTCAAATTCTATTTTATTTATTTATTTATTTTTAAGCTTTTATTTATTTATTTTGAGAAAGAGAGAAAGAGAGAATGAGTGGGGAAAGGGAAAGAGAGAGGAAGAGAGAGAGGGAAAGAGAGAGAATCCCAAACAGGCTCCATGCACTGGAAGTGTAGAGCCTGATGCAGGGCTTGAACCCAAGAACTGTCACGTGAGCTGAAACCAAGAGACGGGCACTCAACTGACTGAGCCACCCAGGCACCCTCAAATTTTACTTTACATGATATTGTTTACTTCATTTCATTTTTTAGATAGTGAATTTCAAGTGAACAAAAATACAATTTATTTTTGTGAGTTGACCTTTTGTCCTATAAACTTGCTGAACTTGTTTATTAGCTCTAATTTTTTTTTTCTTAAATCGAGATAAAACTGACATTTAACATTAGTTTAAAATGTACAGCATAATGGTTTCATAGCTGAAATGATCACCACAATAAGTCTAGTTAAGAGCCATGGCCACACATAGTTATAACTGTTTTCTTATGATGAGAACTTTTACTCTGTTAGCAATTTCCAAATATGCAGTACCGTATAATTAACTACAGTTACCATGTTGTACGTTTCTAATAGTTTTAGTGTGTGTACGTGTATTTAATTTTCTGTAGATACTATCATACCACCTGCCAAGAGTTAGTTTTAGTACTTCCTTTTCATTCTAACTGCATTTTAATTTTACTTTATTGACTTTTCTTGCCTAATTGCCAGTACAATGTTGAATGTAAGTGGTGAAAGTGGTTATCGAAGTCTTTTTCCTTTTCTTTCAAGAGGGAGCATTCAGTCTTCACCATTAAGTATGATGTCAGCTGTGAGATTTTTACACCTGACCTTTAACAGGTTAAGAAATTTCTTCTTCTAAGTTTGCTAAAAATTTTGTTTATCATGAAAGAGTACTGGATTTTGTTAAATGCTTTCTCTAAGTGTATTGAAATACCTTTAAAAAAGCTGACTTGGTGTATTTACATCAATTGGTTTGGGGATGTTAGATCAACCTTGCATTCCTAAAATAAATCCCCTTGGTCATATTACATAACCCCCTTAACTGTTGCTGGAATCACTTGTTAGTAGTTTGTTGAGAATTTTTACATCTATACCCATGAGAGATATTAGTCTCTAGTTTTCTCTTCTTGTAATTTCTTTGTAATCAGTGTTTGACCTATGAGAGCAATACTGGCCTCATGGAATTTGTTAGAAATTGTTTGCCTTTTTTATTTTTGGAAAGAGTTTGTGAAGAATTGTTACTACTTCTCAAGAAATGTTTGGTAGAATTTACCCGTGACACCAGCTTGAACTTTTCTTAATCGGAGGTTTACTGATTCAATTTCCTTAATGTTTGTCCATTTGTCCATATTTTCTGCAATTCTTGAATCAGTTTCAGTAGCTTGTGTCTTCCTAGGAATTTTCCATTTTTTATCTAGGCTATCAAATTTATTGTCATACATTTACTTATCATATTCCCTCAAGATCCTTTTTTATTTTTGTTATTTTGGTAGTAATGTCTCCTTTCTCAGTTTTGACTTTATTAATTTGAAAGTTCTTTTCTTCTTGTTGAGCCTAATTAAAGGTTTGTTGATCTTGGGGTGCCTGGGTGGCTCAGTCAGTTAAGCATCCGACTTCAGCTCAGGTCATGATCTCACAGTTCATGGGTTCGAGCCTCTTATTGGGCTCTGTGCTGACAGCTCAGAGCCTGGAGCCTGTTTTGTATTCTTTGTCTCCCTCTCTCTCTGCCCCTCCCCGCTCATGCTCTGTCTCTCTCTCTCTCTCTCTCTCTCTCAAAAATAAATCAACATTAAAAAAAACACTAAAAAAAAAAAATAAAGGTTTGTCGATCTTTTCAGATAACTAATTTTGGTTTTTTAAATGTTTGTTATAAATTTTCTATTCTTTCATTCAATTTTCTAACTTTTAGTATAGTATATTAATTATATATTTCCTTCAACTTGCCTTAGATGTAGTTCCCTCAGTTGGAAAGTTATGTTATTGATTTGAGATCTTTCTTATTTTTTTAATGTAGGTGTTTACACCTATAACTTTCCTTCTAAGCACTGCTTTGGGTGCATGTATATTTATTATTATATCACCAGGATGGCTTTACCTCTTTATCATTTTGTAATAACTTCTTTGTCTCTTATTACAGTTTTTAAAGTGTATTGGGTGATTGAAGTATAGCTCTGGTTGTTTTGTTTTTAAGTTTTTATTTTCAGCGAATATCTTTTTCCATTTCTTCATTTTGAGCCTATGTGTGTTTTTACACAGAAGGGAGTCTCTAATAGACAGTATATAGTTGTGAAGTGCTTTTTTCCTTTTTTTTTTTTATTTTTTTTTAACGTTTATTTATTTTTGAGACAGAGAGAGACAGAGCATGAACGGGGGAGGGTCAGAGAGAGAGGGACACACAGAATTCGAAACAGGCCCCAGGCTCTGAGCTGTCAGCACAGAGCCCGATGTGGGGCTCAAACTCATGGACCATGAGATCATGACCTGAGCTGAAGTTGGACGCTTAACCGACCAAGCCACCCAGGTGCCCCAAGTTGTGATGTGCTTTTTAAAAATCTATTCAGCCATTCTATATGATTTTGATTGGAGAATTTAATCTATTGCATTTAAAATAATTATTTAAAGGTAAGGGCTTACTAATGCCTTCTTATTAGTTATTTTCTGGCCTCTTGTATTCCCTTGTTGTTCCTTTCTTTCTGTCTTACTGTTTATCTTCATGAATTGATGATTTTCTGTAATTGCAGGCTTTGATTTCCTGTTTTGTATCTCCTGTAGGTTTTGCTTTGTGGTTACCATGAGGCTGACATAATTATGTAAGTTTATTTTAAGCCGATGACAACCTAACTTTGATCACATTCAAAACCTTTACTTTGTTTTTCTTCACTACCACTTTTTTTTTTTTTTTTGCTTTTGATGTCACAATTCACTTGGTTTTCTATTGTGTATAAAATAAAAAAAATTATTATAGCTCTATTTGTTTGAATACTTTTGTTTGAATACTTTACCCTTAGGTGAATAATACACCACCATATGACAATATTAGAGTGTTCTGAATTTGAATATCTCCTTACTTTTATAAGTCCGTCTTACGTTTTTATTAGTTTTCATGTTACTAATCAGCTTTTCTTGTAAGGCTGGTCTAGTGATGATGACCTCCCTTAGTTTTTGTTTGTCTGGAAAAATCTATCCCTCCTTCACTTCTGAAGGACAACCTTTGCTGGGTAAAGTGTTCTCGGTTGGCAGGTTTTTGTCTTTGTTTTTGTTTTCAGCACTTTGAATATATCATCCTACTCCCTACCTTCCTCAGTGCATCCAACCTCAGATTTTTTGATCCAGCTGGAACTTCTTCACTGGACTCCTGAGCTTCCACAAAGGCTCTCTTATCTATGGGTGATTTTCTAAATCAGTGTGCTTTGGAAGGATGATGGTAAGAAACTCAAACGCAATCATTGTGATCTTAACACGTTATTGTTAGCTGTAGGCATCATGCTGTATAGTAGACTTCTAGACCTCATTCACCTTGTGTAATTGAAACTTAGTACCCTTTGACTAATGCCTCTCATTATCCTTGCCTCCAGTGCTTGGAGATAATCATTTTACTGTCTACTTCCATGATTTTGACTATTTTAGAGTCTTCATATAAGTGGCATCATGTAATATTTGTCCTGTAGCCAGCTTATTTACTTAGCATAATGTCCTTTTGTTCATTTATGTTATTGCACATGGCGGGATTTCCTTCTTTTTTAAAGCTGAAAATATTCCAGTGTAACTATGTACCACATTCTCTTTATCCATTTGTCCATCAGACATTCAGATTGCTTTGAGGTCTTGGTTATTGTGAATAATGCTGCAATAAACATGGGAGTGAAAATATATTTTTGAGATCCTGATTTAAGTTCCTTGAGATATATAGCCAGAAGAGGCTTTGCTGGATCATATGGTAGTTCTATTTTTAATTTTTAAAGGGACCTCTTTACTGTTTTCCACAGTGGCTGCACTAATTTACATTCCCACTAACACTTACAATAGCATAAGAAAGAATAAAATACTTGAGAATTTTAACCCAGGAGATGAAGACTTGTACATTGCAAACTACAAAACACGTGAAAAAAATTAACACGGACAAAAATAAATGGAAAGATATCCCATGCTTATGTTTGGAGGAATTAATATTGCTAAAATATTCATGCTATCTACAGGGATCTGCAGATCCAATGTAATTTCTACCAAAACCCCAATGGCATATTTTAGAAATAGAAAATAAATAATCTTAACATTGATATGAGAAAAAGATCTTGAAAAGGAAAGGGATTTTTAGCAAGGCGAATACAGAGCTTATGGCCTTATACTTACTAAGTTTAAAATATATTACAAAGATACACTAATTAAAACTGTTTAATCCTGGCATAAAAGTAGACATATAGATCAGTGGAACAGAATGAATAACTTAGAAATAAGTTCACACATATGTTGTCAACCAATCTTCAACACAGATGCCAAAAATACTTAATGAGAAAATAGACTTCACTAAATGGCATTGGAAGACTAGATATCCACATGCAAAAGAACGAAATTATATTATTACTTTGCACCATATAATGGATTACAGAGTTCAACATAAGACCCGGAACAATAAAGAACCAGAAGAAAGCACGGCGGAAACCTTTTTGGCATTGGTCTTGGCAATAATCTCTTGGATATGCACTAAAAGCAAAAGTTGACAAGTGGGACTATCTCAAAGTGAAGACTTTCAGAGGAAAGGAAGCAATCAACAAAATGAAAAGGCAACCCACAGAATGGGAGAAAATACTTTCAAACCATGTGTCTGTTAAAGGGTTGATATCTAAAATACGTAAGAAACTCCTACAATACAATAGGGAAAAAACGCTTCAATTTAAAGATGGGCAGGGGCACCTGGGTGGCTCAGTCGGTTGGGCTCCGACTTCGGCTCAGGTCACTATCTCACGGGTCGTGAGTCTGAGCCCCTCGTCGGGCTCTGTGCTGACAGCTCGGAGCCTGGAGCCTGCTTCGGATTCTGTGTCTCTCCCTCTCGTTGCCCCTCCCCTGCTCACGCTCTGTGTCTCTCTGTCTCTCAATAATCAATAAACATTAAAAAAAAATTAAAAGAATAAAAAAGAAAATGAGGGGAGAGGGAAGACAGTAGAAGAACTGAAGACTGAAGAGTAAATTGTTCCAGAAACCAGAAAAACCTACCACTTCCCACAGGACAACTGCTTAGGTAAGGCTTTATCCTTTCCTGGGAAAAGAAGAGATTCATTAAAAGAAAACCCTTCTTAGATTCTATTTATGCCAGCCCTGGGATAGTTGATGAATGACGTGAAAAATGTAACACCTGAAGTTAGTTATTCCCTTTGCACCCCCAGCTATGCACCCCCAACTATGCACAAGGCCCACTCAATACTACTCTTGAAGAAATATGGGCAAGAGGAACCATAAATGTGGGGGCAGACATTTTATCGTCCCAAGGCAATGATAGCACAATATCAGAATTCCAAAGGTGCCTTTCTGTTTCCACATCTCATAGCTGTCCCAGAATGCCTCCTACCCGAGGCCAAAGCTATTTCCTTACACACTGTTTCAAAACAGTCCTCTGTTACCCGGGGATTTTTTTGTCTCAGTTTTTCTCTCCTTGAAGGTATTTTTTTGTCTCAAATTTGTATTGGATCAATCTTGGAGGAGGAAGCCAACAGTCATTTCTATTCTACATCTGGAAACAAAACTCCACACATCTGAAAAACGTCATTGTTTTGAATCATGAAAACAGCAACAGTTGGTATGCAATATTTGATTTTTTATATTTATGGAAACATCACATTTATGAACTGGTTTGATGGTCATAGCAGTCTTATAAAATAGCTAAATTATCAATATTCCTGTTGTACACACAAGAAAACTGAGGCTTAAAAAAGCTGAATGATTTGCCCCAAATCCCATACTTAGCTATTCATGCCTAATGACTTATTCCTCAGAAAACATTTTTCTCAGTGACTGAATCTCTGATGTTTATCTCCCAAGTATTCACAAAATCCCTGTCATTCTCCTCATGACTTCAACTATAAATACTCTCATTTTCATCTGATGCCAGGGTCTCTTCATTTGAAGTAATTAAAGAAAGTAGGTCCTAGATGGTAAGACTTTGAAACTCATGCACCCTAGTGGGATTCAGCCAAAGGTCCTAGTTTTTATTTCATTTTATTAATGAAATATTAATATATAGATTCATATCGGTTCCACATGTGAAGAGCTTGGAAGTCACCTGCTCAGTCTTAACAAGTAGAAAGATGAACAGGCTCAAAATTTAATAACTCTTCCTGAATCCATAAAGGAAGGAAGGGGACAGGGCAAGCTGCTGGTTCTCACATTAGAGAGACAGATGAATACAGGGTGTCATGGTGGACCAGAGCAGAGCCTCAAGAGCAGAAACCTCCATGGGAACTGATATCAAAGTAGGGAAACCTCAACTGTAATTGATGAACTGCTGGGGTCTCAGGGCAGACAAGTCTGAGAGGTAAAACTTTAGGGTCATCCAGTCATAGAAAACCCCACAATTCGGGGGAGAGGGGTGGAGGGAAGGAGCCATTTTGTAATACACCAGAGCATTCTATTTTTCTCAACAAGGCCACCTTCAAGGGAGGTGAGTTAACCAAAGCCTAACCTGCTGGGGTGTTATCACAGCCTCAGTGACCTGGGAGAAGGGTAATAGCCAACTCGGCCAACCCTAGCCATTCTGTCCTACCTAAGTGGGGAGGAAAAAACCCTGAGAGACATTCGTGAAGTTCCCAGTCCTGAGACAAAGGCTCACTGAAAGACTGAGATCTAACCATAGGATTGTAGAATGCTTCCCCTTCTCCAGCATCCCCACCATCAGATTACTGAAGACCAATTTACAACAGTTCATTTTACCCACACATCATTTGGACTATAAAGAAACAAATCACAAGGTATGCCAAAAGGGGGGAAAAACCCCACAATTTGAAGAGTCGAGGTGAACATCAGAACCAGGCACGATGGGAATTGTCAGATTGAGAATCACTATACTAGAAATCTTCAGACCTGCAGGAGATTTAAAATTCCAACTCTTGTTATAACCTTTTAAAAGACTGTGAACTTATTATAAAAATGCACATGAATGAAGCTTTTTTCTATCTTTTATTTATTTTTGAGAGCAAGGGAGACAGAGCGCAAGCGGGGCAGGGAAGGCAGAGAGAGAGGGAGACAAAATCCAAAACAGGTTCCAGGCTCTGAGCTGTCAGCACAGAGCCCGACACGGGGCTTGAACTCACAGACCGCGAGGTCATGACCTGAGCCGAAGTTGGACGCTTAACTGACTGAGCCACCCAGGTGTCCCCATGAATGAAGTTTTAATATACTGTATGATGGATGGGTGAGGCTGCCCATTGTACCCATTTCTTTCTTTAAATTCTCAGGCGTAGTTTGGCGGTGCAAGGACTCTGTGACATTAACAAATTCAATAAAAAGTAAATATGTGGAAAAGATAAATGAAACAACTGTGATTAATATGCTAAGAGCTCTAGCATGCAAAAATAGATACACAATGTAAGCAGAAAAATGGAAATCCTAAGAAAGAACCGAAAGAAAATGCTAGGGATAAAAAACATTGTAACAGAGGTGAAGAATGCCTTTGATGGGCTCATTAGTAGACTGGACATGGCCGAAGAAAGAATTTCAGAGCTAAAGGATTTATCAAAAGAATCCTTGAAAACTGAAAATCAAAGAACAAAGACTGAAACACACACACACACACACACACACACACACACACACACATCCAGAACAGAATATTCAAGGACTGGGGGCCAACTACAAAAGGTGTAACGTATATGTAAAGGGAATACTGGAAAAAGAGAGGAAGAAACAGAAGAAATAGTTGAAACAATAATGACTGAGAATTTCCTCCAAATCAATGTCAGACATCACACCACAGATCAAGGAAGCTCAAAGAATACCAGGCAGAATAAATGCCAAAACAAAACAAAACAAAACAAGAAGGAAATAAAACAAAACCAAAACACTACCTAGACATAGATTTTTCAAACTACAGAAAATCAAAGATAAAACAAAACAAAAACAAACAACAACAACAACAACAACAAAACACATGAAAAAACCTGAAATAAGCTAAAGGCAAAAAAATGCCTTACTTTAGAGAAACAAGGGTTAGAATTACAACTGACTTCTCAGAAACCATGAGACCAAGAGGAGATTGGGATGAAATATTTACAATGTTGAACGAAAATAAAACATCAACCTAGAATTCTGTATCTTGTGAAATACAAAGTGAAGGAAAAAATGAAGGCTTTCTCTGATGAACAAAAATTGAGGGAATCTGTTGCCAATAGACCTGCTTTTAAAGAATAGGAAATAATATAAGTCAGAAGCCCAGATCCACGTAGAGTAAGGAAGAGCATAGAAGGAATAAGTGAAGGTAAAAGAAAATCTTTTTTATTTTTTCTTATTCTTAACTGAGTTAACATATAAGCATGCTTTTCAAAATAATACTGTCAGCATCAGTAATGTAAATGTAAATAATAACATACACTGCCATAATGCAAATGTATTTGATTATGTGTACACACACATATATACACAATATATGCTTATGAATGCTTATATATCAGTTAAATGAATGGCGGTAATGACAATGATACAAGGGATGGGAAGGAGAAATTTGGATGATTTTGGCCTTATAATGTCCTTATATTACCTGTGAAATTTTACAGTGTTATTTGAAAGTGGACCCAGGTCAGCTGTCAATGTATATGCAAACTCCTAGGCAACCATCAAAGAAAAGTAAAAAACAAACAAACAAAATATGTGCTTAGCATTGATATGCTAAGAAAGGAGATAAAATGTAATAATAGATAATACTCGACTAAAACCACAAAAGGCAAACAAAGAGTGGAAGACAAAAATAAAAACAAGTGACAAGGGCAGCATAAACAGTAACAAATATGGCAGATATTAATATAACCATATTGAAACCATTCAAAGTGACTACTTTGAATGTCAAAGGTTTGAATGCACCAATTAAAAGACAGAGATTGTCACAGTGGATCAAAAAACATGACCCAACTATAGGCTGTCTATAAGAAATACACTTTAAATATAAAGACATATAGATTAAAAGTAAATGGACGAAAAAAATAGACCATGCTAACACTGACCAAAAGAAAGCAGACATAGTTGTATTAGACAGAACAGAATTCAAAGCAAGGATACTTATTAGGAATAAAGACATTGCATAATGATAAAGGGATCAATTCTCCAAGAAGATATCACAGTACTTACTATGTATGCACCTACTGGCAGGTTGTCAAACTCCATAGGCAGAAACTAATAGGATTACAAGGAGGAATTGATGAAAACACTATCACATTTGGTGACTTCAGTACTCCAATATCAGAAGTGAACAGATCCAGCAGGCAGAAAAGTCGTTTCAAGTAATCTTTTATTTTAGAAAACTTTCGTGAATGGGGCGCCTGGGCTGCTCAGTCACGTAAGCATCTGACTTCAGCTCAGGTCACGAACTCGGGATTTGTGGGTTTGAGCCTTGCATCGGGTTCTGTGCTAATAGCTCAGAGCCTGGAGCCTGCTTCGGATTCTGTGTCTCCCTCTCTCTCTGTTCCTACCCAGTCACACTTTGTCTCCCTCTCTTTCTCAAAAATAAATAGAGGTTAAAAATTAAAAAATAAATATTAAAAAAGTAAACTTTCTTGAATTATACATATATTTTTAATCCTTTTCCCATTTTCATTTCTTGGTTTTCTTCTTCCAGGACTACTGTTATATGTATTTTGGATTTTCTTTGCCTGTTTGCTATTTCTTTCATGTTTTCAAATTCTTTTTATCTCTTTGTTTACATCATTCTGACTTAAAAAGTTTATTAATTTTTATACCATAGGTCTCTTGAGGCATTATCTGTTGTATTCATTCTTGTGTTTTAAAATTCACTGTCTCTGAACGTCATTTTTATCTTTCCTTTTAATTTTTTTCTGAATTTGATCATCTTTTTGAATCTTCTTTTTCTTAGATTAAGTCATCTCTGAGTTTGTCAAATTTGTATTATTCACTCACAGCATCTAAAATTTCCTTAATTTATCTAATTTTAATATACTAATTTTCACCTGATTAAAAAATTTTTTTCATGTTTATTTATTTTTGAGAGAGACAGAGACAGAATGCCAGTGGGTTAGGGGCAGAGAGAGAGGGAGACACAGAATCCAAAGCAGGCTCCAGGCTGCGAGCTGTCAGCACAGAGCCCGACGCGGGGCTCGAACTCACAAGCCGTGAGATCATGACCTGAACTGAAGTCAAATGCTCAACCGACTGAGCCACCCAGGTGCCCCTTCACCTGATTTTTTAATATGTCTTCCTGGTATGTCCACCATTGTCTGTTCCTTATTATCTTTTTTTTTTTTTTAATATTTTTTTTTAACGTTTATTTATTTTGGAGACAGAGAGAGACAGAGCATGAACGGGGGAGGGTCAGAGAGAGAGGGACACACAGAATCCGAAACAGGCTCCAGGCTCTGAGCTGTCAGCACAGAGCCCGACGCGGGGCTCGAACTCACAGACCGCGAGATCATGACCTGAGCCGAAGTCAGCCGCTTAACCGACTGAGCCACCCAGGCGCCCCCCTTATTATCTTTTAAGGTAGAATAACTGTGTGTAGAATTTGGCAGCCATCCTTTTCTATTATTCCATTTTTAGACGGATTCTTTTTCCTTCAATATTTTGATGGTAGGTCAGGATAGGCATAGCTTATTCAGCTTCATGGTTCTAGAGAATCATCTTTTGTTGTTTTCACGAAGAAATAAGAATATATGCCTCATTCTGAAATCTCCCTCCCCTGTTCTTCCACTCCTTTTATCTCGACATCTATTTCTGTTTTGTCTTTACTATCCCTGTCCCTCTTCAACTAGTATTGTATTTCTAAAAGTTTCTGTTCAATGTGAATGTTCTTCTTGGTAGGGATTATCAGTTTCTTGGTGCCAAAGTTCGGAACCCAAGCACAACAAAGACATTCCTTAGCGGCGGACATGTCCAGTTCACAGTTCTTTGTATCTAATGTTCTACTAAAAGAAACCAGGTGTCTTGGAAGAAATGGATTATTCTAAAAATAAGGCAAAATAGGTATAAAATAAGGCTGTCATGTCTGAAAGTAAAGAAGTATTTAAAAAAGAAAACGTAGGGTGCCTGGGTGGCTCAGTTTGCTAAGCGTCCGACTCTTGGTTTCGGCTCAGATCGTGATCTCAGGGTTTGTGAGTTCGAGCCCCACATTGGGCTCCATGTTGACAGTAAGGAGCCTGCTCGGGATTCTGTCTCTCCCTTTCTCGCCCCCTCCCCTGCCTGGTCACCTATGGGACACTCTCAGCATCTAAAATAATGAAGTACAGGAATAAATGGCAAACCATTGGAAAACAACAATTTATGAGTTCATACAAATAATAAGTGGCAACTAACTAGCACAGAGAAGAAGGTTTTGCTTACAGATGAAAATCGGAAGTTGTTTCATAAATACATACAGTGAGACCATAAATATTTTGCAATTATCATAGTAAAGATTAAATCAGGCAAGTATTAAAACTGATGCTACATCAAAGAGGAAATTTTGATAAGGATTGGGATATTTATATCATTTCAAAATTTCCCTTCACAGATTACCTATTAGTTTCAAGGAAAAATGTAATAATTATACAGTCGTCCATTCTCAGCTGAGCTACTGAAGTATACACCCCCCCCAAAAAGTACTAATTATAAAGAAAAGAAATCAGAAAGCATTTTGACCAGATCATTATAAAAATTAATATTGCAGGGGTGCCTGGGTGGCTCAGTAGGTTGGGTGGCCGGCTTCGGCTCGGGTCATGATCCTGTGGCTCATGAGTTTGAGCCCTGCGTCAGGCTCTGGGCTGACAGCTCAGAGCCTGGAGCCTGTTTTGGATTCTGTGTCTCCCTCTCTCTCTCTCTGCTCCTCCCCCACTTGTGCTCTCTCTCTCTCTCTCCTAAAAATAAATAAACATTAAAAAATTAATATTCCAAAGTGAGAATTAAATGAATATTGTATGCCTCAGTTATGAAGAAGGCACAACGGCATCTCTTTTGCATTACTCTGCCCTAGAACATATAACATGAATATAATCATAAGGAAGCATCAGACAAACCCAACATGAAGTGTGTTTTATTAAAACAAAAAAAAAATGGGGACTATAGTTTTAAAAAATGTTAATTGCATACAAGGCAAAGCATGATTGTGGAACGTACACGTTAAAGGAATATGGAGAACTTTGACAAATACATGGAGTACATGATCCCTCTGGATTTTCTACTGAAAAGGAAAAAGTGCCATAAGGATGTTAATGATATCAATTGAAAAAAAATGGAATATGGATGATTGAGTAAATGGAAACATTTTACCACTGTAAAATTTGCTGCATTTATTGTTTTATTTCTTTATCTTTTTCTTTTTTTTTTTTTACATTATTTATTATTGAGAGGCAGAGAGACACAGAGAACGAGGGGGGAGGAGCAGAGAGAGGGGGGACACAGAATCCCAAGCACTTTCCAGACTCAGAGCCGTCAGCACAGAGCCCGATGCGGAGCTCGAACTCACAAACTGCGAGATCATGACCTGAGCCGACGTTGGACGCCCAACCGACAGAGCCACCCAAGGCGCTCCTTGTTTTATTTCTTTTTAAAGTTTATCTATTTTGACAGAGAGCATGCATGAGTGGGGGAGGGGCAGGGAGAGAGAGAGAGAGAGAGAGAGAGAGAATCCCAAGCAGGCTCCACACTGTCAGCCACAGAGCCCTCTGTGGGGCTAAATCCCACAGACGGGGAGATCACGACTTGAGCTTAAATCAGAAGTCGGAGGCTTAACCCGCTGAGCCACCCATGCGCCCCTCAAATTTACTGCACTTAATGCCTATACTGCAGTTTTATAATATCATATGCCTATTATTAAAAAAATACACACGAACTAACTTAAAAGCAATTGGCCATGAAGTATATAACTTACCCTTAGTTGGTTCAGAAGAGGATATATCATGTGTGTATATGTAAGTAGAGGCACATCTCCGCAACTGAAAATAAATATGGAGGACAGAGAATAAACGAACGTGGTAAACATAAGATGAAATGCTAAGGATAGATGAATGTGGGCAAAAGGTGTCCTTGGTACAATTTTTTAAAACTCTTCATTGCATTCAAAATGATCTCTCAGTGAAGAGTTTAAAATTGAAAACAGAACAAGAGTTCATAGTCCAAACACCCTCAGCACTCTCAGACCTTACCCCAGCGGGCTTCAGATGGAGACCATGGTGGTACTGAGCCCAATTCACCCAACATTCTTAGATTGCTATTCAGGGCTCTCCAGTGGTAATTTGGAGCTTTCCTGCTCTTTTTTTTTTTTTAAATTAATGTTTATTTGTTTTTGAGCGCGCACGCGACAGAGAGAGAAGAGAGAGGGAGACAACATGCGAGCAGGGGAGGGGCAAAGAGAGAGGGAGACACAGAATCTGAGGCAGACTTCAGGCTCTGAGCTGTCAGCACAGAGCCCGACGCGGGCTGTGAAATCGTGACCTGAGCCGAAGTTGGACGCTTAACCGACTGAGCCACCCAGGAGTCCCTCCTATTCTTTTCTTTGTAAGTTCTTTATTTATTTTTATTTATTTATTTATTTTGAGAGAGAGAGAGAGAGAGAGCACAAGTGTGGGAGGGCAGTGTGAGAGGAAGAGAGAGAATCCCAAGCAGGCTCTGCAAAGTCTGTCAGTGCAAAGCCAGGCCCAGGGCTCGAACTCACAAACCAGGAGATCATCACCTGAGCTGAAATCAGACACTTAACGTAATGAGCCACCCAAGCACCCCTGCGGTCTTCCTATTCTTAGATAGGTCAGCTTCTGCCTCTCTCACCTTCCTTCTACAAAGATGCTGATATCATTTGATTCTATTGGTGCTTTGTTTCCACGTATTTTTAACAGATGCATACTATTCTAAGAAATAAATGATCACAATTTTATTAACTACTTTCATATTTTGGGTCAATTATGTTAGCTCTGATTCTTCCTGTCATAAATAGGAAATGTGTGTTGAAAATAGTTTTTTGCCTGGGTTTTTGAATATTACTTAAAAGTTTTGGAGTTTTAATGGCCAGATTGATAAATATGAAAATCTTTTCTAAAAACAGACATAGTATATATTGCCATACCTTTTTTAAAAGGTCAGTAGTTTTGCACATACTAGTGGGATACAACTTAAGGGCACAAACTGCGTTAAGGCCCATTAAAAAATGTGTTCACTGTTTCTACCAATCATATTTTGGATGGTCACGTTGGCATTGTCATTCTGAGACAGGGCTGAGGGTAATGTGAAACAAAGCACTAAGTCAATAAGAACATGATATTCTAATCCTATCATCCTTAGTCATCTTGAAAATCAGAGTTCTCCATAGGAGAAAAAAGAAACAGAGGTTAGTTAAAAATGCTGTAGTCCTGAATTTGAATAGGAAGTATTAGTATGAACTCATAGCATATCTTTAAGATAAAACATATTCTCAGTTTTGTCCACTGAAAAGACCTAGAAACAATAATTAACCCATAAGAATAACTCCAAGCTCCGAGATTGTGTTCTCCACACACAGTTATCCACTCAATGGAATCTGGTCTTCTTGCAGAAACTCCTGGTTCCATGACACAGGCAGGAAACAGACAAGATGATCTTAGAACATCCTGTCATACCAGATAACCAGGAAACTGTCAAAGGCTACCAGGTTCATATCCAAATAACTAAAGTGACTTCAATGTGAAACTTTTCCTCTGGCAAAAGGAGAAGAAATGTGAGAATCATAGAGAATAGCTACAATTAAGGGCATGTGGGTGGCTCTGTCAGTTAAGCCTCCAACTTTAGCTCAGGTCATGATCTCCCGGTCCATGGGTTCAAGCCCCGCATTGGGCTCTGTGCTGACAACTCAGAGCCTGGAGCCTGCTTCTGATTCTGTGTCTCCCTCTCTCTCTGCCCCTCCCCCTCTCATGCTCTCTCTCTGTCTCAAAAGTAAATAAACATTAAAAAAATTTTAAGAAAAGAGTGGCTACAA
Organism: Panthera leo; assembly: GCF_018350215.1. Lineage (NCBI taxonomy): Eukaryota > Metazoa > Chordata > Mammalia > Carnivora > Felidae > Panthera > Panthera leo. The sequence continues at coordinate 13,730,031 of NC_056684.1, read as the reverse complement.
TTAATGTAAACCTATAAAAGATGTTTGAATCTTTGAGTTTATGCTAAAAAAGGATGCTTTGGGAAATCATCATGGCAAACTTCTAGAGATCCATCTCATTATTTGAAAATTGGTTAGCAGAAGGAATGAATCAAGCATTTAGATTGCCTTCCTTATAAGAATTATAGCACCGGGGCGCCTGGGTGGCTCGTCAGTTGAGCGTCCGACTTCGGCTCAGGTCATGATCTCACAGTCTGTGGGTTCATGCCCCGCGTTGGGCTCTGTGCTGACAGCTCAGAGCCTGGAGCCTGCTTCTGATTCTGTGTCTCCCTCTCTCTCTGGCTCTCCCTGCTCATGTTCTGTCTCTCTCTGTCGCAAAAATAAATAAAAACATTAAAAAAAATTTAAAAAAAAGAATTATAGCACCAAATAATCCAATATTTGATTAAGGAGAATGATTATTTATGGAGGTATTCCAGATAATAAATGAAAGAAAAATGACAGAATATCTCCATTTTACAACTCATGAGAAACTTATGGTTCTAGGTATGAAAACGTTTTTGGCTTTACTATTACATTAAGATAGATAAACAGTTTGTGGCCTCTGATGGCAGAATGGGAAATCTATAATGAATGAATTTGACCAGAAATGAAAGAGGGACAGGGGAAAGAGAGAGGGATGGGTGAAGGAAGGAAGGAAGGAAGGAAGGAAGCAGAAAAGAAAAGAGAAAGAAAGAGAAGGGAGGGAGAAAAGGAGGAAAAGAAAGAGAACGAATGAAGGAATGAAGGAAGGAAGGAAGGAAAGAAGGAAGGAAGGAAGGAAAGAAGGGAAAGAGAGGGAAGAACGAAGGGGAGAAAGAAGGAACAAGGGAAGGGCAAGCTTGAATTTGGTCAAGACCCCAGATCCAAACTCTAATTCTCTAATTACAGGAAATAGAGAAAACAAAGAAACATACTAAATTCTCTGGCAAGTATGCAATCAGGAAAATCCCGATTTCTAGAAACTATAGTAGCAATTTCTTTGTCATATTTCATGAGGAAAGGAAGAAGCAGTGCAAGAGAGATGAACAGGGAACATCAACCACTCTCATGTGTTAACTTTCTATAGATCCCTATTTTTTTAAAAAATGGCTACAAATTGTTGACATGATATTCATGAATTAATTATAAATTTGTACAGTGCCAACATATTCGGCAATATTGATATTATTCTTAAAAGACTTAGATGTGATAATTGTGTAACGGTTATGTTAAAATCATCTTTACCTATTAAAGATATGCCCGGGATTTGCTTCAAAGTAGAAAAGGGTAAGGGGGTAACCTGGGTGAGAGTGAGAAGAAGTGATTGGTTGGTGATTCTTAAAGCTGAATCGGGAGAACCCAGTAGTTTATTGTGGTATTTGGTCCACCTGTTGTGTTTGGAAAAAAAAAAAAAAAAGAAGCAGTATACACATGTAATTTAAAAATATCAAAAGGGAGGTGGGGGGGGCGCCTGGGTGGCTCAGTCGGTTGAGCGGCCGACTTCGGCTCAGGTCGTGATCTCGCGGTCTGTGGGTTCGAGCCCCGTGTCGGGCTCTGTGCTGACAGCTCAGAGCCTGGAACCTGCTTCTGATTCTGTGTCTCCCTCTCTCTCTGACCCTCCCCCGTTCATGCTCTGCCTCTCTCTGCCTCAAAAATAAAATAAAAGTTAAAAAAAAATAAAAAAAATAAAAAAATATATCAAAAGGGAAGATACGTATATATCTTAGGTATGCTTAAGGATTCATCCAGTGGTATTTACAATGTGGTTAAAAAGAATGGGATTTCAGGATATGTGTTGACCTGCGTAAAGCTCTAATATACACTGTTAAATGAAAAACAAGTAAGATCACTAAACAATTCAAAATCATATATAATATGTAACAACATACAATATTCCATTTTAGTTTCTTATAGTGGTAATTTCTGGAATAAATCTATTTACTTTTAAGATACTGCAAATTTTATTTGCTAGTATATACACTTTTAATTTGAGGTGATGTTATAGTAACTATTCTTATCTATTTAGTATTAGATTTTAAACTCTCGATGGGCAAGGATCATGAACATTTGATGTCTCCATGGCACGTTATATGGTATTTAAGCAAAAAAAAAAATACACAATTAAGTTTAGAACATACATTGAAAAAATACAGAAATGTGTTAACCATTGCCTTTATTAAGAGATTATTAAAAACTGATTTTATATACTTCTTTTCTTCCTCTTTATATAAGAGTTATATTTTTTGTAATCAGAGGAATCAAACAAGGTAAAGAAGATGTTGAAATAGAAAAAAACACAAAAGAATTCTTAAAAATGTGTAGCCCTTAGCACCATCTGAAACCAAACTGTTTCCATTGGGCCGATGTTCAGCGACCCAATAGTTTTCTCTTGACCAAAAATGTGAATCAAATATGTAACTTCCTATACAGCTACTTCTAGCTCATTGGAAAATAGCAGCCTGTTGCACAATTGAGTGTTTACTTGTTTCCTTCCCATATTATTATTTATAGAACAAGTACAAAGTAGTTTGTTGCTGATTAGAAAGGAAATTCCAACCGGCAGTTTCTCAGGATGACTCTTACTCTGATGGGTATTTTTTAATGAACCTAATTTATGTGAAGGTTGTTCTGTTAAAAGAAAAGTTCACAAAGAAATCACGCATGATTGATCTCAAGACTGTGCCTTGATCCAAAGACAACACACAAGAGCAGTCAAATATACATTTATGGGCTTTTGTCTGTTTTGCAATAACACCGGAAAACATTCTTTAATTAAAATTTAAAACCGTAACTGATTAATTTTCTGTGTAAACAATCCGTGTAAACATAGAATGTCAGCGTTTTAAGGCTGTGTGAGTATAAATTTTACTCTCCCCGCATGGGCATTCTGGGAAGGACTTTGGCACAAGCCGAAGGTGAGCATGTGACCCAGGGGAGAAGGGTCTGGAGCCTTGGGGTACTCTGTAACCCCACTTCTGTCCTCTTTGTCGAGGCCCGGTCAGAGCTAAGGAAAATGTTCTCTGCTGTGTGATACTGTTGGCAAGGGCCCGGTTGTCACTCACTCCATAGCTTTTTATTTACTAGCTGCAAATCTCCAAGGGTCCCAAAAAAGCCCCTTCAGTAGCTGGACCGGCCCCTACCTCATTGGTGCAGCAAGGGAGACACTTCCAAGAATTTGGCCATCGACATGGCTGTGTGGAACTTAGACTAAGCACTCCCACTTGGTTTTTGTTATTAAACATAATCCCCAATTTTTACAGGAGCCAGAAAGCAACCTCACTTCTCCTTGGCAACTTTATGATTTTTTTTTTTCTTTAAAACAGAGGCAAGCTTTAAAATGTTACTTAAAATACTCTTGAATGACTTCTCAAGGAAACATGGAAATACACTGCCAGGAAAATGGGGTAGTATGTTCAACGTAAAGAATCTAAAAATCTCTGCCTAGACATTTGTTTAAAACTTGAAATAAAAATGCTCATAATCAAGTTGCTTTTATTAGACATTTATAGCTTTGCCAATAATACATTACAGTGACCTTTGTTCTTCTAGAGTCTAGAAAAAGAACCAGAATTGAATTCCTCTGAGCTTGTCTAGGTGACAAGCTTGGGTTTGCATTTCCAAATGGTTCAGCTCATTTGGATACACTTTGAACCCTTTACTTACTTACCCAGACCCATCCTGCAGGAGAAATACCAATCTTGCGGCAGAGTAAGGGGATAAACCATTCGAAGGGAAGACCTTCACACGTTTGGACCTTGCTTCATTCCCAGTGAATTTATTTCACTCGTAATTATGTATTGAAGCTTTAAAAAAGTTTCCATATAAAATAATCATACTATTATTACTACAGGAAGAAGAAATATGAAGAAACTTTTTTCAAGTAAAAGAAAGCTTCTGCACAGTGAGGCAAAACTAAAAGGCAACCTACAGAATGGCAGAAGATATTTGCAAATGGCACAACAGATAAAGGGTTAGTATCCAAAATCTATAAAGAACGTATCAAATGCAACACCACAAAAAAACAAATAATCCGGTGAAGAAATGGGCAAAAGGCATGAATAGACACTTTTCTGAAGAAGACATCCAGGTGGTTCACAGACACATGAAAAAATGCTCAACATCATTCACCATCAGGGGAATACAAATCAAAACCACAATGAGATAGCACCTCACACCTGTCCGAATGGCTAAAATTAACATGTCAGGCAACAACAGATGTTGGCGAGGATGCAGAGAAAGAGGAATCCTTTTGCACTGCTTGAGGGAATGCAAACTGGTGCAGCCACTCTGGAAAATAGTATGGAGGTTCCTCAAAAAATTAAAAGAGAATGACCCTACCACCTAGCAGTTGCATGACTGAGTATTTATCCAAAAGATATAAAAATGCTGATTTGAAGGGGTACATACACCCCCCATGATGATAGCAGCACTATCGACAATAGCCAAAGTTTGGAAAGAGCCCAAATGTCCATCAACTGATGTATGGATAAAGAAAATGTGGTATATATACACAATGGAATACTACTTGGCAACGAGAAAGAATGGGATCTTGCCATTTGCAACAACATGAATGGAACTAGAATGTATTATGCTGAGTGAAATCAGTCAGTCAGAGAAAGACAAATATCTTATGATTTCACTCATATGTGGAATTTACGATAAGAAACAGAAGAGCATAATGGCAGGGAAGCAAAAATAAGATGAAAAACATAGAGGGAGGAAAACCATAAGAGCCTCTTAAATACAGAGAACAAACTGAGGGTTGCTGGTGGGGTATTGGGTAGGGGGATGGGATAAATGGGTGGTGGGCAGAGAGGAGGGCACTTATTGGGACGAGCACTGGGTGCTATATGTAAGTGATGAATCACTAAATTCTATACCTGAGATCATTATTACACTCTATATTAACTAACTTGGATTTAAATTAAACAAATAAAAATAAAAATAAATAATAATAATACAAAAAAGAAATTCAGTCTCTTGCCCTGCCTGCCAAAGAGGTTGCATGTCGATACATCATTGAAAACTGCTTGTGTCTGTGAAGGGATTTATTAGGTGTTTCTTCCATCCCATTCATTAGCAATGTGTTTATAAAATGATGATTCGTGTACCAAATCGTATAGAAGATAAAGATTTGTATCTCCTTCATAGGGGATATGGAGAATAAAATAGAGCATACCTATAAGCTCTGAATATAAATAGTAAAAGGGCACATTTTCTTTCAGGTTTACTTATTTAATTTTGAGAGAGAGAGTACACGCAGGGGAAGGGCAGAGAGAGCCGGAGACAGAGAATCCCAAGCAGCCCCCCACTGCCAGCAAGGAGCCTGAGTCAGGGCTTGAACTCATGAACCGTGAGATCGTGACCTGAACTGAAATCAAGAGTTGGATGCTTAACTGCCTGAGCCACCCAGGTGCTCCTAAAAAAGCACATTTAAAGAGTACCTACTGGAGGAAATCTGTATACGTTATCTCATGGAACTGCAACTTGTCCATGCCATTGGAAGATGAGGGGATTGAGATTTTATGAGGTCAGAGAATCTGACATAGGACACGAAGGCAAAACGCTCATGGCCAGGATTTCAGGATTTAAACTGAAGTGTAATTGACATGAAGCCCAGGTACTTCCCACCATAGTGTGCTGCTTCCTGATAGATGGAATTGGCCAGGCAAAGAGATGACATGTGTGTTCATGCAAATCTAGAGGAAAATGAGACGTGGACCTTCAGGTGTGTGTGAGAGAGAGAGAGCCAGAGACACACACACACACAGAGAAAAGCAACACCTTAGGACGGTAGAATGGAGATCATGATTAGGAGTAGTCATGGCAAGAGTGTCAAGTGTGGAGGTGAAATGGGAATGGGGCACATAGGGGTTCAGCTTTTCTTCTGGGCAATGAAATATTGGTATATTCCAATTCCTAAGCCATTTTTGTTCCCTTTCAAAGACTCCCTAAGCCTTGGGTCTTTGTGCCTCCAGATCATTCATCGTTGACTCCTGAGCTGTGCTGCTTAGGAGAATCACAATTCTCATACCTATAGGTGTATCTTGTTGGAGAAAATGGATCGGCTTTTAGAAGAGCAACCAGGAACATAAGGTGAAATCCCCTGAGATCTAAGTCTCCAAACCTTTCCTTGACGTGATAAATTTTCTCTTTTTTTTTAAATTTTTTTTTAATGTTAATTTATTTTTGAGACAGGGAGAGACAGAGCATGAACGGGGGAGGGACAGAGAGAGAGGGAGACACAGAATCGGAAGCAGGCTCCAGGCTCTGAGCCATCAGCCCAGAGCCTGACGCGGGGCTCGAACTCCCGGACCGCGAGATCATGACCTGAGCTCAAGTCGGACGCTTAACCGACTGAGCCACCCAGGCGCCCCGACGTGATAAGTTTTCTTGACGTCATAAATCCACACACCTAAAATGCCTACTTGCTCTTTTCCATTAAACTGGAAATCAACCTGTGCTTTCTGTAATTCCTTCCCAAATGTGTTCACTACTCCACATGACCAACATTTCTTGGTCATCCTCCATAGTAACCACCACAAAACTACATGAGCGCCCACTTGGCCTTATGCCTATCAGTCACAAATTCCTAATTAGAAATTTTCTACAGCAACATGTGACCAATAATACAGAAAGCCCTATACTGACGATGAATTTGGGAATCTTGCTAGAGGGTCCAGTGACCAGCTGCCTTCAAAGGGCATCTGACCCTTGTTTTGCTTTTCGAGAGTCATTCAACCAACAAACTGTTCTGAAATCCTCTGAATCTGAAATCTGAAATCCTGGAGATCGTTATTGTCATGTTCGTTTTTCAGATGAAGAAATGGATGACAGGGATAGTATGATCCTATTCTCAAATTACCAGATCAATATGTCTCATGGAGACTTTTGGAATTGCCAAGATGGGCACAGGGAATATGGGCTGGGAAATGTGATCATCATCTAGCAAACCAGTGAACCTTATGCGCTAAGTTCTTTTTCAAGGAACTGATATAAGATGGAGTTAGATCGGGGTCTGATTTTTGTCCTGGCTGCAGCATTTTCTTGGCGTGTGAGCTCAGATACATCACGTAGTCTGTTTATTTTTTTTTTAAAGTTTATTTATGTATTTTGGAAATGAGAACAGGGACGGGGCAGAGAGAGAGGGGGGAGAGAGAGAGAGAGAGAGAGAGAGAGAGAGAGAATCTCAAGTAGGCTCTGCACTGTCAGCAAGGAGCCAACTAGGGGCTCGAACTCATGAACTGGGAGAGCATAACCTGAACTGAAATGATTGGTTGCTTATCCAACAGAGCCACCCAGGTGCTCCCCGTAGCCCCTTGAAATCACAGTTTCCTCATCTGTAAAATTAGCAAATATAATAGTACCTACTGCTTCATAGCATTGTGAGGATTAAGTGAAATAATGCGTATAAAGCGTATTAACGCAGCAATCGGCATATTTATGACAATAAATGCGCACCATGGTCGGTGTCGGCATTGCGATCACTCATTTCAGAGTTCCTAAAACACTCCGTCCTGTATCTTCAGCGACGTGCCGGCGTCTTGCACACCCCCACCCCCGCTCAGTAAATGCTGGTGGAATCAATTAATATGCTCCTTCTTAAACTCGGGAACCATCAAGAAATAATAGCTGGTATTTTGCTCTATTCACATCTTGTTCCTACAAATCCCTTCCCACCCCCACCTTCGCCCCCCCCCCCCCCAAGTCACAGGCACACACGTGGCGTCGTATTTCTTTATGTTGAGCTGGAAGGGGTGTTCATGTCGATAAGAAGCCTTCCTCCCACCCCACTTTGTCTGCCCTGCACTTAGGAACCAAGGTTGAGTTCAAACAGGGGTCAGGGAGATAAAAGCCCGAGGCTTAACCACCCAATTCACTAGTCTGGTGCCTAAAACTTCCGTCATTTATTTATTGCCATTAGAAAGGATCCGCCGGGTCCTGTGTCACGAAGGCTGTGGGCAGAAGGCTCTGCCATTTATTATGTCCCCTTCAGTGGGGAAACAGAGCAGACGGATGCCATTTCCCTGGGACATACTGTCCTGCCCGTGTACCGAGGACCGAATGGGAAGACAGGGAAGTTTCCTAGCCCTTTATGGGATCTTTTGTTTTCCATCAAGAGGCCAAGCACGGACATTTTGAAATAACTGTCAAAGACAGAACACATGCGGGTCTAGGGGGTGGAAGCCAGCTCAGCCCAGGGCTGAGGCTTCCAGACTGAAAGAGATTTACTGCAGCAGCTACAGACGCTATTTGTTATGGAGGAGAAGATAAACAGGAGGCCGCTTCGGAGCTGGTGGTCATGTGGAAGGTGCTAGAAACATTCCTAGGCAAGAAGAGAGCCCGGCCTGGCACCGGTTGGTTGCGGTTGGATTAGGTCCTCTGCGCACACAGTATCAGTGGGAGGGGATACCAGCCACCCCCCCCCCCCCAAAAGGAGATTGGAACTAAGACAGCAGTCCTGATGTATCCAAACAAAACGTGGAAGGCACCAGCCAAGGGAATCGGGGCAAGAAATGGTCTTCAGTCTTCAGAATCCCTGCTTTGGCTGCTGAGCTCATGGGAGTCTGTGTGGTACCACCTCCCGCCTGCTACAGATCCCCCCCCCCCCCACGCTGTTTCCTCTCCCCTCCTCCACTTTGGCAAAGCAAGCAAGATCATAAACGTCAGATGTGAGCTTGTCGCTGTAATGATCCTGTGGCTATGAATAAAAATGGCCCAGGAACAGATTTATGAATTGAATCGTCTTTCTGGAGGCGGGGGTTGGGGGGGGGGGGAGTAGGCTGCCTGGGCCAAGGGCCCATGTAGCCTGGGCATGTGTGCGTGTGTGTGTGTGCACGCGCGCGCGCGCGCCTGTGCATGTGTGTGTGCTGCTCATGTTGAACTTTTAGCAATCGAGAGCCCACAGGGTTAAGCCTAGAAGGCTAGAATGATATTTTCGCCTCCTTTGATGACACACTAAAATAAAGCACGTCTCATTTTGCAGCAGAACATTGAGTCTGCGAAGCCAATGTACATGTGGTTACTATTTGCAGAATTTGGCATTTTCTATGAATAGTATAAAACAGGCATTGGATCAGCTGTCATGTTTTGACAGGGTTGTCCTTTTTTTCCAGAATGCCACTTTCCCTACCCCCTTACACCACCCCCCCCCCATATTTGAGCAGCAACCTCACCACTATTTTTTTTAAGTGGACTCAGAAATTTGATGAATAATGAATCATAAGCTGGAATGGGTCAGGGGTTTAAAGCACAAGGAAGCAATCACCCTGAAGAAAGTGGCCCCCCTAAGGGGAGGCAAGTCCCTGTTATGACTATAGGTGAGACTGTCTCCAGACAGGACCTCCCCCAGCCCCAGGAATGGGGACAAGGTCAGGGACCAGATTAGTTAACAGTGTGAAATGGGAGTTTAAAGCTGTTTTGTTTACAACGAGCAAATCAGCCTGACAGCAAAGTACCCCAGCTCTTCTCTCTGTTCAATATATTTGATTCCTTCCAAGCAGTTTGGGCCTCTGTTTTCAGATTCTCTTCAATTCTGCACCTTTCATACGTCCGACACTTGACAGGGATGCAGTTGACAATGAGAAATAATTTTACCTCTTCACTGTGTCACACATCCATCAGTTTCAGCCCCGGGGTGTAAACGTGGGTGTGAGGTTTCACCTTCTCAGGGAGAGATGGAGTTTGCTGTGTTTAACCTGTAAACCATTATTACACACACACACACACACACACACACACACACACACACACACGGGAAGCCCTCTTTTAACCTCTTGAGAATTTGAAGCTTTGGGTTTTATTAACACAAGACCTGCATGTGTTAATTAAACTTTGATTTTCCAAAGCTCTCTCTCACTCTCACGACCACCTTTTTTACTTATCTTTTTCTTTTGTTCAACATGTACCACCCTCCCCTTTGTTTCCCGCGGGACCCAAAGCCAGAATGAACCCATGTGGGACACCTTTCCTAATCAGCTCTTCAATTTTACATGAGAATGATCTCACCGAGTCCTTTTTGTCTGTATTAGCAAAAACAACTGATCCGGCATTGGAAGGAAAAGAAATAGCTGCTACATCTATTTCGAACAAGCAGTCGTGTTCTGATTAAACAGCTTTATCTTGCGTGTTTAAATGAACAATGTAATTATACTCAAAACTAAAACCAATTGTCAAGATGTCTCTGGCTTGGAATCACTATAGTATCAATCTGGTGATGGGATTTCTCAGAGCAGTAATAAAAATATCAAATAGGTCATGCACTGTATTATCATTTCATTGTTATTTATGTTTGCCTGGATTGGATTCAGGGTCTCGGAAACTCCCCCCTCTCAGGACAATTTTACCTATTCAATCATCTCATTACACCAAGCACCTGTAGAGGAGCTTCTTCTCTTAAAAAAAAAAAAAAGTGAATTCAGGATTAAATTCTTATTGTTCATCTTTGATTTCTTTGGTGGTCACCACTTTATTATTCGAACTATTATTAATCAGATCAAAATTCATGTATTTAGCCATTCATTTATTTTTCATAAAACAGATTGAACGTCTACTATGCGATAAACATTATGTTGCAAATTACCAGGGATAAGGAGACAATTAAGAAAAAAAAATTTGTCCTCAAATTCCTCCTGAGAGGAGAGAGAAAATGATGACTATGTAATCGACAAGGAAATATATTTTCTACCTAGGTAATATTTACATATTATAGAGTTAGGTGTTATGTAACTATATATTTGATTTTCTATTTTCAGGGAAAACTGTATTACGTAAAGAATAATCCCGGCATCTACTGATAGAACACTACCAGTCATTGTCGAGGATTGTATTGTTTAGTTGTTATAATAATTACCAAAGAGAATTTGAATATGATAAGGTAAGTTTCAGGAGACTTACACATATACTGTCTCATTCAAATTATCCACTATATAATACTTTCTTCCTCATATTTCACAGAAGAGCATATAATGGACGTTCTTCATCCAGGGGCTCGGCCAATGCACAAGTTTGAAATGAGCAGTTCATTCATTCAACGGCTAATACATATTAATCGACAAACATGTGTATTGAGCTAAAATCTTGTGTCATGTAAATAGTAACAAAGAGAACAATTCCTTTCCTTGCACATGCAGAGAATACAGGCTGGTGAGGGAAGATGTACAAATAAACACATAATTAAATATTGAACAAAATGCTATTGAGGAAAAAGATAGGGCTCTATGAAAGAAAATCAATGAAGCATGTGTTTTAGAATGGAGAACAAAGGATGGCCTCCTTAAGAAACTGGTATATGGGGGCACCTGGGTGACTCAGTCAGTTAAGCATCCGAATTGATTTTGGCTCAGGTCATGATCTCACAGTTCGTGATTTCGAACCCCGTGTTGTGCTCTAGGCTGGCAGCATGGAGCCTGCTTGGGATTCTCTCTCTCTTCCTTTCTTTCGGCCCCTCCCCTGCTCACCCATGCTCACTTACACTCTCTCTTTCTCTCAAAATAAATACACAAAACATTAAAAAAAAAAACCAACCTGATGTATTACCTGAGGATTGCAGATAGAGGCAAGGAAGAGCATGTCCAACAGGGGAACAGCGTGTGCAGAAGTCCCAAGTAAAAATGAGTAACTGTATTTAAGAAACTGAACAATGCCAACACGCTGGCAGTTTACTAAACAAGGGGAGAATGATATAAAATGATCCTGGATAAGTAGGCAAGACATATATTGTGGAGGGCCTTGTACACAAAGTTTATTAGTCAGAGCTGGCAAGGATATGCTGCAATAACAAAAAAAACCCCAAATCAGTGGTAAAGCAAAGTACGAATATCTGATAATTTAGGTATCTCACAGTCTGATATGATGGTGATGGTGGGGGGCAGGTGGTGGACAAAGAACTTCTGTTCCACACATAGTCAGGGGGGCCTGGGGTAGGGAGAAGTGCACAGAGAAGGCACTCGTGCCCTTAAGTGTCTTGAGCTTGTAGGCACTTGAGAGACACTTCTCACTCAAACAGATCTCCATCGATACGAACTTGTCCACAAGGCCTCACCAGGATGCAAATGGAATTGTTTAGTTGGGTGCTTGGAACAAATGAATGATTTGGTAAGGTTCTATCTGGTCTCCATTCAGAATTACATGTAAGGGCAAGGGGTTTATACACTTGCGCCTAAAGGCTGTTCAACAGGGTTGTAGCATATCCCAATTCTAATTTTTATGTGCTCATTTTAATAGGAGGGTTAAGAATGGAGCTGGCCTCCATCTGGGCTCTGAGTAAACCAATGAACTGGACATATTTTTTTTTTCCTTTAGGCAAACAACTGAGTCTTATGTCCCATTGTCTTTGTGCAAAATCGAAACTTACAGTTGACTTTGTAAATCCCACAACATAAAGACAAATCTTTATTGAAGCTGACTCCAGAGTCTAACAAGAGAACAAAACAGAGGGGAAAAAACTGTACTAAAACTAATAACCAGGAAACACAACAAACAAACTTTAGAGCTCGAATAGATTTAAAATATATAAGAATAAAACATCCCGCCAAAAAGCAAGGCTCATAGAACAAATGTGAAAAAAAGAATGAAATAGAATTATAATTTTAAAATGTAGTCTTTAAAACTTTTAATAGCGGATAATAGAGCTAAATAGCAAGCTAGACATTTGTAAAAAATGCATTAGTGATTTTATTAGAAGACAGTTGCCAAGAATTCAGCATAAAAACAGAGATGGTAACTATGAAGATAGGAGAACATTATATGAAGAAAAGAATGAGAGAACCAAAAGGGAAGGGGGAAGGGGGAAAGGATATTTTGAAAATATAAAGGTTCACCATTTTACAAAGGACTTGCTTTTTATATTTGAGAAGCATGAAATGAAGCATAATTAGAAATCGCATCAGACTATACACGGAGTAAAATTTCGGGAAAGCAAGAGAAAAGGAAAGGAAATCATAAAGTGATCGTTGAGAATAGGCAAATTACCTACAACTGCATACCCATGAGTTATTTCAACCCTAAAGTTTTTACAAGGGTGATAATGGACATAAGACAATGCAATGATCATTTCAAAGAGGTTGGAAGTGAATGGTGATGGAAAACAAACAAACTCCACCTTGCCTGCTATTTCTAAGAAAAGGAGGTGGTGGAATGGGAGAGAACCTCGTGGATCGTGTTTTAAACTCCTCTCAGTGTATTTACTGTATCTCAGATAAGAAATGAAATCGACCCACCCCAACCTGCTTAGAAAGAAAGAAAGAAAGAAAGAAAGAAAGAAAGAAAGAAAACGAAAATTTCAAAGTATGAGTAAAAAATAATGACCAACTTAAAATTCCATTCTCAGTTAACTTATCATTCAAGGATGAGGGCAAAATGAACTCATTTCGTTCAAAGTATAAGTTAGTTTTCCACTTACAAAAGTTTCTTGAAAGAAAAGAACACTAATACCCAAAAGGGACAGTAATAATTATGACTAATACGAGAAGAGGATGAAAACATTCTGGAGCTATATACTGTCCACAAAATACTAAGGATCATCCTATAAATCTTACCATTTCTAATGTCAATGTGATATTAAAATAAGGCTATGTTGGGGCACCTGGGTGGCTCAGTTGGTTGAACATCCGACTCTTGATTTTGGCTCAAGTCATGATCTCAGTGTTGTGGGATAGAGCCCCATGTCGGGCTCTGCACTGAGTGTGGGGCCTGCTTAAGATTCTCTCTCTCCTCCTGCCCCTCTCCCCGACCCACGCATGCACTCTCTGTCTCTATCTCTAAAATAAAAAAAAATAATAATAAAAATAAAGTAAGACTATGGGGCGCCTGGGAGGCTCAGTTGGTTGAGCGTCCGACTTCCGCTCAGGTCATAGTCTCGCGGTGTGTGAGTTCGAGCCCCGCGTCGGGCTTTGTGCTGACGGCTCGGAGCCTGGAGCCTGCTTCGGATTCTGTGTCTCCCTCTCTCTCTCTTCCCCTCCCCTCCTCATGCTCTATCTCTCTCTCTCTGTCAAAAATAAACATTAACAAAATTTAAAAAAATAAAATAAGGCTGTATATCCTTATTCCTTTTTCTACCTGTATGTCTCGGAACAGCTGTAGAACCTATATGGTTCTACGTATATGGTGTGTGCAGCTGGAAAGTGGAAATGGTCAAAATGTCCAAAAGACATGATCTTTAATATGTGGAGGGATGGGTAAACCTTTAAAGGGATTCTAAAAGACATTTTTACTATCTTATTATCTACACCGTCACCTGTGTCAATTATTATCTTATTTATTATCATCTAAATAATCACCTTTCTAAATCGCCCGTGTTATAGTTTCACTTTTTATACCCTGAGAATGGTAACAGCTCACATCTCTACGGTTTATGCAAAGGTATGTGTATATACTCCATCTGTATTTGGGGGTGAATGTTCTGTATTTATTGGTACGGTTATAGAAAAGCAATGGCATTAATTAAACATTAATTTGATGTGTTGTAACAGCCTTCTCATCTCTCCCAGCCCTTGTTCCATCTTTTTGCAAACTCACCTTCTAAGAACTACCTTCCCACAGGCTAAAACTGTACCTAACATTCTACCATGGAAATAACTAACTCCACCACCGTTGTATATATTCCTGGTTCCCACCATCACTGTCTCCTTCTCTTCACCAAGAAAGCTTTTGAAAAAATGACTCGTTAGCCCTTAACATCCGTAGCTGAAATTTCCCTTTTCTCTACATCCCTACTGAACACGGGTGTGTTTTTTGTTGGTTTGCTTGTTTGTTTGTTTCAACCACCAGCCCTCTGAAATGACTTCAGCAAGCTCGGGGGTTACATCCTCACGTCCAGATGCGATAATCTTGTTTTACCGTCTTACTCACTCATCATCGTAGAATCCTCCAGTCTTCTTGAAGTTCCTAGCGTGGCTTTGGAGCTACCACACTGTTGTGGGCATCCGCCAGTTCCACTGGCCATTTCTTTTCGGTCATTACTGCCGTCTCGTCTTTCAGACTCTCTCCTGTCCTGCCCTGCCTCCCTTCTATGTTAGAAAATGGATACATTGGGGCGCCTGGGTGGCGCAGTCGGTTAAGCGTCCGACTTCAGCCAGGTCACGATCTCGCGGTCCGTGAGTTCGAGCCCCGCGTCAGGCTCTGGGCTGATGGCTCGGAGCCTGGAGCCTGTTTCCGATTCTGTGTCTCCCTCTCTCTCTGCCCCTCCCCCGTTCATGCTCTGTCTCTCTCTGTCCCAAAAATAAATAAAAAATGTTGAAAAAAAAAAAAAAAAAAAAAAAGAAAATGGATACATTTCTTTAGATAGTTCATATTCTCCGGTGCACATTCAGCATGATCTGGGATTAAGCCAAAGGGAAGAGAGGGAGGATCCCAAGCAGGATCCAGTCAGTGGGCTGACCCCGATGCGGGGTTCAAACTCATGAAACTGTGAGATCATGACCTGAGCCCAAATCAAGAGTCTGACGCTCGAATCGACTGAGCCACCTAGGTGCCCTGTCATCTGGATAATTTATATAGAGCTGCCAGAGAGCCAGCCACAGGGACAATTGGTCAACATGTGTGCATGCTTTCAATTGGTAAACATATAATAGGGAATAGGAGTATACCACTGGGACAAAAATGCTCCAAAGGAAACAGTTGATTATTTTTGAAGTGGAAATATAGATACCTTGAAGGACAGGTATCCCTGGATACTTATGTAAAATCCATTCCGACTTTCCTTCTTACTGACAGAATCCCCGTTTTTTTGTTTGTTTGTTTGTTTGTTTGTTTTTGTTGGTGGGGGAAGCGATGTAATAAAGTAAAAAAAAAAAAAAGTGCATCTCTAGGGATGTTAAACCACTATGGGGATCACAGGAAACACATTCCTGGTCATTTCTGCATATTTCTGGAAAAATGTTGCTTCCCTGATATAGGAACCCCTCCTTTCCCTTGTTTTTAACTGCTTTCTGCTGCCTGGATGATAGTTGTGATGGCTGGAATTGCAGCTGCCTTCATGTGCCTGATTGCAGTGGGGAAGCTGAACTCATTTCTGTGTATGAGCTCTGGACTGCTTAGCTTTGGACTTATTGTGATATAGGGAGAACACAAAGGTCTATCTTGTCTAACCTCTGGTCATTTGAATCATCTGTTGTATACAGCCAAAGCCTAACCAGTGCAGTTTTGAATAAGATGAGTCAGAAGGTCGGGGGGGGGGGGGTGCGAAAAACAAACAAACAAAAAGATTAGAGGTTTCCAGGCTTTGGCTTGGGTTCCAAATCCTCCAGCTATGAGCTTGAGGCCCAGGGCAAGATATGAACGCTTCTGAACCTCAGTCTTCTTATCTGGGCATTGGGGCTTACAATACAGAACTCACCCCCTTGAGGCTGCTATGAGGACGACCTGAGTTATAAATAGCTTCTGTGGATGGGAAGTAAAATTATAATAAAGTCTTAATAAGAGCAAATTTTGAAAGTCCTCTCCGAAGTAACGTACTTCCAGAAGATTCCATTTAAAGGTGTCGTCAGACTATTTCTAACCCAGTCCATTTGTTTTATGCACTGCCAGCAATTTCATTGTAGCGGAAAACATATTTCATGGTGTGCTGGCTGGTTGCAGTAGCACTTAGATGCACAGGCACTAATTTCAGGTCAGCGAGAAAGATCCAAAGCACCCTGACAAGACCCAAACTGACCCCTTTTAACTCTTGAGTGAAACGTTATTTTACACACTCAAGAAATCACTGAAAATGAAACTACATCTCAAAGAGGAATAAAAATGCCAGGGAAAGGAAAACTCTCTTTGGGGGCAGCCCTCTGAGCTTCTAGGTTTTGTTATTGTTTTTTTGTTTTTTTGTTTTTTTTTTTTTTGTTTTCCTTTTAAATAAGAATGCAGAGTATCAGGTGTGTTTTCCATTTCCCTAGAACCTTAATAGCATTCCGTATTGTAACACATATCCTAGTGTGTGCCTTTCTTGCTACCTTCTTTCCCCTTGCCGGCTTGTGAGAACATGCACGAGATCAGAATACGCTTTCCAAGGTCAGGTGTACCTTTGGCACAAGGTAAACGTGATGGGATATGTGTTGGGACAGGAGCCGGGAGAATGGGGACGTCTTTTGGTTCCAAGGAAGAGAGGCTTATCTGAGTGACTTCAGGAGAGGGGGAAGAGATTGGTGGCTTCCGTGTGGTGGCCAGAAACTGAAAAGGGAGAGCAGACCAAGAAGAATAGGCCTCCAGGAGCTGGCTTTCTTGGGTCCCACATTCTCACCATTGTCTCCCTCCACTTAAAGGCATCCACCTACCTTCCCTATCACCTAATGTCCTCTGCAATAGTACAAAAAATACCAAATCCAGAGATTTGGGACCCTGACTCTGAACCTTTACGGTGGGATGGTTACTCTGACTGTCTAGCTCATGATTTCAAGTTCACTAAATGTTTTTATTCCCACGTTTTCATTCCTCAGTGTATGACTTCTCTAGCTCTTAATTGGAATTCAACTCAGTTCGATTCTAAATTACTACCTGATCTGTAAATATTCAAAATCGTCGTGGAAATTAATCTTCAAGAAAAAAAAAAAAAAACCAAGTCATAACTCTTGGGCAAGATGTCTCTATATGACCCTCAACTACAATCAAGGCCACGTTTCTCATTCTTATTCATTTGACGAGGAAGCCTCGTTTCGTCTGCAATATTGTTTCATTCACCGACACGGCCATCAACCAGTGTTTTTGATTTCACTCGAGTTATGGTCAAAGGACCACATTGCTTAAGGATTGTGGATTTTGTGAACTCAAACAATTGAACAGAGCCTCCACATCCCCCTTTGATTCAGTTGCCATATGTCACTGCTTCCTGTCTGTCCTGGAACACTGCACCTTTCTCTGAACCACTCGTGTCCTGCCTTTCTTTTCCTGACTTGGGAAGTATGACTTCCGACAGGCTCTCTGAGGAATTAGCTGCCATTCTCTTGTGGATGTCTGTTTGCTTATCAACCTCACAGGGAGGTTTTTGTTAAATAGTCAGGAGGAAACGCTGATCCATATAGCACATGTGTCCATTCTTTGGTGCCGGTGGTCAGTGAAGCTTCAAAAGATGTTCAAAATATTAGTGATGGTCGGGTTGTTTAAGGTTGCCAAAGAGTTGAAACGGCAGGAACCATTGCGCGTAATAGAAAACACACACGCACGCATCAATTAGATGATTATGAGGACGCAAGAACTCACTTTTAACACTGACGTGGATACCGTTAAGTCTTCATCTACGTAGAAAAGTGTAGAGGAAGAAAAACCTGGAATATGCATTTTGGTTGCAAAGTGATATTAGTGTTTTTCAGTCCCCTACTTCCTTTCCCATGTTGAAAAGCAGCCTCGATATCCAACGTAGGAACATGAATGCATGTCCTCATATCTTTAAGACTGCAGAGGCAAGCTAATAGTATGACAGATATAATGTGTAAAATGCACCGTATAAATGTATACAAGTGCCTGGGTGTCTCAGTCGGTTAAGTGTCTGACTTTGGATTAGGTCATGATCTTGTGATTCACAAGTTTGAGGCCCCGCATCAGGTTCAGTGCTGACGGTGCAGAGCCTTCTTGGGTTTCTCTCTCTCTCTATCTCTCTTTGCTCTTCCCCCACTCTCATTCCCTCTCTGTCTTACAATGAATAAATAAACTTAAAAAAAAACGTAAGGGCCCCTGGGAGGCTCAGTCAGTTAAGCATCAGACTCTTGGTTTATGGCTCAGGTCATGATCTCCCAGTTTCGTGAGTTCAAGCCCTGCGTCGAACTCTGTGCTGACAGCTCAGAGCCGCTTGGCATTCTCTGTCTCCCTTGCTCTCCACTCCTCCTCTGCTCACACTGTCTCTGTCTCTCTCAAAATAAATAAACTTAAAAAAGGGATATAAGATTTTATTTTAATATTATAAGCACTATGCTCTGCAGTTATAGGTAATCCCTCAACTACATATGCATTCTACAAAAACTGCTATTGAGCAATGATAGGAATGATATGAATGTCAAAGCCACAACTGTGTCTTTGAAAATCCACATTTGGGGAAATAATTAACTTGGACATGGAGTGGTGACAAAGAACAATGAAACATTAATGAATGGGAACATAAAGGCTTATTTACAAATAAGAATCTCTGTACCCAGTAACTCTGCTTCTGTAATTTTCAACAAAGGATACAATTCAAAAGAAGGAGATGGCTTTCTTCATAAATATTCTCTTGCAGTATTATTGTCAAGAATAAAAGTCTGAGAGCAGCCTAAACGTCCAACAGCGGGGATCAATTAGGTAAAAATGAGGGCAACTTAACGGAGTCTTAGCCTCCCTGGAAATGGAAAATTGTGTAAAGTAAAGAACAGTGAAACACACGTAAGATACGGAATCTCTTTCCTTTTTGGAACTATTTACAATTTCGACGTGATTCTGTACAAGGACTGGAGAAGAAGTGAAAAACTTGAAAACAGTAAATGTGTTCTCGTAGTGAAGTTTGATGCTTATGTTATATATAAATATAAATGCGTACTCGTATTTTAGTGTAAAATGAAAAGCTTGACATGAGGGGAAACGATGGACTCATTTCCAGGAGGCCAACACCTGAGAACCAGGAGTCAAAACTACACCTTCAGTGTTGAGAACAAGGGAACAAAACTACACGTTCAAGGCCACGCCAAATGGCCTTGGCAGAGGGGGCCCTCAGGTACGAAGTCATTCATTTGCCTCTGCGCTCAATCATGTTTTCCTTCAATCCCAAGACCATGATTCGGCTTTTGGGTTCCACCTTCCTTGTCCTTGCTATGTCAATTCTTCCCTGTGATGATCCCTATTATCTCTTTTATGTTCTCACCTCCAGGCTGTAGTCCCTTCCTGGCGAAGTCACTGATTTGGATGCAAGTGGCCACTGCAGCCTCACACTGTCCAAACCCAGGGGGGCTGTCATTACTACTTGTTATCTCTGTTGATTCTCTAGCCTGGTTTCCACCATATCTCTTACAAGGGCTTTCTTTGCCCTGTGAAAGGAGAGGCATGTGCTTTCAAGAGTGTGATTTTTCAGTTTTTCAGTTAGACAGCACGAGTTCGCTCTTTTGGTTCTTCACTTGTAGACACGTGGGCCCAAGTAAGTTCCTTCCACCCCGAAACCCTTGTGTCCTCCCACGAAATGATGTAATAATGCCCGTCTTCAGCTATGCTGTTCCGAGACTTAATCACAATGCCTGGAACATAGAAGGGGTTCTGTTGATAGCATTATTATCAAAATACTACAAGCTAGTGGTGGGGCTCCAAGTACTGGGGGGGGGGGGGGATGGAAGAGAATTGTCAAATAGGAAAGTGACCATTGAAGACCAGGAGCTGAATGGAGACAGTGGATGGGGTCAGAGGTGGGCAAAACTTCTCAAACATCCATGGTAGGAAAGGGGTATGTTTGCCATTGAAGCAAAACACAACACAACAACAACAACAAAACAATTAACTAACTAATTAACTAACTAAATACATCAACTGTTGAGATTTGTGAGGGG
Organism: Panthera leo; assembly: GCF_018350215.1. Taxonomy (NCBI): domain Eukaryota; kingdom Metazoa; phylum Chordata; class Mammalia; order Carnivora; family Felidae; genus Panthera; species Panthera leo. The sequence continues at coordinate 13,709,548 of NC_056684.1, read as the reverse complement.
ATAGTAACGAATTTCATTTTTAGCCACTCGTTCCTTTTTTTGCCCTCCTCCGCTCTTACCAGGATGGGTGTTTGTCTTTCCCCGAAGTCCCTATCTCTTGATGCAAGCTTCCGATCTCAGGTCTTCCTTCAAATCTCCCTTCTATCCCTTTTCCCTCTGGCTCTCCTGTTCAGCTGACAGGTCCATGCCTGCCTTCATTCATGCACAAGGTCCTTGTAGTGAGGACAGCTCACTTGGTTCTTCAGTGATGGCTTCCATGTTTTCTTTTCCACTGTAGGACTTCCAGATTGCCTTTTTCTAACCCCAAGTTCTACCACATGTTCATTACCCAATCATACCTGAGCTTCCTGTATCTCATTTCTACTGTCATGACTAGTCTAAAAATGTACTCTCTCAAAGTGCTACCCAGTGACTTCCTTTTCTCCAGATTCATGCCTGTTGTTAATCTGTATCCTCCTTGGCATCCCTCTTTGATGTGAACATGTTTAATACAACAATCTTCTTAACAATTTTCCTTCATGGGGCGCCTGGGTGGCTCAGTCGGTTGAGTGTCCGAGTTCAGCTCAAGTCACGATCTTGCCATTCACAAGTTCGAGTCCCGTGTCAGTCCCTGTGCTGACAGCTCAGAGCCTGGAGCCTGCTTTGGATCTGTGTCTCCTTCTCTCTCTGTCCCTCCCCACTCGTGTTCTGTCTCTCTCTCTCTCTCTCTCTCTCAAAATTAAATAAACTTTGAAAAAAAAATTTCCTTCAGGGTTAATTCTATGTTAATTCTATGTTAGTATTTTCTCCTCCAGTCTCGGTTAAACATTTCCTCCCAATGGTCATATGGTTAAGAAGATGTGCTAAAGCTGAAAACATCTTATTTGTTCTTTCTTTGACCTAGAAACTCGGGCTTCTCTAAAACTGAGTTTTCCCATCTATAAATTTGGGTTAATTATCATAGATATAGTTGTGAGGATGAACCAAAATAATGTCCACCACAGGACTTTACGCAGAGAAACGGTTTAAAATTGTTATTATTCGTGTTGCTATTATGACAATTTTACCTGTTTGGGGGAGCTAATACACTGATTATGATTTTTTTTTCTCTTAGGCAGTATTTGTCATGTCTGAAAGATACCACTGTGGAAGGATTAATCATCTAAAAGTCTCTGATTTTCCTTTACTTACTTGCTTTTCCTGTCATCCAGCCCCTTAGACACATCACGAAGACTGAAGCTGGTCCATCTTTATGCCAAATGAAGCAAAGTGACATGCTTATTGATGATTTTTTGTCCCTGTGGAATCTCAAAGAGCACCCCGGGGAAAAAGAGTCAGATGAGCCCTTATCCATGTTAGAATCAGTAGCTGGTTGGTTCCAAAGGAGCTTGACTAAATTTGTTCCTGACCTCCTCACCACCAAATGAGCGACACCAGCTCTGGCTCTCAGTATCATTTAGAAGATGGAAAGGTTAGGGTTGAGTGTGCTGGAGGCAGTAGGGATGATATCTGGATTTTGCTCAGCATGGCTCTCAATGAGGGTGAGGAGAGATGAGTGGGAGACCCATTGGTTTTGCCTCTTTGAAGGCTACATCTCATTGTAATAAGAATATTTTTAAAAATCGCCTGGTCTAGATAGAAGGGGTGTCCCCCAGTTGGTAGATTCGGCACACAAACTCAAAGATCTCATTCGCCTTCAAATGCCTTCCCATGATCAGTTTATTAAGACAACTTGCCAGAACTTTTCTTCTCAAAAGGTGAGAGGTTTATCAAGTCACAGATGCTTTTCTACAATGACGATCTAGCGTATTTTCTCCTTGAATGCCTCGCTGTCTTTGCTAACCCAGGATCTTTTTCTCCTCCTCCTTCTAGGTGAGTTGACTCTATGAAGATTGCCAGGATTTGTTGGATCCTCCAGGCTTAAAAGCCTCACAGGCACCATCAACAACTGCTTTTCCTTCCTCTACATCGCAAACCATATCTGTCACCAAGTCCTCTCGATTTGGTCATTGAGATTCTCTCACATAACTTCAGTTTCTTTTGTCTCTAACTTAATTCGGACTCTTTCTTATCATGGGATGCCTGGAGACTAATGAAAGCTTCCTAACTTTCTTCCTTCTCCAATCTATCCTGTAGGAGTAATTGATCAAAGAGAGTGCTTTTCATCATCTTTGCCCTTTTGAAGATGCCACATCACAATGAATACCAGATTGACATCCAGAATCTTCAGCCAGTGGTTCCAGACTAACCAATGGTTACAAACTCCTACCTCCCACTACTGTGATGGGTAAATTTTGTCTTCTATTTAAACCCACACTTAGACCTGCTTTATGCCTTTGCATACTCTATACTACACTAAAAATGCCAGCCCCTTTCCTCTCTGCCTTTTAACTACTACTCCTTCTTGAGCACTGAATTCAAATTTTACCTTTTCTGTGCATTTTCTCGAATCACTTAGCCAGATTGTTATCTTCGTATAATTTTTGAGCATTTATTCTCTATACGGTTAGCAGATTTGCAAACATGTCAGTCTCATTCTTCATATAATCTTTCATTTAAAGTAGACTTCATGCGCAGCACGGAGTCCAGTGTGAAGCCTGAACCCACAACCCTGAGACCAAGACCTGAGCTGAGATCAAGAGTCAGACGCTCAACTGACTGAGCCACCCAGGGGCCTCCTTCATCTAATCTTTAACTTCCTTGAGGGTAAGACCCATCTCTCATACCCTGTGGAACACAGGGTGTCCTGTGGGTCTGCATGATATTAGAGCTGTTCTACTTGTTGGGTGGGTACTGTAAGTAGATATTTAGACTCCAAAGGGTGACTTGAGAACATTAGGGTAGACCGATAACTCCTCACATTGGAAAGAACCAATTTTGGAGCCTAAAGAACCAACTATTCCCTAGTCAGGGTAGCAGAAAACAGTATAGGTGGCAAACAATCTGAACAACCACACAGCACCCTACTGTTTCTCCAAGAGATCAGACCTGAGGCATTCATATGAGCCGGTGAGGGCCCATGAATCGAACGCATCCCGGGAAAATTCATCCCATGCCTCTTATAAAACCTGGATATGTCAGAGCCTCCGCCTATAAATAGAGAGTGCATGTAAATGACAGACTGCACAGCAGCCCTTACCAAATTGTCGAGGGGTATTTTTTTGTACACTAAACTCATACTATATTTTATACTTTCGTAACCCAAAATTGTATTCCTCATGCAAAATGGTTCAGCCATTGTGAAAAAGATTTTGGCACTTCCTCAAAAAGTTAAACATAGAATTACCATATGGGCCAGCAATTCTACTCGTAGGTATATACCCGCAAGAATTGAAAATGGGTATTCAAACAAATTTATGTGCACTCATCTCCATAATGGCACTATTCACAGGAGCTAAAAGGTAGGAACAACTTCAGTGTCCATCCCTGGATGAATGGACAAACCAGCCGTGGTGGATACCTATGATGGAATATCATTTAGCCGTATGAATAAATGATGCACTGATAAACGATCGTACGCTACGATGCGGATGGAACTCTAATGATGCTAAATGAAAGAAATCAGACACAAGAGGTCGCGTAGCATCTGATCCTGTTTCTACAAAATATCATGAATAGATAAATCCATTGAGACAGAAAGCAGATTGGTAGTTGCCACAGTTTGAACGGAGAAGAATGATGAGTACCTGCTTGGTGGACACCAGGTGTCTTTTGGGGGCAACATATCCAACATAGTCGTCTCTTTTCTAGTATGAATTTCCAGCATTGCACTCTGGGAGAAAAAGCCAATCGATAACAACAGTTTCCCAGCCACCAAAGCTTTTGTAACCTGGGAAGTAAGTCATAATGGAAGCAATTGGATGATGACAAGACTATCGGATGACAAGACAGACTAGACTAAGATGGTACCGTTGTCATGTGAGAAATCTGTGCTCGCTTGGTTTCTGCTCCTAGTTTCGTGGATAGCTTCTGACCCTGGGCATGTCATTGGCTGTTCTGTAGTCTCTAGAAAGAGGAGATGGAACGAGATGGTCTTTAAGATTTCTCCCGGGCCAAAAAAGATCGGGAGTTTGTAAAGACAATGGCCGAGACAACGCATATCATGGAAAGCAAATACCCGAGAATGTAAGAGTGGCCATATCCCTGAGAAGTGTTTCAAAGAAAAGTTCGGGGGACAGCAGCAGTCCCCTAGCCTAGAAGGCTGGATTGAAGGATTGTTATTGTCAAGTGTCTGCCCAGAACTTTACAATATCTTTATTATTGAGTATCATGAAAAAGTAAATTACCTGTAAACAATTAAATATGTTCTCAAGTTACAGCTGGGTCATTCAGAGGTGATGTCTTATCGAGTCATCTAAAGGCACATTCTTCTCCATAAAGGAGAAGAGACCCAGACATATAAAAATTCTAGCTAACCGTAGTAAAGTCATCAGCGACCAACAAAACTCACACTGTATTTTATCACCGCGACCGTTCCATCTCACTGCATTTACACTGAAATCTCCAGTTGTGGATCTTGTCCCGCTATATACCCCGCAAGTTTCCACATGATCAACTGAAGTTGGGATGAGTAAGATTTAAGTGTGAAAGCATGGAGAGGATCAGTCTTTCCTACTAATTGTATATTACCAACCTCAGACCTACCCATTATTTAATTCTCGGTATAAATCACACGAAACAAACTGCCCCCCTAACCAATAATTACACTACTGCCTCAGATAGACATTTTCTCCACCTCCCCGGGGTAGATGCTTTATTTCTAAGGAGAGGGCAAATGTCTGACAAAACCCCATGGCTTTGCTGTCCTGTGGTTGTTACACAATCTTGCGTCCTCCATTACCACGTTACAGAGCAGGGGGCCTGGATTTTCTTCTTTCACAAACAAATATTCTTTTGAAAGGTGTTCTCCTTCTTGCATTTCATCTGGTATGTAAATTACCAAACTGCCAAGCTGCTTGTCTGAGAGGGTTTTATAACCCTTCATTGTTTATGCTTGTCACTGATGAGTTTCTCCTTTGTTGCTCAGCACATTATTTATTTGGAAGAAAAAAAATCTCCACCTCTAGTTGAAGCACCCCTGCCTTCTCTCTTCAGCTGGAGGAAAGGAGAGGGGAATGGGGAGCGGAATGGAAGGTAGGAAGTCGACTGAGTGATTTTCTCCCCTAGGAAGCCACTTCCTATCAGAAGGACATCCAGTGGCCATCACTTGAATGATCAAAAAGGGGGAAATAGCAGCTGAGTTTGGAGAAGATGAGCTTCCACAGCTTTTAGCTCAGAGAGCCCGTGGTCACCTGCGACCACGTTCACGATAAGCCCCCCTCCGTCAAAGACCCCCTCCCCCCACATTCACGTATTACACAAACAGGCGGAGAGAAGTTCCTAAGCAAACTGCCACAGCCATTTCTTCTAGCTCCTTGGGTACCGTGGCTGCAGGGACACCTTCCAGAAAAGCAAGCAAAGATTTTTGTCCCTTTTCACACCTTCTTCAGCGAATTTCTGTGGCAGAATATTTGGGAATGGGAACAAGTACAAATGCAAAAAAAAAAAAAAAAGTGTTTATGAATAATGGAACATTTCAAATCCATCTGGTTCCTGAGACATTTTTTACTTTCTCACTACAGCCAATTATATAGCATGCTTGAGTGAGAACTGGTTCTATCCTGAGGCTCATTCTGCTCTCAAATTTCTACATTGATAGTTGCTACCAACCTCTGAGGTTAGTAGCCATATGGTAGTCCAATATGGCGCTTTATACTCTACTTGTTATACAGTAGGTGATATTCTGGTGAACATAAATCCACATTGTAGTGGGCGCCATCAAAGGGGGACCCGGGGTGGGGAAGCTAGAGGGCCTTCCCAGATTTTGGCAGTGTACAATGATTTCCCTTTTTAGTTTAAGAATGCTGGGGAATTATTTCCATAGTTCTTCCTTTTGTTGCCTATGTTTACCCAATGTATCTCTGAATATATAACAAAAGCCCATGAGAAAAATAGGGACCAAAAAAAAAAAAACGTTTTGGTTTTGGGAAAAAGCATTTTCTTCACGCCATTCTTCAAAGAGCTTGCTGTTCTAAAAAGTTTTTTGGGGGACAGAATATATCAATTTGTAAATGTATATGCTTTTCAATTGATATTTACGTCTATTACGGTAGAGATAATGCAATATTGAACCTCCACATGTATCAGTAAGACTTCTTTACAACAGTAAACAACATCATCACTCTAAAAGTTTATATCAGTTGATATTTACGTCTATTATGGTAGAGATAATACAATATTGAACCTCCACATGTATCAGTAAGACTTCTTTACAACAGTAAACAACATCATCACTCTAAAAGTTTATATCAGGGATTCCTTATTACCATTAAATAGCCATTCAGTTTACAGAGTAGCAACGACTTTGTATTTACTCACTAAATAGGCAGTTTTCCTGGTATATAAGGCCTTTCTGGATGGTTCACTGGAGACTACCCATTTTTACAGATGAAGAAATGAAAAATATAAATTTATATTTAAATTGACTGGAAATACACATTTATTTCCCAAACTTGGATGCCCATCAAGGATCCCAGCCCCAAACTTTCGCCTCTACTGCTTTGTCTCATTCCTTAATTTCTGAGTGCAGAAGGCTCAGCCTGAAACTTGGAGAAGCGGAACCAGTGTGGAGAGGGCCAAAACCAATGCTGAAGTGTAAACACTATTTGACTGGCTTTATGTATGTAGACTTGGAATCTTGGGAGAGGTACGAATACACGTTTAATGCCTATGATGCATTCATACGTATACTATATGTGGGCAAAAATTAGTATCTCCAAGGGAGGAAACTGTAAGTTTTTCTGTCCTTCGCTGAACATGGCCCTTTCTGACTTGTTTCCTCCTGTCGCCACTAAATTATAAATTCCATATTTTGAAAGTTATCGTACATTTCCCCAGTGGCCAACGCTATACAGTATGTCTCAGAGAACTACATAAATACTCGCTCAATGAAAGACTATAGAGAAAATCAATTATTAGTATGGTAAACTTTACTTCCATTAAAATTTTAGCTAACATTTGTCTAAAATTTCATTCCAAATGGCCTATCGTGGATTATATAATACTCAGAATAGCTCCCCAAGCTAAGATAAGCAAGTGGTAAAAATGTTATAAAATGTCTAATAGTGTATCCCTAGCCCCAGATGGCTTATCTTTGTCTTTTGGATTTTCTGCATGTCTGTACTCTCTGACCTTGGCACAGCTCTCCATTTGCTTTAGTTAATTATGTGGTCTACCATGGCGAGTCCGACAGCAGGACCTCAGTGATTTTAAACGGTTATAGGCTTTCATTTTAAGTGGCACATGATTATTGACCCTCAGCTCTATGACTCCTTGAACCGCCTTGTAATTCACACGTGTGAAAGTCTTTATGTCGTCTAACTGTTAACGGTAAGTTTAATTTCTTATCTATTGATGGGGTACCAGATCCTTCCGCAGTTGAGATTTTTTCTTTTTTAAAAGGATTTATGCCCTTCTTCTCACTTCCGAAGTTGGGAGTCCAAGATTCACGGAGGTTGACCGGACCCAAGTGACTTCGGTGGGGCGTGTCGAGCCAGACCTCACACCAGTTTCCCTGGCTTGTTACCTTAGCAATTCCCCTCTCTGGTAATTTCCACCGTTGCTCAACCCTGAAAATCATTGAGTGCTTATTGAAAAAAACAGACTCCTCAGCTTCACGTCTGGAGTAGATTTGTCATCATAGGAGGAAGGCAGTTGTGTTCTTTAATTCTTAAAGAGGAGTTGGATCTTGAAAAGAATGATTTGACTGAACCAAGTGAATACCTTCTTCACTGCGATCTTATATGTAAAAGTCCTGGTGTAGATCCCCATATAAGAATTTTCAGTAAAGGCAGGTAATTACCATGAGGTGCCCATGCCGATGCCCCTCCTTGCTTCAGCTTTTAGTGGCGGGCGAAAGGAGCCACCCGGGGAAGAGGAAACCGCTTCCCACTTTCTTCCGACCTTTTAAGACAAGTCTGTACAGGCACCGAAAGGAAAGCTCTTGTTGCTTGCATGGGAATTACTATTTCTCTGCATGTCTGAACTCCAGCACGGTCCCTCAATGAGCTGGTCTCCCAAGTTTAATTCATGTAACACTCAATCACTCCAATACTAGCAAAATGTGTTAAGATTTTCCTACTTGGTATTTGTGGAAATTGGTGGGAGAAAAAAAAAAAAGAGGAACAAATAGCTCTGGGCAAAACCAGGCATCTGAGAACAGATGGTGTGCAAGTTTCTACCACTGAGCATGGCTGACAAACCGTAACAGTGACCTGTTCTGATCACAACTGCAGGGAGTTTAGTGAGTGAGAATTCCCAGCAAAGCCAAAAAGTTCCCCGGTGACCTTGACTTCACTTTGCAGTAGGGCCCCCAAACTCACCTTTACTGGTAGCGTAATGGAATGACAACAATAAGAAAAAAGTCTTTTTGATAAAAAAAAAAAAAAAAGACTGCAGGAAATATGTGGCCCTATTGTGCCGTGCAGAGGAGCACAAATTGACATTATCCGAAAGGGTCTGGGGCACCTAGAGAGTGTTCGAGTATTTGCCTGGTCTCTAAATGAATTTACACAAATTTGGAAAAGGGGGAAGCCGTTAGAGACTATGGATTCAGCTTTCCTCTTTTGCCTACCGTTGCTCTTTCTCTCCAACGAAAAGTACAAAAGAAGTCAGACACGGGGAAAGAAACCTTGTAGCCTGGCCAGATAGCTCTTATTTCACGGATGCAATTATTTTTCCAGTACCCTAATTTGGAAACCTCAAGGTCATCGATTACCCGTAACGTCCATTCTATTTCCATTTTTCCCTTCACTCGGATGTATCTTTCTGTAACCATCTCTCAAATTTGTGCTTTTCTGTCTTCCCCTTTGCCATTCACACTCTTAATTCATATCCACATCTTTTCAAACCTGGAATACTGTGACGGCTTCCCATCTGGTCTCTTTTGTCTTATATCTAAATCACCCTGTAGCTTTGAGAACACTTTAAGAAAGTCCTCTTCCTTGGCCCCACGTAGGACCTAAGAGACACTGTCACCACTGCTTTTCCCTCAGATAACTAATTATTATCTTAATTTCTCCAATCTAGCATATAGCCTACCTGTTTCTGCCATATGAATTCCCATATATTTTCATCTCGCCGAGGACCTTCGTGGCTCAGTGGCGTTATACTTCGCTGCCTGATTTCAAAAACTGTCATAGATGGCAGTCTGGCCGGTATGACCACAGTCATTTATTTATTTAACACATAATTATTCAGTCCACCATGTGAAAGGCACACTACTCAGGGCAGAGAAGCCAGCAATGGGCAAAACAATGTCCCTGCCCCTATGGAGCTTATGTCCCAGTGGGGGGAGATAGACAATAAGTGAAATACATACAATGTATCCCATTATAATAAATGTAGTAGTGGTGAAGAGAGCAGGGAAGACGAATAGAGAAATCCAAGCATTGGTGGGGAGTTGCAATGTTTGAGGGGAGAGTAAGAGAGTTGAAGTGTCATGGAACGAAAGAAAGAGAGTAAGGCATTTGGGGAAGGAAATGCATGCATGCATGAAAACATGCTGCACTCGGCCCTGATGCAGAAGCAGGTCACCTGTTTTTGGTGGTATATGGCAAGACCGGGGTTGCTGGAGTGTAAGTCAAGAAAGAGAGGAAAGTTGAGGTTGTTGAAACAGCAAGAGAAGGCCAGGTCTTTTGGAATCCAGCAGGCCAGTGGAAGGATTTAGGCTGTGCAGAAGATAGATGGGAAGTTGCCACTGGCAGGTTCTGAGCAGAAAGGTAACATGGGTCACTCAAGTGCCCTGTTGTCAGTGCACTGAATAAAGGCAAGCCTAGAAGAAGAGAGTCCAGTTAGGAGACAATGGCAATAGCCAGGTGATGATAACGATGCCTGGGGAAATGAAGAAGATAGTAGTTAGTGAAAAACAGTTACGTTCTAGCTATATCTTGAGTATTGCACCCAAAGGAATTCTTGATGGATAAGATGCCGAGTGTCAGAAGGAGAGTTAAGATAGTGGCCTGAACACGTGCAATGATGGCGTTGCCATTTGCTGAGAGCAGGCTTGGGGGAAGAAAATCAGCAATCTGAGTCTGGTTACAGGAAGCTGGGAAAACTTGTTGGCTCGCCAAATGGATGCGATGAGTAGGGAACTAGATATATATACCAGGACGGAGTTAGGGCTAAAGATGAGTCCAAAGATTGATATTTGGTTGTCGTCCGCAAATTCTCTCCTAGTGGTTCCCATTTTCCTAGTGAACAAGAAGTAGAGGGCATCATTTGAGAGTGAGAATGAAGAAGGGTGGCTGGGAAGTTTGCAGAAGAAGGAAAAATCATGAAATGGTGGCCGAGTAGCGTGGCCTAGTCAACGGGCTAGTGGTCTGGCATACGCTGTGATTTCCCGTCAGTGACTTGAGTGGATGCCATGCCTTCTCTGTCACCCATGTGAGTTCAGACACAGAGTAGACGGAGGTTAATAAGTTTTAATTTCATAACGTTCCTGGATGTCTACCCTGAAGGGCTGTTCACTCTAGTGGCCTCTTTTGAATGCTTGCTGCGTCTTCCCTCCTACCTCTTGTGTTCCTTCTTCCGAAATACCCTTTATATCTTCTGAGTTCTGCTGTTTAAATCATATCCATTTTTTGAAGAACTTCTCACATCCTGTCCCCTCCTTAAAGTTGTCTTCTGACCCTCCAAACATTTCCGTACATTGTCCTCGGTCTCTATGCCACGCCTTATATTCCAAAATTTTCCTCATAATTAATGGCACAGTAATAGAATGGAAAACGTGGAGGTAAAAATAACTGGAATTAAGATTTGGCTATCGTGCATGTTACCTGGGAGATCACTTAACATCTTTGAACTTCAATTTATTCTTAAAAAAAAAAAAGAGAGAGAGAGAGACAACAAATAGAATAATCCTCTTTCCAAAGTTGTTAAGAATTCAATGAGAACATTTATCTGAAAAATAGTTTATACATTATAAAGTGTTGAATAATTGGGAGATGATATTGTCCCATTTTATATTTTTTTTCACAAATTACTGCCACAAATTTAGTTTTTCTCCCTTAACTGGATTTTAAGGTCCTCAGAAACATGGATTGCACATCTATTTTTATCCCTACTGCAACCTGTACAGTGTCTTGTACACAGGAGAAATTCAATAAAAGTAAAACTGTTAAATGGCGTTGAAGCAAAAGCAAACCAGTCATAATAAGAATCAGGTAGTGAACAAAAATGAGCACAATTTTACTTATGTATTTGGAACACAGACTTAGTGAAAAGGATTTTATCCATGAAAGCTCAAGACGCACAACCAGAATATGACCCACACATTGGTCAAGATTCTTTGAAGTCAAGGTTGGTTGTCAGATTTCGCAAATTAAAATGCAGGATTCCAAACATGAACTTCAGATAAACCAAAATAATACTTGGTATTGAGTAAGTTTTGTGCAATGTTTGGGGAATACTTATACTGGAACACTTTTTCTTCCTGTTTATCCACATTATATTTAATTGGAAACTAATTCAAATTCAAAGATTTCATGGGGAAAAAACTGAAAATTATTTGGTGTTTATCTGAAATCCAACTTGAACTGGGCATCTTCTATTTTATTTGGTAACCTTGTACATTTAGTCACAAATGAAAAGAATCCAACTCAAAGTAGCGTGGACCAAAAGAGAGGAGTTTAATGGACCTTTTGTCCTCTGATGGAAGGGCAAGGAATGGTGTCAGGGCCTCCTGGTCAGCGGGGTGTGGTACTCTGCCAACATCACAAGCTCCGTTATTATTCACCTTTGCTTTTCTCTGTGTGAGCTTCATTACCTCTGATGGTCTCATTCTGCCAGATACTTGGGCTCACATCTTCCTAGATTTGCCATCACAAAGAAAAAGACGTACAAAATTAGGTTAGAGACACATAGGTGGCTCAGTGAGTTGAGCATCTGACTTCGGCTCAGGTCATGATCTTGCAGTTCATGAGTTCAGGCCCTGCGTTGGGCTCTGTGCTGACAGCTCAGAGCCCGGAGCCTGTTTTGTATTCTGTGTCTCTCTCTCTCTCTCTCTCTCTCTCTCTCTGCCCCTTCCCCACTCGCATTCTGTCTCTGTCTCTCTCTCAAAAATACATAAACATTAAAAAATTATTTTAAAAAAATCAATAAAATTGGGTTAAATCACATAATCCTAGACAGGGTCTGGATTGATTGGCCAGGCCCAGGTCACATATCCCCGACTCAAGCAATGTCTGGGGAGAGGAAAATGCAGTCCTCAGAGTGTGAGAGGTATCCACACCCAGATCAAATATAATGACCACGGAAGTATACTGACCAAGGCACCATTTCAGGTCACATGTTTAAAATGGGAAGGAGAATCCAAGCAGGGAGGAGGAGATTTCCAAACCAAAGAAGAAGTCCAAGAAGGGTAAGAAATATTCCCTATAACCAGAATTGGAAAAAAGAAGGATTTGTATTCCGGCAGTCTTCTAAACTGACTTCTTTTCTCTTGTTCTGATTGGCAGCTTCCTGGAAGTCTGGGTCATCTGCACAACTGTGACATATACGTGAGTGGATGACTCCAGATTCTTCATTGAAAATCCTGAATTAATTTCGGGATTAATTTCATACAATGCTAGAGTCTTACCTTCTCTCAGGTGAAGGCCCCCACGTTTTCATTTTCCTTGTGCTTTAGTAGAGTCATCCCCCAGGAAAAAAGGGGCAGGGGCAATGCTTCCCAGGAGAGGGAGCTCCTGTAGCTGGTTCTAGATAAATCTGCAATAAGTCCCAGAAAAGCGACACAAATCTAAATGACCAGCTCATGATTTCCTCTCCTGAGGAAGCTAGCCAGGCATTTTAGACTGTAATGCATGCAGAATCCAGGTTCCCGATTGAAGATGAGCGTGTTTTAAACAAGTCCAGTAGAAGGGAATTAACAGTAGAACTAACAACACCATCTGCCTATAGCAGGAAAAGTCACTAGGAGCAGTATGCTACGGGGATATAATTGAGTGAAGTTCAATTGCATCAGGACAAAAGTTAAGACACTGAGTAAGTTAAGCCTGGTAACTTATGTTGCCTAGTTAAATTGGTACGTCCACAGCAAGGAGACTCTTGTCTTTTATTTATATGAGGGAAGGAAAACATCTCTGGCTGGGCTTCTGCTTCTAGGAATGGTGAACCCAGGCGATTTGGACTGGTAAGGATAACGAGAAAAAGGCAATTCTATATTCTCTTTGCAGGTCTAGAATTCCAAGGGGGCGCTGGAAAATGATTGGGCCAGGATACAGGAGAGGACAGGAATCCATGGAGAGTGATTTGGCGTCACTCTTCCCCCAGGGGAAGTTGTCATCATGATGACCTCAGGATGAAGGGATCGTCAGTGATTCTGACCATGCATGGAGACCAGAGAATCAGGGAGTAGAGTCTGGAACTCAGGAAAGGGGACCAAAAAACTCACGTAAGCCATGCCTCAGAAGAGTTCCAGCTTAGAAAGGAGAGGGAAGAGACAGAGCTTCATAGGGATTGCAGCTCGGCTTGGAATCTCTTCAAGTATCAAATTGGCTGAAGAAAATTCCAGGTGCTACTGCCTCCATTACCTGACCGAAGCAACTAAAAATCATTGTCTACAGGGAGATACGTCATTTGAGGTTTTGCGTTATTTCTACAAACAATTTCAAGTATAATTTATAGCATACGATGAAAAGAAAACAGCTTATAAGAACAATAAAGCAAATTGGGGCGCCTGGGTGGCTCAGTCGGTTAAGCCTCCGACTTCGGTTCAGGTCATGATCTCGCGGTTTGTGGGTTCGAGCCCCATGTCAGGCTCTGTGCCGACATCTTGGAGCCTGGAGCCCGCTTCCAATTCTGTGTCTCCTTCTTTCTCTGCCCCTCCCTCACTTGTGCTGTGTCTCTCTCTATCAAAAATAAATAAATGTAAAAAAAAATTTTTAAATATTTTAAGAAAAATCAAAGAAAGCAGTTTGAAGAAAAACCCGAAGAAACTTTGGATATTGCAAGAAGTCTCTTAAGGGCTTGAGATATTGATTGGAGCCATCAAACATGAAATGTAAAGTAAGCATGTTTGCTATATTCTAGGAGATAGAAGAAATAATCCAGAGGTCAAGGAAAAAACCAAAGTGAGAATTTAAAAAGTATCTAGGACTGGGTGATAATAAAAAAATATAATATCCCAAAACTCCTGGAAGTCAGCTAAAGCCATGCTTCAAGGAAAATTTATAGCCTTTTAAATGCACATCTGTAAGGACGGCTGCAAAGTAATCTTAAAATCCGCCTCAGATTAGAAAGGGAACGAGAAACTGAACTCAAAGGAAATACGAAGGATGAAATAAGGAAAGAGTGAAAGTTAAGAAAACAGAAAATGATTATGTAATAGAAAGGATCAACAGAGTAAAATTCATTTATTGGGAAAAATAATAAAATTGCAGAAGTTGTGGTCAGTTTGATAAAAAAATATATGAAACGAAACGAATAATTTATGCCAGGGCCATCACTAACCAAGCCTATGACATTCAAAGAGAAAAGGAGATTTTGAAGAATTTTATGCCAATAGATTTGAAAATTCAGATGACAGATGCGAATTCCTACAGGAATACTATGTTGCAAAATGCATATGAAAATAAACAGAAAAGCTGAATACCATTTATTAAAAAAACAAAAAACAAAAAACATTGCATCAATGATTTGAAATAGTTGTCTCAAGAAAAACCCAAAGTAGTTTTGATAGCAAATTCCACAGAACGTTAGGAAAAATGGAAAGTCTCACAGAGAATATTCCAGAAAATAAATAAAGAAGGAATAATCTCTCATGTGTTTTATGAGGCCAGTGTAACCTTGGTACCACCTGAAACAACACCAGGAGAACAGAAAATTATCGTCACGTTATGTCACTGATTAATGTGGATTTAAAAATCATTAAAAAAAAAAAAACTAGGAAATTCAATATGGCTAACTTGGAGTTATTCCAAGAATGCAAGGTTAGTTTGGCATTTGAAATCTAAAATTATTGTTATTTACTGCAACAGCTAAGTCAGTTTTTAAGATGATAGTATTCTAATAGATGAAAAAATGAATCTGTTAAAGATCAAACTCTTTCATAATATTTTTAAAAATACAAGCATGATATGAATAGAAAAAAATTCCTTTTTTTAGTAGAGAGTAGATGTTAGAACTTACATCAAACATCGCATTTATTGGTGAAATATTTCAAGTTGTCCTTTTGAGACTGGGAAAAGCAACAACAATAAAAATATGCTTACTATGGGTACTAGCCAAGAAATGAACAAGAAAATTAAATCGAAGGCCTAAGGATTAAAGTTAATCGAACCGTCATTCTCACAGATGACATGATTTTTATATAAACTTCCGGAGAATCAACAAATACATTTTTAGAATCATTAACTACGTTTGTCAGGATAGTTTGATACAAATCAAGCAATAAAAAAACTATTTTAGTTGCTCTCTACCAACCAAATTCAGAGAAATATCACATGGTTGGTGTCTACCATATATAAAGAACTTCTGTAAATCATTAATAAGAAAACGAAGGCCAAATACAACAACGGACATGGGACTTGGGAAGGCTATCTCCAAATGATTAATAAATATACTAAAGAATGCTCAACGTCATCACTTACATCATAAAATTAAAACCACAAGCTGATCACTAAACAACCATCAGAAAATTTAAAAACAGATAAATAAAAACCACTATGTAAAACATTCGAACACTACCGCTAGGAGTGCAAATTGGTCACAACAACTTTGGAGAACTGTTCAGCATTTTTTTCTAACATTGAAGAGATGTGTATTCAAATATGCACCAAGAAACAGGTAAAGGAAAATTCACAGACACATATTTAATAAACCAAAACAAAAATAACCCAAACAGCCTCCAATAATACAGTAAGCACATAATTTATGATCATGTAATAGTGGGATACGCAACAAGGTTATTGATGGATTACAGCTACCCACACAAACTTTCGAATTTCCCAAGCATAGTATGAATAACTTGAGCCAGATACAAAAGAATACGGTTTCTTTCTGTAACCCTACTTCCTAAAGTAGGTAAAGTACATTTTTCGCAGTCAAAATGGTCAAACAGGGTCCGTGTGAAAAAAAGTTCAAAAACAGGCAAAGCTCAGCTGTCATGTTAGAAATGCATTTGTACGTGGTTCACGTATAAAGGGAACAAGAAATAATTCCTTCAGAAGTCAAAAGAGTGGTGATTTTGAGCAGAAGGAAGCAGGGGGGCTGCGACTGGAAAGGAATTTGCTGGGAACGAGGAGCATTCTAATTTTTTTTTTTTTTTATCATGGATGCTGATTACCCTTGCGTGTATTTACAGTTCATTCATTTCTTCTGTATGTGTCATTGATACTTTTTCTTTTGTATGTGTGTTTTATAACCACAATAATTAAAGCTTTAAAATAAGGATGAAGAGCTGAGGTTGTCAAGCCACTTGAGGCTTTTCAACTACACGTCACTTTGCCTAAAGATCATAGAGTGGCTTCCACAGCCTTCTCCACCCATGCTTTTCTGGAGAAAAAGAGGGTTTCGTCTTCTTTGATCTCTCGGAAACCTGATAGCATCTAGCTTTTCCCTTTCTTTTCTTCCTGAAATCTGACTTGGGTAGCTTATGCTCTATGAACATGGGGTGCCACTTAAGATTCCTTTTTTCTTGCAGGAGATGTCAAAACACGGGGTTAGTGTGCTATACCTCGTTTAAACTGCAAATCTTCTCCTAAGATGTAATTGAGCTACCCCCTACAGATTAAAAACTGACTCGAATTTCCGATTGTCAGAGATTATGCCTCAAGGCAAAATATGCCCAACGCACTTTCTAAAACACGTAAAGCTATATTTGCCATGTCACATGTGAACTATGATTCCATGTGTTTAACATCAGGCGGGCTTAATACAGACATTTTTTTTTTCATGAATTTCTAGATACTGGAATTTGGGGAAAGCCAAGTTCAGAGGACAATCAGCCAACCCTATACGTCTGGTCTGTTTTCATGCAGACTCTGAAGAAGTCATTTGTGGGCAGGGTTATATATCTGACGCCTTTTACAACATTCACAGTTGTGTCCCCGTATAATGGTGTGACTGGTTCTTTAAGCCATGGAATCTTAAAAGTTTGAGAAAGGCACGAAAACATGATTTCTGTGGGTAATATATGCATCAAACAGCCACGTAGATCGTCATGGGAAGATCATTAGATTCAGAAAGTATGGATTCACATTCTGGCCCTGCCTCCGACTGATGTGTAATCCAGGACCGTTTTCTCCGTGGGCCTTAATTCCTCACCTCTGCATGATGGTGGGCGCTATACAAGATGATGCAAGTTTAATCTAGCCGTTGCGTGGGATATAGGGTATATTGTAGGCGCTCAATAAATTGTGGCTGAACATTCACGGCGAAGTCCGAAAACAATAAATACAATACAACGGGAAATATTTTAAAGGAGAGAGGTGGTATTGGAAGACACATCTCAAGGACAGTCCTCTCCCCTTACGATGATACAATGCTCTCCCTGCTCGGGTCCCCATGTCCTTATTGGTCACATCGAAATCCACATCTCCCAACACCATGGCTCCTCCTGAGCTCCACATCCCCAAAGTTATAAAACAGACCCTTCCTGCAGTCATTCCGCAGTGCCTTCTCTTTGAAAGGAATATTTTCATGGAGTTGAGAATACTTAAATGGTGAGTTCTGACAGCACATTTCAGTCTGTGCTAGATATATCCCAGAAGCCAGTCCACCGGAGGTCACCTGGAAGGCTCTTCTGGCTTCCCTGGGTGCTTCGAGGAATCGAGTTCACCTAGAGTTATGATTGGTTCTGAGCCTCAGGCAGTAAATGTGGAGCTGTCTACACCGACATCTATTTTAGTTCTTCGGTTATTGCCACGACAGTCTCGTGTATCTGCAGTGGGACTGTTGTGGGTATAATAATCCTGTCATACACAAGTTTTAATTCACTTAATTATTTAGAAAGCCAGTTTTCCATCAGAGAGAAGGCTATCACTGAGTTTCAGCAAAAGTGTAATTAAATACGTGGTATCCTGGCCTTATGAAGACTTACTTCGCTTCAAATAGATTTGGACTCCAGTCCCCCAAAATAATTTCCATCCAAGTAATTGGAGTTTCCCTGGAAAATAGTGGTAGAAAAAATACTCGTTACTTCTGCTCCAGTCACTCATTTATTTAACAATATTTATGGAGCTCCAGGCACTAGGTTAGTCACCGAGAATCTCTAAATAAATACAAATCTCAGCTGACTACAATAATTCAATCTAGTATTGTGGATTGGGACGGTGAGACATGGGGACACTCTGTGCAGTCAAAGGAACTACTGATCCATAATAAAGGTAGTTATCTTCCTCATCTGAGTCTTCTGAAAACTTACTCTATGTGTTTCTGTGTTGCCCTCACTCTTCACATCTCTGTAACTTGCCTTTGGCCCTCACAGTCCTATGGAAATGCTCCAACAAAGTCCACCAAGGACTCCGTTTACTTCCAAAAATTACATTGATCCTTATTAGTTCTTGGTTATACTTTACTTTCTTGAAATGTACAGCTCCTGCCCTCACCTCCTTCTCGAAATGCTCTTTTTCCTAATCAATCCCCCCCCTGGTTTTACCTCCCTGGCTAGTTCTTAGTCCTCAGTGTACCAGCCTTAGCCCTCTTGGCTTCCTAGGCTCTACACAATTCCAAATAGTTGTATTTACCAGTTGCCGGTTCCACTGATAGGTGGTTGCTCCCAAATACCTACCTCCAGTCTACATGTCTTTCTGAAGGTAATCCCACCACTTCTGATGGAAATATCCATCTCTTTGATATCTCAGCTGAATGTTTCACAGGCCATTTCAACTCAACACCAAAACCAAACTCGGTATCTTCTCCCGCAGAGTAGTTCCTACCATTCAGTTTTCTCTCCCAACAAAGTTGTCACCGCCTCTTTGTTTCTCAGCACAGAAACCTGAGAAACATATATCATCCTTTGAGTTTACTTCTCCCTCTTTCCCCCTACCCAAACAGTCAACAATCTCTTGATTTTGTCTCGTAAGAAACGCCAACTTTCTCCGCCCTTCTCCATTCCCATAACCATTTACGGTCTTCAGATCTCCATGATCACCACCTATAAGGCCCAGCTGCCATTGTCCTCATAATAAATGTAAATCCTTAACTTTTATGAACTGATCTCTGCTCAATTGTCCAGTGTGTGTTTTAATCAATTCTCGGTATGGAATTCTATCCATGAACCATTTTTCTTTTTTTTCCCATTTGCAATTCTCGGACAAAAACTGTTCTTTCACTTCTGGAAAGACAAAGCACTGTGCATCTTTTCCTTATACGAAGGGTTTTTCTGCCTTCTCCCTACTCCTACTCACTGGGACTAGACTGCCTTTATGAACTCTGGAGGGTCACGTCCTTAACCCAACGAGGAAGATGCCCTTCTTACGTGCCCCTGTCATACCTTGAGCTTACAACTTGTGGATGATTTATTGCAACTGCCCATTCTTCTCTCTTTGGAGTGTATAAACTGTATCTTGGTCCTGATTGTATTTCAAGTTCTAGCAAGTGCCTAGAACTTTAAAAAATTGTGTTGAATGTAGAAGGAATCAAAGTGTGTCCACAGTATCACTGAGAGCACAGGGGAAGGAGTAGTTTCTCAGCCTCGATTCTGTAAATTGAAACCGAGAAGTTTTGTAATGGAAATGGTAATAGAACTGAATCTTGAAAGAACGTCAAGAGCGACACAAAATTTTGTGTCCATCATAGAAAAGACCTTTTGGTTGTGTTTATCCTCACATGTGATTAAGTAAAATGCAGCTGATCTGATCATTCCAGCCATCCTTCTATTTCAAATGACTCTCTTTCCTGGTATCATTTTTAAATTAGATACTAGTCAGCATTAGCCACCACGTAAAACACGCTGATTCTCACTATGGAAGAAAGCGACCTAATCTCATGGGATGGCCACTCTCCAGACCACTACTTTGCTAGTTGGCAGAGTCAGATGCAAATAAGAGATGGAATTAGTATTATTTCAGCTTGTCCATTTAATCAGCAGAGGTCAGAGAACAAAGACGGGCTGGGGAGGCCTTGAGACTCACAACAGAGGATTATTGTACCGTAGCTGCTCAATCATGTGTCTGTTTCTCCTCCCGTTCTTGTGTTATAAAACTGGTGGGCCTGGGGCTGCCTTTGGATTACAGACCCTTGAAGTGATAAACATGCTGTTTCCCTGAGATTTGCCCCAGGAGATAAACATTTCCGGTGGATTTTTTTTTTTTCCTTTTTCTGACAAAGCCACGAAAGCTAATAATTGCCATGTCAGGCAAAGAAAAAAAGTGCAAACTAATTCAGTGTGATCCCTTATGAAAGAGGGGGAAAGAACAAAAGATGATTCACAACTGGACGCATGAATTGTCAGAGCTCTTTGAGAATCGTTGGAATAAGCACATCCGCCAGGTTATAAATAACGACCACAGACAGTAATTTGCATGGATTAGGGTTGTTAACATTTATCAATTTCTGCATTTTAAAATACTCCCAAATTCTTGATTAGGAGTGTCTCTTTGTAGTGAAGGATTGATAGTGGGAGTAAAAGAATCCGACGAATTTAAAACTCAGATGAGAGAAAGCAAAACCATCCAGATCTAAACTGAGATACCATTAGCAATTCTCATAAATCAAATCATGTTTATAGTAAGGATACACTGAAATTACCATCTGGACTTTTTAACCTCGACATTTATTTCCGAATCATTCCCTAATATTGAAAGTAAACTTAACCCTTCCTTTCATCTCTAAGGTTTGTCCTAATGCCAGCTCTCTTTGAGAGAAATGATCTGATTTAAAAAAAAAAAAAATTCTTTTTTTAATTTTTATTTTTGAGAGAGACAGAGACAGAATGCGAGTGGGTTGGGGCAGAGAGAGAGGGAGACACAGAATCTGAAACAGGCTCCAGGCTCTGAGCTGTCAGCACAGAGCCCGATGCGGGCCTCGAACTCACGAGCTGTGAGATCATGATCTGAGCTGAAGTCAGACGCTCAACCAACTGAGCCACCCAGGCGCCCCAGAAATGATCTGATTTTTGATGGAGACACGTCATGTGTGGCTCGGGATCCGAAGAGCCAGAGAAATCCCTGTGTAACATTAAGCTATAAAAGAAGGAAAACATACTTCGCTTTGAAACCGCATCAGCTGAGAAGAATTTAAAGTGAAGTCAGCGGGTGGGGAGAAATGGGAAATCTGCATTCCAAAGGCTTAAGTTTGGGGCATATAGATGAGCTTCATGCATATAATTAAATTGATTAAAAAAAAAAATCTGGGGCTCCTGGGTGGCTCAGTCAGTCGGTTGAGCGTCCGACTTCAGCTCAGGTCTTGATCTCAAGGTCTGTGAGTTCGAGCCCCGCGTCCGTCCCTGTGCTGACAGCTCGGAGCCTGGAGCCTGCTTCGGATTCTGTGTCTCCCTCTCTCTCTGCCCCTCCCCTGTTCGTGCTCTGTCTCTCTCACTCCCAAAAATGAATAAATGTTAAAAAAAAAAAAAAAAAGTGAAAAAAAATTCTGTGTAGCTATGGACAGGGTTGACTACAAGCAGAGAGAAATCCACGTGGGTTTTCTAAATCTCTCATTAAATGGCTAAATAATTTTACTCAAGTCACTTATGCCTCGAGCCTTTTTGGACTCCCGGTTTTCTTTTGAGTTGTCTACCGACAGTGTTTACAGCGACAGAAAGAAAAAGCCAAAATTCCTACGCAAAGGCCTTTTCTAATTTAAATTTCTAGAGTTTAAGACTTCGCCAGGGAGCACATAGCTGGCTACCGTAAGGAGTAGCACGTTGAGCATGAGTCAGGTGACTCAAATATGGAAAGAAGAGTGGGGGTGGGTACTGGTGTAGCGACAGAGGGAAGCTGGGGGCCGACCAGCAGGTAGGATGCGACTTTTATAACTGAGGGGAAGTTTCCAAAACACAAGGCCGTGGAATGCAACGACAGAAGAATACAGCCTTTGGAAACAGAAACCCGCGTGTTCAAATTTCAGCTGTCACTGGCATGAAAACGTGGGGTAAGTTTCTTAAATTCCCCTGAGTCAAAATTGTTCTCATCCATAAAGCGAGGATGCTAATGCCCACCCAGCAGGTTCAACATGAAGCCCAAATGGAAAACCATGCAGATGACTGTGCGTGGTAGGTGCTCGGTATCATTGTCTGCGTAAATAAAGCATTTTTAAAAACGTGTCGTCGGCTGCATCATGGAAAAACGGCCAGGTGGATTTCTACCGCCCTGAAAGATGAAGGTCTTAAAATGTAGCCCAAGCAGCGTGGATGAAAATTCACATTTGAGGGGCTTCAATAAGCCCCAGGAAAACATGAAGACAGTCCGTGGTTTCAGAGGGGAACTTGAAACTCTCGGTCAGTACGGCCTGCAGCCCAAAGAGAAGGCTCCCGAGCGTGTTCGAGTGACTTTCCACCCAGTATGTTAACCATCTTACTGATGGTTAATGATCAACCTTATCGACCCCAGGGAGTGGCTAGGTAGTGATTTAGCACAACCACGTACAGAACTTTTCCATTTACCTTACCACAAAACTGGGAAGATTATTAAGGACAAAAATGTGTGTGCATGTTTCTTTGCTCTCCCCTCGGGTATGTTAACCCCAGGATTTTCCCACTGTGGACTGATAACATCTTACTTTTTAAAAATATTTTTTGAGGGGCGCCTGGGTGGCGCAGTCGGTTAAGCGTCCGACTTCAGCCAGGTCACGATCTCGCGGTCCGTGAGTTCGAGCCCCGCGTCAGGCTCTGGGCTGATGGCTCAGAGCCTGGAGCCTGTTTCCGATTCTGTGTCTCCCTCTCTCTCTCTGCCCCTCCCCCGTTCATGCTCTGTCTCTCTCTGTCCCAAAAATAAATAAAAAAAAAAAAAAAAAAAAAAAAAAAAAAACGTTGAAAAAAAAAAAATATTTTTTGAATGTGGATTTACTTTTGACAGAGAGAGAGACAGACAGAGCATGAGTGGGGAGAGGAGCAGAGAGAGCGAGGGAGACACAGAATCTGAGGCAGGCTCGCGGCTCGGAGCTGTCAGCACAGGGCCCGACACGGGGCTTGAACTCGTGAACCGCAAGATGGTGACCTGAGCCGAAGCCAGACGCCTAGCCCACTGAGCCGCCCAGGCGCCCCTATAACATCTTACTTTCTGACCCCGTCACAAAAAGAATTTGAGTTGCTGAGATGATAAACTTAAGCAGCTAGGGTGGAAATCAGAACGCTATCCTTACCAAGAAGAGGTTTCTTTTAAGGCATTAGGTCTGGATAACATTTATGCAAGATGACTGGCCCATGTATAATTGATTGATTGGAAAACAATCTGAAATTAATGTAGAATTGTGAGTCTCTTCATGTTTGATTGGAGTCAACTTTTAGGGGCAAAAGAAGTCCATCATCTCAGACCTGGGATGTGTGAAATTAGCCTGTCCTCGTCCACCATGATTCAGCTCTGATCTTATGACAAACGTCTCTCCCAGAAGCTCAGCAGTTTTAGGGGCAGAAGGAGAAAAATGTGTACCGGTCTAGAAAAAATGTATTCCTCTGCCTGAACATCTCAGTCTGTTTCTCTGTCTTCTCTCTTCGGTCTGTCCCTGCCTTTCTTTCTCCCTCTCTCTTTCTCTCTCTCTCTCTCTCTATGTCTCTCAATCTTTCTCATCTTCCAGTTTTTAACGGACTGTGATTTATGGGCGAGGGGTGCGCCTCTTCTGATTTTCAACTGGCTCACTTATCACTACCGACTGTTTTCTGTCAGTGCCATTTATAATAATTGTGACAAGTTTCAATGACAAGACATTTGGTCAGAAATAGCCACTTCCTGTTAAAGAGATTTAATTGAGGGGAAAAGTGAGCTTAATCTACTCCATTTTGTTGGTAAGTTTCTGTTTCCTTTCCTTTCCCTCATCACTAAGAAGATTTTGGCTCAAACATTTGGCTCCTGAGATCGAGAAGAGTTTCTCCTGCACAGAACTCAGTGCACACGCCAATCGGCGACACTCACGCCAGAGGACTTTCTTTAGCAAAGAAGAATTGGCTTCTTGAACCACCTTCAAAGTTGCCTTGATAAGTTTCTTTGTGTCATCGTATCTTTCATTTTGAGTTGAAGGTTTTTCACCCAACCCTTATTATAGATGACCTAACATTTTGCTCCGGGGCTGAAGCCAGGATCCTTTTCTTTTCGTTCCTGGCAAGGTCGCTGTCATTTCCTATTGCTCTCCTTCCTGAATTTACCTAAACTGAAGTTCCAGGCTTTTGTTGAAATGCCTTTCTCCCTTCCGCTCTTGTGTGCCCCGTGTAACATTATCTGCAAAAGGTTGCAACCAACTTCCCTTCACTGTGGACACAGGAAGGGGAAATGAGGAGGAGAGAAGTTACTGATCTGATTCTGGAGGTCAAGGGTGTGGGGAGGGTGAATGTACATTTCTCAATAGCTTTCGCTGGGCTGTGTGCTTTCCTTTGTTGGCCCTCCCTCGCTATTGTGTCGGGAAGCCTTTTAATAACAGCTAGCAGAACGGGCTAAATGGCAATACCAAGATGAAAAGGAGCTGGTCAAAAATTATCCGTGCCCAGACGCCGGGCCACGTACATAGCAAATGCCCAGCTGTTTCTGGAGGATACAATGTGCCTGCGACTTTTCTCATCCGCCATAAACCGTATCGACTTCAGTATTATTTAATCCTTGCAGGGTCTGCTCAACCCAGTACTTTCGTCACCACTTTTCCGAGGGAGAAAACTGAAACCTGGGACTCAGGGAGGCGTGGTCAGCCGCCCAAGTTCACGGTTTGTCCCTCCTTGCCCTTTCCGGCCTCCCGTGCTGCAGTCAGGTACCAGCCCACAGGCTACAGGAATCAAACTTTCAATCGAGGACAACTTTCCCCCATCCCAAGGGCGGCGAGATAATCTCTTGCATTTAAATGATTCTCTTCTGGCGAGGCAGGCTAATTAACGCGAGCGGATTTCCGTTCTCCCGACCCACAGATACTCGGACGATGGCTCTCCAGGTGCCGACAGATCTTGCACTCGGAAACCGCGTCTCTTCCAGACCTTAATTTCCGTAATTAGGCTCCTCTGCTCCACCGTCTCCGCAGGGCTGATGGTAGCCCTGTGGCTCTTCCTCCCGGTTTATGGTGATTACAAACGAGGCCTCGGAGGCACATAAGCAGGCGGGACCCCTGCCCTGAAGGGGACTCGGGATCCCGGAGCACGCCGCCTGGCAAGATTTGGGGACGAGGCATGCGTCGTGCAGCAGCCAAGCCAGCGAGCGGGGGCTTTTCAAGACAGTTGAGAGGATGGCGTGGCAAGAGCGGGAGCCCATAAATGAACACCCCAATGCCTTTGACTTATTATGGTCACTCCTCACGTGTCAGATCTAATGGGAGGACACAGCCGAGGTAGTATTTGCCTTGAGGAGGGAGGGCTCCACAAACAAGATGGGGGGGGGATTAGATGGGGGGGGGGTGGGTAGAGGAGTCACCACGACCCCAGCACCTGCTCCGGGTCAGCAGAAGAAACTCTTCACTCTGAGCAACTCCTGTGGGCAAGCCCAAGCGCGGGGCCACAGAGGGTAAGAAAAGAACGGAAAGGAAACGGAAGAAAAGGAGCAAATCAGGTAAATGGAGAAGTCAGTGGGGACACAGAGAACTAAGAGCATTTGCGCTTAGTTGAAATGTACCACGTTGTCTTCTCGGCTGCCCAGTTCAAGGTCACGCGGCCGATGTATTTCATAGACGAACATAATGAAATGGCTAGAGGTTGAGTGGACCAGTGGTGCAACGAGGCCTTCGGGCTTCTGGTCCCTTCCAGAGTGTCTTTCTCCTGAGCAGGGGCCACGCCGGAGACCACGGAAGGCCCACAAGGCATCCAAATAAAGCAAAACGAAACAAGGCGCACAAACCTGTCCTGCAGCCTTAACTAAAGCAACTAAGCCGGGGGGACTTCAGAGACATTAGCCAGATCATTGCCTAAAGGCCATATGTTCGAGTCAAAGACTGTCACGAAACACAAACTGATCCACGTTGGGGGTCCTTATAAGAACCGAGAGAGAATTTTTTTTTTAGAGTTTATTTATTTATTTTGAAAGAGAGAGGGAGCACGCAGGCTGGAAGGGGTAGAGAGAGGGAGAGAGAGAGAATCTGAAGCCGGCTTCATGCTGTCAGCACAGAGCTTGGTGCCGGGCTTGAACTCACCAACCGGGAGATCCTGACTTGAGCCATAATCAAGAGTTGAATGCTTAACTGACTGAGCCACCCAGGAGCCCCTGAAAGAGAAACTTTTTTTTTTTTAATTTTTAAAAAGTTTTTATCCATTTTTTGAGAGAAAGAGAGAGAGAGACAGAGAGAGACACACAGAGAGAGAGAGAGAGAGAGAGAGCATGAGCAGGGGAGGGGCAGAGAGAGAAGGAGACACAGAATCCAAAACAGGCTTCAGACTGTGAGCTGTCAGCACAGACCCTGATGCGGGGCTCGAACTCACAAACCATGAGATCACGACCTGAGCTGAAGTCAGATGCTTAAACAACTGAGCCACCCAGACGCCCCCAAAAAGAAATATTTAAAAAAATTTTTTTTAATGTTTATTTATTTTTGAGACAGAATGAGACAGAGCATGAACGGGGAGGGTCAGAGAGAGACGGAGGCACAGAATCTGAAGCAGGCTCCAGGCTCTGAGCTGTCAGCACAGAGCCTGACACGGGGCTCGAACTCACGGACCGTGAGCTCATGACCTGAGCCGAAGTCGGACGCCCAACCGACTAAGCCACCCAGGCGCCCCAATTTTAAAGTGTGTTTATACCCGAAACAAACAATACCTTGCTTTCCGAAGCTAAATTGTATGGGTAGCTGAGAGTTTATGATTAGCAACATCATTTCTATCAGCAGCCCTTACCCTGCTTTTTATGTCACACCCTTCACTGTTTTTCTTATTAAGAAACAAACCAAAACCAGAACGAATCTTTCCTTCTTAATTTACAGGCTACACAAACTCACGTTAGGAAATTTGGAAAACGCGCCGGCTTATCAAGAATAAAAAACTAAACCACCTGGAGGTGCACACATACCCATACTTTGGGGTGTTCGAGTGGGGTGTGGGGTGAATAGGAAGAATGGGGGGCTGGTTTTGGGCAGACTCATGCCTAATCCCAGCTCTGCCTCTCCTCCTCGGGGAGGTCTCCACCAGAATGACTGAGCTCCTTCATGCCTCACTATCTCCATTACAAAAGCGAGTTATTAAGAGTCCCTACATTGTAGGATTGCCAGAGAGGGTCAAGAGGTGTGCATCACAGGCTGGCAGGACAGCAGTCTGCAGGGGGCATTGTGCAGTACCTGTCACATGGGGGGTTCAGCGTCATACACAGAATAGCGAGTTATCAGGGAGGGGGGGGGAGCTGAGATTTGATACTCCACCCCGAACAGACTGAAAATACATAGTTCTCTGAATTTTGCCGATATTTTCCCCAGAGGTAAATCTCAAAATGGAGATCACAATCCGTGTATGACTTCTCATATTTTCGTGGAAGATATTGTAGCATAAGCCTTCCTGTTTATGAACACTCAAATATTCGTGGTAGCTGCATAATACTCCAGTATCAGATATTGCAGAATTTACTTTATTAGTTAAATGTGTGTTTATTTATTTTGAAGGGGGAGGGGCCCTGGGAGAGGGAGAAAGAGAATGTCAAGCAGGATCCTTGCTATCAGTGCAGAACCCAATGTGGGGCTCAATCTCATAGTTGCCTTCAGTAATCCTCAATTATTGGAGATATATATGTGTGTGTGTGTGTGTGTGTGTGTATGTATGTATATGTGTATATATGTGTATATACACATATGTGTATGTGTGTATATATATGTGTACATATATATATGTGTATATACATACATATATACATATATATGTATACATATACATGTGTGTATATATGTGTACACATATATATGTGTATATACATACATACACACACACACACACACACACACACACACACACATATATTTCATTAATAATACTGAAAAGAACAAATTGGTTTATCAAGTCTTAGGGCATTTTCGATCTTCTCCTCCTTAGAAGAAAATTACTTTAACACCTTACATGCTGTAAGAATGTGTATATCACCTTAAGAACCCTAAGAGGTGAACTTCAACACTGTCCGTTGCCCCATTCAACACATTTTGTCAGTTTGGTTTTGGTTTCTACCCTCAGATATCTTTCTGAAATCTTTTACTCACACCGTATCTCACGTCTACTTTTTAGCTCAGACCCCATTGTCCCGACATTGTTGAGAAGGCAAACACACACAGTCCAAGAACAGCGAGCTTCAAGGACCCAGCTGAGGGTAAGATCGGGACTTCCGGTGAGGAAGTAAAAGTGGCTTATGAAAGAGATCACGGTAAAGTCCTTGTTAACCGTCGTAGAATTCCTTAAATCATGGGTTTTGTGGTTTTCAGCAGATTAGGGTGCTTTTAAGTCATGTGGAACAAGACCAATCCCCCAAATCGGCCTTCTGTTGGTGCCCTCACTTGTAATTATTCCTTTAATTTTTCCTTATGAGAAAAATCTGTTTCGTTAAATATTCCTGCCCATTGGTTTTGATGTGTGCATAATGTTTGATTCAATGATTGTATCGTGACTTACCATAAATTCACACGTATATGATACCTTACACTTTTTTCTAACTTTGGTTAGTTATGAACAACCTAGGGTGGATATAATTTTATCTGTAACATTATGAATGCCCATGATTATTTCCTTAGACAGACTTCTGTGGGGAGAAATACTGAGCCAATGAGTATACAAGTATGCCTTTCAAAAGCCATGCCAAGGTTCCCTGCTACCAATAAGAAGCCTACAATCATGTATCTGTATTTATATGTGTGTATATATACATATATACACATGCACACACATAAACACATCAGTGTATAAGCCAATGAACATCACACACACACGTATACATATCTATACAATGAACATCATATATATACATATATATATATATATAAAATGGAAGCTAGATAAAAAGGTGTATACACACACACACACACACACACAGACACATTTTTATGTAGCTTCCATTTAATGTTTTATTAATAAAGTAATTGAACTTTTATAGCTCACACATGTTTCAGTAGGGGAAAAAAAAAAAGACAAATACAAATCCTGGCTATTCTAACAAAGTATTTCAGATGAAATTTAGAATATTTTGTCAAATACCCAATCTTCAAATACATCATTCTGGGATTTTAATTGGAGTCTTTCAAAATATTCTTCAGGTTATCCGACTTCGGCTCGGGTCATGATACCGTGGTTTGTGAGTTCGAGCCCCACATCAGGCTCACTGCTGTCAGCCTGTCAGAGCAAAGCCCACTTCAGATCCCCGGTCCCCTTCTATCAGCCTCTTCCCCACTTGTGCTCTCTCAAAATTAAAACAGTTAACAAATAATTAAAATATTCTTTAGGAAAATTTTCGTAATTAAAATTTTTTTTTTTTGTTTATTCATTTTTGAAAGACAGGAAGAGACAGAGCACAAGCAGGGGTGGGGTGGAGGGAGAGCGGGACACAGAATCTGAAGCAGGCTGCAGGCTCCGAGCTGTCAGCACAGAGCCCGACGTGGGGCTTGACCTCACGAACCACGAGATCATGACCTGAGTTGAAGTCGGACGCTCATCCGACTGAGCCACCCAGGTGACCCAATTTTTGTAATTTTTTTAATTGGATCCTAAGAAGGCTTATTGATACAAATATTCTTAGGCATTTTACAGTTTTGATTTTATAAGAAATGGTAGATTTTTGATGTTATAGTCTAACTGGTATCGTTGCTTAATAGGAAAATGTTTACTTTATGATTTGACTTTATAACTAGCCAGTTTACAGATTTATTTTAGTAATTCCAGTAGGACTTTTTTTTTTTTTGGTTCATTGTCTTAGATATTCTAGCTAGGTGGTTGTCAAAAATATAATAAATATGTTTCCTTCTTTCATATATATGTGTCTATATTTTTTCGTGTCATGTTCGCATTTCAAAAACAGTGTTACATAATAGCAATTATTGGAATTTCTCTTCCCCAGATTACTAGGAACGTCTCCAGTGTTTTAGGGGTGGGCATACTATTGGCTACTATCTCATGATGACAATTGTAAAACTTTCTCTATTTTTCGAATCTCTGGAAAATGGCATAAATATCTGGTTTTTGAGGTGTAAAAGACTTACATGTAACATCAACGAGGGTTTATTATACCTCTGGTTGGACATTAGATGCTGTATTTGGACCAATTTTAAAATTCCTTCCGGAGTTGTTGGTCAAAAAATGTTCCAACAGTTCTCAAATTGATTTGTGCACCCCCATTTCCTTGTAGAAAATAGTTTAACAAAATGTTCAAACTTGTAACCCCTGGGTTGAAATATTTTCTTATAAAAGGTCCATTGGTTTCTAGCATAGATATCATTGTTTATTTCCATGTAGATTGTCCATAGTTCTTCTCATTCACAGATTATCTTTTCAAGAAACTGTTCTCAGGCTTTACTGATTTTTCAAAAGATCTGTTTCAGAATAACCAATTGTTACTGCTCTTCTTCTTCATTAATTTCTGATTTCATCTTTTATCTTCTTTCTTTAGGTTCAGTTCATTGTTGTTTCTTGATTCAGTCGAATCTGTAATTTAATTAGCCTTATTATTTTTTTTAAATAAACATGTTTAATAATCACCTGCTAATCACTTCCGCATTTTCTCTACCTCTCTAAAATGGCCCTCCATACCTAAAAACCTAAATTCTCAGTGTGGAGGCAAATATTCTACTTAAACTTTTACCTACTGAATTTTTGATGTTTACCCTGCTCTGGCTCAACACCATTTCAGCCTCTCTATAGTCTGACATCTGTTACTAAATGTAGGGAGAGGGCAGATTTGAGGGAAATGGTTGTAGGATTATTAGAATCACTTTGAACATATAAAGTATTGGTCAGGGTCTTTCATTTCTCCAGTTTTTAAATGTCTCTCTCTTTTAAGCGTCAGTAAGTAAATACGAGGAATAAAAGACCTCCTGGGGCGCCTGTGTGGCTCTGTTAGTTGAGCGTCTGACTCTTGATTTCGACTCAGGTCATGATCCCAGGGTTATGGGATCGAGCCCCACATCAGGCTCTGTGCCGAGCGTGGAGTCTGCTTGAGATTCTCCCTCTCTCTCCCTCTGCCCCTCTCCCCTGCTCTCTCTCTGAGAAAGAAGGAAGAAAGAAGAAAGAAAGAAAGAAAGAAAGAAAGAAAGAAAGAAAGAACGAACTAACTAGTCGGTTAAGCGTCCAACTTAGGGTCAGGTCATGATCTCCCAGTTCATGAGCCCAAGCCCTGCATTGGGCTCTGTGCTGACAATTCAGAGCCTGGAGCCTGCTTCGGATTCTGTGTCTCCCTCTGTCTCTGCCCCTCCCTCCCTCTCTCTCTCTCTCTCTCTCTCAAAAATAAATGTAAAAAAAAAAAAAAAATTAAAAATTTTAAATAGTCAAAAAATAAAATAAAAGGAAATAAAGGGCCCAGGTCCTGGAACTATACGAAAGAGCTTATCTTACTAGTTTCTATTCCTTTGATTGGACTCTATCTTTGAATGGCTATTCACATTCACAACCTCAGCTCTCTTTTTTTCCTTCCAAGAGTTACACTAGAAATAAAGCTACTAGCTTCTTAAAATCTTTTAAATTACCCAGATTTTCGGGGCGCCTGGGTGGCTCAGTCGGTTAAGCGTCTGATGTCAGCTCAGGTCATGATCTCACGGGCCATGAGTTCAAGCCCCGCGTCAGGCTGTGTGCTGACAGCTCAGAGCCTGGAGCCTGCTTCAGATTCTGTGTCTCCCTCTCTCTCTGACCCTCCCCCATTCATGCTGTCTCTCTCTTTGTCTCAAAAATAAATAAACATTAAAAATTTTTTTTTATATTAAAAAAAAAAATTACCCAGATTTTCAGTGAAGAAATGGCAAATCCTCTTTTGTCTCTCTCTTATAAAAAATAAATAAATAAATACCATTACCCCTGTGCCTGCTATAATGAGGACTGGCTTGATAGACTAGGTAAGATAGTCATTCTCAGAAGTCAGTTGCAAGATAAACCTCGACTCAGAAATGTAAATCCTGGGTAATTATATGTTAAACAGGAAAGATAGTAGATATGATTGAGCAAAAAAAAAAAAAAAATAATAATAATAAAGCCCCAAGAACCATGGAGCAGAACGTAGAACATGCCAAACGACGTTGACCTTTATTTCATACTTAAATTTTACACTTAGATTGATTTTTTTCCCCCTGCTTTATATGCTGCTTGGTTTCTTATGAATCAAGGGTGGGGGGGGGGGGGGCGGGGAGATGCTAACAAAGCAATTATGGGGTTGGAAAATGGGTCTCATCCTAAATTGTTCATCTTTTGTTAAAGAAAATATTTCTACTGGGTTTTATTTTTTGAAGGAAGACTTTTACAGAAAGACACAAAACAAAAACTGATCAGGAAAAGGGAAGCACTTAGAAAAAAGGGAAAGGGTGGGACAAAGAAGTAAGAGTTGGAAAAACCAGTGCAGTTTGGGTGAAAAGAGGGTGAGAGGAGAGACACGACCCAGAAAGGTTGTGTCAAATCCTAGGTAGCTGGTGATCCCTTTTCAGAGCGTAAAGCCACTGTCTTAGCAGGTATGGGAACTGTAGCAAAGGTACAGTCCTTCTAGGCTCTAATATTGTTTCTTTTCCTATCTTATGATCCAGTCCCAAGACAGAAGGTAGCTTTATGACCAAGGTCCCAAGACCACATTCCTGTTCAGTTTGGGACATTGGGAGCCTGAACTTTCTAGCCTTCCAAACAGTGAGGATTGATAATACCTATCTCAAAGCCCCCAGGCGACTACAGAAATGATGGAGGTTTCATCCCGAACTCAACCAGATTTCCAACTCCTACAATCCCAGCTGATAAGTTTCTAGGTCCCTCATAAAACCTACCCTCCTCTCTCCCCTGCTCCTTCTCAGAAATCATCTGCTGCCTGGGAGAACAGAATTGAGAAAGGACCACACCCTCACGGAGCTTTCTTACTCCTATCTTTGTTTCATGCATCCACTCCATTAGAAAGGCTTTCAGGAGAGAGCAGTGACTTGGTTTCTCAATTCCAGTCACATCAGGGCCGGTCACATAGTAGGGGATCAATAAATATATGTCGAACAAATAGAAAGTGACATCATTGGTTACAGTAGAATATTTTTTTACAAACAGGCTGATTGCCAGGAAGACAAAGTGTATTCTGAATAAAACATTATAGGGGCGCCTGGGTGGCTCAGTCGGTTGAGCGTCCGACTTCAGCTCAGGTCATGATCTCACAGTCTGTGAGTTCGAGCCCCGCGTCGGGCTCTGTGCTGACAGCTCGGAGCCTGGAGCCCTGCTTCCCATTCTGTGTCTCCCCTCTTTCTGCCCCTCCCCCGTTCATGCTCTGTCTCTCTCTGTCTCAAAAATAAATAAACGTTAAAAAACAAATTAAAAAAAATAATAAAATAAAACGTTATAGAATTTTGCAAAAGGATTTCAATTTTTTCGTTACTCTTTAACTTTTATTTTATTTTATTTTATTTAGCTTATATTTATTTTATTTTATTTTATTTTATTTTATTTTATTTTATTGCATTCTTATTTTAGTTTAACAGAGTCTGGATCTTTACTTATAAGCCTGATGAGGGCAAGGACTTTGGCTTCTATCATTACTTTATTGATTTTCCTTCCTCAGGATCCCTGTGGCTCTGTAGCTGAGCTAGCACCCCCTCTATAGAGTAGAGTGAATTTAGTTGTTATTTCTGTTGGTGGTGAAGAGACCATTGCAAATAACTCTACTGAATTTACATTGACTATGGACAAAATCTTTAGCTGAATTGGTTAATTCCTGTATGAGGAACTGGGGGTATTTAACCAGAAAAAGACATGAATACACAGGAGGCACCAACGTCAAGCTCAAGTAGCTGAAAGTAAGTCGTGTCATCTAGAAGAAAATGTGACCCTGTTCAGTGTTGTACATATCACCACTCTTCTCTGTGTTTATTCTAGTCAAGGAAAGGGAACAGGTTTCAGCCCCAAATAATCAGTGATCTGCACCGAGATAGAACTTCCAAAACTGGTTTCTCAGAACCGAAGCAATTCAAAGGCACACTCAGTTGCTGTTTGACCTTTTGTGACGATGGTAAGATCAGCTTCCTTCCTGGGACCAAATGTCCCTTTATTTGGACTTCAACTGCAAATTCCCAGTACATGTGATTGAATCAATACCAGCAATATATTTCGCATTCCCACGAGAGGTTAGGGAGATGCACAAAAAAGTGTAAAACTTGCCACCTACCTTAAGGACGCTGCAATCTGACGGAGGAGTCCAGTATTAAGCACAAGAAAAATACAAGAGAGAATGTCAATGCAGGAGTTAAATGAAAGCGTTTCTGAACACAGTACTGTCTGAGACTATCATTTCCCGGAGCAACACAGTTGAGGGCAGTGAAAGTGGCTTTTCTAGGCCAGCCTATGTTCTCTGTTACATGGGCCCTTGTCTTCCAGTTACAGAGACTCTAAGGTGAACTTTGAAAAGTCAAGAATGTGGATCCAGAGAGGAAGGTAGGCTCTGGTCAATGAAAGACCTTGCTTGCAAAGAGCCTTACTCGCTCAATAATCCTGAGTGAGGATCTGAGGACTGGATCAGGCATTCCCAGTTTTGAGCACATGTAGAGTGCTCAACTTTGCTCACACTTGGGGCTCTATGCAGAAGAAGAAATGTCACTGAACTGGGAGATGAGCATTGAAATCCACAAGCATCCCTCCCCCCCCCCCCCCACTTTACGACGTATCACTATCTCTCATGCAATATATAGCTTCCCTCGCTCATCTTTGCTGCCCTGTGAGGAAGCAATCATTATCCCCACTTGACAGATGAGGGCAGAAAACGTGAATATTCTCAAAATCTAGCCCTCACGCAGACTAGCAGCTTCACTAAAACAGCTGCAATTGTTTGAATGGAGTTCAGTGGTGACATTCGAGATTGAGGAATTATACCAACATGGAAAGACAGTATGTGTGCATGGGACTGTAACTGTTTTCAATAATATTGGGGAAACAGAAACTTTTGAGTAACGCCTGCGGTTGAAAGACTCTAGGGTGACTTCCAATGTCTCTGTCTCCCACCATTCATGCTCTCGTGTCACTCCCTCCCTTTGAGTAGAAGTTGAACCTAGTTACTCTTCTTATGAGTTCGAATACAGTAAAAATAATGGGCTCTCGTTTATGAGTTGGGTTAAAGCAGCCCGTGACTTCCGTCTTTTTCGTTCTTTCTGGTTCTCTCTCTTGGAGCTTTGCTCTGGAAGAATCCAGGCATCATGCTGTGTGGAGCCTCCTGAAGAGGTTCAAATGGCAAGAAGCTGATATCTCCAAGAGTCGGCGAAGGCTTGAGAGTTGCTAACAGCCCCTTGAGCGAGTGAGGAAGCAGCTTCTTCCCCATTGAGCCTCGTGATGGTATAACCTAGGCCAACAACTTGATTACAGTCTTGTGAGGGGCCCCGAATCAGAGGCACCGAGGTAAACCATGCCCAGATCCTCGATGCATGGAAATTATGAGATTATAAGCAATGAGTGTTTTACACTGCTACATTTCAGCATCGCTTGTTACACAGTCAAGAGATAATGAACACACCAATCATATGAAAAGTGAGATATCTTTGGGAACCTAGAGAAACTTTAGGCAGATTTTAGGAAGAGGAGAGGGAGTTGGAATTCTAGCGACTTCAGTAATAGAAAGTCTGGGATCAGTGTAGAAAATGGGCCATAAATTTACAGAGACACCGAGACTAACTGACCCCGCTGTAGCTTAACAGAGCAGGCCATACTGGGCAGTTAGCATGGAGTGGACTGTGATGTGCTAGGGAATAATAAAACGTGGGGAAAATTGCCTAAATACTTAGGGGAATTGTTTCTAAATTTTTCAACGACAAGGATGCTTTCTACTTCCCCCTATGGGGACCATATAAAACCAGCCTTGTCAAACTCTCATCGAAAACCTTGCAATGGCACCCCATTGTCCACACAAAAATGCTTAAGCCTTCTGGCGTAGCACATTAAACCCTCCACCGCATCCCTGCTGCCTCTTCGGGTTCATCTCTTAGCAACTCCTCCTCAGATTTCATGCCTGGAACTCCCCAAATGCGTCAACGTCCATAACACCTCCTGCACTTAATTGAGATGATCTTGTGTTCCTGCAAAGCTCTTTACCGCTTTCTTTGTAACTCCTCAGTTGCCTTTTGTGATTCTGCTGAAGGACCACACCAAGCAAGAAGACTTGTCCTTTGTGACCAGCAGGAGTAAACAGCAATCGGAGAACATAGCATGTTGTCCTGACATCACCTTTTCATATATCTTTCTTCCTGCCCTTCCCCATGGTAGGCACCCAACTGAACCGCCCCATCTTTGTCATATTTCACATAGCAACCTACTTTTATAATTGTCCTCCTTACTTAACCCAAAGTCTAAAGTGGCCTGTTAGAGCTTAAGGTCAGGATGAGAAAAGATCAGACATGCTGAATCTGTATCATCCATATCAAAAGCAGGTCATGTCAGCGTTTTTGTAATTTTGCAGATGAAGGTATGGCTTCTGTGCGTCTCTTTAAAATGTTTCGATAGCTCCTAGAGCCCCTCTGGTGCTCTTGGAACGTGTAGAGCTTCTTATGGGCTCCTCCGGTTTCTCGTTTTCCTCCTAGGATCTGTTGCCCTTTTGCTGGTTCGAAGCAAAAACAAAATTAAAAGCCCGTATGTAGGCTTCTTTCATTCATATCTTGAATGAATTCTCAGAAGTGCTGTAGCAGTGTCTTTCCAACCTATCAGCCTCGAGGGCAGGGCTCCTTGTTGTTAATGGTTTCAATCTAATACAAGTCCAGCTATGGCATCCATGCTTTGGATACACCCACAAGATCACACAGGAACATCTCGTGGTCCTTTACAATTCTTATTTAGCAAAAGACTAATATAATGTTTAAAAAAAAAAAAAAAAAAGAGGTGTTGGCCAAAATGTCCCTAAAGGAGTGGCTGGACAGGACACCAGAAACTTCTTGGTGCAATACCTTAGTTCTCCTACGGTAAAGGAAGATCGAAAGTAGAGGAACCAACCGAGTCCACGTAGCTGGTGAGTTGCTGGGCTGGCAGTGACCTCAAGCCTCAAGTCCCAACCAAGGGCTCTGCCCGCCATACTACCAGCTCTCCCCTATTGCCCAGCGCTCAGTCTGCATGAAAATAAAAACTCAATGGCAACCGAGGCAAACGTGTAATTTTCTGTTTTATCGGCAAGAGCAGTTGCCTCCATTTTGCTTCCGCTCTGAATATTTGGGACCGGTAATATTTTCACTTTAACGTGCAGATATTAGCCTCGAGCCCTGCTTCCTTTTGTCTGTTTACAAGCCCACACAGCAGATTTTGGGGTCAAGCAATGTGTTGCATTTGCATGAGGTTGCACTGGCTCACGTTTTCTCTGGGATCCTGCCTTCTGTTCTTGCCATATCCCTTTTGTTTATGAAATCATGGAGCACAACACCACAGCCTGCGGTTAAGCTTGCTGACAGAACAGAAATTGAATCAATCCCTGGGAGCAATAGATTCAAACCCTGGGAACCTCCAGCATATTCTGGCAGCTGCTAGCGAGGCTTTGCTGTACATGCCTCCCAGGGATTTCCCTGGGACATTGCTTTTTTAAGAGAAGCATTTATAAAAACTACCCACTGTGCAAATCTACCAACAGTCAGTGGTTTTCATACAACTTGTAGGAGCTGTGCACAATTCCATGAAGAGGAAGCAGTGACTATCCTGTAAAGAGACTTGCTGAGGGGAATACGGCCCTGGGCAATCAGTAAGGAAACCCACGTCTGCTGGAGACAAGGATACTGGGGTTCCAGTTCTCCCTTGGCATCCTCTTTCCTCCACTCGAGAGAAATCAGACCATGTGGCCTGATTCTAATTTGCCAGATTTAGGGATCTTATTTTTCAAGATGTTTAAGAAACAAACAAAAATGGAGGTACATAAAAAGCAAGTAAGAATGATATGAAGAAATTCAAAGGAAAAAAAAATAATAAGGAAATGTGCGAAATATTGTCAAGCAGATGCAAAGCATTGTAATATTGGACCATTTTATACATATTAAGTGAAAAGAAGTATATGAAAAATTAATGATCACTTCCACCCAAGTAACAGAGAAGTGAAATTTAGAACCCTTACTCATTGGTTTAAGTTGCTATTAACTTGTATCAGTACTTTGGAAAGCAAGCTACCAGTATACAGAGAAAAACTTAGAAGTATTCATGTTATTTGATTTAGAAATACACTAGTATATTTATATCCCCCACTAAAAAGATAAGCTAAACACAAAGGCACTTTATTAGACCTATTGACAATGTATTCTTTCTATAAAATATTTTATAATTGGGAAAATTAGAATCTACCTTACTACCCAGGAAAAAATAACAAATAACTATTTTATCTGGTACTTCATGGTAATTTCAAAACACACTGTCACAGTGTGTTGTGTGTTACGAGTTGCAAAACACTTTCTCGTTCGTCATCTCAATTTTCCCATATAAAACTCCCCTGAGAAAAAAACCTTATTCCACTTATATAGATGCAGAAAATTCAGCTCAGAAAGGAAGTTACTTGGCCAACATCACCAGAAGTTGGAAGTGGTATTGGCAGGCTCTAAGTCTGGTTATTCCCGGGGACGCGGAATTAACAGTGGAAGGCACTTATGGATCCAGAAAAGTCCATTGCCAAGGAAGAGTGGGGAAGGGGTATAAGAAGGTGTGCCAGAGTGTTTCATAAGTGTTAGGAAGCCAGTGGGTTATTTATCTAGAGTGGGGTAAAGGAAATAGGTTCGAGGAGACCTCACAGGGACTCCTGTCCAAAATGGCAGGTCTGGAAACCAGGAGGGATAGGAGCAGAGATGAGTGGAGAGTGGAACCCAAAAGGAAGCAACCAAAGCACACTGAAGAGAGAGGGTGGCTTGCTGACGATTGAATTTGGGTCCTGTCTTGTTCCATTCGGGTCGCTGTAACACATTGCCATCAACTGGGTGGATTAAACAACAAACGTTTATTTCTCTCAGTTCTGGTGGCTGGAAGTCTGATATCAATGTGCTGGTGAGGGCCAACTTCCTGGTTAGCAAATGGCCATGTTCACATCCTATCTTCACATGGCAGGGAGCAAAGAGGAAGGATGAGCTCTCTTTCTCTTCCGCAAGGATACTAATCCCAATATGGAAGCTCCATCTTCATGACTAAATACCTCCTTAAGATCCCACCTCCCAGGGCTATCACGTTAGGGCTATGGTTTCAATATACGAATTCTGAGGAGATACAAATATACAGTCCACAAGGTAGCCACCACAATCTACTCTTCCTTCCATAGTAGTTGAATCGATATGGGGCACATGGCAAGATCGCATTTTCCAACCACCCTCTCAGAGGTGAGAGTCAAAAGGTACGCTCTCCCCAGTGAAGTGTGAATACACATGTGTGTGTCTTCAGGTGTAAGCCTCATGATTGAGGATGTGACTTCTCCCCACTTTTCTTTCCAACAAGTTGAAAGCCAGGCAGGGTGGAACCACACAGATTTTGAGGAAGGGGTCCATGAATGACCAGGGGGAGCAGTCTGCTCTCAGCCGAAATGCTCACCTAGGTCTGTCATGAGCAAGAAAAAAATTTATCAGTCTGTTTCCAAAGATACTTTGGTTTTTCAAGAATTTCAGCAACTTTGTCTTATTCCAATGAATGCAAGACATCACTAACATTTACACCATATGACTACACCAATTAAATGCTTGGATTTCTGGTTGAATACTGACTCCAAGGTAAATAGGATTATTCTTATTTTCTGAATGAAGAAAATGAGTCTAAGATTGTGCAAGAGACATAAATGCCAGGGTAAAATGTCATGGGGAGGAGGAAAATCTTGAGTATTTTGTCAAAGCCTGCCCATGCCATTCATTAGAGCAGAACCTTTAGGAATGGCAGCGTGGCTCAGTCCATTAAGGGTCCGACTCTTGATTTTAGCTCAGGTCATGATCTCACAGTTTGTGAGTTTGAGCCCTGCCTTGGGCTCCACACAGCTCATGTGGAACCTTCTTGGGATTCTCTCTCTTCCTCTCTCTCTCTCCTTCTCCCCCCCCCCCCACCCAACACTTCCTCACTTGCAATCTCTCTCTCTTTCTCAAAATAAATAAATAAACTTAAAAAAAAAAAAAGAATAGGACCTTTAATCTTGCAAAGCCTCATTTTGTTCTTCCACAAAATGGGGTTCTGATAGAACGTGTTTTGTAGGGTTTGGGGAGGATTCAGTGAGGGAATACATCTAAAGTGCCCGGCGTATAGTAAGAGCTTGGTCAGGGCTGATATCTTTATACCAGTCCCAGTGAGTCATTGAGATAAGATTCACACTCAATTCTCTAAAGCTCCAAAACTCATAATCTTGTCACCAGGGAGCAAGCTCTGGGGCCCAGATATAGTTCTCCTTAGTGCTGTTAGTTTCATGCCTTTAGTGTGTGTATTTCCCTTCTTTCTACACCAAGGGATGCTCTAATTCTGGCGTATTTTGTGAGGCCATCGGCTTGATATTACATCTGCCACTGAAACTAACAGCGGTCGTAAAGAAATACAGCTTCTCGCCATTAGAATGACTTTTCTCCGTATCCAGGGAAAGATGTTTCATCCATTTAATGCACAATACAGTTACATAGGTCCTCTAGTCAAAATACTCCAAAATGCATATTTTTTTTAAAAAATAGTTCCGATGTCATACTTTTCCCTACAGTACATTAGAGCTAAATGTGCAGCAGTATTTTGTCCTCGTTTTCTTGTTCTGAGGTTACTTCCCTTTCTTCCTAAGTATTCATCTATTGGCTATTCAAGGTGTTTTTGTTTGTTTGTTTGTTTTTTGTCCCCCTGCAAGCAAACCAATGTGCCTGTGCGAAGACCTGCCCTTGAAGGGAATTCACCTCTAAAACCACAGATACGTTTGCCTGATGACAGTTTCCCATTTTATGTTTAGTTCTTTACTTTCTTAACGGAATGCTTGTCATTATCAATAAAACAAATCAGGCAACCTTCTCATATTTTTCTAGGACAGCCTTCTCAGTTAGAACTTGCTACAGAGATGGACATGTTTTGCATCTGTGCTGACCAAGGTGGTAGTCACCAGTCACATGTGGCCGGTGAGTACTTGAGACGTGGCTTGTGTGACTGAGGAGCTGAATTTATAATTACCGTAGATTTCATTTTAATTAATTGTAATTTAAATGGCAACATTAACGGCTACCGCATCGGCAGAATTTCATTTTTTTGTTTTTATTTTTTAAATTTATTTGGGAGATTGGGCACAAGTGGCGGGGGGGGGGAGAGGCAGAGGGAGAGAAAAAGAATCTCAAGCAGGGTCCATGCTCAGCATGGAGCCCGAGCCCAGGGCTCGATCCCATGAATCTTGGATCATGACCGGAGCTGAAATCAAGAGGTCGGTTGCTCACCCAACTGAAGCACCGAGATGCCCCTGGCAGAACAATTCTAAAGTTTAGAAGCACACAGTCCAATAGAAATATAATATGAGACACATTTTATAATTTCGAATTTTCTAGTAGCCACTTTTGAAAAGTCAAGAGAGGGAGAGAGAGAGAGAGAGAGAGAGAGACATGAGGATAAAAGTTATTTTAATGATATACTTTCTTATGTGATCACATGATCCTGTAAAATAAAATAAACATGTGGTTAACATTAAAATTTCTTTAATGATATAATTCACTTCTTTTTTTTTTTTTCATACCGAGTCTTTAGAAATCTCTTGGCTCTTTTATAATTTCAGTACATCTCAACTCGCAGTAGTCAGATTTCAAGTGCACACCAGACACATTTGGCTAGTGGTTACCATACTGGGTAGGGCAGCCCTTTCCCGTTAAAGTTTATACTCTTTTGTGGCAGAGGTCTGTCTTGTTCATCAATAAATTCCTTGCTCTCAACACTGTGCTGGCCCATAATATGTCTTTCATAAACATGTGTTTATTGACTCCTGATTACAGCGATCAGTTCTTCCTCCGGATTTACAGGTAAACCAAAGACTTCTTACAAAAATATAGGAAGCCCTTATATCAGCTCTCCCATTTCGAGTTAAATCTTTTTTATTTTTGTAAGTACGGATCTGCCTCGACTTACGATGCGGTTCCATCCCAATATTCCCATTGCAAGCTGAAAATATCGGTGCAGGTTGAAAATGCACTTAGTATACCTAACCAACTGAGCATCATAATTTAGACTGGTCTACCTTAACCGTGCTTAGGACCCTGACATTAGCCTACAGTCGGGCATAATCGTCTACCGCAAAGCCTATTTCTAATAAAGTGTTCGATATCTCGTGATGTATTGAATGCTGTGCTGAAAGTGAAAAAAACAAAAGAACTCCATGGGTACAGGAGGGTAGTGAGTGTAGCGGTTGCTTATCCCCATAACAGCACGGCTACCTGGGTGCTGTGGGTCTTTGCCACGGTGAGGCATCACAAGGGAGGATCCCGCTGCCTAGTGCTCACTCAGGCAAAGCTCCAAGTTCAAGATTTCAAGTACCGTTTCTAACTGAATGCGTATTGCTTTCACCCCATCGTAGAGTCAAACTCAAAATCCTAAGTTGAACCATCGTAAGTGGGGGACTGTCTGTGCCTGGCATATGTGACGCTCCACGATCAAGGAAAGGCTTTAGAACAGAAGTCCGCGAACTTCTTGTGTAAAGGGCCAGCTAGTAAATATTTTCAACGTCGTAGGTTATACAAGCTCCAGGACAGAAGCAGCCATCGACGAGATGTAAGTGAATGGGCCTGGCTGAGTTCCTATAAAACTTTCTTTGCAAAAACAAGCCGCACAAAGATTTTGCCCCGAGGGCTGCATAATTTTTGGAACCTCTGCTTTTTAAGTTCTGCATTTTAAATTTATTTTGTTTCTGGGGCGCCTGGGTGGCTCAGTCAGTTGAGCGTCTGGCTTTGGCTCAGGTCACGATCTCACGGTTTGTGAGTTCGAGCCCCGTGTTGGGCTCTGTGCTGACGGCTCAGGGCCTGGAGCCTGCTTCTGATGCTGTGTCTCCCTCCCCTCAGCTCCTCCCCTGCTCACACTCTGTCTCTCTCTCAAAAATAAATAAAGATTAAAAAAAAAAGTTTAATCTATTTTGTTTCTGACCTTCTCATATGGCACTACATAAACCAGATGTGTTCAATGTGTAAATGTTTACTGAATTTGAGCAGAAAATGTACTTTTTTTAAAAAAAAACCATCAATTCATGGACACCTGGGTGGCTTAACGACTGGGTGAAGTCATTAAGCATCTAACTTCAGCTCAGGTCATGATCCTGTGGTTCATGAGTTCAAGCCCCTCTTTGGGGTCTGTGCTGACAGCTCAGAGCCTGGAGCCTCCTTCAGATTCTGTGTCTCCCTCTCTGTCTGCCCCTCCCCACTGGTGCTTGCTCTCTCTCTCTCTTTCTCAAAAAATAAATAAAACATTAAAAAAATAATTTAAAAAATGTAAAAAAGGAAGTGGGAATACAGTGGAGACACCTGACAAGCACTATTCGTCCAGGTGATCAAGGTTAACATCAAGAGCCATGAATCATGTCACTAATGCACATTCTCCAATAAAACACTATGAAAATAGTGTTTTAACTCTGTTTTCCCTCCCAGTAGCTCAGAACCTGGGTCTTATCATGGAAAAATCATAAATTCCAACATAGGTTAGCCCTCTAAAATATCTGACCATTACTCCTCAAAATGTCAAGGTCATCAAAACCAAGAAAAGCCTGAGAAATTGTCACTCTGAAGAGAAGCCTAGGAAGGCATAACAACTAAGTGCCATGTGGTGTCGTGAGTGGGAGCCCAGGAGAGGAAAGGGACATTATGTAAAAACTAAGGAAATCTGCATAAAGTGTGAACTTTAGTTAGTAATAAGGTACCAATATTAGTTCATTAATAGTGACAAATGTATACTAATTATTGTGAGATCTTAG
Organism: Panthera leo; assembly: GCF_018350215.1. Classification (NCBI taxonomy): domain Eukaryota; kingdom Metazoa; phylum Chordata; class Mammalia; order Carnivora; family Felidae; genus Panthera; species Panthera leo. The sequence goes on along the minus strand of NC_056684.1, from coordinate 13,665,434 downwards.
TGATAGAGGACATTGGGTTTGGGATATATTGAAACACTCTGTACTATCTGCCAAATTTGTCTGTAAATATAAAACTGTTCTAACAATTTAGTCCATTTAAAAACAAAGAGGGGCGCCTGAGTGGCTCAGTGGGTTAAGCCTCCGACTTGGTTTCGACTCAGATCACGATCTCACGGTTTGTGAGTTCAAACGTCGCATCGGGCTCCGTGCTGACAGTGCGGAGCCTGCTGGAGATTCTCTCTCTCCCTTTCTCTCTGCCCCTCCCTCACTCGCTCTCTGTGTCTCTCAAAATAAATAAACTTAAAAAATAAATAAATAAAATAAAAATAAAGAAAGAGCAGATACTGGAGTGTTAATTACAAAAAAAAAGCGAACTAAATCAAACAAACTAACAAAACAAACAAACAAACAAACGACCAAACATAAGCAAGATTCACCAGAAAGAAGAAAAGCACACAAATTCCCGGTAGAACAGACAAAGACGTAACGACTTGGCATATTCCATGGCTTGTACTTCTTGCTATAGGCAGGGAGAAACATGGAAGGTTTTGAGGTGGGGTGGGGTAAACATGACCAAAATTGTATCTTAAATCTGAGAAGTGGTGGCCAGATAAGAACCAGAGGTAATTATTAGGGAGCGGTGCAATTGATGGTAGGGGTTGCTTATACAGTAAAACCTTGAATTGCAAGTAACTTGTTCTGCGAGCGTTCTGCGAGATGAGCAAACATTTTAAGTAAAGTCTAACTGGATAAATGAGCGACATCTTGTAGTACAAGTACTACATGATGCCGAACATCACATGATCGCAATTGAGCCATGGGTTCTCGAAATTCACTTTGATATACAAGTGCTTTGGATTACAAGCATGTTTCTGGAACGAATTATGCTTGTGAACCAAGGTTTTACTATATTTGGTTTTGTAATGGGGTAACATTTGTAACATTAATCTACTTTTGACTCTTTAAATCTAGGTGGAACCATTTTATACTGGCTGAGAGAGGACCCAAAAGAATTCAAGTCAAAATGAATTTGTTTCAATTTTTTTTTTTCTTTTAATTAATTCATGGTGTGGTCATGATATTGAGAATGAAGGCTTTCATTTTTGAGAACTGTGCTAGGGAACTCGGCATGAAGTTTACACTGTAAATACCAATTATGTCCCTCTTAATATCCCCATTTTACAGATGAGTAAACAGAGGCACAGGAAGATTATGTTACTGGTCCAAGGCCTAACAGTAAGAACTTAAATATTGGTACAACACAGTAGTATCTTTGCCTTGAGTATCATGATTAAAAGCAATACCCTCGGGGTGCCTGGGTGGCTCAGTCGGTTAAGCGTCCGACTTCAGCTCAGGTCATGAGCTCACGGTCCGTGAGTTCGAGCCCCGCATCGGGCTCTGTGCTGACAGCTCAGAGCCTGGAGCCTGTTTCAGATTCTGTGTCTCCCTCTCTCTCTGACCCTCCCCCGTTCATACTCTGGCTCTCTCTGTCTCAAAAATAAATAAACATTAAAAAAAAAAAAAGCAATACCCTCTTGTTTAAGTGAGGGATGGTTAAGTTTATTACTTTTGCTTTAAAGATTCTCAGTAAGTGGTAACTGGACCCACACAGACTTGTGAAAAGAAACATATCTAAACCAGGATGTGGAGGTGATACGCTAAGCCCTTTGCAGGAGATCTTGAAAAGATGTCATCCTGGGATGCCAGATGATACAAAGTTATCTCAGTATTGATGCCATTACCATAGAATTAGAAAGAACCTATGTGTAAAAGAGCCATTTATTAGGTGTTGAAGCAAGTATATTAGTTTCCCGTGGCTAAGGGCACACATTACCACAAAAATGATGGCTTAAAACAACAGAAATGTATATCTCGATATTCTGGAGTCAAAAAATCCCCATTCCCGGTGTTGGCTGAGCTGTCCTCCTATTGAAGGTTCTAGGGGAGATTCTTTCCTTGTCTCTTCAGGCTTTAAGTGGCACCAGGTGTTCCTTGGCTTGGGGCTGAAAAACCCTAGTCTCTGCTTCCATTTTGCTTTCCATTTCCATTCATACAGTCTTCTCATTTTCTCTCTGAATCCTTGGTGGGTCTCTTATTAGGACTCTTGTCACTGGATGTAGGGCCTGCCTAGATAATCCAGAATGAGTTCATCTCTAGGTCCTTAACTTAATTGCATCTGAACATACCCTTTTTCCAAATAAGATGACATTCACAGGTCCCCAGAATTAGGACATACCTTTTGGGGACCATCATCTAAACTAATTCATCCAAAAAAAATTCATCCAAGCTTTCATGATTCTATGCATTCCAATTTTACTTTCAAAAAGCAAGATTGACGTTCTAAACCCTGCCCTACTCATGATTGCATTGTATACTGGGGTATGGGTCATAAGTTTAGAATGACTTTCCCATGCTTTACATCATTATCAAGCTAGAAATTTTTGCTAATGGTTGGGAATAGAATGGAGGGCTTTTTATTCTTTCCACCTCACCAGCAATTCCTGACCTACAATGCTCTGATCCCTAAAGGTTTGAGAAGGAAACAAGAAGAATCCAGGAACTGTTTCCTATATTTCAAAGAGCGTGACTGAAGTTATGCACCTGCCCAGAGACACGAGGTACAGGACAACCAAAATGTCAAGCTCTTCTGCTTTTGGCCGGTAGAGAATGATATCGGTGAAGTAACATTGGCTTCCCTCCTGAGATCCCAAGCGCTGGCTGGAAGTCATATAGATGTTGTCTTTGTTCATTTCAGAACAAAAGAGAAAAGACTGGTCCGAGTTGTCCAGGGTACTCTGCCCACAGGTGCTCTGCCATGTGCTTTATTTAGCAGGAACTACCGTATGATGGGGCAGACAGGACAGTAGGGTGAAGCCCTGATGATAAACAAGAATGACGTCTGTTCCTCCCTCATGCATCGTATTGAAGCACAACTTCATACACTATCTGGATTAGTGATATTTTCTCACCGTCTGTGCCTCCTAATGTCGGTGATGTAAGATACCAAGAAACCGCTCTTCCATACCCCCAAAGATTGAGGACTTTCACCCAAGGACATTTTAGTGAACCTGACTTCCAATGATCTTGATAAAGATATATTAATTTTATCTCGTAAGCCAGTCAGGATAGAGGCTTACTACGGGGATCGAGTTTCAACATGAAAAAGACAAACTTAGAGACAGGACTCCGTATCTCTCGCTGTGCTAATAGCGATTGAGACAGCAATTCTAACATCAAAAACATTGGAGGACGATGGCCATCAGATGGTAAGAACGGGATTTTCATAGGTACCGCTTCCTGACGAATCTTAGCAGCTTTCTGATGATGCACAGCCCGAGATGCAGACTTTGTAGCACGTGAGAGAAGAGCTTGGACCCCCGGCTTTGTTTTACCCTGGCAGCAGGAATTTTATCAGTGGTCTATGCAAGCCTGGGGCTTCAGACACGGATCATTTCCACGGCACCTTAACAATTACCCTCGTCTCCTATCCCGGACTCATCATTGCTCTTAAATACCACCTCCCCAGAAGGTCAGAGACTTGACTTTCAACTCGGATGGGAACATTTCTCACACCACGAGGACTGCGGCAGCGTGGCTCTCTTCGACATTTGTCTCATGTGCCTGCATTTGAAATCACTGCAAAGTAGCGTGAGATCCGTGTGTGGTTAGAGACGAGGGGTCTGGAGCCCCGACCCCATGGCACGAAGTTGCTGAAAGTTAATTTGATCGGGACTCACAGTGCAAACAGACACCCCATCCCAACGTGAGACGAGTCCACTTTGCATATTAAAAAAAAAAAAAAAGTTTGTTTGTTTGTTTGTTTAGTGTGAGAAGGGGAGGGGCAGAGAGAGAGACAGAGAGAGAGAGAGATGATGCAGGCTTCATGCTCAGCCCTGGGCCCCCCACAGGGCTCCTTCTCATGAACCACAAGATCACGACCTGAGCTGAAATCCAAAGTCAGAAATCACAAGTCAGAGGCTTAACCCGTCTGAGCCACCCAGGTGCCCCCAGCTTCACATGTTTTTTTGTTTTGTTTTGTTTTGTTTTTTTAAATACTAGGTCTATTGACATATAATTCCATATCATCCAGTTTCCTAGTGTAGGGGACACCAGAGAGGGGTTTTTAGTATATTCACATGTTTAGTATATTCAAAAATTTGTGCATAGATCACCAGTATCTAATTTCAGAACATTTTTATCACCCCTAAAAGAAACTCTAGAAAACTTGGTAGTCACTCCTAAGTCTTCCTGCTCCCCGCCCTGGGCAACCGTAGTGTAGTTTTTGTCACTATGGATTTGCCACGTTTCACTTATATGGAATCACATAATACATGACATTTTTCATCTGGCTTCTTTCACATTGCATGGTATTTTCAAGGTTCACCTATGTTGTACAAATATCCTTTTATCCTTTATTCCTTTTTATGACCGAGTAACATTCCATTATGCAGCTACAGGCATACCTCAGAGATATTGCGGGTTGGGTTCCAGACCACTTAGATGAAGTGAATATTGCAGTAAAGCCAGTCAAAGGAATGTTTTGTTTCCCAGTGCATATGAAAGTTGCGTTTATACTACAGTCTATTGAGCACGTAATGGCATTATGTCTAAAAAAAAACCCAAAACAACGCATGTACCTCAATTTAAAAATACTTTAGGGGCGCCTGGGTGGCTCAGGCGGTTAAGCGTCCGACTTTGGCTCAGGTCATGATCTCGCGGTCTGTGAGTTCGAGCCCCGCGTCGGGCTCTGTGCTGACAGCTCAGAGCCTGGAGCCTGCTTCGGAATCTGTGTCTCCCTCTCTCTCTGACCCTCCCCCGCTCGTGCTCTGTCTCTCTCTCTCTTAAAAATTTTTTTTTAAAAATACTTTATTGCTAAGAAATGCGACCCCTCATCTAAGCTTTGAGTGACTCATAATCTCGCTGGTGAAGGATCTTGCCTCCCCGTTGTTGGCTCTTGGCTGATCACGGTGGTGGTTGCTGAAGGCTGGAGCAGCTTTGGCAATTTCTTAAAAGATGACAATAACATTCGCCACATTGATTGCCTCTGTGTTTCACAGCCGATCGCTCTGCAGCAGGCTTCTTTCAAAACTGTAGCCAATCCTCCCAAACCTGCCACTGATTGATCAGTTAAGCTTACGGGATATTCTAAATCCTTTGTTGTCCTTTCAATAATCTTCAGAGCATCTTCAGGAGGAGTAGATTTCATCTCATGAAGCCACTTTCTTTGCTTGTCCGCAAGAAGCAAATTTCATTAAAAAAAAAAGTTAAAATTTTATCATGAAACTGCATCAATCCTGTTTCATTTTCAGGCCCCATTCTTGATTCTGGTTCTCTTGCTGTTTCTAGCACATACACGGTGACTTCGTCATCTGGAGTCTTGAACCACAATCCATGAGGGTTGGAATCAACTTCTTCCAAACGCCTGTTCATGTTGACATTCTGACCTCTTCCCAGGAATCACCGGCGTTCTTACTGGCACCTTAGAGTGGTGAATCCTTCCCAGAGAATTTTCAGTTCACTTGCCCAGGCCCATCAGAGGAATCACTTTCTGTGGCAGCTACAGCCTTACGAAATGTATTTCTTTCTTTGAAAGTCAAAATGACTCCTTGATCCGTGGGCTGCAGAATGAATGTCGGCCTGCTGGCATGAAAACGACATGGTACATCTCTGTCAGAGCTCTGGGGTGACCGGACGCATTGTCAATGAGCAGTACTATTTCGAAAGGATTGTTCCCCCCGAGGCAATAGGTCTTGACAGTGGTCTTAAAATATTCAGTAAACTGTCGCAAACAGGTGTGGCGTCCTCCAGGCTTTGTTGACCCATTGATAAGGCACAGGCAGAGTAATTTAGCATAATCTTTAAAGCCCTTAAAGATTTTCAGAAGGGCAAATGAGCATTGGCTTCAAGGTAGCAGCTGCATCGGCCCCCAGCAAGAGTCAGCCTGTCCTCTGACGCTTTGAAGCCAGGCACTGACTTCTCCTCTCCAGCTATGAAAGTCCTGGATGGCATCTTCTTCTGATATAAGGCTGTTGCGTCCACACTGAAAAGCTGTCATTTACTAGAGCCATCTTCATTAATGATCTCAGCTGGATGTTCTCGATAACCTCCCGCGACGTCTCCGTCAGCGCTTGCTGCTTCGTCTTGCACTTGGGCATCACGGAGACGGCTGCCTGCCTCACCTCATGAGCCAACCTCTGCTGGCTTCACGCTTTTTCTTCTGCGGCTTTGGCGCCTCTCTCAGCCTTCACAGAATTGAAGAGAGTTAGGGGCTGGCTCTGGATTAGGCTTGGGCTTAAAGGAATGTTGTGGCTGGTTTGATCTTCTATCCAGACCAGTAAACCTTCCTCTATATCTGCAAGAAGGTCGCTTCGCTTTCTCATTATCAGCGTGCTCCCTGGAGTTGAGCCTTGAATTTCCTTCAAGACTTTGTCCTTTGTATTTGCAACTTGGCCAACTGTCTGGGGCAGGAGGGCCTAGCTGTTGGCTCATCTTGGCTTTTGACCTGTCTTCCTCACTAAGCTTAATCGTTTCCAGCTTTGGATGTAAAGTGAGGGACGCGGGACCCTTCCTTTCCCTAGAACGCTTAGAGGCCGCGGAATTAGGCCATTGCCCAATTTCAATATTGTGTCTCAGGGAATTGGGAGGCCTGAGGACAGGGAGGGAAATGGGGTGACAGCTTGTTGGTGGAACTGTCAGAACACACACAACATTTATGATTAAGCTCACCATCTTCTCTAGGCATGGCTAGGGACACCCCAAATCAATGACAAATAGTGACATCAAAGATCGGTGACCACAGATCACCATAATAGGTAATGCAAATGCTTTCAATATTGCAAGAATCACCAGAATGTGACAGAGACAGATGCTGTTTCCAAATGTCGCTGGCAAAATAGTACCTATAGACTTGCTCCGCAAAGGGTGGCCGTGAAACGTCAATGTGTAAAATATTATCAGCAAAGCACAATAAAGGGACGCACGAGAAAACATAGTATGCTTGTATATGTGCTCTTTGCTTTCTACTCAAATTCTTCTTTAAACTTTTTTTTTTAACATTTATCCATTTTTGAGAGTGAGGGGGACAGAGCACGAACAGGGGAGGGGCAGAGAAGAGGGAGACACAGAATCTGAAGCAGGCTCTGGGCTCTGAGCTGTCAGCCCAGAGCCCGACGCGGGGCTCGAACTCACGGACCGTGAGATCATGACCTGAGCCGAAGTCGGACGCTTAATCGACTGAGCCACCCATGTGTCCCTGCTCAATTTTTTCTTTAAACCTAAAACTGCTTTTTGAAAAATCACCTGATTAGAAAACAGGAAAACAACTCTCTTTGTGAGATTTTGCTGCCTCCTCCCTACACCATCAGGCCTGGTCGGAGCTCCTGTCTTCTCCACCCATGGAGCTTCTGGGGTCTGAGCCCCGACAGCCCTCAGGACCCCCAGCCTGGCCTCAGCGGACAGCTCTCTTGTCACCCTCTCAGCAAAGGGACTGAGGACAGGTTGCTCGTGAAGGGGTCCCAGGGGATGGACAAGGAGGCTCTGCGCTGAGCCTGCCAGAGAGACGCCAGCAGAGTGAGATGCGCTTTGTTGAAATAAAAACTGGCAAACGGAGCCCAAAGAAGGACCCGCCCCCTGCCCAGAGGCCCATGTCTGAAGATGACTTCAGGGGCTGGAGACACTCCTGGGGGCCACCCCGGGGGCATGGGCCGAGGATAGACCACATGGACCTCTGTGATGACCCTCAGAGCAGGATGAATCCCTTCCTGGATTGAACGGGGACACGCTGGCTCCACAGAAAACTCATGAAATTGTAACATGCTGCCAGTTCCAACTGATTTCTCCGGACTTATTAGGATTGGAATCCAGGTCTCTTAGTTGATGCGTTTGGGGAGACCCTTCACTCCTGGGTCCCTGCCTGCCGAAGGTGACCTCACACAAAGGAGAGGAGGCTCAGAGGAGACAGATCCCTGGGACTTTTGTGAGTAGCTCCAGGCTTCCCTACATCAGAAGGAAGCTTTCAATCAGGAGAGTGAGCCTCACTCGGGGACAGGGCCCAGACCACGGCCCTGACTTGATCATGTGCACAGAAAGGGTCATGGCCTGGCCTAGGTTTGCTGTCGGGCCACACTGGCCTAGAGTGGCTGGGCTCCCGGTTGCAATCAGCCGTTTCCAACCCCCCTAGTGCCTGTGTAAGCGAGACCGCTTTCTATTTCGGAGCAAAGTTAAGGGGAACTGTCTTCCAGAAGCTGGCTGGCCTCCCCCTCCCCCGGCCCAACTGACCTGCTCCGGTTGTCAGGCACCTGTTTACCTTAGAGACGGAGCACTCCCCAGGGTTCTGAGCCATCAGCGGAGACCCACGGGACCCCGGCCCTCGGAGGCAGAGCTACGGAGCCCTCCGTGGCCATGGTGGGCCTGCTGCCCCATCGGATCCACTTCCCAGCTGGTCCTGGAGCACCTGCGGGATGCTCTGCCGGCGATTTCTGAAGGCTGGAGACACGTCCCCGGTCCCCGTGAGTTCCCCTGGGAGATCCTGGTGTGTATGGCGGTGCTATTTTTGACAGTGAAGAGACGACGCAGCTTAGGAAGCGTCAAGGCACTAGGCAAAAGGTGTTCTGCCCACACTGAAGTCTGTGGAACGCGCAGTGGGAGTGTGGGACCCATGACCCAAGCTGACGATGCCCTAGGGCGGCCTGGGGCGGAGGCCAGTCCTCTCCCCTCACAAACCTTGTGCCTGTCAGCCATAAATACAAACCTCAGTAGGCTGTCACGCCAGGACCCCGTTGACTTTCTGGAAAAGGCTCAGAAGCGCCAGCCTCCTGAGCTTCCCCAAGTGACTGGTGACACCCCCGCGTTCAAAGCGTCAGAGAAGGAGGGAGAACAACTTCAGAAGAAACTAATGGATGATTTGAATGCAAACTCCCACGTTGCAGAAGGTCCAGAACCGCTTGCCCAAGAAATTGCGAGACGGAAGCAGAGACGCGGGGGACAAGGAGCAGGAGAAAGAAAGGCGGAGCCGTGGCGCACACGGATGGAGCGGGCTCTGAAAGCGACAGCCAGCCGATTCGCATCAAGGACTGGAAACCTGCCGAAGACCAGCCCCTGGCCCGATCTCCTCGGAGCTCACTTGGGTCACGTCCCCGGGGAAGTCGAGCGAAAGAAGGAAGCAGGAGATGCTCAGAGATGGTCAGAGGCTGATCCGAAGGGTGTCGCTGAGGATGCTGATTTCAACGGGTCCCTTCAAAGTGCGGAAGCGAAGAGTCGGGAAATAGCCAGACAACTGTGGGAAGAAAAGCGAACGAAGGAAGAGCTCACAAGACAAATAATAAGCCTGCAAGCCGAGGAAGCCTCTTTGCGTCAGGGAAATTCGCAGCTTGAGAGTGAGATTCAGCAGCTGAAGCTGAAGCTTCAAATTCTGCCCGAATTCTATCCAGAGAACCTCAGGCGACTCCAGACAAAACTGTCTGAGGAGGAAACGCGCTGCTTTGAAATGGAGAAGAAACTTTGCACCGCGCGTAGAAACATGAAGTCCGTGTCTCAGATTCGAAACTTATACAAGACGATGGCCGAAGACATGGGCAGAGAACTGGAGAGAAACGCCTCCTACTGTCGAAAGGGGACCCTCTTCCGTGAGAAAATCGTTCAAGAAAGCTGGAAGGCAGTTGTGCTGACACAGAGACACCTCCAGGCGCTTAGGAAGGAAAACGATCAGAGCAGGCACCTGCTGGCCAACGCAGAGTCCAACTTCCAGCCCTTTCCGAGCGGCCCCTGGGCTCCTGCTGCTCCACCGGGAGCCCCCAGAGGCCCAGCAGTGTCCCCAGGGGATTTCCTGCATCGTCAGCACCCCTAGGAAGGACAAGAGTCGGGCCATGGGGACCCAGGCATCCGGGGACACCCGCAGGTTCGGCTGAGCTCGAGGCGGCCGGGTCCTGAACTCCCACAGCCCCAGCACTACGTCCGCATGTGTTTTCTGCCTTTATAAAGTCATTTTGACTCATCTCTTTTTGGTTTCGATACTGTTATTTAATTACTACTACGATTGCTTTTGTTCAAGTAGACTTAGCATTACAATTTTCAGGTAGCATTTTTCTAATAAATATTTATTCAATGTAATTCTTATGAATATACTGTTTCCACATCATCAAACCCTCTAGAGTTAGATAATAAAAGTATTGTTTTTTGATTTAAATAAAAGGTCCAAGGGCACCTGGGTGGCTCAGTCAGTTAAGCACCGAACTTCGGCTCATGTCATGATCTCGCGGTTTGTGGGTCCGAGTCCCGCATCAGGGTTTGTGCTGACAGCTCAGAGCCTGGAGCCCTCTTCAGATTCTGTGTCTCCCCCCCCCCCCCTTCTCTGCCCCTCCTCTGCTCATGCTCTGTCTCTCTCTGTCTCTGTAAAATAAATAAACATTAAAAAAATTAAAAAAAAATAAAAGACCCACTATTACTTTAACCATTGAAATTTGGCATAGATACAAACATTTAAAATTATAATAAAGACCTTTTTTTATGACATGAACATTTTTGTATATTTTTATGCCATGTTTAAACACATGAGCACGTATGAGAAGTCTACGGAAGTAATTTAATGTTACTCGAGTAGATTTCGAATAGTTTTCAAAAACAATTGGGAAAATGCTATAAACGACACCTTGTTCAAACTTCATGATATTTTTATTAGATTAACCCTAAATTCATAGATTAATCCCTTTTGGAATCGTGTTTGATACATCAGGCAATTCTCTTTTGTATGTATATAAATTAGGCATCTGGCGTATATACACGCTGTGTGAGCAAGATTTCTCTTGTTAAACATCTTTTTGAAATGTTGCAGCTTTCTTTATTTTTATATTACCCTCTGTTACTGACATACCAGCTAAAAGTGTCATGTATCTGCACTGTGGGGTGTGTGTGTGTGTGTGTGTGTGTGAGATCAAGGGAAAACTTTTGTTTTCACCCTATACAATTTAGAGAGGCCCAATAACAGTGTCTTTCACAAAATTCAAAAGTTTTAAAAAATAGCAAAATAAAAAAAAATGGTTGCAAAAGGTAAAGTCCTCTTCTTATAAATCACCATGTTTTCAGTGGCACCTAGAACGGGGAATCCTTTCCAGCTTTCCAATTTTTAGGCCCAGATCCATCAGAGGAATCGCTACCTCTGCAGCTCTCGCCTTACAAAATGCATTTCTCGCATCATAAAACCTGAAAGTCAGAATGACTCCTTGATCCATTGGCTGCAGAACAGATGTGGTGTGAGCAGGCCAAAAACAAGACAACAATGATCTCGTTGTACATCCCCACCAGAGCCCTTGGGTGACCAGTTGCATTGTCAACGAATGGTAATATTTTGAAAGGAATCCTTGTTTCTGAGCAATGGATCTCAACAGTGGGCTTAAAATAGTCAGTAGACCATGTTGTAAACAGATGGGCTGCCATCCAGGCTTTGTTGTTTTATTTATAGAGCTCATGCGGAGGAGATTTAGCATAATTTTTAAGAGCCTGAAGGATTTTCAGGATGTTAAATAGGCAGTGGCTTCAACTTGAAGTCAGCAGCTGTCTTAGCCCCTAACAAGAGAGTCAGCCCATCCTTCGAAGCCTTAAAGCCGGGCACTGGCTTTTCCTCTCTAGCTATGAAAGTCCTGGAGGGCATCGCCTTCTGATAAAAGATGGTTTCACCTGTATCTGTTGTTTAGCGGAGCCACCTTCCTGAGTTAATTTTGAATAGCTCGCTGAAGTTTCTATAGTGTCACTTGCCCCTTCATCTTGGTGCCTGAAGACGGCTTCTTTCGTTGAACCTCATGAACCAACCTCGGCTAGCCTCAAACTTTCCTTGGGCAGCTTCCTCACCTCTCTGAGCCTTTAGAGAACTGAGGAGAGTTAGGGCCTTGTTCTGGGTTAGGCTTTGGCTTCGGGGAGTCCTGTGGCTGTTTGATCTTCTATCCAAGCCAGTAAAATTTCTCCGTATCTGCGATAAGTCTGTTTCACTTTCTTATGATTGGTGTGTTCACCAGAGTAGCACTTTGAATTTCCTTCCAGAACTTTTCTTTTGCTTTCATAACTCGGCTAACTCTTTGGGGCAAGAGGCCTAGCTTCCAGCTGATCTTGGCCTTCAAAGTGCCTTCCTCACTAAGCGTAATCATTTCTAGCTTTTCACTGGAAGTGAAATTGAGGCAGACCCTGTTTTATTATTTTTTGCTTTGTCCTAGCTCTCTCTCTCTCTCTCCTCAGGCCACCCTACTCAGTGTAAGTTGAAGCCAATGCTCATTAGTATTCTGAAAATTTTAGGGCCTTCAAAAGTTATGGTAAATCAGGGCACCTGAGTGGCTCAGTCCGTTCAGCATCTGACTATGGCTCAGGTCATGATCTCACGGTTTGTGGGTTTGAGACCCGCATCAGTCTCTGTGCTGACAGCTTGGAGCCTGGAGCCTATTTCAGATGTTGTGTCTCCCTCTCTCTGCCCTCCCCTTCTCACGCTCTCTCTCTCTCTCAAAAACAAATACACATTAAACAATTTAAAAAAATTATTCAGATTCCTCTCTGCCCACTCTGTCAATGGAACAACAATGCCTAAATGAAAAGCACACCTTTTTACAAAATGGTTTACTGAATATTTTAAGCCCACTGGTGAGACCTACCGTTCAGAAACAGATTCCTTTCAAAATATTGCTGCTTATTGACAAGCCAAGAACTCTGATGAAAATATGCAATGAGATTTGTGTTGTTTACGTGGATACTAACACCACATCCATTCTGCAGCCCATGGATAAAAAAGTAATTTTGACTTTCAAGTGTTATTGTTGAAGACATACATTTCGCAAGGCTATAGCTTTCATAGATAGAGTTTCCTCTGATGGATCTGGGCAAGTTAATTGAAAATCTATTGGGAAAGATTCACCATTCTAGGTGCCCTATGAACATTAGTGATTCCTAGGAAGAGGTCAGAATATCGACATGAACAGGAGATTGTAAGAAGTTCACTGTAGATTGAAGAGAAAGCTCTCATTGGTCTAAGTCACCGCAACTGTGGGGGAAATAGCAAGAGAACTAGGGTTACGAGTGGAACCTGAAGATGGGTCTGAATTACTGAATTGTTGCTTCTTAACGCGTGAGCAAAGAAAGTAGGTTTTCGGGTGGAATGCACCCCTCATGAAGACGGTGTGAAGATTGTTGAAATGACAACAGAGTTGATAATATTCCATAAACTTAGTTGCTAGAACTGCAGCAGGTTTGAGAGAATTGACTCCAGTGTTGAAAAACGTTCTTCTGTGGGTAAAATGCTATCAAACAGCCATCACGTGCCGTAGAGAAATCATTCATGAAAGAAAGATCGATGCAACAAACTTACTGTCATCTAATTTTCAGAAATTGACACAGCCACCCCAACCTTCAGCAACCAGCACCCGGATCGGTCAGTAGCCATCGATATTGAGGCAAACCCCTCCAACAGCAGAACGATGATTTTTGAAAGCTCGGTGGATGGTTAGTGTTTTTTAACAATACGTCATTTTTAAATTAAGGCATGTACATTTCTTTGAGATGAATGCTCTTGCACTCTTAATAAACTACAGTATAATGTAAGCATAACTTTAACGGGCACTGGGAAAGCAAAAAATTTGTTGGACTCACTTTATTGTAATATTGGCTTTATTGTGGTGGTCTGGAACCAAAACTGTAGTATCTCCCAGTTATGCCTGTATATAATAAGCCTGCCAACTCCGGTTTTTTTTTAATTTTTTTAAATGTATATTTATTTTCGAGAGACAGAGAGACAGAGTGAGACTGGGGGAGGGGCAGAGAGAGAGGGAGGCACAGAATCCGAAGCAGGCTCCAGGCTCCGAGCTGTCACCAGAGCTCAAACTCACGAGCCATGAGATTGTGACGTGAGCTGAAATTTTTTTTTTTTTTTTTTTTTTTTTTTTTTTTTGAGCTGAAATTAATAAGAGTCGAATGTTTAACCAACTGAGCCACTCAGGTTCTCAGGTACTTGTTTTATTGCTTTTTAGTGATATTCTTGACTATTTCTTTAAAGTTTGTATTCTTTATCATGTGTAGTAACTGACATCCGCTCAGTTACCATAGTGGAAGGCCAATGATTAGACAGAGAAATCCTTGAGTGCTTTGAACCAGTGAGTCTCCCAGTCTTTGGCGAGAGGCTCTGTTGGGCCTGTGTTCAATGGTCTGACAAGCAGTCTCCCTTAGCCTTCACTTCCGGATTGTGCAGAGCCTGGGGAGGCCCTAAGATTTTACCTCTGACTAGCATCACTCCCTCAGGCAACTATGGTATTCAACAATTGCTACTGCTTCTTTTCAGCAAATACCCTGCAGGTTAGTGCTGTTCCCAGAGACTGGGTTCTGAGTCAAGCACGGAAAGTGGACTTTCAGACAATTCCCTCACACTTTTAGGGGCTTCCAACCTGTGTTGGCCCCTCCAGTGCCCGCTACACTCCTTGATTTCACAGCTACCACCGTTGTGAGACTATTGCTTTTTAAAGCTATCTAGTTTCTGGAAGGACAGTGATGAGATAATGGCAAGCCAAAGTAGTATAAGCCTCACGGGTTTTGTTAACATTCAGCTGTTTTTCTTGAATAAGCATTTCTTGAATTGTTGCAAGGCTTTAATTTCTACAATTCATTTTGCTTTTATAGGAAAGTGGCTTTTCAGAAATCTTTACTCAACCATTTGGAAACCAAGCCCTTCTGTTTCACTTTTGATGATCATAACATAAATAAATTCCATGTGTATATCATGCTAGGCTTTACAAAGGACCTTCACATGATACCTCTTTGTGGCCTTTAAGTTCTTGGTTTATGAAACATTTTAAACATGAAAGTGGAGAAAACAATATATTGGCTGTCCTTGTACCCCCTTCCCAGATTTAACAGATGTCATATTCTGCCATATTAGCTTCAGATTTATTACTTTAAGGAAAGAAATATATTTATTGTCTTTCATTTTCGCCTTTTGAAGAGCTTACCCCTCTTTTGTGGTTGACATGTTAATGCCTCCATATTTGCACATTTTTGCATATGAATGCATAAATGAAACATGTATGTGCATATATCTATATCTACATAATAGTTTTGTATCTCCTTTAAGTATTTTACTTTTATACCTTTTTGAAACAAGTTTTCCTTCACTTTGGCATTGTCATTTTGACATTTACCTACGCTGATATATGTAAATCTACTGTTTAAAAGAATGACATTTCATTGAATAACCAACTGCAGCCTATGGAGTCAGTCCTATACCCATGACAGTTTGGCATGGAGGCTATGAATGTGAGCTCTGAAGCCAGAATTCCTGGGCAATAATCCGTATTGGTTGCCTCTATTTTTCTCTGTTATTTGGGGGAAATTGTTTAACTGCTATGCCTTGGTTTACTTATATGGGTATGACATAGATCATACCACACAGAGTCATTTTGAAGATTAAATTACATAATACAAATGAAAAGCTTAAAAGGGTCCTTGGGAAATAATAAGTCCTTGGCAAGAATTAGCTTTTATTACAGACGATGCTATAGGGAACACTTCTACGTGTATCTCATAACATTTCTGCATTAGAGCATATGAAATATCCAGCCAAAATGGATGGGACCAAGGTGCATTTCTACCGATATTATCCACATCCTAATCATATATTGATGTACTCAGACAGCCCAGCCTGGGAAAAGGTATTTACCACGTATGCATTCAACAAAATATTAGTGTCCAAGGTACACATTTTATAAAACCTTCTGTAAGTTGTTAAGAAAAATATATATCCATTTTTAAAAATGGGAAAATACATGTGAGCAGAAAATTCACTGAAAAGTAAATTCCCAGGACCAGTAGAGTTAGAGAGGCCAAGTGACTGACTGGTAGTTAGACAATTTGCTAACAAGTGACCCAATATAGCTTTAATGTACATCTTCCAAAATCTACCCCCAGGTTTTCTCAACTACTACATTTTTTTTCCTTCCAACTAATCAAGCAGTTGCTAAATCTCTGCTTTTCTAAATGATGTATAAAAGAAGTGTCTTCCCCCTGCTTTTGGTGTGTCCTTTTATTTAAACAAAAACATTTCCCCCCCCCCCAGGAAGATGTTCTCTGTGCTGAAATTAGCTAAAGCAACTTGTAACACATGGTGTGTTATCCATGGATGTGTGCATGTGTTTAAAAAATCTGTGTAGTTGTTTCTACAAATGTATGAATGTAACAGGTGTCCGGGCACACATGTGTTTTTCAGAGCTACTGCTGGTAAAAGAGTTGATGTAAGTGATCTCCTTTCAGAATAGCAACACGGCTAACACAGCTATTTATTTCAATTCACATTTACCGAAATGAAATGGACATTTGGCAACTTGACTTGGAACAACCAGAAGTTGGTATGCTCGCGGGCTTCTGAAATACAGGTGGGAAAGACATCTCCTATGTAATCTTTGGCATTCAACGTTCCAAAAGATTTTTATTTTAACCCCTCTCTTAATTGCCCTTCAGTATAAAAATTAATTGTGTTTTCCACTAAAAGGCCAGTGCAGCTTAAGGTTGCTCTAGGGTCTTGGCAGCCAATGCATCTTCTGTAAATGGCTCGATTGCCGTCTGCGGAGAGAAGTGCTGGGAAAGATGTGCTTGACCGAGGCTATACATTACGGTCCAATTAGTGTGACGATCACTACACGAGTCTTTAACTTTATCTAGTAACTGTCGGAATCTCTAATAGAGACCACAGAGAGAGTGGAGAGGAATTTAGAATCCACTCTGTCTGCCAGGCAGAAGGGGAATGCATTTTGGCTGTATACCAACGGGCAACCAGGGGCATGTCTCTCAATTTTTCTGTCCCCCCAAATGCCTCTATTCCCCCTAAATTAAGTGTTAAAAACAAAACCAGGACCCTCAGGGTACATGTTAGTGTAGACAGTACCAAGTACAACAGCGGTTCCTAGCAAGGGGTCTGGAGTCAGGGACCTTGGTTGGCATTTCAGGATATCTGTGTTGGGTTATTAAAACTCTGTAAGCCTCAGATCTATCAATTAATAACAGGAATGGTAATTGCATAGCCTTCACAGAAGTACTAAAATTATTAAATAGCATCTTGATTTAAAGAATCCGGACAAGTACTAAGCAATTTGAGTATTATTGCATTATTATTGAGTATTAAAGGAAAATAATGCTCTACACGGGCTCCAAAATCAGTATACCCAAAGTAGCTCATCACAATCACTCGTTAATGCGATCTTACAAAGTCAGCTTCCCAATCTTTTCCTTCTCTTCCCTCATTCTCCTCTGGTTGTTGGGCATTGTCTAGACCCTCTTGAGTTCAACACTCACTTTGTGATAAAGGTTTCATTATAGGAATTCTCTAACGTCCATCATAACAGGACTGACTCTACCCAACCCATTCCTGTGAGTGTTACTTGTCAACACCGCCTTCTATCAGTGATTCCTCTTATCCCCCTTTCCCAAAGGTTTATCTTCCACCTGGACAGCCATTGGAGACTGACGCATCCACTTTTCATTCGTGGTCTCTCCATGCCCCTGTCTCATGGATCCTCTGTAGGCTTTTTTCACCTCCTCTTGGAAACACACGTACTTCTACAGGAAATAGGGGGAGAATGTAGGCTACCTCATAGGGAAAGACTTAGCAATTCCATTTCTTGATCGCTCCTCCTTTGAGAACAGAACTTTCCTTTATCTGGCACCCCCAAAGGCAAAAAAGAGGAGTGTAAGATTTGAACCAGACTCCCAGATGAGTTGCAGGATATCAGACACTTCCCCCTATGCACCTATGTTTCTGTGCAGAGGAGACTGCATGGTGGGCCAGCATACTTCCGCTTAGCAGCAACATTCAGAAGAGTATCTTTCTTGACTACTATGCTGAACAAAAGTCAGGTAGGTTTGCTCTAAATCTGTATTCCAGGTTTATCCCATTGCAAACACATACTTTAATGAACGTATAAATGGATGAACTAGGAGTATGGGTTGTTGCTACTATGAAAACTGCGTTGATGGCTTGAGGGAAAAATATAGAAATTCACTGGAAAATTCAATAGGAAAATCACTGTCTTAGCTCGGGCTGCTCTCGCAAAAGCAAGACAAACTGGGAGGCTTAAACAACAAATATCTATTCCTCACAGTTCCGGAGGGTGAGAAGTCCAAGGTCGAGGTACAGATCAATTCGGTTCCAGGTAAGAGCCCTCTTGCTAATTTCTTCTGTGTCTTTCCTCTTCTTATAAGTATATTCATCTTATCACGAAGGTTGGACTCTCATGATGTCATCTAAACCTATCCATTTCCCAAAGGTCCCACCTCCACGAGCCATCCCATAAGGGGTTCAACATATACATGGGGTTGGGCACAAGCATGCAGTTTATAATAATTATCAAAAAGATTTCTCAAGGGCGCCTGAGCGGCTCAGTCGACTACGTGGCCGACTCTTGATTTCAGCTCAGATCATGATCTCAACGTTTTGTGAGTTCGAGCCCCGTGTGACTTGGGATTCTCTCTCTCTCTGTGCCCCACCCCCTTGCTCTGTCTCTATCTCTCTCAAAATCAATAAACTTAAAAATATATTTCTTGAGAACTCAGTATGGGTGATGACACTCATGGAAAATAATAGTAAAAACAAAGAAAAGGCTCTGCAATTCTGCTTAGCAAGCTCTGTAGGTTATTGCACCATTTTAAAGAATGTGAAACTAAAAATCATTGATAATATATTTCGATGTGGTTTATATCCTTCATTCATTGGATAGTTTCCATTCTTTAAGATGAAATAAAATGTTTTAAGCAGGTATGCATATTTTTATGATTATTATTTTAAATTAATTTAAAAATACTAACCCTATAGTCAGAGAAGAGGCTTCTACAAAGTTTAAAAGTCCTTTAGAAGTTCTGGAGCATTCGAGAGTATGGTCTTAGGCTCCCGTTAAGATGTCTCCTCCTGTCCTCTCTCCTCTGCTCTCCCACTGAGCCAAGAGGTCACATCAGAGAAGATAGTGAGAAGACCATAAATAAATAAATAAATAAATAAATAAATAAATAAAAATACAGTGTTTATGGGGGTGGTGCCCGGGTGGCTCAGTCAGTTGAGTGTCCGACTCTGACTCTTGATTTCGGCTCAGGTCATGATCTTAGGGTCAGGGATTGAGCCCCATGTTGGGCTCCATGCTGAGTGTGGAGCCTGCTTAAGAGTCTCTCTCTCTCTCTCTCTCTCTCTCTCTCTCCCTCTGCCCATCTTCCTCATTCATGGGGAGAGAGAGAGAGAATGAGGACGCCAATGCTTGGTGAAGGCACTCAAGGACATGAACCCAAGGAAAGGAGGCAAAGAAGAGGGTGGGTGGAACACTGGGAAGGGAACAGGAGAAACAAAAATAAAGAAAGTCAAGAGAACAAAAGAAACATTTTTGGGGGGTAGGGGGAGCCACTATTAATTAAATATAAACGCAAAAAATATGAAACATTTAATGGGAATGTACTGTCTGTTAGGTACCACTGTATATAGTCGTATTAGATAACACTATTTTTCTTGATTAAAAGAGAGTCTGCCTTTAACCCATGTGTCTTTGAAAGCCTACTATCACACATGGTGTGCAGCATACATATGTTACTTGTTCAATCAAGGAATAAAGTTTCATAAATTGTAAAGGACAATGCGACATAGCGAAGGAGTAGGGTTATCCTTGGTCTTGGCTCTTAGTTACGTCCTTGACAGTATTTCAGGCGGAGGGGGAGGGGCTCTTTAGACTCTTCACAGGATCACTTTCCACCTCAAATTCACCCCTTTATTTCTCTTGGTAAAGAAAACTCTTTCCCATATAATCTCACTTTTATTTTTAGTGCTTTAGGAGAATAAAAGAATGGAGAAAGCAGAACAGCAAATTTCAAAATATTTTATGTCCTCTAATACATCATTAAATTGATTAAGTATACTTATCAATATAAGTATACTTATATATATATATAAGTATAATATATACTATTATACTATTATATATACTATTATAGTATATATATTATATATATTATAGTATATAGTATAATATTATATATATTATATACTATTATATATAATATAAGTATATAATATATATTTATGATATAAAATATAAATACATAATATATATTAATTATACATTCTATATAATATTATATATTTTTATATTCTATAAAATTAATATGTATTATATATTTTATATATTATATAAAATTAATATTATATATTTTATATATATTATATAAAATTAATATATATTATATATTTTATAACTTAGGGCCCATTCAGAGGAGGGCTGATGTATCCATTGCTTAGCAAATAGAAGGTGTTCAATAATGTTAAATATCATCATTGCAAGGCTTCTGTATGCTTTGTTTCACCCTCTTGGGAGACTGACACATATTTTTTTATATTATATAGAAAAAACACTTCTCCAGTTCCAACCGGCCAATTTACAAATGAGTTTTGGGGATAACACATTTGCACATGGTACATGCACGAATAGATGTGGAAACTCAACCTGCAAATGGCAGGAGAAAAACAGCAATGCTGGGATACCATTATTATCATTATCATTATTATTATTATTATTTTAAAGTTTATTGATTTTGAGAGAGAGAGAGAGAGAGTGAACGTAGGAGATGGGGTCAAAGAGACAGAGAGAGAAAAAGAGAGAGAGCATGGAGGTGGGGTGAGAGAGAGAGAGAGAGAGAGAGAGAATCTGTAGCAGTCTCCACACCAGCAGTACGGACAGTGAGATCATGACCAGAGCCAAAATCAAGAGTCTGACACTTCACCGACTGAGCCACCCAGGCGCCCCCACCGGGATTTTATCATTTACATCATCCTTTCCCTGCTGCATGTTCCCAAGGTGGTCCAAGTTGGAATGTTGGTAGAAATGTTGTCAATTTTAAGTTGACCAAGAAAAGAACAATTCCTCCAAATCAATCATTTTACTTAACAGGTCTGGGATTCATGAGGACAAATAAGAAAGGTCTATAGAAAATAACAGAGTCCAAAATTACCCCCCCCAAAAAAATTTATATTTAACCAGAGAAATGCCTAAAGATGAAAGCACAATAATATTTACTGTGTTTTGTTTTGTCTTTTTTTAAATAGCAAAACAAATCCAAGCGCACAGCTCTGGGAGAACGTTAGCCTGATCATGGTACATGTGTGCAATCCAATGCTCAGCCCCTGATGGAAGCCCTGATAGAAAATTGCTACTTCCTGCTTTTTGCAATTACAACGTATCCATGCTGTATTATAAGCTCCATGCATATGCGTGTGTGTATTTAGAAAGCCACGCGCAAAATTTTCGCAGCCATTGCTTTTAGATATTTAGATATTTGGTGACTTCCCAAACAAGTGATTTCTTCTTTCTACTGATATTCGGTTTTCTGTACTGATCCTGTAATTTATAATTACCAAAGGAGATACATGGTTATACATTATTTCACACTAGTTTCCGTTTTCTTTCTCTTGGGGTGCTTAGAAGCATTCCTCTAAGGAAAGATTCACTAGAAAATGAGCCAAGACATGGTTACACAAGTGTGATCTCCAGGGCCCTGGCAGAAGAGAATTTCTTCCTCCCACGTCACTGCCAACAAATCGAAAGCACCACAGACGGCAGTGGATTAAATGAAATCCATTGCTTCCCTCCCCCACCCCCAAATTGCCACAACTACCGTCCAAAGGAAAAGACGGGCTTCAGATGGATTTTTAATTTTTCTCCAGATCGTTTCCAGGCTTTCTTGTGAATTTCTTGCACCTGAAGGGCCTGGCCCGATTTCAAGTTCCCCGCCTTCCCTGCACGGAGAGCACATGGCTGGATGTCAGCAGTCAGGCTCGGCTTCCCGGGGATCTCTGGTCCTTGCCTGAAGACCACCGGACACCACTGGGAGCTGCCCAGAAACGCTGGGAATGTGCATGGGAGTCTGACCCGGACAGGTGCTGTGCCTCACGGGGCTCTGTGTCTTCTCACCAGTCTCTAGAATAGTTTGTGGAAAGCCCCCTTGCCCTCTGCCCCAGCTCGGGTATGCCATCTGCCCTCGGCCCAGACTTGGAGGCCCCAACCAAATTTAGATGCATTAATACCACGCGCTGTTAAAAAAGGTACATGGCTCATATCTCCCCCAGCCCTGCTTTGTTACCTCTGACAGGCACTCGAGGCTGGGGAGAGGGCTGTGTCGCTTCCACTCAGCTCCAGCCCAGCAACTAAGTACATTCTTGCCGGGGGACATCAATCTTGGATGCCAAAGCCTGGCGATTTGCATTGCAGATAGCCGACCGCGGTGACATGTCGCCACCGGGAGCAGAACCCGAGGCATCTTCCCCGGTTAGAGCTCTGGGCGGAGAAATCCACTTTGCAGTCTGGTTGAGTGCGGAAGAAAGGAAAGGAATAGGGCGGGCAGAAGTTGGACCGGTCCCCTTTTGAATGACACAAAGGATATTGATTTTTGAAAATATGAGGGTCGCAGTTCTTTTCAAACCATGAGCTAACTGCTTCCTCCAGTAGGGAGATCAGAGTCCCCTCCGTCCCGTTTGCAACGCGACCCACACCTGACACCTGGCCGACACGTGGTCTTTTCCTGACCCATGACTTCCCCAACTTTTTTGTTTGTTTGTTTTCAGTTCTTATGTGCCATTCGGGTCTCTTACTCCTTTGATTCTCCAGCATTTTGAATCTTCAACAAGGACCCATTTACAAAATAGGAGTAAACATAGGAAAGTGTTGTTCTTTTTTGTTTGTAGTTTTGTTTTTGTTTTTTAGAATTAAGGAGGTTTTGTTTTGTTTTGTTTTACATAGAAAGGGTTTTACTTGATGCACCTTAGCTATTATTTTATTATTATTTGATTAGGGTAGTTACTCTTTAAGGAGGCAGAATTATAGCGCGAGAACTGAGTTTTGTCATCAGAAAGATCTGGATATTTACGGGAGGTCTACTCCTCTGTAATTTGATGACTTCAGACCAGTTACCTGACCTCTACCCGAGCATTACACACATAAAATGGGGATAATAATAGGTTTTACCTTCTATTGTTGCAAGAATTAAATGGGACAAATGGTGGACATAAAAAGCTTAGTCCAATGACTAATCAAGGACTAATTAAGAATCGGATGTTGCTATTTAATTATGCACTGACCTGCTAGAGAGAATCATCATTGTGCCTTGTTGCATTCCAGACCAGCCACTAACTTGCTGTTTATCTCTGACCAATATATTTATAACCTTCAAAGGCTTCCCATCTGTAAACTACAGGTATTGAATTACACCTGATATGGTTGTCTGAATACTAAATGACATGATATGGGGCTGAGACCTGTAACATTTCTTATGAGTTCGTGTATTACAAACTGTATAGATGGTTCCCTAATTTCGGTTCCCACGGCATGGTGCCCATTTTTTGTTCCCATTAGAGCTCTTATCCTGTTGTAATGATTCTCAAACTGTGGTCCAAGAAGCTGCCCGAGTTCCCCACATTCTTTTGGGGATCTGTGAGATCCATACTATTTGCATACAAATACTAAAATATGATTTGCCTTTTTCACTGTAATTCCCTCACAGGCGTGCGGTGGAATTTTCCAGAAGCTACATGAGATGGGATGATATCATCACTCTGATATAACATGTGATGAGTTTATAATTATCATTTAAAGATAAGTTTTGTAAACAAATTTTTAAATGTTTATTTATTTATTATTTATGTATTTATCTTCATCTATTTATTTTTGAAAGAGAGAGCATGAGTAGAGAAGGTGCAGAGAGAGAGAGAGAGAGAGAGAGAGAGAGGATCCCAAGCAAGCTCCAGGTTGTCAGCACAGAGCCCAACGTGGGACCCCATCACACGAACCATGAGACCATGGCCTGAGCAGAAATCAAGAGTCAGATGCCTAACTGACTGAGCCACCCAGGCACCCCTGTAAATAAATATTTTAAACGGTGTTTCTTTCTAATTCTAATTTCAGAAATATTGACAGATATAATCCATACGCACAAAATATCGTTAAGGATCCTCAATAATTTTTAAGGGTGCAAAGTCCTTGAAGATCCCGGTCCCATCAAATCACAACTTGTCTCCATACACACATTTCCCCGGTGGACCTGGAGAGCCTTAAAGGCAAGTGGTAGATTGATCTTTGAGTTTCTACTTTCAACGCCGTAGCTGTGCTCAGGAAAGGTTCATTAGCTCCGTGCCGAGGAAACAAACTGTTAACGTGTGTGCGTCTTACATCTCCCCCACCTAGAATGTAAGCTCGTTAATTTGCACATTTCTTATATACTTTGTTTTCCTCCCCCTGTGGCATCCAACCATTCCGTAGATGAATCAACCGTCCATAGACTTGTGTTAGATCGTGTGACCTGCTCTGTGTTCCCAGGGAAGCGTGGACGCCAGGCACGGCTCGACTGTCCAGCACTCCCGCGGACCTCCGTGGCCTTGGGTTCTTGCTCCGTAACAGCCTCAACTCTTCCACTTCTGGACCCGACAGCATCACAGAACGGTGGGTCCTTCCAGCTTTGCCTCCTCGGCATCAACAGTAGCCATCGCATCCTTGTGATAGCCCCAAAAACTCCCCTGGGAAAACGAAGGCTCATTCTCTACTCCTTCAACATTTTTCCCGGACAATCTTTACCCCTCTCCAATGGTGCTTAGCTACAGATACCCTCTGGCCCTCCTGGATCTTTGCCCACCTTATCTCTTCCTCCTGATACACCCCGTACTTTGACTCCACCTATGAAATCTACCTGTCCTTCCAGGTCACCATTCAGTGCCAGGTTTTGGTGGAACCAGTGAGAATGAATCACCCTTCCTCAGCCTGCCAACAGTACCTAGCACAGTCTATCTGATAAAAATCAACGGTAGCGGGCACGTCTATCTTTTCCCATCTCTCGTAATCTCCTTAAAGGAAGGAATTCTTTCCTACGCATAGTTAGCAAACACCGTACACGGCCTCGAATAGGAGCTCACAAAAAGTCCTTGAATCTCTTTCACTTGTAGCTTGACTGCACACCCTGGGTGTTTTTTCTGTATTGTTAGACTGTCTCCTTTGAAAATCACAAGGCAAGACAAATGCTCACCATACATATGCTGTATGAAAGCCAATTAGGTCCTATGAAACATTTCCAAAATGGGGCACCAGGCCGTTTTTATCCACAGGGGCTGTGTCTGTGTTTGACAATGAGCATTTCACATTTGCTCGTGGTGGCCGGGTAAACACAGGCATTGATGCCTGCTGAGTGCAAAGATCTGCGTTAGGTGCTGAAGCCACAAAGCTCTGGACCATCTGCACGTCCAGATAGCATGGTTCAGTTAGAGCCAGAAGTAAACCAGCCGGTCAGAGTTACTGGCTCATGAGAAAGATACTGAGAAAGACAAAGAAGGCCTTCAGAGCCAAGGCCGGAGCTTGGAGCATCCTGCACACCATACGAAAGAGTTCGACTTTGTTTTTGTTCAGAGCTCTATAAAAAATAAAGAAATAAAGAAATACACAGAACCTGGCGGAGATTTCATGACTCACGGGGGAACGAATTACAGGCTCACGAGCCATGGGTCATCAGTATTTCCCCCCAAACCACAAGAGTGATCTGAAGAAACTCAGCCTGAGAAAGACACTCGGCTGTTCAGGTTCACGTCTAATGAGGCAAAACTGCATTTGAGTGTGTCATTCCCACCCCCGAACTTTTCTCAAATTGATAGCACAACTTAATATTGATGTTTTTCTGGAGCCCATCACGAGCCCTCAGGACTGCAACATTAGGCAGGAAATACCCCACAGGCAGGCCCGTCCGGCACGATCTCCAGACTTTGCAAGAGATTCTTGAACACTTTTATTTCTCAGGGAAATAGAGAATATTTTTTCCCCGTGGCTCCAAGTTAGTTCTTTATCTTCAACTAACTATAAACAAATACAGTTTTGGCAATCACCACTGGGAAAGATAATGCTGACGCGGTTATCGAAAATTCCACTTTTACTCAGACTCTTTTTTTTCTCCCCCTTGGGATTTCACAGCGGTTTCACATCCCCCTGCATTTTTCAGTTGCACTGCGTTTTGTTCAGCTTTAAATGGGCAAAGCAGAAACTCTGCTTTCTTTGGAACATGACTTTCTGTCTCTGAGCTAGAAGCTCTGTTTTAAGCATTAAGACCCGTGGTTCCCAATTTACCAGTTGCTTCTCCATTTAAAGGAGCAACAATGTCCCCAGGGCAGTTGAGTAAATGAGGTTATACTCTCTACAATTAATGAAACACATTAATATCTTTACACTTTCCTGCACTCCTTTTCCCAAATTTTTAAATAAGGTTTCCAGGCATCTCTGCCTTCTGCGGCAAAGCCAGAAGAATGAGATTGAATAAAAAGGACGTAAATGAGCAATATTTTATACTAAGGGCGGGGGGGTGGGGTGGGGGGGAGAGAAGCCATTTTATAGCATTTTTAGTCCTGTATGCCCTTTCTTGATGAATTGTGTTGACCCAAGACTAAATTGGCTTAGTAGACTTTTCTTAAAGACATAGCATGCTAATGTGCTTTTATATTAAACATTTAATTTAATTTAATTTAATATATTTGCTTGATGCTCTAGCTGGACTTACTATGGAAAATATTTGCCTTATTTCCCAGTAAGAGTAGATTGGTATCTCGGTAGCATCTGAAAGCAGCAACAACAAAGTAGCCTAGTTCAATCCACGACACCATTGTAATATTCTGCACACATAGGTGTGACTTAAATTACACAGATGCATAAAAATTGGGAACTTCATACAAGCGTTAATCCTACAGTGTTATCAGTGGGTAAGCCCATTACTGACAGTTACCAATCCTGTCGTGACTCTTGTATATTTTTAAATTTTCTTCTGGTGAAGCCTGGTTTTACTTTCAAACTCGGAAAGTAATATATACTGATTTAAAAAATCAAAACAGATAGGGGCGCCTGGGTGACTCAGTCGGTCGAGCTGCTGACTTTGGCTCAGGTCACGATCTCACAGTTCTCGAGTTTAAGTCTCACATGAGGCTCTCTGTTGTCAGCACAGAAATCGCTTCGGCTTTCCTCTCTGTCTCTCTCTCAAAAGTAAATACGTAAACTTAAAAAAAAAAAAGGTGGATTGGTCTTTTAAAAGTTTCAAAATAGATGTCATTTAAAATTATTTGTATAAACGCTGCCTTGATCCCAACACTGATTTCAGGCAATTTTAGACATCAGTAGTGCTAACATTCATCTTTTGATTATTTTGAATATTAGAAGAGTTTATTTCACACATTCATCAAATGTTTATTGTAAACTTACTATGTGATGATCATTGTACTGGAAGAATGGTCATCATTTGGGGCATCTGGTTAAACACACGCGCGCAAACACACACACACACACACACACGGAAGATATAATTTGATTGTCCCCTCAACAGATTTACCTTCGTAATTATGTTTTTCTTAAGCTAATATTAAAATTAGATAGTACTTTCTAAGCACAAATCCACCAATGTTAGGCGAAGTGGTTTTAGAGCTAAAGTAAGCTGAGGGCATTAGCAGTTCAAACTCTTCAAACTCTTTTCTGTACCAAAAGCGAAACGAAGCAAAGCCTGTCCTACCGTAAGTGTTGCAGTGATTTACTGCCTTGCTAATTCCTCATGTGTCGTGATGCAAGCATTCCATCACCCGCTGTGAGAGGTGATGTCTTTCAGATGGAAGTCAGGATGATCATTACAGCACCCATGCTGTATTCTGCCCTAGCAAGATGCCCGGTCATTCTCATTCCTTGTTCCAAGCTAGGAAACCAGGTGCTACCTCTCTTGAAAATTTCCTTGGAATTTCAGCTAAAGAAGTTGCTTTTCTGTTATCACCCCCATCTATCTGGAGTGCCTCAGCCCACTGCGAGACGGTTGGCCTGTCACACTCCAGCCAGGACCGATTTCAATAACAAGCATGCCAATGTCATCAGAACCATTATTTGGGAGTGAGAGTTCAAACAGGCTAGTCTCGATGGGAACACAAACTATCAAATCATTGATATTGCTGACCGTAATGGTTGCACTATGATAGAAATTGAACTAGTTTGTAAATGGATTTACCAGTAGTTATCCTGAATTTGATTTAGTTTGGCGTAAGTAAGCTTGACTGGTAATGTTTTCCTTTGGGCCAAGACTTGAAAATGTTAAAAGATCAGGGGTGCCCGGGTGGCTCAGGTGGTTGGGCGCCCGACTTCGCTCAGGTCATGATCTCAAGGTTTGTGGGTTTGAGCCCCACGTCGGCTCCGTGCTGACAGCTCGGAGCCTGGAGACTGCTTCGGGTTCTGCGTCTCCCTCTCTTTCTCTGCCCCTTCCCCGCTCGCCCTGTGTCTCTTTCTTTCAAAAATAAATAAAACATTAAAAAACAAAATTGAAATGTTAAAGGATCGTCTTCTGATGGTGATAGTACAGCCACCCAAGCTGAGGCTCAGAGAGTTTAAGTAATAGCTTGTTCAAGTCACATTGTAAGTGAGAGTCTAACTTTCCTCCTATTACATTAATTCCCTTTAAATTTCAAGTTCCAGGAAAGCTTGGAACATGTCTGTTCCACTCAACCAGCACCTAACACTTTCTTAGGACTTACGAGGCATTCAGTAATAATTTTGAAGTAATGACTGGAAAGTTAAGTTTTAAACTCATGTCTCCCACTAAACTAAGATTTTATAACCTGGAACACATTCTGCCGACTCATTTTCTGGAGACCTCTAATCCTCTACAATAACTTTCTAATTTTTTTAAAATTATTTTTTAACGTTTATTTATTTTTGAGACAGAGAGAGACAGAGCATGAATGCGGGAGGGTCAGAGAGAGAGAGAGGGAGACACAGAATCTGAAACAGGTTCCAGGCTCTGAGCTGTCAGCACAGAGCCCGACGCGGGGCTCGAACTCACGGACCGCGAGATCACGCCCTGAGCTGAAGCCGGATGCGTAACCGACTGAGCCACCCAGGCGCCCCAACTTTCTAGTTTTTTAATGCTTCTATAAACAAGAGAGCATGAACATACACTGGACCGTCTGTAAACTAAGTTTCGTCACTCAAGTTCAGTGCTGTAATTTGCACTTTTTTTTGTTTGTTTGTTTCTGATGGATTAAGTTGAAATAAAAGCAAATTGCAGCTGAGTTATTTATTTATTTATTTATTATGTAATTTTTTAGTTTATTGTTTAAACAAAAGTGTGTTAAGGATGAAGGCCACATTTGTGTTGGAGACAGAAAGTATTGAGTGGATCATGGTTTTATGTGACACAACACCCTCCATTTCATTAGCAGTCAATGTGACGCCAAGACAAGAATTTTTCTACGTGTACTTTGAGCAACAATTGAATTAGATGCCCGTAATGCAGTTATCAGCAGTGCGGCAACACCAACGTTATATTTAAGTGAACAAGAAAGCCTCACAGATATAGCCAATGATTCATTACAATTGGTATTGGCACATTGCTTACGCATAAAGTTTGGATAAAGTTTGAGTTTCAATAATCCCGGAATGGCAAATCGAGTCTTAGAGCAATTGTTTTATACACAGTACGTAGATTATTATATGACGTACAAAATCTGTAATGACAATATTAAAGTTGAAATACAGACACAAATTTAATGTGGAGCCGTATCTGAGGCTATATATTTCTACGGCGTACCTCCCCTTTTTAGGTTTACCAAAATAAAATCGTCTACCATGTTAAAAATAATACCATATTGAATTTTACCGGCTTTATGATTTTGCCTTCATTTAATGCACTTAGAATTGTTTAGAATTTTTAGTTTTAAAGAAATTGTAAGGATAAAGATACTGTACTTAGTTTTATATTTGTATGTATTTAAGTAATAATATAAAACTGATGAAAAAAATGATGGCTTAATTCAACACTATGTCCTTTGAGGACTGATTTATTTGATGTATTATCATCCACGTATGTGTGTTCTAGATATTATAGAGAGCAATTCATTAAATAAATGAGTATTTTATATATATTATATAATCTATGTGATATATAATTTCATATAATATAAAATGTACATTTTATTTTATATACTTACATTTTAAATACACAGAAAACATTTTGTCATACAATTATATATTATTTAGTTATATATAACGTTCATTTAAAAAATGTATTATGTATATAATCACAAAGTTTCCTCAAAGAATGTGTGACATCATTGCTGCTGTTCACAGGATGCATTTATTTGTATCTGTATATTTACCAAACTAATCTCATTGAAAGTAAAAATACACTTGTAAAAAAGTGAAAAGATGAAGACCAGAATGCCCAAATAAAACAAAAATGTTGGAAAATGGCAGCATTACATTTTTTTAAATTCTTAGACTTTTTTTTTTTTTGGTTCAACCAGCATAATTTCAAATTTAAATAAAAGCATGAGAAGAAATCACTTTAATGTCTATGATTATACTCATGCATACTATTTTCAAATACAGGGCACCATCTTTCATTTCTGAAGGAGTATTTTGAAAAAAATTAAATGTATATTGAAAATTCATAGGGGCATCAAGCGGCTCAGTCGATTAAGCGTCCAACTCCTGATTTTGGTTCAGGTCACGATCGCAGGGTCATGGGATCAAGCCCTGTGTCAGGC
This sequence comes from Panthera leo, assembly GCF_018350215.1. Lineage (NCBI taxonomy): Eukaryota > Metazoa > Chordata > Mammalia > Carnivora > Felidae > Panthera > Panthera leo. Next base: position 13,634,866 of record NC_056684.1, on the reverse strand, counting down.
TCTATGCTAAGCCGGGAGCATGCTTAAGATTCTCTACCCCCCACCCCGCTCACGTGCTCTCTCTCTCTCTCTCTCTCTCTCTCAAAAATATATATTAAAAATAAAAATAGAAAATTAATAGCATTTTGGAAAAGTTATTTACTGATAATGTTCTGATAATCATGAAACAATGTTTTGAAAGAATATTTTTAAAAGTTTGATGGACAATAGCTCTGGTAAGTAATTCAAATAATAAAGTATAAAGAAAAAGTTAAGAAGAATTCTTGAATCCCACCGCTCAGAGAGAGCCTCTATTAATCATGTAGGAAACATCCTTTCAGACGTGTTACACATATTTTTTCCATCTTGTCTACACCCACACGTATCTTCAGCTTTATCTGAACCTATTTTTAGCCAGGGACTATGTACATGGAAAAAGTGACTCAAGCAAGCGAATCAATTTAATGAAACCCATCCCATCAGTCTGACCATTGAAGAGGGCTAGGTAGAACACATAGACTATGCAATTGATTAGTGTAAATGAAATTTAACAGTAAAGAAACGAACATTATGGATAAAGGAATTAGCAACACGTTTGAACAAAAAACTGCCACGTGAGTTTTTCCCACTGGGTCTAACTTATATTGGGCAATTATTATGATCTACTTTAAGAAAGCTTGAATTTATAATAAAGTAAGAAAAGGTAGCATGGTGTTTCTCCATTATCATTTTAGAAGCTGCAGTGAACTACATTATTTGATTGTATCTCTAAATTAATTAAGCAGTGTGTTGGGGGCATTCTTAATAAAGTTGGCCAATTTTTAATTCAGGTTGACACTGCTGAAGATACAAACATAATTGCTATTGGTTCAGAATCTGCAGATGATCTGATATCAGTCTCCGGCATATGTTCAAGCATAGTAAAACCTCATTAATTTAGACTTCTTCATTTGAATTTCAAGACAATTTGAACAAGGTATGCTTCTTCATTACCTAGGGGAAAAAGAAAAAAAAAGTTTCCCAAGAGGAAAAGAAAATATTATCCCAACAAGATCTCAGGGCTACAGTATAAAGAATTGAATAGAACAAATAACTTTCAAAAAAATTAGCATTATTCATGTTTATAAAAATACAGCGACTATGCACTTAAGAGATATCATCTGCCCTTAAGCATATTCAATATAACATCTGTTTATAAATACTCTTGGTGTGTTGTAATCTTTTCTTTCTTTCTTTCTTTCTTTCTTTCTTTCTTCCTTTTTCTTTATCCTTTCTTTTCTATCTATCTATGTATCTATCTATCATTTTTCTACCCCTCTATGTAAGTCTTACAGTTCGTATCTTCACTAATTTTGAACGATATTGCTCCTTGTTTTCATATTACTAGTATTTAATTTGTTGGGGAAAATAGGCTATAGAAGTTGTTAGTTCATATTTACGTAAATAGTATTCTCATATTAAGGGTAACAATATGAAAGACAAACTCAGTATCTTTAAATCATGGCTTAAAAAGTAATTACCTTGGACAGTTTAAGCTGCCAAAATGTTCACAGGTGCAATTCTCAACTAGGACTGCTTTCACCCCTCGGGAAATATACGACAAGGTCTAGAGACGTTTTTTGGTTATCACAACAGGAGGTGCTATTGGTTATGTCGTGGGTAGAGGCTAGCAATGCTGCTAAACATTTCACAGCGTACAGGACAGTTTCCCACAACCGACAATTATCCACTCCAAAATGTCAATGGCGCCACGACGATTTAAAAAAAATTAATTATTATCGAATCAGTTATTGGTATAATTAAATAAGCTGACTGCGCAAGCTGTCAAGTATGAAAATGACCAAAAATATTAGTGTGGCAATTTTGAGGTCCACTGGCGGTCAACTACTAAACAAACGTGACCTGGTCAGGTTCCATGTTGAATCCATTTTGATTGGTCAGGCTTTCCTCATGATACTGTGTAGAAGCAGAACCTGGAGCAAATGCGATTAGATGTCTCAACCCAAGTTTTTGAGAAAACAGAGCCTCAAGCAGAGATGAAGGCTAGTCCTTTGTTTGGGAGGTGCAAGCCCAATTTGATGAAGATGAGGAAGAGAAACTTAAGGCAAGAGAAAAGGTGAGGTGATTCGAAGTGATACTTTATGATGCCAGCTGCTACTTGGCCAAGAGCCACCGTGAGAGACAGCGGTTGACTCAGCAGGTTTGTAATGCTCCAAGGTAAAATCTCAGAATAGTTTTTGCAAGATAGGAAAGAGAAAAATTTTCTCTTTGTCGTTGGCCAAAATCCACTCCATGGTGGAGTGAGCCCCCAAACACATTTCTGATTGGCATCATCATTTCCCTTCTGCAGCTTTTAGGGATGCCAGACTTTCCACCCCGCACTCAAAGTCTGACCGTGGCGGCAAGGTCCTGGTACCCCAAGGTATGGCTGTTTGGCTGTTGTGTTGCCAACATTGGGAAGGACAGCCGGCTACTCCCAGAATGAGTGAGTGGTTAGTCCACTGGTAGAGACAGCTCAGGGAATAAGGGGAAGCACACAAATGTGTGCCTGACAAAGGAAACCCAGTGGCCATTTAAGCTGTTTGTCAACTATTTCTAGTCGCTTCCCTTCTAAGAGCCAATGAAAGATCCTCCGGAGTTCTGTCTTTTGCTTTGGGATGGAAATAGCAACAGTCAAGATGGCGACTCCCCAGCAGCCAGAGTCGCTTCCTGACTGTAATAAACAGACTGCCTTCACCCTACCATCCAGACCTATAGTGGGCATGTAGTGTAAAGGTGAGAAAGAAAACACCATCATCCTTTAAACCATAGGTATTTCATGAGGTAATTCTACTGGTCATACTTGCTGTGGAAGTTGGCAGCAGTGGAGCCACAGTGAAACAAAGCTACAGGACCACCATCCGGAAACGAAGAACAGAATCTTCAGAAAGAACCACGTTCCTTCAATTTTACATAGTCATATCCATTTCCCAGCTGCACTGCAAAATGCAAGGTAAAATGGGGCACAATCGAGCCCTGGTTTTCAATCTGGGCATGCCCGGTCCAAACTCCGCCCCCACCCCTACCCCCCAAGGAGTGAGGCAACTTTCAGGCAGTGACCTCACAAATCTGGCTCCTGCTTCCCTCAAGCTGGGAGCTGTCACAAACGCTCAAGTGCGTGATTCCAGGCCCTTTCTTTTTCTTTTTTCTTTTTTCAATATATAAAGTTTATTGTCAAATTGGTTTCCATATAACACCCACTGCTCATCCCAAAAGGTGCCCTCCTCAATACCCATCCCCCACCCCCCATCAACCCTCAGTTTGTTCTCAGTTTTTAAGAGTCTCTTATGCTTTGGCTCTTTTCCACTCTAACCTCTTTTTTTTTTTTTTTTCCTTCCCCTCCCCCATGGGTTTCTGTTAGTTTCTCAGGATCCACATAAGAGTGAAACCATATGGTATCTGTCTTTCTCTGTATGGCTTATTTCACTTAGCATAACACTCTCCAGTTCCATCCACATTGCTACAAAGGGCCATATTTCATTCTTTCTCATTGCCACGTAGTACTCCATTGTGTATATAAACCACAATTTCTTTATCCATTCATCAGTTGATGGACATTTAGGCTCTTTCCATCATTTGGCTATTGTTGAGAGTGCTGCTATAAACATTGGGGTACAAGTGCCCCGAGGCATCAGCACTCCTGTATCCCTTGGGTAAATTCCTAGCAGTGCTATTGCTGGGTCATAGGGTAGGTCTATTTTTAATTTTTTGAGGAACCTCCACGCTGTTTTCCAGAGCGGCTGCACCAATTTGCACTCCCACCAACAGTGCAAGAGGGTTTCTGTTTCTCCACATCCTCGCCAACATCTATAGTCTCCTGATTTGTTCATTTTGGCCACTCTGACTGGCGTGAGGTGATCTCTGGGTGTGGTTTTGATTTGTATAATTTTCAGGCCCTTTCTTAGGTGGCCCGGTGGCCTAGTGTATTCCTGATGTTCCAGATAGCATTAGTAATAACTGTCGACAGTGATAAAGGAATATAATTATTTCATGCCGGCGGCTGTGAGTATCACTTTTCACGCAGTTTTATGCACCATCTTCCGCGGGCGGACTCGGCAAGGCACGGGAAATACGAAACTGATCACGACACAGCCTCTGTTGTCATGATGTTCACAATCATTTCATTGATACAAGCAAGTACGTAAGTAGACTCACGGTGGCCTTTATTGTACAGAAAAGAAGGGCACCAAATGAGGTACGCTGATAATAAGGCCATGCTCTGTGTGAACGTTCATGATAGTTATCATCTACTAAGCATTGTATGCAGATGAATTATGGTGCCATGCTTGTGTGTTTCTAATCAATGACCCCTCCGGTTCGTGTAGACTCTCTTTGCATGGGAGTAAAGTTATAATAATTACATGTGCTCTAATTGGCATCAACCAGAACATCTTGTCTCTATGGGAACCCTTGGCCTGGCCTTCCATTGGAAAACCGGTAGAGAGAACCCAGAGGCGCCCACCTGTATAACACGCGTTGAAAGATATATTTCGCGTGGACCTCCTGTTGCAGCAAATGCAAGTACATAACAAACGTACTGAGCTATCTTGGAGAAATGGAACATTTCGTGTATTAAACGTATTCCAATTTCTCTGGATAAATGATGCTATGCTACGTAAGTGTCTGGAATTTCTGACACTGATAAGATCTGCCAAGCAAAGCGTCTACGGATCTGTTTCTTACAAGAGTAAACCCTGGGAATATCTAAACACTCCACAAGGTTTATTTTAACGCCGAAACTCCTATAAGAAAGGTAGATCTTGCAAGGGATAGAAAACAAATAAATAGAAGCCTTGTAGTAAAATGTAAATTTGCAGCAAATTGTAAAATGGCAAGCGGTTATGTTTGCATTTTTTACACTAAAGATGTCTTTCAATGCCATTTTTGGAAACTTTTGGTTCTTGCAGAGTATGGTGCGAACTGACAAAATTCTCATTTTGGGGGAGAAACAATTCCCAAACAGACACTGCCTATAAAACCAAATACTTTAACGCTTCAAAAATAGTTCCTTTGTCGCGTTTAACATCCAACGACAGCTTGGGGGGGACAGGAAGGAAGAGGTCATACAGCAGAAATCCAAAGGTTGAAATGCTTTCAGTTGATTTCATTTTTATTTCTGTTCAACGTTGGATCACACTTTCTTCAAACTTCATTGACCTTTGTAGGAGGGCCACAGATTTATCATTAATGATACATTTAAAAAATAAAAGCAAGGACTAATTTCAAAGTCGTCTCTAGGCTATATTGTATAATCTTCTGAATGACATATGTAGTCAAATGTTCGTGATGGTGCACTATGCCCTGGTTATATGGAACAGAAAGATCGCAAGCTTAGTGATAAAAAAAAAAAAAGACAAGAAGAGATACTCTAAGATGAGAGCATCCAAGAGGAAGACACATTTTCCATTTCAGGAAACATCAGTATACCACACAAAAATGCAAGAGCAAGGGAGTCTGGGTGGCTCAGTCAGTTAAGCGTCTGACTCCTGACTTCAGCTCAGGTCATGATCTCATGGTTGTGGGATTGAGCCCCACATTGGGCTGTGTGCTGGCAGTATGCAGCCTGCTTGGGATTCTCTCTCTCCCTCTTTCTCTGCCCCTCCCTTGCTCATTATTTCTCTGTCTCTCTCTCTGTCTCTCTCTCTGTCTCTCTCCCTCTCAAAAAAAATATATATATATATATGTTATATATATATATATATATAACATATATATATAACATATATATATAATATATATTTGAAACAAAAGCATAGAGGTATCTGGGTGGCTCAGTTGGTTGAGTGTCCGACTTCGGCTCAGGTCATGATCTCACATTTTGTGGGTTCAGGACCCGCACCAGGCTCTGTGCTGACAGCTCAGAGCCTGGGGCCTGCTTCAGATTCTGTGTGTGTGTGTGTCTCTCTCTCTGCCCCTCCCTTTCTCATACTCTGCCTCTCTGTCTCTCTCAAAAATAAATAAACATTAAGAAAATAAAAATGAATGAAAAAACGAAAAAGCAAGAGCATCAGGCCCAGGGTTTATTACCTGTCCTGCCTGCTGTCTCTGAAATAGCGGGGTAAGTTAACTAAGTGGCCAAAAGCCAAGGGTTCCGATCTGTTGACTAGACCATTAACAACTCCATTTGGTGTGAGTGCTATAAGAGGATCTGTTAATTAGTGTTTGCAAAGCACACCGAGGATGAAAAGCTCTAAACATTAATGATAACCAATTTCACATTCTCTAGCAATGCCTGCAGTGATTTTTGCGTGTACAGAAATGATAGAAATGAGCTTTCATATCGTATTAACACATCGCTTAAAAGGTGACTCTTCAGTGGATGAAACAGAATACTAAATTGGAAACTGGGGGACAAGGGAGTTTACAATGGTATTAATTATATACGTGAGGCTTTTTAATGATTGACAAATGCAAGAGAGAAACACTTGATTTACATACAGCTCTGAGTGAAGTTTGGGCAAATAATTTAAGAACCAAGATTTTATGCCATTTGACCGTAAAGGCTTTGGATAATCATGTAAGTTTAATTTTTTTTTTTAAAGCTGCCTAGAGAGGAAATATGGGCAACATCTAGTCGTTAACAGACTCCTTTTTTCTTTGCAAAATAACTAGTATTGTTTTTTTTAAGTTCATTTACTTCTTTTGAGAGAGAGAGAGCATGTGTGGGGGAGAGGCAAAGAGAGAGACAGAGAGAGAGAGAGAGAGAGAGACAATCCCAAGCAGGCTCCATGCTGTCAGCACAGAGCCCAACCGCGGGGCTGCATCTCATGAATCCCGAGATCATGCCCTGAGCCTAAATCAAAAGTCAGATGCTTAACTGACTGAGCCAACTGGGTGCCCTAGCATTGGTTTGGTTTCATTTGACATAGTTTATGTTCACTTCAAGGGCAACACTGGCAAATACTTGTGCTTTCTTCCATTTAATTTAATTTTTAGATTAAAAGTAGTGGGCTTACTTCCCAAGATGCCAAGCATGAAAATATCTTAAGTTCTTTCAAGTATTTTTTCGGAATTAAGCCGTACGTCACAACTGAGAAGACACACAGAAAGGGGATACAACACTGTCATGATCTTATCATTCAGCTAGTTTTATTTATTTTGTAACCAAAAGTGAAAGATGCTTTTTTTCTTTTTAACTAGACAAATATGTGTTAAGGTGTAATGGATTTTAGCAAAGAGATCTCCTGCCTCTGTAGAACTTTTTCTTGTAATTAAGTGGACAATTCTATTTTGCAGTTGTTATACGTCCATCATATGCATATGAATAGAAACCAATGAGTTTGCATAAGAAAGCTATATACATTCAAAATAACACTCACCCCTTTATGCGGAAATCTTACTTAGTTGGGTACCCGCAGAATCCTACTGGAGAAAAGAGAAGAGTGCAGGATGGCCAGAGCTATCCCTGCCACATCCTTTTAGCGTTCCACAGAGATAACAAAGGAAAGATGAAAAAACAGCCTTTAAAAACTACCAGGGAAAGGAAAGAAAAGGACCCAGTTTCTGAAGAAGCCTAAGTCCTGGGGGTCCACACCAGACCTCAGCATGCATAACTCACCTAGAATATGCCGCAAGCTTCAGCAGATTAGTGCCTTTAGTTTGAAACCTTCCACTCATTCTGCATTTTGACGGGTATTTAAAATAATAAATAAACCTATTCCTACGGTAGAGGCTCACAGAATTTAGCTGCTTGCTACAGAAGGAAAAGAAAAGAAATTGGAGCAAAAAAAAAAAAAATTGTGTCAGAGATCCACTTACCAGACTCCCACTTAGACAACAGAGAAGTAAAATAATTGTATATATATATATATATATATATATATATATGTCACCACATTGAGTGACAAAATGGTAACTGTCATAATGCGCCAGTTAACATGTCCAATACGAGCTGATCGTTGAGTGTCCCCTGGGAAAAGAAGACAGAAACATGACAAAGAACAAAGAACTTGGATCAATAATGCTTGGGGAAATAAGACAGAGAAGGTTATTTACTTGCATTGATCTGCTGCGACCATCACGTAAACTTGGCCTGTTTTTCTTTTGTTAACCTTTAAGCCTGAGTATACTCAGAGGCAACCAGGGAGCCAACTAACAGGTGTAGATTAAGGATCGAAGGAGGTCACCGTACCTCTGTCACCACCAGGCACCCATGTAACAACATCCCTGAAGAAATTTAAACATCAATAGCCATAATAAGGGCAAATTTATCAAGCCCAGCCAGCTCTAGCTGGGAGCCCGCCTGCGTCCAGCTGGTTTGCCCTTGCTAAAGCTCAATTGATTTGGACATTCTTTTACTAGAGTTGATTATCAATTGTGACATAGCAAATTTGTTACCTTCCAAGGGCCGAGCGTATGGTGGCTATTGAAGGCTCTGAAGTGAAAACACCTGGGCTTGGGTTTACCCCTTACTAGTGAAAAGAGAAGAGCGGGGGTGGGGAACAATCTTACTCTCACAAGCACAGGCCAGAGGAGCTGCCCTTTGGTGGAAGTCCGGGCTGCTCCTGGAGAAGGAGAAGATGCGTTGAAGCAGCAGGAAGGCAGATTTTCGCAGCTGAGCTCAGAAGACCTGGTGAAGAGAGGGGGAAACGCCCAGGCGAAGGTCTGTCCGGGAGCCAGATCAGGCAGGTCAGACTCATGCAATTCCCTCTGCCTTGAAAACCCTCAACGGTCCATCCCCCGTCTCCCCAAATCAGACCCACCTTGGAGGTCTGGTTTGGAAGCGACTTCCCCTGAAATCCACACCGTAAAGGGTGTTCCTATTTATCTCACTGCCCTGGCGAATTACACCCATTTTTGTAACTTAGCTTTTCTTCCCGATTAGATGGATCACCGACTCTTCGGAGTCAGAACGTTGGTTTGCGCATCTCTAGATCTCCTGGGTCACCCATCACAATAGCACTAATTCGCTTCATTTTTCCTTTTGATACCCGAGTAGTGCCAAAGGGTCTGTTTTCACTGATGCGTCCTCAGTCAACCAGAAGGAAGGCTATTTCGGCCGCCTACGCTGAGGTTAGACATCCTCTAGGAAAGAGGGATGATGAAACTGACCTCAAAATACACAGAGCTATGACCAGGTCTTAAGAGAAAAATGAAGTGAAATGTGGTGTGTGCCATGTCAGTCTAGGAAAGAAGAAGAAGAAAAAGAAGAAGAAGAAGAAGAAGAAGAAGAAGAAGAAGAAGAAGAAGAAAGAAAAAGTAGCGGGAAGTCCCAGCAAAGAGATTCCCCAACATTTTTGTCAATGCAACACAAACAAACAAACGAAAACATGTTTAATAAAACAACTCAGTAATTCAAATATAGATAGTAAGTCCAGACTGAGTGTGAAAACAGGCCCCCTCGGAGGCAGAACCACCCACTAGCTGGTCCATGTTCTGTGACTACATTTTCTCTTCTGGGGCTATTTTGCACTACCTGGTCCCCCCTCCCTCTTGCCAGCTGTACCTCTGGGCCTCTCTTCTGGGTACATGACACTGATCGTCATGATTTGTCAACAGCTGCTTACACGTCAGTGTAACTCCGTTACTGTGTCTCTAGAGGGTATATATATTTGCTAACATTTCATTAAGAACTTTTGCATCTATATTCATGAAGGATATTGGTTGGTATCTCTCTCTCTCTCTCTCTCTCTCTCTCTCTCTGTACTGCTTTGGTTTTGGTATCAGGAGTGTGCTGTCTTCTTTCAGCTATGGGCCTTCGTAAATAAAGCTTTTGGTAGAAAAGTAACTGACCACCCCCCTACAAAGCCTTATAGCCATAGTTTCTTTAGATTTACAGAGAGATCTCATGTATCATTACCCGTTTCCTAGTCTGTCTGGGTTGTTGGGTGTCTTGAAAACAATCAGAAACTTATTTCTCATGCTTCTCGAGACTGGGAAGTCCATGATCAAGGTACCGGCAGAGTGAATATCTGGTGAGAGCTTCCTGGTTTATAGACCGCCATCATTTGCCGTGTGGTTACATGACAGAAGGGGCAAGAGAGCTATGAGGTCCTGTTCATAAGGGCACCAGGGCCATTCATGGCCTAAGCACCTCCAAAGACTCCACCTCCTAATACCATCACATTGGGGGTTAAGATTTCAACATATGAATTGGGGGGCAGGGGCGCATTCAGTGCATAGGCCTTGCCAATAAACAGAGTTGTCTGCCATTAAGCAGGACAGGCAGAGTTGCCTTGGTTCCACTTGCAGAGAACCTGATGATCACATTGCTTAGTGATGAGCCCAAGGTCACCCAGCTAGGAACTGAGATGGTTGGGACCGGAGCCCACATCTCCTGACACCAAAGTATGTGTTCTTGGATAGCCTTGGTTTTTAACCCACATCCGCAGGGCGCTGTTTCAGGCAACATAGAAACTGTGTAAGCCAAAGTAGGGCTTATTCTGCAAAAGACTGCAGGTGGTAGAAACAGGGGAGCAGGGGTGCGGTAAAGAAAGGACAAATGCTCATTGTTCTCAACTCCTTTCCCTCAAGACTCATAAGGCAGATGGAGCCCAGTTCAGGAAACTCACTCAGACCAGCCTCTCCCGCCATATCCAAAAAGGACGAGTAGTTTAGCAATGTGTGACCATCCCAGCTTTAGAGTGCGTCCACTGCCTCTCACCATAGTCCGCGTGGAATCTGGAGTCCCTATAGAGTGACAAGGGTCTGTGGCAGGGGGACCCTCCTCGTAGCCAACGTGCAGGAGGACATCTGGGTCCAATGGCGGCTTGCGGCCCCAACGGCTCGCAGCCCTTCCTTTGCGGAGAGCGTCTGCTGGGTACAGTCCTCATTAAGTCCTCATTACCACTGTGGAGTAGTCTGACTCTGGTGTCTGGAAAGCAGCTGTCTCCCCCGCAAGGTGTCCTTTCCTGAAACACATTGCTTTCCCAGTCCGCTCTTGCCAAGCCTGGTATCCACATCAGGAGAAGGAAACAAATGAAAAACCCCAAACGCCCTGATTATGAGCACTAATTGGTGGGTGTGCTGATGAGATCTGCAGAAAGGCCAAGCCAGGCAGGGGACTTCAAGAACAGATTCCTTTTTCCTGCTGACTGCAGGCCCCCAAGGTGGCAGTGAGTGTTTGTACCTGGAGACAGCTTGGTGTTCCTGTTCCCTGAGCACATTGCCTCCTCCAGACAAAAGCTGTAGTGCAGTGGGCCGTCCTAACGGGGTTTCTCCTAAATGACCCCCCACCTAAAGATGGCAGAGAGCGAGAATGAACTCCTTCTTGTTAATTTCGTTAAGTTTGGTAGCAAAATGCAAGTGGACACGCGCTACACAAGCGAAAGACGCCATTCTTCAAGATCGGGAGAGGAAAACCTCCAGGAATGCATTTCTGGGGAGATGGAATGAATCTCACACCCGAGTTCTGGGATGGAACCGTCGAGGCGACCATTCGTGTATTCATACATTTACAGGGATCAGACTCAAGCTAGGTGTTCAGGATAAAGTTCAGCCCACCCCAATGGAGCTTCCCGCAAGGACAAGGTAGACAGTAAACATAATCACCCACCACGTATGATTTTTTTTTCCCCACTTACTGTAAATTGTCAGCAGGAAAAAAACAGAGAGTGCAAATAATATAATAGTGAGAGAATGACTTAAAGATTCCAGGAAGTTTCCTCAGAGGAAGAGACTTTCAAACCTTAGACATTAAAAGGAATTAGGAGGTAGCCAGCCTGAGAAGCGGAGAGAAAGGGAACAGAATATTTAAAGTCCTTGAAGCAAAACAGAGCTCAGTAAATCCAAAAAGCTGAGGAAACGCCATTGTGGCTGGGGTGTCCAAAGGGGGGCAAAAACCGCTAAGAGTGCTCGTCTTCATCAGACAAAGAGCAAAGATTTTGTCCCATGTGCAGCAAGAAACCACTGACGTATTCAAAGTAGTTTGGTGATATGATCCAATTTACAAAAAAAAAAAATAACCCATGGGGGGTGGGAGGGAGGGGAGGGTGGGTTATGGGTATTGAGGAGGGCACCTTTTGGGATGAGCACTGGGTGTTGTATGGAAACCAATTTGACAATAAATTTCATATATTGAAAACAAAACAAAACAAAAAAAATAACAACAACAACAAAATAACCCTGGCCATTCTTTGCAGATTAAAGGTTGACAAAAGACAGAATAGGGAATCAAATAGGAGGCTCTTGACATAATCATGGAAGGAGATGATGAGGTTAAGGCTATCGGATGTACAGAAAAACCTTGGATCGCAAGTAACTTGTTCTGCGAGTGTTCTGCAAAACGAGCAAACATTTCTAATAAATTTTAACTTGATAAACAAGCAGTGTCTTGCAAGACAAGTAGTACATAATGCCGGATGTCACATGATCACAACTGAGCCAATGAATTTTGAAATTCGCGTTGATATATGAATGCTTTGGATTACAAGCATGTTTCTGGAACGATTTATGCTCGCAAAGCAAGGTTTTACTATATATGCAACACAACACACGCACATATTCATACCTCCCCTATGTGGACCCGCACTAAAAGATAACTTAACATGTTTAGAGAGAGAAAAAAGTATCATATACTTTAAATGCGAAGAGGATATATTTAAAGATCTTTAATTATATATAATATACATTATATTTAATTACTATATAATAAATATTACTATATATTATATATAGTAATTACATATAATATATATACTATATATATAGTAATTATATATAATATATAGTATAGATATTATATATAATCTACCATATTACTATATATTATATATAATTACTATATAATAAATATTACTACTATATAATATATATTATATTTAATTACTGTATTAATGTATAGTAATTATATACATTTGCATATTATATTGTATATATGTAAAATATATAATATACAAATCTACAAATCTACAATCAACCCTTGAACAACATAGGTTTGAAGTACACAGCACAGTTCCATTTATATGCAGATTGTTTTCAATAAATATAGGAATGAATTTTCTCCCCCTTATGATTTTTTTTGATAACATTTTATTTTCTCTCGGTAGTTTATGGTAAGAATACAGTATATAGTACATATAATATGAAAAATATGTGCTAACCGACTATGCTATAGGTAAGTTTTTTGGCCAACCATTAAATATCTGGGGAGACAAAAGGTATACAGAGCTTCCCGACGGTGCAAGGGGCCAGTGGCCCCTAATCCCTTCATTTTCAATATATATATAGAATATACTAGTTCTATATCTATATCTAATCTATATTATATATAGTTATATGTAATTAAATATCTGAACATGGAAACATAGGGAGGGATGTCATCAAGATGGTGACACAGGCTGTTCCTGACTTCGCTCCCCATCATGAGACCAACAAATATTTAAGAATAAGACACCCCTGAGTGAATCCTAGCATGCAGAGGCGAGGCCGAATCATCCCCTTGCACCACAGAGAGCAAGACAGCCTGCGTTGGAAGGCTAAGAGGAGCAGCTACAGGTTGGCCACCTTGCCCCTCCCCCAGGGCACAGAAAGGTCTTCCCTGAGCTTCCAGTTCCTCCAGTGGGGAAAGAAAACCCAGGGGGTACAACCAGCTACACTCAACATTGTGAGTTGCTTTGTGGGAGCCCCTACTCTGATCTCACACCGTAGAAACTGCAGGAGAATGTGTTGGGCTCAACCACTGGAAATCTGAGTGAGGGGAAGGGCCTACAACAACCCACACATAGACCTTGGCACTGACTTCATACATGCAGCGCCCAAGTGATAACCCTAATCAGAGGTTTTGCTCATTGAAAGGACCAAGTCAATACCTTCTGACCAGGGAACTTGGTGGAGTACAGAGCCGATTGCTTGAAATCTCGAAACGAGTTTTCTGCACCCTGGAGCTGGGTTTGCTCATACTCAGGCAAAGAACTGAACTACTCACCCACCATGGAGCATGTCTTCCAGCCCCACCTGGCTAAAAAGGGCTGGTGAAAATTCCTGGAATCTCTATCGGTCCAAAAGCACTTCAGCTGAGAGTCAGGCAGGCAGAGTTGATAGCCCCCAGGGCACAGCCAGTACCACGTGTAGAATATTCCTGTGTTATGGACAGGCTGGAGGATTAAGTCAAGGCTCAGGGCAGTCAGGGCTAAGGGCAGCTTTCAGCCACTCACAACCAGAGAACCTAATTGGGAAACCAAGAGCAGCCTCAGGCAGTCCCTTCCCCTTCCACCGAGGCAAGGGAGCTGAAACAAAGCCATCCACTGTGGAGAGTGTCTTTTGGTCCCATCTTCCCAGAAGGGTTGGTGACAATTCCTTGAAGCTGTGCTACTCAGTGAAATTTGAGCCAGGATGCAAACAGGCATAGCCTATAGTTTGCAGAAAGAACAAAGCCAGTGGTCGGCTTACTCAGGGAACTTGAGGTGCAGGTGGGCTTGAGTTAAGACAACAAACAAAGAGCTCTTACCAGCTTTAGAGCTGCTTCTCCTCCCGCACTCAGTTAGAGAATCCAATTCCTAGCCCTGCTCATCACTGAATACTGCTTTCAGCCTGTCAAACCAGGGAATCTAACCAGAGCACACAATAGGTTACGTGTCCCATTCAATAACCCTAAGTACAGTGGCACTTGAACAATGAACATAGCCCATGGCATCTCCCATCTGTAGGGCAAAACTGGTGGTCTCACATTTCCAAGGAATTCAGCATACACTCTGGACTGATTTGTGTCCCCAGCAATAAGTTGTATAGGCCCTGGGCCAGTTCCTGCTGCCCTGCCATGTAGGAAAGCTAATTCATAGCCCCATCTATTATTGAATACAGTACCTGGTTCTGACCATCTAGTAAGCCTGACCAGAAAACCCAGGCAAACACAGAGCCCATCCTATAGCCTCATTCGGGTAGGGAGCCACGCCAGCAGTTCTCTAATGGTTCTTAGCAAGTGGCATACACCTCTGTCCCTGTCCTCAGAACTCGAACAATTGCCTTACCCCAATATAGGCCATGATAGCAGATTCCATCTGCTCAAGGACATTACCAGCAGATATACCCAGAGACACAAATTAAGCTGAAAACTGTCTACTCTGAAAACTATAACGCATTGGCGAAAGAAAACGAAGACACAAATTAATAAAAAGGTATCCTATGTTCATGGATTAAAAGAATATTGTTACAATGTCAATACTATCAGAAGCCATTCATAAATTCAATGCAATGGTTATCAAGAATCCAATGGCATTTTTTAATAGAAGTATAAAAAACACTCCTAAAATTTATGTGGAACCACAAAGACCCCAAATAGCCAAATGAATCCTGAGAAAGAAAAACAAAGCAGGAGGCATCACACTTCCTTCTTTCGAGCTTTACTATAACATTGTCGTCATCAAAACAGTATAATACACGTATACAAACAGACAAATAGACCAATAAAACAGCGTCAAAGGCCCACTAATAAATCCAAACATATACACTCAACTCATATTTGACCAGGAAGCCAAGAATACTCAATGGGGGAAAAAAATGTCTCTTTAATAAGTGGTGCTGGGAAGATTGGATATTCATATGTAAAAGAATAAAATTGGGCCTATATGTTGCATCACTCAGAAAAATTAAACTCAAAATGGATGAAAGACTTAAATGTAACACTTGAAACCATGAAACTCCCGGTTGGGGGGAAAACATAGGACCTTGACGTGGGTCTTGGCAATGATTATTTGGCTATGGCACCTAAAGCACAAGCAATGAAATAGAAAGCAAACAAGTGATCATAAGACCTGAATAGACGTTTCTCCAAAGAAGATATGCAAAGGGCAACAGGTGCATGAAAAGATGCACAACATCAGTTGTCCTTAAGGAAGCACAAATTAAAATCACAATGAGATGTCACTTCATGCTTGTTAGAATGGCCATGATTAAAAACACAAGAAATAACAAATGGTGCCATGGATGTGGAGAAAAGAGAACACTCAACCACTGCTGGTGGGATTGTACATTGGTACAGCCACTGTGGAAAACAATATAGAGGATCGTCAAAAAAATAATAGCACAACTGCCATATAACCCAGGAAATCCATTTCTGGGAATATGGCCAAAGGAAGCAAATACACTAACTCAGAAAGATATCTCCCTCCCCATGTTTATACCAGCATGATTTAGAATAGCCAAGACATGGAAACAACCTAAGTATCCATTCATATGGATACATATATATGTACACTTATAAATACACATATTTGTATATAATGGATATATATAGAAATATATGGAGATGTTTTATCCAGACATAACAAATGAGGAAATCCTACCATTTGTGGCAATGTGGAAGGACCTCGAAGGCAATGTGCTAAGTGAAATAAGTCAGACCGAGAAGACAAATACTGTAAAATCTTACCTACATTTGGAATAAAAATAAAAGAACTAATTCATAGAAAAGAAAATCAAACTTGTGGTTACCAGGGGCAGAATTGAGGGAAGAGGGAATGGGACGATGGTGGTCAAAAGGCACAAACTTCTAGGACACAAGATAAATAGGTACCAGGGACGTAATGTCCAACGTGACGGCTGAAGCTAACACTGCTGTATGATGCATAGGAAAGCTAACGAAAAAACATGATTGTCACACTAAAGAAATGGAGTCTCATCAATGGGAAGTTTAATGGATGGGATAAACAGACTGTACATAGCTGAGGAGCAATTTTCAGTGGGCAAAAAACCAAGGGAACTCTTCCAGAACACATCTCAAAGGATGTGAGGAAAATGAGAGAAAATGAAGCAATATGAAAGATGCCATGGCACTCTTCTCGCCGTCTGCCCACCCCCACTTTTTGGAGAAATCATTCTAATCCTCCCAGGTGAGTTTAAGTGCAGGGGGAGCATGCTATGCAGAGGGCTAGGATACTTGTTCTTATCCTATATCCACCCTCCTTGGCTTCTGAGAAAATGAGCTTCTTATTTTTGTCGTTTCAAAGTACCATCCAGGCAGAGTTGCTAATAGAGAGAAACATGACCAGAAGAATGTGGAACCACAGGATTGATTCTCTACTTTGGAGGGGACTGAAGTCCGGATGAAAAAAAAAAGTACAAGAGGTATGCTTCTAGCCGTCCTTCACTACGGTTCATTTTGACCATTTCACGCCTGACTCCAATTATTGCCTCGTGACTTTGTTTTGTGCCTGTAGGACAAATCCACCTCAAACTCCTTCCAAAAGCGTTTCCCGAAATGTAGCAAGGCAGACAACAAGTGGGATCCCCTTAATTATTACTTGGTTTACAAATGCTGTGTTCTAACGACACCGTCATTAGCGTGTGGTGGGATCTTCAAAAGCAACGACAGGCCGTATATACACGATTCAGACGTTACCGATATTGTAACTTCATTTGATAAAACCCCACTAGTTGTAAGTTGCAGACCCAGGATTCAAACCCAGGCAGTCTATCTCCCAAGTCTACTCCCTTAAAGACTGAGCTGTCCCGTGGACTAGGATAAGATTTCTCACCCTTGGGACTGTTGGCCATTTGAACCAGATCATTGCTGTGGAGGGTTCGTAACATGATTAGCAGAGCTATCACTGTGTACCAACTAGATTCCAGTAGGGGTGATCTTTAGATCTTTTGCCAAATGTTTCTGGGTGGGGTCGGCAACACTGCCTCTGGGGAGAATCATGGGACTAAGGTACCCACCAGAATCCTGAGGCAATCATTACACTTGGGTGGAATATTAAAACTATCCCCATTAATATCTATGCATTCTTACTTACACGATTCACCATTGCCGTAGATGTCCTAGCCAATGCAATAAAAGAAGAAAAAGTCATGTAACACACACAAATCCATCGCTATTTGTGTGTGTAAATGTGATGGGGAAAAAAAAAAAAGCCTTTTTCTGATGGCTTGTGTTTTGTCTTGGTAACGTTTTAAGAGAATTCACCCACAGGAGTAATGGAAGAGAGAAAGACAAGAATGAGAAGTCTGAGGAGAGAAAAGAATATGAGATGATCTTAGGGACAGTGGAGGGCTAACAAGACAAAATAGTGGGGCTGTGTCTTACTAGTTCTGCTTGAGGCTGATGATCCTGGTGATATTATAGTTTCACTTCCCAAAATTCTCAGCAGAGATTTCTGCCAGCTTCTTACCAATGGCCCCACCAATACCACCCAAAGGGCCCCAAATCCATTTCCTTGGCATGCACTTTCCTTCCAGTTACCTGAAAACTACCAGCTGCTATTTTTTGCCACACTGCAGATAAAAATCAATTCATGAATATGACGACATTGTATAAAATCCAATGGTTAATATATATGCTGAATAAATAAATTATCAGTTATTTTGGAAAGCGTAACAACACACACCAAAGGTCAAAATGTTACTACCACGGACTCAACAACCCCGTTTCTAGAATTTTTTCCTAATGCAATGATTGCCTACGCACAAGACATTCCCCACAGCATTGCTATAATAGAGAATTGGAAACAATGCAGATGTCCTCCCTAGAGGACCGCTTAAGCAAATATTTGTGCACCTATGCAATGGTCTCTGATGCCACGTTTAAAAAATAATACGCATGATATATCCTTGAATGGAAAATGCAGGTTATGAGTGAGCATGGGTGGCATGAACTGATTCATAAAATACTGTGTATGTGAATAGAAAGATTTCTATAATCCTATTTTTCAAAGCATTATCTTATAAGTATTGCTAGGTGGGTGGTATTTGGAATGATCTTTCTGCATTTCATACTTTTTACCCCACTGCGCTTTTCTACGCTGAATATTAATATATAGATATATAGATATTTTATGAAACAACAGAGCAGTTTCCAGAACAATCAAATTGACCACATGACCGACACTGGACAGACAATGCTGAAAGTAAATGCTTTGATAAGCTGGGTGGCAGGAATTCTGATTTTTACGTCTCACCTTTTTTTGAGACGGCTAAGTCCATTTCATACACGAGAGGGACAAGTTTTAGGGGTCCTCACCAAACTGTGGAAGCCATGCTGTCTACATGGATATTTCACCAGGAATCCCACCCTTCTCATTTTAATACTCTACAGCTACATTCACAAAACAAATGATAATATTCAGCCCCGCAGCCCAAATCAGGACCTCCCTGTGTACGTTTTTCCAGAGCATGGCGTCAGTGTGGTTGGGAATGAGCAGGTCTGCCTCACCCAGAGGCCTGGTACATTCTGACCTGCTCAGTGGTTATCGGCCAGTTGGCTGCTTGGCACCTTTCCCAGCAGTCACTGCTCTCCAAGCACGGCATCTATCATTGCTCCAGTCAGAAAGATAGCACTTACCTGATGGGTAGGCAGAAGCGTCTTCTCTTACCATATGCTGGAAATTGTCAGGGGCTGTTCACGCCAAGACTGGCTACTTTTAGTGCCAGAAAACGGGCCTTTCAAAAAGCCTGCCAAAAAAAATACAAATAAAAATTTCAAAAGAACCAATTTTCACATATCAAATTTTGTGTTGAGAGTTGTGTAACAAGCTTTGCAGAGCGGAGAATTATGGACATTTTTCTGGCGTTGATACATTAAACACAAAAAAGAAGAGCAATGCGCATTTGTGAAAGGAGAAAGGGACTAAAAAAAAAAAATTCCCTGACCTACATAAATATTAGGTTTAGACCTAGCTCCACGCAGAGTCAGGGGGGTTGGCCCACCTACCCAGGGTAACTTCACGAATGTTGAGAGATGCACCTTCAGTGGAACCTTAGGGTCCCAATACTTGAGTCATCTGAGGGGGTGAAGGCATTATCTGCTGAAGGGTCCTGTTGAATCTCTATCTGTTCCTTTGGAGGACAGAACGGCATTAAACTGTTGTCTCCAATTATCATATTCGTGCAGACTAACTGATTAGACACAGCAGGTAGATATGCTTTAATGAGATCACACAGAATTGGGAAATATTTGGGAAACCAGGTGTCATAGGAGAAAACAAGCTACTGTCCTTAGACAGCAAGACAAGGTCCACACAGGTGGACCTGGGGTTCTGAAAGAGATCTCCAAAGAGGGATCTGGAAGGAAAAGAGGAGTCAGAGTCCTGAGACTAACCAGATAGGAGCAGGACCGACCTGGGGGGCACAGTCTGGGGGCTCCTGCTGGCAGGACCCCGTGAGCTCTAGTTGGACACATTGTCAAAACAGAAGGGAAGAAACCGGCTGGGGGGTCTGCCTGAGTGACTGGGCAGGAGGATGTCGCCTAAGCAGAGAGTTCATTGGCCCTCAGAGATCAGAGGAAGATTCCAAAGGTGGGTGGGGTCAGATAGCAAGCAACAGCCAGAGTCAGAGTCAAGTTCATTCCCAGGCCCTTGGGCAAGTGCCTCAGGGCAGACAAAGCTGCTTAAACACGCCTCTCAACTCTCCAGGCTGCAGCCCAAAAGCCACATCCTTTTCAACGGAGAGCAGTCTCACACCATCTTCCCTAGCAGCCTGAGGTTTCTGCTCTGGAGGTTTCTGTTTGCTTTGCGTGTCCACTTGGCCATGTTCACCCTTGCCAACTTCTTACAGGAGAGGGTGTCACTGTGTGTGTGTCCGTGTGGATCATGTCTGTGTATGGGGGTCTTTTAAATATATTGCTAGTTGCAAGGTTATGCTCCGAAGACATACCTTGACTCACTCATCCATGCCCGCTTTGGCTATTTAGCCTTTGTCACGGAAAGGTCAAACCAGAGCTCCAGTCGAGGCCAACAGACTCTACGACCGTGAGCCCTAACCTCTTGTGGGAAACAAGGAGACTTCCAAAGCCTTCTCTCTTATTCTGGGAAGCTTAAGATTTAATAATTCTACTCAACTATCTTTGAATTCTCTTCAACTGAAAAGCCATCGATGGGAAATCCACAGAAAGGCCATACACTCTGGCAGGCCTGGGCTCAGACCATTGGAGTTCCTCTTGGGGTCACGTGTTAGCAGGGAGATCTCTGGGCGCTTCAGTTTTCTTAGCCACATGACACAGATAATAATAGAACCTATATAATAGATCCAGAGCTTAGAAAAGCATCACCTCTGATTTGACTATACGTTTTTTTTGGTCTCATTATCTAGCAAAAAAAAGAGATTTAAAGAGAGCTTAAAGAGCTTAAAAACATTTAAAGAGAGCTTAAAAACAAATCAAGACAGATTAAGAAAGCATTCATATCTATAATACATCATTGGTTCCTTCAAATAAATAAAAAAAGCAAAATAAAGAAAGGATGTAAACAGATATTTCTCAAAAAATAAGTCGTCAAAATATCTATGAAATAGCCCTGAATGTCAAAAAAAAGAAAAAAAATAGAAACACAATAAAAACATAATCACATTTTTCCCTTTGATGTTTGTAAAAAGTTTGATAATACCAAGGTTGGCCAGTGAGCTTGGAAACAGGCTGTCCTCAACAGTATAAATGGGAATAAAATTCACTGTGACTCTTTGGGGCCCCTGGGCAGCTCAGCGATTGAGAGACCAACTCTTGGTTTCAGCTCAGGTCATGATCTCACGGTCCGTGAGGACAGTGTGGAACCTGGTTGGGATTCTCTCTCTCCCCCTCTCTCTCTGCCCCTCCCCCACTTGTGCTCTCTTTCTCAAAACAAAGGAATGAACTTTAAAAAGATTATTGTGACTTTTTGAAGGACCATTTAGCAATGGCCTTCAAATTTTCAGACACGCAGTTTCACATGCCCAAAATTCTGAATGCTAGGGATCAGAAACATTTGTGCAAATTCGCAAAAACAAACGTTTGTATTTATTGCGGAATCATTTGCAATAACGAAAGAAATAAAAAAATGATCTAAATATTGATAGATATGTCACGAATCATGGTTCAGTGTCATAATAAACAGGCATGAAGAAAGATTGATCTTGGGATGCCTGGGTGGCTCAGTCAGATAAGCGTCCGACTTTGGCTCAGGTCATGATCTTGTGTTTTGTGAGTCGAGCCCCACGTCGGGCTCTGTGCTGACAGATCGGAGCCTGGAGCCTGCTTCCGATTCTGTGTCTCCCTCTCTCTCTGCCCCTCCCCTGCTTGTGCTCTGAAGCTCTCTCTCTCTCTCAAAAATGAATAAAACATTAAGACATTTTTAAAAAGATTGATCTATACGTATCAAAAGAGAGCCCAAGTTGCAAAGTGGCTTCATGGTGATTTTATTTTGGAACACTGCGTGTTTATCTGTGTTGCTGGAAGGAGTGGTAGAATATATCTACCTGTGTTTTTGTCAGTATGAAAGGGTCGGGGAAGGGTCAGAGAAGCAGATGTGTCCAAGCTGAAATCCCCAGAAACTTTGTGGTCCATAAACTATGAGCGACTAAGCTATTTGTCAAAAAGGCATCAGGAAGTGATGGAAACAAACAAACAAACAAACAAACAAACAAACAGGGCTTTTAGCATCCTGCCCATCAGTGTTCAAAATTCAGCTTTGCTCCTCGTTGGCCTTAAGAGGTGGTCTGGACAACTTTCCAGACCTCAACCTTCTCCAATTCCTGGCTTGCAGGCTTGTAAGAATTACATAGAAGAATGTTTCTAAATCGTCTCTCGTACAATGCATTCTCAAAAAAAATGTCCTCATCACTTTTGCTGTATTGAGATGCGCGTTGACCCTGATACATTTTCCGAGGGGAAAAAAAAGATGATTTCTTTTGCTTTTGATGGGAAGAACAGCTCATCGTAGGTAATATCAGCATGGAAGATGCTACTGTATTTGTGGCTATCGTTGCCAATTTCCTTGATTCATCATTTAGGAGAAAGAGTGAACTGCTAATAACGTTGGTTGGTAGAACAAAATTTCAGAACTTTGACTTTGGGGGGAAACCACCAATTACATGTGCGGAGATAGTCACGGACAGTTTTGCTTCATAGGACGCATTATGGGACCTGAGCTTTTTGAATTTTGAATCTGAACACACACTGTTAAATGATTCTTTTTTCCTCTTGAGGGAGGCGGTGTTAAAATATCAGAAATCCATGCCAAAGGATCACTTCAATATTTCTTGAGGCAGAAACCTTCAATAATGAAAAAAAGTCCATTTTGTATTATTCAGCAGGCCTTATTTCACATGGAAAATTCTTCCCACCTACCCTATCACCCCCACCTAGCATGTTTATTCTCTCCGTTCTTATTTACTCATACATACATACAAACCACAAAAACGCTCTTTGATTTATAAATAAACGGACAATTCTGCAAAAGTGCAGAGAATATCTTTTGGTAAAATGAGTTTGAGGTCAGTTTTCGGGGTCCTTGGGTTTTTATATGCAATCTAGCCTCATTTCCTCGCTCTGCTTTGCTTGCTTAACTTACTAGAAACTTGGGCACAATTTTGCTGGTGTTGGCAGTTTTAAGGTATGGATTCGTGTAGGCTATTTACAAGATGCCAAGGGATGTCAAATCCGGAACATGTGTTTTTTATCCCACGGTCCTTCTTTGACAGCAGAAATACTCTGCAGATTATCAGATCCATTTGCTGATATTTAACATCTTTTTTTTTTTTTTTTTAATCCACTATGGGTTTCGGCTGCGATGAATTTTAATGTTTCTTCATGCTGAAACTGACAAAAAAAAAATCCTTTAAACATTTAAGGAGAGGCAACGGAAGCTTTACATTGCAGTGCAAAGAGAGCCCGTTTCATTTACTTAAAAACTTCACAATTACTTTTCTGCCAAAGAAATTCAGCTTTTTACTTTTTTTTTTTTTTTAAAGAACACTTTATAGATATTTTAAACACCAAGCAGAGCTAATGAAGACACGGTTATGGCCATTCTGAATTTGTCAATACTTGCTTTGCTCAAGTTTTCATGAAGGGACGATGGGCTGATTCAGGATTCTCTTGTCCCATAAAATGTTAATATATTTTTTTTCTAACTAAAACAGTTATTAAACTAGCTGGCATTTTTAGTGAATATGCGGAGTCATCAAATGCGAGTGAAGATTAGAAGGGAAAGGGTCTGGGTTTCCCGTCGTCTTTCTCACGGTGTTCGGTTTTGGGTGTTCTCTCTTTATCTGGCTCGTATGCTGAGAGAGACCCTGCCCTGTCATTCATGTTCTTTCCTTTCGGTCCGTTCGAGTTTCTCCAAAGATCTCTATGCCCGCCACCATGAGTCTTTTTGGCCAGTCATCGGGGGCCTTCCCAACTGGGTATACCAAGTGCATAACCGTGGCAGTAACAAGACCATGCTGGGCTCCAAGCTTCCGTGCAAGGGGGTCACGCGTAGCTCAGGCCCATGGCTCTGGGTGGCTGACACATTCTCTGTCTGCTTTTATGCCATATCTCCAGTCTCTGACTTCACAGTCTCTCTTTGCAGCCGGTGCTTACGTTACCACTGAGAATTGTGGCCTTGACGTCACAAATCCCCATCTGGCAGGTTGATAACAAATGTTTACATGAAGGAAGGAAGGAAGGAAGGAAGGAAGGAAGGAAGGAAGGAAGGAAGGAGGTATTGCCACTACTAATTGTATGTCCCCCAGAGTGTTTGAGGACAGGCGTCCCACTTGCGCTTTCCCGAATACCGGACTGACAAAGAGTGGCCTCACTCAGTCCCTTTAATGTAACAGGGCTTTCAGGTTGGGCTGTCTCTCTCTGAGTTGCTCATTGAGCCCTCACTGAGCCAGACTGGCGTCCCCACTGAACACAAATGATCTCACAGAAAAGAGCGCTCAAATGCGTCTACACCTTGACTGTGATGGAACAGGACAAACCCAAGACCACTCAACATAGGCATAAAAAGGCCACTACACCATCCTGAAAAATGACCAAATGCTCCCCTCCCTACTGGCTTCTTTAGCAACAGTGACACCTCACTTTTCTCCTCCTGGACAAAAATCAAATGCCCAAACCAGTTGCCCTTGCCTCCTGACAACGCCCCATTCAGACCAGATTCCTGCGTTCTTAAACTCTCCCCCAAACCCCCTCTACAAGCCCAAGTCCTCTCATAAATTTCTCCCCATTCTACTTTTCTGGGAAACCTCCCAATTCCCTCCGGCGCATTCTCCTTAACGGCGCCAACTTAATAAAAGTAATATTTTGTGCTCCTGGCGGTCGTTGGGCCCCTGTGCCCGCAGGGCACACCAACCTAGGGGAAAACCGAGACCAGAAGCCAGGTCAGAAGACTCTTGAAGAGCCTCTCAAGGATCCACTCAGCCACGCGCTTCCGACCATCATACAGGATACCGTGATGGAGTCCGGATAGCTTCAAGGTGAGCCCACCAGCAAGCCCTCAGGTTCACCAGGGCTTCCGGTATCGTATGACACCCCCTGGTTTGAAGTCTGGGTGCCAGGGGCCAGTTGCCTATTTTAATCTGTCTCCACGCCACTCTTCTCAAGAGGCCAATGGAAGAGACGCAGGAAGGCACTTCCCCGAGAGCTCACTCTCCTGGGTTAGAATTCCCAGGCAAACAGGTTAGGGTAGACAGATTAGGCTGGGATGTTTGCTGTTCCGGACGATGTAAAGACACCCATGTTTGTGCGCTTGTATCTGTGAATGAATTTTTCTTTGGAAAGTGATATCCCACTGACAGAATGGTACCTGTTTCCGAGATGTGTCACTGAACTTGTGAGTTGTGGATGCTGGAGAACAGGAACCATGATACAGCCGTGTGATTTCTGACATGTCAGCAGCACAATGACGTCAAGTAAAAACGCTCCCGTTTGAGTTTAACTGGTTCCGTCTTTAGAATTAAGAGGTCGTTTGAGGATGACTTTTGTAATATTGGAGATAACTTCTTGAAAAACATCCATTACAACGTAAATGCTGCTTCCACTCAAAATTTTTTAAAGAATGTTTTTTATTATTTACTTTCGAGAAGGAGACAGAGTGTGAGCAGGGGAGGGGCAGAGAGAGAGGGAGACACAGAATCCGAAGCAGGCTCCAGGCTCTGAGCCGTCAGCACAGAGCCCGATGAGGGGCTCGAACCTGCAAACCACATGATCATGCCCTGAGCCGAAGTCGGACGCTTAACCACCTGAGCCGCCCAGGCGCCCCCAAAATGCTTCGATTTTAACAAAGATGCACTATTATTTTGTACAGTAGCTGACCCCACCTCCCCCCATGGGAGGAAGCTTCCTGAAAGTGAAAATGCTGTCTTCGTTGTTTATGTATTTCATCATCTAGTACGGTGCCGGGGATACAGTAGGTGCTGAATAAATAAATTAGCACACCGACAAACATGAGCAACAGTCTTGACTGTCATGGCTAACGTCTTTTAGGTCTCGTTGTATAAAGAACACATCAGTCTTCAGAAAAATGTCCAATGAGATCCTCTGTCCAAATAGCTTTGTGATGAGTTTTCTTAATTAAATGTTTCAAGTTTCTTTACTTAATGTTTGGTGGGGAAGAGGGAGAGAAGGAGACAGGCAGGGTGGGGGGGGGGAGAGAATCCCAAGCAGACTCCACATTGTCAGTGTCGAGCTCGATGCAGGGCTGAGGCTCACGAACCGTGAGATCATGACCTAAGCCAAAACCAAGAGGTGGACGCTTAACCAGCTGAGCCACCCCGGCACCACACTCTGTGTCTTCTTTTATCTCTGCCTCTTCCCATTCAGTAGGGCAGGCATTTATTGGTTCGAGAATAGGATGAGAAAAAGCTTTCAGTGATCGCAGTAAAGACCATTCACGTTTTCCCCCGACGTTTTATACATCCCAGACCCAGTAAGTGCTGCCGAGACTTCTGGAGGTTCTCTTTAATATTTCAAAGCGAGAGAAACTGCTTCTTTCTCTAAACTCCCTTCCATGAGGAAAAGAATCCATGTGCCGGCACCTTGGCCTCTCCACCCATCACAGACGGGGAAATTGACCAGAGCACTTGAGATGAAAACTCCATTTCTTCTCTCTCTTGGAAATGCAGCCACATCCAATGGTATCACATCTTCCTACTTCAGGGGCCCCAGAGACTCTGGTGCACTCTAACCACACTGCCACAGATAAATGAAAAACAAAACAAACCTCTGCTTCAACAATAAAAAAAGATCCCGGGGTCTAAGAAGACCCTGGGATCTGCACACCTGTTATCGCCAACTCCTTGGAGTTTCTAAACAGAAGGTGGAAATTATTCCATCAATGCCACGTCTTCTGTGGTCGTGGCCTCCCATCTGCCCTGTAGTCTCACTTCATTGCCTTCCTGCTATTCCTAAGTGCAAGATCATGTCTAAGGAAGATATTGCTTTTCCAGATCGTATTAAGTATAAAGCACATGCATCGAAGTCTGTCCAAGTGCAAAAGACGTAAAAGAAGAATAAGATTAGATGAGTAAAGGGGCGCCTGGGTGGCTCAGTCGGTTAAGCGTCTGACTTCGGCTCAGGTCACGATCTCACTGTTCATGAGTTCGAGCCCTGCGTCGGGTTCTGTGCTGACAGCTCAGAGCCTGGAGCCTGTTTCAGATTCTGTGTCTCCCTCGCTCTCTGTCCCTGCCCCACTCGTGCTCTGTCTCTCTCTGTCTCAGAAATAAATAAACATTAAAAAAAATTTTTTTAAGAATAAATGAGTATGACTACAAAGTGTATTCCTACCCTTTGCAAATTCTAAGTGACATTCAAATGTTAAATGTCTTAATTTTAAATATAATTTATTAACTTTTTCACTATGGCTTTCCAAAGGAGAGAAGGCAATTGGTATTAAAACCCATGTTCGTGAGAATAATAAAAATAAAACAAGACGAAAAGTAGAAAGCTAAGATATGTTCCTACCATGTGCATTAATCTTTGTGTTGTAAATAAATACCAAAAAGGAGTCTGATTTTTCTCAGGAGTGAGGGGAAAAATGTGTGGACACAGTAATTTACATAGCCCTCACCATCAGAATGAAAAGAAGCACACTGGAATCCTTAGGGAAACAAAGATTTTCCTGGCAAGACATTCTCAAAGAAATTTCTCACTTCAGACCTACTATAAATAAAGAGGAGCAAAAATCATCCCATCACAAAATCTGGGCATTTTAATCAAATGTTATACTCCCAGTGGAGGAAGAGATAACCTAAAGAAGAGTTATGAAATTTAGATACAGAGACCTTTTTGTCTAAAAAAAATATGATTCTATATTGTTATATAATATGACGCAATATATAATGATTAGTCTAAAAATTAATACCATTGGGGCGCCTGGGTGGCTTGGTCGGTTAAGCGTCCGACTTCAGCTCAGGTCGTGATCTCATGGTCCGTGAGTTCGAGCCCCGCGGCGGGCTCTGTGCTGACAGCTCAGAGCCTGGAGCCTGTTTCAGATTCTGTGTCTCCCTCTCTCTCTGCCCCTCCCCTGTTCATGCTCTGTCTCTCTCTGTTTATTAAAAAAAATAAATAAATAAATAAATAAAATAAAAATTAATACCATTTAAAAAAAATTTTAATGTTTGTTTATTTTTGACAGAGAGAGAGAGAGAGAGACAGAACTCGAGCGGGGGAGGGGCAGAGAGAGAGGGAAACACAGAATCCGAAGCAGGTTCCAGGCTCCGAGCTGTCAGCACAGAGCCCGACGCGGGACCCGAACTCACGGACCGCGAGATCATGACCTGAGCTGAAGTCGGACGCTCAACGGACTGAGCCACCCAGGCGCCCCTAATTAATACCATTTTTAAGTTGAAACAAAAAGATAAAGAAAGGAAATAGAGCTTTGTAAATCATTCAGTCAAGGGGAAGATAGGGCTGACCTAGAGTCTAGTTCAAGGGGATGTGCAAAGCTGTTGCTTGATAACTGAGCCAATTGAACTAAACAAGCTTAAGGGAAAAATGACATAAAAAGGACTCACTATTCATGAACCACAAGTCATTTTACATTGAAATGAGCTAAGATACACCCGTCTAACACCTCAAAATAATATTTCCGAGAAATCATAGCAAGGAGAGGGGTGAAGGTCTCCACAGGGGAGCATGAGACAAATGGCCACCATAGTTATGTTTCCAGAGTGTTGTCTGCAGATTTCTAATCCCCACATCGAATTCTCAAGTCTGCATATACAGAGTGAAATTGTCATATTAACCAATCATCTCAGAACACTCCAGCTTGTGCAGCTTTGCAGAGTGAACCATTCCAAATGTGCTTTGGAAATACATTTTATTTATTAATTTTACTTATTTAATGTTTTTTTATAATTTATTTTTTGAGAGAGAGAGAGACAGAGCACAAGCTGGGGAGGGGCAGAGGGAGAGAGGGAGACACAGAATCTGAAGCAGGCTCCAGGCTCTGAGCTGTGGGCTCCAGGCTCTGAGCTGTCAGCACCGGGCCCGCCTTGGGGCTCGAACCCACGAACCGCAAGATCATGAGCTGGGCCAAAGTCGGGTGCTCAACCAACTGAGCCACCCAGGCGCCCCCGGAAGTGCATTTTAAATATTAAATTGAGTCCACTTGAGCCTTGCCCTCACTCAAAGTGCACTCAACATCCATCCCCCCCCCCCCACTTTGGTGACCTTATAAAGTCATGTGACCAATAAATTCAGACACTCTTGACCAAAGTGACTGGAAACTACAGTAAGCAAGAGTGAGGTGTGAAGCCGCTGGGAGCCCCAGCCAGGAGGAGGGAGAGGATCATGGGTGGGGGAGGCTGGGGGGAGGGGGGAAGGGGAAGAGCTGACCAGGTCTCTGGAATAGATCTCACTTGGACATGTGTGTTCTTATCTTCGATTCGCACTGTATTCTGTGTGCCAACATTTTCTATCCTATGTTCGCTTTGCCCTACGTGGGAAATATTGATCTTGGTTTTCTGTTGCTTTATAAAAGAATTTAGGAAGTTTTCCTTCTTCTTCAGTGGCTCTGAGGTAACTTAGAGGGTTACCCCTGGCCTTTGAAGATATTGTAGAACCCCCATGAAGTTATCCGGGCCCAGTGCTTTTGGGATCACATTTCCTTAGCAGCCGTTTCTATTCCTTCGATGGAAATTGGTCTTTTCAAGTCTTCTGCTTGCAATGTGGCCAGTTTCACTCAAATGTATTTCCTTAAGAAGTTATTCTTTTTACCTAGGTGTTCCTATTACTTTGCATAGAAATCTGCAAGGGATTCTCTTAGGATTTTAAATGCTGTTCTGTTCCTGTGGTTGTGTTACCCTTGTTCTTTCTAATTTTAGAGGTCCCTTTTTGGGGGGATAAACTTAGCTAGTGATGTGTCTGTTTTGTTAGCTGTTCTAAAAAAATCAGAATTTAAATTAATCAATTATGTCTATCATTTTTCTATTCTTGATCTCATCCATTTCTGCTTTATTAATTCTTTTCTTTTGCATTTTTAAAAATTTATTTTGTTCTTCTTCTAGCCTTTGAGGTGAGAATTTAATTCACTAATTTTCATTCTCTAATTTTTCTAGTAGAGATGTTACTATCATAAAGTTTCCTCTAATTACTGCTTTAAATGCACTCCATAGATTCTGATATGTAGTATATTTATTTTAGGAAGGTCATTATTTTTAGATGTGTAAGTTCGGTTAATATCCCTCTTTTCACTGGAGACTAGTATGATTATCAAATCCCAAAATAATCAATCTCAAGAACTAAAACTATTAAATTTTAAAGGTATATGAAACGCATTCAAGGATTCGAGGCAAAAAGATCAAATAACTAACATACACAAGAAAATGAGGCAGTCATTAGACTTTTCTGTACTCATACACAAAGTAAGATGATTATGGAACAATATTTAACAAAATAAAACCGCAAACTCCTCAGTTAAAAAAAAATCAGTTACAAAAATGAGTGAATGAAGGGTTTTAGGTACAATCAATTGGTCCTTCAAATACCAAAGCTATACAAATGATTTATCTTGGATTAATTTAGAAAATTTTGTTTTTTTAAATATATGAATTGAATTGTTTTAGTAATTTTCAAGTCTTCTCTCTCTCTCTCTCTCTCTCTCTTTCTGGAAATTTTCCTTGGGTTAAATATTAACTCCAGCCCTTTGTTTGTTTGTTTGTTTTTTCTTTTTTTTCCTTTAGAGACTCTGATTTAATAAATACCTTTCCTTCTGTGCTTCTCTCTCCTTTTCGCTGTTTTCTCTCTGGCCCTTTAATTTACCTTTTATTTGTTTTTCTGTCTTTCTTCAGTGACCTTTATTAAATTACCATTTGTGTCTATTCTTCAGGCACCTTGCAATATTTATTCATTTGGGAGACAATTCTGTCCATATCTTTCATTTTTTTCTCCTGCATTAAATCAATTACCTTTTCATTTCTTCCAGTCTTGGGGGTCAAGATTTTGGTTTTTACTTTTAAAGTTTGTGGCTCGAATTTGCTTTTTGTATATTTATTGCTTGTTTGGGTCTCTTTAATTGTTTGAAATATTAACTTTGAGGTGTCTTCTGTTTCATGGCTCATTTCCAGGGGGACTTCTCATCATTTAGTATGTATGAGATTTTGTTTCCCGATTTTCTGTAATCATAGCTTTTGTATGGACTTGACTTTCCATTTGTTTAATTTTCTGGTATTGAGGGGTTTTCTAGGATTCCTGGTTTAATAGAATTCTCATCTATCAACATAGCAAAGTCCAGGTATGTTGGCCAGTCTTTTTATCTATTTATTTGTGCATTCATTTTGGAACGAGAGGGGAATTGTAAGCTTCTCATGTAAAATTCTCTTTTAGGGGTGAGCCTGGGTGGCTCAGCCAATTGAGCATCCAACTTCAGCTCAGGTCATGATCTCATGGTTTGTGAGTTCGAGCCCCGCATCAGGCTCTGTGCTGACAGCTCAGAGCCTGGACCCTGCTTCAGATTCTGTGTGTGTGTGTGTGTGTGTGTGTGTGTGTGTGTGTATGTGTGTGTGTGTCTCTCTCTCTCTTTCTGCGCCTCCCCTGCTCACGCTTTTTCTCTCTTTCTCTCTCTTTCTCAACAGTCAATAAACATTAAAAGAAAATAATAATAAAGTTCTCTTTTGACTTTCAGGACCCTGAATAAACCATCCCCTATACACCCACATACTTTCTTCTTTACTACCTACTACCAAAGAGTGCTTCTCTCCCCTTTTCATCTTTTTTCCTCCTATCGTCTATGCATTGCAACGATTGCCCCTGCCTTCCCTGTTGAACTGGGCCTGCCACTTTTGTTTACACATGCATTAAAAACCCTTCCTTATATTCCATCCTAAGATCCACTTAGATACTTTTTCTGACTTAGGGTCAGACTTACTTTGTTCGGGTAGTTTAAGAACAGCCTGGGGTTCTCTTCACTGGCTTTCATCTTCGGTGTATCTCCACCAATTTTTTGGACACCCTGAAAAATCCATGGGGCCTTTTAGGGTTTGGACCCCTTCTAGGGGTCTTACGTTGTGATGGGTTGTAGTAGGAGAGTGAGAGATGTGAAGCTGGGAGTGGTTTGGTTTCTTTGGTTGGTTGTTTTAGTTGATTTTGGAGGCTAGGCGTCACCTTCAGGTTATTCTGAGCATGTAATTTCCACATAGAGACCATTTGTTTTCTGCCGTCTTGTTTTGTGCTATAATAAGGACACTGTCGCTGGGTTGCGGCCATCATCTTCCGTTACTCCTATCTCTGACTTTCTTTGATTTAAATTGCATTACCATCATTTCTCCACTTGGCCCCTGTCCTTCTACCCGGGCTCTAATGATATTCCTGTTGCGGTTATGCCTTTTGTGACCTTTTTGATGGTGCAAATTAATAATTAAATAGAAAGACTGGCTGGAGAAATAAAATTTTGCCCTCAGTCTATTTCCTTCTTAGTGTGATCATTTTCGTTCGCACCATAAACATATTCTTCTATGACATTTTACCAAAAGCTTTTGAAAAAAGAATAAATATATTTTAGCTCTCTCAATCCTCACATAAGCACTGTAAAGTGTTTACTATCTGCCCTGTACAGATTTAAAAACCTGATACCTAAAAAGGCGAAGTGTTTTGCCCAAGGTCACACAGTTAGTGTCAAAGCCAAGAATTCAATGTCACTTCTACGGCAAGTTATAAGGAAGAAAAAAATACAACAAACATCTAAAAATAAACATGCCATATGTGTAGAAACATTTCTGAGCCATCATGGTCTTTTAGTATATTTACAGGGTTTAGCTAATTAGTGAATAAGTAGTATTAAGCCTTGACTCAACAGTAATTTTGGCTGCAGACTCAACGTTTTCTAGCCTGTGCTAATTCAGCGAACACTCCGTGGGAAAAAAAAAAATGGGGCAATTGAGTTTGAGGCTAACATTTTAGAGTAGATAATATGAAATAAAATGCTTAATCCAATATGGATAATCCAAGGTTGACAATTGCTTTAGTATCTGATATAACTTCCCTGAGAGGATCAATTCTATTTCTAGCGATGGGGATGTGGGCAACTCTTTGCTTAATTTGAGACCTGAACACCATTAGAGTCAGTAGATTGGTTTAGGTAACTATTCAGTATAGAATGACTTGATTGAACAGTTCTTGGTCAATTTGAAGCAGTTGAATTTTGGATACGAAGCAAAATTAGCAAATCACTTCTCACTCACTGAGTGCTAAAGTCATTCCTTTCTTGCTTTAAATGTGATTGTTTAGCAAAACTCTTCAGAAAATAATTCACTGACCATCTCTCTCCTTCATATAAGTATCTTTACATGCTTTCACACGCTAAGGACTCATCATCTGAAATAACGTTTAAATAACTCTTCTCCATAGTAAATGGCTGTTCTGTTTACACTGGAAGAGGGAAGGTAATACAACACAATTTGGATAATTCCATGATCAATGTTCAAGGATTGCTCATGGAATCCTTCCGTAGCAAAAGTGATGCCAAATTCTTCATTAGCTGCACCGAAAGACTCACCTATGGCAGAAACCGAATCATCTAGGGGCTTTTCTTTTTCTTTTTTAAACATCTTTCTGCAAGTGTCCTCCAAGAAAGAGAGGCACGTGCCTGGGTGGCTCAGTCGGTTAAGCATCTGACTTCAGCTTGGGTCATGATCTCATGGTTCCTGGGTTCGAGCCATACACCGACCTCTGTGCTGACAGCTCAGATCCTGCAGCCTGCCTCAGATTCTGTGTCTCCCTCTCTCTCTCTCTGCCCTTCCCCCACTTGCACTCTGTATCTCTCTCTCTCTGAAAAATAAGTAAACATTTAAAAAAAAATTAAAAAAGAGTGAGAGGCAATACTTACAGCAGTTTGTTAAGAACATAACTGCCAGTCAGCAGCTCA
This sequence comes from Panthera leo, assembly GCF_018350215.1. Lineage (NCBI taxonomy): Eukaryota > Metazoa > Chordata > Mammalia > Carnivora > Felidae > Panthera > Panthera leo. Next base: position 13,600,877 of record NC_056684.1, on the reverse strand, counting down.
AGGCAATACATTTATGTTGCCTTCTTGTAACAATTCTAATTTTTCACTTTTAGAGTCAAAGATCAGGTTACGTTCCAGCAGGGCGAAAACTGAAAAAGGATCACAGTTTCAGTGTTTCCCTTCCCCATCCGTTTCTAAACATGATATCCACTAACTTGAAATGAGTCAAGATGTTAATGGAGCTCTGTGAGCGAGGGTAAAACAGAGGGTTAGACAAACATTGACACATGCATCACCTTCTGAAAAATTATCCTATCAGGAAAAAAAAAAAAATGTCCCGGAATGGAAAAATCCTCTTATGCGTAATCTGATTTAAAAAAAGAGAACATTTTTTTTTTTTTCCAGGAAGTGCCATCGCAGGCATGTGAACTTGGCGTGCTGAACATACGTACATGCGTGTGTACAGGAGGTAACAACCTGCATTTGGAAAATCCTCCCTCAGGCAAATCAAGGACCTGTAAGTAGTACTATTTTTCCTATCAGCCCTGGAGAGTACAGAGGCAGCCCTGTGTGTTATTAATGGATAAAATCTGAACAGCAGCCAACCCCAAGGTGAACCCTATGCATTTAAAACATTTCATCAGACAGCTAAGTATTTTTTTTTATTTTTTTTCTCTCTCTCCTTTTTTATTATTTTTTTTCTTTAGCAGCGGATATCTCTCCAGCTGCCACTCAATAGATCCTGATAGAAAAGGGCAGTAACTGGTCTCCCTAATGTGCAAATTGATAGTATGAGCTCTCCACCATAATATAAACAACCCTGTGTTTCTTAAGTGCCAATATCACGAGCGGGATTGGTGTGAGTGAGGGTAGGAGATTAACCCCAGAATTCTCTGGCAAAGAGTAGGGGTAAATGTAAAATCTTTGCCCAAGCAGCTGGCGGCCCCGGCTGTTGGGATACTCTGTCGAATCCTGGCACCTAGAACCCTCATCGTTACAGACAGTTTATGGTTTCCATAGCTCACAGGGTCACGGAGGAAACGGGTTGGTAAGTCAGGGAGAGGATAAAAGCATTAGTATTCACTTTATTGTTTTGTTAGTTTGTCCTCCGCTTAATTCCTAAAATGATTGGAGGTGCGTGATGGCCATTTTTCATTTGCCATTCGTTCCAGACCCAGTGGCTGCCTGGTTTTGCAGTCCGGGGAAGCTGACTCTTATAGACTGCATCACGCCGGCTACTTAGCGACTGGTTTCCGGTTGGGCTTAACCAATGGAAAGCCCTGGAAGAAGCCTGGTAAGCAAGAGGAGACGGGGATTGTGATATATGTTCCTTGCATCCTTCCTGCTGCGGGCCACATCCTGGGAGTGGTTGTATCTCTCCAGGAACAATTTCCAAAGAAGGGTCCATCTTCCCGGGCCCCGGTCTCAACTGTGCTCTGCTGGCCTTATTTCCCTTCTTGTCCCTTATAAGCTTCCAGCCCTTGCTGATCTGTGGGTACCCCTTATCCTTTGTTTGCCTTTTCAGTCCTGTCCACAATCAGTACGCAGTTCCCCGTCCCGCCTGGGTCAGGAATCATTTTCTGTTATTTTTAACATCAAATTAGTTAACATTTGTAAAATGCTTACCACAGTACCTGGCACATAGAAAGCGCTTTTTGTTGTTGTTGTTGTTGTTGTTGTTTCTTTAAAAAACGACCACATATAATTATAATACTGTATTAAAATATGAGGCCGGTATGATTGTCCAGGCTGTGCCAGGCGTCCGCTCCTGGTGTAAAAGTGGATGCGATGTAAGGTGGTTAGCAGTCAGGGGAAAGGAAATCCTCAAAAGTGATTAAAACTACAAGAAACGCCAGATGTATGCCACATCCCGGTTCCGAACATCACTCTCTTGTCCTCAAGGATGCCCCCTTTCTATGATAATGTTAATTTCTGAGCTTTCTATTAGTTAAGGATTAATTGTCTTATTCCAAAGGTAGAATCGAGGGGCGTGTCCCCACCTCCTAATTGCAAAGAACAAGACTCACATAGTATGAGTAAAACCATTGAAAGCCTTAATGACACGTCTTAGCTATGTTCAGACCCATTAGGGAGGAAAAGGAGACAGGAATCCAGCCTTAAAAAAAAAGAATAAAGAGTCAAGGCTCTTACCACTGCAGTCAGAGTATGTGGCTCATGGATGCCGGTCACCGTGGCAAGAGGTTTGTCCAGATAGTCTCTATTTCCGCGAGGAAGTAGGTCTGCCTTGTTGGATAGGACCATGGGGAACAACGATTCTGCAGCCCAGCAGGTAAAATGGAAAAAAATCTAGCACAGAAGGCATGTCTTATTATCCCAAACCATCATGAGGCCCTTCTCTTAACTGGATACAGCTTTGTTTCTTATTGAACTTGGTCACGCGGTCATCAGCTGATCCGCCATGCACGAGAAAACCATCAATACTTTCCAATGATATTGCTTCCCATGTCTCCAACAGGTACCATACACCTAAATCCAAACTACTACCCTATTATCGAGGTGCGTTACAAATGCATTCCTGGACAGATTGTCCTGGGAGCTTCTAGTATATCTTCTGCAAAGCGCACTTCCGTCGGTCTTTGATGAAATCCCATCCAGCAGCTAGCCTCACCCCAAGGTTTACTACCGGTTTCGCATCCATACCTCCGCTCAAGTCTGAGCTTTTTAGTCCAAAACACTACCTTGGGGGCCGCGATAGAACACACTGTGGTTAGAAGGCAAAGACACGGAGAAAAGTTACGAAAGCTTGGGATTTATTTTAAGTTCTGCAGAAGACACTGGAGTTGGAAATCTATGCCCTGTTCTTTGAGGTGTTCTAAAGTCAATGGCAGACATACCCCTTTAAAATTCCAATTTCTAGTAAGTAACTGTTGGCTTCCATAGATGCATACAAATGTGCATAGGAACGTGCACACGTGCACGCGCCTGCCCACACACACACCAACGCCATACGTCTCATACGCTTGCATGGCAAACATAATGTCTACTCTAAACTCATAAGGAAGAAAATAAATGTTTTTCTAAGTGCAAGGGAAGTTATAATCATTTGTAAGGCAGCGTCCCATAATAAAGTTCAAATTGAGTTCCTTTTGAGCCCAGTGCAAATAAGAATAAGACACATTATACCACTTTTTTTTTTAAGTGAAGAAGGGAGGTTTTGATAAGTATTTTTTTATTCTGAAATGAAATATGTTCATGATTTTAAAAATAAAGAAGCAAGATTAATAATGAACACTGACAATGTGCAAGCACACTCCAAGCCCATTTTTCTGTTCCAAAGATATAACCACTAACGATGGATTATTATTTTCTTTTACGTCTTGAAAGTGTGTATATAAAAATGCGTTTTTTTTTTTGTTTGGATCCTAAAGTAAAATTGACCTTTTGCGCTGTATAGATCTATGATGTTTTTGCTTTATTTATTTTGGTAATATAGAGAACATGAAATTTCTCATTTTAACCATTTTTAAGCATATAGAACCGTGGCGTTAAGTATATTCACAATGTTGTACAACCATCACCTCCGTCCATCTCTATCACATTTCTCATCTTCCAAAACTAAAACTCCATATCCATTAAATATTAACCCTCCATTCCCTCCCCCACCCAGCTCCTGGTAAGCACCATTCTATTTTCTGTCTATGAATTTGACTATTCTGTATACCTCATATAAGGGAAATCATACAGTATCTCTCCTTTCGTCACTGGCAAAATGTCTTAGCATGATGCCTTCAAGGTTCATCCATGTTAAAACATGTATCAAAATTTCTTTTCTATTTAAAGCTGAATAATATTCCTTTGTAGTTATATACCATAATTTGTTCATCCACTCATCTTCTGGTAAACACCTGGGTTACCTCCACATTTTTCACCACTGTGAATAATGTGGCTATAAACATGGATGTCCAAATATGTCTTTGAATCCTTCCTTTCAGTTCTTCTGCGTGTATACCCTCAAGTGGAATTGTTCGATGATATGATAATGCTAGTTTTAAGTTTTTGAGGAAACACCCTATTGTTTTTCATAGCAGCTGCACCATTTTACCGCCCACCAACAGTGTCCAAGGTAATCAGTTTCTCCATATCCTTGCCTTGTGCACTTCAGAATGTGTATTTCGCTGCTTTTGCATGAAGTACTCTGTATGTACATGTTAGGTCCAATTGGTCTATAATGTCGTTGAAGTCATCATTTCCTTATTGATCTTCCGTCTAGATGCACTATCCGTTATTAGAAGTGGGATATTGACATCTCCTGCTACTGTTGCAAACTGTCTATTTCTCCCTTCAATTCTACAACTGTTGGCTTCATATGTTTAGAAACTCTGATGTCTGGTACCTGTATGTTTATAATTGTTATATCTTCTTGGCGAATTGATCCTTTTGTCATTATATAACCTACTTCTTTGAGTCTTGTAACAGTGTTTGATGTAGTCTATTTTGTCTCAAATTACTATGGTCACTCTTGCTTCCATTTAGTCACTCTGTGCATGGAATATCTTTTTTCAACTCTTCACTTTCAACATATGCTGTGTCCTTAGATCTCCATGAGTGTCCTGTAGACAGTATGTTGTTGGATCTTGTCTTTTTTATTCCAAGCTGCCAGTCTATGTCTTTTGACTGGGGAGTTTGATCCATTCATATTTAAAGTAACTATTGATAGGGAAGGACTTGCTATTGCCATTTTGTTATTTGTTTTCTGAATGTCTTACAGCTTAATTTCTTCCTCATTTTCTCCCTTGCTGCCTCCCTATGCGTTTAGTTGAATTTTCTTGGTGACACATCATTCTCTTCTCATTTCCTTTTGTATAAATTCTATAAATATTTTCTCTGTGGTTACCATGAAGATTATATATGCCATCTTAAAAATTTAACAGTCTATATTAAACTTAAATCTTAACTTGAATTACATACAAAAACTCTACTCCTGCGTAGCTTCACTCCACCCAATTTTATGTTATCTGTTATTCATGTCACAAGTTATAGCTTTCTAAATTTTGTATTCATTAACATAGGCAAAAATGCTTTATGCTTTTGTCTTTTAAGTACTGTAAAAGAATAAAAGGCGGAGTTTAAACCAATATTATAATAGGGATTTTTACATTCACCTGTGTATCTGTTTTTACTGGAGAAATATATTTTCATATGGTTTTGAGTTACTGTCAAGCATCCTTTCATTTTAAGTTGAAGGACTCCCTTTAGCATTTCTTGTGGGGTCAGTCTCATGGTAATAAACTCTCAGTTTTTATTTATATGGTGATATTTTAATTTCTTCTCCATTTTTGAAGGATAATTTTCCCAATGCAGAATTCTTGGTTGGCGTGTTTTGGAGTTTTGTTTTAGCATTTTGAATATATCATTCCACTGTTTTCTGGCCTGTTGAGAAATCTGCTGAAAATCTTATTGATGATCTCTTGTACATGACAAGTTGCTTTTCTCTTGCTGCTTTGAAGATTCTCCCTTTGTCTCGGGCTTTGGACAGTTTGATTTAACGTATGGTGTGGGCCTCTTTGGATTTTTCCTACTTGGAGTTAGTTGAGCTTCTTGTGTTTGTACATATCCATGTCCTTCATCAAATTTAGAAAGTTTTGGCCATTATTTCTTCAGATAAGCTCTCTGCCTCTCTCTTCTCCTTCTGGAACTCCCGTAATTTGTCTAATGGTCTTCTTGATAATGTCCCTCAAGTCCCTAGGTCCTGTTCATTTTTCTTCATTCTTTTATCTTTTTGGTTCTTAGACTTCATAATCTCACATTTCTTTAAATTGCTAATTTCTTTCCCCTGCCTGTTTGAGTCCACTGAACTTCATTAGTGAATTTTTAAATTGACTTGTTGTATTTTTCCTCTCCAAGATGTCATTCTTCTTTGAATAATTTCTATCTTTCTGACAATATTCACATTTTGTGCATATATTGTTTTTTCTGATTTCCTTTGGTTTTTTTTTCTCCCATACTATTTTTTTTAGCTTTTTGAGCATTTTTAAGATGGTTGTTTTAAAGTCTTTGTCTAATAAGTCTGACAGCTGTGTTTCTTCACAGCTGTGTTTCTTGTTGAGATTTATTTTGATATTTTGAGTGGGCCATGTTTCCTTGTTTCTTTGTATGCCTTGTGATTTTTTTCTTAAAAATTGGGCATTTGGAAAAACTGCCACCATTTTTGGTCTTTACAGGCTACTTCTGTGCAGGGGAAGAATTTACTAGTCAGCCTTAAACGAAAGCTTAAGTTCTTCTGAGGCCTTTACTGGGTCTGTGTCTTCCCTCGCATGTATGCAGTGTTTTCCCACCCTAATTTCCCAGTGTACATGATTATTTTTAAGTATTTAAATTTTCCTTAGAGTCTCACTCTTGCTTCTTGGAGCCTTAGTTGTTCTGTTGAATTCCTCTGGTTTTGATACCTGGCCTCCAGGCATTTGTAGATCTGTAATCTTCTTACAGTTTTATGCTGTTTCTAGCATCCTTTTCTAACCTGAAATCCAAGGCACTTTTGGTCATGTACCTTCAAGTTAGTTGCTATAGAGATCAATCCCTCAAGCAGCTTGCAGATAGTTCAGAACATTGCAAATTTAGAACAAGTCCACTTGTCTCCTTCTGATTTGCAGAAGTAACTGGGGTATAGACTGCAGCTCCCCCCACACTGTGCCACACCATGCCAGTTTGGGGACGGGGCAAGAAGAAGTAAAGACACCATGAAATCTCCTACCATTTTGAATGTGGCCTTTTCCTCCCATTGGGTGTTTGCTTGGTTGCTATAGCTCTTTGATAATTTCCACACCTTCTATAAAGTTATTTCAGTTCATTTCTACTTGTTTAGATAGTGTTTCCATGGAGGAACAAGAGCCTACAGCTACCTCGTCTGCCATTTATCGGACATAACTTTCCGTTCTAAAGATTTTAAGTTATCTATAGATTTGCGCAGTCACCACCGTAATCAGGATACATAACAGCTGACATACAAAACAATCCCATCACTCCAGAAGACACATTCACGCTATCCTTTTGTAACCACACTCTCTACCTCACACCTAGACCTTGGCAGCCACACAGATACGTATATCAAACACAAGTAGAATTATAACACACCTACTGCTCTGCAGCTTGCTCTATTCCCTTATCAGTACATGCTGGATAGCGTTCTAAATCCGGGCCTGCATACACTTAAGGAATACTTCAATGAAAGCATAGTTTTCTATTATCATATGTTTAAGTGGTCGCATATGCATGTACAAAACAACCTTCTTGACTAGATTTTTCAAACAGTACTCCAATGAAAATGTGTACGTACAACTCACTTGATACTTGTGCGAATGCGTCTGTAAGATCATTTTAATTTCTGTTTCTAAAAGTATGTGAAATTGTCCAAATTCTACTGCACTTCGTACTTTCACAAAAATAAAGTGCCCATCCCTTCATATATTCATTAACATGAGTATAAGGACACCCAGGTGACTCGGTCGGTGAAGTGTCCAAATCTTGATTTTGACTCGGGTCATGATATCCCGGTTCTCGAGATCAAGCCCCACATGGGGCTCTGGGCTAACAGGGCAGAGCCCGGATCCTGCTTGCAATTCTCTCCTTCCTTCGCTCTCTTCCCCTCCTCTGCTCATTCATGAGCTCATGTACATGCATGGTCTCTCTCTCTCTCTCTCTCTCTCTCAAAATAAATAAATAAACATTAAAAAAAGATCGACGATCTAATGGAGAAAAATGCTATATAATTTTGTTATATTTTATATTTTTTCAACATTAACAAGGCTGGCATTTTTTCTCTTTGTTCAGGGAAAGGAACATTTTTTTTTTCTCCCCCTGAGGATTGCCTTCTTGAATCTTTTGCCTAGTTTTATATTTGATTTTTTTTTTTTTTTTGCCTTTTACACCTGTGTGTAAGAAGCTCTTTGTATATTGATGAAACTAGTTTTCCATATGTCATATTCAGTTTTCTATTTGTATTTTTACCTTATTTGTGACATTAGCCATCAAAAATTTCTAAATTTTATGTGCTTATCTTTCTGTTTTTGAACCATGTATCATACTTAGAAAGGACCTGTTTTCACGGACAAAAACATTTCCTCACACCAATTTGAAATGTTAGTTTTATGAACTACTTTGAAATGTTAGTTTTATGAACTACTAAACTCCCGTGTATAATTAGATACATTTCTGGACTCTCCATTCTATTCTTTCAAGCTGTATATTCTTTGCCCTCACTGCCAAATTTGTGTACTTATGGTACAGGTATAAAATACTTTATTGTATCTTTAGTTAGTCAAGCCTCATACTATTCTCCTTTCAAAAATATTGCAATAATTATCAAATGCACTTTTGTGAGCTTCATAAAAATAACCAAGTAAAAACCACAAAGAAGTAAAAAATTACAATAGAAATAAAAATAATCTAAGAAATGAATAAGCAATTCTGAAATGATGGAAATGTTTCATATGTCAACCTTTATGCGTCTCGATTGTGATGGTGATTACCCTAAACCATGGATACATTAACATCCACAGAACTGGGGCGCCCGGGTGGCTCAGTCGGTTAAGAGTCCGACTCCGCTCAGGTCATGATCTCACGGTTGGTGAGTTCAAGCTCCACGTCGGGCTCTGTGCTGATGGCTCAGAGCCCGGAGCCTCCTTCGGATTCTGTCTCCCTCTCTCTCTGCTCCTCCCTCACTCTCGCTCTGTCTCTGTCTCTCAAAAAAATTAATAAACGTTAAAAAAATAAAATATAAAAAAATCCACAGAACAGAAAGTTATGTCAGATATGTGACATGTTATTAATTATATGTTACCTACATAAGGTAAATATTATATATATAAAAGAAATATTTTTGAGAAAGCTCTACACTTCTTCTAAGGACTGCAAAAGGGGACATAAATAAATGAGAAGAAATAGTTGGTCTTCAACTGGGAAGACACTATTGTGAATTTGTCAAATCTCTGTATACCATAAAATAATTGTAATTGAATCCTAATCAAAATACCAACAGAAATTTTCTTTTCAATTTAACCTAATGCAACTAAAATTCATTTTTAAAAACTGTATGCCTCCTATTGTTTCCTTAGCAACATAAATAACTGGCTAAAGCTTTTGAACCAAGGGCCTAATTAACATGTTAAATAAGGTCTTTTTATGTCCCAGTTTTGGGTGGTGTGGTTTTATTCTTCCAGTTATATAAAGACATACAGATTGTATCTTTATCTGCAATGTTAAGGACAAATATATGCTGACCAACTGCTAAGAAAATAGAGTATTTTCCTAATAAATGTATCTTTTTTGTTTCTTTTTCTAATGCAAAGTTCCAGGACATTTTGAAGTCCAGATGCCACATATCACCATGCAATGAAATGACACTATATATTTTTTATTTAAAGTGTAAGCCTCTCAAAACCAAGAGCCTTTTTTTTTTTTTGTATATGTTTATTCATTTTTGAAAGACAGAGAGAGACAGAGCACAAGAAGGGGTGGGGCGGAGAGAGAGGGGGACACAGAATCTGAAACAGGCTCCAGGCTCTGAGCGGTCAGCACAGAGCACGACCTGGGGCTCGAAGTCACTGACCCCGAGATCATGAGCTGAGCCGAAGTCAGAGGCTCAACAGACTGAGCCACGCAGGTGCCCCAGGAGCCTTCGCTTTTCATTCTAAAACACATTCCCATGCAAAGAGGCTCAAGGAACATCTGGATGGTGAGCTAAGTACAGAGCTCACAAGCGGTCCTGAAAAATATTCTCTCTCTTTTCCTTTCTTTTTTTCACTTCTTCATCTGATTTTTGTTTCTGTCTGGAATTAGAAAAAAAAAAAATGACGATAATTCTCATATGTGTCTTTCACAGAAGAATGAATTTGGGAAAACCGAGATTTCAGGGAATCGGGAAAAGCACCTATATTGTCCTGCATGTTGATAAACTGACTTCTTTAAGGGTCACCCAGCGGTGTGTTCGGTGCTCTGAGCATGTCTCTTTGAAACCTGGGGATGTGTGGCTCAAATTGTCTGTCTTCCACTTGTTGTTCCAGGCTGCTTTCTACTTATTCAGCTTTAGGGACTCCTCTGCTTGTGACTTGGTTAGGGGAAATCCAAATATCCCATTTTTATCTCACTAAATGCCAAATTGTGGGGTTTTTAAAAAAAATTTTAATGCTTACTTTTGAAGGAGAGAGACAGAGTATGAGTGGGGGGGAAAGCAGAGACAGAGAGAGACACAGAATCTAAAGCAGGTTCCAGACTCTGAGCTGTCAGCACAGAGCCCGACGCGGGGCTTGAACTCACAAACTGCGAGATCACGACCTGAGCGGAAGTCGGATGCTTAACCGACTGAGCCACCCAGGCACCCCACCAAACGGTGTTTTTAATCTACACGCTGTGGGTTGGTAAGAGATCATGCCTAGACTGGGAGTCCTTCTCCCTGCAGGGCTGACAGAACATCCTATAAGCAGATCTCAGAGGATTCACGATGAGAAAACCTTGCTACACTGGAGAAATTATTTAAAGCGAAACAGGGTAAGAAGGAGTTAGCTGCATTTAGCATTCAAGTGTCCTATTTTCTCCAAAACTTTTTTTTTTTTCCCAAGAGATTACATGGTCAACAAACGAGAGTTATAAATACATACAAATACAGGCCTACATCTTTTTATGGCTATCCCAAAGCTGAGATTCCCACCCTACCGTACCACCACCTATCTCTCTCTCTCCCTCTCTCTCTCTCTCTCTCTCACAACACACACACATGCACACACACACACACATACACACACATCCATTATTTTACTAAGTTAATTCTTTTCACTCAAATTCCTTCTAGTTCCCCAAATCTAAGGTTTTAACTATTGGAATAATCAAAGAAAAAAGGTTCACATTTGTAAATGTTACAATTGTGAAGCTATCATTTCCCTTCAGTTGGCAAGATCTGGTTAAAATTGACCCTGGTCAAGAAGGTGCAAATACTTATTAACTTTGCCCTCAAAATATCAGGGATCCAAAAAAAAGTCTTTTCAGCAAACATTTATTATAGAGGTACCACATGCAAACAAGGGGCACCTCCCAGTGACAAGAGTTAATCAGAAAAAGGTCAATCGTGGAGGTCCCAGTCAAGAAATGACTTGTGCAGCTGTAATATAAATGTTAGTATTCTAATGACTTCAAAGTTTACCGAAACATTTTCTACACATTTATTTTAAAACCAATTTTTTAAAAAGGAATTCTTAAACAAGAGCTACAAACCAGAACAGAACAGGCACATTTGTCTCCATTAAAATTAAGAGGTTCTATTCGCCAAACCCAAGATTTTGAAGACGTTTGTCTACTCTTCAGAATCGAGAAATGATTTGATATTTGGTCACAGTGAGGGTAAGCGAAGAGAAAGAAAAACTAACTTAAAATTTTAAATGATGCTTTCTTTTTCAGGGATGGTTATTACTCTTTGTGTGGCTACAATTTTAAAATCATAAAATAACTACCCCACTCCATTCTTGTGTTTGTTATATCCCCTTTCTCTAGCACAAGGTTTGACACAGACATACTACAGAAAAAATAAATGTGGGGGGAAAGAAAGGAAAAAAGAATGAAATACTATCCCTCAATGCTCATTATTAAAAAAAATAAAAAGACACTGTTTGTTTGTTTTTTTCCAAAGGACGGACTGAGGTGCTTCAATGAATTCGGGTTGTTTTTCGTGACCGAGCCAAAATGTACATTTAAAAGTAAAAATTACCGGGATCTTCTATTGACACATCTCGTCTTAATCCAAGTTCTTTCTTACTTTTACATGGTTGGTTTCATTGCTGAATGTTTCTTAATTTGGACCCTCCAGAGAATACTGGGCGTGCATAGTTACGGTGGGGACATTTCCATTGGAACTTGATGCCCATGATGCCAATGTATACACTAATGAGGACTATGACTCTCAAGTAGGTATTTTTAATGTCATGTGACTTTGCTGCCCTCCTGTGGTTGCTCCTTGAGGTGCCCAGATCTTGGTTTACACCTACAGGATCCAGTGACCCTTCAACTAGGTCACCTCCAGGTCCCTACACGTGGTTCTTGGTGTCACATGCACGAAATACTTCCCGACTCACATCCACCAGTCAACTGAATGAATCACTATTCTACCAAGGACTTTTGACCATTTTGTCTCTTATTTCACCCAAGAGCCCAGAAGCAAAGGGCCAATAACACACCAGTTTTGATGCATTCTTCCCTTTGGTTTTCCTGCTTTGCAACTCACTCCAGACAGAGCTGTCTGCTACTCAATTTCAGGAACCAGCAAACTCTTACTGTTAGGCGAGATAGTACGCACTTGAGGTGTTTGGGGGCCAAACAGTCTCTGTAGCAGCTACACGACTCTGCCAGTGTGGCATAAAAGCAGCCATAAACAATACGTAAATGAACTTTGCTGTGTCCCAATAAAACTTTACTCAATAAACCTTATTCACAAAAGCAGGCAGGAGAGCGTGGGCACAGGATATGCCCCACAGGTTGGCCTTTACCAACTCCTATAGACATTTTATCAATGCTAGACTAATTTCTTGATCAATTGAGTGACAAATAAATACACTTGAATAAATTAAAAAATGGCTCTTTACATTCAAATGCAGTATCTACATATTCCATCCAGAATTGTATTTATACATCTCCCATCACTGGCTAACCTGAGCTTTATACTCTAGTATGTTTTGCAAATTTCTGCAGGAATATAGGAATGCAATATTTTTTTTTTGCCCTTAAACAGCGCTAATGACCCACATCCCAGAAGCTGCTAAGTCCCGCTGATTTATTTCTAAATATCTTTCCAATCTATTACAATTTTGTATTCAGACCTCTAGATAATTTTGGCATTAACGTACATGTCTTCAGTTGTACTTGTCTATTCTGACTCTAGTCTTATTAATACAGTCGATCCACCATGATTTACATGATCCACCTTGTACATCGTTGCCCCAAAGACTGTTTTGTAATATACATCTGACTTCACCTCTCCTCTGATCTAGAGGCTTCTTGATAATCAAGCCCAAGCTCCTTAACTTGGCATAAAAAGCCATCCTTGAAGAGTTTTCTTTTTCTCTTGTGAGCTTCACCTCGTGGCTATGCTTCCTGCCATGGTAAGCTGCTCTGACCATATCAAGCTTCTCATAGTTTCCCATTCCATGAGGTCCTTTTATGAAGCTTTTCTCCACACTACTTTCACTAGACTGCCTGATCTTCTCCATGACCTCGTTTTTCTCTCCATCTATCTATCCATCCAGCCATCCAGCCATCCACCATTTTATCAGTATGTATGCAACAAATATTTCATAAGCACATTCCTGGTACTTCCCTCCATCCCGATCTTGCTAATTCTTGCCCCATGTTCCCAGAGCACACCTCCATTAACATTTGTCACAGCCTACAGTATTTTTTTTTCCTGCTCTTGTGTTCCATCCATTAGACTATAAGCTAAAAGACAGACGTAGTGTTTTTAGTAATTTCATATTCCCAGCCCCATGCGTTTTTACATAGTAGGCAATCAATATGGATTAAATGAATAAATGAGTAAATGAGCGAGTGCATGAATAGACTAATGAACGCCTTCCATACTCGCTGATGAACAGAATGTGTTATACTCCATTTAACGTTACCCAAATAACAAGTGATGTTGCTGGCATTAGCTGAACACCAGAAAAGAGGTAAAAAAAAATGTTTCTTCTCAGACCCTACTTCATGAACTGACTTGCATAAAGCTATCTTTTTAGCTAGTATTTTTTTTAAAGATTATTTTTGATGCTTTAGATTTCAATTAAGTAACAGCTCCCCCTACCGATAGTGGGATAAGTAAGGACCTCAAAATCAACCATGATGCTGCATCTCTGTGAGCCAAGTTGGCAAGGTCTAAAAGCAAGGTGATCAAGGGATCAGGCAGGCTGCTAGACTTAACATGCCCAAGCGAGAGGTCAGGGGCAGGCCACTGGCTACACCAACAAAGCAGCCCCGTCCTCACCCAAGGACAAAGGCAGCTGTAATTTTACAGCAGAGAAGCATTTGCAGTTCCCCCTTCCAACAAGTCTTTAAAAATGCTGATCTGAAAGACTGAAGCAAGCCACTTGAGACTCATTTTCAGTATGGCAAAAGTTCTGAAACCCAGACTGCAAAATCTCAGGAAGCAGCTGGGTTCCTAATTAAAACAAATCGTTAATAGATTTAGCAGTCCAAATTTATGCTTTTCAATTAAAAATGCTATTGCAGTTGGTGTATCTGTGCAAGAGTATATGTGTCTGGGTGTGTGTGTGTGTGTGTGTGTGTGTGCGTGTGTGCGCGTGTACAAACAAACACGCCTACACCCCGGGCTCGGGGTATTCCAGAGTTTAAGAGGCAGTTATAAAGCCTGGGTCAAAACTAAAATACAAAGGTTAATTGCATCAATTCTTAATTGTTTGGGTAACTTCCTTGAGTCCCGATCCATGTTTCAAAAATAGTTGTAGATGGACAAATGGGTCTTTCCTATCACAATTCTTTTAAGGAGACATTTTTAACTATTTTGTACATGTTAGCTATCTCTTAGAAGATATTACTGCCCGTTCACATGAAGAAGACATTTTGACCTGCACAGTTTTTTCTCAAGTCCATTGAGTAAAGTCAGTAGAAAACACCCAAAACCCGGTGCCTTTATATATGTGTATCAGCAGGAGGCCACATTTCTGGATGAACAAGCCAAAGTCTGTAAATGAGATGGCCATCCTGTTCTTGGCCATTAGTTTTCAGAGAAGGTACCAAGCAATAATTTATGGTGCCCGTACGCAGAGCAATTAGCTCCCTCCCCACCTAGAGGAGAAGTCAATCTGTCTTTATTCCATTCAGTAATCGCTCTGCTGACTTGACCTGGGCTCTCTCAGTGCTCCGAGCGCTTAGGATAGGAGAAAAGTTTTGGGGACCAGCTTATGGGAAAACACACCTCCCAGTCTTGCTTTAGGAGAATCACGTTACCCCTTTTGCCAAGGTGTTCTGAATTATATTTGTACCATTGCTGTCTATTTGTTCCAAACAAAAATAAGTGTTTTTAGGCAACAGGATGATCGAAAATGCATCAGACCATCTGGAGCATAGGAAAGACTGATAGTTTGGAATCAGGGAGAGGGCAATGTGAATGTTGGGTCCGCATACGTATGACTAGTTGTAGGCAGGTTAGTTCAACTATCTGGAAGCCAGCTTGTTCATTTTTTAATTTTTAAACGTGCAATTTACAAAAGTTTTTACATTCAAAACCTCCTAGCTTGTTAGGCGATTTCAAGATGCCTTTTTGTAAAGAACCTGTTAAAACACTGGTACCTTCTGTGACCCATGGTAGGTGCATGAAAGACACTACAAAAATACCAACAAACAAATTCTAGAATGATCCTGAGTCTGTATTTTCCCTTCTGTTTCCTCCTGACTCCCATCCTTTGTTAACTCTCATCCTCTGAGGACATTCCCGTTCGTTCTGATCTGCGTTTCAAGTACCATCAACAAACCGCTTCAGATTCCAGACTCGTGCCGGCGGAAAGGTGAACTTCATCCTACGAAGCAGCCCGTGACCTGGGCCTCCATGTGGACGTAGTCCTCCCGTGATTGCGTGAACATTGTGTGCGATTGTATGCACGTATATGAGTGGGCATGCAGAACTTTTCCTCCGTTTCTCAAAAGGTTTTTGTGATCCAAAATAAATGTAAAGAACAGCTAATCTATAAGGTTTTTATTTGAAATCCAAGAAAAAAAGGTAATAAAAAAAAAGATGGGCTAAATGATACTCTCCTAAGATACTGACACTATACGTAAGAGAGCATAGTGTGATTTGAATGCAGACCATCATGACTTAGAGCCAATACTGTAATCTCTGGAGCGAACACTAGAATAGCTAAAAAGTCAACAAGATAAATAATATATTAAGAAATGTGGGACGTGGGGTGCCTGGGAGGTTCAGCGGGTTAAGCGTCTGACGTTGGCTCAGGTCATGATCTCACGGTCTGTGGGTTCAAGCCCCCTGCATCGGGCTCTGTGCGGACAGCTCAGAGCTTGAAGCCAGCTCCGGATTCTCTGTCTTCCTCTCTCTCTTCCCCTCCTCTGCTTGTGCTCTCTCTCTCTCTCTCTCTGTCTCAAAAATAAATAAATAAATGTAAAAAGGAACGTAGGACCAACTCAAAGAAGTCAGGAAAAGACAATCAAAGGGTAAAGACCATATGGGATAAAGGAAACACAAATAAGGGGGCTCAAAAACCACATCAATTATTATATTAAATGAAATACTTCAGTGAAAAGCAGAGATCATCAACCAGATTTAAAAAAAAAGCAATACCCCTCTATATGTTGTTTACAAGAAGCACTTTAAATATAAAAACACATGCCGATTGAAGATGAGAGCACAATTAAGATATAGCTTTCAATCAATAAGCTTAAGAACACCAATGAAACTACATCAACATCATACAAAATGCACTTTAAGACAGAGAACGCTACTAGAGGTAAAGAGAGGTCTTTCACAGTGGTAAAATAATCAAGGCAACTGAACAGCCCTAAAGGTATAGCCAACTAATAACAACTGCCAAGTACCGGGAAAAAAAAAAATGACACACTCAAAATGAAAGATAGACAAGTTTTTGGAGATTTTAATAATTATTAAATACTTTCCACATAATTGATACAACAAATAGGGACAGGGATGGCACACATCATTTTATTGCTTAACTGTATAATTTTTTTTTTATTTTTCTTGTGTATTCAGGGGGAAACATTACCTCTTGGAAATGGGCCACGTCAAATAATCAGTCCTTCTTGTATAGGTTGTTTTAAGAAGATTATTTGAGAAAGGAGGCAAGATTCCTTCATGTGAACATGAAGAAAGTATACGTATGTGTGGTGTGGGTATGTGTGTGGAACGTCTTTGTTTGACTTTTTTTAACAGAAGACTTTTTTGGGCTCCATTTCATTTCTTTCCTACTTATGGCTCCTCTGTCCCCATTCCCTACCTTTCAAACTTCTGGGATCTGCTTCCCTGTCTTACTCAGGATAGCCAGTTCTTTTAATGTTGATTTATTTTTGAGACAGAGGGAGACAAAGCACGAGCAGGGGAGGGGCAGAGGGAGAGAGGGAGACACAGAGTCTGAAGCAGGATCCAGGCTCTGAGCCATCAGCACAGAGCCCGACGCGGGGCTCAAACCCATGGACCGCGAGATCATGACCTGAGCCGAAGTCAGACACTTAAGCAACTGAGCCACCCAGGTGCCCTAGGATTATATATTTTTATGAAAAGAGAGGAAACTAAGCCATAGAGGATTTGAGTCAACTGGAATTAGAATTTAGACTTCTTTGCTGTCTGCCTTGTACTCAGGATGGAGCTGTCAGCATTCATAAACTTCTGCCCAGAACTATCTAGAACCATCTCACTAAGAACAGAGTCTAGGTGCTTCTGATGGCCCCGTTTATGAACTTGTGCTGAGGTCTTTACCCATCTTGTTAAATGCCCCTTAGTGCATTACAGGAAAATGATGACATCACCTTTTTTTTTTTTCCTGTAAGGAAAATGTGTGTGTGTGTGTGTGTGTGTGTGTGTGTGTGTGTGTGTGATTGTGTATGATTCTAAATATCTGAGGAAGGCGCATTGGAATAGAGACAAAAATTCCAATGCATAATATATTTTTGCCTGTATCTCAATAAAATGGAGATAATCTCCTAGAACCGTGTTCTGAAGTTAAGCCTGGGTCCAAATTCCAGGTCAACTATTTAGGTGCTGGGTGACCTCGGGCCATCTATGGAACCTCTTTGAACATCGATTTCTTCCTCAGTAAAATGCAAGATTTAAAAAAGATATCCCTACCTTGGTCGGCGTGTTCTGTGGATTAGAGATAATACATGTGACATGCCCGGTACTTCTCGGTGCGTGTGCTCAACAAACAGAATCACTCAGCGTTACATTATTCACAGCTTAGATGATGGTGGAGCAGTGGCTGAACCTCTAAGACGATGGACCCTCCTTGCCCAGCCGGCAGGCATAAGGTAGATTTAGCTCATTGCCCCTGCGGAATGTCGGGATCGCCTGCTTGAAATAAACAAACCCAATTACCGTGTAACGTCGTGGTCTGGGGGGCCTCACTGGATGCCCAGAGATGCAGAGTGAACCTGTTAGAGCAGGTTGCATGTTCAGGGACACTGTTGGGGTAAAGAATGCCCAACAAATTCCACAGGGCTCTACCTAACAGTTCTGAAAGCTCTTTCACACTCTCGAGAGCAAACCACAAAACTGGCCTGAAGGCAAGGGGAGGAGAAGCTCTCAGATCCTACTGCTGACGAGGTAGCTCATGTGGCCCTGACACATAACTTTTACCGAGTTGACTATATCTCACTTCCTGTAAGTGCCTGTCCCTCATGCTCACTTTCAAGGACTTGGCCAATCTCCTTTTGTAAATAGAACAATGCTTTATATTTCTCTATTACTCTGGAGTGACTATATCAATAATGCAGGAAACGCATCTGTCCAGCACAATGAGATTATTTTTCTGATTTCGGTTGACAGTTATGGTAATAGTTTGGCAAACAATCTACTCCACCATCAATGACCGCAGATTACAGCTGTTTTTAAAAATCTCAGGCGCTTCTGGAAACTTGGAAGATGAATTGCACACTGAGAGGGAGACAGAAAGACACGCCATAAGCCTTTATGGTAGAAAAATTATTAACTCTTTCTGTACGTAAAAAGCAAAGCAAATATTAAGGAAAGCACAGCACGTTACTGCGGATAAACTATAATGAAAACAGAGTGAGAAATGATAACATTCTGGAGGCAGCACTGGGATGGTCTCGCATGGTCAGAGCGGTCACGAGGCAATGAGGAGAGCCTCAAATGTTTCAGACACCTGCCTTTTCTATTGATGAATTTCCCAAGTCACCCAGGAGTTATTGCAAATATTTACAGGGGAGAAAATTGAGAGAGAATATTATCATGTCTTCCGTTTCGGTCTTGATGAATACAGCCACTAGCTAGCTAGACAATAATAATGACCCAAGGCTAGGATTTCCGTGTTGGTTGAAAACAAATGTTTCAGTTCACTTCTGCAGAGGTGATGAAGAGAAGTTCTTTCTTTCTTTTTCTTTCTTTTTTTTTTTTAATTGGGACTTCTTAAATCTTCACCAAACATGTGCTTTTCCTAAAGGTTCATAAGAGCCCTGGAATAAGCCTTATTTTCGATATGCATTTTCCTCCTTTGGAATTTTTCCTTTACTTCCGTTCCATAAGAAGCGGAATGCTGACCTTGCTAGAGGCCCGTGACCCTGGCATTGGGCCAGCCATTGTTACCCAGGGGCCAGGAGAGAGAATGCTGGCTAGGCAAGTCTCCCGAGGTGTGAGCTTTTTCCCCTCTGAGTTCCAAGGTGAAGCCTTAGGAAGAACACTTGCAAAGGGGAGGCCACTGGGCTATGCGGAGTCCTCATATCCAGGTGAGTTCATTTGTCTTGTGAACTTTTCACCTGGGCCCCAATTAGTATCCTATTAACCTCCTTAAATATGGAATTGCTAAGATCTTAGAATACTCCAAAATGGACTATTAGCCAGCCCATTTCCTGGCTCCATCAGATGAAAATGCCAAAGTAGGTCATACAACAGAATTACCTTGATTCATTTCAGCTCTCTCCCATGGGCCATGATGTCATGCGCGTTAAAGGAGATTCAAATTCAATGCATCATGTCAATGACTGATTACACATGGGATTTTCAAAAAACATTTACAGTTCCAGATTGATAAGGATTTTGCCTTCTAATACGGCAAACGTTTCAAAACGTGCTAAATGGATCGATTATACAAATGGTGACTTCCCCGGCATGTAATTTTGAATGCGTCTGTTCTCCGAGGCCTAATACGGAAAAAGGTTTATTTTCCCCAGAAACTACTATGTCAGATCAGAAACGCTCAGCATTATGGCCCATTCCTATCCGTAGATGCAGGCTGGTTTTTAAACACGCTATGAAAACACGACTTCCACTCTAGAGCCTACTCAGGATGGCATTTGTAAATATAAATGGCTTCGGTAAGGCTAAAATAAGCAACAAACTTCACGTTCTTTATCATCTATTCTTTAAGGCCTGCCTTTAGAAAGTACTTAAAAAGAAGCATCGGATATGTTAACATCTCATATATTGATGCGATTTCTTTACAATTGGCAGATTTAATTTGTTTCCACGTATAAAGCAGCTTTAGAGGCATATTAGCAACTTCACATGGTGCAGCCCGATATGCCGAAGAAATGTAAATTTTTGTTACCGCAAGTAGACTTACTCAGGTGCCATTATTTGGTTCTCAAAGTGCAGACTATCACTAGCGCCTTGAAAGGCTAATTGTGTTATGCTGAATTATTTTACTTAGATATAAGGAAACCTTCAGATGCAGAAGTTATGCTGTAACACCAGGGCTGCGTCTCTTTGGAGCTTATAAGTAACGCGGACACATCCTGCTCCTGGACACCCTGGATACGGATCAACACTCCCCAGCTCTTTCCAGATGGAAATACAACTTGGTTTTTCATTTCCACTAATGAACTTCTAAATTATATCATGTATATATAAGATGCAAGCATTCCTTCTGAGGGTAACCTGTGATGTGTATCCATTTTTGTAAGTTCTCTGTGCCATTGGCCCTGTGAAGCATCTGTAAACTTCAGAAGGTCCCCTTTTCTGACTCAGGGCTTCGTGGGCACCCGCTCGGCCCAGCCCGAGCTGTGGCATGGCTTCCAGCAAACACCTGCTAAGAAGCATCCCTGATTCTTCCTCCCTCTTGCTTTGCCATCAGTCCCCTGACCACTAAAAAAAGCCGTGGTGAGCTGCTAACTTGTGGGAAATGGATCAGAAGACAAATAGCTTGCCGCTATCAAAGAGACTGGACGCGGCGGATGGATACTGACGCTTTTGAGCCCAACATAACCTTCAGAAGCAGCGGACCTTCGGAATCCCGCTCCTAGACTCTCCTAGATCCAGCTTTTATCTGAAATCCCCATCTGAGCAATTCCGTTTTCTAGGACCCTGGGGGCTAAAGCAGCCTTATTTGTCACCAGAGGAACTGCCCCCAGACTCAGATTGCCCCAATCCTGGCTCTGTCCATAGTTGACTTCATTAGCTAGTTAGGTAGAACTCGTGAATCCAGAAAAACGCTATGACTCAGTGATAGTAGTTTTAGGAAGTACTATATAGAAAATATACTCCAGAACTTCCCGTCTTTTCTTTTCCTTCTCTGTATGGGCATTTATATGTTTCTGTAATTCATGTGCATGTATTCTCAGTGTCTTAACCTATCCATGCACTTTCCAAGCAATATGACCTATGTTTTGTATAAGCAAAAATGAAGGGATTTGAACTAACTCAGAGATTTAAAAATCAGATTGTCTTTCTGCCCTACCTCCTTGCTTTTTTATTGCTGTGACTTTTTTTTTTCATAATTACAAAAGAAATGCATGTTAGTCTTTAACTTAATTAACATTCCATAAAGTAAAAAATTTCAATTCTTTCGTGACACTGGCCACATTTCAAGTGCTCATGATTATGGATGGTTCTCTCAGATGACATTGGTCTGCAGGGAAAATCCTCTTTACCTGCAGCTCCCAGATGCCAGTCTCTTTCCCAGTTGAGATTTGGTACAGATGCTTCCGAAGTTTTCCTCTGCATTTAAAAAATACCCTATTTTATCATGCTGCCCATTCTAATCAGTAGCTTGTCCTTTTCTTGCAAATTATCTCTTACACCTCACACCGTTACAGGTCCTCTCCATTTTTGACATTGTTTATTTCTTTTTAATTTTTTTAACGTTTATTTATTTTTGAGAGACAGAGAGAGACAGAACACACGCGGGGGCAGGAGCAGAAAGAGAGGAGACACAGAACCCAAACCAGGCTCCAGGCTCCGAGCCGTCAGCCCAGAGCCCGATGCGGGGCTCGAACCCACGAACCATGAAATCATGACCTGAGTTGAAGTCGGGTGCTCAACCGACTGAGCCACCCAGGCGCCCCTTGACTTTTTAAGCAGCTGCATGGTATTCCCCAGCACAGGTGTACTGTGCTTTATTGAAACATATTTTCTTGATGAATATTTAGCTTGCTTTCGGTGTCTTACTACTTTATCAATGACAAAATGATCACCCTTGTTTAGACATCTCTGAACATATATGTCCAGTTTCTTTGGAACATGTTCCCACAAGCTGGGCTCTTTTCAACGCCCAAACTGGCCCTTTCCCTCCCTCCCTCGTGCACGCTACTTGTGGTGTCTTGGTGATAGAATCAGCATCTTAACGACAGCTATCTGTCATCCTTTCCTGGACAAGTGCCAACATTATCAGTCTTGACTTTCAGAGGGACCTGAAAGCATATCCACGTTATAAAGCCATAATTTTATCTACAGTTATTCAGTAGAACCAAGCTGGACCTGGGCTTGGCCACTATCCATTTGCATGCACTGAGGATCAAATTACATCTGCAAACACCACAGCACTATCTCCAACATCGGTGTGGATCTCATACCTCCCTCAACACCAGTTACCTAACAGTTCAGGAGTTTACTAGTTACCTAAGATCCCCCAACCCTTGCGATCCCCCAGCCCATGTGATCCTTATACAAATAAAAAACAGAAGGCACTCCCCTGTGAAATCAATGTATTCTGTCGGTCAGAAAATGGTTGTATACGCACTGGTGTTTGAGAGAAGACGCCTGAATAAAATACTGGCCGAAAACACATACAAATTTGAGACATCTCCAGTATGAATGGAACCCCCCGAGTTGTGGCTGTTAAATATCAGCCCCGCGAATGTGCACCGCCCCATCCCTATCTCCCTCCATCCAGTCTAGGCCAAAAGACTCTTGAGTATGGATGAACTTTCTTATTTCTATTTGTGCCAAGTTCTCTGTGTCAACCTTTGTTTCGTTTGGTCCTTCTTGACGTTTCTCTCGGATTACCGTAATAGCCAACTAGTTAATAACCCTGTCCTCCAATACGATCTCCCCTCCCCATTTGCTATCCCCCGGCCGCCCCAGGGATGTGTCTAAAATGCCGGTCTGGGGCGCCTGGGTGGCTCAGTCGGTTAAGTGTCCGACTTCGGCTCAGGTCATGATCTCACGGTCCGTGAGTTCGAGCCCCGCGTCGGGCTCTGTGCTGACGGCTCAGAGCCTGGAGCCTGTTTCGGATTCTGTGTCTCCCTCTCTCTCTGACCCTCCCCTGTTCATGCTCTGTCTCTCTCTGTCTCAAAAATAAACAAACGTTAAAAAAAAATTGAAAATGCCGGTCTGCCCTTGGCAGTATGGGGCCATCTCCTACACAGCTTCTCATGAACTCAACACCAGCTGCCACCACCCGCTTCCCCAGGTTATACCAAATCCCATGGCGTTTCCAAAACTTACCATACCTGCTCAGCCTGTTCCCTCTGCCCAGATACTGGTCCTTCAACACTCCACTTAAGCACCACATCTTCACAGAAAAGTTTACCGGGTGTCTCCCCCGACCCTAGAAGACGTACATCTCTTTCATTTTCTCCTCCCCAACCCCTGGCTCTTCACAAATCTGCCATGACACTCCATATTATGACAGTTTCTGGACATTTCCTTGAATTTCCTTTCCTGCTAGTCAATGTAGCCTACAATGGATGTCTTGATTTGGTGCAACAATTGGTAGATAGCAGATGCAAAATGAATGGCTGCTGGGTTGCCTGCGTGGCTCAGTCGGTGAAGTGTCCGACTCTCGGCTTTGGCTCAGGTCATGATCTCGCAGTTCGTGAGTTCAAACCCCACGTTGGGCTCCATGTTGACATGTGAAGCCTGCTTGGGATTCTCTGTCTCCCCCCCCTCCTCCCCCTCCCCTGCTCACTCTCTCTGTTTCCCTCTCAAAAATAAGTAAATAAACTTAAAAAAAAATGAAAAATGAATGGCTGCTGAATCCTACCATTCCTAGGAAAAGAATGTCCCCAAATCCCCACGGAGCAGACCCAGAGGCGTGAACATCTGCAAGTCCCATGACGCACACTGTCATCAAACTCTTTCTCTGTCCACCTTACAGTTTCTTACCGGTTTTCGGTGAATCTGACACGTAACTGAAAAATCTGACTCTTCGGGGCCACTGGGAAATCTCAGATGGTTTCACTCAGTTGTTTCTCTCCGAGCTCATTCGCGCATATTTTTGGGGGGCTACCCGCCACCTCTCTCCCTCGCAGAATATCCGAACTCACCTCTCATAGGTTAGGTCTGCCTCACCTTACTGTAACAACATTAAGAAAGATGAATTTTCCAAAATGAGGCTAGCCAGTGAACTGTGATGCCAGAGCAATCCCATTACTTTCGGAGGCTTTGAGTCTGTTATAACCACTCAAGTGTAGCGATGCTATACTTTAAAAGGGAAAGGATGTGGTCGTGGCTTGGTGGGAGGTTGTTTGCTTCCGGAAAGAACTTCCAGCCTTGGACAGCATGTGGGTCCAAAGCACCAAGACCTTTAGGGAGCTCATCAAGATCATTACAACGACTACAAATATTTATTAAAATGGCGCAAGAAAATTGGTATCAGTTATGTCCAGCATGCCTTCTGCATGCAATAAGGGTTAAGATAAGCGTGGGTTTTTGTTTCTAGGCAGATGAATCCCCTGGTTTTGATCCTATCTATGTTAGCTCTGCTCGGATGACTTCCAATCTTTCTAACCTTAGCATTCTTGTGAAAGAATAAAAGAGAAAATTACCAAAGTGAGGAAGGACACCTCACGGAACGAGCCTTTCCGCAAAGAACCCTGAGATGATATCAATGTCTCCCTCCAAGCCATGTAGCCCTATGTTTCACTGTGTCCTGCACTGACCATGGATGTGGATGAAACAGATGTTGAGAGTCACACAGATTTGCTTCAATGTTTGGGCTCCAAAGAAGCAGTTCTCAGAGTGAAGTTTTTGGTCCGCTGGTGGGCTGTAAAATCTAGAGGCCTCTGGAAGGTCCAAGAACTTACCAAATACTTTGGAATTTATTGTGTGCTGTTTCTATGCAAATGGCACGAAATGCCGCTGGATGTTGGTAGCTCTTAAATGAGTTATGAAGAGCTACCTCTATGTGATATCAATAAACTAAAATTAGCACGCTAAGGGAGTTTGCTCTTAGACCTTAATCCCGTATGGTGCCAGGAAGTCTGGCTGCTACAGAGAGCTGAGCAAGGCTGTGAAGCTCCCACCATTTAGGTTTCAAGCAGATGGCTAGAATTCCCAGCGTTTCCTGGAAGTGTGCTTTGTTATCCGTATCGTTAGTGTCTTATTGAGTTGTCCTTGGTTTTTAATGGCTACTAAGTTTGTATTAATGTTTTACTTTTGTGGATTGTTACCTTCTTGCGTAATTGCTTTGCTTTAGTATTTTGACTGCTGTTACTTGGGTGCTGTTTGCCCCGGAGCCGCGGGAAGCCCTCACTGGCCTGACAAAGCACAGGCCCACAGTAGGGAAGCACAACCTTAGATTTATTAAGACCCGCTAGTGCCTGAAAATCTTCCCGGCAACGTTAAGTATCTGATTGATTTGACTGGCGATACAACCTAAACTCCAGGCAATCTCATTTTCGTTCTTCGGACCCTTTTGACACTTCAGATCAAATCTCCAATACCTGCTATAATTTGAAATTACATAATTTGAAATAGAATTACTTTTTTTCTCTCCCCCTTTATTTTTGAATAGTGTCACATATAAGTTAATGGAAGAGCACAGTAAACATACATATGATACCCACTTCGATTAAACAGTTATAAACGTTTTGATACCTTGCATGGGGCGCCTGGGTGGCTCAGTCTGTTGAACGTCTGACTCTTGATCTCGGCTCAGGTCACGGTCTCCTGGTTCGTGAGTTCGAGTCCTGTGCCAGGCTCTGTGCTGACAGCTGGGAGCCTGAAGCCTGTTTCGGATTCTGTGTCTCCCTCTTTCTCTAACCCCTCTCCCACTCTCACTATACATCTTCTAGGAAGAAGAACATATCTAGCTACAATGCCATCGTGACAGCTAAGACTATGAGTTTCGTTATATTATCTAACATCTAAGATCTAATCCATATTTGAATTCCCAAGTTGCCCCCAAAATGTCTTTTCAAGTAGTTTTTTTGAACTTGGATCTACTCAAGTTTCATAGCTGGTGTTGGATCTTTCTCTTTTTAGTTCTGTTCTTTAAGAAAATTGACTTTATAAAGACTCTAGGCCACTGGATTATCGATCATGCTTCGTTTTAGACTTGTTTCATTGCTTTCACAAGTTGTTTATCTTGTTTCTCCTTTCCCCTGTATTTTTAAAGCTAGAAATGAGATATAGAGGGTTGATTATAGTGGTTTATGTTCAGCATGTTTTGCAAGATCGTTCCATAGGTAATGTGGACTTCATAATGCATCACATCAGGAACCACAGAATGCCAAGTGGTCCTTTTATTGGGAAAGCTGTTTGATTTGTTAACATTGTTAATGTGATAACTGCTCGGGATCCATTGTTGCAGTACATTTTTCTGATTAGAATTAATAAATGCTCTCTAGGTGTATTTTGTTTTATGGTGCCTGTGACAAATGATCACAAACACAGTACCAAAAAACAACACAAGTTTTTGTTTACAGTTCTGTAGTTAGAAGTCCAATGCAGATCTTACCGGACAAAAATCAGTGTGTGGTTAGGGCAATGGCGGGGGGCGGGGGGGGGGGGCGGAGGGGGCGCGCAAACATTGAGAGATGCAAATTGGTGATCTTCGAGCTGTAATTATTCTTTCCACCATTATTAGCAGCCAGTTTTGTTCTCGAAAGAAGAGTTGCACATTTTCTCCTTTATGTATTTTCTAGCCCTTTTTAATGCCACGATGGGCTCAGGTTTTTAATGTATTACAACTATAAAAATCATCATCATTTGCTTTTGACATACCAACTTTGGCCAGCGAGAGTTCCTTAAATCTGGCTTTTATGTCTTTATTTTCTTTCTTAACCGTGTATAGTCTCACCTTGTACTTTTTCTGAACAAAATCAGGAAAATAGCTATTTCTCTGAGAAGACTCTTCCACATCTCCTTATTCAAAGACGGCAATGAAGATCTGAGGGTTAGATGTGTTCCCTGATACTGGCATGTCTTGTTTCTAGGATACAACAGATAGACAGACAGATACATCCATAGATACATGCCTAGATAAGAATAAAAACACAGTCCTATATAAATTGTGAGTTCATATCACTATTTCCAATACAAATTTAACACTACAGACTTTTACCTAATTAAAACAAGATTCTAACATTTTGCTACATTTTTGGATCCTATTCCTACAATATAGAAAAACAAAGATTGAAAATTACAGGGAAGATTTCTACCCGCAGTGTTCCTTCTGTGTACATTTAAGATTTGTTTGCAGTTCTCTCTATTATCACAACACATTTCACACATGCACAAAACATGTATGCCAAAGTAGTGTTCAAATGTTACGGGAGGGGCGCTTGGGTGGCTCAATCGGTTGAGCATCTGGCTTTGGCTCAGGTCATGATCTCGCGGTCCGTGGGTTCGAGCCCCGCATCGGGCTCTGTGCTGACAGCTCAGAGCCTGGAGCCGGCTTCCGAATCTGTGTCTCCTTCTCTCTCTGCCCCGCCCCTCCTCACATTCTGTCTGTCTGTCTCTCTCTCTCTCTCAAAAATAAATCAACATTAAAAAATTTTTTTTAAAGTTACCGGAAATAATTATTTTCTCTGTGTTTTCTTACCAACCTCATTAAAAGTTAGGTGTCTTTTCCTTCTGTTTTATTCCATGCTCGGATGAATATTTTTCCCTCGGACTCATTGTCATTCTTCGAATATGTAAATACATTAGAAGTCAAACCTGTAGAAAAAATGTTATAACTCCAACTTCTCCCTTATCCCTAATGTCTTCACCCTACTCCCCACAGACTCCCTTGTGAGAACCTTCCTGATTTGTTTCTGACTACCCTTCAAGTGCCTCTCTTTGGAAACATGGGTGCACACCTATGTGTCTTGTTATTTCTTGCATTAAGGGTATGCTTTGTTTTTGCTTTTGTTCGTTCATCTAAAAAATATTTCCTGAAATCACAGAGTCGATGATTTGGTCTTGGCCATACACAGATGATATCATCCCTCTGAGGGGGTTACCATTGCTATTCGCATTTTGTAGATGCTGAGACACATAGGAAAATGCACAATTTGATGAAAGCGCCTCAGTTTGTAGGCGGTTGAAGTGAGATGTGGACCTAACCACTCTGCTTTCTGAACCCACTCTTTCAACCCCACTCTACACGCATCTGGCACATGTATGCATCCTTTTCGTCTTTTATCCTCTTTGGGAGCAATGCCAGCAATGATGCTGCTAAGATATCTGCCTTTCCTTTCTTTTCTTTCTTCCCTTCCTTCTTTCCTTCGTGTGTGTGTGTGTGTGTGTGTGTGTGTGTGTGTGTGTTGTTCTTGAATATAAAAAGTTGAGTCTGAAATGCCTAGTTATTATTAGAAGTTCATGAATGTAGTCCAATTAGTTTATTTTCTTTATTAGCACATATATTCGAGCGATACCCATTGATTTTCAGAGTTAGAAGGGACCTTTGAAATAACCCAGGCCAATATTTCCTTTTCCTAGGATAAGACAGTTGAACACAGAGGTGAAAACGACTGACCCAATGTCAGATAGTTAGTGCTAAACACCTAGAGCTTTGGTCTGTTAAGTGCCAATCTAAAGTTGTTTTTTTTTTTTTTGTTTTTTTTTTTTACTATAATCAAAGTTTTGATTAGTAAAACACGGGCAGGCACAGATAACTCAAGTCCACAATAATGCAGAGCTCAAGCAAAATAGGTACCATTGCATGTTGCTTAAAGGCTTTGGGCAATCCATCTAATAATCCAAAATGTTGTCGCCGTTTTCTTCCTCTTATTTCAGCGGGAAACATTTGACTACTTTCCAAAGAGTGCAGAAATGTCCTCTGACAGAATATCCACTCGTCTCACGTGAAGAACTTAAGTACATCAGGTTGTCAGAAAGCACAGTACCAACCCGAAGGCTTAGCAGCTACGTTTAAAAAAAGAAAAAAGAGCTAGGCTAGGATACGCTCCCAAGAGCATGGCTCTGCCACAATTTGGAAAGAAACACATCTTTGCACTGCTGTAGAATGTACACATTATGTTGCCTGTAGGTGCATTAGTCGGTCTCCCTTCTAAGTATTTAAGGGGAAGTTTCCAACCACTCAGCCTCACTCACCAGTGTCCCAGGAGCAAGTGTTTACAGTGCAGTCCCACATGTGGCTCATTGACATGGTGTCTTACATTTCCAGAATGGTAAGAAAGCAGTTACTGGGAGAAGAGAATCAAGAATTTGACAGCTGTTGCGAGATTGTGCTTTACTCGTAACACTGTGAGACAAAAATGAATATCAGGTCAAGCATTATTATGGAATGAAACCCCCTTGGCTCCGAGACGAAAATGAATATCAGGTCAAGCATTATTGTGGAATGAAACCCCCTTGGCTCCGTTCTGGCGTATTCACCCAGCAGGTGATTTTCCTTCGGAAGGCTTTTCTGCCCTGGTGGAAAGTCTGGTTTTGGTGGGGCTTTCTTTCTCTGTGTTTTTCTCCCAACCAATTGTCTCCCTTTTTCTCTCAATTTTCCATCTTAAAAAAGCCCCCCAAAACAATGAGGTGGGTTCAGTTCACGTTGGCCGCCCCTTGAAGGCACTACTGATTTATTTTCATGGTTGTATCTGTGATGCACTTTTCAAATGTTTAAAACAATGTGGCAAGGTCCTGAGAGTGGGATCAAGTGGATATTACAAAAGGTCTTTGATTGGAAAGATATCTTGATGAGCCACAGTCTGATCTCAAAGATGGTAATATTGAGTTTGCTCTCCGCCTCTGTTCCTTCTTTCCCTAAATTCTGGTCATTCCCTTGGCTTTTACCAGCCAAAGTGAGTTTCTAATGGCTGGCTGGTGGTTAGAGGCCTCTGAGGCTCCAGCTGGCTCTTTTCTGATATCCACGCAGATGGAGTGTTGGATGCTTTTATCAGAATATGACTATAACTTAACCTGAGAAGCAGCTCTTCAAGTCCTTGATGAAATTGTCCAAAAACTAGAAGCCAAGTGAAGAAGAGACTAGCGTCAATTCCTTGGTTGATGAACTGATTCATTGATGTTTGCTGATTAGTTTCACTGTAGAGAATAAAATAAAAACATCCATGTCGTCTGGGTTCGGTAAACCACAAGGTCAAGTTCTGATGAGGTGAGGAGTCAAAAAGGAGGTGAAACCGAACGGGAGCCATGACCAGTCCCTTCGTAGAACATAATAACAGAAACAAACAAAGCATGAGTGACTTTGTATGATATAAAGATGATCGCCATCCAAAAAAAAAAAAAAAAGACTATTGCCATCGTAGACCCTAATGAACAAGAATCATAACCAATCACTCATAGAACATAATACCCGCAAATAAATTCTGTATGATAGCAAATGTTACTACAATCATGCACCTATGGAATTCTAAGGGGCCTGGTGAGCTTCTAAGATGAATAAAGTTAGTCCAGAGAGGAGACACAGCATTCTTAGGATTCTAAAGAGAATTTTGGAAATGTCTGCCAAATTTAGAACATTGAAACACTGAGATAAAAACCAAGTCAATTAAATTATGGTTTGTATTTCTGACTAAAAATCAATTCACCCCTTCTTTAATGCACATTTCCTGAGGATCCTCACATATATATTTATATACAGTAGATGCATGTATTTTTTTGTGAGAAGAAAAGCAGTAACACAAGATAATTCGACTCTCCTACTTTATCCACGAATATATGGTTGAACAAATGTGTATATGGTTTATACCTTGTGCCAAGCCCTGTCCTATGTGTGTTCTAGAAATGGATTCCTAACCCTCACAATGACTTGATATGTTATACACTATTATTATCCCTACTTTAGACATGAGAAAAACTGAGTCACAGGGAGGTTATAACCCACCCAAGTCCACAGAGCTGGTAATACTTTTTTTTTTTTTCTCAGAGAATTTTGTCAAAACCTAATATGGAGAAAAGTGCCTCAGTCTTTACCTGTATGTCTCAACACAATTTCTTCCTCTAAGCCTGGGGAAGAAGGTAGCACGTCCTACCAAGCTACCTTTGTCCTGCTGGATGGATAGTTTCTAAATGCTTACGTTGAATGCGTAGCCTTGATTCCTCGTTGTAGATATTCTTGGGAGTTTTTAGGGTTTCCAATAAACAAGCAAGCAAATAAAGCAACAGAATATCTGAAAAACTTGGTTGTGGCAGGAGGAGAAAAGCAAAACATCGGAGTTAATTGTAAGCAATTATCTCAGGGAGAACAAGTTGAAAGAATGGCTCATTCCCCTCTTTCTGCGTCATAAGTTTTATGGAATCACTGGGCGCAATAACCCACTGGCTTTTTATTCTGGAGACCTCAACTCTCTATCATCAAGTTAACCGAACCATGGAGAGTGCTGAACTCTGGTCTCAGATTTACACATACCCACACACCTTCTGACGTAGTATTGAGTCAACTCAGCTATTTGCGCCCCCCAAAACTTCAGGCCATTCAGTATTGAATAATTATTGAAGAACCAGAATTTTCATTCCATATTAATGATAATGATTAGTATGGCAGTCAAAATGGCAACGATATCGCCACCTGAGTGTATACTAGGTTCCAGGCACTGTGATTTCCGGTTCCACAGCTTACCTCCTTGAGTTACAACCATCATTGTGCACCAAGTATTTTGAATGCATTTAACTAACGAGGAAATCAAAGCCCGAAGTGTTAAATGAACTTCCTCAAGTGACACAGCTCCTAAGCAGGGGGGCTGTGTTCAGTTCTCTCCGTCATCAGACTGGGATGGGCTATGTCAAGGTCTTTAGACATTGGTTTGGCTTGATATCATGTGTATCTCAAAGAGGGTATAGGCATGTTATCTAAGGACCTCACTTTATTTATGCTCTGTTGGATAGTCTCTGATTTCCACCTTCATCTCTAAACATTATTACGCACTAGAATCTACAAATCCAAAGGAAGGAAACCGCCTTTTCGTGCTTACCCGCTTTCTGCCTCGTTGTGTATATTCACCTCATTTCAGTCAGGACCCAGGTTTTAAACGCTGTAGTAGAACCAGTTGGATTTTGAGTCACGAGTGAAACTGTCATGAAATAAATCGTGGGCTTCACTCCCTGTTTTGCTCAAGCCATTTGTTGTTAGAAACCAGTAACAGGATAATGCAAAGGAAGGATGTCGTTATCATAGAATAACTACTCCCCTGGTGATTAAAGACACTGGCGATCTGTCAGTCCTTCTGCTCTCCCAGGGGGATGAGTATATGTCCCTGAAGGTGTTGGAAACAAACCGAGAGAAATCACACATCCCTTTCCAAAGTGGAACCACATGCTCATAGAAGAGGTTAATCTACATGGCTTTTTAGTTAATCACCTTGCATTTGCCTGCTTGCATGGCTGCTAGCAATTTGGGGGGAAGAGGCCAAGCTGTGAAGATACACCACCCCCCTCCGAGGTAGAAAGATCCGCAAAGCACAGACTATCGGACTTCCACTGCGAGCTCTTAAAAAGATCAAAATGTGTCCTTTATTTCATGCACTTGGAGCTGATTTCAGAGCAGCCGAAAAACAACACAGAAGGTATACTTGGAAAGGCTCGTTGCCAACTGAAATTAACAAAACACTCATTGATATCGTGTTGTTCCCCGACACCAGCATCAGGAACATTTACCAAGCATGAATCTTACCTGGCACTGGGGTGGTTTTACCACATACAAAGGAACTATTATCTTCTGAGAGTTTTTTTTTTTCCTTTTTTTTCTTTTCTTTTTGTTTGTTTGTTTGTTTGTTTTCTACTTTCCTTCCAAGACTCAACACAGCAATGCCAAATCTTTTAGAGTGTGGATAACAATATATTACTTATGTTTGCAGATGAGCTGGTCCCATCTCCCAAACTGAAGTGCAACACAGACGCTGATGTGCAACAGTTACTTTCTCAGAAACCCTTCTTTGGAAAAATCTGTGTACGTTGACCGCATCCAGGGACCTGAATCCATACCGACTCAGCATTTTACGCGATGGCTCATATAGAAGTTTCAGAAGCCAGTACTTACTCCAGAAGCTAGGGAGAAAAGTCACCTTCCAAGAGTACCGTTGAGGGGCACCTGGGTGGCTCAGTCAGTTAAGCATCCCATTTCGGCTCGGGTCGTGATCTCACAGCTCGTGAGTTCGAGCCCCGCGTCGGGCTGACAGCTCAGAGCCTGAAGCCTCCTTCAGGTTCTGTGTCTCCCTCTCTCTGTGCCTCTCTCTCTCTCAAAAATAAACATTAAAAAATTAAAAAAAAAAGTAGAGTTGAAATTGTGCATCATTGAAGAGACTACATACAGACTTGACACCAACCTGTGATCTCCATGGATAACATTACACATTGATTTGGCAGGAGGCACCCAAAAATTACAAGTCAGAGGGCCAAGAATGTCCAGTCAAAACCAATAACAGAGCCCTCTGAAACTTTCACCGGCGCGGAGACTAAGAAGTTACCCGCTTTGCCAAACCTATCTTGCCTTCGTTGTAACAAGGGAGCATTGATTAATCACCAGAAGCATCTGTAAGCAGGTCAACTTTAGGTACATTTGGTGCGATCCATCTTACATCACAGAAATAATGTCTGTAAGTTCACAAGTCACTTTCTAATAATGAGGGAGGCAGATTCCTGGCCCTAATGCTCAGGCATCAATGCCATGTACATTGTCACAGCCAAGTGCATGGAATGTTGGGCTCTTGATTCCGTATTTAACAGCAAGCTACAGAGGTCATTGTCAATTTTGGAAATAATTAAACAGGGAGGATTGTTTGCAAGCTACTCTTGGCAGACAAAGAGCAAGCTGCAGTGATCTTTGTTGGGGAGGTGGAACAGATACGTGGGTGAGGGGGGTGACAAAGCTGGGTCAGAGCGAATGCTGGTTTTGCAGAATTTTGGCAAGGGATTACAAGGCACAGAGTTAAGAGTATGTAACTCTACGTGGCAAGGCAGAGTTTGAGAGAAAACCCTGGGATAGATGGAGGCTTCTTAATTACGCCTGCCTACTCATGCTTTTCAGCCTTAACCCTTTGGTTTCCGTATCTAAATCACTAAGAAGATTCTGCCTCCAGAGACACAACTCTTCATAAAGAGAGCATTAACAATCATCCTCTTCCGGGATAACCTTGTCCCCTGATGCCCTGCCTCCCTGCTCTGAACTTAAGCTGAAATGCGTTGGGACCTGTGGCATGATGGTGCGGACCTTGCGCGTTACCTCTGGCTCAGGCTTTGGAAAGACGCCACCTCACCACTTACCTGGGCCACAGCATTTTTATCAGGACAGAGACCCTTGTCACTGATGCTTACAATCCGCAAAAAAGACTGAGTGTCAGTATCTTCCTCCGGTACAACATCCAAAGAAAGATGACTTTCATGTGGGACCAAACCCTAAGAATATCCAGACCTGTTCAGAGCCATCACTAATTGTTCCTATTTTTCATCTGGAGAGCTTGGCAGGTTCATGACACTATAGCAAAAGTCTTCCCACTAGGACCTTGCCAATTTCAGCTTTAATTCCATCAGCAAACAACTTTGACTGTGTTGGGAAAATTCCATTAATCATTCATGTTCGGTGAAGAATGATACACAAAGGAGCTGACAGCATCAGGCAGCAAGTTTCCATTTGTTTGGTAATTAAGAACTCCAGGCCATCTAATGGTGCCGAGATGCAAATTCAGTGCCCGGTTGGAGCCACCCGAATGAGCTGAAAGGAATTCACTTGCACTCACACCCCTCATGTCCGATGATTTGATGGATCTTTCCCTCTCCTGTTAGGTGAACAGCAAGCGTATTGCTTGACGCCGAAATGATGCATTTTGAAAAGTGCTTCTTTCAAGAAGGCACCAACTCTTTAGGACACATCCTGTTTAAACCTGTTTCTGAAATATGTTTTAATTATACAAATACATAAATGCCCATTTACCCTGAGTCAAGGTGTTAGACCGTCCAACAGAGTGACTTGCACTTTGATTTAAAATCTGAATGGGATTATGGGAATTTCTTTTCCTGTACAGGAACCCTATCGTTGAGCAGAACAGAGATCCAGAAAAATTTGGCACTGAGAATCTTCTATGAAATAAGGTCTTTTTTTTTTTTTTTTGATCCGAGTTGTGCATTAATACATCCATTTTGAAATACCAGAGATAATTTGATCATTAAAATTTACCAGGAATTCAGCCAGGGCATTAGAAGAGACTGTGAAATTGATCTTCTAGACCAGAGATTGCTAGTGCGTCTCACCTGGTTTCTCACATCGTCAGAGAAGCATAACCACAAGGTCTCACTTGCAAATCCAGATGGCAACCCAGGGGCCCAGGAATCCTGTCATTCTTCGCCTCTCTTCTCTTTCCTCTTCCTATCATCAAAATGTCCACATGAAATGTCTGACTGTATTTCATCAGAAGCTGAAGGGAGAGAATCCAGGCAGGTGCAACTCACATGTTTATGGCAACAAAAAGAAACATTCTTGCCAAGCCTTTCTGTGTTCTTCCTATCAGTTACTTGGTCTGCCTTTGAGACACTTTTAGCTTACACCTGCTGAGAAAACAAGAAGGATCTCAGGACTGCTTTTAATGCATTTGTTTCAACCTTAAGCTTCTCTCTCTATATAGGGATTTCCAATTGTCTCCTGGTTTTTCTTTATGTAAAATGTGTCCATCTACAGGGGAAGATGCAGGGTAACATAGAGACTTAAAAATCGGGGCTTGGTAGTGGGCACTATTTTTCAAAAGTGCAGAACTATAAGGACATTCTAGTTCCTTAATATTCATGCCTTTCTCACAGCCGTGTAATAATCTGCCCTTCATTTAATATTGTCCTCAGATACTTCTTTCCAGCTCTTGGCTGATGTTATGAACTTTGACAATAAGAAAACATCCTTAAAGATCATATTAGCAACAACTTTTGCTCATTGGGCTCATCCCTGGTCACAGCCATTTGTTATGTGATATCAATCAATTATGCCTAAAATAAATTTAATACAAAACATAACAGGAGACAGGGCACCTGGTGGCTCGTCATGATCTCACAGTTCATGAGTTCGAGCCCCGCGTCCGGCTCTGTGCTGACAGCTCAGAGCCTGGAACCTGCTTCAGATTCTGTGTCTCCCTCTCTCTTTGCCCCTCCCCCCCACCACTTGTACTCTCTCTCTCTCTCAAAAATAAATAAAAATGTTTAAAAAATGTTTTAAATAAAAAAAAAACATAACAGGAGAAAATAACATTGCCTTATGCTCTCATCTCCCTCGCAAGACAAAAGGTGTTTATAGGAAGGCATGCTATTTCACTCTCCAGTTTAAATATTTTAAAGCATTTTTCTGTTTTCTTAAATACACCGGCTACATTGACTATGCATGTCTAAATTTCCATTTTGCCTTTAGAGAAACAAAAAAAAAAGGTCACACAAATAACAAATTGTTGCATTTATGTGTCTCCGATATCACATTTGTGGTTTCTTTTTAGAATAAAATAAAGCAGTTCTGTGATGTTTTAGCTCCGGGGGAAGTTTTCACGTGTTCAACTCCCACAAATTGATGATTTGTGTATGTACATTTTGGGAGCCTTATGAGATGATTAGAAATAGTAATGCTATTAAGTTGGAACGTTGTGACTCAATTTTTCCTCTGACTTTCTAGAGATCTCGGGAAGTGAGTGAAGGATGGGGGCTGGGAGGAGAACAAAGAAGGAGGAAGAAGACAGGCCTCCATTCACACGCACCCTCACAGCACCTTCACTGCCCCAAACAGAAAGCTTTGTCTTTCATTCCCCTCAGCCTCCTGTACCGGGACCTCGAAAATGTCAGACTCTCACTTTTCAATCTGAGATCATAATTTCCCATCCTTTCAGTTCTTTCTCACTCTATACTCCAAACCATTTTTCATCTTTACCGAGACTTCGAATACCTGATTCCCGGGCTCGCTCTGTCCGTCAGAAACTTGCTGAATCTCTTCTTTTTGCGCCCAACCCAGGATTCGATGGATAATCTCCCCCAGAGTATCACCGAACCAACATTACCCACCGTTGCCCATTCTCCACCTTCTCATTCACTTGGGGCTCCTTTCCTGAGGGTGGGATGGGTGCAGTTACACAAGACTACAGGCTCAGAAAGTGGCCCCTTGCTTGGGTTTATTGCTCTCCAGTCGCCATCTTGAAATTCTAATATTCTACCTCTGCACGTGTGTTTTGCAGGCCAAGTCCAACGGGACGACGAAGCATTGGTCAGGCGCCTGGAGGCTCTGCTCCTGTGTGCACCTACCTGCAGCTATCTCCTCCCCTCCCTGGTATATAGGCTCCCACCTGCCTGTTCGCCACCTGTTCAACGCCCCCCCCCTCAGTGGGTCCTGGATGGGGGATGGCACATGTTCACTGCACCCCAGGTCCTGGTGTGGGACCCCAAGGGCCTGTGTCGGTTTTCACCCCACGGGAGTCCTGGGAGCCAGAAGGACCACCATGATATGAAACAGTCAGGGAAAAATACTACAACAAGAAATGAGAGAGACTGTGGAAGAAAGGAAAATGTTTTTCCTGATTGTGAACATGAGGTCGCATACTTTCATTCTGCACCATGTCCTGCAAATTAGGGAGCCAGCCCTGGTCCCAGGCTCCCAGCAGAAGGCCAGTATTGGTTTAACTTACAGCCTTTCCACCAAGGCTTCTTGCCTGCTGAGGTCTACAGGCGACTCATCACACACTGGAGTTTCCAACTTCAGCTACTCCTCAACCTCATTTGTTAGCTCTTTCTTGTTGCTACGAGCAAATG
Organism: Panthera leo; assembly: GCF_018350215.1. NCBI lineage: Eukaryota > Metazoa > Chordata > Mammalia > Carnivora > Felidae > Panthera > Panthera leo. The sequence goes on along the minus strand of NC_056684.1, from coordinate 13,563,127 downwards.
TTTAGAAATGATACCACCCTCGGGGCGCCTGGGTGGCTTAGTTGGTTGAAAGTCTGACTTTGGCTCAGGTCATGATCTTATGGTTCATGAGTTTGAGCCCTTCATCGCTGGGCTGGCTGCTGTCAGCACAGAGCCTGCTTTGGAACCTTCTGTCCCTCCCCCTCTCTCTGCCTCCCCCACCTTTCTCAAAAATAAATAAACATTAAAAAATGATACCACCCTCTTCGTGAGCCCAACTCCTCACCGTTTGTCTCTTTTTCAGCCTCCTATTCAAAGTCATGAAGAATATTGAGACCGTGAACGTTGGATTATTGCAGTTACCAGACATTTCCCAAGATGTAGTCCTTTCTACTTCTAGGCTTCCCTTTTAGCTAAAACAGGTTCCTCTAGATTTCCCACTCTCTCTCCTTGCCTTCCACATCTGTATGTTTGTACCACCCATTCCCCCAACCAACCACTCCCCTCAGGTAGAGCTCCCCCTGAGCTCCCCTGGAAAATCCAGGGGTCACTTTTCAATTTTTATCTTTCCCATCCTCTTTATTTCTCTTCGGTACCATTATCATTATCGGCTGAACTGTGCTCCCTGCCACCAATAGGTGAAAGTCCTCCTTCCCAGAACCTGTGAATGTGACCTCGATTAGAAATAAGATCTTTGCAGTTGTAATCAAGTTAAGATGAGGTCATACTGGATTTGGATGGGCCCTGATCCCGTGACTGGTGTTCTTGTTTTTTTTTTTTTTTTTTCTTTTAATGTTTTAAATGTTTATTTATTTATTTATTTATTTATTTATTTATTTATTTAAATATGAAATTGATTGTCAAATTGGTTTCCATACAACACCCACTGCTCATCCCTACAGGTGCCCTCCTCTATGCCCATCACCCACCCTCCCCTGCCTCCCCCCCCCCCCCCCCCGCCATCAACCCTCAGTTTGTTCTCAGTTTTTAAGAGTCTCTTATGCTTTGGCTCCCTCCCTCTCTAACTTTTTTTTTTTTCCCTTCCCCTTCTCCATGGTCTTCTGTTAAGTTTCTCAGGATCCACATAAGAGTGAAAACATATGGTATCTGTCTTTCTCTGTATGACTTATTTCACTTAGCATCACACTCTCCATTTCCATCCACGTTGCTACAAATGGCCAGATTTCATTCTTTCTCATTGCCGCGTAGTATTCCATTGTGAATATAAACCACAATTTCTTCATCCATTCATCAGTTGACGGACATTTAGGCTCTTTCCATAAGCTGGCTATTGTTGAAAATGCTGCTATAAACACTGGGGTACAAGTGCCCCTATGCATCAGCGCTCCTGTATCCCTTGGGTAAATTCCTAGCAGTGCTATTGCTGGGTCATAGGGTAGGTCTATTTTTAACTTGCACTGTTGGTGGGAATGCAACCTGGTGCAGCCACTCTGGAAAACAGTGTGGAGGTTCCTCAAAAAATTAAAAACAGATCTCCCGTGACTGGTGTTCTTACTAGAAGAGGGGGATTCAGACGCACAGGGAGAAGACCGTATGAAGGTAAAGGCAGAGAACAGAGCAATGTGTCTACGAGGCAGGGAATGTCAAGGGTTATAACGACCACCAGAAGCTAAGAAGAAGGAAGGAAAGATTCAGAGTCCTCTTCACAGAGAGCATGGCCACGTTTACACCTCGAGTTCAGAGTTCCAGCTTCCAGAGCTATAAAAGAATTCATTTTTGTGGTTTTAAGCCGCCCGGTTTGTGGTACTTCATTACCGCAGGCTTAGGAAACTAATATAGCACTCACTTTTCCCTACCAGCTTTCACTTCTTTGGCTTCTGTGTTCCTCTTTATTCTCTATGTGCCTCTCTGATGGTTCTTCTCATTCTCCGTCCTTGCTTGCCCTGTGAAGGAGCGTTTCCCCATGGTTCTCACTTGTCCCACTGCTGCTCTCTCTCTCTCTCTCTCTCAAATCTCTTTCAAGCCCATTCATGCCCACTTCAAACTTTTTTTTGCCCACTTTAGTCTTAAATATCTGCCAAGACTCAAGGTGTGTTCTCAAATTCTCCGGTGTTTCTCATATCCTCAGACTTGGCCAAGAACCTCTCCTCTGAGCTTTATGGCATCCTACGTGGTTAGCCTCCATCACTTACCATTTTAAAATGGCGCATAGCCTGATTATGTGCCTCTCCTCCTGAATACATGGTATGGCGGTAGAAATCTAAGACCACCCCCAGTACTCCTGCCCCATCAGTACACCCCTTGTATTATTGCCTCTCCCTAAGCGTGGTGAAACTATTAAATATGATGGGACATCACTCCTGTGATTATGTTATCTTGCATAATAGGAGGCATCTAGTGAATATAATCAAGGTCACTATTGAGTTTGATGTGAATTAAGCAATAGGAAGACCATCTGCTGAGCCTGACCTAATCATCTGAACCCTTAAAAGGGGCCTTTCTGGAAGTGGCAGAGATTTGACAGGAGTAATGGAGATTCTCCTCTATTCCTGGCTTTGAAGATGAAGACGTTCTCATGGCAAGAACTTGAGGGTGGCTTCAATAAACTGGGAGCTGTCCCTGTCAACAGCCAGCAAAATATAGGACCTCAGTCCCACAGCTACCGGAGATGAGTTCTGGAAGCAGCCAGTGAGCTGGAAAGAGGTCCCCAGCCCTGGATGTGAAGGGCAGCTCCAGCTGGTACCGTGATGGTGACTTCATGACGCCCTGAGCAAAGGACCCTGTTGACTTGCACCTGAATTTATGACCTGTAGCAATGTAAGCTGATACCTTTATGGTAATTTTGAAACAACAATAGAAAACTAACACACCCGAGAAGCTCTTCGATAGGTCAGGATCTAGGTTTTTCTCATATTTGTCCCGGGTTTTCTTCACCATCCCCCAGACCTCTTTAAGTATTTAATGATGAGTCCTTTGTCCATTCTTTCACTCCCTTATTTATTCAAGGAAGGTAAGACTGATTCTTCACTTTGTAAAAAATGTTTGTTTATTTATTTATTTTGAGAGAGAGAGAGAGAGAGCGTGTGGGAGGGATGGGCAGCGAGAGAGGGAGAGAATCCCAAGCGGGCTGCACGCTGTCAGCGCAGAGCCCGATGCGGGGCTCGATCCCATGAACCGTGAGATCATGTCCTGAGCCAAAATCAAGAGTCAGGCACTTAACTGATGGAGCCACCCAGGCACCTCTGATTCTTCATTTTTTAAGGCCACTACAAATAGCATTATTATTGTTATTAATATTATTATATTGTTTTTATAAAGTTTACCTCCAGAGGCCAACTGGAAGCCAACTGGGGTTCCCTCAAACCCCACTCTCCAAACATGTCCCTGCACACGAATAAGGTTCTTTTTCCACATCCCACAACACCTTTCAAGATGAAGCTTCTGCTCTCTTCTCAGAAAAACTGACTGTGGCTTCCAGAAGCCTATATCTCAGGAAATTGTTATTCATAAAGTGCTTTGAAATTTTCAGCACAACAGGATACAAAGAGTAAAGTGTCTGCTGATGTACATGTATTGAAAACATATGGCTAAGCTATAAACCTAAATATCTCAGACCCACAAATAATGCACAAGGCAGCATTTAATTTCCTGGTGGAAAGGCTTTTCATTATTTTCTTCCTCAAACCCCCAGTTCTGTCAAGGTAAAGAATAAACACAATTTTCTTAGACAAGCAAAATATAGAAAGCCAAAGCCATTATTCTAGACCATTTGGAATCACAATGTAGATAAATGTATAAACTTCTAGGACCTTGGGAATAATGATGACCTGTGGTTAACAATCGATGTTCCTGACTATTAGAAAAATAACTTGGTATAGCAAAAGGACCAAGCTCATGGTGGATTTGTGTAGTAAATCTTGTCAAAAAAAGTTTTGCTAGGATATTTTTTTTTTAGATTTTAGTAAAATCCGCCTACCATAAAAATTCCAATTTTAACCATTTTTAAGCATACACTTTAAGAAGTGATATGTTTACACTGTCGTGCCATCAACGACCAGAACTTTCTCATCTTGCAAAACTGAAACTCTATACCTATTGACAACCCTTCATTCCCCTTCCTCTCAGCTGCTGGCAACCACCTTTCTACTTTCTATTTCTTGAATTCAACTCTTCTCGATACCTTATATAAGCAGACCGTACAGTACTTCCTTTCTTTCTTTCTTTGTTTTCTTTATCCATTTGTTCATTGGTGGGCCCTTGGGTTGCTTTCACCTCTTGACTATCGTCAATAACACTGCTACGAACATGGATGTGTGAATACCTCTTGGGGATGCTACGTTCGATTCTTTGGGATAGACACACAAAAGTGGGATTCCTGGGTCATATGGTAATTCTATTTGAAATGTTTTGAGGAACTGCCATGTTGTTTTGCATAGTGGCTGCACCATTATATACTCTTACTGCATATACAGCTTTGGCTGACGTAACAAACACCATCGCTTAGGTGGTTTAAACAATAGAAATGGATTTTCTTATAGTTCTAAAGTCCAAGATAAATATGCTAGCGCGTTTGGTTGCTGCCGAGAGATCTCTTTCTGGCTTGTAGATGATGGTTGTCTTCTGTTTCTTCACATGGTGGGAAGGGAGGGAGGGAGAGAGCGAGAGCGAGAGCGAGAGAGAGAGAGAGAGAGAGATCCTCCTCTTATAAAATTATCAATTCTATTGGATTTGGGCCTACCCCTGAGACCTCATTTAACATAATTACCTCCTAAAAGCCCTACCTTCAAAGATAGTCATCCTACAAATTGGAGGGAAGCACAATTTAGTGCACAGCACCTACCAGTTTTTAATTCTGCTTCTCATTGACTTGACACACATTTTGTAACAATTCCACGTTACACAGAGGGCTGAGTGGTAGACAGGCAAAGATTTGAAAAGGTACCATTGGTATACCAGGTACTCAGGTCATATAATAGATATTTGGTACCAATGACACACTTCAGGCAACTGCATAAAATAAAATGTCTAATGATCTACTTAGTAAGAACAACTAATTAAAAAAAAATACTACTCTCACATATAACAAAGGAGAAAAGAAGAATCATCTTAACTATGGAAAGGATTTGGGTTTGAAAAGTATGGCTGCCTCAGCTATCATTTATTTGCTTATAATTTTGTTTTCCTCTCTCTTCATTTTGACTAAATTAGAAAACATGTCACGGTGCTAGGTTGTCAACAACGGCAGCAAATACTTGGTAGCTTCTATCACATAATCCTTGATATTTTTTTGTTTACATTTATTTATTTATTCTGAGACAGAGACAGAGTGGGGGATGGGCAGAGAGTGGGAAAGAGAGAGAATCCCAAGCAAGCCCCTTCATTATCAGTGCAGAGCCTGATGGGGAGCTCAAACCCATGAACTGTGAGATCATGACTTGAACCAAAATCAAGAGTCAGATGCTTAACCGACTGAGCCACCCAGGCTCCCCCAGATAATTCTGGATACTTACATCTAATATTTGCTTCAAATTATGAAGACATTTCTCACTAACCATTCCTTTCAGCACGCTATCAGATGCCATGTCAAATCTTGACAGACATTCAAAATCCGGAATAGGAGATAGCCACACAGGTTGCACTCAGCTCTGGAAAATACACCTTCATATGTGTTGTAGAATTTGAAGATTTTTTTTAATGTTTATTTATTTTTGAGAGAGAGAGAGTGGGGGGAGGGAGGGCAGAGAGAGAGGAAGACAGAGGATCTGAAGCAGGCTCGGAGTCAACATGGGGCTCGAACTCATGAACCGTGAGATCACGACGTGAGTCAAAGTCGAATACTTAACTGACTGAGCCACCCAGTTGTCCCTGACGATATTTCAATTTCCCTTGTATCTTCAGTTCCTTTTCCTCAAAAGTGAAGGGTATCAAGTTCCCTGGAGAAATTCGTACACGTTATTTTTATTTGCAAAATTAATGGTCATGGTTACCACATTTTGTAACTATGGATGTTGATGGATGCTAACTAGACTTATCACGGTGATCACTTTGCAATGTATACAATTATTGAATCATTATGTTGTACCCCTGCAACTAATATGCTATGCATCAATCATACCTCCACAAAAAGATTAATACTTGCTTTATACTCATTATATGTGGCCATGACAATGATTGGGATCTGTTAAGTTAAATAAGATATATATATATATATATATATATATATATATATATATATATATATATTTAGGATTAATAATCATGTTATTAGTATCTACTATTTAGGTTCAGGGACTCAAAACAATGAATAACTAAAATGTTTCTCTTGAACATATCACTTGATATCACGGAAAGAGGCTTTTCTGGCTTTATCAATGTCATAAAAAGTACTTTTTACATAATCTTTCAATTTCTCAATTAATAAAACCACGAGTTCGAGCCCCGGATGGGCTCTGTGCTGATGGCTCAGGGCCTGGAGCCTGCTTTGGATCCTGTGTCTCCCTCTCTGACCCTCTCTCTCTCTCTCTCTCTCTCTCTCAAAAATAAACATTAAAATAATTTTTTTAAATAAAAATAAAAGAAAGTAATGACAATCAAATAATAATAGTAATAATGAGGATAATTCCTGGTTGTTGTTTTTTTTTTTTTGTGAAATGACCAGGCCTAATGACACTTTACATTATACTCTCATCTACTTAAAATATGAAACAAAAGTGCTATATAAATCAAACTCTACTGAAGAAGAGCCACTTGCCATCTCTGGCTGCCATTCACATGTAACATCAGCAATTTTATTTGGAGCCATTGTTTCCGCCAGCTTTTATAGGATGTATATTGTATTTGTGCTTAGATCCGAAGCATTTTATCATTACTAAGGTTATCATATGTGGCAAATGCAAAAGCGCCAAGAATAAGAAAAACCATACTATTATGATGGAAGCAAAAATAGAACTTTCTAATTTTTTTTTTTTTTTTTTTTTTTTTTACTTAACCTTTTTTTGGTTTGAGATAACTGTGGATTCACACGCTGTTGGAAGAAATAATACAGGGAGATTCCTTGGACCCTTTACTCGGTCTCCCTGAACGGTAACATATTGCAAAACTATAGCGAAGTATCACAGCCAGGATATTAACATCGAGGCAGTCAAGGCATAGACTCTTCCATTGCCATCACTGCCTTCACTGCAGGATCTTGGTTGCCTCTTCCTCACTTCTTCCTTAACCCCCGGCGACCACTGATCTTCTCTCCTTTTCTATAAGTGTGTCCTTTCAAGAATGTTTTACGAATAGAATTATACACTATGTACTCTTTTGAGACTGGAATTTTGTTTTACTTGGTGGAATTGTCTGGAGAATCATCCAGGTTTTTTACGGCATCAATAATTTGCCTTCTTAATGTATTGATTGTCATATTCCATCGTATGGATATACCACAGTTAGTTTAACCGTTCAGTCACTGAAAACCAATCCGGGTTGTTTCCACCTCGGGGCTATTGCAAATTAAGCTGCCACAAGCATTTCTATACAGGTCTACGTGGGCACATTCGTCTACATATGTCTGGCATAAATACTTAGGATTGCAGTTGTTGGGTTGTATGTTAATTGCACGTTTGATATATTTTTAGAAAACTATCAAACTGTAGTTGTAGAATTCTACATTATCACCAGCAGTGTAGAAGTAATCCGATTTCTCTGCCTCATTGCCAGTATTTAATGTTGCTCTTTTTTTCTTTTAAGTTTAGTCATTCTGATATACATGTAGTGTATTCCATTGTAATTTAGAGTTGAACTTCCCTAAAGACTAATGTTCAAATTTTTTCGTGTGCTTTTTTGTTTTCTACATAACCTCTTCAGTGGTTATATAGAAGTGTCTCTTCACGTTTTTTTTTCCAGTTTCTAGATGATGATGATGATGATTGCTATGATTAATCTTTTGAGTTTTGATAGAGCTTTATATATTCTAGATCCAAGGCATGCGTTGGTTGGCAAATGTTTTCTCCTAGTCTGAAACTCATCTTTTCATTCTCTTAACAAGGTGTTTTGCAGAGCAAAAGGTTTTAGTTTTGATGAGGCCCAATTTATCGTTTGTTTTCTTTTAGGGATTACATTTTTGATGTCAAGTCGAAGAAGGCTCTGGAGACCTAGATTCTGAATATTTTCTCTTGTTTTTTTTTTCCCTAGTATTGTATATGCTTACATTTTACTTTTAGATCCTTGATCCATTTTGAGTTAATTTTTGCACAAGATGTGAGCCTTAGATAGAAGTTCATTTTTGTTTTTGTTTTTGCCTCTGGGTCTAATCGCCCCGGCATCATTTGTTGAAAGGGTTATCTTCCTTCCACTGAATTGCTTTTGCACCTTTCAAAAGTTAATTAGGCATATTTGGGTGTCTAATTTCAGATCGTCCAAGCTGTGCCATTGATCTATATGCTTTCCATAAGTACTAGACTGTCTGAATTTCTGAAGCCAAATAATATGTCTCGAAATTGTGTAGACTGATTCTTCCCACCTTCTTCTTCCTTTTTTGGAATTGTTTTGGCCATTCTAGTTCCCTTTATTTCCATGTAAAATTTTAAATAACCTTGCCTTTCTAAAAAATCCTTGCTGGAATTGTGTTTTAATGGCTTATATCAATTTGTATATCAGTTTGGGGAGAATTACAACCTTGACTACGTTGAGTTTTCTAATCAATAATCATACAATGTCTGCATCGATTTAGATCTTCACTTTTTCCCCCCCAGAATTGGTAGTTTTCAGCCTAGAAGTCTTATCCATGTTTTGTTAGATTTTTACTTATTTGTTAAGATGTTATAAATGGTATAATGCTTTTAATTTTAGTGTCTATGTGTTTATTGTTAGTATATAAAGATTCTAGTGTATATATATATATATGTGTGTGTGTGTGTGAGTATATATATATATATATATATATATATATATATATATATATATATCTGGCATATAAAAATGAATTTTTGTATTTTCATATGTGTCCTACAGCCCCAGTGAGCAAACTTAATAGTTACAGGAGGGTGGTTTTTTTTTTTAAGTTTTGGTAGATATCCTGGACTTTTCTATGTGAGCAATCATGCAGTCTGCAAACAGGAACCGTTTTACATTTCCCATTCCAATTTGTATGCCTTTTATATCTTTTTCTTACCTTCTAGAACCAGCAAGAACTTCCAGCACTATGGTATGTAAATGTAATTAGAGTGAACATCCTTGTCTTTCTCCTGATCTTGGAGAGAAAGCATCCAGTCTTCTCTCATGAAGTATAATGTTAATTGTAGATTTTTGTATATGGTTTTTATCAGGTTGAAGAATTTCACCTGTATTTCTTTTTATCTGAGAGTTTGTTTTTTTCATTATAAGTGTTGAATTTTATCAAATGCTGTGTGTGTGTGTGTGTGTGTCTGTGTGTGTGTGTGTGTGTGTGTGTGTGTGTGTGTGTGAGTTGTTAATAATGATGTAATTGTTTTCCTTTGGATTACTAAAATAGTCTGATTGATACCAGACTATTGAGCCATTCTGCATCCATGGTCATGGGATACTTCTTTTTATATACACTTGAATTCTATCTAGTAATATTTTGCTCATATTTTTTTGGTCTATATTCATGAGAAATATTTGCCTATAGTTTCTTTTTTTCTCTCTTTCTTGTTTTCTTTCTTCCTTTTTTTTTCGTTTTGGTACTTTCTTTTTCCAGCTTTCGTAGCAGGATAATACTAACCTCATAAAAATTTCAGAAATGTCCTGACCTCTTTTATTTTCTGAAAGACGTTGTGTAGAATCGATATTAATTCTTTCAATATCTGGTAGAATTCTGCAGTGAAACTACCCATATCTATATGTTTCTTTTTTGAGAGTTAGCAACTAATTATGAATTTAATTTCCTTAACAATTCTGGAGCTATTCAAATTATCTATTAAATATTTACGACTTGTGGTAGTTTGCGGTTTTCTGGGAGAGGCTCATTTCATCCGCGTTGTCAAATTTACATGTGTAAAATTTCATGATACATTTTATTATTTTTATTATTATTTCTATCTCTTCTTATTCTTATTATTCATGTCTGCAGGATCTGTTGTGATATCTCCTGTTTCATTCTTGATTTGGTCATTTTCATCTTGTCATTATGTCATGTTAGAGGTTTGTCAATTTTGCTGAATTTTTCAAAGAACTTGCTCTTTGTTACATCGATTTTCTCAGTTATTTTTCTGTTTTCACTTTCACTGATTTTTGCTCTTTTGGGTTTATTACTTTCTTCGATCTATTTTCTTTGGATTTATTTTACTTTGTTTTTTAAAAGTTCTTTGGATGGGAAATTAGAGTGTTACTTGGAGATTTCTCCTGTTTTCTAATATATGCCTTAGGAACTGTAATTTTCCTCTCAGTGCTTCATTATTTGCATCCCATTGATTTTAATATGTGTCATTTTCGTTTTCATTCAAGTTCATTGTAGTTTTAATTCCCTTGAGACTTCTTTGATTCGTGCATTCTGTAGAAGTAGACTTCAAGGGGTGCCTGGGTGGCTCAGCCAGTTGTTTCCCACCTCAGCTCAGGTCATGATCTCGTGGTTTGTGAGTTCGAGCCCCACCTTGGGCTCTGCGCTGACAGCTCAGAGCCTGGAGCCTGCTTCAGATTCTGTGCCTCCCTTCCCTTTGCCCCTCCCATGCTCATGCTCTGTCTCTGTTTCTCAATAATAAATAAACGTTAGAAGAAGAAGAAGAAGAAGAAGAAGAAGACGACTTCAAGTAGTTGGAGATTTTCCTATTATCTTTCTTTTATTGATTTATAGTCTGATATCACCATGATGTGATGACATCACACTTGTATGATTATAATACTTTTAAATTTGTTGAGGCTTGTTTGTTGAGGCAACGGATATGGTTTATTTTGTTGCATATTCTGTGGACATTTGGAAAAATGTCTACCATGCTGTTTCATGGATTGATCTATAAATGTTATTTGGATCCTGTTGGTTTATGGTGTTATTAATTTCGATGTCATTGTAGATTTCCTGTCTAGGTATCCCATCATTTTTTAAAATAGACGTGTTGAATTCGTCTATTTGTCTTTTTAGTTCTACCCTTTTTTGCTTCATATATTTTGTAGATTTGACATTTCGAATTGTTATATCTTGTTTATTTTATTGACCCTTTTATCATTATAGAACATTGCTCTCTGTATCTGATAAATTTCTTTGTTTTGAAATTTATGTTATATTAATATAACCACTACTGCCTCACTGTAATTGATATATCTTTTTCTTTCCTTTTCTTTTCAGTCTATCAAAGCTGTTATATATAATGTGAATTGTTTGTAGACGGCATCTAGTTGAGTCATATTTTTTGATTCATTCTGCCAATCACTTTAACTGGACCACTTACATTTAATGTAATTATTGGTATCTTCAGGTTAGCTCTGGCATTTTTGTTTGTTCGTTTGTTTTCCACTCTTTGTTTTTTTTATCTGTTTTGTTTTCCCTATAGTTTGGTGGGTTACTTGAATATATTTAGAATTCCATTTTGATTTATATATAGTGTTTTGAGCATGTCTTTTTTTACAATGATTTTACTAGTTTCTCTAGGTATTACATTATATACACATAATTTATCACAAGCTACTAGTATAGTCATTTTACCAATTTGAGTGATGTTTAGGAATCTTACCTACTTTGACTTTTTTACCCTCTCCCATTTATAATATAACTGTCTTAAATACTTTCTCCACATACATTAAGGAGTTAAAAAGAATTTAGAAAACCGGGGTACCTGATTGGCTCAGCTGGTAGAGTATGTGTCTCTTGATCTCAGGGTTGTAAATTCAAGCCCCAGGTTGGGCACAGGGCTTACTTAAAAATAATAAAAAAAAAAAATAGAAAACTTAAATGGAAAAGAAAATCCTATTGGACTTACTCATATTCTTTCTTATGTTCTTTCTTTCTTCTTGATATTTTCAGATTCCTTTTTAATTATTTCCTTTATGTTTAGAAAAAATTCGTTTAGCTATTCTTTTAGAATTGGTCTGCTGACAACAAATTCTCTTAGTTTTCCTTCGTCTGAAAATGTGTTAATTTCCTCCTTATTATGAAGGATACTTTTCATAGGTATATGATTCTAAATTGCCCTCGTTTTCTTTCAGTGCCATACATTGTGCCATATCTTTCTGGCTTCTATCGTTTCTGATGAGAAATCCACTATTCAAATTTTTTCTCCCTGTAAGCAAGGTGTTGCTTTTTTTCCTACTATCTTCAAGAGTTTTTTTTCTTTAGTTTCAGACATTTAATAATGATCAGTCTTAGCATGGATTTTTTTTTTTTGAGTCATCTTGTTTGTGATTCTCTCAGTTTCTTGACTCTATAAGATTATGTGTTGCCAAATTTGAAAGGGTTTAACCAATATTTCTTTGACAATTTTTTAAAATGATTTTCTGTCTTTTTTGTCTCCTTCTGAAACTCCAATGGCACGAATGTTAGATCTTTTATCATGGACATACAGGTTCTTGACATTTTGTTCCTTTTTAAAATTTTTTTTCCTTCCTTTTTTTTTAAAATTTATATTTTCTGTCTTTTGTTCATAGAGGGTAATCTCTCTTGTTCTTATAATTCACTTTCTTTCCTGGGCTCCCTATATTCTGCAGCTGAGCCTATCCACTGAACTTTTTATGTTGGTTATTGTATTTTTCCGTTTAAAAATTTTCAAATCTAAAATTCCTAATATACAATTCTTCTTTATATCTTCTATGTCTTTGTTGGATCTTTTTTTTTTCCTGGAGTCTTCTATTTTTTTTTTTCCCTTTGCTTCAAGCATGTTTGTGTGTTTGCTCATTGTGTTGCAGGATTTTTTACCACAATACCTGGGATTCATTGTCTCGTGGCTTCAATGAATGAGGAGGTGGACACAAAATGAGCAGCTGGCAAAAGTTTATTAGAATATAAGATTAGAATGGAAGAATAGAAGGAAAGCTCTCTTTATAGAGAAGGGGCATTTGAAAGTGAGTGCCCGAGGACTGTAGGCAAGGGTCTTTGTTTTATAAGGTTCTGGTCAGCTCTCCCCCTTCCTTTCTCCCTTGTTCCTTCTCAAGTTCAACCCTTATTTGCTTGATAGCTCTAGGTGCTGGGTTGTCCTTTCCTGATTGGCTCATTTCCATTGTATGACGGGTGGTCTATGGCCATACTTAGGTCTTTGGACAAATTCCTGAGGGGAAACCTGAAGGGGAGTAGGTGGGGTCTGTTACATTCTTAAGAGGAACCTTAAGTCTGAGGGGACTTGCTTGTGGTCAGACACTCCCAGCATTGTTCCAAAATAGGTTTTTTTCCCCCACTCAGGAACCTCAGGTCCTAATCTGTCCCTCTCTGCCTACCGAATCCTATCTTCTCCTATCATAATTGAGGCATTTTTAAATTCTTGAAAATCTGTGTTAGATAGTTCTCAGATCTCTGTGATTTCATTATTGGCACCTATCAGTTGTCTTTTTTTCATTGAGATTGAGATCTCCACGACCATCAAATGAGAGATTGTCAAGTAGGTACATTAAGGAGGTCCTTCACCACCCTCAAGTTCAACAATTCCCCAGAAAAATTCACAAAATTGAGCAAGGACCATTTCCATAGTCTCACAGCAACTCACAAATATGATTTATTTGTTATTATTTTTTTTTTACAAGGAAAGGATATAGATTAAAACCAGTAAGAGGAAAAAGTGTATAAGGCAGGGTCCACGAGAGGCAAGTCATGAAGTTTCCAATTATCTTCTCCCAGTGGGGTTGTGCGTACAGCTCTTATTTCTCCCAGCCATGATGTGTGACAAATACATGGAGTTTTGTAGAAGTTACCAGAATCCAAAGTTTTCACTGGGTATTGATTAGGTAGATATGCTAGCTGGCCATATGACTGACCTTGGTCTTCAGCTTTTTCAGAGATGATGATACCAGGGGGCCCAAGACCCCACGTATAAATCACATTGTTAGCACAGACTATCCTACACTATCCAAATCTTCCATGTAAACAAAGAAACTCCAATCAAGCAGGACATTCCAAGGGCTCAAAGGCTCTCTCCCAAGAGCCAGAGGCAAAAACCAAAACTTTCTTGGGGCGAGGTTAATCCTTTACATCATAGCACAAAAACTTGACATTTCTACTATGTTATAAGAGTCTGGATCTTTCTTAAACCTCTGCTTTAGGTGGTTTTCTCTGGCACTGCTCCAGCATTGGAAAGGGAAGTAATGTCTTATTGCCATGCAGAACTAGAAGTCCAGATTCACCTCTCATCTTCCATTGATATCCTAGGGGGGAAAGTCCTTGTACTGCATAGGGGTGTTGGGAGATCTAGCTCTCCACGTGGTCTCCACTGACACAGAAGTGATGACCTTGTTATCTCGGGTAATTATGAAAATCCTGACTCTGCACTAGGTTTCCTCTAACATCTTCACAATAGGGAGGGGGAGAAGGTGCCTCACTGTTGCCGAATGAGGATAGAATTCCAGGACCCCTGATTATTCTCACTAATACCATGGGAGGAGGCATTGCTACCCATTGATGGGAATGGAAGTACTAGGTCCTTACTCAGGCTTCTTCTTCAATATCAATTCTGTAAGAGCGTTGACCACCTTGTTAGCGCCTTAGGGGTACCAGTTGGCCTTTGCTGGCATGGGTGAGTAGGAAGTTATAAAACTTTTGCGATATTTTGCTGAACTAAAATGATTACCATCTACGTGATTTTTTTCTGTCTTCCTAGGTTGTCCCTCTCTTTTGTTCTTCAGCTAGAGAAAGATAAGGTGTTTGTGGGGGCATTTTTTCTGGGCTTTTGGTATTTCTGGATTTCTGGCTTCTTTAATGCAAGGCAAAAAGCAAACTCAGCAAACCCGTCATTGTGCTATTCCTTAAGTCTTACGGTTCCTAGGCAGCCTATCTTCTCCTTTTATTTTTCAGTCTTCTCACTATTGTTTTATCGAAATATCCAGGACTTTTCATTGCACTTCGTGGGAGAACTAGAAAGAAGGTACATCTACTGGATCTTAAGTGGAAATCTTCCTGGACATAATTGGAAACTGAAAAGCGGTGACAGAAATTCTGATGGACATAAAGCACACCATAGAACAAGTAAAAAAAAATGCTCCTTTGTGCAACTGATGACAATCAAGATAAATACATAATGTGTTGCTACAATGAAAAAGGAACATCTTCAAAGTGTGCGATGAGAGTATTGTCTCAACCGCTGGATGTCTGCCGGCCAGATGATAATTTGGGAGAAGGCTCGGGATTTATTTGAGAATGTAAAGATGTGCCCATTGAAAGTTGTACAAGTTCGAAGCCCTTTTGACTAGGAAAGTGCTTTCATAAAAGCACCAGTTGGGGAAGCAGGAGCTATTGAGGCATTCCTGATAAGGACTGTGGGATTCACACAAGGAGGGGCGCGCATGCTTCAATGGGTTTCCAGTGTTCATGAAATGGGTCTGTTTTGCAAGACGCAGGCTCAGAGAAATATACTAGAAGAGAACCAACACGCCCCGTGAATCAGTCAGAGTTCAGTCAGAAACACAAAGTGCCCTGTGTATTCCAAGCAGGAAGGGATTAAATGGCTGGAACTAGTCACTGACAAACCCATTAGAAAGTCTAAAGGAACAAATTTCAAGGAAAACTCTGTTGGACTTTACGACTCAGAGGTAGTGGGAATTGTAAGAGGCAGTCACCACTGATTTCGGCACCCGGCTGCACTCAAGTTGGTGCTTCACGGGAGAATTTCTGGAAACCACCACCAATTCCTAACATCTGCTGCTTTCTGCCAATGTCTGGTACCTACCAGCTGCTGTTAGAGAACTCCATAGATTTGTTTCACTTGTTCATTCCAAATCTTTTTGGAAAGATATAAACAGACAGATAGATAGATAGATAGATAGATATAGAGATTAGAGAGAGAGAGAGGGAGAGAGATACAGATATATAGATATATTTTGGACAGACTAAAACCAGAGCTGCTTTCAGGGATTCTGGGAAATGCAGTTCTCGTGTTTTCAGCCCCAATAATATGAGGGAGAGGCCAGAAGATAGAGAATTCTGTGAATGCCAATAGACGATCTGGCACAGCCGGTTTTAAAGCAATGACTATTCAAAATTGAAAGCCAGGTGAAAATGAGAGGAAATTCTGTTTTATCCCATCATTTACATGGATTTTGCTTACAGGAAATGATTCTCCTTTTGTGGGTCAAATACAGGCCAAGTTTAAGCACCTAGCCTGAGGTTTTCAGGAGGAAGCATCAGAACTTTGAACTGGAGGCAAAAGTCAATTTTTCCATTTGCTGCCAACTTTTACTGCTCATTCCAAACATTTTGAGGGACTAACTGAAGGTCATAGCTCAATGCATTCATGTGTAATTACAAAGCATGCTACCATCAGAAAATTACAAGGCTGACAAGAAGATGGATGTGAGAAAATAAGAGATACACTGGAGAGGTGGCTGTGAGAATATCCAGAGGGAAAGGAAAAATGCATATGTTAACCATCTCCAAATGGGTAATGTGCGATGATGAACCCAATATCTTAGGGGGGAGAAAAACAAGTCCATGAAAATGCTTGAGTAGGGAATAGCTAAAGTGAGAAAAAAAAT
Organism: Panthera leo; assembly: GCF_018350215.1. NCBI lineage: Eukaryota > Metazoa > Chordata > Mammalia > Carnivora > Felidae > Panthera > Panthera leo. The sequence continues at coordinate 13,546,603 of NC_056684.1, read as the reverse complement.
GAGAAAAAAAGAAATGTTACTCGATTTTAAGAATAAAGAGAGCTTAACTTATTTTAAGGACACATGGTTTTTGAACTCCCCAAAACCTTCAAAACTATAGAACAACTAGATAGCAAAAGCAAAATTAATGAAGAACCTTTAAAATTTTGAGGAAACTCCGTACATCTTGGCCGACATTTTTTCTTCTCTGTTTTTAGTGATCCCAGTGGGTATAAAGAGTTATCGCATTGTAGTTCCATTTGTATTTTGCTAATGACTAAGGATGTTGAAGATCTCAAGCGTTTGCTGGCCATATGTACATCTTCTTTGGGAAAAAAAAAATGTCTCTTCGACTCTTTTGCCCATTTTAAAATTGGATTGTTTGTTTTTGTGTTGAGTTGTGAGGGATATATTTTGGATACCAGACTCTTAACAGAGGCATGGTTCCATGCCTCCTTTTGAATGTTCAGGTAAACAAATTTCACATAAAATTAAGTAACACACAAGTATGTCGTTCAAATACCACACAAAGTTGTAGGGGAAAGGAGTAACAAAAAACAGAATAATATTCCTATAGACAGTGAAAGCACAAAAGAAAGAACTGCTTACAAGAGAGGTTTCATTTCTAACCATCTCAAAAGAAAAAAATATTTTAAGTGATATTAGATATAGAAAAAAGTAAGAATCAAATTTAAAAAGAACTAAAAAATTGCAGAGAGAATTCAGGAAAATAGTAGGTCTAAATGAAAAAAAAATACTTTAGATTGAAACCTAAACTAGACATAAACTAGAAAAAAATACAAGAGCAAATTAAAAAATAATGTCTTTGTATGAATGTTATATGACTCAGAAAAAAATGTTTAACAAAATGAAAAGAGATTAAAAGGATTTAAGAGAAAATGAGACATGTTGAATATAAGCAAAGAAGATAAAACATACGGGCAATGGGAGTCTCTGGAAAAGAAAACTAAGGAAGATAGAACAAATGCTATAACTTATAATCCAAGAAAAATTATACATAAGGAATAGAAGAAAAATATTTGAAACTATATATCCAAAGAGTATTTCATATACTTGAAGACATTTATCTTGAAGGACCAACACAAATGTATTTTGGTAAAATTACTCGACTTTAAAACAAAATTTTTTAAAAAAAAGGAAGCATATAGATAAAAAAAGCAAGACCCATTAGAAATACAAGTAGATTGCTATCCATTTTCTTTATAGCAGTGCTGATTCCAGAAGGAAATTGAGTTAAACAGTCAAAACATGAAAAGAAAAGGTGGGCCACATAATTTTTATCCAGAAAAATTAACTTTTACATATTAGGGTAATGATAAAGTGCTGTCAACATGCCAGGGTTCAAGAAATATTGTTTCCATGAGACCTTACAGAGGAATTTACTAGAAAATGAGCTTGAAACATCCAGAATGTCTAGAGAGATACTGACATAGGGTTGGTGGTGATATTTTATTATATTTATTTATTATCTATATTAATTATACAGATATTTGATAACCAAGACTAAATGAGAGTCAAAAGGTGGGAAAGTATACTATTTCATGATGATACGCTTTAATGTTAGACACGTGGTACAACAACAAAAAAAACAAAAACTGGAGGTAAATCGGGAGAGCATGTGCAAAAATATGAACTGTTTTAGTGATCATATGAAAGTCGGTAATGTTTGTAATATTATTCTGAGAGAAATAAGAGCATAATGTGGGAACAAATGAGTCAAGATGACTCATGAGTCAAGGTGCAATTCTATAATTCCTGTGCCCTTGAAAGCTAGATTCTTGGTGTGGAAAACAGATGATGCATCCAGTAGAGATGTTGGGTTAAGTAAAAATCTCATACTACTGAGTTTTCACTGGAATTATCAATATGAATGAATGAGGTTTTTAAATCTATCTATCTATCTATCTATCTTACCTAATTCTGTCCACTGAAAAGGCATAGAAACAGTGATCATCTCTATAAGAATAATCAACCCCAAAGCGAAGATCATACATCAATCAAAATGCCTTTTCCTATATTGGTCTTACAGGGCTGCCATTAAAAAAAAAAAAAAAGAATACTACAGACTGGGTGGTTTAAACAATAGACATTTCTTCTCTCACAGTTCTAGAAGCTAGAAGTCCCAGATCAATGTGCCACCAGATTCAATTTCTGGTGGGGACTCTCCACTTGACTTGTAGATGGCCACCATCTCACTGGGTCCTTATATGGACTTTCCTCACATAGAGAGAACTGAGAATCTCCGACATCTCTTCCTCTTCTGATAAGGGCGCTAGTCTTACTAGATTAGAGCATCACCTTTATGATCTCATTTAGCCTTAATTACTATCCTAAAGGCCCTGCTTCCAAATATAGACACATTTGGGGTTTAGGGCTTCTGCATATAAATTCTGGAAATGCACAATTCAGCCCATAACACCTCCTAAAGGAGAGATGGAGGATTCTAGACTTGAGGCAGGAAACGTAGAAGATAAATCTTACAGATTTTGTTATACTGAATAGCAAGGAAGCTATCACAGATTACCAGAATTGTGTCACTGGAATTACTAGAATTCCAAAGAATTAGAATTATGCCAAAGGGACTCAGAAGTCAACTTGTAAAGGCTTCCACTACCAAACAAAGATGTAACAATTTGAACATCAAAACGATAGTAACTACAATGGAGTGAAGCCCATCAAATATTTAAAAAAAAAAAAAAAAGGTCAACTAGTTTTGAGCACCTGAGTGGCTCAGTCAATTAAGCACCTGACTCTTGACTTTGGCTCAGGTCATAATCTCATGGTTCATGGGATTGAGCCCCAAATCCCATTCTGTACTGACAGTGCAGAGCCTGCTTGGGATTCTCTCCTTCCCTCTCTCTCTACCCCTCTCCCACTCATGTTCTCTTTCTCTCTCTCAAAATAAATCAATAAACTTAAAAAAAAAATAATTCTACTCTATGACCAAAAAGATAATACATGTGAAAGAAATAAAAGAATTACATTATCCCATATTATAACCCTCCAATGAATTAATGAATCTAGACATTAAAACATCAATGATTGGTAACTTCACAAAAAGACAAACAGGCACCGTGTGCCTTTGTTGAAAAACAGAGTTTCAATTTCACCCTTGCCAGAGGAATCAAGTTGAATCATATCAAGCCTCTGTTTCCATTCGCCAACCTTTGGGAAACATAGAGGATGTAGGAGGGTAAACACACAAAGAAACAAACAAAAATAAACAAACGAACAAAACCCCTGCACTTTGAGCATGCAATTGCAAAATCCAGACTGTGGGACACTCTATAAGCCATCCATAGTTATACCACAAAAATGGGAAATGGACAGAGAGAATCTATTAACTAAAATAAATCAAAATTAAAATGGGTTAAACAGTAGCGTCTAGAAATGTCCACTTGGTTTACACAACTGTAACAAAATGAAAAAAAAAATGATGATTATCAGTTAGAGGGATGATACGGTATATGGCAGGAGGGCTGTGAAGGGCGGCCGATACGGGGCTCTGATACAGCTGACCAAGTCCTGCCTTGACCAGGCTGGTGATCGCAAGGCTGTTAATCCCATAATGGTTTCCTAAGCTCTAAGTTCGTTTTGTGTGGTTTTGTCTCTCCATTTTGTTGTTGTTGCTTCTCTTATTATTAAACCACCAAAAAGGAGGTAATGTCGTAATCCCAGAGGTGATCTAGTAGAAGGGAACTCTCCGGAGGTATATATATACATGGCCACATGGTCACAGGTGCCGTCCAGGCTCTTTTGGGAACTTGGGCATGCCATTTAACTCCTCTGAAGTCACCATGTCCTCATCTGCATAACGAAGATAACTCTCGGGAATGCAGCAAAGATTAAGTGAGATAAATTGTGCCACGAGCTGGCATGGTGTTCAGCACCGCAGCATATTTGAACAATAACTACACGGTCAATTCGGTGGTGCCAAACTCCAGCACAGGGTGGGGACTCTGGATTCAGAAGGAAGGAAATAATGTGAGAGGAAATGAGAATTGAGACCAATAGGGAAATTGCTCGGGAGGGTGAAGGATCAGTGATGAACAGACGAAAACGTCCTAAGAGCTGAACGAGGGAATGCAGGTGCCTGGGAGGGGGGAGGGGTGGAGTCTGGTGTCACGTATGATGATGCATTGCAGGATTTTCTTTGGAAGCGCTCACGGGACCATTGCAAAAGGATGGATCTTGACTGCGCCCAAGAGACACTTTGTCTGCATAACCATGTCACTTGCATCCGACCCTCGTCCATATTCTCTGGGTCCCCAAGGCTGCACAGGTGGCAGTGACAAAGTAAAGGCATGAGATCTAACATTTTCCAAGTCAAGAGACGTTGCATGCCACAAGCTCTTGGCCAAATGAATCTCTGCCCTTCCCCGTGTGGATGCATGTTCTCTTTTCAGCACCATTATACTCTATTTGGGACGGCCACCCTTCAGGTAGTTGAATACACTATGCATTTAAATATACAGGCATGCATTTCAAGGAAGGTGAACAGATTCCCCACTCCCCTCACTCCCCTCACCATGAATATTAGTCATCTTGTCAAAGCTAACAATCCATCATTCTGGGGGCAGTTCTCAGTTTTGTTATTCTGAAAATCTGATGTTTAATAACTTGTGGGATTATCATATACTCAGATACACTCTTTTCCTCAAAGTCCAACTAGGTAAAGTTTAGGTTTTCTTTAAATACTTGAGCTTACGAAAGGGAGGTGAATTGGGTGCCTCAAATACTCTCAGCAGCACAGCGCTCAAGGTCAAATAAGCCATTTCCTCTAGTTTAATATGGGTGACTGTAGAGATGAACAGATCTGACACATTTAAATAAAAGATTCTAATAGCATGTTCTGGTCTTGGAGGCCTCAGGCGGCACACATTGTATTTGTTAGACACCATAGCTTAATTACTCTCATAAATGAATTATATCAATTTCAATTTAAAACCATAAGTGTTACAGTTGAACTAGGGTCAAATTAAACTTTCTGTCAATTATGCAGATTACTTAAGCAATTATGTAAATTGTTAATAAATTCTTAAGCGATGTGGAATTTTTCTTGAAAAAATATCAGTTTTACGCAACTGGGCTCCGACACTCGGGAAGCATGGGTACTCAGAAATCACAAAACCTTGGGTCTAGATATCTGTCTTCGGAGTTCTCTTCAGCGCCAAGCACTCACGACGAAATCAGGCCTTCTGATCCCTGGATGCTAGAAAGTGGCTTATGTCTTCGCCTCAAGAACTTTTTCATTTTGTATTGTGAACAGGTACATTCTTTAGTACACGAGAGAGCTTTGGAGTCCCATGGGTTGGGAGCGGGGAGGGAATGGCGGTGAGAATAAAACACAGGTCTATTTTTTTGTTAGTTTTATTATTGTTTTAAAAGTATTTACAGCCCACATACCCCTTCTTGCCTAAGAGATCAAGGCCTAAAAGCAACACTGATTCTCTCTTTTCTATGGGTGTTCATTATATTTTTTCATGAATCTGTCTCTATTTCATTTGACATCATTGACCTGGCATACTAATGGGAAGGACTGCTTAGACCAAACAGACTCATCCAAATAGGCCAGTGATTCTGTTCTTACTAAAGGAAAATAAACAAACAAACAAGACCACTTAGGTAGAAAAGCCAACTCGGTTAATTAATTTTTGTCTTCCTGGTTATAAAAGTAAATAACCAATCTGAAGCCTCCAATGAGAGTGTATTCACTCTTTTCATTATAACATTTTAAAGGCAATCACGTGTTTATTTCCCCTTTTTACTCTTTATTTTTTTATTTTGAGAGAGAGACACATAGAGAGAAAGTGGGGGAGGGGCAGAGAGAGGGAGACAGAGAACCCCAAGCAGGCTCCACGCCATAAGCACAGAGCCCAACATGGGGCTCCAGCTCAGAAACCACGAGATCACCAGCTGAAGCGAAGAGTCCTATGCCCAACCTACTGAGCCACCCAGCCACCCCTGTTTATTTCCCTTTTATTCCTTCGTTGTTTTTATGTAAAGTTTAAAAGGACTCCTGGGGCGCCTGGGTGGCTCCGTCGGTTGAACGTCCGACTTTGGCTCAGGTCACGATCTCACGGTCCGTGAGTTTGAGCCCCGCGTCGGGCTCTGTGCTGACAGCTCGGAGCCTGGAGCCTGCTTCAGATTCTGGGTACCCCCCCCCTGCCCCACCCCTACTGGTGCTGTGTCTCTCTCTGTTTTTCAAAAATGAATAAACGTAAAAAAAACTAAAAACACTCTTCAGTAAGATGAGGCTTATTTCTGAAATATGAATGTAGGCTGTTGTGTTAGGCTCCCTTGCTCAGGCTACAAAGAGAAATCAGCTCAAGACTTTCCAGGTGATGGGGCTTTATAACACCCAGAGAAGTCAGGACAAGTCAATTGGTCAGGTTTCGGGGAGTCCTGAGTTGAGTTCTGATGCCACAGCTTTGCTGGTGCACAGCCACCCTCCCAGTAGCCTCTGTCCTTCTTATGATTCATATCTTCTTGTCTCTCCCTCCCCCTGTCTGCTTCTGTTATTGCCAACCCTTTCGATGTGTCTAACATCCAAACTCCTTCAAAAGCCTACACTTGATGGAGTGGTTCAGTGGCTCTACAAAATAGTCTATACTCTGGAGAGAAAGCTGAGGTCAAGGCATTCCGTGGGCTTTCTGGTCAGCCATGGCCAAGTTGGAAAGCCTGTAGGGTACAAAGTATAGTGACCAAGACAGAGAATCAACCATGGTCAACTTCCTTCAGAATGAACCTAAGAAGCCAGCCTGATGTGCGTAAACCTCTCCATGAAGAAAAGGTGAGAAACGCCAAGCCCGCGTCCTGTGGGTGAAAACCTCAGTCCTCTGCCTCCTTCTTCAAACCTACTGACGTGTTGGATGGTCTCTAGAACTGGAGTATGGAACACAGAGCTTTTTACCTGGTGTTTTATTCCATTCCGGGTGTGTTGATGGAGGAGGTTTACCAGCCCCAGAGAAGAAATGACAAAGGGTTCTTCTTCGGTTTAGAATGGGATACCCCACTATTACATAACTCGACCATGACCAAGCCAGTGTATGAACACAGTTGAGACATGCCAAAGTTCACCTGTGGCTAACTGGAGCCCTAATAAAGGCAAAACCTCTGGCCTTGGTCCTCGGGGTCCCCTACCTTGCATAAATGAGCATTTGGACATGAATTATGAAATGTGTGACATATCAAAAACGAAAGCACCCGATAATGCGAAATACGCATATAGACGCGAGAATTGAGATAATTCAACGAATGCTAAATTACGGCTTTTGTTAAAATTTACACCTCCCTGTCTGTAAACTCCAGGGTATTCACCAAAAAGCATAGGGGCCAGTGTACCTGGAAAACCTGCTTCTTCTTCTTCTTCTTCTTCTTCTTCTTCTTCTTCTTCTTTTTTAATTCTTTGTGATACAGAAGAAGGACTTTATAAAATATTAGATGAAAAAACCTCTTTCAAAATGTGTTTGCTTTGCGGTGACTCCTTTTCTGGCTCTTCTGCGTACTTAAAAGACTTCATCACCTTGAGCACACTGCTGGCTTTGAAAAAGACATTTGCACCTTCCCCAGTTCTGACACAGAGCTACCAGACCTGAAATGCCTCCTTGCCATCACCATAAGTTTTGGGGTGAGGGCCAGCAAAGCCAAACAAAGCCAAAAAAAAAATTTTTTTTTCTGATTTGCCCAGCTACAGCATTTGGTGGGCGCTCTGTTGCCCCAGTTTTAGGGCAACGTATGACTGTAGACGGAAAGCTATTTCGAACGTTGAAAACAGCCTTATTACCCTGCCATTTTTGCACAGGTTTTTTTTTTTTTTTTTCCCTTCCCCGTGACATTAGAGAGTCCGAAGTGACATACATTTTTTATAGCTTCATAAAGTCGTCTCCTGACCGGGTCACCCTTCTCATAACTAGGGAGCGGAACGCTTGAAAAAACCCATTCATCAACGTGAAAGGAGCCTCTGTCTGCAGCCTCCAATATGCACAGTCTGGCAAGATCCAGCTCAGTGCAAATGCTAACTTACTCCTTTGCTAATGCCAAATGACCCACTCACTTCTATCAGCACACCGAGGAGGACGTGGAGGGCAGGGTGGCTGTCCCCATCTGGAGAAGGGCTTCTCAAGACGGAGCCCGGCACCAGCTTTTCCTGCTAAATGTACTGAACACATTAAAAAATTAGTTTCGTATTTATACTAATTAAATATTCAATTAAACAAAGATAAAATTATGGAGGGGAATTTGTTCTTGCCTAATGGACTATATAGCCCGTTTATTACCTCTTCGCAGACATACATTAAAATTCTGTGAAAAACTGCAGGAAATCTTACGCCAATTTTTGTTTCTTCGAATGTTCTTCCTCGGTGCTTGTTCAGACATTCAGCCTTCGAGTGGCCTATCCCGGGATTATGGGTGGGTAAAAGAAATACAGCGCGAAAGAAGAAAACCGAAAGGAAAATTGTGAGCCCTTAAGCTTCCGGTGACAGGGCAGAAAGTCCCTCCGTTAAAGCGCAAGCCCATCCAAGGGGATCGTTTTCATGAACTGAATGTTGTGATTTAGGAACATGCAGGCTTGGGGTTTTGAAGGCTACGTGCTTGCATGAGATGGATTTCAGTTCCATTGAAATTGAGGTCTCTGGCAAATGCCACCCCCCCCCGCCCTGGGTCGGGGTGATCAGAACATCCCCCCGACCGCACCCTGCACGTGACCCACTGGGTTTATGTACTGAGCCTTTGGATTTCAGAAACCTGGGTTCATACTTGAGGTAAGATTGCAAACGAATAAAAAATCAGCCATCACGCTGCAGGACTGTGTTTTTATTTGGGATTCTTGCTCTCATGCTATTAAATAGATGGTACGTATTCCTGATTGTGTGCCCATGTATATGTGCAACACGCACATGTATAGGATGGATCTACCAGCATAGGTTTTTATGAGCTGTAACCACAAAACCATTTACCTGCACACACGTGTGTACGATTCAATACTCAACTCAGAAATACGGGAATACCATTCAAAGGACCATGCGAAGATTCTTATAAAATTGTTTGCTTTACCTTAGGAACATCAAATGCATCCTTGAAAACCTACTTGTCTTCGTTTTCTGATGTTTTAGTGAGATGTTGTATTGGCACATCTGGAAAAAGGGGCTGTCTAAAGTTTGCTAGACGTCTCTCCAATCACACAGTGTATGTCTGACGTGAAACTCATGACCAACACTCTGACCAACTCTTCACTGCAAGCATCTAGAAGGCCACCTCCAGGAGCAAACGGGTCATCCTTTCTCAGCCATGATGTCTCCTCCCAGGCCAGGCCTGACTGTTGAAGACTGTATGCCTTCTCTTTTCTAAAAATTCAATCCAGGGGGCACCTGGGTGGCTCAGTCGGCTGAGCGTCTGACTTCAGCTCAGGTCTTGACCTCGCCATTCCTGAGGTCGAGCCCCGGGACTGGAAATCAAAATAAACGTTAAAGACAAAACAAAAACAAAAACCTCAATCCACATGGGCGTCACGATGGGCTGCTGAGAAGAATGTTGGGAAATAAAATGTGTCGTCTCGTTTATTTATTCTGAGCAATAAATACAGGTTGTTGGGAAGTTTTCCATATACATTCCTATTTTTTTTCTCTCTATTAAAGCGGGAAATAATATGCAAATGTTCCAGAACAGCTTTTGAATGCTACAGAGATTCATCTTCTGAAAATGGCCATCGACAACATCCGAGTGTGCTGCTTATTTTTGAAACAACAGATGGTAATGCGATGGCATCGTATTTGATTGTAAGACTCAGTTATAAATTCAGGTATAAAACAAAATATTGGGATTAAAAAAGACCACCTCTGCAAGCTTCCTCAGAACCTTCCATAATAAATAAGAACCAGGAAGTTCTTGAGTTCCAGTTCCCTTGCCTGGCCAGTTCCAGAACTGATTATTTATACATTGTCATTTGCTCGTTCAGAAAATTCCTACTTTACCAGTCAAACTGCCTAATGGTTTACTGTTAAGAGACCTAACCTTTTTAATTTGCGTTAAAGATTTTGTTTTCATCTAACTTCTCATGTCATATAACACCACCCTGGCTCCAGAAATCAGAGATACGGTGAAATGCTATTTTTTTAATTAGTAAAAATTATATCAATACGGTATTCTTGTCCTGTATTTCATTGTGTTAGACTGAATAAGAATTATTCTAAACCTTTTTAAGTTGGACATTGATGTTTTATTAATATTTATTAGATCTCAGGATTTGTTCAAAACATCTCAAATACTATATAAGTTTTTGGAATAAAACCTTAGTTTTAATAAACGCTTTATTTGATGTATCCTCATAAAATGAAAACAATCAGAAATTTTATACCTAGAGATACCATACCACTTTACATGGTTTTTCCACCTAATTTCTAATTTTATAAGACCAATTCTCTATGTTGTCTGTTATTCTGTTGTAAGTATTTTAACAATAATCATGTCATGACGGTGAATAAATGCCTGCAAAGTGTGTTATGACTGTAAATTAATATTCTCCAAATCTTATCCCAAATATAATGTGAGATTACATTTGATTTTTCTAAAATTCCCCTGTTGTCCTGGGGACAGATGTTTCATGTAGTTTTTCTTCCTTGTCCTGACTATGGATCGTTCGGCTATGTCAATTACAAAATGACCCACACTTTGGACTTTTCGGGAGGGCTGGGCTGTCAACCTCACGGGGGAGGAGGAACAGAGCCATATCATTCTCTATCATCATCAAATCTTCAGTGCCACCACAGTGTGTAGGCACTTAGAAGGTGTCCAATAAATACTTGTTGAATAAATGAGTATGAGAATATATAAAAAGATGATAGCTTTACCGCTGGTATAAGCCTGATAAAACACTGGAGGAATTAAAAAGGGTCAGAATGGGGAGAAATTGACATTCTCCCATTACTTTCCAAATGGGGAGGATCAGAAAGAAAAAAAAAAATCAGGGACAAGAGATTAGGAACAAGAAGATATTAGGAGATTTTAACAAATAACAAAAAAGGACCCTTGAGATCACTGTTCCAGTACCTGATGTAAATGACTTTAACCGATGAATTGAGGGCTCCCCCTTGACCTCTAAATCGAAGAGAATGTTGTGGACTACACACGCTGCAAGATGTGGTCCTGGATCTTGTTGCCTTGAATGATCGCCTTTTAAGTCACACACAATGGAATATAACCAAGGGTATCTTTGTGACATTCGAGAAAATTAAGACGAATTCAGATTGAGTAAACGAACCCTAGCCGCCTGGAATCACAAGACAATTGGACTCAACAGTGAAATGTATAAGGTGGATTTCACTATATAAATAATAATGTTGATTTTCCCTTTAACTTTAAATGTTTATTTTTGAGAGAGCATGACGGGAGGGCAAGGAGAGGGGGACAGAGGATCTGAAGCAGGCTCTGCTCTGACAGCAGCAAGGCTTATGTGGAGCTCGACCTCGCGAACCGCGAACTCATGACCCCAGCTGAAGTGAGACACTCAACCGACTGAGCCACCCAAGTGCCCCTCTTTTCCCTTTAACTATAAATTACAGATGCAGATTATAAAACTGCAAACCTTCTGGAGCCCTCAATCCAAGACCATCAGTAGATGATGAAGTAAAGCAAATTCTTGCTTCAGATTTTCTTCTAAATAAGAAAGATGAGTTATAGTAAGGATATTGGAGAGTATCTTGAGTGCGTTTCATCAATGCAGAATCTGAACCCCTGGCAAATGTATTTCCTCAAGGTCACTCAACTCTAGGCAAAGGTTCATTTGAATTCAACCTTGCTACTCCCAATCCTTTGCTTATCCTACCTAAACAGACTGTCAAAACATTAAGAATTGGCAGCTGAATTGTCACCTAAGACTCTCTGCTTTGCCTCTGCATTCCTAAGCAAGCAATCATGCATAGCCAAATATGAGAAAGAAAAGTATAGAAATTTCCAGCATGTATTCATACTTACTTTCTTATCTAGGAAAGACCATAACTCAGCTTCATAGATATTGCCTCTTGGAGTATTTGATAAGCATCTCAAACTTAAGGTGACCCAAATTAGTTTTATCACCTCCTCAACTCCCAGACATTTTCATTCTTAACTTGCATTAATCAAGAATATCCAGGACAGGATCTCCCCTTTGACCACCAATTCTAGAGAGGGCCAACATCAAAAAGTGATGTGAGGTTGCTTCCTCTTCTGAATCCTTGTCTACACCGCCATACCCCACATCCTCATCACATGTCACCTGCATCACCGCAAGAGTGAAGCCCTATTTCGTATCTCATCCTCTTTGACACGTTTTTCTTTCCTGGAGAACGTGCTCTAAAAAAATGGCTTTGTTTGTATCGTGTCCATATCATTCTTCCAAAAGTCTGCTCGCCACTTTTAGGGTGACTTTCGAATAGCTCAGCCTTATAGAAACACAAAGGCTCATAAATTGTAGGTTTGCTCATTTTCTTGTCTCCTCACTTGACACCCTCCAGTATACACACCCAACGTGAAGCCACCGACGGTTTCTTGAGCGTGCTTTCTGGTTCTTCCACTGCCCTTCAGGAATCTTCCTCCTTGAAAATGAACCTGATGCCAACCCTGGCCTGCCACTCCCTTAGATGCCCCTCTTCTGCCCCTCGCACCATGCTGAAAAAACTTTGATCCTAACCCTGAATTTTAATGGCTTCTTTTCTCATGTCCCCTCCCCTTCCTTAAATTAGGAATTCCTTCGATGCAAAAACTGTCATCGTATCACAACACAGATTGGTTCTCACAGCAGGGATAACTCAGCAAAAGCATAGTAGGTGATGTGCATTTGGCCCCCCGGCAATTATTTGTTACGTTTTTCAATGAATGATTCCAGCACAGTCCGTGACACACAGTGATCACTCGGTAGATTCCAGGTCAGTTTCCCTGTGAGCGTCTTCTGCAGTTTGCATTTTTGCTACAGAACTAATTGGTCTTAAAGCTATTTTGCTGTAAAAGCTTTAAAAAAACTGTCCGCAGCTCATTTTGACAGTTTGTTGATTTCATCAACTGGTTGACCGTTTCATTCCATTTCAGTGTTGATTCAGTGCACCTATTTTGTGTTATATGAATCGTAGCCCTCATAGTGGTCTATACTGTGGCGTAGAGTGTGGAATCCACATTTCCATTAAAACTTTGGAATATTTATCAGTGGACATGTAACTCTATGCTAAGAGACAACAACAGTGTAGAAGGCTTTCACAATGCAATCAAAGCTCAGTTACAAATAAGCATCCTAATATTTGAAAACTGATACCCTTCCTCTTTCTTTCTTCTTTTCTTTCTTTCTTTCTTTCTTTCTTTCTTTCTTTCCTTCCTTCCTTCCTTCCTTCCTTAATTTACATCCAAATTAGTTAGCATATAGTGCAACGATTTCAGGAATGGATTCCTTAATGCCCCTTACCCATTTAGCCCATCCCCCCTCCCACAACCCCTCCAGCAACCCTGTTTGTTTTCTATATTTAAGAGTCTCTTATGTTTTTCCTCCTCCGTTTTTATATTTTTTTGCTTCCCTTTCCTTATGTTCATGTTTTGTATCTTAAATTTCTCATATGAGTAAAGTCATACGATATTTGTCTTTCTCTGACTAATTTCGCTGAGCATAATATCCTCCAGTTCCATCCACGTAGTTGCAAATGGCAAGATTTCATTCTTTTTGGTTGCCGAGTAATACTCCATTGTGTGTTTGTGTGTATATACACACGCACATTACATATGCACATATTATGAATACGCACATATATGCATATATGTGTGTGCATATAATGCGTATACATATATGTACACATGCATATGCATATATGTACATATATGCATTATATGTGTGTGCATGTGTATATGTATATACACATGCATGTATGTATATATATACATGTATGTATGTATATGCATGTATGTGTATATACATACATACATATGTGTATATACATATACACATGCACACACATATACACATATGTATATGTGCATATACATGTGTATATATACATATACATGCACACATATACACATATGTATATATGCATATACATATATATGTGTATATATATACATATACATGCACACACACACACACACACACACATACATATATATAAAACATCTTTATCCGTTCATTCATCAATGGACATTTGGGCTCTTTCCATACTTTGGCTACTGTTGATAGTGCTGCTATAAACTTTGGATACCCTCCCCCTTTTCAATAAAGAAAGGCATTTTAATGAGAAAAGAAAAAAGACAATGCCAAATGAGGAGATGAATCAATAAGCAAAAATAGGTGTATAATACTATGAACAAAAGACTTTGAATACAAGTACATAGGTGCAATCCACAAAATAAAATCAAATATTTGCACAGTACTACCATGAATCCACAGACATTTAAAATATATTCAAATATTTCCTATTTCACAATAAAGCCTTTTTAATTTTGTTGTCAATTTTTTGCATTTCATTATGTCCTTTCTAATGTATATCTTTCTTTTATGTTTACAGCAAATTACCTTACAGCTAATTATTTCTGTGGCAAAATTGCAACAAAAATGATTGGGGCAAGGATGCTTATGGCAAAAAATACCAGACACAAACCCTGTAAATATTAGGTAATAAATTTCTCTCTCATCGGTGTCTCAATATTAGAAAGAGGGGCGCCTGGGTGACTCAGTTGGTTAAGCATCTGACTTCGGCTCATGTCATGATCTCATGTTTTGTGAATTCAAGCCTCTCGTTTAGCTCTGTGCTAAGGGTTCAAAGCCTGCAGCCTGCTTTGGATTCTGTGCCTTCCTCTATTTCTGCCCCTCTCCCACTTGTGCTTTGTCTCGATATATAAACATTGAATGGGTAAAGAAGATGTGGTATATATATATATATATATATATATATATATATATACATACACACAATGGAGTATTACTCAGTAATCAAAAAGAATGAAATCTTGCCATTTGCAACTATGTGGATGGAAGTAGAGGGTATTATGCTAAGTGAAATTATTCAGTCAGAGAAAGACAAACATCATATGACTTCACTCATACCAGGACTTTAAGAGACAAAACAGATGAACATAAGGGAAACAAAAATAATATAAAAACAGGGAGGGGGACAAAACAGAAGAGACTCATAAGTATGGAAAAAAAAAAACAACCCATCAGTATTCAACACCAAAGTTCTTTTGAGAATAATCTAAACAATCAAAAGTTTCTCTAGTAGAAAAGGTTCTAGGAGTAGAAAAAATTTTCCAAAAATAGAATCTATTTAAAATACTCATTATATCACATCTAGATGTTCTGAAAACCTCTAAAATTTCTAGATAAACTTAATCTTCAAAATTGCTAGCATTTCATTTGTAAATAATTCTTTTTCTAAGGTAAAACAACTTTTATTTTCTGTTTCTTGAGTTTAGTCACTTGCATTTGCTAATGGCTACATAAACAACATTCCTGGCTCAAGCTTAGTAACTGAGTCAATGCATTCCTTTTTTTTTTTTTTTAAGAGGATTGATGAACACATTAAAAAAGTCAAATGATTCACTTAAGGTCACACAAGGTATCAACAGCTCCACCAAGATTAGCCTTTCTGCCTGGGGACAGATTTTTGTACTATAAGAGGTCCTCATGGTCACTATATAGGTATTTATTTATAAGCTGTATCTAGCCAATGAAGCAGGCAATTTGGCTGCCTCATCCCCAGTGCGGCCACTCCCCCTTGACTCCACTCCTCTGTCCTGGTCCAAGCCACCATTATCTCTTGACTGAGATGTTGTTGCAAAAGCCACCTCACTAGTTTACCGCTAATCACAATTGAACAGCTAGAATGATCTTTTTTATGAGATAAAATTCACACAATGTCATTGATTTGTGCAAGACTCCAATCATGATCAGAACAAGGGTCGAACTCTGTACTGTGTGGTCAAGATCCTCATTTGTTATCATGCTCACTCTTTTTCACTTTGCTTCAGCCACACTGCATTTATATCTGTCCCTGGAACATCCCAACTTGTCCCCTCCACAGGATTTCTAAACCTTTACACTTGTTGTTTTATATTTAAAAAAAAATCATTTTCACATGACCATTACTTTATCCAGGTCTCTACTTAAATGTTTTCTCCAAGGGGACTTTGTTTACTGTTATCCACAAATATCCCCTTCCTTACTACACAAATACGCAAACACCATTACCATCATCATCATCATTATCATAGCCTCTTAATTTTATTTCTTAACTCTATTTGTTTTCATAACATTAAGCACTACATATATACACAAAACCTTCTCTCTGGCCCTATTAAAACCCAAGCTTCATAGAGCAAGAACACAGGCTTCCTTTATACCCATTGTATTTTAGTTCTCAATCAGGGATGGGCACAAAGTAGGTGTGAGTTTCCCAAATATAGTCTGGAATGACTAAATGAATCACAAAACGCATGTCTCCTGCAACATGGGGATTAGTCCTCCACTGCTGCAAAACGCCAATATGGTGAATGAATTTTAACAGATGCAATTTTAAATGTATTTCAGAATTGAAAAGACAAGTTGAAGAACAAGAGAGTAAGCTGAAAACACAGATATTGGGAAGTGTAACACAGTTTTACTATCACTAAGCTTCCGAAAACCCCAAGGCTGAGAAATCAATGTGGTCCCTGTTTAATGTCAACATTGCACCTAACAGAGGAAAAAATGCCAACTTTCTTTAGAGAAAAGGGCAAAACATCTTCAAACTAGTATCCTGATCATATCCATAGACGAAATTCAGTAAAATATAAGGAAATAATAAAAATGACAAAATTTTCAAATACGCAAGGAAATAAACCGCCTCATATGACAATTAGCAAGCTTTCTAAATCTAAATGACAGACTTAGGAAAACAATAGATTTATAGTTTCTAAAAAGATTTCAGAATTTTAAATTACCTAGTACATATTTTTAAAATATGTCAAATTATATAAAAATAACATAATTTTATTGAAAAAACTGAACAAATACCCAAGAAAATATCAAAATGATCAGGAAGAATTGAATAGAAGTCAAATGTAACTTCTGAAAATACAAATGTAAGTGTTGAAAATCAAAACCACAAATGAAATAAACAGAATATTTGGCGCAAATGTAGAAAACACTAGTGAAGTGGAAGATAAAGATGAAACATAAATTCAAGATCTAGCTCAAAAGATATTGACATGAAAATTATGAGTGGTGGGAAAACACATGAAGAATAGAAAGATATGTGTCTTATGTTTAATTACAGTTTCTGAAAGACTGGACAGAGGGAGAAATTTTGGAAAATGCAGTGGGAAAGAAACCTCCAGGACATTAAAACAAAATATAGAACAGTAACATGAAAAGATCTAAAAGCAGCAAGAGAAAAGGCTGATTATTGCAATTTTCGATTGACAGGTTGATCAGTAGTAAAGAATCAAAGGAAAAAGACACTGAAAATGCTAAGAGACAATAATGATGAACGTCAAATGTTCAACAAAACTTTATCCCCAAGGCAAGGGCAAAATAAGTTCATTGTGAGCTAAACTAGAGCAAAGAGTGTTTAAAAATCTTCTAAAAGATGTATTTCAGGAAGAATAAAAATCATCCTAGAAAGAAGTGTTGAGAAAAATGACACAATAGGAAAATACATTAGTAGGCAAATATTAAACAAATGCTAAATCAAAAATGAAACATTATGAGTGGTTTACATATATCTAAATAAAGCAACATTTCAATAAAGCAAATATTGAGGTTAAAAATAATAAGAAAGGAAAGATCTAAATTAATAGATAAGACTTACAGGAGTGGTAGGCTAGACAAGATTCGACCAATGTTTATACTAACAACAACAGAGTCAGGCACGATGGAAACTTGATAAATAAGAGTGAACTTTGCATATCCGCAGGAGGTAAATAAGAGTATTGAGGGTAAGACCCTGGGAAAATTCATAAGCAATGGGAAAATAGGAAATTGGGTCCAATTTTTATGTCAAAATTTGAATTATTCAATCTAAAATGGATTAAAAATTTGAATGTGATATATTAAAAACTCTAGAAGACAATTTAAGAAAATCTTTATAAAAAAAAAAGAAAATCTTTATGACGATGGGATAAGAAAAGAAATTTTTTAATTTCCTTTCTTTTACATTTATTTATTTTTGAGACACAGAGAGAAACAGAGCCCAAGTGGGGGA
Organism: Panthera leo; assembly: GCF_018350215.1. Lineage (NCBI taxonomy): Eukaryota > Metazoa > Chordata > Mammalia > Carnivora > Felidae > Panthera > Panthera leo. The sequence goes on along the minus strand of NC_056684.1, from coordinate 13,528,409 downwards.
GGGGCAGAGAGAGAGGGAGACACAGAATCCGAAGCAGGCTCCAGGCTCCGCAAGCTAGCTGTCAGCATAGAGTTCAATCCCGGGCTCAAACTCACAAACTGTAAGATCATGACCTGAGCTGAAGTCGGATGCTTTACTGACTGAGCCACCCAGGCGCCCCGAGAAGAATTTTTAAACAACACACAAAAAGCACTAATGATAAAAAATATATATATAGAGATAGATATTGATATATATTGATATATTTTATTGCATAAAAATGTAAACATCAAAGAGTAAAACATCAATTTCTCTTTTTTTTAATTTTTTTTATGTTTATTCATTTTTGAAAGACAGAGAGAGACAGAGCACAAGCAGGGGTGGGGCGGAGAGAGAGGGGGACACAGAATCCCAAGCAGGCTCCAGGCTCTGAGCTGTCAGCGCAGAGCCTAACGCTGGGCTCGAACGCACGAACCGCGAGATCATGACCTGAGCCAAAGTCAGACGCTCAACCGACTGAGCCACCCAGGCGCCCCAAAACATCAATTTCTTAAAAGACCAACTAAACCAAACTGAAAGAAGTGGAGACGAGAAGAAGCCACAGACTGAGACAATATTTGCAACACGTACAAAGGACATAGGCTTAGTGCCCCAAAAGAATATAAAGTAGCATAAAACTCATGAAAAGGAGGAAGAAAAGGTGGAGGCAGAGGAGGAAGAGAAAGAAGAGAAAAGAGACGATCAATTTTTAGTGGACAATAAAAATAAATAATATATGGGAGGAGAATAAACATGTAAATAGATGCTAATTGTGTTAATTAGCAGAGAGAGAAACATGGATTGAAATCATTTTTATGCCAAAAAGATTATTATAATTGGCCTATGTTGATAAGAATGTAGCACAATAGAAACTTTTGTACATTGCTTGGGTGTTGTAAATTGGTATTTTGGAATTGGTAGATAATTTGCCATTATCTGGTAAGGCTCATGATATATATATATATATATATATATATATATATATATATATATCTGTGTGTGTGTATATATATATATATATATACACACACACAGATATATATATATATATATATATATATATATACACACACACACGTGTATATATATGTATATATATTTCTGTTTATATTTATATTTTAATTTTTTTAACGTTTATTTATTTTTGAGACAGAGAGAGACAGAGCATGAACAGGGGAGGGGCAGAGAGAGAGGGAGACACAGAATCTGAAGCAGGCTCCAGGCTCTGAGCTGTCAGCAAAGAGCCCGACGTGGGGCTTGAACTCACGGACCGCGAGATCATGACCTGAGCCGAAGTCGGACGCTTAACCGACTGAGCCACCCAGGTGCCCCTATATTTATATTTTAATATCTATATAGTTTAAGAGCCAGCATTTCCAGACGAATTCTTAAACATACACACCATGAGCCATATGTAAGAATAGTTTTAGTAGCATTTCTTCATAACAATACGCTGGAAACTATCCAAATGCTTATAAACAGGAAAACTGATAGACTATTATATTCCAAATATTTGGAAACTAAATGGCACATTTATTAAAAGCACATGTGTCAAGGAAGAAATCAACATGCAAATAAGAAAGAATTCAAACTATAAATATATAACACAACATATCATTTGTGGGATGCACCTACAGCAGTGAATTCACAGGTTATTTTATAGGATTAATACATATATTAAAAAAGCAAAAAAGATCTCAAATCACTGTTTTTCCATCTTAAGAAACTGAAAAATGAAGGGGCGCCTGAGTGGCTCAGCTGGGTAAGCATCAGACTTCGGTTCAGGACACGATCTCGTGGTACGTGGTTTCGAGCCCCACGTCGGACTCTGTGCTGACAGCTCGGACCCTGGAGCCTGCTTCAGATTCTGTGTCTCTGTCCCTCTCTGTCCCTCCCCTGCTCTCAGTCTGTCTGCCTCTGTGTCAAAAATAAATACACATAAAAAAAATATAAAATAAAAAATTATAAAAAAAAAAAGAAACTTGAAAATGAAGAGTAGATTTAAATGAATATAAGCCTAAGAAAGGAAATAATAGAGTTTAGAGTAGAAATCAAAAAATAGAGAATATCAAGGTAGCCAATGGATGATTCTTTAAGAAAAAAAAATAAAAGAAATAATTCTCTCTCCAGACCAATTAAGAAAATTGTCAAAAAACTTGGAAAGAAAGGATATTTTTTAAGCAGGTGAAAGATACCTATGAAAAATGTACAGATAATACCTCATATTGACTGTTAAACAACAGAATGTTTTCCCCATAATAAATGTGTTTGCTCTCATCATTTCCATTCTACATTGTGCTGGAAAATCTAGCCAGGATGCAACAGAAAAAGAAAGAAAACTATAAGACCGTAAAGAAAACAGCACAATCCTTTTTATTTGTAAATGGCGTGATTGCCTACTTGGAAAATCCAATGAACCTTCACAAAAAGCATCTAGAAGTAATAAGTTAGATTATCAAGTTGGCGGAATACAAGACGAAGACACAAACTCCATTGCATAAGCAGCTGGAGAGATATACTGTGTTCGTGAATTTGAAAACCCAAGATTGATAATTCTTTGCAAATTTATCCAGGTTTCAACCCAACCCCAATTAAAATCCTAGAAGGTTTTTTTTTTTTGGTGGTTATTGATAGATTAATTATAAAATTCATATAAAAATAAAATGGATCTAAAATAGACAAAATTTTGAAAAAAGAGCAAAGTTGATGGACCTACACTTCTTGACTTCAAGATTTACTTTAAGCTATAGGGATCGAGACAGCGTGGTGCTGGCACAAATACAGACAACTAAACAAGTAGAACAAGAAAGTGTCTAGAAATTTACCCACACATTTATGGTCAATTGATTGTTAATAAAAGTGTAAAGAAAATTCAGTGGTTAAAGAATAATTGTTTTTTAAAATTGTTTACAGCAGGATATTCGAGGACACCTGGGTGGCTCAGTCAGTTAAGCATCCAACTCTTGATTTTGGCTCAGGTCCTGATCTCGTGGTTTGAGACTGAGCTCTGCCTTGGGCTCCAAACTGAGTAGGGAGCCAGCTTGGGATTCTCTCTCTCCCTGTTTTTCTGTCACTCCCCACTTGCAAGTTCGTGTGCTCTCTCTCTCTCTCTCAATAAATAAAACTTAAAAAAAATTGGATACTCATATGAAAAAAAAAAACTGATTAAAACTTAAGTTAAAATTGATCATTGGGGCATCTGGGTGACCCAGTTGGTTAAGCATCCAACTTTGGCTCAGGTCATGATCTCACCACCAGTGAGTTCGAGCCCCTCATCTGGCTCTGTGCTGACAGCTCAGAGCGTGGAGCCTGCTTCCGATTCTGTGTCTCCCTCTCTCTCTGCCCCTCCCTTGCTTGTGCTCTGTCTCTCTCTCTCTCTCTCAAATATATGTAAAAACATTTTTTTTCAAAATAAAAAAAAAAAGATGATCATTGATCCAAATCTAAAACTATCAAACTGATAGAAGAACATAGGGAGTGTTTTGTTTTAACCTTAGGTTATGCAAAGATTTCGTAGACATAACACAGAAAGTATAATCCATAAAGCCAAAAGTGATAAGCTGAAGTTCATGAAAATTAAGAATCTCTGATCTTTGAAAGGTCATGCTAGAAGAGGCACAGACTAGGAGAAAATATTTGTAATATCTGAAAACGTACTTGTATCCAGAATATATTTTTTAAAACCCTTCAAAATTCAATTTAAAAAAGTGCAATAAATAATAGGCAAAATATTTGAACAGGCTTTTCACCAGTGAAGATATGTTGATGGCAAATAAGCACATTAACAGATTCTCAGCATCATTAGTCTTTAGAAAAATGCAAATTCAAGTCCCAATGAAATATCTCTGCACACCTATTAGAACATCTAAAATGTAAGAGGCATAGCATTTTCAGTTATGTGTCGTCTGTGGAATAATTGCAACTCTCACACACTGCCTATGGGAACGTAGGCAGTCACCTGTCCAAGTGCAATCGCCTCTCCAAAGATCAGCAGTTTCTTAAAAAGTTAATCATATACTTTACCATGTTACCTACCAATTCTATTCCTACATATTTACCCCAGTGAAATCACATGTATCATAAAACTATTCCAAGACTTGCACACGAATGTTCACAGCACTTTTATTCATAATATGTGTAAATTTTAAACATAAGAAACAATACATAGTTCAACCAGGATAAACCAAATGTGGCATATCCGTACCATGTAATGGCACTTGGAAATACAATGACGTGTACACAAGACAGATGAATCTCAAAATAATTATTCTGTTGCAAGAGACAAAACAAACCAAACGAAAGCAGAGGTACGTACGAAATGACCCCATTTATACAAAATTCTAGAAAAAGCAACCAAATTGAAAAGGACAGAAAACAGATGGGGCTGAGGGTAGAAGAAAGAGAGAAGTATTGCAAAGGTACAGAGGAAATTTCAAGTGTGATGTGTGTTTATTTTCTTGACTCTGGTGATGGGCTTTTGGGGTGTGTAAAGAGGTACGTACATATACATGCTCGCCTATGTCAAAATGTGTCAAATTGTATACTTAAATATGTACAGTTTCTTATATACCATTTTTAAATGAAGGTAATTATTATAAAAATAAAATAGAAATTTAAAAAAGTAAAGGAATGATAAATGCAATATTTATAAAAGACTCCTTGGCAGGGGATTGAGAATATAAGGCAGTGGGTGGGGGGCGGGGGGAGGGAAGAAAGAGAGAGAGGCAGAAAGAGGAAGAGAGAGGGATAGTGATAGGGAGAAGAGATTAATCAGAGGAGGGCATGAGGAAAATAAAGGGACATTAAAGACATTGAAAACGGTTGGGAAATGCATAAATGTCTCTTTTATTCATTGTGGTCTTTATATTCCTCTACGAGTTGTTGTGTATCAATGTAATATTTCACAATAAACATAAATGAGTAAATAATGGGCATAAATCATTGAATGGCCAAACTCTCTTCACTACACAACCTAATTGTCTTTATTTATTATTAGATTTTTAAACTCTTTAATAAAATATGACAACATTTTCCCATTCCCTTCCTGTCTAAATTTTCTCAACAGTATAAACTTTGTATATGTGGTGACTTCTATCCCTGTTGGTTTTAGAGCATTATCTAAATGTCATGGACCTCAGAATTAGAGTTCAAATCATCATCAAAACAAAAACAAAAACAAAAACAGATAAAAAGCCCTGTATTATAAGTAGTCATGATCCCTATTTTGAAGGTGATGAAATGGAAAAATGCAATACTAAATGCACATTGCCAGAAGAACCTCTTTCTATCAAAGTCAAAATAAGTTAATTTCAATTGAGGTAGACAATGTGGATCAATATCAATAATGTATCTGCTTGATTATTAAAAAACAATATTTATAATCTGAAACTTTATTTAAAAATTTTTTTTTAATGTTTATTCATTTTTGAGACAGAGAGAGACAGAGCATGAACGGGGGAGGGTCAGAGAGAGAGGGAGACACAGAATCCGAAGCAGGCTCCGGGCTCCGAGCTGTCAGCACAGAGCCCGAATCGGGGCTGGAATTCACGGACCGCGAGATCGTGACCTGAACCAAAGTTGGACGCTTAACTGACTGAGCCACCCAGGCGCCCCATGAAACTTTATTTTTTTTTTAGATGGAAGTAAGTATTAAACTTTTTTTTATTTTTGTGAAAGATTAATTTGGTAAAGTGTGTATGAACATGTAGCGTGTCCAGATTGACACCAATGGGTGTGAACCAATGAAAAATCGTAGAGCAGAGCAAAATACTGGCAAGATTTCTATCAGCCAGGAGAGAGAAACATTCACTATTTCTTTTGCCAAAACCAGAAATGACTAACTCCAAAATAGGGACATTAATACCCTCCTGTACTGAATTCAGCTGAATCATGATGATTATGTTTTGTTTGATCAAGAATTGCTTTTCTCCATGTTAGGTTTTGTAAATATATATATATATATATATATATATATATATATATATATATATATACACATATATATATATATAGTAAATATATATATATATATATTTGTAAATATATATATATATATTTGTAAATATATATATATATATATTTTGTAAATATATATATATATATTTGTAAATATATATATATATATATATATATATATATATATATATTTCAATAATTGCTTTTCTCCATATTAGGTTTTGTGTGTGTGTGTGTGTGTGTGTGTGTGTGTATAATTATCAGTATGAACTTCGACACTGGGTTATGTTCTTTGATCCTTGCTGTCTTAATCTATATAATGAAGAGGGAACTGGCATGGGAGAAATGCCCTTCCCCAAATGAGATAAGGCTTTTGGCATAGTCTTCTCCCTGGAGGCTGTTGGTGTATTTCATAATCTTGTCTCCTGCTTCTCCATGCCAGAGTTATGAGGCTATGCTTTTTTGGGTCCTAACCTTGAAAAATATGTTGTTGTCCCGGGAGGTAAAGCCCAAAAAAGAGATAGATAATAGATAGATAGATGATAGATAGATAGATAGAAATTCAATAGTAAGAAAAAAGTTAAATGGAGAAAAGATTAGCTCAGAATGCGCCAAATTCGTGACAAACACATGAACAAATTCTCAATGTCATCAGTCATTAGCAAAATATAAATCAAAACCATATATGATACCTCTACATACTTATTAAAATAGCTTTTCAGGAGCGCCTGGGTGGCTCAGTCGGTTAAGTGTCCGACTTCGGCTCAGGTCATGATCTCACGGTCCGTGAGTTCGAGCCCCGCGTCGGGCTCTGTGCTGACAGCTCAGAGCCTGGAGCCTGCTTCGGATTCTGTGTCTCCCTCTCTCTCTGCCCCTCCCCCGTTCATGCTCTGTCTCTCTCTATCTCAAAAATAAATAAACATTTAAAAAAATTAAAAAAAAAATAGCTTTTCAAAGAACTGACGATAACAAGTGCTGACAAGGATGCAGAGCACCTGGGACTCTCATACGTGACCGGGTGGGATGCAAAGTGGTACATTCACTTTGAAAAACAGTTTGGCTGTTCGGTATAAAGTTATGTACGCACCTGTCAGAAGTCCCGATGATAACGCTTTTCAGTATTTACCAGAACAATGAAAATATATGTCCACACCAACATTTGGGCATGAATGTTGCTGACAGCTTATTCATAACACCCCCAAACTGTAAATGTGCAAATATCCATAAGCTTAGAAATAAATGGCTGAGTAAATTGAGGCACATCTACATCATGGACTCAACAATGAGAAAGAATACAAAAGCATGGATGTCTCCAGAGCATTTTCCTAAGCCTACATGACTGTGATGTTCCACATACATGGCATTTTTTCAAAGAAAGGTATCTAGGAACAGAAATCAGATTAGAGGTTTCCAGGAGCTCAGGGTAGAAGGAAGGCATGGACTACAAAGAGCCATGAAAGAACTTTTTGGAATGATGGAGAGAGTCTATATTTTGATTGTGTTAGTGCTTATATGACTGAAGATCATTGAGCTGTACAACTGAAAAGGGTGAATTTTGCTGTATGTCGATTATACTTCATTAATCCTATCTTGAGAAAACGTTTAAAAGGAGAAGAAAATGAAAACTAACAAAATTGCTGGGTGGCTCAGTTGGCTGAGCGTCTGACTTCGGCTCAGGTCATGATCTCGCGGCTTGTGGGTTCGAGCCTGGCGTCGGGCTCTGTGCTGACAGCTCGGAGCCTGGAGCCTGCTTCGGATTCTGTGTCTCCCTGTCTCTCTCTGCCCCTCTCCCACTGTCTCTGTCTCTAAAAAATAAATTAAAAAACATTAAAAAAAAAAAAAACAACTAACAAAATTGCTCCTAATGTTGGAAATACCTAAATATAATTAGATTGTCTGTGAATTGGGAGCCTAAGAAGTAAATTGCGTTTTTGGACCATATGTGTGTGTTTGGGAGAGCATCTCTATGAGATTAAAGGAGCCGGGGGAGGGGGGATGGTAGAAAAAGAAAGCAGTAGTAGGCAGCAGTAGATCTATAGACTACTGTAATGTAGAAACATGTCAACATCGCTAAGCGTTAATGTTTCTATACTTAGTATCATTGAGATACATTTAACATGTATGACATTGATGGCTGACATGATTTTTGCATAGATCTTTTGCTTCAAGTTTACAACTTAACTCTACCAACGCTGGAAACACAACACACAAACGGTGCAGAAATATACTGTAATAAGTAAGTCTTCAGAAAACCAAAAAATGTATGTAACTGATATTTGACAAGAGGTTAAAAGATCGGTCGTCTATTGGGGGGGCGGGGGAGGGAAAGCGTGCATTAATGAATACATTAGCTGGTTTGGACGAATGATTTCATCTGACATCATCTGAGGCCCCAGTGAAGGTCAATGTGAAAGAGAATCTTAAACATTCCTTTAAGTGTGGTTGATCCTAAATTCTGTATGCCTGGGTTCGAACCGATTGGGAATATTTGAATATAACAAGAAATGCTGTTCTAGTGTTTTTGGTTTTTTTTCTCAGAATAAGGAAATACGGAAAACCATATAAAATTCCCCATGCCAGACCCCTGGAGAAATCCAGATAAGATTTTGAACTTGGACGGGATTATCTAAACCAAACCTGTGAACTATGGGCCTGCTACTCTCCTGTTTTTATTTCCTGCTATGCAGAAAGATTTTTCTCTTCAGCAATTTCGTTTACCCACCCATTGCGGACTCAGGACTATACTTCTCACTCCCCAGAAAAGTATGTTAGAGACCTACACATTTTGATATTTAATCAAACAGAAGCATCGTACCGAGTATACTTTCTTTTGCTCCGAGAAATCTGATGAGGTCCTAAATAGTTGGAGACAATCAGCAAAGCAACATTTCCATGTCACAGAAGACAGGGTTTCTCACAAGCTAAAGGTTTGTTTGTTTCACTTATCCCATCTTTTCCCGGAAGTTTTATCTTAGAGGTGAAGGGTCACTTATCATGAAATTGGAAGAAAAAGAATCTGCTGTGCCCAATAAGAAAAAAATGTAACTCGGTCTCTATCTGTCTGAGATGCTTGTTTGGAAAATACTGTCCTTCACCCAGTTTCTTTTCATTCTTGGCAGGAACCAGAGTATCAGGACAGCAAAATGAATTCGCCGGTTATCTGAATCGTTGAGTTAGATCTCTCTCTCTCTTTCTGTCTATAATTGAACTCCCCACAACCCCATGCTCAATAAAAATAATAATGATGATGTAAGTAATGAGACCAAAGTTTATTCTTTATGTCTTTATATATATACATATATATGTATATATATATATATGTATACATGTATATATGTATATATATATGTATATATATATAAAGACATAAAGAATATATATATGTATATATAGATACATGTATATATAGAATATATATATATAAAGCATATATATGTATATATATGTATATATATGTGTATATATATATATATACACTAATTGGAATTACTAATTAGTGGGCTTTGTTGTTTGGTTCTATTTGGCAATACTACTATTGCATATTATAAATGAAGGGTATCAGAGAATTCATTTCTTGGTTCAGAGAGACAGTGATTTGGTTGCAGTCAGTTACAGTATTTTAAAATGGCTACCCCCTTCACGTTTAGTTACTAGCTTCATAGTCATGACGATTCAATTTTCTTAGCATGCTGAGGGGTGACTGGACTCCAGGGTACTAAGTTATGGTAAACAAATGCACAAAAGACTGATGGATAAAACCAGAAAGCCAATTTGTTAATTCCCAGAAAGACTCATAACTATCAGATAGAATTAGAATATTCTCTCTCGGTGAACAGATTTACATGGGGGACTTTAATCAGAGGGTTATTGCTTAGAGTTCATGGGATTAGAATTAGAGGAGTTAGCTATTTGATCATAATGGCTGGTGTCACAGAATTTGATATTCTGGTGCCTCTGTGTCGACACTTATTTTCAAGAGCCTAGATAATCTCTCTTCTGCACTCTGAGAGACCACAGCCAAAGAATGCTTCTCTAAACTCGCTTTCTCTCTTGACTTTCAAGGCTACCAACAACCTCAATGACAGATTTTCTTTAGGCATGTTAATACCAACACTCAAGTTCCCCTCCGACCTGAGAAACTTCCAGTTTTTAAAAGTAACTAATTTAGAGATACCAGTCCTCGATTCCTTTTCTTACACGGCACCTCATTTAATGAGCCTTCAAGAACTTTGAGTAGCTGACTAATGAGACAGCATACACCAATTTGATGTTCTGTTTCTAGATACCAGAAGGTTCTGGAAAATGCATATCCACTGCTTCAGTTCTCTTCTTTCCCTTCCATTTTGAATCTAACTAAAAAAATTAAAATGCTCTCTTGACACCATATGAGAAAGAATAGCTAGATGGATTGCCATGGAATTCAAATTAATTTTTAAAAATCTTCATGCTTTCTGTATTTAAGACGTTGTTAGTGATAGATTTACTTCACAGGTGCTAAATTGGTCTATACAGGTAAAAAGTCCTCGTTATGGGGCAAAACCAAGTCAGAATCATTGAGGAGTAGACACATGAGGTCATTTGAGAGGAAATTCCACAAATTACTCCCAGGCATATACGATACGACACAAAGTAGAAATCTTCCTGAGCTTGGAAAAAACAATGTTGTTTGAAAATGGTAGGTGTTCTGTAAATACTCACTGAAAAAAAAAATCCAGTTAACACAATTATTTGACCACATACAATTAGTTAAATGTTTGATTTTCTTGAAAAATTATAGGTAAGTAGTCAGTGTTAAGTTAAAGTCATTTTTAAAGAAGCAAAGGTGTGGATTCTGTACCGTGATAATATTCTTAGAATTTCTCATAGATTCTTAAAACCATATCATATTTGGTAAATTACTCGGAACTGAAGTCTTTAAAGAGTTTTCTCAAAAGTTAGGTGGAAAGGTGCTATCTTCTGGCTATTGCAAGACTGGTAATTTGTATGCTTTAGTTGCCTGAGCAGTTATCTCAGAGATAAAGTTCTCTTATCTGAAAACACAGGGAGAGGTGCATATCAGAAGATCTGTCTAAGGTACAGAACCTCTTTGGCAATGTGACATCTCAAAAATATTGAATGCAATGCCTTGTAAATTCTTCTGTTTTTTTTCCCAGGGTGCATCTGAAGTTATTGTAAATGGACTGGTTATGTCTGGAGATCTCCCCAGAAAACACGTGAAAACCATTGCATGAAGATTACAGAAATTTAGTTGAGGTCTCTACTTGGAATTTTAAAAAGAAATTTTCAGAAATGTGGAATTTTATTGATGGTGTTTTGCCTTCAGACATTATAAAATGAACTCTAAAGAAGTTAACATTTATTAAGCGGACTACCATGTATCGACCACTGTGCTAAGCATTCTACGTGTGTCTCGTTGAATTCTCGCTACAAGCCAATGAGGTAAGTGCTCTTGTTACTTTCACAGGATATGACACTCAGAGATTCACCAGCAGGCTCAGAGCCCCAAGTTACAGACAGATGACGTGAGAAGTAAACCCAGACAACCTGAGGCCAGACAGCACACTCTTAACCGCGGAAATACATCATCTTTTAGTGTAATACATGCATTGTTTAAAGCCCCGTTTTCCAACAGGACTGGAAAACCCAACTCAAGACTCTAGCCTTAGGGGATGCTGAGAGTTCTGATTCTGGATGCTTAAAATGATGCTGTTTCCCCAACACACGGTAGACATTTTATTCCCAAAAGCAACCTGCTATTTCACACAAGTTCAATCAAGTAATTTATTTGTACTTATGGGTTAGATGGACAGAACTGAAGGCGTCAAGCTGAGTTAATAGAAGACCAGATGTCGGTTGGCACAAATCCTACCAGCCAGCAGACGAGAGGAGGACATTACAGGTTCAATAGGAACACTATTGGCCCAAAAATAAGTGAATAGAATCTCTTACACTTGGGGAAATCTCCATCGTAAATGAATTTTGGAGAAATCCATGTTTCTTCATTTCCAGGGAACAGTCCATGTAAGTAGTTATCTCAGAATGAGAATCTATCTATCTCTCTATGTATCTATATATCGGAGAATAAACAATAAAGGGAAAATATATATTGTTTACCACAATGTTCAATGCCGATTGAATCTAGAAGGAGAAGTGGTCTCATAAGGCCAGGCATCTCTTACTAAACGCCATTTGGGTAGAAGACACCCAGAGAGTTTCATTTAGATTTCCTTCTGCCACAATCCACAACGATAAAATTTACCCGAAACTCACATATTAAAAAAAAAAAAATGTCAAAGATGTTTGGATAAAACCATTAAGGAAAACAACGGCATCTTCTCCCAAACGAACGTTCTCCACACATCACTAAATGAACACTCTTTGATGATCTCATACACTCCTAACACCTTGCGATGTTATTCAAATTTTGAGTTGGTTTTATAAGGGCGGTTTCAGCCCTAAGGTGATCACTGAGTCACGCACTCACGTGACCACACACCTGCAATGGAGGAAACTGGGTGCACAGGTGAGGATGTTCACCATACAATCATTTCCTGAATTTCTAGCTTTGTCACCTCTTCTTCCTTCTACTGCTTCTCCTGCCACCTCTCAGTACAGCTGAACTTTAAGAGGCCCACGAGAAGGAAGAAATAAGACTTTAAATAATTTATTTGGAGAAACAGTCAGTGAAGAGGAACAAATCATGTTTCGCTAAAAGAACCGGGCCCTTTGACCCTTCCCTTCTCGCTCCGGTACCTGGAGCTCTAGCCGGATTGCATTAGCGAAATTTTCATTTGATGGCATTTTAATATTCTGCCTTGATGACTTTTTAGCAACATTTACTTTCAGAGGTCTCGAGCGTTCCCTCGGAGGAAATGAAACATGTCAGAGCCCATTACAAAAATCAAAATTTAAATACCTCGACCACATTAGGGCTTACACACAATCCCATCAGCGCTTAAGCTGAAACTCACAACGATTCATTCTCTTGCTCAATCAGTAATGAGTACATTTGATGAAGCATTCCAGGGTCAGGGAACACACGTTAGTGATCTAGCTTAACCCATTGATTGCCCGGCCACAAAGGACCAGGGCGGGACTCGATTAAATAGTAACACGCAAATAATTTTCAATAGCACCAAAGAAAACTGTGTTGTTGTTGTTTTTTTTAAACAACTGTGATTCCCATAAGCAATGGCCAAGGGATGACCGTTGTGGATTAGGTTTGGTACCCTTTTGGTATTACTCTACATCTACCTGCCCTATAAAACAACCTGTTTACTTTGCATCCAACTATGGCCACAGCCACTCTGTTATTAAGAGCTGTTGTAAGGTCACTGAATGCAGGATTTTTGTTTGAGCAAAACCTTTCCCTTCTTTCACTCCCCCCCCCCGGCTTCCTCAAGAATTTCAACACATTCTTGGCAAAGAAGCATCCCCAAGTTGTGATTTGACTGCCTACAGAGTGCTATATCCTCGCTGGCAACACGGGGCTGGCCCCAGGGTCTCTGGGATATTGATCTTGGAAGCAAAAGTAATGGACATCGCACATATTGTTGTTTGACGTCACAGTACAAGCTTCGAAAACCCGACAAGTGCCCCAGATGATTGCCAATTTTTTTCTTTAATATGGGAAAGATTCTCTTTCTCTTCCTCCTCCCCCTCTCGGCTTCCTCTTCCTCCTCTTCCTCCCACCCAAACTGAAGGACTGCTACAATCAAGTAGGGAACTACATCACTTGGTCACAGCACTACAGTGCTGTCAACTTCAGGCCAACTTGGTGCCCCTCCTACAGTTCAGCCTATAGTCAATAGGTCAGTGTTCATGCTTTATCCCTTCCTCAGGATTTCAGACTGTGAGTTGATGATCCCTGCCTTGGCTTTCTCCTTAAATGGAATTAAGGGAGATCTCCTTTTCAGGAAATAACTAAAAGTGGCCGGGGGCCTGATGGAAAATTGTGATATGATCCTGCCCGGCCAGGATTTCTTCTAGCCCTTTTAGACCATATGCTTCTATTCCCCATCCCATAAAGTACCTGTAGTACTATGGTGAATGGCCTGGAACAAGAATGTCGAAACCTGAAATCAGAGCATTTCTGTGGCCTCCTTAGGAAATTCCACTCACTTCTCCCATGGTCCCGTGCAATTGAGTGTCACTCGCCAATGTTTTCATTGTGGGGGTCAGTGAGGACAACTGTGCAGTGTCGATGCATTCTAAGATTTACATCTTCTTTAAGAGATACATTCAAATGACAAACGAAAGGCGATGTTTATTGCTTTTCCTTGCCCCGATTGTTTCCCAGTTGCCAGAAGTGAGCAGTTTTTTTTTAAACATCACGGACCAGGAAAATTTGGAAATGAAAACCATCACGGACCAGTAAAAGGCATTAAGCAAATCTAAGGTGCCTTTCAGAAAGCTGAAAAAGTGAAAGAAAGTGAATGTTGACAACAATCGAAAAGGAGTCAACCAAGGTGAATTTCTTACCCTTTGCCCAGCAGCAAAGTCACGGAAAAACTTCCTTCAATGAATCCTCTCCCAGCACCATGAAGCCAATAGAGCTCAGCCCCACAGTTTCTAGCCCTGCCAATCCCTGAGTTAGGAAAAGATCCATTTGAAAAATTTAAATTAAAAGTGCTTGATGAAGAGAGGAAGCCATGAAGCATTCTTAATGCCACCACTAACACGCAGCAGTCCAAATCTTAAGCAACTTGCATTTCTCATAGAAACTTAGAAATGAAAGAAGCAGCCAATCTCTCTCTTTTAACCATGTCTGCCCTTCCCAGATCCAGAGAAAGCAGCACAGAAACAGCCAAGGATTTGGAAACATCTTGAAACCACTCGATATTTTGATTTGTAATTTTAATAACGGTAGGCATGAGCAAAATGTAGTAAATTCATTCTAGCTCACTCTCTTGCCTTTAATTAACCATGTGGCACACACCACACACACACACACACACACACACACACACACACACACACACTGAGATTCTAACTGAAGAACCGTGTTATACAGAGCTGAAATCTCTGCTACATATTTTCCGCTTAGTTAAAATCAGAGAATATCTTAAATATTTTACCGTCTGGGTCTTAGGTAAAGAGGGTTACAGCTATAACTCCCTTTGCCAAAAATCAATAACAAACTTGTGTTGAATATTTAAACTTCTTAAAAACTCTTCATAGATGAATGAACCTTACCCTTCACCCTGAAGCTAACTCCAACCTCTCTCTATCGAGCCATGCTTTCCGCTCAAAGCTCATTGTCATATTTCCTGACACCTTGCCTTCCATTTTACTGTTACCATTCTGTGCTTGCAGCCAGAGAGGTGCAGATTTACATGGGGTCT
The DNA here is from genome assembly GCF_018350215.1 of Panthera leo. Lineage (NCBI taxonomy): Eukaryota > Metazoa > Chordata > Mammalia > Carnivora > Felidae > Panthera > Panthera leo. The sequence goes on along the minus strand of NC_056684.1, from coordinate 13,513,092 downwards.
AGAACTGTGCTTTGGACTTCCTTATCCATCACTAGGAATAAGTAGAAATGAGGAAAAGGGATAACGTATTAGCGAAGAGTGTTTCTTAAACTTTGTCTCTTGTTTTCTTTGCCATTAAATTTGGGATAAGGAATATCGTTTTGAGGACTGAGTGATATGGCATGTGTACAGCCTCCAGTAAAGTGCTTGGCTGCCTCTTAAGTGCTAGCTATGGTCATCATCATGAATATTAGCATGATTGTTACCATTTTTCTTGTCGAAATCCTTTTCTTAAGTCTTCAAGGAGTTCAACGAATATGGTTCTTTCCCTTTGGTGCTCCATAGACTCCCTTCAACTCTCTTTTTTTTCTCATGTGTTTCACTTTGGCCTCACTGGCTTTCCTTTTTTATTAGCACTTCCTCTCACACTTGTATTCTAACCTAAGAAATAATGCAATGGTAAGATAGTCTTTCCAGGGCAATATACAGTTTACAGAAATATTAACTATAAGCCAAAGGGATAGAGTTTAGGCAGTGAAATATGAACTAGCAGGTGGCCAGGAAAGAAAAAAGAGTTGGAACATATGGGGTGTGTATATTGTCTCTGAAAGGAAATGATGGTGGAAGGAAGGAGGGAAAAGAGGGAGAAAAGGATAGAAGGGAAGGTGGGAGAAGGAAAGAAAGATAGGGAAAGGAAAACAGGAAAGGGAAAGAAAGAAAGAAAGAAAGAAAGAAAGAAAGAAAGAAAGAGGGAGGGAGGAAGGAAGGAAAGAAGGAAGGGAGAAAGAGAGAGGGAGAAGCATGAAAGAAAGAAAGAAAGAAAGAAAGAAAGAAAGAAAGAAAAAAGAAAGAGGGAGGAAGGAAGGAAAGAAGGAAGGGAGAAAGAAAGAAAGAAAGAAAGAAAGAAAGAAAGAAAAAAGAAAGGAGGAAGGAAGGAAGGAAGACTAATTAAAAGTGTCTACCATAGGGGCACCTGTGTGGCTCAGTCGGTTAGGCGTCCAACTTTGGCTCAGTTCATGATCTCACAGCTCATGAGTTCGAGCCCCGTGTTGGGCTCTGTGCTGACAGCTCAGAGCCTGGAGCCTGCTCCAGACTCTGTGTCTTCCTCTCTCTTTGCCCCTCCCCTGCTCATGCTCTCTCTCTCTCTCTCTCTCTCTAAGGTAAATAAACATTAAAACATTTTTTTGGTATCTACTGCAAGCTTTGCTTTCTCTTGGAAAAAAATGGATAGGTTGATGGTTCTTAAAAACTTTACAAGCAGTGTATTCTTACTCTGATTATCTGAGTCTTAGAAAATCTCAGCTTAAAAAAGTTTCTCAGAAAATACCCAATTCCAAGAAATTAGGGGAAACAAAAGAAAGGATGTCAACTCAAATAGATTGTGACCCAATCAGAGCAAAATGTTCTACCATGATAATTGATGATAATGCTTTTTTTTCCCCTGCCTTTGAAACTATTTTCATTTTCTAGGTCTATTAAAACTTCCTAAAGTGTAAAAGTATCCATTATACCATGAAAACAAGAAAAGCAAAACACCTATGAAATAGGAATTCCTAGAAAGTCTCTTTTTTTAATGTTTATTTCTTTTGAGACAGAAAGCATATGCTAATGGGGAGGAAGGCAGAGAGAGAGAGAGAGAGAGGGAGAGAGAGAATCCCAAGCAGGCTCCCTGCTGTCAGCACAGAGCCCAACGTGGGGCTCAAACTCATGAACTGTGAGATCATGACCTGAGCCGATATCAAGAGTCAGCTGCTTAACTGACTGAGCCACCCGGGCACCCCAAGAAGAGGCTTTTGATTGAAACAGAGAGAATGTGTTTGCTTATTTTAGCTTCAGGCAGAGCCCCAGAAGAATTTTATTTCTTATTTTTTCAATTAAAAAATTTTTTTAAATGTTTATTTATTTTTAAGAGAGACAGACACACAAAATGCAAGTGGAGGAGGGGTAGAGAGAGAGGGAGACACAGAATCTGAAACGGGCTCCAGGCTCTGAGCTGTCAGCACAGAGCCTCACGCAGGGCTCGAACCCAACAAACCGTGAGATCATGACCTGAGCCGAAGTCAGACACTTAACCGACTGAGCCACCCAAGTGCCCGGAAGAATTTTATTTCTAAATACTAAGTGTTTGAAATAAATTTGCTGTATGGTCATATGTAATTGCTACGTCATGATGTGTTATGAATTTAAAAAACAAGAACGGAAAGATATAACTATCTCTAGAATTACTGAGATATACACATTTCTCTAAAATAATTAGTGAATTATTCTATTTCCCCGTCTTTAAAAGTTATTGAGCAGGAGCGGCACAGTTGGGCCCATTAAGGGAAGGGAGTTCTAGCTACCAGAGGAGGGTATGTCTCATGCCGAACCCACTAGAAACTATGGAAGCCTTCCTTGCCTCACGTCCCTTCACTTGGCATGTCTGTGTTACAAAGTCCCAGGCGCGAACACCGTTCAAACCTAATGTGGTTCTAATTTGCAAAGGTTTTATCAACCTGATCCAGGACCTGTATGTGGATTCTCTGACCCACTTCCTTCTCCTATCGATCTCCATCCTGCCCCTCGCGTACATTGTAAATCTAGTGAGTCGTGCTCAGCGCTGCTCTTCTGTAACATGAATTTATGCTAATGGCTGTCTGCATATGCTTATATCACATATCTATATTAAGCTTAATAGTCTGTTACATTGCTTCTTAACCCTGTGTCCACACATGATTAACTTTCCTGATTTCTTTCAAAACCGTTATTAACACATCGTAGCGTTTCACTCAACATGTCGCGAAGTTTCTCTGCCTCGCACTGGAGGTGGGGTGATTACCAAAGCCCTCAGCTTTTGCAAGTAAAAAGGTACGTAAAGAATTAAAGGTACCTGAGAAGAGGCTCCTTTTTTTACGTGCACGTACGACTGTAGGCTGGTAAGAGCTTAAAGGCTAAGCTCCTTAGGTGGCAAGCAAACCGACAGGTTCTCTCCAAGTTCATGGAACAGGAGAATTCTATCCTGAGAATTTCACTAAAATTTTATGGAGAAATAGGGCAGTTGCATGGTGTGGACAGACTCAGGAAATGAGTCACATGAGACGGTCCTCTGTTTTTGAAGGATGTTAGAGGAATTACAGAATTTGGCATGAATATATTTTAAACGTTCCACTACATAGTGGATGGTGAATGAATAAGTCTCAGAATTTTTCATACTTCACCCTTGTTACTGTAGAGTTTAGAACAAATGAAGAAGGGCTTCCAAGTTATCACAAGGATCCTAGGGGAAAAATAATCCTTGTAGTGTGTATCAAGACATATCTCGGATGCATTCTCTTCATTCAGCAAGCTTATGGAATCTTCTTGGAGAGAACTTGAAAACCCTGAAACGGTCAACATCGAGGCCCATTATATACAAGGCGCTGTAATCAGTCGGGAACTAGGAATTTTAGAGACACAAGCATAGTGGGAATTTGCCACACATCAAACAACCCTGTGCGTCGCGATTTCAGTTTAACGTACTTTGTGTGGTATGCGAACTTTGTGCATAGCAATGAACTAACTTTGGGCTGACATAATGGCGTCATACTTCTGTGAATGATGAAAGAACAAATACTACTTTTTTTTCAAAGTTGTATGTGTGCGCACATACTGTCAGTACGAAAAAGGGTACAGATCTATTTAAAAAAAAAAGTTAACACGGGGGCCTGGCTGGCTCAGTTGGTAGAGCAGGTGACTCTTGATCTTGGGGTCTTGAGTTGGAGCCCCACAGTGGGGGTAGACATTACTTCAAAAAAATTAAAGTGGGGCGCATGGGTGGCTCAGTCAGTTAAGCGTCTTCAGGTCATGATCTCATGGGTCGTGGGTTAGAGCCCCGTGTCGGGCTCTGTGCGGACAGCTCAGAGCCTGGAGCCTGCTTTGGATTCTGTGTCTCCCTCCCTCTCTGCCCCTCCCCCACTCGCGCTCTGTCTCTCAAAAATAAATAAACATGAAAAAAATGTTTTTAAATAAAAAATAAAAACTTAAAGTAAGAAAATAATAAAAACTTAACAAAGAACTTGTGTTTTTACCTTTCATGCACTCATATGCACATATTAGATAACATCCAAATACTGCCCTGATGATAAATTTAATAAAATGTTAAAATTGAGCAGTAGGTCACCATATACAAGTCTCTCTCTGATACCTAGTTCAACCACTTCTATGTAGACAACAGCACAATCGTTAATGTTTATTTATTTTTGAGAGAGAGACAGAGACAGAGAGTGAGCGGGGGAGGGTCAAGGAGAGGGAGGGAGACGTGGAATCGGAAGCAGGCTCCAGGCTCTGACCTGTCCGCACAGAGCCCGACACGGGACTTGAACCGGCAAACTGCGAGATCATGGCCCGAGCTGAAGTCGGAGGCTCAACTGACTGAGCCATGCAGGCGCCCCGAAAGACCAATCCTTAAAAACCACGCCCTAGGAATAAAACATGAAAGACAGCCAGTAAGTGAACAGATGGATCTGGGTGTAAGTCAACCTCAACCTCTTGCTAGCCTGTTGACCTTGGACAAGTCACTTAACACGTTGTAACGTCATCTTCCCCATTTACGAAAGGGGAATATCAATTCTCTTCATCTTGAATGCAAAATATCCCCACAATACGGTAAGCATAGTATTTCCCCAAGAAGCAGGAGAGCCACAGAAGCTTCTGTCTCCTAGAGAACCCAGCTCCAAGCACTAAGAAACTCCGGTCCGAGTGGGGAGCACACATCAGCTGTTTCTGGGCTCCATTCTTGAGCTTTCATTCCCTCTGGCCCTACTTTTCTTTAAAGAGGTTCAGCCTCTTTCCACACACTCCTACAACATACCACCCTGGAAAGTCTCTCAAGTATAACATGCTTTACTGAAGGTCCAGAAATGACGGAGGAATATTGTGGCAGAATCTCGACTGAGAAGCAACCTTGGTTTGCGTATTGGATCTCTCCAAGTTTTCCAAGGCATTTGCTGCTCAGGAAGTGTATGGGTTGGGTTATTTCCCCCTGGGATTTGGCCTACCACCTCGGAGCCCTTGACCCTATAGAAACACTTCTTGTTTTACCTTAAGTCGCTGCTATCCCACTCCACATTTCTCTAACCTTAACCCAAGAGCAATTTTAACTCTTTTTAAATTTTTTTTTTAACGTTTATTTATTTTTGAGACAGAGAGAGAGCATGAATGGAGGGAAGGTCAGAGAGAGAGGGAGACACAGAATCGGAAGCAGGCTCCAGGCTCTGAGCTGTCAGCACAGAGCCCGACGTGGGGCTCGAACTCGTGAACCATGAGATCATGACCTGAGCCGAAGCCGGACACTTAACCGACTGAGCCACCCAGGCACCCCCAAACTCTTAATCTTTAAACCAGGCTAGGCATATTCCAAAAGGCCAAGGTGAGTAATTGGTTTTTCTCATATTATATTTTTTACTCCCCATTAGACGAGCTGGTATTAATGGCAGTTCTCAGATGGGCACAGGCAGCCACGTTAAGGGACAAAACAGACATTTATCCTTATTATAAGAATATAGCTTATCGTCCATATTCAACTTTCCAAGACCACAAATTGTACTGGTTGCGTAAATACCCATGCAACGCTCATTTTAATGTGTTTTTGCAGTTGTGTGTGTGTGTGTGTGTGTGTGTGTGTGTGTTTTCTTTCTCAAGTGCAACTGGGGGAACTTAGTTCAGGAATTGTAAGCACACATGTTTATAAGAGTGGGGCAGGTAGCCGATCTGAATGCGGTGAAGTGAGCAGGCACGTCTTTTCAGATGGACTTGCCTCTTTGTAGGCCCCCTATGTGTTAGTCTTCATGCAAATCGATGTCACGCATACTGAATCCTTCAAGAAAAATCTGAAATCATTTTTTACGTGAAATATTCTGTTTTTTTAAATTATATTATGCAGGCAAAGACAAAATAAATCAGTTTGGAGACTGGCTTCAGCCAACGGCTGCTTCTTTGCAAGCCTTGGGTCAGCACCCCCCCCCCCACCAAGTACCACTGTTTAATGAAATCCCAAGATCTTTATTGGGCGCCATTTGCAGAAGACCTCATAGGTCTGTCTTGTCTGCAATAGACTTAATTTGAGGTTAAATCCTACGGCAAGCTGGAGTTTGAAGATAAAGGAGATCTAATCTTTGAGCTTCTTCAAATATTTGGGGGGCTGTATGAGCTGCTGAAGGTCCCAGAGAGCCTCCGTTACCCTGAGGACCATTGATGAACTTTCACATTTTGTCTATTATGAGAAGCACACCTTGTCCACCCTTTCTCCATATGATGCTTTGCTTATCAGTATATTAAAACTTCTATCTCATGTTGTTTTACACGAAGAAATGTTCTGCACTGTGGGCTTTTGTTCTTGTTGATCATATATATATCTATAACTCTGAAATTGCTGAATATCGGAACTTATCTATTGATCAAGCATACCATTCCACCTTTTATGAGAGGACACTGGCCCAATCTACTTTCCAGAATAAAAGTGTGAAGGTTTGAAAATTCTATGCATCTTTTAAAAAAAAAAAAAGATATTTATGCACTTGGCACTTGACTTCATTGGTACCAGTTACGGAACAGAATACACATAAGACCGAGCTCAAAATGTATTTCCTACTAAATATACCATAATAGACTTCTTATGTGTTTAAAACATAATCATCTAATGCACAATGTTAAACATGCCTGGTTGGATAATATTTATTTTGTTACGCACTGATATTTACGTCAAAAGCATATGTAACACACATGCTAAATAAATAAGAGAAAACATGTTTTCTGTCCGATCAAAACTATCCCTGGTAATGAAACATGCTTTCATTTTAATAAAGATGTTTTATTAGGTTTCAGAACTGAATAAATGATTCATAATCCTTGAACCCTGAGACATTTCCCTGGGAACACGTGGCTTCATTTCATTTCTCCTTTTGTCTCTGCAAATTCCACGTGCGTGCTGCCTGATTTTATGTGAGACAAAATGCTTGGGAGAGTCTTTTCACACCACGTTGCATTAATGAGACCATAAGATTTTTTTTTTTTTAAAACCAAGTTTTCAAATGACTGCTTGCTAATTTCAAATTGCCTTTCACATTGGCCGTTTTTCTCATTTGGGGCTCTGCTGCAGATTTCGCAGGATAAGAAGACCGGTGAGAACTACAATAAGAAGAATTTTAATGGCCCAGTAGTAGCTTCTGCCAATTCTAGCAGGTATTTGGGCAATTTTAAATATAATCAGAAAGTTAAAAAGGGAGAAATCATTTTTTCCGAAGCTAGATTATGTTTATTCATTATTCAATCAACATGCATTCCCGATTTTTCTAGGGCGTTTTGCTACATTTTCAACAGTTAAGTACCGTTTATGGGTTAATAGCAGTTATTTCGATAAATATATTGACCCGAATATCCATTTTCATGACATAGGTGATAAAGGTTAAGATAGTACGTTGATGTTGTTTGTGAAACGCTTTATAAGGATGAAGATTTGTGAAATCTTTGAAAGCAAGTTACCGGTTAAAACATGGTTGAGACACCAGATCCTAATAAAAGATGAGCGCAATTCTTCACAACAAATGCTTGACTATAGATTCTTTACTAATAACTCATGTGCTTCAAGTTGTTTTTCTATCTGCCCTTTTAACTAACATTTTCTTTGATTGGACAGCGACGCTTTGCTCAAGTGTAAAGTCATTTAGAATGACATTTCCTAAAATAAGTTCTCTTAGGAAGGGAAAGATTTTGAAACCCATTACGTGATGGTAAATACATACACACACACCCTTAGAGTTGCAATGACTATTAGCATGTTAAGAGCAGTGGAGAGGGGCGCCTGGGTGGCTCGGTCGGTTAAGCGTCCGACTTCAGCTCAGGTCACGATCTCGCGGTCTGCGGGATCGAGCCCCAAGTCGGGCTCTGGGCTGATGGCTTGGAACCTGGAGCTTGCTTCCGATTCTGTGTCTCCCTCTCTCTCTGCCCCTCCCCCGTTCATGCTGTGTCTCTCTCTGTCTCAAAAATAAATAAACGTTAAAAAAAAAAAAAAAAGAGCAGTGGAGAAAGCTGTTTAATATCTTATAACTCAGGGTATCCCAAATATTTGGTCAAGAAAATCTAATTTTAAGTAACACTTATTGGGCAGGAAAAGGTGAATTCAACAGGCTTAGATTACTCAAATTCTGAATATTCCTGAGAAAGACCTTTCTTCAGGACTGGCCCTTGGTTGGCTCATAGGAGACAAGCTAGAGCCCTTGGAATATTCTACATGGTAAAAGTGTATACCTTAGGCCTCGGACCATACCTTACCAGTTTGATCACATACATTTCTCCTAACAATGTGATTTATGATGAAGGCCCATTTTGCCCTGGTGGGGCTGTAAACTGAGTATCAAGGGCATGCAATGCCCACGTGACTGGATCCCAATAAAAACTCTAAATACCCCGGTTGGCAAAACATCACATGTGTTTTCCCACATCCTTGCTGGAAGAATTAAGCATTCCTTTGGCTCTACTGGGAGACAGCTCCTGGAACCTTGCATTTGGTTTCTCCTGGACTCTGTCTTACGTACCAGCTGTAGGCTGAATCTTTGTATTCCTCCCAAATTGATATGTTGGAATCCTAACGCCCAATCTGATGGGGGAAGTGTTCCAATCATGAGGGAAGAGCCCTTATGAAAGAGTTCCTAAAGAGATTCCCTACCCTATCTTCCACATGAAGATATAGCAAAAACTTTGCGTCTGGAAGAGGGCTCTTATCCAATCATGCTGGCATCCTGATCTGGACTACCAGTCTCCACAACCATGAGCAATACATTTCTGTGGTTTATAAAGTGCCTAGTCTGTGGTATTTTGTTATAGCAACCCAAATAGACTAGGGCAGTATCTTTTCCCTTTTCCCTTTGCTGATTTTAATCTATATCCTTTTGCTGCAGTAGATTACAACCATAGGTATAACAACTTTTCTTAGTCCTCTGAATTCTTCCAGAAATTTGTCAAGTCTGAGGTGTCTTCAGGACCTCTGACATACCCACCTATTAATATTGAACTGAAAAGAATTTGGGGGAAAAATCCTTGGAGCCATTTGCAACCAACTGAATTGACCAAAACAATTTTTTTAAAGACTAATGATACCCGTAATATTGAGTTCCCTCTGATGCACTTAGGAGAAGAAATAAAACAAAAAAAACTATCAGACGGTATTGATGAGCAAGCCATCTTTGGTGACTTGGATGTTGGTCTGTGAATGTTTTATTCATCAAATTAAAAGATAAAGATATTTGGCTTTGAATGGGCATGTGTGTAACTGTAACATAGATATACACTTACAGGCAAATATTCTTTTCAAGACATGTTTTGCACCAATTGGTGAAACACATATACCCAAATGAAGCCTTTAATGATTGATATCTGAATCACTACTTACTACTTGGATTTGCCCTGACTGGTATGATGGCAGATAATTCCTCTCATTTAGAATCTGACCTGAAGACAAAGCGGGTAAAAAACACAATGCCAAGAGTATGTCCCCTATGCTCGATAGATACCAGTAAAATCGTAACTCAGGTATGTTAGATTTGTTACAAACCAGAAGGTAAGTCAATTTTTTTTCTTTTTACTGCTCATACAGTGGTTGAACAATCAGGAAAAATGTATATCACTCAAATGTGGAACAGGCAGGCACCTCAATTGGATTAACTCTCTTATTGACCATTCTCTGGGATAAAAAGAACAAGGGTGATGAAACCAGATAAGAACTAAGAGAGTTAACGACAGTGGAATGTTAGCCCATTATGGGGATTGAGCGAATTGCATAGAAGAATAAAAAATGGAAAAGGAAATTAGACTTTTCACTAGTGGAAAAAAATGACTAAGCAACTCTGGGATATGTTACAACAAGCTCCTGAATAAAATAAATAGGAAGTATTTTTCAGGCTGTGGGGGATTGAATGAAAGCAATCAATCTTCCTTGTGTGGGAACTGCATCAGTCCTACCCATAAGCTCCCTCTAGTGAATTAAAATCTCACGGCAACTCAACCGATAAACAGTAGGCTTGAGCAATGGCCACTTACCTAGGACAATCTCCTGGGCATAACCCGTCAGACCCATGGTAACACTGCATTTTGTTGTGAGCTTCTCCTGCAGGAAACCGTTTTATACTCACATTTTCTCCCTTTCTTATACTAAGTATATGAGACCTATCTATTCATAATCACCCTGACTTTGACAATGAGATAATTGCATTGTTTTCCCTGTAAAAAAGCTGACCTCGTTTTTTGTTTTTTTGGTTTTTTTTTGTTCTGTATAGTATAATTACCTGTGTCTTTAGGAAATGGTTCTTAGTTAAATATGGTATAGATATTATTAAATTTATTTAATAGACCAAACACGGGTGGCTGGCTTTGGGGATACCTCTGATCCCTTCCTCTTAACAAACATATATCAAGCATACCATATGCAAACGGTCATCCACTAGGCCAGGAAGATGAGAGATCAGTTGCCTTGGCTCCTGGTAAATTAGTAATCCCATCACAAATGAGTTAACACATAGTATTAGAATAAAAGGCAAAATGTGTAAGGAAATCGCAGACCAAAAAAAATGGTGTTTCTGGAAACAAAATCATGAGCGTTTACAATAACCTGTATTCCTGCTCCTGAAAAGAAAGTCTGTTATATCTGAGTTGGTGGGCTATATGCTTTGAGCTAAGAAGCACAATGGACACATTTTTTTTTAATTTTTTTTTTTTAACATTTATTTTTGAGACAGAGAGAGACAGAGCATGAACGGAGGAGGGTCAGAGAGAGAGGGAGACACAGAATCTGAAACAGGGTCCAGGCTCTGAGCCATCAGCACAGAGCCCGACACGGGGGCTCGAGCTCACAGACCACGAGATCATGACCTGAGCCGAAGTCGGACGCTTAACTGACAGCCACCCAGGCGCCCCATCACAATGGACACATTTGCTCAACTGGAGAAACCCAGAGAGGTCAAGTTGCTTAAAGAGGACGCATGAAGAAGAGAAGAAGACAACTACATGGAGAAGTAGAGGACCAAAGGGAAGAAAGGGGCAATTAATTGAGAGAGGCAGGGAGTAAGAAGGCACGCAAAAAGATGGAGAAAGAAAAAAAAAAAAGGAGGAAGTGAGAATAAACTGAGTATGTGGCATCGAGTAAGGAATTAAAAATATATGTTAAAAGTAGTTTACTGTGAGATTATTATCTGAACTCGATCCATATCCCTAATCGATATTCATCAAACATCTCTATTCGTCTTCAGTATTGTTTCTGGGCACTTAGACATTATTTTTTGTGTATTTACTATGCCATAACTAATAGGTACGCAGCTCTTTGCTGAACTGCATCTTCTTGGCATCCAATTCAGTGGAGAATAGGTCCACTTTAAGCCTGTTGTGTTTAGCCTAAACACAAGGCTAGGAAAACGTAATTGGGTGACATCCATTTCTCAACGGAGGCTCTTAGCGACTTTCCCGTCTTGATTAGGGGAGTCGTTACCCTGGTAGACGTGAAAACTTGTGGGATGTTGTCAGAGAGCAACCAGCTGGGAGCTGCGTTCAGGATCACGTGGGCTACTCACAACATACCGTAGCTGGATGCCAACCAGGGACCGGCCATTTGACCAAAGACCTTGAAAGCTTAAGCAGAGCACAGCATTGGGAAGACTTTCTAGGACGTTTGCTGTATCAGAGATAGACAACTACTTTCTCATTCAATCTCAGGTGTCACCTGATCCAACAGTCTCAGGCGTGTCTTTGTAGCCTTGTCCCAAGTATGATACGCTTTAAGCGTGGGATATGTGCCAGTGATCAATATCCTGATTTGTAGTGATGTAAATTTCTGAGTTGCAAATATTTACATCCCACCATCGATTCAACAACCTGGGGTAAGACTAGGATTCCTCATCACTCTGGTCATCTTCTGTGATCTGTCTGGCTCCCTTCCAGAAGCGGGGATACACTACAGTGGGCAAATAGGTCTTGCATTGACCAAAGCAGAAATTTAGACAAAGCAGTAAGCAGAAGGGAAATGTCTACGGTCGGTTTACCCTTGTTTTTAGATCCTTGACAAATTTCTTAACTTTTCCAGAGACAATGTCACCATCTACGTGGAACTATGAGGGTAGCACATTAAGCTAGACTTTTTAAAATAGCCTCTCAAATGACAAGATACGTTACGGTATGGAGTCTGTGAAACCAGACTGAATTAGCTGGGATGCCTCAAACAGGAGAACAGATGAGACATTTGCACCGTCTTCTCAGAGACCATGAAAAGAGATGAGGGAAAGAATAGAGAAGTTATCAAGGCAGCAGAGGGGAGAACTGGACCCGGAAGAAGGGCCCCAGAGAGTTCCGGAGCAGACTGTCCCGCTCAAGTGCAGGACATGATTGGGGGCCTCGATGGCTGGGATCAGATGTTCCTGGGGAAGGATGCCCTGACATGCCCCTTCCCTTCTCTGCTCACCTTCTTCCCCTTTCAGCTGTGAATGGGGAGAAAATGGCTGAAGACAAAGTGCTAGTTTATGGCATTTTACACTGAGGCTCTTTCTTCTTTGCCTTTGGCTTGTGAATGACTGAGAATTGTCTTATTGTAAAAAGTTGCTCAGAGAACAGGACTTCTGTTTTACCTAATAATGCCAGAATGGGCAGCAGGCAAACAGTCAGCGCCTTGTTTCCAGCTGCCATTCAGATGCTAGAATTGTTAATGGGGTCCCCAGGCTGGGCTGGCTCTGCCTCTCTGGCTTTTCTGTCACTGGCTCCACACACAGGAGGTAGAAACATTCGCAGATAAGGCACTTTCTTCTCTTTCATTCCACCTTGCATTTGTCAGGTGGAAATATCAGGGGCTTTCAGCCTCAAAATGAGACCCTCTCCCCAAAAGCCCAGTTCTCAGAGCAGTTGGCACAGAAGGGACAGGAGAAAGAACTGCAATTTGTCCCCTTTACACAAAAAAGTGCTGAGATCAAAGAAGGGGAGGAATGGAGAGTCACCAGGCACACCCCACGTTTAAAAAGCAGACGCTGAGACTCATTTGTGCCGATGTGTTAACTGTGGGTTCATACTCGATCCCTGAATGTTGGCCATTTACAGCTTAGTCAGAGTTTTTTAATCCTTTCCTATGGAAAGGGGCATCAGGATGGGAAATAGCAGCACAGAAGGGAACTTCGAATGCGTGCTAGTGTGAATCCTGGATGAAAATGTCAATTAGGATCCTTACAAGAAGAAAATGTAAAATAATAATGCCAAATGCTACAGTAACATTTGATATCTTCAGCAACCAAGGATAAAGATTTTCCCCAGAGTTAGCTTAGATCACTAGAAACAGCAAGTCCCGTTTAGTTCCTCTTAATGGAATTCATTTGTGTTGAATAGGACATGACGTTTTGGGTCTCTTTGCTTATTTTAAGTTTCTAATATTGCTTACTGTATGGAACAATAAAAAGAAAAGATCTCTAGAATTCCATTTAACACCCTAAAATGACTGGCAAAATTTTATAAAATATATTTAAAAAATAAGAAAAAAAATAAAGTATATAGCTGTAGACATAAAAATATAAAATGACAATGATTTAATTTAACTACAAAGTTGAATTTAGATAAATTCTAATACTTACAGTTTGAATATTTTTGTTATTTATTGTGCATGCATGTGTGTATGTGTTTAATTTACAACCAAGATCCTTAACTCAATTCCAGAAGAAACAATATGTGTGTGTGCATATATATATATATGTATATAATGTATACAAATATATAACAATATATATAATATCTATGTATAATATATGCAAATATATAATTATATATAATATCTATTATTAATAATGTATATTAACAATATTATATATATATATATATAAAATATTGGAGGAAGGAAACAGAAATATTACCTGTTTAGAATAGCATCTTAAATTTAAGACAGAATTCCGTTTTACATATTAAGTTTCATCTTCTATATGGGAAAATATATTCATGAAAGCAAATATAATCATGCCTCTTTTTTTCTCATGCACAGAAGACGCTTATTTTCCAAAATCAAAAAAATATATACGTGCAGGGAACACGCCCATAGATATAAGCCCTTCAATGGTATTTATACTAGATTACATGTTGACTTCTAAGAGTTCACATCTTTTCCATAATACGCCAGTCCCCAATGCAACAGACAGAGGCAAGAGAAGAGGGGTGGGGTTAGATGTTGGGGACAGCAAAGCAAAGGGGTACCCCAGTGAAATGGCAACAATGTCACAATTTTACCTAGAGGAAGTACTGGTAAATATTCAACCAGCTGTTTTATATCGTTTTTATTTTTCACTGTCTTTTTGGCAGAAGCAGAAATGTTATCGCTATGCCTGTTGTATAAAGCATATATCCAATGTACATAAATTTAAGAAGACCAGGAAATGAGTACTCCTAAACTGGTCACATTAATATACATACATGAAGTATGGGGATTCATTCTTCTTTAATTCAAAAAACATTTATCAGACAAGTGTTTCATGCTTTCAGAGTACATTTTTAACCAAACTAGATTTATACTAGAATAATAATAAGCAAGAAACATACAACATGTATAATAATTAAAGAATATAATTCCAATAATGTATGAATCAAAAAGCTGCATAATTATCTATAATCTAGAGAATAAATTACAAAAGAAGCTAGAAAATATTTTGAATGAGTGTATCAAAGTTTATAGGGCTTCATGATGCATAGGGGCACTTGTACCCCAATGTTTATAGCAGCACTCTCAACAATAGCCAAATTATGGAAAGAGCCTAAATGTCCATCAACTGATGAATGGATAAAGAAACTGTGGTTTATATACACAATGGAGTACTATGTGGCAATGAGAAAGAATGAAATATGGCCCTTTGTAGCAACGTGGATGGAACTGGAGAGTGTTATGCTAAGTGAAATAAGCCATACAGAGAAAGACAGATACCGTATGTTTTCACTCTTATGTGGATCCTGAGAAACTTAACAGAAACCTATGGGGGAGGGGAAGGAAAAAAAAAAAAAGGAGGTTAGAGTAGGAGAGAGCCAAAGCATAAGAGACTCTTAAAAACTGAGAACAAACTGAGGGTTGATGGGGGGTGGGAGGGAGGGGAGGGTGGGTGATGGGTATTGAGGAGGGCACCTTTTGGGATGAGCACTGGGTGTTGTATGGAAGCCAATTTGACAATAAATTTCATATACTGAAAAAAAAAAGAAAAGAAAACAATAAAAAAGACTATAATTTAAAAAAAAATATAGGGTTTCAGTTAACATAGTACTTAAGGAAATTTTATAGCTTTAAATGTTTGTGTTAGTAAGAAAGAAAATTCTAAATTATTTTTAATCTTTATTTTTGAGAGAGAGAGAGACAGAGTGAGAGCAGGGGAGGAACAGAGAGAGAGGGCAACACAGAATCTGAAGCAGGCTCCAGGCTTTGAGCTGTCAGCACAGAGCCCGACGCAGGGCTCAAACTCATGGACGGTGAGATCATGACCTGAGCTGAAGTTGGACGCCTAAGTGACTGAGCCACCCCGACTCCCCAATAAGAGAGAAAATTCTAAGTCCAATCATCTGAGTTTTCATCTTAAGAAATTAGTAAAGGAAGAACAAGTTAAACCCAAAGAAATGTAAAAAAAAATTATAAAAGCAGTAATCAATGAAACAGAAAATGAGAAAATAATAAGTTACAAAACCAAAAGTTGGTTCTTTGAAAAGATTCTTAGAATATATTTCAAAAAACTGATCAAAGGGGGAAATAGAAATAGCATTATCAAAATTAGAAATAAAGTAAGGGACATCAGAAATACCATGAAAGAAATATCATGAAAAACTTTATGCCAATAAATGTGACAATCTATATGAAATGGACAAATGTCTTTAAAAACAAAAACTATCAACTGGGCCAGGAAGATATAAAACTTAAATAGCTCTAATCATTAAAAAAAAAAAAAAAGAAAGAAAGAATTCTAAATGGAGAACTTTTCTCACTGCAGAGTTTAGAGAGGGAGGGTCCCAAGACACTCCTGACTCTGAAACCGATTGCAAATGTGGGGGTCTCTAATGCTACTCTCCACTGTGATCATTTTCTAGAAAGACTCACAGAACTCACTGAAGCTATTATATTTAAGGGTATGGCTTATAGCAATAAAAGGATACAGATTAAAAATCAGCCAAGGGGAGAGGCCTCTTGTACCTGGTAGGGGAAATTTCCCAAAACAAAGCTTCAAACTGTCCTCTCCCAGCAGAGTCATAAGCAATGTTAATTCCTCCCAGCGACAATGTGTATTGATATGTGTGGAGTTCTGCCAACCAGGAAGGCTCACCTTGAGCCTGGTTAAACCAGTTTTATTGAACTCAGTCTCTCCTGTAGATATGATTGACCACAGAAGTGGCCATGTGGCTGACCTTTCGTCTCTAACACTTAAGGAGGTGGAACTGTTGCAATGTGACCCAAAGCCCCACCATAAATTACATTGTTAGACTATCTGGTGTGGCCCAAGGCTTCCAGGTAAACAAGGTCACTCTTATCAGGCAGGACATTCCAAGGTTTAGAAATCACTTCCCAGGAGCTAAGATCAAAGGCCAGACCTTTGGATAGGCAAATTTTTTACAACCCGCCCTTGAGGAAAATGCCAGATCCTGCTTTCTTCCCTAAAAAAATTCTATCAAACACTTAAGAAGAAACAATATTAAGGCTACAAAACGAAAACAAAAACAAAACAAAACAAAAAACAAAAAGCCACACACACACACACAAACACACACACAAAACAAAAAACAAAAACAAAACATAGAGGAGAAGGAAATATTTACTCTGTCATCTTATGGGGGCAGAAGACCTGTGATATAAAATGAGCTAAAAGCATCAGTTTTGAATGTAGACACAAAAGTACTTACCGAAGGATTAGCAAGTGAAATCTACCAAGACGTAAAAAGGATAGACATCACCACCAGGCAGAATTAGTCCCAGGATTTCAATGTGGTTTCCATGCTTGGGAAACCAATCAGTGTAACTACCCAGATGTACAGAATAAAGGAGAAAGCCATATGATCATTGAAGTAGATGAAGAAAAAAAAATCGTTTCACATAATTTGACACCCATTCATGAAGGCAAAAAAAAAAAAAAAAGAAACAAACTAAAAATAAAAGGGAAGTTTTCAGTTTTTCACAAATGAAACATAGAAAGAAATTTCTTCAATCCGGGTAAAAAGATGTGGGAGAGAGGTCAGTGCTTGCTACCTAGGACTGAGAATGGACAAGGATGTGTATTCTTACCACTTATTTGCAACATTATCCTACATCCTTAGCCAAAGCACCAAGGTAAGGAAAAGAAAAAGGCATACAGTTTGGGGGAAAAAAAAAGAAATAATTAGTGTCTTAATTTGCAGACAACATAATAACTTCCAGGGAAAATCCTAAAGAATGAAGAAAAAAACCTTCTAGGAATAAAAGTAAACTTAGCTTGAAGGATACAAGGTCTATGTAAAAACTGTATATAACATAAATTGTAAGCCTGATGCTAATGGAAAATTAGGAAGTGAAATTTTCTCCACTTACAATAGCATTGAAAAAGTACTTGGAAATAACAAAAGATATGCAAGACTTGTACACTGAAAGCTAGCATTGGAAAAGGACATTTAAAAAGACGTAAAATCAGGGAGCCTGGATGGCTCAGTTAGTTGAGCATCCGACTTGATTTTGGCTCAGGTCATGATCTCACTGTTCATAATATCGAGTCCTGTGTTGGGCTCTGTGCTAACAGTACGGAACCTGCTTGGGATTCTCTTTCTCCCTCTCTCTCCCTGCCCCTTCTTTGCTCATGTTCTCTCTCTCTCTCTCCTAAAATAAGTAAATAAACTTTAAAAAGTTTGAAAAATGTATTTAAGAAACAAAAGGAAAACCGCAAACTTGGTGAAAATGTTTGCAAAGCATATATCTGTCAAAAGGCTTATGAAATCAAGAATTTATTAAGATCCCTTAGAACCAAGCAATAAAGCAAGCAGCTCACTTAATAAGTGAGTAAACAGTTGTTTCAAACAGTTTAAAACAGAAGATACATGAATGGTAATAAACATGTTAATAAACAATGGTAATAAACAATAATACACTCAACATCACTAGTCATCAGGGAGATCCAGTTAAATTGTGTGTGTGTGTGTGTGTGTACATGTATACAATGGCATATTATTCAGCCATGAAAAATGAGTAAGTCCTGTCATTTACAAAACAAGGCATCATGCTAAGTGAAATAGATCTCACAGAGGAAGACAAATACTACATGGTCTCACTTGATCTCACTTACATGTGAAAAAAAAAAAAGCCAGATTACTGGTTCATAGAAGTGAGGTGTAGGGGAGACAGAACTGGAGAAAGGTGGTCAAAAGTACAAATTTCCAGGGCGCCTGGAAGGCCCAGTCGGTCAAGTGTCTGACTCTTGGTTTTGGCTCAGGTCATGGTCTCATGGTTTATGGGATCAAGCCCCACATCGGGCTCCATGATGGCAGCATGGAGCCTGCTTGGGATCCTCTCTCTCCCCCTGTCTCTCCCCGCTTCCCTGCTCATACTCTCTCTCTCTCTCTCTCCCTCAAAAATAAATTAAAAAAAAAAACTTAAAAAAAAAGCCATACAACCATCCTGTTATAAGAGGAATAAGTACTGAGGATGTAAAGTATAAGAGACTATAGTTAACACTGCTAGAGGATATACAGGGAAGTTTTTAAGAGGGGAATCCTAAGAGTTCTCATCAGAAGGGGGACAAATTTTCTTTTTTGTTTGCGTTTCCTTCTCGTTGTACCTTTGTGAGATAATAATGCTAGATAAATTATGGTGGTGATCACTTCACGATATATGCAAGTCAAACCACAGACATCATAGACAGTCATGTATATCAATGATATCTCAGTAAACTAAAAAAACCTACAACCATGATGAAATACAGTTGTACATCCACACGAATGCCTACATTCAGAAGACTGTCAATATAAAAAAATGAGACCCCTCGCATGTCGTCAGTGGGATGGCCAAATGGAACAGCCAGTTTGGAAAACAATATTGAAGTCTCTTATAAAGGGAAACTTACACTTTTCATATGACCCAGCAGTCTGACTCCTAAGCTTTACCCAAAGGAAGTGATAGCATAATTTCACAGAACGACTTTCATGTGTACGTTCAGAGCAGCATTGTGCATGGAGGAATCTCAAAAATATTACACGAAGTCAAAGAAATCAAATGAAAATGACAAAATATTGCATGATTCTATCAGATGAAATTGTAGGAAAGGCAGAACTATAATGACAGAAAGGAGACCAATGGTGGCTCACACCTGCAGGGTAGGGGAGGCGGTCAGCCGCGGAAGTAATGAGGAAACTCCAGGGCCATGGAAATGTTCTGTCTTTTGATTGTGGTGGTGGTCACATGATAGCATACAATTATCAAGATTCATCAAATGTATTCTTAAAAACTGCATGCTTTGGGGGCTCCTGGGTGGCTCAGTTGGTTAAGCGTCCGACTTTGGCTCAGGTCATTGTCTCATGTTTTGTTGGTTCAAGCCCCTCATCAGGCTCTCTGCTGTCAGTGTGGACCCCACTTTGGATCCTCTGTCCCTCTTTCTCTCTTCCCCAACCTCCACTCTGGCTCGCTTGCCCCCCCTCTCAAAACTAAACATTAAAAAATATTATTTTTAAAATGCATGTTTTGTTGTATGCAAATTGTATGTTAATAATGATAAAAAATAATAAATTCTGGCAACTATTTGAAAGATTATTAAAGTGCTTAGTGTCTGTCAGGGTATATCTGCTGTCCTTCACTTAGTGTGTAATGTTGTCTGAGTTGAGTCCCTGGCCCAAAACAAGAACCAGGCTGAAAGAGTAAACAATAACAAACCAAATACTGCTGATGAATTTGACCATTTCTTTCAGGTAAATATAATTCACCCTATGCAGTGATCACTCCATGCATTTTTATGTGTGGATTCCCCTTCTATCCTTTCCACAGAGAGCTCTTAGTTAACCATTGCTGAAATTGGAAACTCAAAAGCAATTCTGACTGAAAGAGCAACATTTCAATTAAATGAATAATCAAATTCAAAATGTTATTTGAATAATTTGAGTTCTTAAATTAAGCACGCTGATTTTTTTTTTTTTTTTTTTGCAGTAGGCTATAAATTACATTTTCCGCTACATTGACAGTAAACGGGTAATTAATATCTCAACTTTTCTTTCTCAATGTTGATTTAAAAAATAAAATTAAATAAGCACAGAACATAAATCAGCATAGCTATCCCAGATTAGATGTGATTGCCCATCCCCTGTTTATCCTACTTTCTCTGGAGTGTGTTCTTCCTTTTTGGAGAGCTGCCTGGACCTAAGACAGATTGGTACACACCAGACAAAAGTTGACGCGTTGTAGAGGTGGTCACTGAAACTATAGTAACATAATAAAACCTTTCAAACAATTATTAGATTTTTTCTGCTCCAAATATATAAATAACAGTCATATAAATATGGCACCTGCTATTTCATATACTGTTTCTGGCGTGACTGTCTTAATCACTGGAAAAAGATAATTGAGTAAGAAACTAAATAGATTACTCTTTAGGCTGTACTTTCTAAATGTTCTATTATTTTGGTGAGAACAATGAAATGTTATCTTAAAATATCATAAGGGGATTTTGTATATACCAGGGAGTGCTTTAAATGCTTTAGACATAATTGATTTAGTTTTCACTATAACCTTTGAAGGATGTTACATTTACTGTTTCCATTTAATGGATGCTCAAACTATTAAGAGAAGGGCAGCTATTGTTCAAGCTATTGTTCAAGATGGAACATGGCGGTGTTTCGCCAGAGCCTCAGATCCTAAATCCTATGCCCGTCCATCTCCCCACCCCACCCCGACAATGTGGACTCACTCCTGCAATTATACATCAGAGCAGGTATTTCACTTCTTGGTGCAATATAATTCTGACACTAACTACCCAGAGTTCGGTTGAATTTCACAGGTTCACTTCTGACACCAGCTACAAAATGAGGGCTTCTCAGGTGACCAACTGGTTAAGAATTTGGGGGTCGCCGCTGTCTCCTCAGGTTTGATAATTTCCTGGGATATTTGCAGAGGTCAGAAAAGCACTACACTAAGATTACAGTTTTCTTATAGTGGATCCAAATCAGGACCAGTCAATGAAAAGATGCATAGTGTGAGGTCTGAAAGGGTCCCAAATGTTAAGTTTCCATGTCCTCAGGACATGTCACTTTCCCAACATATTGATATATAATTACCAACCAGGGAGGTACATCTGAACTTTGGTGTCCAGAATCTTTACTGAGATTTTCTTACAGAGACATAACTAATTGAATCACTGGCTATATCATTGAACTCAATCTCCAGAGACTCTCTTCTCTGGATTGTGGGAGGCCCGGCCAGCATCACATGGCTCAAAGTCAACACTCTTGTATTATGGTTAGTCTTTCTGGCATTGCTACTACCCCCATCCTGAAATATCTTGCCAACTTATTAGCAAAACTCACTAATGGTCTAAAGGCCCAGAATAAATAACAAAGACACTCTTATCACTTGGGGAATTTAAGGGCTTAGAGTCCTCTTCCCAGGAACCAAGAACAAAAACCATGCTTTATTATACAATAGACCAATCCATGACCATTGGTCTCCTCTTGCAGAACTGTCTCTCTCCAGCTTTTTGAAAAGCTGCACCAAAAAACTCTACCAGTACCTCTTGCTTGCCCTGAAACAAACAACAGTTGTGAAACCCAAGAGATGATGTTCAAACAGTAGTGGGTAAAATCTGCCACATGTCGTGTGACCCAAATCAAGAGGCAAGAATAAAAATTCGTCACTTCTCGGTTTCTTTCACTCGCTTTCTCTTCATTTTTGGATAATCCTCTCAAATCTTCTAACCCATCTCTGCCCCTTGCTACCAGCCTCCTAGCACAGTTGTTCTTTTTCACAGGTGCCCAGCACCATCCCAACCTCATACACCCAATCTCGATTTCCTCATACACCCAATCTCGATTTCTTCCTAACCATGTCTTTTAGAGCTTTTCCATTTCCTCCAGTCAGTTTTTGGTTCCATGTGCCTTTGAGTTCCTTTCAGCATTCACAGTTCTTTCAAAATTAAGATGTGATGTTGAATTTAAAGAAATATGGCATGGTCTCTGGCATATCTTCTAACTTGATTATCTCAGTGAGTCTGTGGTACCCACTCTGCTCTCTCATAACCAAATAGCACAACACTGATTCTCTCATAGGGGGAAAAACCCAACAGCTTATGTTTCTTCTAAAATCTCTCTTCATATACTCAAAGACATCATGTCACAATCAGACTCGCAAGTTATTTTGATGTGTCAAAATATCACTAAAATGTAAAAAAAAAAAAAAATAAAGATATTCAACGCTCTATAAACGTAACTTGTTCCATTTCATTGTCTTCATGGGCTTGGTTGTAAAGACGTTTTAACACCCTTTTTTAAACTCAGAGGTAATTTCATCTTGGATTTTTCTGCCATTCACCTGCTGGTTAGATTAATGTGCATCCATTAACTTTAAAGCATGTAGAGATAGGGAGGCAAGAAACAAGCGTCACGAAACATGGTCCTTCTCTTTGAGCCCTTGTGTCTGACACACCTGTGGTACAAAGGGGCAATTGTGAATTGTAAGTATTATGCTTAAGGTAGAAATAGACTCCAAAACATCCATTCCTCCAGCTGCATTTTGAGCACTTCCAATCACTTTTAATCCTCTCTAATGCTTAAACATTGTTTTGAAAATGTTTCCCTCTTTTCTATCAAACCCCCATTCTCCAAAAAACAAAGGAGCATTATTCGTTCTATGAAGTCAGTCTTCCCTCTGGGTCCCGGTGAGTGATCCAGTAGCCATGCTCATCTACTACACAAGAAATATAAACTCTTCTCACATGACAACGTGCTCGCTAGAGTTTTGCTTTCACAGTCTTAATGCTACTATTCACCTGGAAAAACTTGCTCATTGCTTCAACTGTTCCTCCTGAGACATGGTTTCTTGATGCTTTCTCATACTGGAACCCTTCCTCTGAACCTACTTTAGACTCCCTTATGTTCTCTCTGAGGCTCAGCACACACAGTCCAACCCAGAGAGGCACAATGAAATGAATATGAGTTTGGAGGCCAGACAGAACTGGGAACAAATGTCAACTTGGCCACTAAAATGAGCTGAGTGGCCTTGTGTTAGATGCTCACTTGTTCTCATCTGTAGGTGAGGATGATTGTCTTTCAGGGTAGGGATTTAAAACAGCATATGGTAAATGACCAGTTTAATGCAATGCATGCCTAGACAAATATTTGGGATGTTGACTTTAGGTATCACTTATTCAATGAGAGTACCATTTAGATCCCTTTATCTTTCTGATGACTACACTGTATTGTTTTCCGCTATATTTGTTTCCATTCATTCACTAAAGCCATAAGCCTTTTGCTTGGTTGCATTCTTGTTCTATATTTTCTTACACAAACAGGAGATTTTTGCCATGTTGTTAATTTATTGAATTTCAGAAAAGGACTTAGTGTTTTTTCCTAAACAAATTTTAAGACGTGAAATAATAATTAACATACCCCTATTTCTACCCCCTCAGCACCCACATAAAATCTATACATATTTATTGGTTTTATTCTGGTCACCCTTTGCCACGAATATTCTCCACTATATTAAGGAAATCTAATAAAATCACAAGTGAATGCCATCATTCATAACTTAAGAATGACTATCAGCTAGCTAATAATTAGGATTCTGCTGTTGGAGAGAGTTAGTTGACTACTGAATGGAGATACAGGAAATGTGCCCCCACTTGCAACTTTGCTATTTATATGACCTTGAAAAAGTTACAAATCAATCTATAAAATGAGAGTTCATGATTTCGGAGGTTCTTTCCAGAGAAGACCACGATTAACTTACTTACTGATTTGCAGGTTCACATTGCTAGCATCTTTGTTCAGAAGAAAATAAAATTCCTAATTTCATATTCTGATCTATCAGGTTATCATAATTAGCCTTCTGTTCCATGCATACTGTTCTAATCATTGAAGAAATGGCCAAAAAGAGAGAGAGAGAGAGAGAGAGAGAGAGCAAAAGAAAAAAAGAAGTAAATAAAAAAAAGAAGAAAGAAAGAAAGAAAGAAAGAAAGAAAGAGAAAAAAGAAAGAAAGAGAAAGGAAGAGAAAGAAAGAAAAGGAGAAAGAAAGAAAGAAAGAAAGAAAGAAAGAAAGAAAGAAAGAAAGAAAGGAGAGGTACCTGGGTAGCTCAGTTGGTTAAGCAGCCAACCATTGATCTCAGCTCAGGTCATGATCCAATGGTTCATGGGATTGAGCTCCATGTCAAGCTCTGCATTGACAGTGGGGGGTCTGCTTGGGATTCTCTCTTTCCCTCTCTCTCTTCCCCTCCCTTGCTTGCCCTCTGTCTCTCTAAAAATAAATAAACATTTTACAAAAAGAAAGAAAGAAAGAAAGAAAGAAAGAAAGAAAGAAAGAAAGGGAGAGAGAAAGAAAGAAAGAAAGAAAGAAAGAAAGAAAGAAAAAGAAAATGAACATATCCATGTGCTTTTGAGTTTAATATTCAAGCTGTTGCTTATAATTAACTTGAGGCTGATTCATTTTCCACCTCAAAAATCTTGAATTTGCTATTTTGGCCCTTAAATGAACAACATCATTACTCTTGAGAAATCAATTTATTTGCAAGTATCTCTTATTCTCAATGAGCCAAAAGGTATAAGGATGCTCGCTGCAAAAATAAAAGAAGGAGAATAAGAGGTAAATGGAAACTCCTGCATTACCTCATAATTTTTCAAATGGTCTTTCTGGAGTATGTAGGTGGAGATAATTATAACCATCTTCACGAAAGGAAATTTGTCAAGACAGTAAGGTAGGTTCGGAAGATGGCATCACAGGTCGTTCCTAAGTTCACTGCCCTCACAAAAACAGCTAACAATTATTCAAGAACAAGATACTCCTGAGAGAATCTTGGAATGCAGGGTTGAGGCTGAAGACCTTGCAGGAACCACAGAAAACAAAACAGGCTACATTAGAAGGGTAAGAGGGTGAGGGCAGCTACATGTTGACCACTTTTGTCCTTCCCCCAGGCTAGTGCAGCACCACATGGAGAGGTCTCCCCTGAGCCTTCAGTTCTTCCAGTGGGAAAAGAGAACCCAGGGGACGGGACAAAGGGGAAAAGCCAGTCACTCCCAACATTTGTGGGAACCCCTGCTCTGAATCCGCACCACAGAATCCGCAGGAGAATCTGTGGGGCTCAACCTTTACGGATCTGCCTGTGACCAGGAAGAGGGGCAGGGCTTGCAACAGCCAACACCCAGGTCTTGGCACCGACCTCATATCTGCAGTGCCCAAGTAGTAATCCCAGCTGGCAACTTTGCTCATTGACAGCAACAAGTTGGGGGTGCACTCTGACCAGGGAATTTGAAGGGGTGCAGATCTGCCTAATTCAGAGCCTCAGATGAAGTTTGCTGGCCCTCGAGCCTGGTTTGCCCACAAGGCAAGGACCTGACTTAACAGCTCCACCCATGGTAGAATATGTCTTCCAGCTCCATTGGACCAGAAGGGCTCGTGAAAACTCCTGGAAGCTGTTCTGGACCAGTGGTGCTCTAGCAGAGAGGTGGTGAGGCACAGCTGATTGCCCCAGGACAAAGTTAATACCAGGAGATTATGGGTTGGAAGAACTGATATTGTTAAAATGTCAATACTACCAAAAGTCATCGATAAATTTAATGCAACCCTACCAAGATTCGCGTGACATTCTTTACAGAAGTAGAAAAAAACAATGCTAAAATTTATATGGAACCCAACAAACCCTGAATAGTGAATGAAACCCTAAGAAATAAGAACTAAGCAGGAGATATTACACTTCCTAATTTCAAGCTATACTATTAAGCTGTAGTCATCAAAACAGTTTAGGTCTGTTAGAAAAACAGACAAAAGACCAATGGAACAGAACCAAGAACCCATATATAAACTGAATATTTGACAAGGGTATCAAGAATACTCAATGGAAGGACAGTCTTTTTAGTAAATGCACTGAGATCATTGGATATTCACATGTAAAAGAATGAAGTAGGACTCATGTCTTTCCTGTCTCATAAACATTAACTCAAAATGGATTAAAGACTTACATCCAAGACCTGAAGTCACAAAACTCTTAGACGTTAACATGGGAATAAAGCAATTGGGCATGGGTCTTGGTAATACCTTTTTGGATATGACACTTAAAGCACAAACAGCAAAATAAAATAAAATAAAATAAAATAAAATAAAATAAAATAAAAAAGCAAGGCAGACTACATTAAACTAAAAAAAACTTCTGCACAACAAAAGAAACCTTGCAGCAAAAGAAAACACAACCTATGGAATGGGAAAAGAAAATTTGTAAACCGTATGTCTGATAAAGTTTCAAAATATATAAATTCTACACCTCAACAGTAAACAATCAAGCGACCTGATCAGAAAATGAGCAACGCCCTAAAGAGACATTTCTCTAAAGAAATATATTGAAGACCCACAGATACATGAAAAGATGCTCATCATCATGAGCCGTTAGGGAAATGCAAATTAAAACCACAATAAGATAACCCTTCATGCCTGTTAGGATGGTCATCATCAAAATTACAAGAAGTAGCAAATTCTGGTGTGGATGTGGAGAAAAGGGAACATTTGTGCACCGTTAGAGAGATCGTGAATTGGCGTAGCCACTATGGAAAACAGTGTGGAGGAGGCACAAAAAAATGAAATTAAAATAGAACTACCATATGAACCACTTCTGGGAATACCCCCGAAGAAAACAAAAACACTAGCTCAGAAAAATATCTGTAGCCCTACATTCACAACAGCATCATTTACAATAATGAAGACATGGAAACAACCTAAGTGTCCATCGTCGGATAAGTGGATAAAGAAGTGTTGGCCATAAAATGAAAATGAGAAAATCTTACCATTTGTAACAACATGGATGGACCTTGAGGGCATTATGCTAAGTGAAAGAAGTCAGACAAAGAAAGACGAATACTGCACGATCTCATTTACCTTTAAATTTAAAACAGGGGTGCGTGGGTGGCTCAGTTCGTTGGGTGTCGACCTCAGCTCATCTCACAGCTCGAGAGTTCGAGCCCCGCGTCGGGCTCTGTGCTGACAGCTCAGAGCCTGGAGCCTGCTTCGGATTCTGTGTCTCCCTCCCTCTCTCTCTCCTCTCCTTAGCTCATGCTCTGTCTCAAAAACAAATAAATATTAAAAAAATTAAATTTAAAACAAACAAACAAAAAACATTATAGAAGAAGAGACTAGACTTGTTACCCGAGGTGGAAAGTGGGGGGAGGAGGGAAGTGTACGAAGGGAGTCAAAAGTTACAAACTTCCAGTTGTAAGGTAAGTAAGTACTAAGGCTATAATGCACATGATGACTATGGTTAACACTGCTGTATGATAGGTAGTGAAGTTGTTACTCTCCAGTAAATCCTAAGAGTTCTTATCACAGGAGAATTTTTTTTCCTTTTTTTTCTTTCTTTTTGTTTTATTGTATCCATATGAGAAGATGGATATTAGCTGTATGTATTTTTTTAAGTTTATTTATTTTGAAAGAGAAAGAGCATGGGTGCGAGTAAAAGAGAGGCAGAGAAAGAGAGAGAGAGAGAGAGAGAGAGAGAGAGAATCCAAAGCAGGTTCCACACTGTCGGCACAGAGCCGTATGTGGGGCTCGAACCTGTGAATCGTTAGGTCATGACCTGGACTGAAACCAATAGTCAGATGCTCCTCTGACTGAGCCACCCAGGCACCTCAATCCTCTGCATGTCTTAAACTTACACATGACGTATGTCAATTATAACTCAATGAAACTGAAAAAAAAAAAAAAAAAAGTAAGTTACTTCCTTAATTTAAGCTCAGGAAGTTCTCAGGCCTTTTACAAAACACGATGATACTTATTTTCCATGTGAAACAATGTGAATTGCATTCTGTTGTGTACTGGGCATTTTAGATAGTGTGGTTTGCCAGTTCAAGAAATACAGAACAAAAATTCCCAACACTGATTCTCAATGTCTGACAATATTCCTGGCTCTGTGTCATCTCTTACCAATGGTTCTATTCCCTGAATTACAGTTAGTTAGAACGATCTGTGTATTAAGCTCATTAACCTACTTACAGGGAAGAATTTGTTAATGAAAGAACAAAAGAGAAAAGTCAGTATCTCATAACCCATGAATAGTAAATCTTGGTATTGATGCTGATTCCACAAAAGGAAAACTGATCATCTTTGATACATAACCGTATTTGAATGAATAAGGATCAAACCTTTGCATCCACTGAGTGTTAAGTAAATTTAGGGGGGGATCCATAATTCAAAGGCCCCTGAGTCACCATAGTAAAGTCATATTAGTTAACCTGACACCACACGAAGGCATGTTATATCCTGTTTTCAAGTAAAGGTGTGTCTATTATAAGCATCTTCAAAGTGAAAGAAAATGGGTTTTTGTCTATATACTAGAACATGAAAGAAGGAGGTCTGTAGGAGGGTTTCTCAAACTCAGCACAATTGACATGTTTGGGCTGGCTAATTCTTTGTGGTCAGGAACATCTGTGGGCATTGCAGCCCGTTTACCAACGTCTCTGGTCTCTACCAACTAGATGCCAAAATTATCTTCTCCCCCTCTGGTGCAAGTTACAACATTCCAAAGTATCCTTAGACATGGCCAAATGTCCCTCAGGGAGGTGGAGGGTGAAATTGCTCCCAGTTGAGACCTACTGGTATCAGATATGATGCAAAGGTTATAAATGCTTATGAAGATATTTTCATTAGTAACTAAAGGAGAATGAAGACAAAACATTTGCATTGAAGTGAATGTATAATAAAGACCCAAACAAGCCTAAGATGAAAAGAAAAAAGAGAAGAATAAAGCAAAACAGATAAAAATAGTGATTGTAATGGGCGCCTGGGTGGCTCAGTTGGTTAAGCGTCCGACTTCGGCTCAGGTCATGATCTCACTGTCCGTGGGTTCGAGCCCCGCCGCTCAGAGCCTGGAGCCTGTTTCAGATTCTGTGTCTCCCTCTCTCTCTGACCCTCCCCCGTTCATGCTCTCTCTCTGTCTCAAAAATAAATAAATGTTAAAAAAAAAAATTAAAAAAAATAGTGATTGTAAAAGTAAAGTAAATTTGATTCCCCCAAGAAAATCTGCAGTTGATTTTTTGTGGGGGCAAAAAAAGTTGTTGACAAATATAACTTCAAAAATAGGACAAAAATGCCCAACAAATACATAAAGAACATGAAAGATATAACAAAGATGTTAAGAGAAAACATGTCTAAACTTAGGTCAAAATACTTAAAATGATCAGTGAAATAAGATTACTGAAGAATATAAAATGCACTAAAAGAAAGCTAAACATTTAAGATTTTAAAATCACTAAAAATAACTTCATAAAAATATGCTGGGCTTACAGAATATTCTGAGTCATTTCTTCAACTTGAAAAAAGCTAACTCATACTCTGCACAAACTCTTGAGAGCAGAAGACAAGATGAAATATCAATTTATTTTTCAGAGTTCTTAACTGTTTACATATTAAGAAAGCATCCCCTTCAAAAAAGAGGAAGAAATTTTATTTCTATCCCAACCAACATTGGGATTAAATTGTTAACTTAAATGTTAGAGGAATTAAATGAAATTAAACTATTAGAGGAATTCCCAGGGTCACCACTATTAATAATTAATATTTTACTAGGTAGACATAAGCAATATAAAGCAGGTAAAACCACTGGAAAAGATTAGGATTTGTACATGTAATTTTCTGAATAGAACAGAAGAGTACTTCCTCGACCTGAAAAGTGAGAAACATCTAACAGAGGAATATTGAGGACGGCATCTAAAATAGGAAAAAGAAAATAATGGTCAATATCACCACAATATCATCACAACATTGTCTTGAGATATAGCCAGCACAATAAGAAAAGAAAAAAAAAGGAATTAAGATTGGAAAGGAAAAAATAAATCTGACCATTTTGTAGGTGATATGGCCTATGTAGAATCCTAAATTATCCACAAATTATTATAAATAATGCGAGGGGTGCCTGGGTGGCTGAGCTGGATAAGCATCTGACTTCAGCTCAGGTTATGCTCTCATAGCTCGTGAGTTCGAGCTCTGCATGAGCCTCCCTGCTGTCAGCACAAAGCCTACTTCAAATCCTCTGTCCCCTGCCCCCGACCCTCCTCGCCCTCAAAAAAGTAAACCTAAAAAAAATTAGAAATTACATGAACTTAGCAAAATGGCTGGATATCCAAAGCCAGTCTCATTTCTGTACACTAACAAGTAACTAGAAAAAAAATTTTAAAAATACACCATTTGCTATAGAAACCAAGATTATAAAATATCAAGTCATAAATCTAACAAAAATGGGAAAGACCTCTGCACAGAACATTTTAAAACTTTAGCGTATTTCATCAAATACGTAAAGAAGTTGCACATATTCATGAAAAGAAATAAATATCCTTAAGAGATCAAATCTCTTCAAACTGACCTGTGTTTTTAATGTAGTTCCAATCAAATTTCCAACAGTCTCCTTCAAGAAATTTGAGAAGTTTCTTTAAAAGTTTATATAAAAAACGAAGGATTGTCTACCACAAATATTTTCTGAGGAAGAAGAAAAGGTAGAGGGTGTTTTCCCTATCAGATATGAAAACATAGAATAAAAACATATTCTAAAGCTATGCTATAACTATAAAACATATTGTAGAGCTATAGCAATCAAAAGAAATTTACCAGTGAAATAAATATTAAACCAGAAAATCCATGCATATATGGAACTTTGATATGCGACAGAAATGTCTGTCAGGTCATCGAGAATAGAAGCTGTTGGTCAAGAAAAGGGAAAAAAAAATACACAAACTACGTACTGGGAGATGTTTGGAATGCATCTATTTGAAGAGGTTAAAATTCTTACAAATCATTAAGAAAAGGGAAGCTTAATAGAAAAATAGGCAAAAGATGATAAAACTCTCAACATCACAACATCAATATCACTAACTGGGGGAGGTGTAAACCAACACCAGTTAAGATAATTGTTAACAATTAATCAGATTCTAAAAATTACGAATTCTTGATAATACCAAGAGTTGGAGAGGATGTGACTCAACGTAATCTCATACTTTGCCTGTGGTAGTGTAACCACTACAACACATTTGGGAAATCATTTGGTATTATCTTATAACATCGAATACTTGTGCAACCAGAGTTTCCACACTTAGGTTCACACACAACAGAAATTTCTGCACATACGTACAAGAATGCTTCCTGAGTCACTTTAGTCATCCAGAAACAACGCAAAGGTCCGTCAACAAACAAATGGACAAAAACACTGAGGTAGAGTTACGCAAAGGAATTGCAGCAAGGATACATGACGCGAAATCGAATGCAATGGAACACGGCCACACTCAACATGATCAATGACTCTTGGTATCAGTTTGAGGGAAAATACCGGAAGACTGCCTATAGAATGATGTATTCCTTTTATAAAGTTCAAAGCAAGCCAACTCCCGCGATACGTTATTCATTGAGACATACGCGTGTCTGTGGGTGGAGGGTGCCTCGCTCTCTGGGAAGGGCCATGTGTCCTGAGTACTGTCTCTCATTTCTTCTGATCAGCAGAGATCACTCTCAGCTCCCTTTAGACGTCACCAGCTTTCATCGAAGCACCTGCAACTAGTGGGTAAAGATACAGGAACAATCGGAGGATAGGGACAGACCTGCTAGGAGGCTCGGGCACTGCGGAATTCTGATCTGTCCTGCCAGTCCGCATAGAGCCGTTAAAAGACCATTAAAAGTTAGGCTGGTTTCTCCTCACTCTTATCTGTGGCCTGTCCTCTTTCTCCTGAGCTCCATCAGGGATGACAGCAGCTGTGGCTCTATTGTAATCTATCAAGGGATCTTGGCTTTCTAGAATTAATTTAACTTTCTTTGTGTTCTTATCCCTCTGATGTTTTTAAAATAAACTACGATCCTATAGCCTATCCAGTTTATTTTGCTTGTTGTGGTGAGGGCAATGATCTCTTTCAACTTTCTACATCCTGAGCCTAGACGGTACAACATTTTCAAGCTACAAATCATTGAAAACAGCCAACTTTTGTCAAATGTCTTATTGTCGTCCCCTTGAATGTGTCACTCCTCTTTTGTTTTCAATATATACTGACTTATCAACGTATACATCTTTGGAATCATCCCTTGAGGTTTTTTATTATGCTTAGAAAGACCTCCCTTAGTTTGGGATTACTTACAAAAAAACATCTCCTGCTTTCTAATAGTACTTTAATGCGTTTATTTTTAGCGTAAAATCTTTGGTCCATCTGGAGTTTATTTTGGTGTTGGAAATAAAGTAGGAATACAATTTTATTTTTTTTCCAGATGGCTACTAAGTTGTCCTAACTCCATTTATGGACAAAGAATATGAACAGAGTTTTACATACAAGTAATTTTTAAACATATGAAAAGATGTTCAACTACAGTCCTATTTTAAAAACCTGAAAATAATAACTGTAGTTAAATATTAATTGGCCTTCTACATCTAAATTAAGGGTGCACATATTCTTTGGTCCAACAATATTATTTCCAGGAGGTTAGCCTTTAGATGTTATCACATATATTTATAAATACCCACCTATATGGATGTTCATTGTTACTTTATAAGTATACAGGAAAAAAAAGTACAACCACATAAATGCCCTTTAAGATGAATTGGTATGAAAAGTTCTGTTCGTCCACCATAAAGGACTGTGCAACATTTACAAAGAAAGATGTAGAGTGCACATTAATGTTCAAGCATGATATTTAAGACAATATTAAATTTAAAAAGCCAAGTGCTTTTATGTATGTTTCAAACACTCCCACTTCCCCAAAAAGGAACACACACACATACGTATGTACACAAACACGTTACACACACATGCACATTTATATGCATAGACTGCTCGGAAAAGCTACCCAAGTGTCTTATAACAGTGTTAGGTGGGGAACACGATGAGTCTGGAGACAGAAAGAAATCACCTCTAGTTATTTGAGAGCAATGAGCATTTTTCTGAGTGTGATTTTAAGAATATTGTTGTGGCCCTACCAAAGCAAGAAAAGAGACTAGTCAGCTTTGGGAATAAAATGGCCCATCTCTAAATTCTTGCGATACTCACAAGTTCTCCTGGTGATTTTTTAGACAAAAGCCAAACCGGGAGCAGAACATCAGGCTTAAAGTTTAACCTGCAACTGAAAGGTATTGTTTGCTTAGCACAAATTTGCTAGATGCAAGAAGAGAAAAATTCGGTTTCCAACACTTTTTCTCCTCCATCACCACCACTACGAACAAAATACCCCCACACACTCGTTTTCTCAGCCACTGGTCTTCACACCCTGAGTTTGGTAGAGAGCCAGGCTTCCCCTATACAGGCTTCGGATGCCACCCTGAGAAGTGGGGGACCAGAGCAGACCAAGGGAGCCTCCCCTCCTCCCTCCCCTGCTTAACCAGAACCGTTTCGCGGTTGTCTTCTTTTATCGATAGGGAGGAGGGAGGATTCTAAATAATTTGTCTTTTTAAGAACCAGATCTTCAGTCAACTAAAGAAAGTCATCAAAGCCTGTTCTCTGTCCCTGCTATTTCAATCAACATGATGCGTTTAACAATAAAACGGCTTTATAAACTTCATGAACTTACAAACCTAGAAGTTTAGGGCGACGAGAGACCGTATGGCTTATGTGGTCCTGTCCTGTCATTTCACAAAATAGAAGGACGGTGAGGTCACAGAGATGAAAGGACCTGTCCAAGGTCAAGTTTGAATTATTGGTGGCAGATTTGGGATTAAGGTGGCTTTTCTCTGTGTTCCTCATTGGTCAATGATTAACCAGCCTCTCAATATTGACATTTGACAAGGGATTTGGATCAACATTTTGCTGCTGTGGCTATAAGTTACTCATGTGACCAAATTCCCTGATTCCTCTCTTTGGCAAATATTTGCTTTTCAGTTCAATTTTTTGAAGGTTTCCACCAAGCAAATTCTGCCCAAGAAAGACAACTGCTCCCGCTGGTTGTCACCTTTGACAGTTATGTCTAAACCCAAACCCGGTCAAAGACAAAGCCACTCACCCAAAAGGGAAAAATTCGTCTTTAGAATAGGTCTGAAGAAGGTAAAAGCCTTGTGATCATTGTATCTATCTCTGCATTTGTATTATCATTTCATAAGGCAAAACAGAAGGTGGCAAAAGCCTACTGCCATCCCCTAGCTTTTGATGGAACATATTCATCAAAAAAGCATCCAGTCCCCTGAGCTTGCAGCCATATGCTACAGGAAAATGTCACCAGTTAAAGATGTATTCATTTGCTGTTTTGAAAACTCTGTTTGATATTCATGCATTCCAAGTGTTTTGACCTAGATTTCTGTAGAGGTATTAGATCCAGTCTTGTGCAGGCAGCTAACCAGCTGTTGCTTATGTAGTCAAAGGAAGAATCTAAAGTTAAAAAAAGAGAGAGAATGAAAAAATGAAAACATTTATTAATGGGTGCCAACATTTGCACAGCCAATATGTTTAATACTAGATGAACTAATATAAGCATATGGGGATGCATTTGTTGCAAAGCTTTAAAGAAAAGAACAAAGAAAAAAGTTGGAAGTAGCTAAAGTTCAAGGGGAATGGAATTTGCACTTTCTTCTGTAAATGAAAGCTTGGTGAAATGGCAACATACTTTAATTATAAGCAAGTGGCTAATGTCATAGCATTTAAGATATTTTCAGAGGAAATATATGATGTTCCATGCTCTGAGCACATCTTAGATAAACCTCGAGTCTACGCAGCCCAGCACATCCTTGAAATCTCTTCGGAGATCCATCTTGTTCTCAGCCGGAGTTGTCTATTTTTGATGTTTTATAAGGTCCAGTTAGTTCAGTTATGAATTCTTATTGAATAATGTCATAATAATGACCGTAATAAATGGGAACACTAATTCCTCCTCGGCTCTATGTCCTTCCAGCGAGGAGAACAAAAAGGCTATGCTACTCATCTCATGATCTCTGTGTCACATGTCTACGAATTCTACCAACTATTCATCAACACCTCCACCCTCCCTCTGTAGGATGATAGCAGTAAGTTGAGTTATAACGCAGAATC
Source organism: Panthera leo (assembly GCF_018350215.1). Classification (NCBI taxonomy): domain Eukaryota; kingdom Metazoa; phylum Chordata; class Mammalia; order Carnivora; family Felidae; genus Panthera; species Panthera leo. The sequence continues at coordinate 13,477,955 of NC_056684.1, read as the reverse complement.
ATTTAAGTAAACACTCCCAGACTCTCTTCCTCTGCCCTTGAGGCCACACTGCTGTCCAATGCGTATTTCTATAGCAGCTAGGAGGGTGAATCCATTCATCTGCCCAGCCACAAATGGTGACCGAGCCCCCTGTAAGAGCAGACACTGCATTTGCTTCCGGGGCTACAGAGATGAAAGGCAAAGTCCTTGTCTTCTAGCAAGCTAGAGAATGATAGGTAATTACTCATCAGGTCACTGGAAAAGTTTTCATTCAGCCAGAGTGTGGATTTGTGAGCAGCACAGTGGCAGATCATGGAGAGTTGGGCCCTGCGGAGCTGCTCCGTCCAAGCGCCTGGGATCTGATAGAAGACTGCAACATTGGGACTGACCGCACGTATTTCCCATCATGTTTATCGCTGGTCCTTCCAATTCCCAGGAGGAGAAATTGACTGAAATTCTCTTTCGCCCACATATATTCATTCTGTCGGTAAACACTTACCTGAGCGTATACACTGCAGTCGATGTCGTAAAACTTAAGATGGGCGCCGGAAGTCCTTGCCATGAAGGTGCTTGGAGTTCAAAAGGAAAGATAAGCACACGCACACCTGATCATGAATACAAAGCAACAAATACTGCTCGAGATTTATACAATGCCCCTGGGTTGCAGAGTTGAGAATGATTTATGACCGGGAGGTCATACATGAAATGGGTCGTAAAGGATTTGGGTAACTTGGCCATTTGGAAAGTTGGGGAGTGGCACTTTAGGTGGGAATAATGGAATGTGTGTGGAGAGAAAGGCCAGGATATGTAAGGGGGTGGGTTCAGGGAAGAGACTGAGAACATAGTGTGAAAGGAAGGGCAAATATTATAGTTACCTGATAACAATTTAGAAGAAGGAGAAGATAAAGGCGGGGGGGGGGGGGGGGGGGGGGCAGAACCACAGGAAGGAGAAAAAGAAACTGATTGGCTATTGTATGCGGGGATTGAGAAACCCCCAAACAATATGACCATGTCCTTGCAGCTCTGTGGGTATACAAGCTTCCTTACTCCTTCATAGGGATAATCTTACTTTCCAGAATAGTTTTCAGAGTTATTTGAATAAATACTTTTGTGAATTTCTTGGGTAGCTGGTGAGACCCTCAGGACACGCTTACTCAAGAAAAAAATCTTGTGTGGGGCACCCGGATGGCTCAGTCAGTTAGCATCCAACTCCTGATTTGGGCTCAAGCAATGATCTCCCGGTTCATGAGTTTGAGCCCCACGCTTAGGATTCTCTCTCCTTCTTTCTCTGCCCCTCCCCTGCCTGCTTGTACTTCTCTCCCTCTCTCAAAAATAAATAAAGAAGCGTTAAAAAACGAAAAAAAAAGAGAAAACTCTGTGCAAACTGGAATCATAAAACAAAGAGAAAAAAATATGCCTGATTGTGGAGGACGATGGGACAAAATAATGGAAGTAAGGGAAAGAGAACCATGAGCTAATCAAAAGTGACTCACACCAAAGACTTACTTTGGACCGGGGATGTTCCATATGCCTCATATGTAACAATTAATTCATTTTTCACAACTATCCTAGGCAATGGAAATTATTAGTGTTCCCACTTCAAAGGAGACAACTGAGGCACAGAGAGATTAAGCGATTCGCCCAAGGTCATATAGGAAGTAACAGGTGCACGAATTCTGGTTTCAGAGTCAGCACTTTTGACTTTTCTGCTCCACTGCCTGAGAAAGCTATGAGGTGCATGATGGACCACTGCCCACGTCAAAACTTTAGTAAATCTTGGTGAAGGTGGGTTTCCAGTGGACCAACCTAGGAGCTAAGGTTAGCAGCCGGATTGGATGTGAGGCAAATGAGTGCAAGCAAATGAACAAACATAGCACATGTCTAGGATGGTCTTCCTCTGGGATAACCTGTACCCATGGGACCGAGAGAAAGACGATTTGGACTTTACATTCTAAACAACTCAACCCCCACTTTGCAAAAAGATATGCCGTCAAGCACAGATAAAAGAGAGCTTCTTCAAAAGCGGGTCCTCCAGATTTTTGAATAAATGGAAAACCACATAAATCCCGCTGTGAAACAGCCAGTGCTGTTTATTAAATGCGAACTAATAAGGGAATGCAATTCAATTCAACAAGCTGATTTGTACATTTGAAATGTGCCAAATCACGGCTACAAGAACTCATTCTGCATTAGTCAGCCCTACTGTTTCCTGGCTCAGGCTGCGTGCACTGCCTCTGACAAGACCAGAAAGGGCTCCGGCTACACCAGGTCCCGTGGGGATCCATAGAGGGAGTTTTCATCAAATGGAGACAAAACTGTCAAGTGGGCTCTTGCCTGACATAAGGGATAGGACCATTAGGTGCTGACCCACAGAGAGAACATGCCGAATGGGTATAACTTCCTTTGAATCTGAATAAGAGATCAGGGAATCTACTGTTTCTTTGCCATAACGTGGGGTCCAGCAGGAACACAAAATAGAAACTGAGCCCCAGATTGGGTTGGTTAGCAAAAGACATTTGGAGATGCTCTCATAGACCAGTGATTATCATAAGGTTGATTTGTGGTGAGCCCCTAGCTGAGGAGAAGCTAGAAATAAGCCAAGGTGAAGGCTTTGCAATTGGCATATGTTGATTCCTCTGCTAAACTGTGTTAAAAGCCACCAAATAATCATGGCAAGCAATCAACTTCCTTCAGCTGGAAGGAGGGGGCTCATAGAAAAGTATACACATATTTAATAAAGTTGAATGTGAAAAGTAGCCAAATTACATAGCTAAAATCATACCTAAGACTTGAGATAAATTTTGTTTTTATAGGCTGCAAGCAGGACATGCTCAAGCCCTCCCGGGCTCCCTGCCTTCTAGAGAACGAGGTCAGTTTCCTCTACTGTTGGAAGAGTTGTTGTAGAAACTACTGAGATGGTCCTGTGAAGAACATTCTTTTTCTGCAAGGACTGAGTGTCAATACTGAGAGACGATCTGGGGAAGAATATGGCAGAAACGATGAGGTAGGAGCTGGCCTCCCCATCTGACTTTAAATACGTCCAGACTGGCGGCTTTATTGGTCCTTCACCATGTTATGAAGAAAACCCGCTAACTTTATCATTACCAATAAAACGTCAGCTTTTGATTAGAATATGAAAGGTCCCTGTCCTTCAAATCACAACGTTTTAAGGCAGTAATTAACACAAAGTCCAAATCCTTCTGCAGTAAACGTTAAATTCCTTTCTCTATTACCAATACTCTCGATCAGGAAGGTGTTCTTCCCCAGTATAAGTGACTGTGTCAATCTTATTAAAATCCCTCCACCGATTATAATTAGAGTATAATGAGAAAATATTTGTTTTAGCAAGTCAATTATATGTGGTATTATTTTCAGTTCAGCAAGCATTGACTGACGAGTTACCATCTGCCCACATTGATTTAGTAACAGTACCTGTGGCACGTGTATATGTGTGTGCACATGTGTCCGTATGTGTATACATCTATACAACACCATATGAATTCTTCAAGGTAAGAATAAAAAAAAAACATACTTGGTTATCTTTGGAGCAATTGTTAATAAGAACATCCCCTTTTTTTCTTTCTTAAAAAGTCAATAGAGTTTCGTGCTGCAACATATATAGTGGGGTCCCTCGCTTTGGGTTTTCCCAGTCTCAGTGAATGTGGCCTTGAAGAAGCGATATTCAACCAGAGTCATGCCACCCCACGTTTCACAAAATATTTTAATGCCATAGATTGATATTTGTCTCAACACCTATGAGGGACATTCTCAGAAGAGGCGTATTTCTGCTCTACTTGGGTAGCCATACGTAGCCCACCAGAGAGTTAGAGATAAAACCCCGTACGCAGCAAGGATGTTGAGGACCATGGGACAGAGAGGATGAGTTGTCGATGTACATTCACTCTTCGCGGTTACATGTATACACACGGGAGGCAACTTTGCGTAATTAGGATTGCAGATCCGACAGTTTCCCTATGAGCTGCCACATTAGGTTAAGAACTGAGGATTACAGAAGACCAAATGTTTCTGTTTCAGCTCCAGAGGATTAATTTATTTTTTCCTCCTTTTTAAACTTGGCAGGGGAAGGCATCTAAATGTGAAAACAGAGAGTAACTCAAGAATTGTAACCAGTGCATCTTGGTTAGTCATCACAAAGGTAGCAGCCGATATATACCCGGTTTGAGACGTTTGAGAGATGGAAGGAGTTGAGTGTGGTTCCATTCCTAACCGGAAGTGATTTCCCAAAGATCTTTTAGACTGGGACTCTCCCACCCCAGGAGCCCAGATTACTGTATCAAAGGGGTTATGGGGAACTGATTTTTTTTTTGCATGAGTATCATCCCTATCTCTAGCCGTAAAGCTGCATTTTTTAATGTGCACCAATTTAAAACTACATGCAGCGAGCTGTATTACAGCCAGTTTGAACAGATGGATTTAAGAGAATCAGAGTCAAATATATTTCTTTTTGGAATTTGGCTGCTTAAGTCACTCATGTTACTGTTACAGAGAGAGCTGAATTACTGAAGCTGTCAGATGTTTACTCTTTTGCAAAGCTCTGTAGTAGGGTTCCCTTACTCCACTTGTAAGTAGGACTACTGAAAAGATGAACCGACCAGAAAATGCAAACATTCTCTAGGATCTGTCCTTTTTGCTCGAGTGTCTGGTGTAGAGGTTAGTGTGTGTGTGTGTGTATATAGACCATGCGGGAGGTTGGCATAATCCTAGAGACATTCCAGCAGAGCTAATGAGATCAATAGGGAATCCAGAAACAGGCATATGCAGAGTGACAAAGAGCCTGACCACGGGGATGGAGGCAAGTCCCGCTGGGCAAGAGCAGGGCTGCGGGGACAGTAAGTAGAGGACACAGTCCTTGGACCAGTGAGTGGCTACTAAATCAAGACAAGTCTCCAGGAAACTGGGGAGGGTATAAAGATAAGGAATTAAACACAAAGGGAAAAAAAGAGGAAGCCTTTACTAGAGCTGAGAAGAAAGGGTAAGTAAACAAGATTGAGGAATGAGCTAAAACCAAAAAGAGTCAAGTTGGGCAAATGGAAAAGGTCAAAGGGACTTAACCTCAAAAAGCCCTGATGCTCACTGAAGCCTGTGCCATGATACCGTTTAACAAATGCTCAATACTTATTCACATGGCATTAAAGCTAATTGACTTGGAATTATTTGCCATAATTATTTGGATCAGATGTTCTATCTTACAAGAGCATTAAACTCGGAAATCTGCATAAAGGGTGAAAACCATCTATTAAACAAAACACAGTTGAGAGTCTCACAAATCTCCCATATACAATCTACAGAGCAATTCCTATGCACATTAAGCTGGCGAATACTGTTTAGACTGTAGAAAGGAATACAAGGAAAGTCTATATGCAATATTAGGATGTTCAAAGCATCCCCCTTTATAGTAGCAAATCTCTCTTGATAATTAGGTGATACAGGAAGAGTTCCAGTGTGATGTCTGGCCTGACGGCAAGATTATGTTATTCGTGTTTTACTGTCAAGTTTCTATGACTTGAACACGGGTAAATAGATTTGCATTTTGTCGTAAATGTTGAGTAAGGTAATAAAATTGTCTTATAAGGAATAAAGAGCCAAAAGTCTACAGGAAACCAAAGCACCAGATCATAGCTCCAATACAATGTAATATATAGTTATGGCTGTTACTTTCTTTTAAGAAAGAATAGCGTAGAAATAGGCTCAGAATCTTGGACAAAACACATTGTGTACATTAGCTAACTTAATCTTATGGGTCACTTTGAAAGGAGACATTTTTTATGCCTACTTTGCAGATAGAAAAAGCAAAACTCGGAACTATTGACTCTCAAGTCCATACAAATGATACATGATAAACCCATGATTTTTATCTATCTACAGATATCTTCTCTACATTTTCTAGCTACATTTTCACTTCACTTTCAGATGTAATTCCATGTTAATAAGTTACATTTTTAGAAGATCTGCCATAATGACCTCAGAAAACATCCCCCAAACTCATCTATCCCATTGACACAGGACAGGTCAAGCTGGCTGGGAAATAACAATGTCTCTTTTGAATTTTTTTTTCCACCTTGAGAGGCCCAAATCGACGGAGAAGTCAAGAATTGCTGGGGAACTAAGACATGCGACAATCTAAACGTTTATCTTCCTCTTGCAAGTCATAATAATGATTAAAAATTAAATGAAGCGAGGGTACTTATCAAAGACGTGACTTACAAACACTCTAAATGTCATTCCGCTAACTGATGCAAGAATGAACTAAACTCATTTTACTGCTAACCGCTGCTGCCACACTGCTTCTAGACAAAATCCATATGAACACCAAATTCACCGACCCCCCCCCAAAAAAAATCAACAATGTGGTAAGTGACATTCTTTCCTTCCTTGCAAAAATAAATCGGAAATCAGGAAACATTTAGCAATTTCATGTGAATATTGGAGGATAAGGTTCAACTTTCTGACTTCTGTTGCATTTGCTTTTTTTTTTTTTTTTAATTGCTCACTTGCTTGCTTGTTACTTGCTTTCGGGTTTCCTTTCCTCCTCAGCCTTGTGCAAATGGAGAACCCTATCTTATTTTCAAAAATACGGATGTCTATCTTGAACACACTGTCCTCCAAATTCATTCATCTAGCAAAACACGTGACTAACCCGTTGGGCTCCTGGGTCCAAGCACACACTTTTGTGAGCTTTTCAAGGCAAAGGTGGATTTATAGACTCAGCCTCCATTGGACTGGGGCAGGGGTCCGCTTTTGCACCGGGTTGTCAGGGAAGGTGTCTCTGACCTGTGATCCGAAGGAAATGTTTCGCAGCAACTATGCACTGCATTTTCTCACATTTGATAGACGAGCAAGCCGAGGTCCAGAGAGATCAAGCAATTTGCCCAAGGTCTCAAGAGTATGGAGTGGAAAAGGTGACATTTAAATCCCAGTCCATCTGACTTCAAAGCCAATAACCTTGTCACCACATGAAAAAGGTGAGCACGAAGTGATTCTCAGAGAAACAGACATGTGGAGAAGACACTCACACATACACCCAACTTGAGACCCTTAGGAAGAAAATAGGTTATCTGTTTATTTTATTTTTAATGTGTGGAGCCTACTTTGAGCTCAGAGAAATTCGGCTCCTATCAGCCAAGTACAAGAGGGACTATTCAGAGAGACCTAAGTCATCAACAGCCAAAGAAAACTGGAAAAGTTGTTCTTCCCTAGAAACTTGGCTCTGGCTCTTCTAATATACACAAAAACAGAATGATAAAAAAGGAAGAATTTAGACAAATATTTATACATATGGTGGGTGAGGACACCTGGCAGAACAGGTGAATCAGCTACAGAACGATATGCTGCCTGCAGATTCAACTATGAGAAGTGACACATTTTACAGTTGAATTTCATGCAGACCAGATCTCCAAACTACCTCCCCCCTCCCACAAACGCGATAGAAACGAAGGATTCCTTTGTTTTCTTTGACATGCATAAGGAGATTTTAAAAGTAGGTGTTCATGGGGCGCCTGGGTGGCTCAGTTGGTTAAGTGCCCAACTGCAGCTCAGGTCATGATCTTACGTTTCATGGGTTCGAGCCCCGTATCAGGCTCTGTGCTGACAGCTCGGAGCCTGGAGCCTGGTTCAGATTCTGTGTCTCCCTCTCTCTCTACCCCCTCCCATTCCCACTCTGTCTCTCTCTAGCTCTCTCAAAAATAAATAAAGGTTAAAAAAAACAGAAACCAAAGTAGGTGCCCATGTGAGTTGACACTCTCCTCTTGCACCACCCGATTGATGAGGACAGAACTGAACATTTTTGCATCTTACCAAACTTGGGATGGCACCTATATCATCCCAGAATATAATCCAGCCTTGGTGAGTGTAATTCTTACCACTAGTGTAATGCACAAACACAGGCGACTGTAATGATTATTTAATTGAATATAGATGTTGGCTGAATACAGTGCAAAACACCATGCATTTTAAATCAATCATGATCTGTATTAATTCAGCACTCATAATAGGCTATTTCCTATAACAGATGTAAAAGGACAGAATCTCAGCCTTGTGGGAGTTTATAACCTATATAAACACATATTCTACATTTATAACTTTCATATTTCATTGGAAGATAAGGGGGGGGATTTCAACCAAAGTTTTAATTTGGCATCAATGAGCAATTTATTTTTGCATAATGAGAGTAATGTTTCTCAGAAAGCAGTTCAAGGATCTGCAGTATTATTAACTATATAAATGGTCATTTTGCACAAATATTCATGGAGACATCTACTATGTACCAGGGCTTATGTTAGATGCTGAGTGAAGGGCAGTGAACAACAACCAAAAAAAAAAAGGCCGAGGGTGTCCTCATGCAATTTACGAAGGTAAAGATACACAATAAAATAAATAAATAAGTGAACATATAAAGCTGCAGATGATAACCACTGTACTAGGACAAAGACAAAAAATAAATTCAAGAAAATAGAGTGTAGCGCTAGGGTAGGGAAATAGTTTTGTGTAAGATGTCCAGAGAAAACTCTTTTAAGGTGCTAATTGACCATTGATTCGAAGGAACTCTGGAAGTAGTTATGTTGATGTCTACAGATGGAATATTCCAGAAAGAAGAAACGCAAAGTCTGTATGGGCAAGTACGTGACTGTAGAGTAAGAAAGGCAGTGTCATCAAAGCAGAATGACCTTGGGTGGGGCGTGGTTGAAGATGAGAAAAGAGAGAGGGCATCAACCAAATCATGGAATCTTCTGAGGCCATTGTTATGACCCTATCTTCCGCGCAATGAAATGGGGTACCCTTTGAGGGTGGTGAGCAGAGAGAGCGTGATGATGGTTTTAGATGAATACAGCATGGAATCCCTAGGAAGCGAATGGTCATCATTCAGAACTTGCAGAATCTCCCGCTGGGCTTCCTCTCCTAACAGACTGTTGGTTTAGTTCTTAGAAGCAACAGAGGTGAGTAAAGCATAGTTATCGAACGGATAGTTCGAACGGATAGTTATCGAACGGATGCAATCATTCTTCTGGAGTGGAGAATGCTCTCCTGCACCTTATAGAATGCATTCTACTCATATTTCAGTAAGCATCGAATGCTTAAGTGCCCAAGAACTTTATTTACGTTATAACGTTTCTTCGTAACAACCAGCGAAGTAAACATTATCCTACATTTACAGCGTGTCCGCATTATACAGTGAGGGAACTGAGCTTTAAAAGCTATGTGACTTGCCCACGTTCAAAGTTAGTAAGAGGCAGTCCTGATGCAGGAATCCGGTCCTCTCTCTACAGCTGCCTCCCTCGGCAAGAGCGGGATTACTCAGGTGAGGAGAAGAGAAGAAAAGTGGAGAGGAAAAAATGAAGGGTTAAAAATGACTAACACGCTGTGGCAAAGAGCTTGGTGGTTCCTCAGAAGGTAAACATACAATTGCTATATGATCCCACAATTCCGCTACTCAGCGTGTACCCAACAGAACTGAAAATAGGTATTCAAACAAATTAAGTACATTAATTTTTTTTATACTGCGCTATTCACCATAGCCAAGAGGGAGACTTGATGACACAAGTTGTGGTATATACCATACAATGAAATATCTCTCAACCATAAGAGGAATGACGTACTGATGGATATATGTTACAACATGCATGAACCTTGGGAACATTATGTTAGGTGAAAGAGGCCAGACGCAAAGGGTCACATATTGTGCCATTTTGTTTGTAGAAAACATCTTCGATAGGGAAACCCATAGAGACAGGAAGCAGATTGAGGGTATCCAAGGGCTGAGGAGGACGAATGGGGAGTAACCATTCATCTGACACGGGGTGTTCTTTCGAGGTGATCGACGTGTGGTTGCACAACATTGTGAATGTGCTAAATGGCCACTGAACTGTTCATTTTACAATGATTAATTCCTTTTGTTATTTTTATTTTAGAGAGAGAAAGAGAGCATGAGTGGGGGGAAGAGAGGCGGACAGAGAGAGAGAGAGAGAGAGAGAGAGAATCTTAGGCAGGCTCCACACTCAGTGAGGAGCCCTACGCAAGGCTCCATCCCAGGACCCAGGGGTTCAGACCTGAGTCGAAATCAAGAGTCGAATGCTCAATGACTGAGCCACCCAGGCACCCCTAAGATGATTAATTCTATGTTACGTGGAACATAGTAAATAAAAGGAGTAACAAAGGAAAGAAAGGCAAATAAGTGAAAGGCAGGACATGAATGGTTCAGGGTTGCTCACAATTGTTCCAAAATGGTGGAACATGATTGAAGCTGTCTGTACGTCGTCCCCTTCAGTTCTGCTGTCATATACACCAGCTCAATGTTCATTACACAGAATCATCGAAAACCACATCTATCCTGAACTACCTTTTGTTTTATAAACCACATGTAATAATTCTCATTGTTTAAAAATTCAAACAATATAGTAGGGCATGAAATAGTCAAAGAAAGTATTCCCCCATTTCCACCCCTCAGTACTAACTGCCGTTAACAACTAGCCTTTTTTTTTTTTTTTTTTTTTTTTAATTTTGTTTAGTGAAAGGTGATTGCCTGGAGATCTAAGGTCTTAAGAAAATGTCATCATAGTTTAAGACTGAGGACTCTCCCCTACAAAAAACTTACTAAATCATCTGAATCATACTAGGAATTTACAAAGAACATTTTTTTTTCAGGACGCCTGAGCTTGGCTCAGTCGGTTAAGTGTCCGAATTTAGCTCAGGTCATGATCTTAAGGATGGTGAGTTTGAGCCCCGCATCAGGCTCTGGGCTGACATCTCAGACCTTGGAGCCTGCTTTAGATTCTGTGTCTCCCTCTCTCTCTGCCCTCCCCCACTCACGCTCTGCTTCTCTATCAAAAATAAATAAAAATTAAAAAAAAAATTTAAATAATAAAAAAGAATATATTTTTTAAAAAAGAACACTTTTTTTCTATGAGGCATAGTTCCTTCTTCCTAGTTGACCAGTTGTTTCTCAGTGAACATTAAAAAAAAAAGACCGCCCCCCCCCCAAAAAAAAAAAAAAAAGAAACAGAACTCTGCCATAACCAGCCATTGACCTGGTTGAATGAAGTGAGGGCTGCAGGTTAAATTAGATAGACTGCCTTTCCATCGCACAAAAGATGACAAACCAACTGAAACAGATAGAGAGGCAATGAAAGTAAATGAGCCCAAAGAGCTTGCAAATAAACCCTGCTTCACCTCATCAGAAAATACATGGACTTCCAATATATTGTCGCCTTATTGTGTATGGCTAGTTTTGACCTGCTGTGTCACAAATAAGGGCTTATCGTCTGAACGACTACTGCTTTTTTTTTTATGATCTTAAACATAGAAGCCTTTCCTTCCAAGAAGAAATAGCACATAAGCTGTCATAAAGCCAAACAAAATATTTCCCATTACTATTACTATTAGCTAAATAAAACCACGCGAGGCATCCGGGACTCAACATCAACAAATATTCACATATTACTTTTAGTGTTAAATTGAAGATTTTACAAGCTGTTTGTTGTAATGCGAATAGTATTCTTTGCTAGATGAGCTCTTGTAATTGTCTAGTTCGAAATATACCAAGATGAAACATTGGTAGGTCTCTCCCCACAGAAACAAATATCATGAGATACACATTTGAAAACAATATTCTCGAACCTAGCTATCACCACAATGGCTGTATTGGCACAATACAGATAATCGTATTATTATTATTACTTTTTAAATCTTGTTTAATTATTTTCCAGTACATATTTGCTCAACAAGATTTTTCTAGCAATGGTTTGCATAATCGGCCTGCACTCATTCTGAAATGCAGCTGCAATTATGTCAACACAGGTAAGAGTATCATATGGACACTTTTATTTTCTTCCTGGAATGAGGTCACTGATGGTTATTTTATGCCATTAGTCCAATGGCACAAATGCTTAAAATTTGTCATTATTGTAAAATTTATCCTTGGCTATACTGAACAATTTGGTCAGTGTCTAAGTCCGTATATCTCCCGGTGGTCCATGATGTACTATCTGTGAAGAGAACTCTGTGACCTTCTTTGTTTCTTAAGAATCCCAAAAAAATAAATGTTTATTGTCACTCATATCATACCGTCAGTGTGAGATTCTTGTGTATATTACAGTATTTAAGAGGTCAGCTGGGTTCCCATAGAATGTACGAAAAAGATGAACTAAAACACTCTCTTGATGACATAAGTCTGATATTGTTAAATGCTTCAGAAAGTTCTGTACTGAAATACGGTTGGTTTATTAAAAGGTAGTTTTCTGCACCCTTGGATACTACCTCCTAACAGAGAAATAAATATAGCATATCTAGAAAAACCCGCAAGAATGACAATGTTTGGCAGTTAATTTGCTAACTTGGACAAGAATGCTCTAAACTGAAATTTGAGGAAGAGAATGCCACTAAACTAAAATAGAAGAATTTAATATTAGCAAAGACAACAGGTGAGGCATGAAAAGAACTATAACCGTGGTTCTCAACTGGTCAGAAATTAACCTGGAGAGCTTTTAAGAGCCTGAATTATCTAGGCAGAATATTCGAGGGTGGGGTTCTGGAAAGTATTTTGTTGTTGTTGTTGTTGTTTATTGTTTTTCTTTTTTCTTTTAAAGCTCTCCTAGTGATTATAATGTGAAGCCAAAGCTGAGGAACTTCTGAATTACAGTTATGGATGAGAACAACCTCAGATTTGATGGACTGATAATTAGAATATAAGTAATAACCGGGGCACCTGGGTGGCTGGGTCGGTTAAGTGCCTTTTTTTAAAAATTACTATTAATAATTTATTTATTTTTTAATTTACATCCAAATTAGTTAGCATATGTTGTAACAATGATTTCAGGAGTAGATTCCTTAATGCCCCTTACGCATTTAGCCCATCCTCCCTCCCACAACCACTCTAGCAACTCTGTTTTTTTTCTATATTTAAGAATCTCTATTTAAGAGTTTCTTTTTCCCCCTCCCTGTTTTTATATTATTTTTGTTTCCCTTTCCTTATGTTCATCGGTTTTGTATCTTAAATTCTACATATGAGCGGTCATATAATATTTGTCTTTCTCTGACTGACTAATTTCACTTAGCATAATACCGTCCAGTTCCATCCACGTAGTTGCAAATGGCAAGATTTCATTCTTTTTGATTGCCGAGTAATACTCCATTGTATATATATATACCACATCTTCTTTATCCATTCATCATGGGCACTTGGCTATTTCCATACTTCGGCTATTGTCAATAGCACTGCTATAAACATTGGGGTGCATGTGCCCCTTTGAAAGAGCACACCTGCATCCTTTGGATAAATACCTAGTAGTGCAATTGCTGGATCGTAGGGTAGTTCTCTTTTTAGTTTTTTGAGGAATCTCCATACTGTTTTCCAGAATGGCTGCACCAGTTTGCATTCCCACCAGCAGTGCAAAAGGGGTCCTCTTTCTCTGTATTCTCACCAACATCTGTCAATGCCTGAATTATTAATTTTAGCCATTCTGACAGGTGTGAGGTGGTATCTCATTGTGATTTTGACTTGTATTCCCCTGATGATGACTGATGTCGAGCATTTTTCCATGTTTCTGAGAGATATTTGGATGTCTTCTTTGGAAAAGTGTCTATTCATGTCTTTTGCCCATTTCTTCACTGGATTATTTGTTTTTTGGGTGTTTAGTTTGATAAGTTCTTTATAGATTTTGGATACTAACCCTTTATCTGATGTGTCATTTGCAAATATCTTCTCCCATTCTGCCATTGCCCTTTAGTTTTGCTAATTGTTTCCTTTACCACGTAGAAGTTTTTACCTTGATGAGGTCCCAGTGGCTCGTTTTTGCTTTTGTTTACCTTGCTTCTGGAGACATGTAAGTAAGAAGTTGCTGTGGCTGAGGTCAAAGAGGCTTTTGCCTGCTTTCTTCTCTAGGATTTTGATGGCTTTCTGTCTTATGTTTAGGTCTTTCATCCATTGCGAGTTTATTTTTGTATATGTTGTAAGAAAGTGGTTCTGGTGAAGGTGTCTTTACAAGTAAAATCTGGCAGCTCAGAAACTTGTTTAGGGGAGAAGCAAAGTAAAAACTTTCTGGGTTAAATGGTCTTGGAAAGTCTCTCCTTCCCTCCCCTACTCCTTCAAATCCATGGAAGAGAGGTTGACTACAATGTAGGTGGTTTCTACTATTGAGAAGGGACAGAGAGTAAGACTTCATTTGAGTTGTTCAGTGGGATGAGGAGGGATTAGCTATAGTTTTCTGTGCATAGAGTTTTCCAGACTAGGGTTTATCTGTTCCAGCCCCTCTGTTCTTGAACTCAGTAGAACTGACGGTCATTAATATCTCAAGGGTGTTTGAGTGGACTGGATAAAATAAGGAGGTTGAGTTCAGACAGGTGTGAAAGAGAGAAGCTCCTGGGGGCCACAGTCATAAGTGGGATCTCAACCTTTCTTGACTATCTTTTCAGGGACACCACCACATTTTCATGGTAAATACAGGTAACGCTCCCCAAGCTGCCCTCTCTAGGAAGAGGAAGAGAAACCAAAGTGAAACCCTTCTAGATTCTTCTACCTAAAATGCCTGGTATCCATGGGGTAGGACTTTTCCAAAGGGCACTTCTGAAACTTTATCCCAGCTGAGGGAAGAAAGCTCTGTCCCACACTGGTCTGTACCAGCTTTCCTGCCACACCTAAGGAATGATAAATAATCAACAACCATAGTTAACAGAGGAGAAGTCTTCAGGAAATAGACTAGGATTGGGGTAGCTAGGTAATGGACAATGGGAAAAAGGTGGAGAAAAATCTCTACTCCTGGAGGAGGGACAAAATACCTCTGAAGTCTATACTTCTAAGAAATGGCCCACCACAAGACTGAGACTTGATAAAAATGTTAGTTCCCTCCCCTACACTCTGCCACCACATTAGCAAGCCTCCAGTAATAATAATAGTAGGTTATGACAGAAAGTGCTTCAAGACATAGACTTTTCCTGAGAAACAGTATAAAGGGAAGCTACAAAGCAGGAGCAAATAAAAACAAGGACATTAAAGGAGTGGAAACCTCTGGTGCCTGTAACTACAACCATTACAATGATCTAATTTTAGAGCGCCTGGGTGACTCAATTGGTTAAGCTTCCAACTCTTGGTTTCAGCTCAGGTCACGATGAGTGTGAATTTGTGAGATCAAGACCCACCTTGGACTCTGCACTGGCAGCATGGAGCTTGCTTGGGATTGCCTATCTCCCTCTTTCTCTGTGCCTCTTCCACTTGCCCTGTCTCTCTCAAAATAAATAAATAAACTTAAAAAAAATGTTTTTATTTATTTTTTATTTTTGTTTAAAAATTTTAAGTGTTTGTTTTTGAAAGAGAGAGAGACAGAGCGTGAGCAGAGGGGCAGAGAGAGACAGGGAGACACATAATCTGAAGCAGGCTCTAGGCGCTGAGCTGTCATCACAGAGCCCGATGTGGGGCTCGAACTCACAGACTGTGAGATCGTGACCTGAGCCGAAGTCGGACACTTAACCGACCGAGTCACCCAGGCGCCCCTAAAAAATGTTTCTAAACACAATATACTTCTTAGCTAGATTAATATAAATTCTCACTCTAGAGACTTGGGGTTCCTGTTACCCCCAAATTTCAAGAACAACAGCAAAAAAATCACAAAAAGAAAAAAAAAACATATTCTGAAGAGGCAAAGCAAGCATCAGACCAAGGCTCAGGCATGACACCGATACTGGCGTTGTCTTATAAGGAATTTAAAGTAAACATGATTGATGTGTTAAAAAAGCTGATGTGAATAATTAGGCAAAAATGTAAGGCTAGAAGGGTAATGCAAGTAGTGAGATGACAACTCTAAGGGAGAATCAAAGGAAAAGCTACAAATTAAAAAAACACAACATAACAGAGTAACAGAAATAAAGATGCCATCAAGAGGCTCATCAATAAAATCCAGAGCCACAGAGATAATCAGCTAACTTGCAAACAGATCCAAAGTAACTTCCCAAACTGAAACACAAATAGAAAATTAAAGAATGAAACAAACTTTAGAGAATATCTGAGAACCATGGAATAGTATTAAGAGGTGTAACATATATATAACTGGAATATCAGAAAGAAATGAGATGATAGATTAGAAAAAATACTTAAGGAAATAATAGCCAAGAACTTTAAAAGATTAATGACACCAAACCACAGTTGTAAGATGCTCAGAAAACACCAAGAAGGATAACAAAAAATTCCCATCTAAGCATATGATATTAAACACAGGAAACCAAAGAGAAAGTGAAAATCTTCAAGAAGCCATAGTAGGGGGAAAAAAATCTTACCTTCAGAGGAATAAGAATACGAATTAGAGCCATTTCTCATCAGAAACCACATAAACAGCAAGAAATTTCTGTAAAACCTAGCAAATGTCAAAAAGGGGAAAAAGAAAAAGAAAAAGAAAACCATACCAACCTAGAATTCTATACCCAACAAAATTATCCTTCTAAAATGAAAGATAATTGAAGACTTTCTTAGGTAACATGAAACCGAGGGAATGCCTATCAGTAGAACTGCCCCATAAGAAATGTAAAAAAAATACTTCTTGAGGCAGAAAATGGCATTATTCCTTTGTTTCTTTGTCTTAATTGATCTAAAAGGTAACTGCTGTTTAAGACAATACTGGTAACAATGTATTTGGGTATTTATATCATATGGAAAAGTAAAATAAATAACAGCAGTGTCATAAGGAACAGGAGAGAGGAATTTGGAAGAGTCCTTTATAAGTTACCTGTACTATCTGTGAAGTGATATACTGTTATTTGAAAGTAGACTTAGGTTACTTAAAAATATATCTTACAACTAGAGGGTAATTACTTAAAAAAATTAAACACAAATGATGTATTGAGAGAAAAGATACATTGGAATCATATAAGTTGTTTAAATAAAACCAAAGGATGGAGAAAAAGACAGAGGTTTAGGAGAGAGGAAGAAATAGATTATGAAGGAAACAGATAGAAAACAGTTAATTAAAAAGATAGTAAGTTTTCATCTAACTATATCAACAAACACTTTACATTTACACACCAATTAAAAGAAAAAGATTGTTCAATTGGATGAAAACAAGAAGACCTAGATATACGTTATTCATAAGAAATCAACTTTACATATAAGGACTCAAATAAGTTAAAAGTAAAGGGACAGAAAGAGAAATGTCTTGCTAACACTAATCAAAAGAAAGTAGGAGTAGCCATAATGATTTTAGGCAAAGAAGACTGTAGTACAAGTAAGATGACTAAGAATAAAGGAGGGATATTACATAATGGCAAGGTGGTCATTTTTCAAGAAGAAAGACCTAAAATCAATAAGAAATTAGAGAAGGGGTGCCTGGTGTCTCAGTTGGTTGAATGTACAACTCGATTTCAACTCAGGTCATGATCCCAGGGTCATGTGATGGAGCCCTGTGTTGGGCTCTGTGATGAGCTTGGAGTGTGCTTAAGATTCTCTCTCTCTATTTCTGCCCCTCTCCCCCACTCATGTGCTCTCTCTCTCTAAAAAACAAAACAAACAGACAAACAACCCCCAGAAATTAGAAAAAGAAGAGCAAACCAAATCTAAAGCAAGCAGAAAGGAAATACCCATTTGGAAAGAAATCAAAGAAATTGAAAACAAGAAAACAAAAAAGAAAATCAACAAAATTGAAAGCTATTCCTCAGAAAACAATAGCAAATGTATCACTCTGGTTAGCCGAGCTAACCAAACAAAAAGAGAGAAGACAAGACATAAATTACCAGTATCAGAATAAAGAGGGTGGTAACTATTGATCCCACAGACATTGAAAACACAATAAAGAATACATGCGCTATCTTTCCATATGTTGCTGGTCGGGATGAAAAATGATACTGTCACTTTGGAAAATGGTTTGGCAGTTTCTTACTCGGTTGTGCATCTACTTACCATATGATCCATCAACCCCTCACTGCGCTATGGTATTTACCAGAGAGACATGTGAACTTATGCCCACACAAACTCTGTGCACGATATTTATAGCAGTTTTATCCAGAATTGCTACAACAGGAACATGACTCTATTCATATAACGTTCTGGCAAAGAACAGTGTTAGGAAAAAATGATACACCAGCAGTGGCCAGAAGCGGTGGCGGTGAGGGGTTGGGTGTTCACTACCAAGTGGTACAGAGAAATGTTTCTGGTGACAGGCTGTTTTGTACCTTCATTGTGTGGGAGGTTACTTGGCTGTGCACATTTGTGGAAACTCATGAAGTGCGCATTGTAGAGCGAATTTTTCTGTAATTAATTTTTTAAAGTAAATTTTAAAAAATCCAAGGTTCATCCATGCTGTTGCCAAAGGCAAGATTTCATGCTTTTCTTTCCACATAAACTTTAGTTAAAACACAAGTAGACAATGAGTGGTAACTCAAGAAATACTCTAAATTGCCAGCATAGTATTTGTATCTTATATCTTATACCTATGTCTGTATCTCCACACACTCATACAGAGAGAGAGACAGAGAGAATATATGTAGCTGTTTAAATCATTTGGGAGAGGGGCGCCTGGGTGACTCAGTCTAAGCATCTGACCCTTGATTTCGGCTCAGGTCTTGATCTCAAGGTTCCTGAGATGGAACCCTGTGTCAAAGCAGAGCTTGCTTGGGATTCTCTCTCACCCTCTCTCTCTGTCCCTCCCTGGTTCATTTCTCTCTCTTTCAAAATAAATAAACTGTAAAAAAATTTAAAAAATCATTTGGGGGACTCTGCTGAATAAAGTTTTCAAGAAACCACAGCAAAAAAAAACAAAAAAACAAAAGCAAAAAAATATATAAAAAAACAATACCAAAAGAAGCAAATATTGAGGGCACTATGCTAGGGGGAAATAAGTCAATGAGAAAAAGATAAGTACTGTATAATTTCTTGTATATGTGGAATCTAAAACCAACCAACCAGCCACCAATCAAAATAAAAAATTCCGAGCTCATACAAGGTCATAGATACAGAGAACAGATTGGCGATTGCCATGGGCTGGGGTCAGAGTGGATGAAATGGGTGAAGGGGGTCAAAAAGCACAAACTCCTAGTTACAAAATAAAGAACTCATGGGGATGGAATGTACAGCATGGCAATTACAGTTAAAAATAATGTATTGCTTGTGTAAAAGTTGCTAAGAGAGTAGATCTTAAAAGTTTTCATTCACGAGAAAAACTTCTGTGACTATGTATGGTGATAGTTGTTAGCTAGAACTATTGTAGTGATCGTCTCTCATTGTATACAATGCACATGTCACATACATTATGTCATAGACTTGAGACTGTAATATAACACTGTATGTCAGTTATGCCTCAATAAAAAAAAAAAAATCCAAGACTTTTAGTTAACCAGACATATGGAGCTGTCGGCACAGCGCCCGATGCGGGGCTCGAACCCACGAAACGTGAGATCATGACCCGAGCCAAAGTCAGACGCTTACCCGGCTGAGCCACCCAGGCACCCCTGTTTTGTGTCACTGTAACCGCGTCTGCCACAATGAGATTCAATAAATATTTGTTGAATGAATGATTTTTTAGACCCTTTATAGAAGATAAGAGTGTTTTGAAACATTTGAACTTTCTGTAGCATTCTGACCCCAAGGTGAAAGTATTGATCTCTCATCCGTGTTCTTCTTTCATATTATATAGCACTTACCACATCAATTTTTAGTTATTGGTTATTATCTTTCCTGGCAAGCCAGTGACTTATTGCTTTGGGTATAAGGAGTGTCTTATTCATCTGTGCCTCCTCTGTCCCCAAAGAGTATTCATTGGACCTTAGTGAGAAGTCAGCACAAGGTAATTGGGGTGACCTCCACAGCTACCAGAGGCCGGCTGGAACAACACAGGAGACTGAGTTGTCATTTCTCTGTCCCAACACGTGGAGTCCAGATTTATACAAAACAGACTCACCAAACTGCGATTTAGATCACCTTCGCCCAAGTGGGATTAATCAGAAAATCGAAACTCCAGCCTCATTATCCCCGTTGATTAATTAATTGGTTTCAAATACTTTGGTGCTTTTTGGCTTTGATTTCCATTTGAACACTTACCATAGGCATGATATACATTCATAGAAAGGACAAATTGCATTTCAATTCCACGACCCTTCATTGAAACTCTAGAGAGAGCCTAAGTCCTAAAAAGTGTAAGAAATCATTAATAAGGAAAAAACATATACTGGGGCACCTGGGCGGCTCAGTATGTTTTAAGCCTCCAACTCTTGGTTTCGGCTCAGGTCATGATCTCACAGTTTGTGAGTTCGAGCCCCGCAATGGACTCTGGGCAGACGCTGACAGCACAGAGCGTGCTTAGAATTCTGTCTCTCTTTGCCCCACCTCAAAAATAAATGAATTAAATTGAAAACAAAAAAACAAAAAGATAAAACATATAATTAATTAAGTCCTTGCTCCTCTGATCTGTGGATTTTTTGCTTTGTTAGGCGATTCCCTAGATAACCAGCTCCTGACTGGGCAAGGGCATGGCCTTGAGAAATGTCGTTTATTTCAGGGCTGAAAACAAAATGAAAATCAAAACCAAGGCAACGCAGAGGTGAAAAACTAAGGTGCAAGACATCATTTCAGAAGTTAAAAGGGTGGATTCTGGAACTATCAGCCTAGGTTGCCATCCACACGACGGGGGCTGCTTTCCTCTGTGTCTTCCTCTCCTCGTCTAGAAAACGAAGATAACAATACCGGGGAACTCACAGAGTTGTTACGGAGAGTGAAGAATTAACGCGTATAAAGTGCTCAGAGTAGTGCCTACACATTTTAAAACCAAATGAATGTTAGTATCGGCACCCGAATCACCATCGCCATCATCACCGTCATCATGAAATTACTGGGAGCATAATCAGAACGTTGTCCCTTACGAAATTTAAAGGCTACCCCGCCAACGATAATAACACATTTAAAAAAAAAAAAAAAAAAAGCTCAGTAATAGCGTGAGAATCATAAATGATATCAAAGGCAGCGTTGAAACAAAGGGGGGATACTTCTAGGATGGGCTGGGGATAGAATTCCTGGGCCTGGCGGTCACATTAGACTCCCTCCCGGCGCAAGAGCCCGGCGCTGTTTGTTTGGCTGTGGATGGGTTGATAAGCGGCGGCAGGATGTGTTAATTTCTTGTTAAGCGCGTGTGGATGTGCGCTCGGCAAACAATAGGCTCCGGGCGGGAGACCAGCGCCCGGCCCGCGGCCCCCCCGCCCCCCACCGGCGCCCCGTTTCCGGACTTTCGGCCGCACACATCCCCCCTTTGTTTTCCCGGGCCCCGCCGCGCGTGTCGCTGCCGCGGCCACCCCACCAAGCTTTTCCGCCGGCCGCGCCTCGCCCGGGGGCCGCGGGGTCGCGGGGAGGAAGCGCGGGAGGAAGCGGAGGGCGGCGGGCGACGGCGGCGGGGGGCGGCGGGCGGCCGGGTGTGGGGAGGGGGGGGCGGCCCGGGGCCCGCGGAAGTGCCGCCGCCGCCCGCCGCGCTCGGGGAAGGCCTGCGCGCCGCGATAAGGCCCTTCCCCGGCCCATTGTCTGCGCGCCCAGTGAAAGTTCCCCGCGCCCCGCGGGATGCGCAGCGCCGCCGGCACCTGCGCGCCGCGCCCTGCGGAGGGACGCTGCCCCAGCCTCCCCGAACCGCCGGGGTGCGGGGGCCGCGCCCCGGGTGTCCCCGGCCAGTGCACTCCAGAGGACCCCCAGCCTGACTCCGTGTGCCGCGATTGGCCAGGGTACGACCTAGCCATTCTCAATTCTGGGAGAGCCGAGGCCACGTGCACCGATCGGCCTCCTGGTCAATTAAAAAAAAAAAGAAAATCCAGTGCCGAAAGAAAAATGTTAATTTCTACGAATTAACGTATTTAATACACACACACACACACAAGGGGGCACACATCAATAGAAGGTTGCTGTTTACAAGATAATTACAGGATTTCAAAAAACACCATTTTTTTTTTTTTTAACCTCTAAGCGATTGTAGTTGGGAATTAGAGTGCACACTGAACGTTGTATGATTTTTTTTTTTTTTTTTTTCTTTCCTCGGCCCATTTGGTGTATAGTTGGGGCTGTTCAATCTCGTTTGGATACCACTGAGATAACAAAAATGTAATTGTGAGAAGGCAGGCCAGAGCCCTGCTACCTCCCGTCTCTCTCCCAGGCCAAGGGCAAGGCAGCTTGACTCTAGAAGGATCCAGAAGCCAGGATGGTCTGATACCCTTGCCCTCTCCAGGATGGAAGCGTTTCAGACCCATTTTCTGTGCCTGGGTGAGCTTCTCTGTGATGGTCTTCCGCCAGACCCACAGCGATGTTAATTACACAGACCACCTCGCAGAATCGGGGCATACGGTAGAAAAGAACATTCCATTCATTTATAAATCTATTATAGATGGGACTATCGCGTTGTGTGCATTTCAAACGGGTTGTCTTTGAGTGTGTATAATGCTCTAAATGAGCTACTCAGTACTACACCAAGGGCCTGTTGGAAAATAAAATGTATCTCAATAAAGAAAAAATATGCAGCATATATAGCCTGGCCTTCCTGACTGCCTCATTCCAGCCCTCTTCATTGTCTTCGAGCTATTTGACAACTCTATGCCTTGTAGGTTACTGATACTAATGCAAATTCTCTCCTAGCCACTAAAAATTTCATTTAGCGTTACCATCACCTTTGTGGAACAACGTTTTTGTTTCCGTTTGCAGTCGATCTCAACATCCTCTTACATATCTGTGCATACGGTGTATATGCCATATACATTTGTGGTCTTCGGACTTTGTGAACCGGGGTGCACTCTGCCTGCCTCCTTCGTTTCATAGGAGAAAAATAAGTTCTGTCGTGTGTTTTTACATTGGTAGCTGCGTGAGAATCGTGGTGTTATCTTTTTCTGAAAGCTACCTTTAATCAAGCCTCCTGGTTAAGAGTCACACAAGTCAAAAGGGAAGCATGAGGGGAAAACGGCCAAAATCAAACAAACAAACAAAACACATTGCTGACACCTTTAGTTCACCATTAGATGCAGAAGCAAAACTCATTAATTTGTTCACTATATAAATGGAGCACAACCCGAGAGCTTAGTATAGTGGGAGGCAAATGTGAAACAATTGTCTCTGATTTTTTTTTTAATGTTTATTTATGTATTTCAAGAGAGAAAGAGAGAGAGTGCAAGCTGGGGAGGGGCAGACACAGAGAGAGGGTTCAGAGAATCCCAAGCAGGCTCTGTGCTGTCAGCTCAGAGCCCCACGCAGGGCTTGATCTCACAACCATGAGATCATGACCCCAACCGAAATCGAGAGACGCTTAACCCACCGAGCCCCCCAGGAGCCCCTCTCTGAACTATTGTTATTAATCAGGGAAGAAGTTGGGGACATGTCAGAAAGAGTCCCAAAATTGGGGCCCAGACATCTGCATTCAAATCCTGGATGCTGCCACGTAAAGCTTGTAGCCCCAGCGAGTTACTCAACGCTCTGAATCTCAGTTCCTTTCCATAAAATGGGTTGAATAGTATTTACCTCCCAGGGTTGTGGCAGAAATAAATGAGGTAGTCTTTGCCACAGCGCTGCTACTGTATCTGATGTTCCCCAAATGTTGATTGGTTCCATACTCTGTTGCGTTCTGTTAGTTGTTTTGGGCAAGGGGACAGGAAATAGCAACAGAATACAAGATACTCATTGAGGAGCTAGGGTGGAGATAGGATTTAGAGGCAGAACTAAATTTAACGTTCAGGTCCTGTGTTTAGCAGTGGCCCTTCAACAAGAAAAATAATCCTTCTGAACTCCCACTTCCTCATCTGAACGGAGATTAAAATGTCTACCTGGGAAAGTTCTGGAAAGTGAAAAAAAAAAAGGGAGCCCAAAATTCGGCTCAGAACGGCGCCCAGCAGAAAGCACATTCAGGAAAAGGTCCCTATCAATAAGGGGTATCAAAATAGGTGAACTCAATGTCTCTCTAATTATGACCATCATTCCTGATTTGCAGCAACGTATTCCAAGGACAAGCCAAACGCAGTGATTCCTTCTTTTCAAAGACACCAACCACCGTGAATCAAAAATGCTTCCTACTAACTCGGACATACTCGATTCCCTGAAGCGGCTACAGACTGAAGAAGGGAACTACACTTTGAAATGCATAACAGCAAGTCTGTGTCTACACGGAGAAAGGGATGTTTATCTGCGACCAGGACTGCCACTGGAGTATAAGGAGGCAGGAGGTTCAGGAACCAAATAGAGATACTCGTGGGTTTTACTGCTTTCCTTAAGGTGACACGGAACGTGGGATGTTTTCAGTCTGTCGCAAGCATGAAGTCTTGCATTACACTGTGTCTGATATTTGAAAAGCGGGGGTTGGGGGGAGGCGAGCAAACGATAATACAATGTATAGTAGATAAGGAACCTCAAGGGTGGCCAGAATGATTTCTACGGAAAACCTCAGCAAGGGCAGCAAGTTCATGCTCAGTCAACCTCCACACCCCCACCCCACACGATAAAATAAAGGCATAACCCGTCAGATTAGTGGTGTAAACCAGACATAGGGACACCAACTGACAGCGGAAGCAGCCGGTCATGGGTGACATCAGCAAGATTCTCTCTCTGCAAGTCGCGTCGGAAAACGGAAGGGACCTGCAGTTGAGAGTAAACGCTGAAGTTCTACCAAAATGGAGGGAGGTACCAGGAGAGAATCCGGACCCTAACATGTCAGGCCAAACCCAAATTATGAGTTAGCAAGAACAGTGAGTAAGTGGATGTATCAGTAGAGAGCAGAGCCGGGCAAACAATTAAGCCAGAGGGTTAGGTGGTAGAAGTTACTTTCTGGGTACCTTCTTTTCCCTAATGGCTCGTTGTCCCTGGAAGGCAGCTGGCCAGCCAGGGATCTTTCCTGTCCTCTGTGTACCCGCAGAAATTATATATGTTAGCCCCGGGCCGCAATCTGTAGGATAAAAGAGGGACTCTTCTCTTTCTTCTTTTACACGGGCTAGATGCAGAAGACGCAAAAGTCCTAACGGATCCAAGACAGCCTGAATCCTTAAACCCTGAGAGGAGGACAGCTGCTCCCTGAATTCATGCATGGGACCGTTTCTTGCGTGAGTAGCACACCTGTAATGCATTAAGTCATCAGAGCTTATATGCCGCCCCCCCACTGCCACAAGTTCAAGGCCACGTGTATCCCTAAAACACATCTCCGCTTATTTCAGATGACTGGACACAATCATCTGTGACCCTTATACGTATGGATAAATACACAGACAGAAAGACAGACAGACCAACACCCCCCCCCCGACACACACACACATACATACACACGGATATACTTACACACTGAGAAGAGACTTATAATTTTTATTTTTTACATAGATTTCAAATTTTCTAACATGAACATATGTTTTCTGTAAAACAAATATGTGCGGGCACCCATACATACAAATATAAACAATCACTATATATCTGGCGTAGCAAGTATTTTCCTGTTCATTGGGGCCCTCAAATTCCTGATCAGTAACATGTAATAACTTGATCTTCCTTGATAAAATATTTACTAATGAAAAGCGGAGCAAATAAGCATTAAAAAAGTGGCCTGAACTTTGTGAAACAAAATATTTTCCTATGGAGTGAATCTCGAAGATTAGGGCTCTCATTTTCCTTGGATGCAGCCATGTCAGTGATATGCTGAGGCTACGTATTGTGACTTATTATTGAAACACCACTGGAAAGGAATCTTTTGTTGAGCTAGTGTCATTCCTTAATGATTTGAACAGGTCATTTTTATACTGACATGTTTCTAGAATAAACCTGGGATTAAAAAAAGGGTGGGAGGTGGGTGGGTGGCTGCATTTACCAATTGAAACTTCCAACCCAGAAAAGAGAAAATATTCTTTCTAAGTTAGGGGTTTCCAGGACCTACACTTGTATCAGGAGGCGTTTGGGATTTCTCCTGTGGCTCAAAAATATGTCTAGAACCTTAACAGAAGAGAGAGAGAAAAAAATAATAATAAAAGAAGGAAAAGAAAGGAGGGTAGCGGGAAAGAGAGAGGGAAAGAAAAGCAAAATCAAAGGAACAAAAATGCAGAGCCGTGTTTTCCCTGGACACCCAAAGCCACGGTCATACAGAAACAGGGGACAAGTGAGTGTCAATTTCTGTTGTGGGTACAAGATATAATAGCAGTGTGACAATCCTAATGCAAATAAATGAACATCACGGCCAACTCTGAGTGTCCTTTGGAAGTTAGTGGAAAAATGTGGCATCATATATTTTTGCGTGTGAAAAGCAATAGGCGACATATATTTCAATAAACATATTTGTTGTAGCCAATATTCATTGGCTCTCTATTCTAGATATTCACTCAAACTTCTGGCACAAAAGCATGAAACATATGAATTAGAGGATCCGAACTGATTATTCTATCTTTCTGTTTTGCCTTTGAAATGTGAATTCCTGCCTACCAGAATTAACAAACTCAATCCTGATCACGTGCCCCTCAGGGAAACCCTGCACCCCGTGCTCTTTTCTGAGGCATCAGAATCGTCTCTTTTGTAGCACGATGCTCCTGGAACTTTCGGAGACTTCCCAAATACAGGCTTGCCAAATGCAAGGAGTATCTCTGTGTCGCGTGGAAAGCATAAGGTGCTTAATTTTAATGGAAAACGCTTTTTTTCTTTCTTTTCTTTTTCGACAGAGGCAGATCCTGCGGTGTTTGACAAATATGTTGTAGAAGGAAGCTCCATCTAGATGTTGTGTGTAACTTTATCTTATTCCCCTTTGAGCAGTACCGTCCGTACAGAATGATCTCTCCACTGCCCAAACTCATTACCTTCTTTCCCTTTCACATTGTCCCTCTGTAAATGTCAGGCATAACTACATTTTTATTTGCAGAGATACCACGGCTATGAATGAGTAAAAATTTTCTGCTCCCCCGCCTCTCTCTCTTTACCCTCTGTGCATTCTACTAATATGATTTGTTGAACAAATTGTTCCATTAATCTGGGGCTGTTTGACAGAGTGAAAAAATAAGTGCCAAAGTGAGAAGATTCACAAGAATCGGAAATCTCAGGGCCTCTTTCTCAAGGTAAATAGTTATTATATCAGGGTGTCAGACTGGTGAAATGGATGTGCTTTCATTCTCAGTTTGTAAATGTCACTTTTCCTCAGCCCATCAGGGTGACAAATGAGGTGTGGGTTACAGTAAGAGTTCATTCTTTGACAAAGTTCTTAACAGTCTATTTCAACAGAAAGCATCCAGCCTTCCTCACTCTTATGATCTAGACCCTGCATCGCTGCCAGAAAGTTCCCGAGGCTTGTCTTTCTGCTTCATCACCGTCCTCAAAGAGAAACATGCCTACAACACAATTGGAAGTCTCAAATGAAAGTGAAAGGAAACAGATTAGAAGCTAGTTTATAGGCCATAACCCTGATTTCCCAGGGAAATGCCATTGACAGGATCTCAAGATTTTATGATCCCAGGGAAATTTCTTGTATTTTGGCTGTTGTTGAAGAGTCCGTTCATTTTTTTTTTTTTTAAATATACGTTTAACCTTGAAAGAGATTTTTACGCCTTTTTTAAATTATGGGTTAATTGGTGGGTATGTCACACGCAAAGAATGCAGGTGAACAAGTTGCTGTGACAGCAAATGAATGAGTGGCTGGATGAAAGATAACACCGCATCTGACTCAAATCCTTCTCCACAAAGGATGCTTTGATTAATGTAAGAATATATGCTTCTTTGATTAATGGAAGAATATAGCATTTGATCAGGATTGAGATAGGCCGGGTTTATAAGTAAAGGAGTTTAAGATAATAGGTGCAAATATACAGAGATCAACATCTTGAATGGCCATACCTGATACGGAAAGACCGATGCTAAAAAAAGGTGCCTAAGTTGGTGCAATTGTTCCAGGAATTACACCCATTTTTTTTTTCCTTGAGTGCAATTAAACATAGTTTGTTGATGGGGTTCATCATCACTGCAATCTTTCATCAGCCAGTTTGCCACGTCAGCATTTCTGTGATTAGCGACAGAACCACAAGATTCGATTATTGATTCATCATGGGCTACCTCACACCATTACCATTTTCCAACTCAGTTTTTGTCTTTGAGTCATTTAAAGTCCCTAAGCCTTGATCCCATCTATAAAATAAATATGTCAATGTTTAACAACACAGTTGTGAGGACCATGTGAAATAATGGAAGCCTACCCTATCTAAAGCGTATTTATTTGCATGTATATATATATTTTTTTCAGGGACAAGAATCAGTAGATTTCAAAAGGGCAAAGTATCCCAAAGGGCAAAGTACCACTGATATTAAAATTGGTAGATGTAGAGAAAAAGAAAAAAACAAAACCTATAGGAAGAGAGAAAAATTGGGCATCCTAGAAGCCAAGAGAGAAGAAAGATGGATTTTTGATCGACAACGCCAACCTCAAAGAGAGAGGCAAGTCCTTGCGGTTGAGGAACCAGGATGTAAAGAAGGAAGAAGATGAAAACTATCTGCCAGTCCAGAGGCTCCAAGTGAAGATCTTTAAGGTACGACGTGGTGACTAGCAGACCACTGTGAGCAAACTTTCTTTTTCTTTTTTCTTTTTTCTTTTCTTTTCTTTTCTTTTCTTTTCTTTTCTTTTCTTTTCTTTTCTTTTCTTTATGAAATTCATTGTCAAATTGGTTTCCATACAACAGCCAGGAGCAAACTTTCTTTAAGATGGAAGGAAAAACACAGAGGGACAAAGTACCTAGAGAGGCACTAGCTGAGGACAGTGCAATGACTCTGCCATGGAGATTCAGGCCTTGGACTTCATGAATCGTACTATGGTGAGCAAGAGGCAAGTGCATGGCTACCAAGACACAAGGGATGAAAACAGAGAAGGCAGTTTTCCCGCTTCTTTTACGTGGGTCATGTAACAAAGCTCTTTGGCTCTCCATACTTTCAAAACTCATTTGCCCCCGACAGTTAAAAAAAAAAAAAATAGAGAAAGCAGTGATCATAAAGGGAATCAACCAAATTATAATTGAAAACTTTGTCTATCGAAAGATACCCTAGACAGGGAACAAACAGGCCGCAAGCAGGCAGAAAGTGTTGTTGATGCATAAAACCAAAGAGTCTATTATGTCGAATGTATGTATTTTAACACTTTACAAGTCCATACGAAAATGGCCGTCTAGCCAAGAAAAAGACCTCACTAGGCGTCTATTATGTCGAATATGTATATTTTAAAACTTTGCAAGTCCATACGAAAATGGCCGTCTACCCAAGAAAAAGACCTCACTAGGCGCATTCCAAAATAGAAAATCCAAATGATCAACAGACAGAAGAAAAAATGTGTTCAATGGCATTAGCGCTCAAGGAAGTTAAAACAAAACCACGATCGGCAATTTGGGAAATACAAATTGGACACAGATTGACAAAAATGAAAAAAGTTTGTCGATACCAAGTGCTGTCAGGGATGTGGGTCAATGGGAACTCCAATACACTGTTTGTGAGAGTGAAAAATATTTACTACCCTGCTGGAAAACAGGCTTTAGTGAGGTGGACACTAAACTCAGAAATTCCACAACATATGCTCCAGATGAATTAGCACATGTGCCCCAGGGGGCATCTGAAAATATTTATAGTCACTTTATTTTATAAACGCGAAAATGTTGAAACAGTTGAAACATACATGGTAGAATGGATTTTTAAAAATGGGTAAATTCTGACAATGGAATGCTATAAAGCAATGAAAACGGGGGTGCCTGGGTGGCGCAGTCGGTGAAGCGTCCGACTTCAGCCAGGTCACGATCTCGCGGTCCGTGAGTTCGAGCCCCGCGTCAGGCTCTGGGCTGATGGCTCGGAGCCTGGAGCCTGCTTCCCATTCTGTGTCTCCCTCTCTCTCTGCCCCTCCCCTGTTCATGCTCTGTCTCTCTCTGTCCCAAAAATAAATAAAAAACGTTGAAAAAAAAAATTTAAAGCAATGAAAACGAAGGAAGAACATCTCTATAGGAAAACAGAGATAAGCCTTACAAGTATAATGTTGAAGGTTCTCTTATTATTCCACTTATATGCAATAAAAAAAAAACAGTCAAAAAAGAAACAATATGGTTTCAGGATCTAAACCAGAGAACGGCAAACTATAGCCCACGGGCCATGCCTGGCTTCTGTCCCGAGCTAAGAATGGTTTTTACATTTTAAAAGGGTGGTGTAGGGGCGCCTGGTGTCTCCGTGGGTTAAGTGTCCGACTTTGGCTCAGGTCGTGATCTCGCAGTCCGTGAATTCGAGCCCCGCTTCGGGCTCTGTGCTGACAGCTCGGAGCCCGGAGCCTGCTTTGGATTCTGTGTCTCCCTTTCTCTCTGACCCTCCCCCGTTCATGCTCTGTCTCTCTCTGTCTCAAAAATAAATAAACGTTAAAAAAAATTTTTTTTGAAGGGTGGTGTAAAACAAATGAGGAAAAGAAGAACAAAGGGAAAAAATAAAAAACATGAGAGAATATGAGACAGACACCATACGTTGTCCTCCAAGACTAAAATATATACCATCTGGTCCTTTTCAGGAAATGTTTCCTGACCACCTGATCTAAACTCTAAAGATACGCAAGGAAAGGATTCCGACAGTGAGGATAGTGCTTGTGTCTTGGAGAACAACGAGACACTAGGAAGGGAGGGTCACACAGGAAGGTGTCTGGGATGTTAGCAATGCTTTATTTCTTCAACCAGGTCATCGTTACTTGGGTGTTTTGTAAATAATGATTTTTAATGGGTACATTTCCACCTGTACATTTAACCCATCTATTTAGTGATTTTTCTATGTGTGCGAGATTTCTCACAATTCAAATAGGAAATGTGCTCTCCTCTGCAGAGGGGATTATAGCCAGGTGTCTATCACAAGGCTGGCGTGGACCCACTGTGAGTGGTGACCACCGGGATTTACATCAAAGGAGGTTGGATTGGGGCCAAGGACAGTAGGGATAGGTATTTTCTCGGGACGTCCTGAGATAATCTACCCAAGAAGACTTCCATAGATACATTCCAAGGGAGAAAATCCAAATGACCAATGAGCATAGGACAAACATGCTCAAGGTCATCGGCAGTCAGGAAAATCAAGAGAAAACCACAACTGGTCATTTTTGACAACTGACTGAGGCTGTTTGAGACAGTGTGGCCAGGGGTGGGAAGAGAGCAAAAGAAAAGTACTTCTTCATGCTTCATCGGGGATGAAAGTTGAGCTGAGACCATCGATGAGGTGATAAATAGTGATGTCCAGAGCACTTTATTATTTATTTATTTGTGTGTCTGTTTGCTTATTTATTTATTTATTTATTTATTTATTTAAGTAAGCTCTACACCCAACATGGGGTTTGAACTCACGACCCCACGATCAAGAGTTGCATGCTTTACTGGCTGGGCTGCCAGGCGTCCTGAGGAGCGCTTTAGAATGTAGCTCCCCAAATGGTTTGGGTCCGGCAGTTCAGGACTAACCCCTGAATGGTGAGAGTATTTTAGAAACCGGTTATTGTGTCGATCCAGCTCTAAGAGTGAGTCAATGAGGCAAGACGGGCAAGCAACAGATTTCAAATATCGGCAACATAAGTGACATGTAAAGACTTGAGTTCTGCTTATAGACCAAAGACTTTCCTTAGATTACCAGTGAGCGACCTCTAGCCAAACAACCCATCTGGTTCTTTGTACCTAGCTACTTCCAAGTAGTTACAGTACTGTCAAATTCCATGAATGAGGTTTCCCCTCTTGCCCTGTGCTCGTCAGTATTGTCTGAGAAAGGAAAAGAAGTCTAACAAGATGGCGTCCCACTTCACTGAAGACCTGGTCTGGGTAAGAGACTCCCACCTAAATGCACAGGTAGAAGTTGTCCATACAGACTCAGTCATCAAGAAGTCAGAATTGGCTGTGGTGAAATAATAACCCTCAGAGAGTTAGTAATAACTGACTTACTCAAGCCACATTTTTTTAAGCCTATCAAAAATTACCGTACACCTGAGTGACTCTAAATCCTTTTGCCCGGTTTTGGCCTTGTGTCTATTTTCCAATTCTTAGAGTGTTAAATGGGTATGTTGATGGGTTGAGAGAATCAAGGTGGTTACAATCCCATTGCAATTTGTTTGATAAACTGTATTCATATCCTATTATGTTCCCCCGAAGCAGAGAGAGTGGATAAGACAGGTATTATGTTCCTCACGTTACAAATGAAGATGCTGAGACTCAGAGAGTCTAAATTATTTATGTAAGGTCTCAGGAGTAAGTTGGGAGTCAAGATATTGAAACTCAGACTTTCTGGTACTAAGTGCAGCTCTCTTTCAGTGATCCCATACTGGGCCATACAGGACAGAGCACAAATGAGGTGTGGAGGGTCATGGCCAGGGTGGGTGGTGATACTGACATAAGTGATTGGTAAAAAGGCACTGGAAAGAGTAAGGGTGGGCTCGGGTGGGGTGGTCAAAGATAAACCTTCTCTCCTTAAATTATCTGAGGCCAAGTCCTATTGGGGGACTTTATATCTGTCCTCAAGACACATACTCATTACTTTTGTTTTCACAAGGGAAAATTAACCTGTGAATCCAGGGATGCAGATGTTGAAGCTAAGATTCTGACTTTGAAAGGGTCCCTGTATGTAGAAAGCATGTATTGTCATTTTTGATGTTTTTAGATTAGTTCCATCTGTGTTCTTAGGGGTTTCAGTTGAGAAAATAACAAGCTGGGAAAATATTTGCTACATATTCTTAACATGCTTAATCTATAAAGAGCCCTTTTAAATCAGAAAGAAAAGGAGGAATACCCATGATAAGAAGTATAAAGAATGTGGATACCCAATTCTCAAAAGAATGCAAATGATAACAATAAAGATATAAAATAATATTCTCCTTCACTAGTGATCAAAGAAATTCAAATTAATGTGAGATCATTTTCATCTTTCACTTAAAAAAATTAATGATATTTCCTGGTGTTATGGAAGATATAGGAAGAGCTGTTATATATTGCTGTGAGAAGGAAATTGGTATGTTTTCCTGGAGGGTAATTTGGTAATGTATATCAAAAGCCTTAAAAATGTTCACACTTTTGATTCTTTAATTTCCACTTCGAAGAGGAAAAAGTAAAATCAAAGTGATTAACTCCTTGTATGAAGCCAGAACTATCCTGATTTTTCATCAAGACAATGACACTCTCAGACAGAACAGTTAGAGATCAATATCCCTTACCAAAATACCTTTAAAATCCTTAACAAACTATTTGCAAATCCAATCCAGCAATGTATAAAAATTACCATGAGTCTCAATTACAGTTTACTCCAGGGCCACAAGGTTGGTTTATCGTTTGGAATCAATCAATGTAATTCTTTATTTCGATGGAATAAATAAGAATATATATTATTTCAACAGGTGTAGAAAAGAACTCCTGACAAAATCCAATGCTCATTCATTACATACTAAGAATAGTAAGAAACTTCTGCAACCAGATAAAGGACATATATAATAAATCTATAGCTGTCACCATAACTTATGCTAAAATAAAGTACATTTCCCTTTAAATTGAGAACAAAGTAAGGACGTCTGTCTATACCTTTTATGATCAGAATTTTACTGGAGGTCCTAACCAGTGCAATAAGGTAATAAAAGGAAATAAAATACATATATATCAGAATCAAACTATCTTTATTTTTCGGTGATGACATTATTCTACACTTTTTAATTCTAAGTAATTAAGAAGAATGGAATGAAGGAAAAAAGAAGGAGACAAAGAGGGAAGAAAGAAAACTTCTGTTTTTCAAAGGATACCATTGAGAAAATGTAAAGTCAAGGCATACGCTGAGAGAAAATATTTGCATTCTGTATCCAGAATGGTTAAGTTACTCTTGAAACTCTATTATAAGACAAACAACCCAATAAAATGTGGTGCATACATTTGCACAGCCATCAGAAAAAAAAAAAAAAAAAAGGAATGGTCAATAAGAAAAAGAAAAATGCTCAACATCATTAGTCACAAATAAATTCAAATTGGAAATCACGATGAGGTACCGTTATTCATATACTAGACTGGCTAAAATTAAAAAGTCTGAGACTAACAAGTATTGAAGATGTGGAACAATTGAATGTCTCATTTGCTGGCGGGAGTTGTAAATGGTACATCTATTCTGGAACACATTTTGATAGTTTCTTGCAAAGGTAAAGGAATACTTCACAGAGGACACAGAAATTTCATTTCTAGATATCTCCCCCCAAAAGAAAATATATGCCTACAAAAAATCTGGATGCGAATTTTATAAGCTTTATTTATATTATCCTTACTAGAAACAATCTAATTGTCCATCGGCCAAGAAATGTATTAATAGTGGTTATATAATCATACAATGGAATACCACCCAACATCTGAAAGAAATGAACTACTAATGTATACAACATGGAAAAACCTCAACAACATTCTTCTGAGCAAAAGGAGGCACATACACATAAATGATTATATACCGTATGATTATCTGTTTTATGGGAAATATATATATATATATATATATATATATATATATATACTTATGCTAAAATAAAGTACATTTCCCTTTAAATTGAGAACAAAGCAAGGACGTCTGTCTATACCTTTTATGATCAGAATTTTACTGGAGGTCCTAACCAGTGCAATAAGGTAATAAAAGGAAATAAAATACATATATATCAGAATATATATATATATATATATATATATATATATATATATATATACATATAATGGGAAAAACTAATCAATAGTGACAGAAAGGAGAACTGTGATTGCCTGATACTGTGGAGGTATCTGGGGTAGATTGACTACAGTAGGCTAAAGGCGAACTTTTTGAAATGATGGAAATGTTTTATTATCTTTTTTTTTAAATGTCTTATTTATTTTTGAGACAGAGAGAGGCAGAGTGTGAGCTGCAGAGGGACAGAAAGGGAGACACAGAGTCCAAAGCAGGTTCCAGACTCTGAGCTATCAGCACAGAACCCGATGCAGGGCTCGAACCCACAAACTGTGACTGTGAGATGATGACCCGAGCCAAAGTCAGACACTTACCTGACTGTGCCACCCAGACACGCTTATTATCTTTTTTTTTATGTTTATTTTTGAGAGAAACAGAGAGAATGTGCATGCCTGCCTGGAAGCGCACACAAGTGGGGGAGGGGGCAGAGAGAGAGGGGGACAGAGAATCTGAAGCAGGCTGCAGGCTCTGAGCTGTTAGCACAGAGCCAGATGTGGGGTTCAAACTCACCAACCATGAGATCATGATCTGAGCTGAATTCAGACACTTAACCGACTGAGCCGCCCAGGCGCCCTGATGTTTTGATGTTTTATTATCTTAATTAGGGGCATAATTACCTGGGTGCACATGTTCATCAAAACTAATTAAACCATACGTTTAAAATGGGTGTGTATTGTTGTATATAAAGTGCATTTCAAAAGAAAACCTGATTTCAAAAATGCGATTTAATCAGGGGCACCTGGGTGGCTCAGTTGATAAAACTTCCAATTCTAGATTTTGACTCAGGTCATGATCTTGCAGTTCGGGAGTTTGAGGCCCACATCAGGCTCCATGGTGGCCGCGTGGAGCCTGCTTGGGATCCTCTCCTTCTCTCTGCCCCTCCTTTCTCTCTCTCAAAGTAAATAAATAAACCTAAAAAAAAAAAAGCTTGGGGTGCCTGGGTGGCTCAGTCGGTTGAGCGTCCGACTTCAGCTCAGGTCACGATCTCGCGGTCCGTGAGTTCGAGCCCCGCGTCAGGCTCTGGGCTGATGGCTCAGAGCCTGGAGCCTGCTTCCCATTCTGTGTCTCCCTCTCTCTCTGACCCTCCCCCGTTCATGCTCTGTCTCTCTCTGTCTCAAAAATAAATAAATGTTAAAAAAAATTTTAAAAAAATTATAAAAAAAAAAAGCTTTAATGAGTTATTGGATGTGGAAGGTGAAGGAGAAGAGTTTCTCATGTTGGCAACTGACGTTATCATCCACTGGAACAGGAATCCAGAGGAGGCAAACTGGAGAATAAGGGCAAGCAGATGAGTATAGTTTGGGAACTGGGGAGCCCAAAGAGCCAGGGTACCCAAATAGAGATGTCAAGGACGCAGGTGACTCTGTCTGTCTGCTCTTGAAAACGTGAGAAAGATGGATCGATGTCGAAATCGCGTGCATAGCACTGATACGGGAACCTGCCATAAAAGGCGTGTAGAGCACCAAGAGAGTGTTGAGAAGTTTCAAATCTGAAAGGGAATCAGCAAAAGAGAAGTGACACATGAGTGGAATGTCAGTTTCGATTTCAGTATCTCCAGTTTCTTGGAGACTGGGTGCTTGGCGGTAAGTAAACAACAGACGGATGGAGTCTGGCCCTATCCCATTTTACATGAGGACAATCGGTTGTTCTGGGAAAAAAAAGGGCAGTTAAAGTTGACCCATCTAGCGCATTTTCTTTTTGAGAATCCTTTCAATCATTCTCACAGCGATGCATTCATTCAGCAAGCAAGCAACGGAGCTTATTCAAGGGTCCAGTCATTGGACATAGAAAAGACGTAAGGCTTAGATCTTATCCTCAGGGGGCTTGCATTTTGATTGAGAAGACGGATACACGGACACGCAGACCTAAGCAAACGTTTCAGGCATGGTACACACATGTCAGGTCATGTGGAGAGCACATAAAAGGGAGTAGTGATCTCTTGATGGAGATTCGGATGCAGCCTCTGGGAAAAAAGCGTAGACGGAAGGTAAGCAAGTCTTTTGCAGAAGCAGAGGGGAATGGTGAGGGCATTCTAGACAGCAGGGACTGCCTGAGCAAAGCCATGAGGCCTGGCATAGGAAGGTCCACTCAGGGAAATGCAGGTGGGTCTGGGGGGCCTCCTGAGTAGAGCTGAGAGATATGGGATTGGGTGGGGTAGAGATGAAAGGTAGGAGCACGGCAGATGTCAGCGTATATTTAATTCCTTGGGAAGCATGCCGCACTCAGATTGTCAGATGTATTTATTCCTTCTCATTGTTAGCATCTCCTTCCAAGGGGCTCCCAGCTGTTAGGGAAAGGGCTAAGGTAATAAATACAACAACGCTATTTGGAAACATGTTAAATTTCAAACCTCTGAGCCTTCTGGTCATTTACACAGTCTTGACTGATCCTTATCATGCATGCCGTTTCGAGTGACCGACAGGGAATAAAGGCGAGGGAAGCAGCTATTCCTTTATACGTGCTTGGATTGTTGAGACGTTTGAAAAGGTTTAGATGAAGTAGAAACTTTAATGATTAAGAAGGAAAACTCAAACAGTCTGATCAAAAGAATTCAGCAAGCAAACAAACGGAGCCCTTCGCTGAGAACGCCTGTGATGTTTTACCCCACTCAGTGGCAACATGTTATGATTTTATGAATGGCCCATGGTTAACTGGTTTGCAGTGATTATTCCTGCTTGTGTGAAAAATAATCAAAGATGCCTGTTTATATTTTATGATTAAAATGTGGTTTCTAAAGGTCACTTGCACAATGTACTTTATTTTTTTTTTATGCAAGGGAAATAAGGTAGGTATTTTCATCCCCATTTCAAAGATTAAAAATATCAACGTTAACAGAGTTGGAATAAATTGCCAGCAGTCACAAGGTTACCAAAGCTACAAAGTAGGTCTCCTGGCACATTCTCTCCCGGGCTCTGGAGTATGCTGGCTTTTCATCCTAAACAAGTAAACACGCAAACAGCCGTGTCCAAAACAGGGCATTACCCTCGGCACACAGGATTTTGATTGGATGCACCTCCAGAGCCAAGGGATCCTGAAGACAGAGAATGACAAACATCATCTTTCAAAAAGTCAAGGTCTTTTTGTAAAAAAAATATTCTGGAATTAGGGTTCAGGAAGACAAAAGGGCGGCCGGCTGGATCTCCAAGGGTAGTTTGGGTTCTGTGACGCAGGGATTGGAGAGAGAAAGAGAGCAAAGGGAGAGTGTCCTCAGAGGTCAATGTCTGTAGCTGAGAAGTATGTGGGGAGAGGTGGAGAAGTGAGAGTTCCTCATGGAACTCAGTAGCGCTATCATGGCAGAATTAAAGCTGAATGCCGGACCCTTTGCATTTCTCACCCCAGACCCCCCTTCCACATTTGTAAATGTTTGGGGATTGAGGCTCTGAGTCCTGCGCAATAAACCAGTGGGGCTCCCTGGCTTTCTGGCGTCCGGCTGGGTTCGGACCACGAGGCACTGGTGAGAAATTGGAGGAAGAAGCATGAGCAATTAGACCATTTATGTTCCTGTCCCCAAGTGCTTCCGAAACAAAAAGCCCTCTCCATACCCTTGCCTTGTCTTTACTCAAGTAACTGTTTCCTCCTCCTGCCCTTCAGATCACGGATGGCAACGGCTACCTGTTACTAGTTCTAGAACAATATATTACCCCTTGCGGGTTCCTTAAATCCTCCTATACCTGAGTAAATAACACCTGTATTGAACTCTCCACACGTCGTCCTCTCCGAGACGGTGATCTGTCTCTCACTGTAATAGTGGTTCCCTCTAAACTGGGGAGATTTCCCTCGGCTATTTGAGTTAAATGGCTTAAGCAAATGACAATCCCACCGTATTTCTTTCTCGTTTAATTTCACGTAGCATTTTCATTCATATCAGTTCTCATTTTTGACATGTGCACCTAGAATATCTTGTCGGAGACAACCTTGCATTTTGTCATCCAGCCTCCGCGCTACTCAAATTCCTTTCACTCTGGTTAAGAAAAGACATCTTACTTTCATGCTGTACCCGTGACTGAAGATCAGCTTGCACCTCTCCTGCTTCCATTCACTCGGGCCAAATGTTGAAACGAAAATGTTGAAGATGACTTTCCCCCACCCCATTAAAACGTCCAACTCCTCCTGGCTGACCAAATGACAAAAGGTTGTTCCCCCAAAGGAGAAATACTAATCCCGTTAGCTGTTACATTCTTAGAGTCCAATAGTACCTGTCTTATTATAAGGATGTTGTTTAATCTACTCTCCTCATGTGTATCTTTGAAAACACTAATTACTTAGGAGTGACGGAGTTTGCCAGAAGATGTATTATTCATGGAAGCTATTCAAGATTCCTTCCCATTTTTTCCTGTGCCAGTCATTAGTTCAGGACGCCTGTATGTCCTTTCTCTGTCTGATCATCAATATGGAGCAGAGAAAAGGGGACTCACACCCACCAATGAGTGAGTCAAGATCTTCAAGTATGTGTGTTCGGGGAGGAACAGAGGACCTCTTAAAAGCCCCAGGTTGTAGAATAAATGCATTTTTGATTTTAAGAATTCAACGCCCATTTTAGATCACTGGGTATCGTCTTCTTTTTTTTTTTTTCTTAATGTATGATCATGTGTTAATTTGTTATCTATCCTTTTCACTGAGGTAATTGAGAAGACAGGCTTTTTTCAATTTTGCTAAAATGATAATCGCAAACAATAAGTTCTCTGGCGTCAGGTGAAAATGTCACGACACCTTTTACAGCAGGTTGAATAAGCACATGGAAAGGCTCCGATAAATATTTTCTGTCAAGTCAATAATGTAAAAAAGGACTTCAGAATGGTAGTATAGAAGACGAAGATGTGCTAAATACCTGCCCCATAAGGTTGACAGGAGGCCCATTCTTGTGACAATATTTCGACTTTGAAGTCATGCTCTGTGTCGACGCACATTGCTTCTCCCTATCTGTGATGTATGTTTGCATGTGATACTCTGCATTTTTTTCTTCTCCCTGCTCAAAACCTGTGGTCCAAAAAGGATGGCCAAGTCAGCGAACAAAGGAAGGATATTAAGAGCAAAATCTGTCATGCAACAACACCCTTTTATTTGTAAACATCATGCTTTACACATCATTATCGGCGATTTATGTGCTCACCAAGCATATAGTTTTATTACTATAATGCGAACAAATTGCCTGTAATTCATGGGCCTGGGAACACATATCTATAATTTGGGTCAAAATATGTCTGCTCACTCCAATTTACAATAAACCCTTAATGTAGTTCCATTCAGAGTTGGAATTTCTGAGTTTTCATCTTCTACGACTATAGAGAGGAAAATAACCAGAGAGTAATTCCCGGCTTTGGGTGAGAGGAATACAGCTAGGATTGGGATGCTTTGAGACATATTTAAAAATATATATATTGGGGTGCCTGGGTGGCTCAGTTGTTTAAGCACCCGACTTCTGCTCAGGTCACCATCTTGCAGGTGGTGAGTTGGAGCCTTGTGTCAGGCTCCGTGCTGATGACTCAGAGCCTGGAGCCTGCTTTGGATTCTGTATTTCCCTCTCTCTGCCCCCCCACCCCCCCACCCCGGCTCATGCTCTCTCTCTCTCTCTCTCTTTCTCTTTCTCTTTCTCAAAAATAAACATTAAAAACAATCTTCGCCTTTACCTAATATTAGGAGAATATTGTATTCATTGTAGGAAAAGCCTGGAATTTGAAGCCAGGAAGACCTATGTGTAAATCTTTGCTTAGTTTAGTATTTCTTGAAGGACTACATTAGGGCTAGTTTCGGTTTTCTCATCATGGCGTTAATAGTGTCAGCTTCATGAGAATCACTTGAATACGTGTAATTTAGTGCCCAGAAAAGTATCATATTGTGTTTCTAAATGGTGAACTTTCCTCCTTTCTTGTGTACAGACTCTCTCCTTAGGGAAAAAAAAAATCAATCGCTAATTGTAGATTATAAAAATGACTCTGAATGCTTGCCCTCTTATGATCCATACCATTGAGATGGGATGCCGTGAATGCTCTCACCAAGAGGGGGAATCTGTTTTCTTTCTCCATGATTCTGTGCTGGCCATGTGCCTTTCTTTGGTCAGTGGGTATTAGAAAACATGATGCAGGATTAAAAATCACTTGCACTTCAGGACTTGTGCTCTCGCACTTAGAACCCTAAGACCGCTGAGTGAATGAGTCCAAGCTAACCAGTTGGAGGACAGGAGGCCATGTGGTAGAGAACTGAGGCACCGCATCGTCCAGCCAATTCAACAATGGATAACCGCTCATCTGCAAGAACACTACAGCCCTGGTCCAGACTAGAGCCATCCAACCGACCCACAAAATTATGAGCTGAAGAAAATGATTGTCATTTTAGTTACAAAGGTTTGTGGTACATGGCAAAATCTTACTGATATACAAATGAAGTTTCTTACGTTTGGAGCTCTGATATGGCAAAAGTGACTTTTCAACCAATGTGTGCACATGTGTATGTGCGCATGCCGTAAATTTGGGAGAACTGGAATTACGGTGGTCCTTTTAGGTCTGGCTAGTAAAGGTATGGACAGGGTGTATCCTCAGTATTTTAAGGCCAAAGGGAAGGAAATCCTTGTTGGTGCTATGAAAAGAAACAGTCACTGAAGTGAAGAGGGAAATGTAAAGAAAGAGAGAGAGAAGAGAAGAGAAGAGAAGAGAAGAGAAGAGAAGAGAACAGAGAAGTGATGTCTAAAGATTCTAATTTACAGGAGGAACCAAGTGAAACATCCATGATGCGCAAAGAGTATGCGATGCCACCAACAATGGGCTATACAATCAGAACAATGGACAAGTGCTACCAATGTAATAGTATGGTAACTGATTAACACAAAGACAGGAGAACATCTCAATAGAAATGTTATAGAAATATTCCTATAAACATAGCACCTGTGGAAGGGAAGAGATAAAAGAATACTGTGGGGAATATGAGGAGAATATGAGTTTTGAGTTACCTGTGCCTAAGGACCTCACTCACCATGAATCAAACCTTGAACCTGGTACTAATGTTGAGAAATATGAGTGAGACTATGACTTTAAAAATCTAGTCAGTGTTGGCTGTAATACTTTCTACACATTTCCTTCTTGTAGAATGATGGCCATAGGACTGATGGGGATTGGGAAGAAGTGAGTTTGCTGTCGGAAGACATTAGTGGGTTCAACTCTGAGAAGGTGGCATGGAATTAGGCTGCAGGAACAAGGAGGAAGGCTATTAGTGAGGATTTTGTAATAGAAAAATTAATATAAAAGGGACTTAAAAGTATTTGGGTTAGTAGATTATCACTCAAGGACACAAGGAACTAGGCTGATGTATTAACAACCATTTCACCTCCAGCTCATACAGTCTTCAGACTTTGGGAGAAAATATCCCGATCATTTTCATTTCTTCTTTAAACTTTGGACTCTTAACCCTCAATACTTTCAGTCTCAGTGCAAGGAAAGAGCCCCTGCTCAAACAGTGTGTAACGCCACCTGAATGCATCCATTTGTATGAATTAGTCCAGCACTCATTAATCTCATTAAAATACAGAATATTTTTGTTATAATGTGGTGGTGAAGCACCATACATACTTATGAGATTTAATTTTTGGATTTTTTTCACTTACGGCTCCTTATAGTACCATTCAACATTATTTTGAAGTTTTTGAACATTGCAGTAAGAAAAAAAAG
Organism: Panthera leo; assembly: GCF_018350215.1. Lineage (NCBI taxonomy): Eukaryota > Metazoa > Chordata > Mammalia > Carnivora > Felidae > Panthera > Panthera leo. The sequence continues at coordinate 13,435,670 of NC_056684.1, read as the reverse complement.
ATGAGGCATATATTGGACAGGAAACAATAAAGTGATCAGAAATTAATGATACTATATTCACACACCTAAAATTTCCAGGAGGATTAATTGAAAAATTATGAAACTATCAGTAAGAAAAGAGTATCGTAGGTAGCCAGATAGAATACAAGTGAGCTTTCCCTTTTTTACAATAAGCAACCCGTTATGCCATTTTAAAAGAATATTTAGAAGAACAACCAAAGTTATGAAATATCTAGAAATAACTAAATGCGGAGTATGTAAGGCTCATAAAACATAAAATTTTCCTGAAGGATATAAAATAGGACCTGAATTGTTGACAAGATATTGTCTTCCTGGATGGGTAACTAAAAATTGTAAAGATGTCAATTTCCCCCAAATCATCTTATAAACATGGTGCCACTCACATAAAAATCCTAATGTATTTTTTTAAAAACCTTGACAACTTGATAATAACTTTTAACTGAAAGAATAAATACATGAAGGTAGGCAAGAAAATTGTGAATAAGAATAATGAGAGAGGACTTGCTCTGCCAGGTGTCAAAATTTATTGCAAAGCTACAGTAATTAAAGTAGCATGTTGCAGATAGAGAATCAGCAGATAGGTCATTAGAAAATACAGAAATTCCCAAGATTCATCCATGTTTGTGTGGATTGTGTATTTCCTAAAGGTGAAATTTCCATCCCAAGAGGGAAAGGCGGATTATTCAACAATCAGATTGGCATTTGGAAATAGAATTAAGAATAACCCACAACCTCTTATGTAACATCAACCACAAAAATATACCTATTAGATTAGTTGTGTAAACTGGGGGGAGAAAAGCAGTAACAAAGGCCCTTGGAGGATAACTTTTATAATTTAGCTACAGAAAAGACTTGTTAAAGCCTGATAGGAAGATAGGAAACAACGACAGTAAAACGCAGTCGACTTGGACAAATAAAAATGTTTAACTTCTGTGTTAAGACAAGTGGTAAACTAGGAAAACATTTCTAAAGAAAATTGCAGGCAAAAAGTTGATGCATGATATAGAAAGAATCCCTACCAATCAATTTTGAAAGATTTATTCTTTAAAAAAAACAACAACTGGCAAAGAGGATGAACCAGCATTCCACATGGAAAGTAATGTCAAGTAAATTACAAATATAAAATTAAATTAAATTTAATTAAAATTAAATATAAATTAAAAACTCATATAAGATTTCCCATCACATTAGGAAGTAACTTTCAAAGCATGAGTTTCTACGTAGGTAAAAAATAAAATAATCAGGTACATTACTTGATCTGTATCCCTAACATTGTGTGATTTTCCTCTGCTATAACTACTCAATAGCTGCTTGCTTTTGAGTAACCCATGCACCCACTCAAAAAATGAATTAATTTTTAAAAAATGAATTAATTTAATGTACTTGAATAAAGTAATGTAACCATGATAAAAGCTTAATTTGAACTCAGAAATATACAAATTATTTTCAAGTTTATAACTTTCAGTGAGCTAGTCCCTAAACTGTTTGCAATGAGATAAATATTGAAATTGAGAGAAAGAATTTAGAGGTATTTATAGCAATTTGGCAGAGTAATTTTATGTCTATTGAACCTAGTAATCAAAAATTACAGATTGTGGTTTTTATTTCATGTTTTAGTAATACATTTCTATATATTTTACAAAAGCATTAGTCCCCTTTCTTTCCATTTTCTCTTTCTTTTTTCTTTGCCTTACACCTTCTCTTTCCTGAACTTCCAATTTCTCCATCACTCCCTTTGTCTTCCCTGAATGCAGGAAGGAGCATGGTGGATGAATGCAAGGAAACTTGAGGAGAAAGACAGCTATCAGGGACAAGAAAAAGGTGGGCCGGGGAGGGATACTGGTAGTGAGTGGGGAAAATGGTCAGAACAGTTGAGAGACCGGTTCCATTAAACAAGTAAGCACAACGATTAAGTAAAGCAGCAAATATATCAAAGACAATGTACATAAGTTTCTAATTGACAGAGACAATTATTTACAACCATGGAAAAGGGGGATAGAAAAAGAAAATAGTGACAGATACATAGATCATTTGTGTGTGTGTGTGTGTGTGTGTGTGTGTGTGTACATCTATAAGCATATGTTTACATATATGTGTGGGGATATATATATACAAAATATTTCTTAATACTGTGCACTGTACTGATAACAGTGAGCTGACCAGCTCAATATTTTCGGTATGGAAAGTAATGCTAGCAATTCTTAGCAAAATAATACCAGCATTCTTCACAGAACTAGAACAATCCTCAAATGTGTATGGAACCACAAAAGGCCCCAAATAGCCAAAGCAGTCCTGAAAAAGAAAACCAAAGCTGGAGGCATCCCAATTCCGGACTTCAAGCTATATTACAAAGCTGTAATCATCAAGACAGTATGGTATTATTACAAGAACAGACACATAGATCAATGCAACAAAATAGAGAACCCAAAAATGGACCCACAAATGTATGGCCAAATAATCTGTGACAAAGTAGGAAAGAATATCCAATGGAAAAAAAGGCAGTCTCTTCAGCAAATGATGTTGGGAAAACTGGACAAGGACATGAAGACTGAAACTGGACCCCTTTCTTATACTGTATACAAAACTAAACTCAAAATGGATGAAAGGCCTACACGTAAGACAGGAAGCTATCAAAATCCTAGAGGAGAAAAGAGGCAACAACCTCTTTGACCTCAGCCACAGCAAATTCTTATTTGACATGTTTCCAGAGGCAAGGGAAACAAAGCAAACGTGAATTATTGGGACCTCATCAAGATAAAAAGTTTCTGCACAGCAAAGGAAATGATCAGGAAAACTAAAAGGCAATCAATGGAATGGGAGAAGATATTGGCAAATAACATATTAGGTAAAGGGTTAATATCTAAAATCTATAAAGAACTCATCAAACTCAACACCCAAAAAACAAATAATCCGGTGAAGAAATGGGCAAAAGACCTGAGTATACTACTTTTCCAAAGAAGACATCCAGATGGCTCACAGACACATGAAAAAAATGCTCAACATCACTCAAGGAAATGCAAATCAAAACCACAATGTGATACCACCTCACACCTGTCAGAATGGCTAAAACTAACAATTAGGGCAGCAACAGATGTAGGCTAGGATATGGAGAAAGAGGAACCCTTTTGCACTGCTGGTGGGAATGCAAACTGGTGCAGCTACTCTGGAAAGCAGTATGCAGGTTCCTCAAAAATTAAAAATAAAACTACCTTTGACCCAGCAATTGCACTGGTATTTAGGTATTTATCTAAAGGGTACAGGAGTGCTGATTTGAAGGGGCACACACACCCCAATGTTTATAGCAGCACTATTGGCAATAGCCAAAGTATGGAAAAAGCCAAATGTCCACAATGAATGGATAAAGAAGATGTGGTATATGTATATATATATATATGTATATATATATATATATATATATATATATATACATATATATATATACACAACACACGCACACAATGGAGTATCATTCGTCGATCAAAGAGAATGAAATCTTGCCATTTGCAACAAAGTGAATGGAACTAGAGTGTATTATGCTAAGTGAAATAAGTCACTCAGAGAAAGACAAATATCATATGATTTCACTCATATGTGGAATTTAAGATACAAAACAAATGAGCGTAAGGGAAGGGAAGCAAAAATAATATAAAAACAAGAGGGAGACAAACCCTAAGAGATTCTTAAGTACAGAGAACAAACTGAGGGTTGCTGGTGGGTGTTGAGTGGGGGGAAGGGCTAAAGGAGTGAAGAACATTAAGGAGGACACCTGTTGGGTGTCTGGGCACTGGGTGTTATATGTAAGTGATGAATCACTAAATTCTATTCTTGAAATTATTTTTACACTATATGTTAACTAACTTAGATTTAAGTTCAAAAAATTATAAATAAATAAATGCAAACAACCCCCCCCCCAAAAAAGAGGAAAGTGATGCTAAAAGCTCTCCTTAACTGGAGATTCTCACACTGATTGGCTGAGAAGAAGATACCACCGTAGGGTCTCTGTAGCCCTAACTGATACTCATTCACTTTTTGCTTGGAAGCCCCATCTGATTAAGAAATTTGAGGAAGTTAAGGTTAGGGATGTTTACCAAGAAGGATCTTTGGAAAGACTCTGTACTAGAGAACCAGAATCCACAGGCAGAAGCATGAAGAGCAGGAAACACTGACGACACTCAGCAGGCCAAACCTCGTGATGTGGGAATTAATTAAAACAAAGACACTCCCAGTGAGAAGGCTGAGGCTCTGGGTGACGGACCTATTCTTCACTCATCAGGGCCCTGCAATTACGTGAGGTTGGGGCTATAGAGAACCCCTGCAATTGGAGATTCAAATTTTGGTTTCAAACTTTTGCTGTGCATCCAACATTCCTCATTTAATGTCTATCTAATCCTTCTAAACTCTCTTGCTGGCTGCCAGTGCTGTATGTGTGCTCTGTACTAAATGGGGCAACCTGGAATCAACATGGTGTCAGAAGAGGAACAAGATAATGTGTCAGATAGACTCAAGGAAGCAATTTCACAGCAGAAGAAAATCATCAGATAGCATTAGTTTAGGACACTTCAAAGAAGATGAGACAGATGAACCGTGGCAGAGAGGAAAGAGGAGCTTCAGAAAGGTTGATTCAATGAGAGGAATTGAAAATATTTGAAGATATTTATCCCTCTTACTCAGAGTTTGCTGTTAGGTTGGGTTCCTGGGAAAGGTCTTCTGAAAGTATTCAAGAGTTTTATTTTTCCAGACCTTGCTCACCACCAAAGATTAGAGATCTCTGATATATCAAAGAGCTTCTCCTCCGAGCATGTTCTTACTTTACCTGTGAGCTCCACCCAAGTGAGATCTCTAGACGAGAGATACAATATTCCACCTCCTGAAAAACTCTCCTCTATGGGCCTCTAAGCTCTAGAGAAAGAGCAACAGCCCTAATCAGAACATAGGACAGCATTTGACAATTAATTAATTTTAAAAGGCTTATTCTAATGAGGAGTAGCAGAATATGCCACCCCAAAAATATGCCACTTTGGCATAAGGATTATTTTGAGCTGAACGCAATCAAGAAGAAGCAGATACAAGAAAACACTTCTGGTCTTTTCCTTCTTTGCCCAAAAGGAGGACAGAAATTTACAAAAGTGTCCCTTCTCTTCTCCACTGGGAAGGACAAAGGTTAATTCCTGGAGACAACGTTAGGTTCTTATCAGTGGATAACATGCCCACTTACATATGCATAAAATACTCTTGTTTACCTTGCTTTTCCAGGTAACCCCCTTATTACTGGTCTCCCTTTACCTTTTTCTTTTGTCTTTAGTTAGATATTTAAGCTGGAGTTCTCAGCTACCTCTGAGAGTTACTCATTTTTCCCTGGTTATGTCTTTTGTATACACAAGGTATACATGTTAATAAACTTCTATTTGACTTTATTTTGTTATTCTTTGTTTTATTACAGGGGTTTCAGTAAAGAACTCAGAAGAGTAGAGGGAAAATTATTTTTCCTCGTCTATACTAATGAACTCTGGTGTGTGTGTGTGTGTGTGTGTGTGTGTGTGTGTGTTTAAGTTGGATTTTAAGAAGTGTATTATATTAGGAGAATGTATTCGCAAATTTTATGTTCACAGAATATTTTAGAACTTAGCTTTCTGCGGAAAGGAAGTACCCACATTCTCTAAAATTTGCCAAATTTTTAGATGAGGTCTCAAGTCACAATGCCATATAGTATCTTCATGACAGATATGTCTGACACATTTGTTGATTTGGTCTGATAATGATGGATACCTTCTATTTGTTGGTATAGCTTATTTTTCTTGAATAGAACTTCAACCAACAAAAGTTGATTATAATTTGCATAGTTAATTACCAGTGTAAAATATAACATTTGAATGATCTAGTCTACACATGAAAACTAGTTTACAAGTTCAGCATATAGGTTCAAGGTGCAAATAAAAAAAAGGTCTGCAGGAATCCTTGACTTTTATCTAACACATACATATATCATGGTTGCCAATGCCAATGCTTTTCTAAGCACTTTAGAAATGCTTCTCTGAAGATACACAATGTTCCACCCAATATGATTTTCTTTTTTTTTTTTCTTGAACACTTATTTAATGTTTAATAGGTAATGGATTGAGAAGAGGGTCACAGGTGGGGAAACATGGTCCTTGTTAATAAGGCTGTTTTTTGAACTCTGGATAGAAACTTAGATTGATAAATTAGCTGCTTCACAGTTTGTAACCACTAAATAGTACTGCAATTTCATTGCATCATATTATTTTTGTGTTTTTAGACCCACAGCAGATTTGCCTATATTTTGAATTCAGGCATTTTGACTACTGTCTTCTGAATAAATTATCAATTTAAACCAAAAACCCCCCCAAAAAAACAAAACAAAAAACAAAACAAAAAAAAGGAACAAATGTCCATTTTGAATCATTGCAGAACAATTAGTTCTTCCATAAGATAAGGGAATTTGAAACATGTTGATGTAAACTGTAAACAATGTCACCCTTGCCCATAATCATTTCACAACAGCCTGAGAGGAAGAGAATACAGCGTGAAATATCTATGCTCAACAGCTTGGTAGCTAATTTCATTATTTTTTGTGAAAAGAGAGTGGAAGGAAACAGAAGCATTCAGTCATGTCGAATAGCCGTAGAAATCTTGACAGGTGGTTGAAGAAGAAAATTCCCTTCTTTATAATTAACCAGAAATCAGAGATTATGGAAAGATTTATAAAACAGCATATGAAAAACAGGCCCTTGAAAATAAGCATAACCAATAAATGGCATTTAAAAATATCCCTGGGACACCTGGGTGGCTCAGTCAGTTGAGCATCTGATTTCAGCTCAGGTCATGATCCCGCGGTTTGTGAGTTGAAGCCCTGCATTGGGCTCTGTGCTGACAACTTGGAGCCTGAAGCCTGCTTTGGATTCTGTCTCCCTCTCTCTCCGCCCCTTCCCCGCTTGTGTGTGTGCTCTCTCTCTCTCTCTCAAAAATAAATAAACATTAACAAAAAAGTATAAGAATATCTCTACAGTGTTTCTGAATAATCTGAAATTGAAGGGTGGGTGAAAGGTGTCATAGGAGAACTTCCTTGTTTGACATAGGAGAGATCACTGTATTGTGTTATTAAATCACGCAGGACAGATTCATGGATTCATACATACCATTGCACCCAATAAAGTTTGTAATAAAATTGGTAAACTCGAAGCTACCAAATTAGCTACCAATATTTTCTACTGTATGTAGCTTAGAAAAAGCTGGAAATAAGAGATAAGAGAAGATAGAATACCAAGCTCGCCTACCTTCACCAAACCGTCATATTCAATGGCTTCATTTATTCAATTCATTCACTTGTTTACTCAGTATGTGCTGTTGAAGGATCTACTATGTGCAGGTGCTTGTTTTTTTAGTAGATGTGATATTTGGAAAAATAGGACATAGGATAAAAAAGATTAAATAGGTCATCACAGTTTCTTTTTTTTTTTTTCTTTTTTTTTTTTCAACGTTTTTTATTTATTTTTGGGACAGAGAGAGACAGAGCATGAACGGGGGAGGGGCAGAGAGAGAGGGAGACACAGAATCGGAAACATCAGCCCAGAGCCTGACGAGCTCCGAGCCATCAGCCCAGAGCCTGACGCGGGGCTCGAACTCACGGACAGCGAGATCGTGACCTGGCTGAAGTCAGACGCTTAACCGACTGCGCCACCCAGGCGCCCCATCACACAATTTCTTAATTACATGTTGGGCCTCCCTAAAGGAAAGAAAACATGTTAGAGTTGATTATTTTCAGTGACATCACATAATGAGAGTAAATGTGCTATTATTTAGTCTCTCAGGGAAAAAATAAAACATCCTTCTTACTGATCAAATCATCCAGTTCATAGAGATATTTCTTCTAAAGGAAACAGTACTTTATTTGGACAATATTTTTATTCCAAAAGAGTTCTCATTCAACCCTTCTATCTTAATGAATACTACAAGTCATTATATATTTTGTAAACAAAAATTTAAGAAATCGGCCATGGAATCAAAAGCAGTCTGCTGTAAATCTGGCTTTGCTTAACTTGCTCAACGAACATGACCTTCCATAAAATATATAATTTCTCCTGGGCTTGTTTTCTTTTTTTTTCCTAAAATAACCTCAAAAACTAAAATATCTGTATTTACAGAATTCTACTTTAAAAATGGAAACGGGAGCAATACTCTTAGATTATTTAAAACCCTATGTCTTTACCTGAACCACCCACAGAATATAACTCTTGCCTTATGTGATGGACTGAATATTTGTGTCCTCTGAAAATCGATATGTTGAAACCCTAACACCCAATGCGATGGTATTAGGTTGTGGGGCCTTTGAGAGTTAATTAGGTCATGAGGGTGGAGACTTCCAGAATGAAATTAGTGCCCTTATGAAAGAGATTGCATGGAACTCTCTCTCCACAGCAAGAGGTTGAGTCTATGAACCAGGAAGTGGTTCTCAGTAGACACTGAACCTTCCAGAGCCTTAATCTTGGGCTTTCCAGCCTCCAGAGTTATTGGTTATTTAAGCCACCCAGTCTTTGATAATTTGTCCTAGCAGCCAAACAAACTAAGACAGCTTCTAAATCCACTCATGGATTTGAGTTTCCTCTTTACAGACTTACTTCACAGTGGCAGGCCTTTATCACTTTCTGGCTTGCTCACCTTTGAATTTATTTTTGAGATCTGGAGACCTTCCACATATACTCCAGCAACAACACCAATTTGCAAAAACAAAACAACACACACACACACACACACACACACACACACACACACACTAATTTGGAAGTAAACCAAGAAGAATCTCTTTCCTTTCTATTCTAGATAGAAAAAGAATCTGCTCTGAATGTGCCTGTCCTTTTAGGCGTTCTCTGACAGAAAAATAAAAGAGAGAGACAAAAACAGAAAACAAAACCCCACAGATCACTGGGGCCATGTTAGACAAACCCTACACAAAATGCCACTTGCTATCAATGATCTGGAGATGTTTTGCGCCTCTTGAAGGAGAGAGGAAAGCTGCCCTAGATGGGGGCTCTTACCGTCAGCATCTTGAAACACTTTACCCTTTTATGTATTAAAATATTTAATCAAAATCAAATGCTGCTGCCCCTATTTATACACGTGCTTTATTATCCTGTACATTATACCACAACCTGTCTGGTTCTTAATGTGACCTAAAGAGCTAGTCGGCATTTATTACAAATGCGAGGCAGTAAGCTTCTGGCTGAGCAATTAATCACTGACACCAAGAAATTTCTTCTCTTCAGGTGGGGAACCCATCCAAAAACTAAGAAAAATAATCGGGCTAATTAATTCTTATCTGCAAAGAGCAATTAGATAAATGACCTCAAAAAAAGACTTGTCACCCCTAGTGAGACACTCACTTTCTAAATAGAATGTGTCTGTGCCTCTTTTCACTGGGCAAGTGATACTGTGAAATGGAAATGACAGAAATGAAAAGGAGGGAAATGATAGGGGAGCAGGTTAATTAGAATGAAGGTCACTGAGAGAGACAGAGACAGAGACGGAGAGATGTTGAGAGATTTGGCGTGATCTCATCACCCCACTCTCCTTTCTCTGTTCACAGGTAGGCAACAAAAGCGGAAATTTTTGTATTCCCAAATATGGTGAAATTCACAAAGAAAGACTGCAATCTGCTTTATTCTCTACAACCCTTTGCTTTCTACTAGTGACCTGCATTTCCTCTGTCTGGCTCTCCATGGCACATTACTGCTCGTGGGAGGTACAAAATACTGTTCATAACCTACAACCTTGGCTTCTGTTCCTCCCTTTCTAAGCTCCTCTTTGATTATGGCTCTCTGGTCATATCTACACCTGACAACTGAACCAGATCATGGAATAGTTCAGCCTTAAAAGCTGGCCACCACAGTTAATGTTTTTTAATGTCCAAAATGCAAATTTCATGGGTTGTTTTTTTTTTATAAATACAGATTTGGCCCTTCCTTTCCCCCTTCCTCCCTTTCTTCCTCCCTTCCTTCCTTCCTTCCTTCTTTTGTTCCTTTCTTCTTCCTTCCTTCTTTTGTTCCTTTCTTCCTTCCTTCCGTCTTTTCTTTTTTCCTTCAAGAAAATGAGAAAACATACCTCTCAATGGTAAGTTCATTTATTCCCTTTCTTTCTCTTCCTCCCCTTCTTCCTCCCCTTTGTCTTCTTTTTCTCTTCTTCTCCCATCTTTTCCTTTAAGCCAACTAAAGTAAACCACAAACAACTTTTAGTGGGCATCCTTCTACAATCATCATCTGCTACCAGTTATCTTAGGATGTAAGCCCACTAAGGTTTTCAAGTGTTGTGAGGTCTAGCCAATCTGAAGAGGCTAGCTAGAGACGTTAGCTCTGAGGGAAACAAGAGCACCATAAATACATCCCAAATGATGACCTCATCTGTATCTTGGTTGTATTGTTCTCTTTGAGGAAATCTGTCCTTGGTCTTTGAGGAAATCTGTCAAACACTTTTCCATTTTCCCTTCTTGTAAAGTCATCGAAGTCTTCTGTCATGGAAATAAAATAGATGTCAAATCCAGGCTAATCTGAGGCTGGGTAGGGCACAATTTAGATTATGGCAAAATAATACCACTTTATACTATTAATGCATTCTCTGTCTCCAAAAACTCCTTCCAAAATACCTCCACCACTGGCTCTGGCAAGTGCCCTAAATGAATCCTTTACCCAAGGACAACTTTTTTGTCTTCATTATCTCTTCCGTTTTTATATATAATAAACTTTATTTTATTGTATTTTTATATTTACAGGGAAAAATTACAAAGATAGTATGTAGAGTCCCCATACATCTTGCAGTTAGTTTTCCCAATTATTAACGTTTTGATAATATTATGGTACATGTTATAATTAATGATCCAATAGTGGCAAGTTATTATTATTAATTAAAGTCCATATTTATTCAGATTTTCTTCGTTTTTTTACCTAATGTCCTTTTTCTGTCACAGGATGCCACTTAGGATGTTATATTATGTATGGTTATCATGTCTCCTTAGGCTCCTCTTAGTTATGACAGTTTCTCAGACTTTCCTTGTTTTTGATGACCCTAGATAATTAGAAGACTACTATGTCCAACCGCACCCCAGCAGACTCTGAACCCAAGGTGGTGATGGCCCGGTGAGGCCAAAGAAAAGACCGGGGACAGTGATTGAGATATAGGTTAACTGGGGGGACTTGCACACAGGGAGTCCAGGAGCAAACTGGACAAAACATCTGCTGCTGGGATCTACGTGCAGCAAGTTTCTATACGATAGTAACTTATCCTAGCAACTATCAGTGACAACTTCCGCTCCTTGCACAGCCAGTGTTTCCAAGGAGATAAAAATCTGTCCACTTGGACACTTCATTACAAAACAGACATTGGTATTTGGCCATCCATAGAGTCCCTGACTTTGAACGCTGGACAACACATTCTTCTGCACATTGTCTCATGGGAAGATAGAAGGAAGACAGGACCTCTAAATTCGAGAGAGTGATAAACAGGGATATTCGTTATCTGCTTGCACAAACTAGCTATCCAACATGTACCAAATAACAGGTCAGCTATTTTGTAAAGATGCCCCTCAACTGGGATTTGTCTGATTTTTCTTTCATGATTAGAAGGGGGTTATGGGTTTGGGGGAGGAAGACCAGAGGTAAAGTAGAATTCTCATAATATAACAACAAGGCACATACTATCCACATGATTCATCACGGTTGACGTTGACCTTGATCACTGAGCTAAAGTAGTGCTGGTCAGGTTTCCCCACCGTAAAGTTATTTCCTCCTAGTTCCCACATTTCTGTACCATACTCTTTGGAAGGAAGGCACTATGTGGAAACCCATACTCATCTTTCTTGAAGATAGAGCATCTACATAAATTATTCAGAATTCTTCTGCATGGGAGAGCTGTCTGTTTGCTCCCATTTATTTAATCAATTGTTTACTTATATCCATATGGACTTATGGATATTCATTTTATTCTTTGGTCTATACTCCCGCACTGTTTTATTTTGTCATTCAAACTGTTCCAGCTTTGGTCACTGGGAACTCTTTCAGTTGGCATCCATGTCTCTTGGACATATCTGTATCATTGAAATTTTTTTTTTTTTGGATAACTTCCTTACTTTTGGCATGAAAAGTTGCTCCAGTCCCCAAGAACAATTTTTTAGTCCAAAATCAAAGCTAAATTTTAAATTGACATAGAGGTAACACAAATACTGGATTAAATTCATACTAAAGAGAGTGTGCGTGTGTGTGCGCATGTGCGTGTGAGTGCGCATGTGCGTGTGTGTGTGTGTGTGTGTGTGTGCTTAAGGCGATGCAGGGCTGTTCCACACAAACACTCAGAAAAGCAGAAAGCAGAAAAATGTTCCCCCAATGATTAATGATATAAATAGAAAAAAAGAGTGATCAGAGACAAGGAAAGAGAGAGAAGAAACAGTGAAGATCAGAAGACGATGTAGAATAAGAGCCTAAGGAAAGATAGAAGGCACAGGAGGTAGGCTTGGTCTAAATTTCAGGTTTACTCAAGGCTATTCCCAAGTACTGCTCTAAATTAGACTTTCCTATGTCATTCACAGATGATTTTATTTTCCATTTTTGCTCCTAAAACAATTTCATGTCCTGGGAAAAATATTATAGCACAATTGTGAGGGAGTGACTATATGCTGAAGGTAGAACAGTATTATGGTTAGAATATGAAAAATAAAAGTTTAAATTTCTGGTTCTTCCACTCCCTGGCTTTGTGATCTATGGTAAGGCTCAACCTCTCTGAGGTTCACCTGACTCAAAATGGATATAAATTCAGATGTATAGGTGATAAGTAGGCAGGTAGGTAGATAGATAGATGATAGACAGATAGATGAAGAAATAGAAAGTGGGATTCTTGTGACCACGTAATAAGTTGCCATATTAAGAGCTGGACATAAGTACAAGCACTTAGACTGTAGGTAATCAGTCAATGTCACCTCTTTCCTGCAAATCTAGTTGTCTGGTGTACTGACCTGTCCGTACAACTACCTGCTTCACCGATTTTGGAAAACGCAGAACTCAAAGTTTATGTGTGTATGTAAATCATGCTGAAATCAGATGAGGTCGTTAGGGGCACATGGGTGGCTCAGTTAAGCAGCTGACTCTTGGTTCCCACTCATGATCTCCCAGTACGTGGGTTTGAGCCCCGCGTTGGGCTCCACGCTAACAGTGCAGAGCACGCTTGGGATTCTCTCTCTCTTCCCCTCTCTTTGTCTCCCTCCCCTGTTCATGCTCTCTCTCAAAAATAAATAAACAAATGTAAAAAAAAATTCGTTGTTTGAGAGCAGGTGAGGTCTTTGAAATACTAGGCTATGTCCTAGCTTTGGACATAGCTCTTGAGGTTTCACATAATTCTTTGAGTATTTTTGTCCCCATAAAGATTACAAGGGAGAAGAGGTGCATATTCACAAAAGTGAATGACACTTAAAAACCTCTAACATTCACTATTTTCAAAGGCAACTCCTCTAGCAACAAGTCTAATACTGAAGATTGATATTTACCAATTCTATAAAATAGATACATTTTTGTGCTTCAGCCCACCAATTGGCCATGACATTTTGACTCTAGAAATAAATAATAAATAATTTGAAATAAGTGATAAGATGAGAGCATTGTTACAAAAGCCTGAGTGTAATTTTAAGGATCAGATATTCTTTCTAAATATTCTAAAGGATCCAGATATTCTAAAGAGGGGACACTTTACTTTGTTATATTGGATGTCAGAGACAAGAAGGAAAAATGGAAAATTTCTCCACTTACATAGCCAATCATGTATGTATTGGTTAATTTTAAGCAATTAACAAAAGTTTAGATGAACACACATTGACCATTAATACCAACAATTTAATAATTAATATAATTTCAAATGCTGAGATGCTACTTAGCAATTTAAAATCCTTTAAATCTGCTAGATGAGACCCCAAAGACCCATGGTTGGCCTTTTATTTTTCAAGGCAACTTTGATTCCAGCCAAGTTAAATATTCAGTGGAGTGTTTAAATATCCCAGCCTTTACAATCCTTGTGAGACGAGGCTGAGGGGAAAAAATGAAAAGGAATGATATATGCTTCAATTTTCTTTCAGGTTTATTTCGGGCCAAAGACAAAATAAAAGGCTAACTTAGAGGTTACTTCCAGCACTACTCCAATATGTATATGTTAGAAAAATAAGTAAAGCCCCCTAAATGATGCAATTTATACATTAGCTCAAAGAACCAAACAAGCTTCTGCAAGAGGTATAAGTCTCTTATCTGGCTTACGCGAACATGGTCATGTGTCATAGGAGGGCTGCAACGGACGCGATTCATTTCCATTAAGATAAGTCGCTAACAGAGGACTGCACCTCCCCAGGACTCCTGTCAGACTATTACAAAATGAAGGCTGCTATTCAGTGGGTGGGAAGTGTACCTGCAAATGAGCTTCTTATTAAACTGCAATTCTACTCCAGAAAACTCCAATGGAGAAGAGTGTATGTGGACAGAAAAGCACCGGACATAGTGCTAACCCAAGGTCCCTCGGTTCCATTAGAGACATTCTTCCTCCCAGTAGATGTAATGCCAGTGTATGAGGTGCGTTCTCCTGTTTAGCAAAAAAAAAAATAAAATAAAATGTCTCTTTGAATGCCTCTTAGGCACACATTGGATATTGAAAGTTTCACATTCAGAAAATTTCTTTCTGGAACTCATAAAATAAGCTGGGACATCGGGAGAGAAGGCAGTGAAATGTAGATGACAATGATGATGATGTTGATGACAAAAGGCATCATTTCCTGATTTTTCAGGTTATGATTCGTAGTAGGCCATTATAAATATTAGCTCATTCATGTATTCTAGTTTTATTTTATTTAACCATTATTAGAATTACCTCACTTTTATAAGAGCTACGTGGCATAGTTTTTCAGACATTTCTTCCTTTTCACTTCTAGAAACCAGAAATTTATGCAAGAATGAAATCAAACCAATAAAATTTCATTGCGATAGATTTTTGGGAATATTACAGAAAACTGAAATTATTTGATTTTAAAATTATTATATGTGATATTTGAATGTTGCATGGGATTATACATAAACATACAATGTTGTTATCCTGCCATATACAATGTGTGAAATGTACATGAGATATTACACAAAAATTCATATTCATTTAATCCTTTTAATTGATTTTGAACTGAAAATAAAATGAAGATTATTCAGAAGATGAGGTCTAACTGAGGTCCAAAGATGTAACATTTTGTCCTGGCCACGTATGCGCAAAACCAAGTACATTTGAATTATAGACTACAGGGATTTATTGGGAAACAAAAGACAAATCGTGAAGTCCAACCAATGAAGAGCATCCAATAGAACACCACTATTTAAAGCTGGCACCCAGTGTCCTATATTTCACTACCATGGTAAGTAAGAAATAAAATTGCACATAAAGATGCCTCACTCTGTAGTTAGCATGGAAGCTTGCTTGTCAAATCGTAGCACTGAAGGAGTAAAAGAATCCCACCATTGATTTGTCCCTGTAAATCAGCTTTCCTATGGATTTGAAGCCTGAATTCATGATACCCAAATGATCTGAAAAATCTCAAGCTGAGAATTCATTTTAAGGTGTTTCTGATTGTGTGATGGCTTTAAACAACTTCCGGAAACAAAGCCAAACTGAATCAAACCAAACTAAAACAAGACAATAAAATCTCTTTATAGAAGACCTGACAGTCAAAGCAGGACTCAAAGAATTTCTACTATAAAGTTTCAAAAAAATGAGATGACAGTCTGGGGCTCCTGGGTGGCTCAGTCAGTTAAGTGTCTGACTTCAACTCAGGTCATGATCTCACAGCTTGTGAGTTCAAGCCCTGTATTGGACTCTGAGTTGACAGTTTGTGGCCTGGAGCCTGCTTCTGATTCTCTTTCTCCCTCTTTCTCTCTGCTCCTCCCCCACTTGTGTGCTTTCTCTCTCTCTCTCTCTCTGTTTCTCTCTCTATCAAAAATAAATAAATAAGCATTTAAAAATTTCAGATGACAGTCAAAAACCACAAAGAACACAGAGACAAAAAGGCTCCATGAGCTAAAGAGTAGAACTGAACTGCAAAAATCCTCTGATTTGGGGATTATCAGTCACAAATGATAAAATAAATTTGTATAAAGTGTTTGAAGAAATAAAATATTTAAAATTCAGAAAAGAGAGAAAGATAACAAACCATGTACATTTTTAAAAATTACCCAATATTACGTGTAGAAATAAAAATAGAATAAATTAAAATTCAATGGACCAGTTTAATATTAGTTAAAACACAGTTAAAATGATAATTCCTGATAACTAGACAGTGACATGCAAAAAAATGAACCTGGACCACTTTCTTATATCATACACAAAAATAAACCGAAAATGGATGAAAGGCCTACATGTAAGACAGGAAGCCATCAAAGTCCTCAAGGAGAAAGCAGGCAAAAACCTCTTTGACTTTGGCTGCATCAACTTCTTACTCAATATGTCTCCAGAAGCAAGAGAAACAAAAGCAAAAGTGAACTTATTCAGACCTCATCAAAATAAAATGCTTCTGCACAGTGAAGGAAACAATCAGCAAAACTAAAAGGCAGCCGATGGAATGGGAGAAGATATTTGCAAATGACATATCAGATAAAGGGTTAATATCCAAAGTCTATAAAGAATTTATCAGACTCAACACCCAAAAATCAAATAATCCAATGAATAAATGGGCAAAAGACATGAATAGACACTTCTCCAAAGAAGACATCCAGATGGCCAACTGACACATGAAAAAAATGCTCAACATCACTCATCATCAGGGAAATACAAATCAAAACCACAGTGAGATACCACCTCATACCTGTCAGAATGTCTAACATTAATAACTCAGGCAACAACAGATGTTGGCGAGGATGCAGAAAGGATCTCTTTTGCACTGCTGGTGGGAATGCAAACTGGTACAGCCACTCTGGAAAATAGTATGAAGGTTCCTCAAAAAATTAAAAATAGAACTACCCTATGACCCAGCAATTCCACTACTAGGTATTTTTCCAAGGGATACAGGCATACTGTTTCAAAGAGGCATGTGCAACCCAATGTTTAGAGCAGCACTATCAACAATAGCTAAAATATGGAAAGAACCAAAATGTCTATTGATGGATGAATGGATAAAGAAGATGTGGTATATATATACAATGGAGTATTACTTGGCAATCAAAAAGAATGAAATCTTGCCATTTGCAACTACGTGGATGGAACTAGAGGGTATTATGCTAAGTGAAATTAGTCAGTCAGAGAAAGACAAATATCATATGACTTCATTTATATGAGGACTTTAAGATACAAAACAGATGAACATAAGGGAAGGGAAGCAAAAATAATATAAAGCCAGGGAGGGGGACAAAACATAAGAGACTCTTAAATATGGAGAACAAACAGAGGGTTACTGGAGGGGTTGTGGGAGGGGGGATGGACTAAATGGGTAAGGAGCATTAAGAAATATATGCCTGAAATCATTGTTGCACTATATGCTAGCTAACTTCAAAGTAATTTAAAAAAATAAAGAAAATGGTAAAGAAAAAAAAATAATTACTGAAAATAAGACAAAGCAAAAGAAAGCATCCAGAAAGTAGCATGGAAAAATAAGGATGGAGATGCATGAAAAAGGGACTTAAAAATATGGAGGAAAGAGTAAGTTCTACCAAACATATGATTTGATAAATGAGGGAAGAGGAGAGAAGGGAAACAATACAGGAGAGGTAATGTCTGAAGAAACAAGTCTGATCATTTTTTTTGAACTGGTGAAAGATCAATTCAGATTCAGAAAGCCCAAGGTAAGACAAACAAAAAATGAAATCCAAGTTTACATACACTGTAGGGAAACTGCAGAACATCAAAGACAAAGTCAAAATTGTAAATGAATCCATGAAGAAAAAAAAGTAATTACTTTCATGAGAGGAACAATACAGCTGGCAACGAACTTCTGCACAAAAAAAATGTATTAAGGAAACTTAACCCAAACCTGACTCAGAAAGCCATGAAGGGATGGCTGTCATGCAAACACCACTCATCACAGCTTGCAGGAAGAAGGAAGATTTCCTCTGGCCAGGCAACAGCAAGCTGCCCTCACCTGCAGCCAATCAGAAGCCACCAATACTCCAAATTCTCATTTTGCTCTAATGAACTTTTGTCCAAAACAAACCCCCTCAACCTCCTCCTTTCCTCTATAAAAGGGTGCTCCCCTCCTTTGTTCTCTAGACTTTCCTATTGTAATTTCTCTGCTATTGCTGAATAAATTTGATTTTACTGGCAAAATTGCTTGCCTCTTTCTTTTAAAAATCTGACATTTCATGGTGTCAGAAGTGGGATCTGAAAAGGTTAACCCTGACCCCCACCCAGGAGCTAACAACTCCAGGACCATTTATGGTATCCACCGAGCTTCTCATGCTCTCCATTTCTGTGAATCTTCTTCTTTTAGATTCAGTGAGTCCCCTCTCAGCTTTGAGCTCCCTCCTTTGGGTTTAGCTCTCTGATTTTATCCAGGATTTGTTTTCTTGAAGGCATCATCTTTTAAATGAATTCTCCTTTGTTTTCTGACTCTGATTTTGAGGAATGGAATGCTGATCCTCTAAATTCTCTCAGAGGTTCTCCCTCTGAGATCCCAGTCGACTTTATGTTCAAAAACTATTGCCTCTCTTCATGCAAATTCTTAACTAAATGGACAAATTTCACCAAAGATAATTTATAACTCTCATGGTAATTATGAGGAACTTTCAACCTCCCTAAAGTTCCTTTTTTTTTTTTTCCAGAACAAAAGTAGAAGACCATGGTTCTAAAATTAAATAAACTGAATCAGATGGCTATTTTAATTGGAACTGGGAGGGGGCACCTGGGTAGCTCAGTCATTTAAGCATCCAACTTTGGCTCAGGTCATGATCTCATTGTGAGTTTGAGCCCTGCATCAGGCTCTGTGCTGACAGCTCAGACCCTGGAGCCTGCTTGGGATTCTGTGTCTCCCTCTCTCTCTAACCCCTCCCCTGCTCGCATGTAATTTCTCTCAAAAATAAATAAACATTAAAATTTTTTTTTATGTATCAAGGATTCTAAAATCACCTTTTACAAAATTCCAATTCTAGGGGCACCTGGGTGACTCCGTGGGTTGAGCGTCACATTCTATTTCAGCTCAGGTCATGATCCCAGGGTCATGAGAGCAACCCCATGCCAGGTTCTGCATTGACCATGGAGCCTGCTTAAGATTCTTTCTCTCTCCCTCTGCCCCCTCCCCCATGCTCTCTCTGTCTCAAAAAAAAATAGTTTCAAAATACCAATTCTAAATTAACTAAAGCAAAACAAAATTAAAATAACAATTTAAAAATACTTCTGAGGGCACCTGGACAGGTCAGTCGGTTAAGCATCCAACTTCAGTTCAGGCCATGATCTCATGGCTCATGAGTTCAAGCCCCCCCATCACTCTCTGTGCTGACAGCTTAGAGCCTAGAGCCTGCTTTGGATTCTGTGTCTCCGTCTCTCTCTGCCCCTTCCCCACTTGTTCTCTCTCTTCTCTCTCTCTCTCTCTCTCTCTCTCTCTCTCAAAAAATAAACCTCAAATTTTTTTAAAAGCTTGTGAGGTCTCTTTTTTCCTTCCCCTGTCCTTTTTGACTCTGGCATAGATTCTTTTTTTCCTCTGCACCATCCCACCTCTTCCATATTCTCCACTTCTTCATTCTAATATCCTTACCGCACTTCCCTTTTTCTTTGAACCTCTCCTTGCTTCCTCCTTCCCTAAACCTATTACAACCTGCCCCTTTAAATCCAGACCCTCTGAGGAGACAAATACTAAACTCCTAATTTCTTATGTTCCTTGGACTAAAGCTGAACTACAAACCACAGTAAAAGATTTCCCCAAAGTACCTAAGGAGATTTTCTCAAAGTAACCACAGATTTGTTGAGGAATTTCATATAGTTTATTCAAACTTATCAACATGGCTTCTCTGAATTATATCCGGTAGTCCGGATATAATTTTTTTTGATGAAGACCAGGCATGACACTAGACGAAAACTGCCAATGGGAATGACCCAGAGAAGTCTCTAGAATTACAACTTGGGGACAAAGAAAGTCTTGTGTCTTATTATTTGATCAGGCTCAGGGAATTGCCAACTGGAGTCGCTTGACAATTCTTAGGGCTTTTCCAAAGCCAGCCAATTGAACCAAGATTCAGGCATGTACCAAAAAGCACAAAGAGCCTGTGCATAATTACTATAGCTGGCTCCTAATTGTCTTTAAAGAAAATTCTGGTCTTCAGACTTTCCTGAATTCATGCAGGTAATCATTATCTCTATGTTTATTAATCAGCTGAACTGGGATCATTCTTTTCTAGTCATAAGGACCAGGAGGGAATAAGAAAATACGTCCATTCCGGATTTGGTTAATTTAGCAAACCAGATCACCTGTACCCTAGCTAACTCTAATAAAAGCTAAAATCCTTAATTTTCAACTCCAACAGGTGGAGGCCCCTAAACAAAAGTTAACCCCTCCTGGTCACTGACTGCAATTATTGCAGAGAGGCCCGGACATTGGGACAGAAACTATTTACGATCTGGAGCACCCCAAGTTACCCTCTAACCAGCCTTCCCAGTGTACTCCCAATCACTAATGCCAGGACTCCAAGGAATCACAGGGGATTTTCCTAAACCTCCCCCTTAATTGACTTGGAGAAACCATTCTCCAGATTGAGAATGAATCTCTCTTTGTCTTTACGCCAGAGCTACACTCTTGGTTCTCAAACCCACTACTATTAAACAGCCCCTGCCTCATAGTAACTATGAGCCTATCCTCTTTTGCTTATATTTTCTAAGAGATACCTACCCTTTCCTCCTTAGTTCTTCTGTCCCTGTTCATTTCTTAGGCTGAGATTTCTTGCCAAAAAAAAAAAAAAAAAATGCTGGAATTTCTTTCTTCTGAAAGCAGGGAAATAATTCTAGAATTTGACAGCAGCAACCAAAATAACAAACTAGATGGATTAAGTGACGCTTCAATATATTTTATTTGTTCTTTCTCTGAATATAGTAAAGCTAATTCCAAAGGCACTACTCATTTGTCCCTATTGAATCAACTACCATTTTTCTTATGGACAAAATCTTCAAATGATATTGGCACAACCAACGGTGAACCTCCAATTAGGACTTAAATAGATCCCTCAAAACCTCTCCTCAGAATTAATCAACACCTTATAAATAAAAAGGCACCTCAAGGAATTAAGCTAATAATAGACTATAACACCCAGGGCCTTACTATACTCTGTACCAATCCTGCAACATTCCTATTTACCTGTGAAGGAATCAAATGCCTGTGGATGGAGGCTTGTCAGAACCCCTGAGCCATAAATAACATTGTCATCTCTTGTCCCTGTTGTCCTCAGCCCCCACATTTTATTAGCCTCCATCCCTACTGAGAGCATTTTTTTCTATGATTGATTTATGTGGTGGTTTCTTTAATATGCCAGCATATAAGGCTAGTCAATATATTTTTGCCCTTACTGGGGAAAGATAACAATATATCTGGAATTAACACTCTGGAGTTTCACTGAAACCCCTTTTTATTTCTCACAAACTTGAAAGGCCAACCTAACTGGTACCAAGTTCCTATAGGCTCCACTTTATAAAATATATGGATGGCTTATTTCTTCGTTACCCTTCCCAAGCCTCCTCCCAAGAAAATAACATAAACTTGCCAAAACTCCTAGCCAAAAAGGGACATAAAGTCTCTAAAGAAAAATTCCAATTTGTTTAAACTCAAGTTCAACATTTAGGACATCCAATCTCAGAACAAGGACTGTATCTAGATCTAGACAGGCTTTATGGAATCCTGAACTTCCCGAAGTCCAAAACCAAATGTCCATTGTGAGGTTTTCCAGATGGGCAGACCATTGTCACAACTAGATTCCAAGCTTTTTCTTATGGCCCATTTTTTATATGCCTTGTTAAAAACTACTAAACATGACCCTATCATCTGGAAAGATTTAGATGATGCCACTTTTCAAATATCAAAGGAAAGCTTAGTCCCCCCACTTGGACACCCCAATTATCAACTCCCTGTCTACTTTTTAAACATTAAAAAGGGGGGAATGCCCTTGGGATACTAACCTGAAAGCATGAAGATCACTGATCCGTAAGATATTACAGCCAACAACTAGACTCTGTACTCCAGGGATACCTGCCATGCTTCAGAGCAACATCCCTGCTGCTTTCTTTCTTGTAAAAACCACTGAAGAAATAGTCATGGGATCCTCTTTGACCACGTGCTGTCAAAGCGCTTCTTAACTCTCATGATACTCAATATCTTTCAGCACGCTGCCTCACTTCCTATGAAAATGTCCTGTCAACTGCCCCTTATATCACTCTTGCTTACTGTAATAACCTTAACTCTGTTACTCGTCCCCACTCTTGTACCTCCAACCCCCTCCACAACTATTTAATACTGACAGATCACCTTCTGACCTTCTGTGATAACTTACAGAAAACTCCTTTGGATAATGCTGACTCTTCATGGTTCACTGATGGTTCTCATTTGAAAGATGAAAATGGTAAATATTGCCTGGATATGCAATATCAACTTCTTTTGAAGTAATTGAAGTGGCACCTTTGCCTTTGGCTACCTCAGCCCAACAAGCTAAACTATTTGCACTCACATGGGACTGTATCCTAGCCAAGGGCAAAATGGCCGACATTTACAATGACAGCATATATGTCTTTGGAGTGGCTCATGATTTTGGAACGTTGTGGAAACAAGATGGTTTCCTTACTTCCAGCAGAGATAAAATTAAAAATGGCCCTGACATTCAAGAATTATTGGATGCTATACCCTTACCTGCTGCTTTGGTTATTATTAAAGGCCTAGGGCATTCTAAGCTTGACTCTCTAGAAGCTAAAGGAAATTACCTCACTGACATTTCTGAAAAAAAAAAGAAAAGAAAAAAGAAAGAAATACTGCCCTCAAAGGGTCCAAAAGTCAAACCTCTGTCATTGTCCAAAGGAACTCACCTCCAGATGATAATTCAGAGAAATTGACAAAGGCCCCCAATATTCAGCAACAGAAAAGGAAATACAATGTCAACAATTAAAGGGTTGTTGGTAAGATAAGAAAAGACGCCTCTGATTTGGACCAAGTAAAAAGCCAATTCTACCAGAAATTCTAATATTCCCACTATGACCGCTGTACGTGCCTGAAACTATTGGTCCATGGATAAAATGATAACATTTATAAATCAGTATTGGTGAGGAAATGCTAACAAGACCATAAAAAGTGCCTCCTTTGCCTGTCCCACCTGCCCCAAATCCAATTCAGAGAAACCTGTCTGCATTGCTCCTGGGCAATTTAAACTGCCTAATGGATCATTTGAGGTTTGGCAAACAGACTTTACTCAGCTACCCTCATCTCATGGCTACAAATATGTCCTAGTAATGACTTTGTAAGTTTTGTATGTTTTCCCATTGGGTAAGACTTCCCAGGTAGACAAGCTACTCCCTCTTCAGTAGCTAAAATCCTATTTAAAAAAATCATCTTACCTAGTGAACCCTTCTAGAGCTCCATGGCACCCAGGGAACCCATTTTACTGGTCAAGTATTATGGCAAGTCTGTGCTCTTTGGGAGTATACAACATTTTTAATGTGCTTACCACTCTCGGTCTTCAGGACTAGGTAACAAACTAATGGCATAAAAATTCAGTCGGCAAAATTTGTGGAAACAAATAGTTTGGCACAAAGTATTGCCATCGGTTCTTCTACATCTCAGATTCACTAGCTTTGGAACTCACAAACTCACATTTTGAGAGTGTTACTAGGCACCTCATGCATTTAGCATCTACCTCTTTTTGGACTCATATCTAATAAAAGGACATATACTTAAGTATTGTGAGAGTCTAATTCTATCCCTTGAAAATAATCATGCTCTGATAGAGCAATCTTTTCACAGCATGCTCCCAGGAGACAAAGACCTCCAACACCACAGCTTGTAATCTAGGGGTTACATATAATGGAAAAGGCATCGCCAAAAAGACTCTCTTCCACCATGTTGGAAAAGCCCTTGTCAAGTGTTACTGACCAATACTTGTGCCACCAAACTCCAAGGCATTGACTTCTGGATCCGTATTTCTTACTTAAAGAAAGTCCTTGGCTGGAGCTGAACACCACTGGTGATCTCAAATTAAGCTCTTCCAAGGAATTGATGTAGATGACAACTGAAGCAGACAGCTTTCACTGCAACTAATCATACCTATTCCACCTATACGGTTCTCTATTATCACTACTACCTTAGGTCTATATGTTGTAGCAAAATACTTTTCCTCTGTACTGCCCTCGAGAATGAAGTCCACACAACAGGATGGCTTCTCCCTAATTGTTCCCCAAACACCACTGACCCTTGGCTTGAAAGGGCTAATCAAATAATCTCAATTAATGGCACTATTAATAACCAAACTCTAATGAGAGTCTTATGGTTTTATTTTTGTGGCGAATGGGCCTCTTGGTAAGCCTCTAACTGCTTTGACAGCTGGCAGTGGATTGGAGGCCAACGCTCACTAGGATTTTTAACTGTCCCTGTGCACATCCACAATAAATCTGAAGCCTTCCATCGGTCCTGAACTCCCAGGAGGTATACATGACTCTAGATTTACCTACATCAGAAGGGCACTTATCCCTTTGGTGGGAATTCTTGCCCATGAAGAAATTATTAGAAATCTCTCTCTGGCAATGAGAAAACTTGTTGATTCCACCACTGAGGGAATAGAAGCCCAACACCGGTCATGGGACTTGTTGGCTGAAGTAGCTTTGGGCAATCACATAGCCGTCTATTACCTACCTGCTGAACAAGGAGGTATTTGTATGATAGCAAATGCCATCTGCTGCACATAGATAAATTCCTCCAGAGAAATAGAAACCTAATTATATAATATTAGAGAATAATCACATTGGCCATAAATTCCACCTGATGATCGTGGTCATTTGATCTCTTTAGCTGGTTAGTTACCTTCAGGTTTGGGCTCCTGGTTTAGAACTGTTTACAAACTGGGGTCATTCATCTACTCCTTATCTTATTTTGTATACCCACTTTTAAGCTTTGTACCTATTGCCTGTCAAACCTTTGTAGAAAGCACATGCCCGATAGGGTAATGCTGGCTCAACATTTTAAGATGATCTCCAGTGCTTACAACCTGGATAAGACATAGAGATAGATGGGAAATGCCTGAGATTTCCCCCCTTCTGCCTTTTCTTACTACTCAAATGTGGCCGCAACAGTTTCCAATCTGTGCACTTCCCTCTGAAGTGGGACACGACACCCATAAAAGGTCCTTCTTGGCACCAAGGACAAAAATGACCCTCATAAGGAATAGATGAGCCACGTCCTGATCTGCAATGCTTTCAAAGTAAGATCTTGGTCAGAAGGGGGGATATGTGAAAATGAGTTAAGGAAAGCTTATTGACTGGGGAAATGATAAGGGAGGGCTCTCATGCATATGTCACTTGTTATAGCTTACATAGTCCAGCAGAAAGAAGAAAGGTTTCCTCTTAGTCCCTTCCAATCTCCTTCTTTCCTCTTGTAGAGGATGCTCTTCTCCTTTGTTCTCCAGACTTTCCTATGATTCACCATAGTTTGCTTGTCCGAGATTACGATTTCTCTGTTATTCCCAAATAAACTAAATTTATTTATTTTTTATTATTAATATTTTTTTTTTCGAGAGAGAATGTTAAGTAGGCTTCATGCCCAGTGTGGAACCTGATGTGGGGCTTGATCCCACAACCTTAGGTTCATGACCTGAACTGAAATCAAGAGTCAGAAGCTCAACCGACTGAGCCACCAAGGTGCCCCACAAATAAACTAAATTTTGCAGGCTAAATTGCTTACCTGTCTTTTAAAAGGCTGGCATTTAAAAAAGTGTGTATTTACTTTGAGAGAGACAGAGAGCACTGAGTGGGGAAGGGGCAGTGAGAGAGAGTAAGAGAGAATCCCAAGAGGGCTCCACATTGTCAGTGCAGAGCACAATTTGGGGCTCAAACTCACCAACTGTGAGATAAGGACCTGAGCTAAAACCAAGAGCTAGATGCTTAACCAACTGAACCACCCAGGTGCCCCAAGGCTGACATTTCTTAAGAGTCAGATTGGAAGCCAGAAATCCGATAGAATATGCTAAAGGATAAATTTCTCCAGGAAAAAGAAGGAAGAAAGAAAGAACGAACAAAAGAACAAAAGGATGGAAGGAAGGAAGGAAGGAAAGAAGGAAGGGGAGAGGAGAGGAGAAGAGAAGAGAGGAGAGGAGAGGAGAGGAGAGGAGAGGAGAGGAGAGGAGAGGAGAGGAAAGGGAAAAAAGATATAAAAAGGAAATTCCGAAATGAAAAGGATTGATGACCATATAAAGTGCTTCTAATATATAAACTAAATACATATTAGACATACAAAACAAACTAAATACATATTCATATAAGACATACAAAACAAAAGCGATGATGTATGATTTGTGGAGTTAAAAGACAAGATTAAAAACACTACTGGACAAAATAGAACTTAAGAGGAGAGTAATCTGAGTTAAACTGAAAAATTTTTAATTATTTGTGGAGAAGTTCAATATATTGGTGAATTTATACTTTGATAATTTTACATATGGATGACAAATCTTCTAAGAAATCCAATAGCAAACAGACATTGTGTTTGTAATTGTTTATCTGATAGAGTGAAAAAGACAATTTAATCAATAGAAAAGAAGACAAGAAAAAAAGACATAAGAGAAAAAAGACACATAACAAGGGTAGAGTAAGAAGCAGACTTGAAACACAAAAGTAGAAATAAATCCAAATATATTATCAATCAGAAAAATTTCAAGTGGATTTAATGTTTTATTTAAAATACAAAGACTGTCAAACACTTTTTAATCCAAACTTCGTTCTGTTAACAAAGTAAATGTTTAAACATCAGAATATGGAAAAGATAAAAATAAAGTAATGAAAATCAACCTGGTACAGCTATGTTAATATCAGGGAAAAAAAACAGAATATCAGGCAAAAAACCTGTAGGAATCAAAGAAGGGTTTTATAATTTACATATTGATAAGTCCGGACATTCCTCAAAAGAACAGATTTTATAACATACGTGCCATATAACTAAGATGGACAGAACCACAGGAATCAATAGGCAAATTCACCTTTTTATTAGGAGATTTGATGTCAAACAGACCAAAAAAAATGCTAAGGATAAAGACAATTTGAACAGCACAACTAAGAATCT
Source organism: Panthera leo (assembly GCF_018350215.1). Taxonomy (NCBI): domain Eukaryota; kingdom Metazoa; phylum Chordata; class Mammalia; order Carnivora; family Felidae; genus Panthera; species Panthera leo. Next base: position 13,408,366 of record NC_056684.1, on the reverse strand, counting down.
CCATCCAATGGGCATATATAAAAATTATATATATCCAATAACTGTAGAATAAGCTATCCTTTCAAGGACACAGTGAACATTTATGGAAATTGAATACATATTGAACCATAAAGCAAGTCTGAATGAATTGCAAAGAATTGCTATCAGAAGGACCATATTCTTGGGGCACCTGGGTAGCTCAGTCAGTTAAACACCTGACTTCGGCTCAGGTCACGATCTCACTGCTTGTGTGTTCGAGCCCTGCATCAGGCTCTGTGCTAACAGCTCGGACCCTGGAGCCTGCTGCAGATTTTGTTTCCATCTCTCTGCACCTCCCCTGATTGCTCCCTGTCTCTGTCTCTGTCTCTCTCGAATATAAAATAAAACATAAAAATATTTTTAAAAAAAGACAGACCATATTCTTCTGTGGCAGACATTTAAACCTACAAAATTATTATGAACCAGTTTGTGCTGTTAAAAATGAAAGTATACCTTCAGTTGCTTCCCCACGTTCACATCCCAGACAGTTGTATATCTGTGTAATAAACTGAAAATAACACAGGTATCTACCAAAAGAAGGAATAGTAAGTAATTTATATTATTTATGCATATAGAATATCATGCAATGGAATACTATACAACTGTGAAAATAAAGGATTTACAAATACGTTGCATATATGGAATAATTATGGAATTATCTGAGATTCTAATACTGAGCAAAAACCCCCAATAACAACAAACTGCACCAATAATTCCATTGATAGGAAGTTCAACAACACCCAAATGAACAATATGTTGTTAAGTTCACAAATATGTATGTTCAATCTAAATGGAAAGAGAGCAACAAAATTCAAAATTCAGAAGAGCATTTATCTCTGAAGGGAACCCAAAAGGATGCAATTAAATAGACATGTAAGGGACTCCAAGGGTCTCTTTACCTGAGAGAGACTCAGGTCTCTTTACCAAGAGACTCCTTACCTGTCCAAGGGTAAAGACAATGTTCTAATGTTCTATTTATCGCACTGAGTTGTGCTTATTCATTATTCCTTATATCGTGTACATATTTTTAAAAAATATTTTCAATGTTTAGGAAAAGTGAATTATCTCAATTCTTAGCACTGGAGTCTAGGCCAAGAGATTTATCGTATTAAATGAAAAGGGACCTTGTATAATGAGTCTGTGATGTAATTATTAGCAAATCACATGATTAATTACTTGGCGTATTGCAGAAGTAATGGAAACATTTCCCCCAGACTTTTTAGTTTAGCAAATTTCAAGTACAGAGGAAAGTTGAAAGAATAATAGAGCAGCCATGTTTAACGGCCACAAAAATAACATGTGTTGGTATTCTATCCCTCTCTCTCCCTTGCTCCCTCTCTCATCTCACTTTGGATGTTTTTAAATGTTTTATTTATTTTTGAGACAGAGAGAGACAGAGCATGAGCAGGGGAGGGGCAGGGAGAGAGGGAGACACAGAATCCCAAGCAGGCCCCAGGCTCCGAGATGTCCCCACAGAGCCTGACTGGGGGCTCGAACCCACAAACCATGAGATCATGACCTGAGCTGAAGTCGGACGCTTAACCGACTGAGCCACCCAGGCACCCCACTTTGGATTTTTATTATAGTGTATTACATTTAATACTTTTTTTAAGTTTATTTCTTTACCTTGAGAGAGTGCAAGTGGGGGAGGGGCAGAGAGAGAGAGAGAGAGAGAGAGAGAGAGAGAGAGAGAGGGAGAGAATCCCAAGCAGGCTCCGCACTGTCAATGCAGTGTAACAGACCCCGACTCAGGGTTCGAACTCATGAAATAGTGAGATCATGGCCTGCGGTCAAAACCAAGAGTCAGATAGATGTTTAACTGACTGAACCATCCGGGCTCTCCAAGTTTAATATTTTTTAATCCATTATAGTTTCAAATTTGCCCCATTGCAGGCCCTCTGAGCTGGCTTTTGGGTTCTTTTAGCCTGATACCTTTAGTATTTGAGCATGGCCTTGTTTTAGGGCATAACATGACGTCCTGGGCTCTCTGCACTTTCTCTGCCCAGTGGAACGAATTTTGGCCGTTAACTTTTCATTGAAAGCAAGCACATACTTTTGATGTTATTCCCGGGGTTCGCTAATTTATTGTTATCCTTCTTTAAATTATCTTCGGGATTTGGTGGCTATAAATCAAACCTCAATGTACCTATCGCCAGCGTCGTTTTCTAGAGACACTTGCTTAGAAATAAAATCTCCTGTGTGTTTGTCTTAACTAAGTTGAATTCAAAATTGACCCTTTAATCTTCTCGAGTACGCACCCTGTGTCTTCCTCGCCTTTTGCTCCTCCTGAGTCTGGCAAATATAGATGTTCAATTAATATTTGTCAAATGGCATTAAATGCCCAGCAGCTGTGCGTACGTATGCGCGTGTGCGAGCACACATGGACTGAATCGAAATAACCCGGAATGAGGCCGGGCGGCAGTCTGTAAGTTAACAGAAACCACATTTCATTTTTATCTCTCCACTTAAAAGCTGATTGGCCTCTGTTTTTCAAGGTTATCACCCTTGTCTGAGAACTGAAGAGGCTTGAAATACTCTTCACAAATGCAGTTGTTCCAGCCAGAAGCTTCTCCCTGGCTCCCACTCCTGGGAGCCCCCTCCCGGACACCAGTAGGCTTTTGAGTGACTTCTGCTTCAGTGGCTGAAGTGATGGGAGCTGACTGGAACACTACAGGCCGGCCTCAGAGCCACACGCTCGGCCTAACTTATGTAAACACCGGCCTGATGACACCATTCTCCTACCCCATCTGCAGCTGCAAGGGAATCCATTATTTTCCCGGTCCCTGGGGAAGGAAAAGGTCTAGGGCATCATTACTCCTAGGCAAATGTAACTGAATCTGCCACATACCCTAATTTGCTTGCCATAATTATGGGTCGCTCACCCGCTTTGTTATTTCCAACCCCCTCCCCCCCCCCGTTTTTTTTGTTCGTATCAATAATAAATGGAGCCCGTGAACCACGCCGCTGTAATATTTGGATATTATGAAAATGCTGATAATAATAAGAATAAGGTAGCATCAGCAACACCCAGGCTTTATCAGCTGATCAGATGCCCTATTAGGCAGCCAGTGAGGAGTTGGAACAAATTGGTTATGTTAATGTCCTGTAGTACTTGGAAAAGATGAGGCGTTGGCAATTAATTTTTTCCAAGCTGCAGGCCGACAGGCAAATTTATATTCCTTCCTCTCCATGGGATCAAGCTAAGAGAAGGTGAGGTAGAAACGTGAGCTTCGAGTAGTTTTCCGGGATCTAATTGAACGGTGCTAAATAAAGCCTGGAGAGGAGAGGGGAGAAGGGAAAAAACACCCAACAATGGGCGAGCGATCATCCCGCTGACAGGGCTTTTGCAACTTAAACCTGTTTTATTAATTATGTTTGACATTTCCTTAATTAGTTTCATTTACATCCCATCAGCCCCTACCAGACGATCGCTCCATACATCATTTTACTAGAGGAGCATGATGCCTACAGAATTATAACAACAACAGACGATTTTATGTACCTTACAGAAAAATGAGTGGACAGTCCTTTCCATTTTAAGTGGTTTCATAGAAAACGGGAAAATTCATCCCATCAGGTTTTTTTTTTCCTCCTCTTCTGAATTTCTAAGATACCTGATCTATTTATACAGTTAAAGATACCAAAATTATATAGTGATATACTCAAGTTCATTGTCCAGTTAGGGAATTCACATCTGAAGATTACTCTTAAGGAAAAAATATATGAATAAATGAAGTAGGGTCAGAAACATATCTGGGATGGCCTTAGTCCTTACAACCTAACGTCCCCTGCTCTCACCAGCCAAATGTACCCAGGCGCTCCTTACTTAACAACTAAACCAGTACTCATACAGGAGCTCCAGCCTGATCAAGCTCTAAGGTACTAGATTGATCACAAATTGGTTGATTGAATGAATGAGTGAATTAGGAACCCCAGGTCCTGATTTTATCTGCCCAAATTTACTTTGTGTCGGTGAGTGATCTAATCCTCTGGCTTTGGTATGGGAGCTATGCAATGAAATAACACAAATGACAGGCGTTTGTAAAAATGAGCCACTGTACTCACAAAAGATGCTATTTTTTTTTTTGGCATTGCTGTTGTTCAGGTCTGTGCTTGTCATAGAGGTGCTTTGCAGGGCTCCTGATGCCTGTGACTGTGGACTCGTGCTTTAAAAATTACACTTCTAGTCCACAGTACTTTTGCAGAGAGCCCTGAGCCTTTTTCTCAGGTTCCCAAACTGAGATCATGATTTCAAGATGTTTTACAAATGGCTCCTTCCCTCTGTCCATTGACCTATTTGAGTTTCTTGAGTTTAACAGCCATATTGCAACTTCCTTATCTCTCTCTACCGCCTTCTTGGAATTTGACCACGTGGAACCAACCAGCCTTCCTCATCGCCCCATTTCCTTGAATATAGTGACCTGTTACTAGCCAGATTCTAGAGGGATGATTACTTAAAATATAGATTCAGAATCAATGTGAAACAAATAACTTCTGCCAAATTACATTTTGCCAAACAACTAGGGACTATAAGACGTTATTTTTACTACCATTTAACCATAACTATGTCGAATAATGTCTTCCTAATCACTACCACTACTGATCCAGCTCACATCACTTTCATTCTCCAAAGTTACTGTTACTTCTCACTGTAATCATAGTCCGGGGTCATGACCATGATTGGCTTTGTAATGTTTTACTGACGAATGGTCAGTCAAGATAAATGTGTGGGGCTGCTTTTCTGGATGCACACTGCATCGTTTTCGGCTAAGCTTCAGAGACAGGAGTTGGCACTCCCTCTAAGTAACAGCCCCAGCATAGACCTCAGTTAATTGGTAACTTCCACACAGGTTAATCCATAACACTTTAATGAGCATCGAAAAACAGAACCATCGTTATCGTGTAATTTGTTATTAAATGCATTAGAGATTATATTTAATGAGTCCTTTCTCTAACCATCATGTCTCTGGATCTTTTATTCGTTCTTTTCTGCCAGACAGAAATTGGGGATTGTCCTTGTTTCTAAAACCATCTGTGGCATGGAATTGCCCACTCACATTTTCTTTAAGTGTCCTTTAAGTTTTCAGATTTTTTGTCATTAATCACATCCATTTTTCCCTTTCGACAGAGGCAAAAAGAAGAGAGAAGAAGACTACGATTTCTCTCTGTGAGCTTTTCTCATTTCCATTCAACTTTTCTCTTGTTTTCACTGGTAGAATTCTTGGAGAAGTCATCCGTATTTCTGCACCCTGTTTCTCCCTCTGACTACGCTACAAACTCCCTGCAGTGTCTCTCAAACATTTCACCATTGAGGTAGGATTGCCGCAAGTTGCTATTTCCATCCCCATCGGCAGCCACAATCCCAATTCTTAAGCCTAAATTTTTTGGGGGGACCTTCATGGACCTTCAAGCCCTTCCTTGTTGAAACTCAACTTTTTCCTCTCTCCTTTCCCTCAGTGCATTTAAAAAAAAATTTCTTTCATTGCACAGAGTGCGCAAGAAACAACGCTTGTGGATTCACCAAAAAATGGGGAAAATTCTGTTGCTCCAAGAGTTTGAATCAGGAAAGGAAAATAGATGTATGAACGTGGGTGTTAGCAGACAGAGAGTGGAAAAGGGTTCCAAGGAACATATGATTCTTCCTTCTGAACCAGCCAGCCTCCAATGCTCTACTCCTATACGTAAGACTCGTTTGCTCTCCAACTTACCCAGTCACTAGGCTTGTTTTTCTTTTGCCTTTTCTTTCTCTTCAGCTACTCCAAATCCCTAATTGCTGATTATTTTAGTGTTGTTTACTAAAACCTCAAATCTCTCAATCCATGAGTCCAGACCTCATGCCTAGAGCTCAGCCCAGTGTCCTCCCAGTGAGTTCTTGCCAGCTCACTCAGGAGATGCTCCTCACCCAAATTCTCATTCCCGCCTCTCCACTCTTGACTTCTGCTCCTGCCCTGAACTTGGACAGCTCTTGTGCTGCTGTTTTCAAATGAATATTGTTTTCTCCTCATGTATCATTCAACTTGTTAGTTATTTATGCCTTATTTCTCCAATAAGATTGCAAGTCCTTATGTTTCCATATATTTATTTGCTCCATAGCATGTACATGGTGCTCATTAAATACCATGAAGCACAGAACAGCATGCTATGTTTGTCTGTACCAAAACAAATTAACTGGGGTATCATCATGTATTGATGCTCTGGAAATACATGATGAGTGAGAATTAATACCTTCAGGAAAAAAGTTTAAGAATCCGTAGGTTCTGATGAGATCTATACTATCATAAAGAATCATTCATAAAACTATCAGGACCCCATTTCTTTTTAAGTATGAGTCATTTAGCTCATTTTATTTAAGTAGGCACTTATGAGGGAAGTATACTTCTATTCACGTAATTGTCATTTAGAGAATAATCAATAATATCAATAGTGTGTTTTTCTAGGTACCACATGTCACCCTAGGTACTCCATATGCATTATTTCAAATGTATACAGTACAAAGGGAATGTTACCATCAAGGCTTTACGTGTTGAAAAAATTGAGACTTCAGAGACAAAGACTTTCACAAGTTCTACAAGCTACTTTAGGGGAGCCCGGGGGGCTCAGTTGGTTGGGCGGCCAACTTCGGTTCAGGTCATGATCTCACAGTCTGGGGGTTCGAGCCCTGTGTCAGGCTCCGTGCTGACAGCTCAGAGCCTGGGGCTGCTTTGGATTCTGTGTCTCCCTCTCTCTCTGCCCCTTCCCAGCTCACGCTCTGTCAATCAAAACTGAATAAATACAAAAACAAAAAATTTAAAAAAAAAGTTCTACAAGCTACTTTAAACACTTGAGCTGAGCTAAGATTTGTATTTGCATCAGCTTGACTGCAGGATGATGTTCTTTCCAGTTTGCTATGGGTTATTAATTATATTCTAAATCCACACCAATCTTATCAACCTTGTAATTGCTCTGGGTGGTGCAGGTAGAGAACAAGATCAAGTACTGCTTATGATCTTGACTTATCTCACGAAGTATAATAATAACAGCTAATATGTATTGAATTTTTACTACATTCCAGGCTCCATTCTGGGAGCTTTACTTGTGCTTGTATTAAATCCTGCATCATGAGATGGGCACTGTGATTCCCACTCTTAGAATAAGAAATCAAAGCACAGAGATGTTGGTTCCTGGCCAACATTCTACAGCCAAGAAGTCACAGAACCATGATCTCACTCATGCAGGATGACTCCTAGGAGTTTAACAACAGTGTCCATTCCAAGAGTATATTTATCCGTTGGGAAAAAGGAAAGTAACTGAAGCCTTTGAAGGTAAGCCCTTACACAATAATTGGACTGCTTTGTACTTTTTTTGTTTTTGTTATACTCACACCTGCTGACATCCCTAAGTAGTAAGAAGCATTTTATGCTGAAACAACCCTTCGATCACGTCTCTCACCAAGCTAGGACTACCCCTGTCATATTACGGAGGAAAGCGTGCGACAAAGGAAGAAAAAAATAACGATCTTCCCCTGTCTCTGAAACAGGAGCTCTTGAATTGGTCCTTGTCTACATGACCTGACACCTTGCAGCGTGCACATATTTACCATTTTTATCTTCTTCAGTCGAGTGTCCAATGTGCTCCAAATATCAGGCCATAAAGGTCATTTTCTGTTCTATTGCTTCTATTTCAATAATTCTATTTTACATTTTTATGGAGCTTTAGAGAGAGTGCTTTTGTAAAAGCTTCTTGCATCCAGGGAGGTAGGACAAAGGCCAATTAGGAGACCACATGGGATGTGAAAAATACAACTGAGGTCATGATACCCAGGGCCGTTCAGGCCTCTTCATAGGGGTCATGGCAATAGATTTCAATAGTCTGTTTCTAAACTAGATAATTACATTCTGCTTTTTTCTCTTTCCTCCTGAATTCTTAGTGATGTAAATTCATCACACACGTCTGAAATTATCACTTATTGTCTATTCTATAGCACTTGAAAGTGGCTTTATTTTAGTACATGAATGAAATGAGGTCTAATATCTATCGTCTGCTGCTTCAGAAATCTGGCTGAAAATAGCACCAAATGTGAATCTAGCAACAACCTACATGGTTACGTCCACCTAAGTCTGCCATTAACCTGTTTCCCCAAACGCTGCATCGGTAGCTGGTGACCATTTCAGTCTGGGTCAGTGCAAATCACATCCCTCCCTCCCACCCCCTCATTTTGTCTCAATTACACAATACATTCTTGGGTCTTTCTTTAATGGTGGATCTTTCAGCCTTAACTCCAATCAACAGGAGTTATCAAACACTTGCTATACCGAGACAGTGCTGATAGAGCAGTGAGGAAGGCAGGTAGGACTCTTGATGTCATAGTTGACTGATATCCTACTGGGGAGAGAAGGTAACATACAGAAGAATAGTGTGAGACAGTGAAAAGGTATCATACAAATGTCTGGTCCTGAGGAGAGCCAGGGATCATCAGTCAGGACGATCGGGAGGACAGAGTAGATGCAAAGAGGCAAACTGTGCCAAGATACGGGTTGAGAGGGGCCAGTCGAGACAGGGAAAAGGCACATGCAGAGCCCATCAGCGAACCGGAGTTTGATATGTTCAAGGCAAAGAAGCCTGCCTGGCCTGACCTGAGCGAACAGGAAGAGAAGCACGAGAAGACACCCAAGGTGGAGTAATGGACATCATTCTAAGCTTGATGGGAAGCCACAGAGGATACATCTGCTTTATTTCACGACAATTAAAAAAATCAGCATCAAAAGGACATGAATTTAAATTAGAAAATAATTTCCATGATAATGAAAGTTTAATGCAATTTTAATTTTGTTTTGTTTAGGTTTCAGATCTTGTGAATAACTGATAGGGAAAGACTGGGTTGAGATGTACAGGGGCTCATGGTGAACTTATTAATAATTGTTTTCCACTGGATTTTTTTCCTCCCCACCCCCCCCCAAATCGTTGTTTGCCATGTTCCCCGAGAATTTGTGAAGAGATTGGTATAAGAAGAGTTTTAAAATGTATTTTCAGTACACGATTAAGGGGTCGTACTTTTGTTTTTCTTTCGTACACAAGGAGTCACTCCGGGATTGTTCCAAAAAAGCTCAGAAAAATTAAGAGAAGATGTTTACATTTTCCTGGAGCCTCTGACAACTCTGGGTTTTGGGCTGTGAGTTCATGTGTATTTTTTTTTTCCTGTTCATAAGCAAAGTCCTCGGGGTCACTGATGGTCTATATGGCCTGTTACTCTCAAAATGTAAGACTCATCTTCTAACTTCAGATTCAGCTGAAAACCAAAAGAGACAGAGCTTCCAAGGCAATTAACTGCCTGTATCCTTTTCCTATGAAACACTGTGCTGGTTTATGAAGGACTTCGAGAGATCTGAAATATCATCAAATGGTGAAAAATCAAAATATTTTGCTGTCATATGCTGTCACATACTGTCAGAAAGCCTTGTGCTGTGGCCACAGTCGAGTTGAATCCGATTAAAAGATCAGCAAACAAGGCAGGTTTAGGGGTATTTGACCCCATCAGGGCTGTGCCTGCAAGTACCTGTCAGCATTTCAGTTGTCCTATGCTGTGACACGATGGCTTATGCAGCCTGCCAATGGACATGTCTGATGACATCCAGGAGAGGAAACAACAGATTCATGTGTTCAGTTTTCTATTTTCAAATACTACTCAATGCTGCTAAGATCGGAGCTTAAATTTAATTCCAATTACCAGTTCCACAAACAATGAATTATTCAAGATAAACTGCCCAGTTTTACTGAAGCATGTGTATCATATGCATATATTTGCTTCTGTCTACACATATGTGGCCAGAGATGGAGAAATTAAATGAGCCTATCTTCAGTTGATTAGAATTCCATAATGCCATGTATTTCAAAGAATCTGATCAATATTTTCTGAGTTGGGGTTGCATAACTCATGTAAACTTCACACCTCCAAATATTCATGTATCCGCTTAAAATTTTAAAAATTATGAATAAATCAAATGAGAAAACATTAAGTTTTTATCTTATAACCAAGAAAAGGAAGCCCCCATGTAATATATGTATGTATCTGCGCACGTGTCTATGTGTTTTCGGGAATGGGGTGGAGTGACTAGAATCATAGGGACAAGATTTTTTTTTTCTTTAAACCATTCTTATATGGCATTGCATGAGTGGTGATATCATAGTGTCGTTGTCCCTTGAATTAGTAAAGATAAAATTTTAGCCAGTTTAAGAAGAAATAAAGCCCCCCTTTACATTGTGATTTATATGTTGAAAGGACACATTCCACTTTCAGTGACTCTGCCCCAAGAATTTTCATAGATTTGCCTTAGGCAAAGCTATTTTTTTTTTGTCCTCACTTAAAGTTTTCACATTTCACAGGGAAAGAAAAAAAATTTGCATAGCTAGAGCATGACAGTTTCCCCATCTGTGAAAAATTGCTCTGAAAACACGGATGTAAGTCTAAAAATTATTTCCATTTTTAAAGCCCTCAATTTTTAAGCGATTTTACTGAATTATAAAAATATAAAAGAAAGTGCCACAGATCATTAGGGTAAAGTTGGATTAAAGTTCATAGCCAGAATACCTGTAGAAGCACCGACTGATGGAGAACCGGAATGCTTCCAGCCTCAGAGCCCCTATCATTCCCTCCTTCCGATCGCCAGCCTCACATCTATGACTAGGAGGTTGTGTCCCTAATTTGAACTATAAATATGTGGAATCCTACAGTCTGTCCATTTTTTGTGTTTGGTTTCTAAATGTATCCATGCTGCTGTGTTTAGCAGTGGTTCATTTTCATCGCAGTATAGTATTCCAGCACTCAGACCTCAATTTATTTATATGATCTACAGTTGATGGAATTAAAAAACAACAACAACTTTAATTGCAAATAATAATGTAATAATCAACCTCACGCATGCTTTTTAATACACATTAATATGTACCTGTTAGGGATATACCTAGAGAAGACTCCCTGTGACACAGAGCCCAAATACGTTCAACTTTAATGGGTTGTGTTCTATAGGTTGCTAAAACAATGTCATAAATTTTCACTCCTAGTTTATAAGTATGCCGCTTATGCCACATCTTGCTAGCACTTGGCAGGATTAATCTTTTTAATTTACAGCCATTTTAGTGGGCACACATTGGTATCTCAATGTGTTTTTTTTATAATTCCCATGAGACTGATATGTTGTGACTCCTATTTATTGACTCCTTGGATATCCTCATTTGTGAAATGTCTGCTTAAGCGTTTTTCCATTTTCCTGTTCCATGTTTGCTGTGATTTATTTTTTCATTATTGTTCTATTTGTTTAGTGCATCTTATGTTCTGTTTAAGAAGCCTTTACCTCCAGGTTGTGATGCTATGCCACCATATTATTTTCTAGAAGCTTCATTATGTTAGTTTTTACCTTTAGATCTTCAATTCATTGAGAATTGGTGTGAGAAAGGGATTGGGTTCATTTTTTCCTCTAAGAATATCCATTTGACCCTGCACTATTTGTTAAAAAGGCCATCTTGTCTCCCACCATACCACAGTGTTATCTTTGTTGTAAATCAAGTCACCATATACGTGTTGATCTGTTTCTGGTTCTTTATTTTGTTTTATTGGTTATTTGTCCATTCTCATGAAAATACATTTTCTTTATAAATTTCTGGAAGTCCATAATATTGTGATGTCAAATAGTGTTAATCTCCTAATTTTATCTTTTTTTTTTAAGATTGCCTTTGCTCTTCTCCACCTTTTGAATTACCATATATATTGGTGGGGGAAAAATCCTGCTAATTTCCATGAACAGCCTTTCTTGATTTTAACTGGATGGCCTTGATCTATAAATCAGTTTACGAAAAATTGACATGTTTATAGTATAGAGACTTCCATCTATTAGCTTGGTATATAACTCCGTTTTTTACAGAGTCTTAATTTCTTTCAATTTTGGTAAAACTTTTTAGAAATCTCACATATCTTTTGTCAAATTTATTTTGGGGCATTTGATTTTTTATGCTATTGTTACAAATAATATTCTTAAATTTCATTTTCAAATTATATTTGCTAACACAGAAATGCAATTAATTTTTGCACATTGACCCCATTTCTGGTGACATTGCTGAATTGGCTTAGTTATTTTTTTTTAATTTTTAATGTTTATTTATTTTTTGAGAGACGGAGAGAGACACACAGAATCTGAAGCAGGCTCCAGGCTCTGAGCTGTCAGCACAGAGCCTGACGCGGGGCTCGAGCTCACAAAGCGTGAGATCATGACCTGAAGAAAGTCAGATGCTCAACCAACTGAGCCACCCAGGGGCCCCGACTTAGTTTTATTTTGGATAAGTATTATCGGTTTTCTATGAACATAATACACATTTTTATTATAAATCTTTATATCCTTGTCTTATTGCACTGATTGCACTGTCCAGTACCGATAGAACAGTGTTGAATACAAATATCCATAATAGATGTAACTTTTTCAATTTCAGGATCTCAGGGAATAGCTTTCAATGTTTCCTTATTACGTATGAAATTTGCTATAGATTTTTATGGACACTATTTTTCGCATTGACCAAGTTTCTTTATAATCCTCGATCTTATGTCTAATTGACATTTCTAATTATGAATGGGTTTTGAATTTTTTCAAATGCAAAATTTAGTCGAATATGAGATGCTCATACTACTGTCTTATTTAGGTTATAATGTGGAGAATTCCATTGATTGTTTCCTTAATTAAAATAACCTTGCACTTCTGAAATAAGACCAACATGGTGTGGTACATCATCTTTTTTATATTTTTTTTAGAATTTTGCATTTCTATTTAGGTAGGTAATTCACCTATCATTTTTCTTTCTTGTAATGCCTGTGTCATGTTTGGTTTTCAAAATTATGCTGGCTTAATAAAACAAATTGATAAATGCTTCTTTTTTTCTATTATCTTTAAGAGTTTGTGTAAGAATGATGTTATTTAGACCTCTCTAGAGAGTTTACTAGAAAAACCATCTGGGCTTGGATTTTTCTTTTTGAAATTTTTTTAATTATAATTTTAATTTAGATAAAGGTATAGAACCATTGAGATTTTCTATTTTGTGTTGTGTTTGTATAGGGGAGATTGTATTTTTCTAGCAATGTGTATATCTTATCTAAATTCCCCAATTAATTGACATAAAGTTGATGTACTATCTTTTTATTATCTTGATTATGTCTGTAGGGTCTGTAGTGTTTTCCACTTTGTCATTTCTGATCTTGGTAACTTCCAGTCCATCTCTTTTGTTCTTAACCAATCTTTCTAGAAATTTATTACCTTTTGAAATCTTTTCAAAAAAGTAGTATTCGACTTAGTGATATTGTTTTCTTTTATGAATTTTATTATCTTTTTAATGTTTTCTCTTTTACTTGTTTTGGGGAAATTTATGGTTCGATTTCTAAGCTTTTACGATGGATGGGTACTTAGATCATTGACTTTTAGCCTTAGTTCTTTTGAAAGACACACACACAAAGAGGCCTTGGATGGCCACTATTTTACTAGAGAGATTTCAATATTTTTCTTTTCTAGTTAGAGAGGATAGGGACTTGGTCACTTTAGTTAAAACATAAACTGGGTTGGGTTAATACTAGGAATTTTGTCGATATTTGCCTTTGATTCATTTCTGTTCCTAGAGAGAGATCTTCCAGAGACTGACAATCTCTGTGCTTCTCATATTTGTGACTTGATGTCCTTCATTATTTTGGGGGTATTCATGGCAATAATCTGTTCAGATACTGCTTTTTCCCCATTTCTTTCTCTTTTCCTTGTGAAAATTTTAGTTACAAGTAGGTTACAACTTACACTACACTCAATGTATCTCTTACACTTATCCCCCAATTCCTATCACTTTCCATTCAATTTTCTCTCCAGGCTTCAGTGTGGACACGTTCTACAAATGTGAACACTTCTTCTCTTTTTAATGGTGTCCAATCTGCCGTTAAACTCATCTAAATGCTTAAGTTCAAAAAAATTGTATTTTTAAGTCCAGAATTTCCATTTATTTTTTAAATAGATTTTGATTTGTTTCAGTTTCTCACATTTATTATATATCTTACTGAGCATAATATTTTCAGCATTTTACAGCCTGTAATTGCTAATTCTGATATGTGTATCATTTATGTCTATTCCTATTGTCGGTTTTTATTCTTGGTTCTATTTCGTGGTATGCCTAGTAAATATTTATTAAATTCTAGGCCTGTACACACAAAACCTTTAGCAACTATGTATGGATTTTTTTTTTCTTTTTTCTAGTGAGAAATTTTTCTATTTCCTGGCAGGCAGCTACCATAGGGGCATATCATATTCTAATAAGCTGGGTTAAGTCAAATTTTAAGAGTTTGTAAGCCTTGGTCTACCCCTGGTGTATTCCTACTGCATTCTCAGATGAATTGATTAAGAGCCTGAAGTTATTTTTCAGGGGCTTGCTGGATTCTGGACTGCAATTTTTATCTCTTTAGTACTCTGAAAGTTCTATTCAGATTTTTAATCACTTTTTGCCTGGCTTCTTAACATCTTGTCTTGTGTACCTTTAGAATTTGAAATTTTTCATAGAGAAAACTGATACAAACTCACTTCACTGTATGTCACTTTCCTTTGGAATAAAAAAGGTCTTATATCCTGGCTGTACTAGCAAGCCCAAACTTGACTTTTTTTATACAGCTCTCTGTGATTGTCACGAGTTCTGCTTGTTCATTTTAGCAGTGGCCTACTACCAGGCCTCTCAAGTTCTTTTGCAAGGCTTATAAGCCAACAAATGCCCTGAGCAAAAATTATGATGAATAACACTGAGCTTATTACAATGAGTTTTGCATTTCTCCAAAATCTTAGCTCCTCAAGAGGTAAATGCCAGCTTGGAAGCTCTCTGATTCCTTCAAACACAATATTTTCAGCATTTTATATAGATGTACTAGTTGTTCTTCATGGGAATTACGATCTGCCTCAAGCTACCCCATCATAGCTACAAGGAGAAACTGTCAAAGCTTTTTCACTTTTATTTATTTATTTTTTATATTTATTTATTTTTGAGAAACAGAGTGAGACAAAGCATGAGTGGGGGAGGGGCAGAGAGAGAAGGAGACACAGAATCTGAAGCAGGCTCCAGCTCTGAGCAAGCGGTCGGCATAGAGCCTGACGCGGGGCTCGAACCCACAAACTGTGAGATCATGACCTGAGCCCAAGTCGGACGCTCAACCAACTGAGCCACCCAGGCACCCCAAAGCTTTCACTTTTAAGTTATGAACCATCTCATTTTTATTTTCCACCAACTTTCTCCCCACCAATAATACTTATGGACTATGTTGTCTTTGTCTTTTAACAAATATCCAATGGAACATCCAATAACATATCAGTGAGGATAAAAAGGTCACTAGTGTGAACGGAATTTTGCACATAAACAAAATAAAAAAAATGTCTTAAGCAAATGCACATCAGTTTTTCAAGTTCTGAGCTCACCACTTGTTCAGATTTTAATAAAACTGCACACATTTTACACTACTTCCAAGATAATGCAATAAGCAAAAAGTAAAGTCATGAAAAATGAGTAGATTTTTCCCTTTGGGTTTTGGAAGACCTCTCATTACATATAATGTCATGACATACTGACTGGCAGAATATCTGATGGACTGTCATTTATGACAGAATAACTTCAATTAACTTGATAACAGGATGGCATATTCTATAGTTGGTACCCTACCCAGTCTTGCTATTTTTTTCCTAATAGCAACTCTGACCTTAAAAGGTCACATTCTTGGTTATTTAATGAGAATTCATTACTTTTATATATTTTTTGAGTAAAAACAAATATTCATTAAAAATATTTCCAAATGTAACCTTGGGAAACCCTTTTTCTGAAGAGGATGTTTCTGCAACCTGGACCCCATAAGCATCACATTATTCGCCTAAGAGCTTCCATTTCTAAACACACACACACACACACACACACACACACACACACACACTTCCGCTTCTTCTCTTCTCCTCTCCCTTTCATTTCCCCTTTTCTAAATGGTGAGTTAAGGGGAAAGAATTATTGAATTTCTTTTTTAAAAAAATTTAGCTGAATACTGTTTGTTGGTACTCAAAATCCTTCCTATTTAATTTCTAATCATAAAACTCATCCCTGATTAAGCTTACCCTAGAATGACAGTTTCCTTATCTTGAAGTCCACTATCACCTTCTTGAATTCTGGTTTGGCTGTATATCACTGATGGTGTCCTTGGAGCTATTCTTTCTCTTGTGATTTGTTTTCCCCACATGAGTTAACTTAGGTCAGGCTCCCTAGACTCAGAGCCTGGGGTAGGGATTTGGATGTATATAATTGACCGAGGGAATGTTCTTTAGATAACAGAAAAAAAAAAAAAAACTACAAAGTTTAGAATAAAGCAAGATGGGGAAAGGCAAAGAACCGAGCAAGAGCACGGTCTTGAATAATGTCTTGCATTGGTTTAATTCCCTGTGTTCTTTGAAGTATAAATTCCACTGTAGATTTGTGCCCCTTAAGGCAAGGGCTGGGCTTTTGTGCTGGTTACCACTCAGTCATTGTTGTTTGGGACACTCTCGGGAAGGCTGCATAACTTCCCAAGAAAGCAGCCCCAGTCAACTTAGGAAGTTTTGCAGAGGTGGATAAGTATGGGCTTTTGGTAGCCAACACTCATGGCGGGTGGCAGGACATCCAAACAGAGTCTAGCCTGTGAGCCAGGCGGTCTTTTAAAAATATAAATTAAACTATGTCACTCCTTTACCTAAAGGCTTTCCTGTTTACTATAAAACATAAATTTCTTACAAAGCTTCCTCCCCACAATGCCCTATGTGATCTGGCTCCCAACGACCTCTTAAATTCCATCTTGGGCTATTCTTACCTTCATTTACTTTCTTAGCACTAGACCTTCACTGAGGATGTACTTTGTGCCATGCACTTTTCTGGCATGGAGAATGCAACTGTGAGGAAAGCAAAATTCCTACAGCCAGAAAGATTCTTCTCTCGTCTTTTCACTCCCTCATTTGAGCCCTGCATGCCTCCATTTTTGTTTTTCCTTAGAAAACATGAAGAATTGGAAATTAACTCTCCCTGGTTGTGTTGTGGTAGACTCATCCATATTCCCATCTCAGATATTATCTCCTCAAGGAAGACCTCTGCCCTGCCCTTGTCTAAGCCAACAACCTCACCTGTCTTAGTCAACTCTGGCTGCTATAACAAAATATCACGGGCTGGGTGGCTTAAACAGCAGACACTCATTCCTCAAAGTTCTGGAAGCTTGGAAGCCCCAAGATAAATATTTGAATTCTCTAATTCAGTTCTGGCAAGAACTGGCTTGCAGACCATCTTCTTTCTTGATGCCCACATATCTTTTCCTGTCTTCTTCTTCTCCTTCTCCTTCTTCTTCTTCTTCTTCTTCTTCTTCTTCTTCTTCTTCTTGTTTTTCTTCTCCTTCTCCTGCTCCTTCTTCTTCTTTTTCTTGTTTTAAAGACTCTCAACTCATGTTGAAGGTCCCACTCAAGACCTCATCTAAACCAAAGCTTCTCCCAAAAGCCCAACTTCAAGTACTATCACATTAGGGCTTCAGATGAATTCTGGAGGGACACAAATATTTAGTCTATAATGCCACAGATTTTCTTTTTAAGATACTTTATATTATTTATCTTATTCACAATAATCTCAACGTATAATTTTTATTTAATTATGGTTTTAGTCACCAATCGACTATCTCCATGCTATATGTTAGCTCCGGGAGAACAGGCACCTTGACTCCCTTTTTTCCCAGGATGATCTCCAGTTATTGGGCAATTTCTGAGGGCTTAGAAAGTGATTGAGAAATGTTTGAAAATAAGCATCTAAGTTAAGGAATGTCGTCTAATATGTAGTTTGGATGTGTTTGTTTCTTTCTTTTTTATTTTGATTAGCTTAAGCTTTTATTAAGTGTCAGTCTTAATGGCATAGTCTGTATCTCTACTCGTTTTACATCCCTCAGAGCATTACACACACAACTGACCTTGCTAACTACCAATTTTGATTGATAGAGGTCACCTTCTCCAGTTGAATAATCCATGTTGCAGCTACCAGTAACCAAGGTCCAGAAGCATTTTGATATACTAGGATGCATATCTCAAGTAGAAGGAGAGTGGCATGTAAACCCTAACTCACGACAGCTTCCGTTTGTCAAAAATAAAAATGAGAAGTATCCTAACTTGGGTGTGCAGAGGGTTACAAGAAAGATAATGCCCGGAATGAATGCCCAGTACTATCCCAAGGGATGAACACCTAGTTAGGATATTTTATGCCCATTTTTGAAGAAGTGCGATGCCGTTATGGTGGGCTAGGACAGGATCAGTTGTTCACAAGTCGTGTGTCAGGGACAAGGACTTTGGACGCATGGATATTTGGACTGACATAGGTTGAGGAGGAGGAAGACTCATAGGGCAGGTAGAAACTGGGAATCAAGGGCATGGTTTATTATCCCAAATCTTACTGGCTCTCTCCATCTCGAAAGCAGCTTCTTTTGGAAGGAAGCATTTCCTTCATATATGTGTGAACATACCTTTAAGGATGAAATGCTACTGAGGGTCCAGCCTATGCTCAGTGTCCCAGGGGGGTTCCAGAGGAAGGAAGCTGGGGGTAGTGAGAAATCATGGAAAGTGAGAGAGAAGAGAAAACCCTGCTGAGTTTAATCTGAACAGTGTATCCATCACCCAAAATGATACAAATCAGCCATTACTGGATCATGCAAAAGCAACTCTCCTACCTGCGATCCCTTCTTTGCTTTCTAAACCTCTTTTCAGCTCAGCCTAATGAATTGTCAGAACTGTCAGACAGCTCTAAGGAATGACAAATGTCTATGATTTGCTGCTGCTGCTGCTATTTTGCTAGAAACACCTGATGTATGTAGTCTTGCATTCTTCAGTTGCGAATTAGAGACTTGGAAAACAAAATCAACCTTGATAAATATAGCAATTTTTCCCCTGTTCTGTAAGCTGAACTGAATGGGTATTTTTAAAGATAAAGAACTCTCTTTTGTTCTTATAATATGTACATGGCACCGGGTAAATCTCAAACAAAGAGCTAATACCCTAGTTGGGGGGGGGAAGGTAATCGCCAATTCATGAATTAGGGTTCTGTTTACATTACTATTGTCAAGATTAATCATGTGTCCCTTTTAAGTAAGTTGTGCTGCCTTGATTAATGCTATTAGAGACCATAAGAAATTGAAAACCTTGGATTTCCATAGCAGACATCCAGGTTCAGCCATTACTTTATAGACCATTGGTGATATTTGCTGATAAAAGAAATAAGATTGATTTTCAAGGTTATTTGATGTCTTAAGAAATAAAAGAAACATCTGTACTAATAAATAATTTCCTTTAATGATATGAAAATAATTCTAAATCCTGCAGTGTTATACTTGTTTAATGCAAAGCAGCTGAGGCTTTAGTAGGGTTAATGCGCGCGCACACACACATACACACACACACACACACACACACACACACACACATATATATAATCTTG
Organism: Panthera leo; assembly: GCF_018350215.1. NCBI lineage: Eukaryota > Metazoa > Chordata > Mammalia > Carnivora > Felidae > Panthera > Panthera leo. The sequence continues at coordinate 13,388,851 of NC_056684.1, read as the reverse complement.
AAATAACTGAAAACTTAGTGCAAATTTCAGTACGTTGGAAGAAGTAAAATATTGTAATTGTGGAGAGTCTTCTCTAAACTCTCTATTACATTTTTGTGCAGATGCCCAAATTTTAAAGCTGATTTTAAAAGCTGAAACTTCTAAATAGCTTTCCCTCTTCCAGTACCTCAACATTTCTTTTCTCCATGGAATGTGTTCACATGAGCTTTAACAGGCATAATGGTTTACAATGCTTTCAGAGATCAGAATATCCCTAAATAAACGTCTCTTTTAGCTTATCAGTCCTACCAGAGCCCTCAGCCAAACTCATCCCAATTATAAAAATGTTATGATTCCATCTAATAAAATTATTTCCATTTCTGTAACTATCACAACGAGAGGAGTCATGTCAATTCCTCCATTACAGGCTTCTGTCTACAGTCCTCTCTTTTTGGTCGTCTTCTAAAAGAGATTTCATAAAGCCAACATTTACTACTGTCAAGGAGGCCTCAAGGTCATCCTCTGAATGGTTACAAGTAAGAATATCTACTTTCAGTGCTGTGTGTCCTTATGCCACGGATAGTTATCTCAACGGGGTCAGCAAGTCAGTGAGCTGACATGCCCTGACAGTGCAAAATAGAAACTTGAGGACCCTGTGGATGGTTGGGGTCATGCCAGTTTGTCTGTATTACTCAGTAGCGAGTGGGTAACTCAAAGGGGAGATGGCTTAGTGTGCATGGAAAATAGAACACGGGTTTTGGATTCAGAAAGATTGGCGTTTTCTTCCTTCCCTCTGTGGAAATTTGGGGCACGTCCATCATTTATGTCATGAAGGCGCAGAGTCTTTAATGTTGTGTCCATGAATAATGTGTATTTCATGAAGTGTATAATAATAGGTCCGCAACCACAAGTTGGCCTGGATAAGTAAATATTTATACCTGGCTTTATAGGCCAACAACAACACACTGTCCTTGCCAACAGTTTTTGTTTCTAAGTATGTTTTGGGGGTTTTCAAAAATCTAACTTCTTATTTCAATATCCTGTATCTCTAGAAGCCATTCAGATTCACATGGTGGTGATGATTCTGTGGTTGAAAACGTCTGCACTTGAATTGACAAGTAATCTATCGAAAAGTTTCCTCTCCTGCCCTGAAGACTCTCTAAAACCCTTAGTCATGAGAAAAGGAGAGAAATTATATTTCTCTACATAATAATGTAAAAGGAAAAAGTAGAAAAGGGGTAAAAAAAAAGGTAAATGCCCAGAGAAATAGAAAGGCCAAAATGATTATACTTGATAACTGTATAAAATTTTATGCTTTCACAAATTATTTAGACTATAGAAAGCACTTCATATTTGTAAAATGCTTTATAATGGCTAACCAGATAGCTTTTCTCAATAACCCTTTGAAATATGCTAGTATTTTGACCTCCATCTCACAAAGGAGGATGCTGTGGTACAAGGAGATTAAATGATCTATTCAGGGAAAAATGCTTTTGAGCTTCCATGGAGAGTGGAGAGGAAATCCTGAGCTTGGTTCTTACCCCAGGGTCCTGTTCACAACCTGAAAGGAAGTTAAGTGCTGGAATGAGGAGTGGACGTAGTGGCGGTGGTGGGTGAAACATTTTGAGTCAACAGCAAGACTTGTTAAAGTGAATTAACTACCGTGAGTACGTGATTCTTCACCTGTTTTCCCCAGGGTGCTTCTGGGACTGGGTCTGTTAGTTAATTGGAGAAGACCAATGAGGTCAAATGGTTACAGGTACTTCCTTATCTCAGATACACATCAGCACGTGACCTCATTCACACAGGTAAGCAGGGCTACGGCATCCACCCATACACCACGTTTGGAAAGATACGTCAAATAAACTTCTTTTCTTTCTGTCTTTTTTTTTTTTTGTATTATTTTCATAGATGAAAGGAAGTCTGATTCCAGAATTCGAGGTATTTCAGGTCTCATTTTTAGGCTAATAACAGAGTCCTTTTTTATTTTCTATAAAATTTTCAACTATTCATTCAAAGTATGGAAAACCATAGGGGAATTAACCTTTTCTTTCATATCCATTTTAACTCTAACCTCTCCCTGACCTCGACACAGAGTTCCCTTCCTCTCCTTGGGTAGATGATTAAAATAATGGGTAACTAACCGAAAAGGGGAGAAAAATGTCGATGGAATTAGGAAACTCGGCTTTAAAAAATCAGCTTTGGTCTCTGCTGCCACAAGAATAAAATAGCCAAGCTTGGGATTTGGGCAGTGGATGTGGAAGTATTGAACAAGAAAAAACCAAATGGATTTGTTCTTCCAGGGCACAGAATACGAGACAGGCCATGTTTTAAATGCTGGGCCAGGGCCAGGCCACTTCATAATACAGCTGTATTACACAGGAACGAGAAAGATAGAACTGAACGCAAACAGAATGATAGAGGGACTTGGGGAGCAGAGATTCTCATGAGGGATGAGCAAATGGTGTGGATAAAATAAAAACCAAACTGAACTTTCACCCCAGCTGAAGTGAAATCAAACTCTTTTAAGAAAAAAAAAAATTCCGAACGTTCTATCATTTCTTTTCTCATCACATTATGTTTCATTTTTGCCCCCTTTGACATCTAGAAAATCCCAGCAATACAGCAAGATGAGGGGATGGAGGAATAACAAGACCCCTTCTGAAGTTATTTCCAGCAAGAAAAGCCGCAAGAAATATCACCAAAGCCCAGATCCATAGGCGTACGGGCTAGAGATACAGACATGTGTGTGTGTGATACGTAGATGGATGGATAGACTGCAGATGTAGCTATAGTCACGCAAATTCCAGCAGTCAGGAGGTTAAACGCATTAAATTACACCCACGTTCAAACTCCCATCTTCCCATCTTCTGAGTTCGATCATCTCCGCACACAGACTTTGGCAGATAATATACTCCGGCACCTTACTCTCCTATCTGTGGTGTCAGAGCTCTTGGTTTATGAGGCTATCCTAAAGTAATCTGTGTCAGGGGGCTGGTGAATGGGCCACTGTTCCTGATCGACGGCCATTGAAGAGTCCAGCCATCACATATCGGCTGACAATGGGCTTTTCCCTCCTTTGTCATGGTGTGGCTGGCATGGTACCACGGGGTGTGTGTATGTGTGTGTGTGTGTGCGTGTGTGTGTGTGTGTGTGTGTGTGATGATGATGATGATTAGGCACTGACGCTTCAGAAGTGGTGGCCTCTGCCCAGACAGCAGTTGCTCTCCCTACTACTCACTACACCCTATTATGAAACCTCAGAAGCCCCCATTTGCCCCTTGCGACCAGCAGCCCCTCCACAAGAACTTCAGGTGTGGAAGACGCAGATGGGCAGGGAGGTGTGTTTGACCTTCAAATTTCTCTCTCTGCACCTCACCCCCAAGCAAACACCATCACTGATGTGGTCAAAGGCACCACTCCGAGAAGCCTAGCGATCACGCTCTGTCCCAGTCCATTTACTGCTTCTGCCACTCAGCTCACCTCTGAATTAAAACCTGAAGTTGACGATGAGAAGAAAGTTCGAGGGACCTCAGTTCCTTTAAGTCCCTTTTCTCCTGAGCTCTGAATATGAAAATAATCTTAGATGTGCCTGGGTGGCTCAGTCAGTTAAACGTCCGACTTCGGCTCAGGTCATGATCCACGGGTTCACGAGCTCAAGCCCCGTGTCGGGCTCTGTGCTGACGGCTCGGAGCCTGGAGCCTGCTTCAGATTCTGTGTCTCCCTCTCTCTCTCTGCCCCTCATCTGCTCCACTCCGCCTCTCTTTCTCACTCTCTCTGTCTCAAAAAAAATTTTTTTAATCAATAAAAAAGAAAAGAATCCTAAGACAATCATAACTCCAAGAACTGCCGCGTGTGAAGGACTTCATGTTCTTCATAAGAACCATTCGGAGGTGAAGGCACTGATGTGAGAGGAGAGAGCGCCTGAGCTCTTTTTTATTCCTGGGCATGGACAGCTGGGGAACACACATTTAAGAGGACACGTCACGGCTCCTCAAGACTTCACCTGACACCATTGAACAATGATGGGAAAGGAAGACCTTCAAGCAGCCATTTAACATTATTGCTAAAATTGGTAAATAGCAGCATGCTGGGGAAGAGCCCATGCTCTGGAATTTAAATTCAAATAGCCCTATCATTAGGGAGTTTTCTGGGTTTGGAAAAGATGCATTTGAAATCTATTTTAAAATCAGCACAACAAGAGCTCTGATTTTCTTCTCCACGCTTCTTTTATTTGGTCATCATTATAATCATCCAAGCAATGATCGTTTTCGCTGGCGACTCCCACGGAGGAACTGGAAGCAAATGCTGGTGGAGGGTCCTGGATTGCCCAGCGCCTGGATGCGTCAACCCATAATGGCCTCGCACACCTGGGTTTGGTTCATGTCAATTTTCAACGTGAAAAAAAAAATCACGATATTCTTGTCATATCGCCAACATAAGAGGGTGACCATAAGTAATGCAGAAAGTTTGGGCGTCTTCTCCAGATTGTTAAATGAGGCTGGGGATGTGGGGCATGGGGACTTGAGAATGAATTATGTATTTGGAAACACACTATCATCATGACATCACTGGGTGTATTGTTTTATATCCATTGATTCTTACACTTGTTCAGCAAAACTTGTGTCCCCACCCAACCTCATATATTGAAATCTTAACCCCCAGAACCTCAGAATCTGACCTTATTTGGATATTGGATCTTTACAAAGATAATCGAGTTAAAAGGAGGTTGTTGGGATGGGTCCCAGCCCAAAATGACAGAGGTCCTTACAAAAAAGGGATATTTGGACACAGATACACTGGGAAGGAAGGTATGTGGGATGCGAAGAGACACAGGATAATGGGAAGAGGTATGGGAAGAAGCCAACCATCTCCACGCCAAGAAGAAAGACCTAGAACAGATTCTCCCTCATGGCCTTGGAAAGAACCAAGCCTACTGATACCTCCATCTTGGACTTCTAGGCTCCAGTACTTATGATAATCCGTTTCTGTTAAGTCACCCGGTCCGTCGTATGTTATTACGGCAGCCCCGACAAACTAACACCCATTTATTAACATTTTATGGTGGACCGGGCGCTTTACATTAGTGACATTTAATCTTACCAAATAACTCTATAAGCTTTTTATTCTACACCTGAGAGAACTAAGAATTACCCATTAAATGGCTTGTTCCAATCACCGTCTGGTGGGCATTCTGGCTGGGGTGCCACCTTGGACCTGCCTGACTTTGTGTGCTGAGTTTGTGTACAGCTACAGGTGACAAGGGACGCAGGACTTTACACTATACATTCACCTTCTTAGGGTTTGAGGTTACATCCACAAGACTATACGTGTGTACGTGTATGTGTACGTATATGGAAGTGAGGGTGTAAGCACATAGGCTCAGGAGCAGGTTTTCCAAGGGTCTTCCTGAATTCTTTGGGGTTATATTTCATAATCGGTGGAAATCCTAAGACCCATCAGATCTACCAAGCAGGACAACGTTGACAGGACCGATCAAAAGACAATAAAGGCAGGAGGATGATCGTCACTCAGTTGGATCTGCTTCTCCAAAGGCGTTTGGGCCTCTTGTAAAATCCTAGACAAGTACCTCGGGAGCAAGGGGAGGCATCAGAACCGCTTCGCAGTAATCACGGACTTCTTGTATTGCATTAGCAGGTAGATAATAGCCAAGTCTTCCAGGATTTAACCGTAAGAAACCCCCTTAAGTGGCCTGAACCTCACACTGTATCATCACTCGCTATTGTCACAGAAATAATCATGCAGATTCGGCAGCGGAGGAACGTCTCTGGTAGAACAGAGTTCATGCATGACATATGATGTATCTGTTCAAAGGGACAGATACATCTTTCTTACTGCCGCCACGCAGAGGCTCTCATCCACTGGCACTCCCGTGCAAATCACCTCAAATAAATGTGAGTACTGCAGTGCCCACAGTAATTCCTTCATTTTTAAACACATAATGGAAATGTATAACTAGTCCTCATAAAAATTTATATCTCAATCCGTCCCTTTAATTTATAACAGGCCCTCTAGGCGGTTATTATTCAAACATTAATAAAATGCCTATGGATCACCAAAAGCAAGTGTCTCCAAGTTCACTTCTCTTCATATTTGTATATATATAAAACTAGATTAGCATTAACGCCACTTCTGGTTCTAACAACAATTATGCTTTTAATAAGAGACGGCCCTGTGATGTATTATCTTAATCATGCTAGGAATCCAGGCTCCTATCATGAAGCCGAAGTTGAATTTTTCATGCCCTTTGCAACAATTGTTACTCTTAATGCCCTATATGTTTGGATTCCGCAGTTTATGCAAATGTTCCCTTTCTATAAATTTTAGATTTATCTCCATTTGTCATTGTATGTATTGTAATATAAGGTGATTGTTATTTTTTCCCTAAAATATGATTAAAGCCCATTTCAATTATTTATACTGGGCAGGGAAATAAAATAAAAGTAGATGGGATTTTCCTCTACGGCAGGGTTAATTATGTGACTTTTAAAATGTTAATAAATTTAACACAGGTCCAAACCTCTCCTGAATTTTTAAAAACAGTTGTCTCGGAAAAAGACTTCACTGAACTGAGGAAAGAAAGTAATAAGCATGCAGCTATTATTTTCATTACGCAGCCAAAGTGTTTGATTCAGAATGTTCAGTGGGAGAGCGTTTTTCGCTCCCGTGGTAACGTGGCTCAGTTCCTGTTCCTGTGTTTGCCCAGAAGCCTTACAACCTTGTAGCATGTGTTTTCCTGAATTAAAGAATAAATAAATAAATAGCTGACCTGTGTTTCTCCTCTAAACTTGAGTGATGCATTTCAAACTGTCTTTGATGCTTTCCAGCCAAGTGGTTTAGCACAGGGCAGAGCTATCCCCATAGAACAACACGGCTGTGGATGGAAGTCTTGCTCTAACGTCTTATTTTTATAACAGATCTTTTCTGATATTAGCAGTGGGTGTCCATCAATGCTCAACCGCCACTGGGTTGGTGAGAAAACCTTCTATACCATGAGAAATCCAAGGCTTCTGTATCAGATGTGTCCGTAAGAAAAGTTTATTTTCTAATAAGTTACACCCCTTTCCATCCATCTCTCTCCACGGCCATTTAAAAGTACCAAGGGGGAAACATAGACGTGAGGTTTCCAGTGAACCAAGAAAAATCTTTAATAAGGCCCGTGAGTTCAATATATTAGCCGATTTCCCACAGATTTTATCATGACTCTTGATTTTTCACCTGTGATCCTCTTTCAATAGATGTACAGCAACGAAGCTAAAAAAAAAAAAAAAAATCACAGATTGATTCTGGTTAAATGTTAGTCGTTATTGCTAATGAGATCCTGTACCTTTAAAAAGCTAACTCTGCTTCAGTCCCTTTATATCCTGCAACTCTAATGGTCTTTCCACTAATTGGTTCTGTGTAAATGAAACAAGCTGAAAAACACTGTGGCACCAATAAATATTAATAAGTTATTGTTTGTTTTCTTTACCTTGCTTATGAATTCATACAAAGACAGTGCGAAGACATTAACTCCAGTCTATTAATTGCCACCTGATAATTGCCACCTGATACTTTTCTCCTGGATAATTAGGTACCCATTAGTTCTAATCAAGTAGTTACTTAATTATTGCAGTAATTAGTCTAATGGACTAGCAAATTGAAGCTTTATCACTTTTGGATACTTAATGTTCCTGACAGAGTACTTCACAAGTGTCAGGGTTCCGGATTCAGCAACCTGTCATCCAAGAACCCCCTCCTCCACGCCACCCTCGCCCCATTATCCCTGCATCCGCTTTCCCTGCCATTGTTGTGGAGCCTTCCACGAGGCAACCCAAACCCAAATTCCTCCTGCAGGGGCCCTTCCTGGTGCAGCCCTATCGCAACGCGATGCAACACCTTCCCCAGGGCAACTGTACAACGAACCGTCCAGGGTTTGGGCCACGTGAACCATTGGCCGAAGGGCAGAGACCATTCCAGAGAGAGGCAGAGAGACTGCAGACGAAGTATACCGATGAACGGAAGACTTGTTTAGGAACGCTAGGGATCTAATTAATGATAGCGTGTCCTATCTTCCTGGCTGCACCAAAAGATGACACATAACAACCAGAGCCATCCCCAAAAACTTACACGTTGTTTACACAGAAACTGAAGTACGCCTTAAGTCCAAAAGAAATTCACATGATGGACCAGAAAAAGCCCCGAAAAGTGATAAAATTGCTTTTCAGGACAATCTTGTGTCCTCCTCTGTTACGGAATTTCCATAGACATTGAATTTACTGATGACCTTCTTCCCCATAAAGTGCAGTCTACGCTGCTCAGACATTCTAGAACATTCCCTCACCCAATGTGCCTCTTCATTTCCAAAGGTGATCATTGCTTACCTTCTCCAGTGTCCTCTCTGAGAGAGTCACTTGATGGCTCTATTCAGGGTCCTCTTCACTGGCCAACATTTCCCCCTTTTTTGTTTGTTTATCTTACTTCCTCAGCAAATGTCTGTATTTCAGCAGATTCCCTAGGACTGCATCCTGGGATTGATGGATTGATTGATTGTTGTAGTCAAGTAGGGAGCTATTTGTCTATTCAAATCCACGTCCTCTCCTTAGGTGATCCCATCTCCGTCAATAGCCTAGAGATCAGATCCCGTCATTTTCTTGCTTAAAATCTTCCAAACGTTTTCATTACACTCAGAATACACTCCAGACTCCTGACCCTGAGGTCCTTGCCTGATTTGGTCCCTGTGATCTCTCTCATTCTCTGTGTATGGCATGCTTCCTCTCTTGGGCCATGTCAGTCGCTTGGATTTTTCTAGTCTTGGATCACACCCAGGTTGTTTCTGCCTCAGGGCCTTTTCACATACAGTTCTCTCTATATTTGTAAAGCTTTTCTCAGTTCTTCTCATGCCTCATTCTTCCTTGTTTCAGCTTCAACTCAAGTGTCACCTTAAAGAAGCCTTCCTCAAATATCCTATCCAAAACCAACTCCTGAAGTAAATCTCAGTTTCAGAACTCTGATGGTTCCCTTTATAGCACCTAATACCAGCTGCCATATCCCCCCTGGAAATTTAATAACACGAAAAGGGACCTTGCCTCTTTCGTTCACTTGAGCAGCTGTGGCACAGATACCTTTCAAAAAAATTCATCAGTAAATGGCTGAATGAAAGATGGGAGTCATTCTTCAACTCTAAGATATGTAGATCAAAGAACTTTCCTTGGAAATTCTTCCTACTAAGAGTGACCATGTGATCCTGTTAGGTTCCGGCGACAGATGCAACTTTCAAATATCATGCATTTCTACCCAATGCGATCCTCTGGGCCTCGCTGTGTAAAGTAGTCCGAAATGTATAGCAGTGGATTAAAAGAGAGCTTTCCTGGTCACGGGACCTCAGGCTTTGCCTTCTTGATTTTTGAAATGGAAATAATAAATAATAACAACACCTAAAGGAGAGAGCCTCTGCGAGTACTTGAGACAAGGAATACAGGTATTGTTTAAGTGTGGGGCCGCAAACCCCCTCTGAGGATATGAACTATCTTCAGAGATGCATGAAAATGTGGCTCCTGTATCCCAGAGGCCCACACCACTTTAGCAAGCTCCTCTTGCAATGTATCACGTCCGATGGCGAGCTCAGGGTTTGGGGGCTCACCGGAATTGCCTCTCGACATCTGCGTTTGGGCCCATCTTGCTCACAAAAGTGCTAGAGATTTGTTCCTGTAGGTTACTCGCTGCTAGGTCTCCACTGGCGTCCGATCTCCCTTTACGTGAAAAATCGCGTCGCAGAAATGTCCAGGAGGCAGATGACGTTGGCTGTTTCTTCTTCCTTTTTTTCTGCCCGGCCGCCTAATCGCAAGCCTCATGAACACAGGGCTAGGAAGACAGGAGCGATGCAACCGCAGGCTGCGGGAGACATGAGGAGGCCTGGGAATGGCAGTCCCCGGGGATACGGAGAGGCATTATCCCACGAAAGGTGCCGCTAACCATGTCGCCACGCTGAACCTGGACTTTATCTTGTACATCGATTTGATTCGGATTCTTTCAGTCTTCAAGTCAGATTTGTATCTGAATTGATCACCGAGCCTTTGACAAGTGTCATCTGCCATATGTATTGCAATTCGTGACATTTAAGGGCCTATTGACCTAGAAATTCTGCTCCCACGTGGGAAACGAGATACCAATTTCATTTAAAAATGTGGGGCGATTGACAAATGCTCATATTAACTCAAATATATACCAAGAGGCAAGAGATTAAGTGTCCTGAGATCCATTTAATGACTCTATTTAGTTTTGCCACAGCTTTGTTCTTTTACTAAACAAGAATATGTTTATTTAATGTCAGCTGAATATCAGAAACTACAACCTATGTCCCCTGGCGGCTGTGGAGGAATTTCAATTTTAGAAAACATAAGAATTTCAGAAGGAAGTACTAGCTGTATCAGATTCTTTTAAAAAACCGATGAGTAAATATTTAATACGTTATGTATTTATTTTAATGAAAAAGTCGACTTCTAATGCTAGTATAGTTTCCAAGATATGTTAAGAATGGCATAAGGTAACAAGAATAATAATATGTGGACTCAGTTTTCCGGAGGAAATATGCAAAACTAACCACGAAATATAAATGATGCTGTAGAATCAACCTCAAGATATATGGTTAAACCCATACTTGGCCTAATCCCAGTTTTATTATCTGTGAAATGGGAACGTTCATATCTGTCTACCACGCTCATTTCACAAAGATGCTATAAGGGTCAGTTGGGTTACTATAGAGAAAAAATTATTTGGCAAATTAAAAATTTTTGCTTTATAGGAAAGCAAGAGATCATAAAGAATATAGCATACATTTCATTTTTTAAAAATATTTTATTTAGCTTTGAGAAAGAGAGACAGCGTGAGCAGGGGAGGGGCAGAGAGAGAGAGAGAGAGAGACAGAATCTGAAGCAGGCTCCAGGCTCTGAGTTGTCAGCACAGAGCCGGACGCGAGGCTCGAACCCAAGAACCCCGAGATCATGACCTGAACTTAACCAACTGAGCCACCCAAGTGCCCCTCATTTTTTTTCCCAAAAGAGCAATTATCCAATCTCATCTTCTTAGATTCAGAGCAACTCAACATGCTACATCTTTCCTGTGTATTTTTAAAGAGTTTTTAAATGTTTTATATTTTTGAGAGCGAGAGAGAGAGTGAGAGCAGGGTAGGGGCAGAGAGAGGGGAACAGAGAACCCAAAGCAGGCTCTGTGTTGAACAGCAGCAAGCCCGACAGGGGGCTTGAAATCATGAACCCTGAGACGATGACCTGAGCCTAAGCTGAAGGCTCAACCAGCCGAGACACCCAGGCACCCTTTACCTGTGTCTTTTCAGATGTGCCAAGTTAGGGGACCTGAGCCACAGTATCTTCTAACCCACCTCTCAGGGCACGGCCCCTTGAATGACACCGGCAGGGTGACTCCAGAACTCCAGATCCAATCAAAGCAAAAGAAGGGAACTCCGGTGAGGAAAGTCCCTGAAGCAATTGATGGTTTTGTTCTGTTTGGCTTTGTTTTGTTGTTCTGTTTTGCTTTGTTTTAATCCTTGGTTCCCATTTGATGCAGTGGCATGGGTGTGTCCCCACACCCGCCATTCCTTGAATGCCAATGATAGCAAGAAGATTCCCATCAACTGAACGGCTGCCGTGTGGCGGGCACATGCTGGGTGTCTTCAGAAGAGACGTCGCAGCCGAGCAGCTGGACCTCCAGGAGTGTCAGGTGGTGTCTCCAGCATAACAAGGTGGTGATTAACACAGCTAGAATTCAGACGCTACCGGAACAGTGAACTCTTCTAGCGGTAGCTTCCCAGCCCCTACGGAGCCTGGCGCTTTGCTGGTGGCCGAGTTTTCTAGACCTCTTCTTTGAAAGAGAAGATGCAGGGTGTGCACATCTTTGCCTCCCACACAGTTTCTAGCGGCATCCTTAGCACGTGTTGAGTACCTAAAGGAATGCTGGCGGCCCTAAACTGATTGACCATGTCTAGCCGTACCTATTTTCCGTTGTGGACTGAGAACAATTTGCTCCCTTTTCTCACTTGTAATATTAAGTGTCTCTGCTGGCACTCCAGCACAGCTGGAGTCCTGCACAGCTAAGACAGCCCAAAGGCAAAGCCAGGGTGGAAATGCTAATTTCATAAGATGCCCGTTCGAACCCGAGGCAGGATTCGCCTGTTACCACTTTGCCACGGTGCCTGAGAAGTTGATGGTTTGTTCACTGGCTTCCAGCCACACGCTAGGTTGCTTTAGTGGCATCGTTTGTTAATGGCTGTGGGGCATTGGTTTTTTCCACAGGCTGAATACCACTTGGGTAAGATGAGCGCAAGCTTTGGGATATGGAAGTGATGGTACTGGGTCATGCACTGAAGTCTTTGTCGGGTACCGCTGCTGGCCTCGTCCCGTAATGTTCACCGTCCTTGGGCCTCATCCACGTAACTAAAGACATGCTGACTGTGGATGGTCCCAATCAAGCAAATTAAAATAGATGTAAAATAAGCTCTTATAAAGTAGGCACTTACCTCGTTTTCTTGAGCCAGTGCAGTATAGCGAAGGACTTTCTTTTATTGAAGTATAATCGACGTACAATGTTATATTAGTTTCAGGTGCACAATGCAGTGTTTTCATGATTCTATACATTACACAATGCTTACCATTATGCTAAGTGTTCTTTAGGCCAAGTGCAGTTGACATCTGTCACCAGAGTTATTTTTTTTTTAATTTTTTTTTTAACGTTTTATTTATTTTTGAGACAGGGAGAGACAGAGCATGAACAGGGGAGGGTCAAAGAGAGGGAGACACAGAATCTGAAACAGGCTCCAGGCTCTGAGCTGTCAACACAGAGCCCGACGCGGGGCTCGAATTCACGGACCGCGAGATCATGACCTGAGCCGAAGTCGGCCGCTTAACCGACTGAGCCACCCAGGCGCCCCTGTCACCAGAGTTATTATGATGTCATTGACCGCCTTCTCTGTGCTGTACTTTTCCTCCCTGTGACTTATTTTAGAACTGCAAGTTCATACTTCTTAATTCCCTTCGTCTAGTTTGCCCATCCCCCCCACCCGCCTCCCCTCTGGCAACCGCTGGTTTGTCCTCCGGATTCGTAAGTCTATTTCTGTTTTATCTGTTTGCCCGTTCATTTGTTTTGTTTCTTTTAGACGCCACATGTGAGTGAACTCACACCATGTTTGTCCTTTTCTGTATGACTTATTACACTTGGTATAATACCTTCTGGGTCCACAAGTGTTGTCAGGAGGGACGTGGCTTTTGGATTGTGGTTCCATGGCTTTCGAGCCATATACTGTTGGCTGAGGTATTCATTCTCGGTGTGGCTTAGTTACCCCATCTTCAAAGTGTCTTTATCATGGGCACCCATTCTGTGGGGATCACAGAAGATAAATGAACAGAGGAAAGTATCTTGTTAATCATAATGCACTCTGCAAATGTCAGATATTCTTGTCCCTGTGGGGAGTCAGGTTTTCAGTAGAAGAATCTTGCTATCATGTTACATCCTACTCCACCCAGCAGTGTGCTGAAGGCTGGCTCGGCTAGCTCAGGAGACGACCCGCAACTCTTCCTCGAATTCAGTAATGTCAAGGTGGTCATTGAAATAAGCTTTATTGAGGGTATCCATACACAGAAATTGTCAAGTGCTGCAAATCACTGCTTTCCACGTTCCTCCAAGGGCCTGTTGTGAAACATTTCCCAGCGCACCTCTGGCCCCATCCCTTCCTTAAGCTCTAATCCCTCCCACCTTGTATCTCCCTAGAAGCCACAGGTTCCCAGGATGTTGGATTCGTAAACTCCGGCGGGGAGAGACCTTTTTTGGTGTGGAGTTTTATTCACTGCCTCACAAAGAGGCAGGCACGTACTAAGTGCTCAATAAAAAGGTATTGAGTGAATGGGTGAATTGATGAATGAATCGCGTTAAAGATACAGGGGAAAGACTTACTGGAGTGTGAATATTGACTCTAACCAATAAGAACTTGAGCCTTCCAATGAACTTCTCTGAGGTTAGGTGTCTGCGTCTGTAGAATGGGTAAGTAGATATGCACTTCCCATACGATTGATGCGAAGACTAATTAAGGCGGGTGGACAGCACACATTGGGCAGTTAATAACTGTTAGATGTCTTTCTTTCCCTCCCAAAGCTAATGGGTAACTCTGTTCCTTCTCAGATTCATCCTCCTGCTTGACTACACCCCCCCGCTACCTCCCACTGAGTTTATGTACATATTTATGTTTACACACAAACACATATGTTTAACAACTAGCTGCGTGACTATCATTTCACACCAGGATGCCAAGCTCAGCCAACACATTCAGATGCTAACACCTGTGATGGAGGCAGAAAGAATGACTTCCATAAACCAACGTTTAATTTTTGAAATTGGAGTGGGTAATTCAGAAGGGTAATTCAGGAATTCCTTAATTGTTGTTGTGTTTTTTTTTTTCCCTTTCTTTTCAAGCTCTGAACTAGTGGGGATCCTGTATTCATTTTGCTTACCTGTTAGAGGTGGCTGTAAGGGTCAAGTGAGACAATGTAGATAAAACACGCTGCACACGCTAATTATTGCCACTGTTAGAACAGGAAAATGACATCAATGAATCCTAGAGCCACAGAGCTGGCAGGGAGCGGAGATTATCATTTAGTTCGACCCCGTTCATTCTTAGATGAGCAGCTTTAGGCAAAAATAAAGTGACTTTTCCTGGGTCACTCAGTTTAATCAGTAGCAAAAAATCAATCCAGCGTCTATCGACTCTGAACCCAGCACCCTTGTTTGTGCTAGTACACCCCCGTCTCGTCGATTTGACAATAATTAAAATGGCAGCTGCTGGGAGCAAAGTGTGGTCTGAAGCACACACATGATGGTTAAAAGAACAAGAAAAGCCTAACGTATATCGAGAAAGTATGCAGACGTCCTGAGTCACATTAGCTTTTCTCTGTCAGATCATTTAAAATGCATCGTTTTATCACCATGAAAATACAATTGCAATTAGCAGAAAGGACAAAAAAAAAAAATTCTTCTTAGAAGAGCTTTATAAATGGCCAACAGAAAATGTCTTTAATGGCCTAAAAGAAAGGGGGAGAAAAGTAATAACTGGGGCCTACATTACTTTGGATGTAATTAATGGTACCGGAACAAAAGGAACCAAGCGGGGATTACGACACAAAATAGCAGACATAAGCCCCGCACGTGTCGAACGCAACATTTTCCAGCCACGTTCAAGCGCTATCTTCTCCCATTCTGAAATTCTCAAGCTCAGATGTAATCAATTTGAGCTTGTAATGATCCAGCAGCTTAAGATCTCCATAATTGTTTAGCCCACTGCTGTTCAACTGCCTGTAACTTCTGGAAAGGAAGATGGCCTAGTAAAGCACACAGTGGGAGGGAGTGGGTGGCAAGAGACTCTCAGGGATGGGCGAGGAGAAGCAGGCAGAAGCATTCAGACCTCCTCAACGTTCCAGGTACCAGGTGACTTATTCAGCCTCTGCTCAGGGGTGATGTTAAAAAGATTCCACAGCTAGTCGGGTATAGGCTCCCACTGATCCGTCCGAGCTGATGTCGGCTACCATGTTGGAGCGGGCTTTCTGCTGTGTTAGGTGTTGACCAGTCCCCAGAGGTGGGGCCAGGGCTACCAGTGTGGGTGGAGGCGGGCAGGGATTCTCAGAGCTCACGCCACCAGTTATCTGCCAGCTGCAGCGGAAAGGGTACGGTTTTGTGACAAACAGAAGCCGTACGGCTGCCTACCGACTGAGCTGTTAGTGTGTCCTTCCTGTTTTCTGCCTTCCTCCTTAGGCCTCCCCTTCCATACCTTCACGGTTGCTGCTTGTTGGAAAAAAGTGCCATCAGTGCACAGTTTAAAGCTCTAGGAGGAGGCTTCTCGGAGAGCAGAGAGTGAGGCATTACACATCAGTGAGCCTTGTCTGAGGCCGATTCCCCTGTTTCTAGGGTGGCAACACCAGGCCATGGTTGTCCAGGGATGAGGCAGGTCGGGTCAGTACGCTGGACAGCTGAAAAAGCACTTTCTGCCCGAGACACTAGCCTCACCTCAGCCCCAGCCTCCCAGACAGGCAGGTTCATTCAAGGTGGCTTCACCTTGATTCCTAAAATGATGTCAGAAACTCAAGGGTTTCTAGTTTTTAACCCTACGCAGGCCCATGCTGGCAGGAGAACTTTATGACTTCATGCTTGCCAAAAAACCTTCCCCGGGGGCGCGTCCTTCCAGGATGAGTGGACGTTGAATTTTATTCCAAGTAGATATTCTCTCTTTCTATGCAAGGACCAACAATCCATGTGAACGTGAAGTTCACGGGCATTCCGTCCTCCTTGGGGTGACCCCCCTGCTCTCAATGGTAAAAGCTAGTTGATGACCCTTAATGGCAGGGGCTGTTTCGACTTGCGGTGGCCCCTTCTCTATGTCATTTCAAGGAGCAGTTGCCTTCGGGAAAGGCCCCTCGTCCTTTCTGTACTGTTTTCTGCAGCAAGAGGCTTCTCAGCTGCCTACGTTGCTGGGCCTGATGTAGCCAACATCTTGCAGATATAAAATGGAAAATGGGCTTCCCCTCGGAACGGCAGCAGCTGCTTAGCACCATCAGAAAACAAAATCATCATACTTGAAACCCGGATTTAGCAGTTTCAAAGAGCTGCTAAGACAAAATTAGGCGGAGACAAGAGTGTGGTTTTGCAACTGGCAATGCTTCCACCAAACCCTCTAATTCATGGAAGAAGGACTTCAAAACATGAAATGCCTGAGGGTTCCCCCACCCCACCCCACCCCCACCCCCTGGGCTCCATGTGTGCTAAAAAAGAATGCTTAGATTTATCTCATTCCCCTCCTGGTTTTAGCCACTGGCATCCCTGATTTAAATTCCCAGGGATGATACATTTTTACCTTGACCCCATAGACACAAAGGCGGCCCAAAGTTTTGTTCCCTAATGAGATACACAGCTTGTACCTGAGATATCTCCAGTTACTGATATATTAAGGTCATCTTTTCGCCTTCCGAGCCAGCAACTGGTCATTTCAGAAAATCTACTGGAGAAATCACTGGTCCTAAAGATTGTTATTCAACGGACCAAATTGTTTTAGAGGCCCTCCTGTGACTTATTTTGGTTTTTGTGATATTTTTGTTTTGCTTTGTTTTCCTTTGTTTCCGATCTAAGATAGATCCGAAAGTTAAACTTGTAGAGCATCCTTCCCACATTGCAATTATTCTGGAATCACCTGTGTCCCAGCTATGTTCACTCTTGTGGAAGGGGAAAAAAACATGTCGGGGCGTCTGGGTGGCTCAGTTGGTTGAGCCTGACTTCAGCTCAGGTCATGATCTCGCAGTCCGTGGGGTCAAGCCCCGTGTCGCGTTCTGTGCTGACAGCTCAGAGCCTGGAGCCTGCTTTGGATTCTGTGTCTCCCTCTCTCTCTGCCCCTCCCCACTCGCCTCTGTCTCTCTCTCTCTCTCTCTCTCTCTCTCTCTCTCAAAAATGAAAATAAATATTAAAATTTTATTTTTAAATGTTGACGGGTATATTGCAAAATTTTTAAATACTGTAATTGGACTCTTGTTTTTCTTTACCTAGCAAATGAAATAGTTGCATTTTGTTGGCTTTTGTGTCTCCCTACAGCAGAAGTTTTGTTTTGCTGTTGTTTTTCTTCTTCTTTTCACTCTGGGCTTTTTTCCAGAACTAGGTAATGAGTTTCCCTGCATAAGTCACCTGTTTTTTTGTTTTGTTTCGTTTTGTTTGAAAAAAAAAATTTATGTTTATTTCCTTTTGAGAGAGAGAGACAAACACAGAGTGCGAGTGAGGGAGGGACAGAGAGAGGGAGACACAGAATCCGAAGCAGGCTCCAGGCTCTGAGCTGTCAGCACAGAGCCCGATACGGGGCTTGAACCCACAAACCACGAGATCAAGTCCTGAGCCAAAGTCAGACGCTTAACCGACTGAGCCACCCAGGCGCCCCTGTTTTAAAAATGTTTTAATGTTTATTTTTGAGGGAGAGAGAGTGAGCACAAGTGGGGAAGGAGAGAGAGAGGGAGACACAGAATCCAAAAGGCTTCAAGCTCTGAGCTGTCAGCACAGAGCCCGACGTGGGGCTCAAACCCACGAACTGTGAGATCGTGACCTGAGCCGTAGTCGGACACTTAACCAACCGAGCCCCCCAGGCGCCCCATAAGTCACCTGTTTTTTATCCTAGATACTTTATCATAGACGGTTTGGCACACCAGTCATAGTCATGGTGAAGACCAGCGTTATTTGCCAAGGTTTAATTTGGTTAACTAAACGTAAGTGTATCAAGAGCAAAATCTAGAAATGCCAGAGAGTGGGGAAGGGTGTGTAGAAAGGATATGCTGGAAATGTGGGGAGGAGGTTGGTGTTACTTAAGACCCTTGAAATGAGATAATCTGATGAGGGTGTTCAGGGAGGGTGCTGAGTGTGCTGCTATTCTGGAAGCCTGTGCCAAAAGGGTAATAGTAAGATGTGAGTATATAAGGGGAGTTGGAAATGTCCTCTCTTCTTTGCATGATCCTGCCAAGGAAGGAGAAAGCAAATGAGAGTAAAACTGGGGAAACTGAGTCGGGAGGCCAAAGCCTGACCCATGTGAGGTCAGTAAGACTAGCAGCAGGCCTGGGACCCCGGTGATTTTGGGAAGGCTGTCTACAAGAGGGGCCCTGGATGTCCTCTAAAGGCATTTCAGACAAGCCCATCGGCTGAGGGGGTCAGTGCCGGCCTTGACCCACACCAGCGGGTAGCCAGTCAATCACCCTGTCCAATATAAAGCCTCATTTTCTTTAAAAGAACATTTGTGTACTTTGTTCCAGGCAAGGAACTCAAGTGACCCCAGACTAACTGCAAGCTGTCCCCTGACCCAAATCAAAGGAGCTCTCCAGCACCTGCCATTCATCAGGTTCCTTTCAGCAAAGTAGTCATGAAAGAGAAATAATTTTACTCACACTGAAAGTGTAGTTCTTTGGGGAAGCAGATGTTGAACAGCAGCCCAACAACCTGGTACAACAGTTTAGGACAGGAAGTGGAGAAAAAATAGATTCAACAGGGACTACAGAGGGAATCGACAAAGGCAGAGCATAATTACCTGCCTTGGAGTGGAGCCTGAACACTGACGCTAACATCATTACTCTCACATTAAGAGGAGAGGATTTTTCCCTAAATACGATCAGAGCTTTGCCCTTCAATACCAACCATTCTATCGAGGGCAGTGGAGGCAGGGAGGCTTTCAAGAAGGTGAGAAGACAGAAAGAGGAAATTAGGCAGACAGACATAAGGGCACCTTTCTATATCAATACTCTTGGCCTCGCTATCTGCTTCTCTAACCCACTTGTTTTTTGGCAGGTACCTGCATCGCATTAAAAATGTATCCTGTGAATCTAATATATTATCTCTGCATTTGTGTGGGATGGAAGGGTGGAGACACTCAGAAGACAGGCCTTACATATTTCTTAGAGTGGCAGTCGCTTTTCAGAAATGATTCAGTATATACTCGTGGCAAGATCCCAGCTCATACAGAATTGATGATTGCTTGTTATTGGAAGAACAGAGCGTCGGGTTGTGACTGAGGGTGGGTCAAGTGCCTGGGTCCAGTCCCTAACCAGCGATGCCGGACAGGTCACTTACTTCATCCGTGAGATACACAATGATAGACCCTAACGCGTGTGTGCGTTAAGCAACGTAACAATTGCGAAGCAATATACGATAAGTGTTAGCTGGTATTATTATTCTTAAAATATTACACTCCAAAATGAAAATCGAGATCAATCCAAACTACAAAGCCTGTTTCAACTTCCAAAATGCCCCTAGAGCCAACAGGCATGGCGTGAGAGCTCCCTAAAACCATGTTCCCAGTAAGACCATAAACCTTCCCAAACCAAGACGAGCTGTGTTGTCCCTGTCAACTGACAGCTGGGTCCGTCTTTTAGATTTGCTATGTCATGCATGCAGGACTGGTTAAAAGGCTTTTCAGACAAGAGTCCCATGAAACCACAGAAGAGAAAAAGACAGAAGGCGGAAAACATTCCTCACAGGCAAGTGACAGAATTCAGGATCCAAGCATGCGGTGATGCCCTGAGCTCAAAGTCTTTACAAGCTAAGTGGTCGATATGGGCTGCCTAAGATCATCTCCCAATATGGCCCTGAGAGAACCAATAAACGACCTGGCGGTAAGGGGAGAGAGAGGAAAGCACTCGGCTGAAAGATTGACTGATCTTGCCACAGATCAGATGGATGGTTCTAAATGACCTGTAAAGACATTCCCAGAGCCCTGGGCCACAGCATTAAGAGCCCAGACACCACTCGCACTTCTGAAGTAGTTATTAGTGACTGAAGTCACAGTTGACAACTGTGACTTCAGTTTCAAGTAATGGTTTAACAGCATCAACTTGAGGAAAGGTTATATCTCGGCGTGTCTGCTCTACTGCTGACACTTAAAGGAAATAATTGGTAGATTTAGAGCAGAGAGAGAAGCCAGTGGGTAGAACAGGAGGGGCGGCCAAAACTTCGGGTAGAACTCCACCGCGATCGCGCGAAACAGAGCCAGAAATTTTTGCTAAGCTGCGGCACCGGAATTAACCGCGCGCCCGAGCGTGTACGTCACACACATGCAGGCAAATGCCACCCACCATCCCCAATCCCTCCTTCTCCCTAACACCCGAAGAGGCCTCATGTTTTTCCCTCTGTCAACCTACTGACTCACGAGAATTCTTCACGTGCCTATGCCTGCCGGTTGGAATGCGTTGCAATTTTAGGAATACTGCATTGAACAATGCAAGAAATGTGCTTTCTGAGCACTTTTGGGGTGTGGGAGGTCTGTGAACGGGGCGATCAGACCTTTTGGTTCTGCCCTGCTGCTTGGCATAAACCATCAAGAACACACATGGCTCCCACCCCACCACCTGACTGTCATCACGTTCAATCAACAGGATTGGATTTTGGGGAGGTGCCGAAGGTTCACGTTGCCAGGCGGGATGCTGGGGACACACTGCAAGCAGGGAGAAGAAAGGCTGTGTGTGCGCACGTGCGTCTGTGTCTGTGTGTGTGCGTTTAGCCCCACATACAGAGCTACCTTCGCCTCCACGGAAAGTCATACAAGCAAGTGATCCGTTTGTTGTCAAACTTCTCCAGATTTTGATCCCAAGCACCTTTGCATTTAACCATGTTAATACCACAGAGATTTTTTTTTTTCCCCCAGAAGACGTTTCTGGTGCTTTTATTAAGAGGTAACAACCCATGTGATTTTTTTAAAACCTTCGCACATCTCAACAACAGCACCGCCACAATTTACATATTGTAGCGTTTCTATTGTTATTTGGCCTTCCTGCCTTCTTTCTATTCATCCTTCCTTCCTTTTCCCCTTGAATTATATTTCATCTGCTTCTCTTGCTCCTGTATGTGTCTATCAGTAGGAAGATACAGACTGATATGCACTTAAGGGCCACCATTCATGGCATGGGATCATAAAGCTCATTCATGGGCTGCCCCGAACAGCTCAAAAGGCCCAGAGAATTGCCCTAACTTCCCAGAGCACGGATAGACCTGTGAGCTGGATGAGAGCAGCTGAATTCGAAATACAAGCAATATGGCAAATTGGAAAGGATGCTCTCCTCAATCGCTCCTCATTGCCCTTGATCGAAAATATTTAGATGGGGATCTGACAAGCCAAGTTAAGTTGTATACCCTGACTCCGGTGAAGAGTATCTAGGGAATCGTGGCAATTCACCACTGAGATGGACAGACCCAGATACTTATGTTTTTTTTTGGGAAACCACCAATATAAGGTTAAAGGCATAAAACAGACAAAAATAAAATAACATGAAATAAAAAAAAAACAAGTGACAAACGAAAAGGAAAATCAGCCCAAGTTTGGCCTGCCCTGAGATCTGGCTGCTCTCGGGTGAAAAGTAACCCAAGGCTGACAAGGGCATCCCTGGAGCCCAGCTGATTTAACGAGGTCTACCTTGCGGGCCATTGTTATGGAGAACAGGCTCCTGCTGTATTGAGCCCACCGAGCTGCCTCTTCACTCTAATGGCAGAGAATTCACCTGGGAGGTGTTAAATCTTCAGTCTATTCCTAGAGGGACTTCATGTTCCCCATAATTAATTCCTCCACTGGATGTCTATATAACGCCATACTCTAGCGGTCATTACAAACTGGTGTGATGGCTCCCGGAGACAGCTCCGGGGCCGCTGGCTTGATGTTTTGGGAGGCCCACGGAGACCAGCTCATCACGGCTGTAAGGACAACGTGACGTGAGTGCCACAAGCACACGTGCGCGCACACACGCAGGGAGACTCGCTCCAAACTGCTGAGATGGCTTTTCTTTTGGCCGAGGAAATGCTTGTCAGACGCATCAGCTGATCACATCCACGGAGCTGGAAGAAAGAAAGTGAACTGCACTGCAACGAACTCAGATTTCCCAAGTGAAAGCTGCACGCTGACATTTATATTAGCTTAGTTTGACATGACCTAGCCGCTCGGATTGAATGATGAAGAACTGTCCCCCGCCCCGCCCCCCCATCCTCCCACCCCAGACACAGAAAGTGCACCTTCCCAGGTCGGTAGGGCTAAGAGATCGTGCAGAATGTTGCAATTTCCTGTCGGCTGTTCCCTGGGAATGCAGAAGTCCTGGTAGTCTAAAGCATCATGTTTTCCATCGAATTGCTAACTGTGGGAGGAAACGATCCATGCATCAAAAGCACGGAGAGGCATTCGAAACAGTGGTCCTCAAACTTCACTAATGCAGAGGAACATGTAGGGGCTGGCTCAAAACGCAGATTCCAGGGGCGCCTGGATGGCTCAGTGGGTCAAGCGTCTGACTTCAGCTCCGGTCATGATCTCACGGTTCCTGAATGTGGGCCCCTCATCGGGCTCTCTGCCGTCGGCACGGAGCCCGCTTTGGATCCTCTGTCTCCCTTTCGCTGTCCCTCCCCACCTCGTGCTCCCTCCCTCTCTCTCTCTGAAAAAATAAGGAAATAAACTTAAAAAAGAAAAGCTGATCCCCGAGTCTACACTGCACATAAGCAAAGTCATTTGGCCAGTGTGTCTGCCCCTCTGACAAGCAAATTCTCACTACATGATAGCTACGATGATGGGTATTAATAGGGTATTACGGACATTGAAATTTAATTTATTTATTATTTAATTTAATTTAATTTAATTTGCTATTTTAGCAATATCATTAGGTTACTAATTATAGAGCGCTACATACATTTTAATCACTGACCACTTTTACCGCATAGTGAACTTGTCCTATGAGTCAGGCTAGGATGGGGTCCAGCCATTTAGGAACAAAAGACTAGCAAAGCAGAGGAGACTGGGCTCAGCACACGTCAGGCCACCTTGCAGGTAGTTGAGAGACTTGAGAATTTTCACCAGCAATTCGGACATCTCCAAGTTGCCGAGGGGGCTCGGAGAAGTGAAGTCGTAAAAGCCAGGTTAGGGCAAAGCTGTGATTAGAACTTCAGTCTTCCGTTTTCCTTCCTGATAAAGAGATTCAGGCCAATGAAATAATCATTCTACTCCTCACCATCACCAATCTTTGGCAAGGATTATCTGAAGCTAATGGAGTAGAAACGTCCCAATCCTGGGCAGTAGAGCACGGTCCAGCTGGTGTGGTAATGGAGAAAGGACGTAGACTTACTTCTTCCGGTGCTGTTATGGAAGGCTTCCAGAGCAAGGGAACTTGGACAGAGTGGTGACAAGATGGGGACAGGGGAATGTGAACAAAGCACGTGAAAGGGCACAGAGGTGAAATCCCACTTGGAAAAGGAGTGAGGCAAGTAAGCTTTGAGGCTACACTCTTACCTGTGCACCTGCACAGCTACTGACGTTGAAATCGCCAACTCGCTTAACCATTGAAGGCCAAACCCCATGGTTCACACCAGCTAAGTAACGTGAGTCTAGAGGGTTTGCTCAGCTTCATGATACAGGGAAGATGATGAAATGGTATGATGCGGCCGGAAGAAGGTTGGCTTTCAAGCCACAGAGATCTGGACTCAGTTCTTTCCAGCTCCCACTTACTAGCCAAGAGGGTAGTACTGAGAAAGCCTTTCATCCTTTCTGGTTTGCAGTTTCCCCAACCGTTCATAA
Organism: Panthera leo; assembly: GCF_018350215.1. NCBI lineage: Eukaryota > Metazoa > Chordata > Mammalia > Carnivora > Felidae > Panthera > Panthera leo. The sequence continues at coordinate 13,364,763 of NC_056684.1, read as the reverse complement.
GAATGACAAAACCTGTCCTGCAGCGTTCTTGAGTTTTAGTAATAATGCATTTCAAAATCTGACACATGATACTACGGCAACACCAAAGCCAAATTACACGCTGGGAAGAAGCATTTGAAATACGTTTGGCAAAGCATTAATTTCATTAACATAGAAAATATTCCTACAAATCAATAAGAAAAACACCATGAAGGCTATAAAAGAATGGACAAGGAAACAGAAAAGGAAACACAAAAAGGCCTTCAAAACACAATATTGAAAAAGAAAACATGCTTGATCTCACTTAACATTAAAATAAGTACAAATTAGAGGTGCCCGGGTGGCTCAGTCGGCTAAGCATCTGACTTTTGATTTTGGCTCAGGTTACGATCTCACGGTTTGTGATTCCGAGCCCTGCGTTGGGCTCTGCACTGTCAGTGTGGAGCCTGCTTGGGATTTTCTCTCTCCCTTTGTCTCTGCCTCTCCCCGGCTAGTCCTCGCATGCTCTCTCTCTCAAAAATAAGTAAGTAAAATTAAATTAAAAAATAAGTACAAATTAAAACTAATGTGAGGGGTGCGTGAGTAGCCCAGTCAGTTAGGTGTCCAGCTCTTGATCTCGGCTCGGGTCATGATTTCATGGTTGGTGGGATTGAGTCTCCTATCGGGCTCTGCACTGACAGTGCGGAGCCTGCTTGGGATTCTGTCTCTCCCTCGCTCTGGCCTTTCCCCCTCTTGCGTGATCTCCCTCTCCCTCATAATAAATAAATAAACTTAAAACCAAAACCATAATAAGATACTGTTTTTTACCTTTCAGATGATCAGAGTCAAATATGGTCAAAGTCAAGATCACCCCATGCTGGAGATGGGGAGGAGGGTAGTTTCAGCAATATCTGTTAAAAATTTAAACTTGCCAGCTGTGTGACCCAACGAATCTACTTTTGGCTATTCATCACGCAGATGTTCTGACACTTGTGTGCAAAGAAGTATGTATGAGAATGTTCACCGCAGCATATTGTGATAGAGGAAATTATTTGAAACAACTTAAATGCCTATCAAAATGCATCTAGTTCAATAAGTCATGGTAGAGGGAAACAGGGCAATATAAAGCAGCTGCTAAAATGAATGAGGCAGCTCATTCATGAATTGTTGCAGAATGATCTCCAAGTAGACAGTCATCGGTATGAAACAATATATTTATTCCTGTATGCCTGCATACGCATAGAATATCTCTGGAATAATACACCACGGACCGATGGCACTGGTTCCGTCTGGAGAGGGTTTCAGAGTGGTGGGAGCCTCCTACATTTTGAATTCTGTACCTGCTAAGAACACATACGTATTTAGAGGAGCAGAAGACCTACAAGCAAAACTGACGAAGTATAAAGAACGACATTTGTCCCCGATGCATACAGCCTAATCTCGGAGGTGTTATTCAGGAAGGCAGAATGAACTTGAACATCCACACGCTCCCCCGGTGTCCCCTGTGACAGATGTCCTTTTTCATACTTTGGGACAGCCTATCCTCGACAAAGAGGTGCCACAAGGAATACCGGGACAGAACAAAGCGGGCAGCTGACTTCGTCACGTGCGCTGTTGAACTAAGCTTGAAGCTGTGTTTGTCTGTGTGCTGTACCCAGCAGAGTGAGCCACAAGACTCTAACTCTTGTGTCCTAACTGTAAATTCCAGCTCTGTCCACCACGTCAGTAGCTACCTGATCTCCAGCAACTTACTAAACCTCTCTGAGACTCACTGCATTGAAAACCTAAAGGAAAATAGTTCCTTTACGTACGATGAGAGGATATGCAATGGATAATGGGGTTACAGCACAGCGGTGGGCACACAATTGTTCGATTTTGCTGCCACGCTCAGGAAGAAAAGGTCTTTTATTTTCTTCAAGTTTTTTTTTTTTTTTTTCTCTCCGAATTTTCATTTAAATTCCAGTCGGTTAACATACAGTGGCGTATCAGTTTCGGGGGCAGAATTTGGTGATTCATCGCTCACACACAACACCCAGTGTTCATCACAAGTGGCCTCCTGGGGGCGTCGGGGGGTAGCCCAGTCGGTGAAGCGTCCGACCTCGGCTCGGGGCAAGATCTCCCAGTTCGTGAGTTCAAGCCCCGCATCAGCCTCTGTGCTGACAGCTCGGAGCCTGGAGCTGGCTTCGGATTCTGTGTCTCCCTCTCTCTTTGCCCCTCCTTTGCTCACTTGCTCTCTCTCTCTCTCAAAAATTAATAAACATTTAAAAATTTTTTTAAAAATCACAAGTGCTCTCTTTAATATCCATCACCCATTCAACCCATCCTCCCCCCCTACTGCCTCAAGCAACCATCAGGTTGTTCTCTTCAGTTAAGAGTCTGTTTTCTGGTTTGCTTCTCTTTTCCCTGTTATGCTCACTTGTTTTTTATTTTTCTTTTTTTCATTTTTTTTAAAATAATTTCTACAACCAACATGGCACTCAACCTCACAACCTTGAGATCAAGAGTCACATGCTATACCAACTGAACCAGCCAGGAGCCTGTAAAGGACTTAAATTATTTGCATTTTGTATACATTCTATCTAGTCAGGTTGATGTTTAGATAGCTGGTCTTTTAGATTACCATTTTTCAAAAGCTTTAATAAATACATAGATTTTTGTTGAGGGGCTCCACCTAAGATCCAGGCACTAACTCTCAACACAGGTTTGGAAAAGTGGCTCATTCTGCCTGCTTCAGTTGTCTCTGGTCTGCAAAGCAGTGATAATAATGGCAACATCTCATGGGGGTGTAAATCTCCAGCACATGTGAAAAGTGAATTCACACATAGCAACTTAAAGTCAAAGACTTTTTAATAAATAAGCCAAAGTCATTGATATGCATCATGTGAAACGTTCATCTCCAAGATGAACAACAGGCTCGGGGGGCTGCCATACGCACTCCCCTCATCTCCATCCCGCCATTAAACCCCCTTGCGCTAAACAGGCTACTCTTGCAACCTCTTCTTCAGAAACAGATATAAGTTCGTATTTTAATGGGAAATTGGTAAGTTATTATGAGAGAGAAAGAGAGAGAAAGATGTCTTGTGAGAATATGAACAAAGGTTGAAAAAGGTAATGATCGGCTCTGGAGCTAATCAGAAGCAATGGAAAGATAGAGAAAAAGGAACCGAATCACAATTACTGTGTAGGATTTATAGCCCGGGTGTCCACAAAGAATACTGGGAGTCGGGTGTCCGGGACTCTCCTGCTTCAAGGTAATCAGCCTAGTGTAGGGGAACTTGAACAAGGTTGACATTGCTCCAACTGGGAAGGAAAGGCTCACATTCTTGACAGCTACATAGGGGTCACTGAAGGCAAGAGTCTCGTTGGTCTCAGATGACTGAGCAGGCATTATGGAACTAAGGAAAATTCTATGTTAGCTTTAATTTCTCAGCTGACCAAACTGGATCCTGTGCTTCGTCTATAGGTTTATAATTTTTCTGCCTAATGCAATTAATTATCTGCTAAATTTCCACATGTTGTTACTCTACACGCAAAACACTGAGCTGAATGTTTTCTCATTAATACTTTGCCACTAGGAGTAACTATGTTACATGGATGTTTTTAAGGATAATCCTAATTTCAAATACAGTATGATTTTGGCCCCAAGAACCATCCAGTAACTTAGGGATTCCCAAGCTTATGTACAGTTTGATTAGATTCATCACTCCAGAAGGCATTACGTTTAAAAGCGTGTATACGTTACAAAAGATTCCCATAAAAGAATCGATGTTAGAGATCAGCGAGTTACTCAAAAGACCACCAACACTTACATCTGAACTTCAAGTGTTAATGGGTCCGTCCCGTCTTGTCACGCTATTCACCTTGGAGTCGAATTACTTGCACGATCTGCCCCTATAGAAACCCACACAGTTGCGGCTACAAGGCAAAGCCAGTTGGGTCCAATTTAAAGGGAAACTAAAGTTTTCCAAGTTGCTTCTGTAAACAGGACTCGTGCCTGCCCATCAAATCATGTAAAGGGCCCCGGTCCATTTAATTGCTATGTTTTAGGAGCACTTTTCAGGAAAATTACATGCGAGGAAAGAAAATCGTCTTGCACGTACATTCTCAGCTCGGAAAATATTAGTCCCCCGACTTCAGCTCAAGTGAAAGTGCCCCAAGTTCACAAGTTATGGCAGCAGATGTGGCGGCCGGAGCAGCAGCCTGAGAATGTCAACATGGCCTGGAAGGACCGTGAAGCCAACGATAAGCAGCAGGCCCTTTTGGATGACAGCTTAATGTGAAACAAGAAACGAGCTTCCATCCGACTCCACCGCATGGGTGTCAACATCAGAAAATGCTCCATCACACAGCTGGTAGAAGCACAGCCTGATGGACACAGAGTCTGACCTTGCTTCCCCAGGAGACAATCCCTCCAGGTTGTGGGTGAGGGATACTGGCAAGGGTCACGGAGGGGGGCGTGCAAGTACAGCTGCTTGCTCAAAATCCATCCCCTAATAAACAGGACTCAGCCTCCAGGGGTTGTCATGCCAGCCCTTTCACTAGCATTCACTGAACAGGCAAAAAGCAAAGCCCAGGAAAATATTCCTTTTTGTTTTGTTGTTGTCGTTTTTTTTTTAAAGATCCAAAGCTGTGCAGAAAAGAGAGCAGGGAAGAAACACGTTCACGTAAGGCTCCAGCTGGGATAGGTGGGCCGAACTAGCTGGCCGTGTTCAGCCACACCTGAGTCCTTTATTGCCGGGATTTAAAAAAGCCCAACTGAGAGGTGGTGCAAAGGAAAGGGAAGATGGATGATGGAGGAAAGGATGGATGGATGGATGGATAAATGGAAGGGATGATGACTGGATGGATGGATGGATGGATGGATGGATGGATAAATGGAGGGGATGATGACTGGATGGATGGATGGATGGATGGATGGATGGATAAATGGAGGGGATGATGACTGGATGGATGGATGGATAGATGGATGGATGGATGGATGGATGGATGGATGGATAAATGGAGGGGATGATGACTGGATGGATAGATAGATAGATAGATAGATAGATAGATAGATACAAGATGGAAAAATAGAAGAAAGAGAACATATTTGAATCTATAGTTATACCTTTATACTTAGATCTGTACCTATAACTTTTTCTCTTCTTACACATGCAGCCATGCTTGAGGCACACTGACTCAGGCAGCGAGCACATAGACCCCACTTTTACATAATCAGAGACATTTAAGTTCCCAAGTTGATCCCTTCAGAATGAAATCCTGCCTGCGGCCTTCGGTGATACGCAGAGTTCTGCAGGGCCCCAAAGGTATACATCAGACTCCCTGGTTTCTTGGGTAGCTGGCAGCAGCTTCGATTCAGGGCCAGTAGAGTGACGCGTCCTGCCTCTGGGAAAGGGGTCGTTAGCTGCCCCTCACTGTGCCTTCAGCGGGCACTTCAATGTCAGAGGCATGAAGGCTCATTATGCTCCTTGCTTCCTTCGGTCCTATCTCTTCTTCCTCGTTGCCCACACTGGTCTCTTCCCTCTGCAATCCACCTCGTCCTCTCATTAGGTTTGTCATCAGTGACCACTTAGCCGGCCTGAAAGCAGAGACATCAGGCTGGACTTGCAAAGCCAGAGCAACTCATGAGTGCTTTCCAGCTGGAAAGAAGTAGGACCTGGTGGTGGTCCTTCCATGTGGAAAAAAGAGATCTGTTTCTCAGATGTCTGTCCAAGCCGATTCCTCCCACGGAGCTAAATAGTTTCTGACACTTAGTACGTCTGGCCTGATTTGTAACCCATCGTAGAAAGACAGAAGAGAAAAAGGGAGAGAAAGAAAAATTAATAGGGCACCGTTACAAGGTATTCGACATGTCTGCAAATGATCCACACAATTAGAAGTTGAATTAACGAGTTCATCTATTAGTCAAGGGACACTTAGGTCAGAGTTAAAGCGTGTGGTATCTGTACCTCTGTTCTCTAACAGTAACAACAACAACATCAATGTTTGAATGTTCCAGGGGGCTATGTGCATATTTCTACACGTTTGGATTTCGTACACTTCTGGTAGAAAAAAATAGGTGAGGCTTATTACTAAAAGTGGCCGTGATATTAACTCCTAGTGTTGAGGGCTTTTAGTGTCCCTAATCACTCGGCATGGAGTATCTTTAAACCTTACAACAACTTAAGGAGATAAGAATTATGACTTGGACTTCATTTTACAGAAGAGAAAACTGAGGCGCAGGAAGGTCAACAGCATGTGCAAAATCTCACGCAGACAAAAGGCAAACCCAGGAATTCAGATGGCAGTGTCTGTTCCGCTTAACTACCACACTGTTCTGTGCCCCGTTATATTTCCTGATGATTGATCTGGGTAAACACTCATTTGAAGCATCCACTGCTTTTGCAAACTACCTACAGGCATAAACGAAAACACATGTTTTGTTCATTTATTTTCGTTGTTCCTTTTATCCGTATTGCAGGTGAGAGGTGTTAACACCGTTGTACAAATGAGCAAATGAGAGTCTATCCTGTAGTCAAGACAGGGACATTCTGGATGAGGGTTTTAGAATGTATGGTTCTGATGCCACGTAAAAGGATTGATTCCATCTTTTTGCACTGAAACAGGGTGGAAGGACAAGGCCGGCTCCTTGTTCTCAAAGCAATAATTGCATGGGAGGAGAATCAAAATGGAAGCAATAAGAAAGAAGAAGCTGACAATAATGTGATGATGATAAACTTTCAGTAAACCCATTCCCCTGGGCTTCAAACTTTGAAAACAGACGTGAGGAAGAATGTTACGATGAGAACGTTAATAAGTGGAAAGCCTCTTTGGTCCTATACAATCAAAAGAATCTATCACATTCTATCCAAGTTTCAATCGTCGGGAAATAAAGGCATCTCTGGTATAAAGTGAACAGGAAAGAGAATTATTCTGGAATAACTCTAGGTAGATCAATACATCAGCTTTGACTCAGACACGATTCTCTCACTGCCCTACTTTTTCTGTCACTGTAAACCTGCCTACATGTCACAGAGAAACAATAAAATGAAGGGTTAAGTGGCCTACAGCCTGGTGACATTAATGACAAAATTAGTTAAGAAGAAAAAGGTAATGGGGCGCCTGGGTGGCTCAGTTGGTTAACTGTCTGACTTCAGTTCAGGTCATGAACTCAACGGTTTGTGAGTTCAAGCCCTGTGTCGGGCGTGGTGACAGCTCAGAGCCTGGAGCCTGCTTCGGATTCTATGGCTCCCTCTCTCTCTGTTCCTTCCCTGCTCACTTGCTCTCTCTCTCTCTCAAAAGTAAATAAAGATGAAAAAAATTAAAATGGTCACTTTCTTTGAGCACAAGAGGGACAATACGTTGCTACCCAAAAGTGTAATCTTTCAACTTTTAACTTATCCTTGTCTTTTTCTTCTGTATCAAGTTGGTCAAAATATTTGTATGGCTCTCAATAGTTTACAAAATGGCGTTAACATGCCTGTTTTCATTTAATTCTAGTAACTAGGTGAGGTAGGGATTACAATGGAAATTCTAGATGAGACAAGTGTGAATCCAAGAAACTGAATTGTTCAAAGTTGTCCAGCTGGTAAGAAAGATGCTGATCTGAGACATCATCGAGTGAGGCCAGGGGCAGGAGAGCAGCCACTGGAGTCTGCTGACCAGAAGGTGTCTTCTCCTTTGACATCAGGCCACTGTGAACTAGGCCTGTTGACCTGATGTCCAAACCAGGCCCTAATGACCAGTTTCCCAAGAACACGTTACTCTAAAGAAAGGAAAGTTGACCACCTGCTTGACTGTTCCTTTCTTTGAGTCAAAGTAAAGCTTAAATAAATGCCTCCTTCCAGAATTTCATACCCAAAGCTGCATTACCTCTAGATATATTTGAGGTGTGGCAGGTCAGCTAAGTCATGGTTGATGAATACTTTGCTTTATGAGGTAGAAATAAAACCCAAAATGTTCATTCATTCATTCATTCATTCACTCTTTACTACAAATTGAAAACTACCCTGGGTCGAATGTTCTTCCAAGAACTGGTGATACAGAGATAATCAAAACAGAAGGGTTTTTTCTTCCATAGAATTTTCCTTCAAATGGGGAACCAGATAATAAGTCAACAAACACAAGTGGGATTTTTTTTGACATTAAGAAGCCTAAGAAGAAAACTTGGCAGTAATAGGCAAGAGTTTCTTTGGAGGTCAACAAACATCATCGTTGAGGAGGAACAACAAACTTCATTGAGGAGGATGATTATAGAAGTCCTCTCTGGGGAGGACCATGCAAAAGATACCACCTAGGACCGTTGGAACGAGGGAGCGGGCCATTAGCAAAGATAGGCTGGACCTGTTATCAGTTTGTGTGGGCTCAAGTTCATCAAGCTGGTCTCCTACAATTCTGGATCATCGGCGATTCTCCAGGTTCTTTGGGAAAAACTCAAGGCAAATCTGTCCGAAATCAACACTTCTAGGATGTCAAGGGGCTGAGGAAAACAGAGTTTTAGAGGAGAGTGAAAAACTCAGGGCTGACCTTGTGTTCTTTAATTGGAATCCTTCCACTTTGATTGTTAAAAGAGAATGAGCAAAAGGAAATGAAAAATTATCTTCACGAGAAGGGGTCAGACGTGGTCTGCTCACCAAGCAAAGCCAAGGTCAGCGGCTGCTGCCTTTTGGCACCATTAACCAGCCTCTTGTTTATGCAGTTTGAATTCTGACTGCTGAAGAGTTTGAAACTATTCAGTGAACGTCTTCTGTCATGTTCATTTTCAAAAGGATATAATTTCCTATCCAAACTGTAACATACCAACTTTCAAAGGAAGCTGCCGTGGGTAGGTGGTGATGGCACTGTGTTTCCTAACTGGTGATTAGCAAATTTATTGCATGATAAACCATTTTCAGTGCAGTTTTGAAAAATAAAAACATGCTTCTTCCCGAGTAATTAGTCGCTCTTTACCGCCAACAAACTGTAATTTTTATTCCTTTTATACAAGCCCATTTATTAGGAGAGAGAGCTAGCGTGCGTTTATGCTTTTGTGTTTACACTGCAAAGACGTGGCATCGAAAACCCGCTATGAGAATTCTGAATGCCGTTATATTTTAAAATCCACATTAATTATAGATCCACTTACTCTTAGAAAAGACAGGAATTGCAGCAGGATGGTGGTCAGGGGGAGGGATGCATGTATAAATTGCGTCCCAAGGACCCCACTGAAATTTCCATAACATTCACCACATGACACTGATGTGTGAAAATTGACATGAAGATTTGAAAATTGGGACCGGGGGAGCCCAAGCATAAAATAACTTCAATTTTGCGCTCTCTCTGGCTCTCAGAGGAATAGCGCTTAGGACTGACCAACACAACACAAACAAGCGAAGGGGAAAAAAAATCCAGGGAGAAGGATAGGAGTTATTAAGGAGAAAACACACTTCTCACTCACAGAGAGAAAGGATGATCAATGGATTTAGTCACAGAGAAATTCAAGCAGAAAATTGCTGCTGTTTTTTATCTGAACAGCAGAAAGTTTAACCAAACCAGAATTCTCAGATCTGAGGAAAGCGTCTACAACTACCTGTGGACAAAGGGATGGGAGCTGGGTCTCTGACCCAGATGAAAATGGTTAAGTCCTCTTACACTTTCCTTATATAATGAGTCTGTTTTTGTTATAGGAGACTTTGCATCTGAAATGCCCTGTGTCAAGGCTGACATTCACTGCAGCCCCAAAGAGTTTCGGTGTGTACGAAGTAATCTGCTTGGTTCCAATGCCTGCTCTTGAATGAAAATAATAACCCCAAATAGTATCCAAAATGAATGTGAAAATGGTATGCAGTGCATGGACAGTCTACCTGCTAAGAGTGATAAATGTAAAATCATAACTGACACAATGGAATGTACCAGCATTTCTTCACCTGGCAAAACTATTTACAGAGTGGCTCAAATCTCACTATTTTGGCAAGTGCACTCCTGAGGCTTGAGGAAAACAGAGCAGGGAGAACAAAACAAAACAAAACAAACAAAGCCCTTCATCATCCACTCGAGACTTTGGCTGTCCTGGGTTTCTTTTAATGCAAAAAACTTTTTAAAAAGGACAACATAGTTGCTTAAGCTCTACAGTCTTGAGTGGGAGGTAGCTTCCCACACTTGGAGAATGACTTCAAAGAATGTCATTTTCAACATCAAGATCTTCAGCCCGGTTGGAATGAACAGAATGTTCTATGTGAACATCTCTCTGCTATTCCTCTGAGAAGGAGGAAGTAAATAGTTTGACTTTCCTCTAGAAGAGGTTTAAGATTTTAAACACTCTAATAGGGTGTAAAACCAGATTTGGAGAAAAAAAATAGAACTTTAATGAAAGCCCTCAGCCCTTGGCAGGTTTGTGATTTTAGGCAAGTGAATTGATTTCTCTAAGGCTCAGTTTCTTCAACTGTAAAAACTGAGAAAAAAAGAAGGAAAAATCGACTTCAAAGTGGCTGGAAGGGATAAATTAGATAAGCTTTAGAAGATTTGCATCCTCTAGTAAGAATTGAATAGATATCAGCGGATGGTATGTTATTTTAATATAACTTTAGCTGTTACTCCCAACCCGTTCCTGGTCAACCCGTTCCCGTAGAGGGAAGGTTTTCTAACCAACCCGTTAGAAAACCTGAAATCTGTATAGTATTCTAGAGTCTGTAAGTTTTTCCCACTTTCTTCCGTTTCATCTTTGTATCGATTAGGGTGAGACTAGCTGCTGTAACAAACGAACCCTGAAACTTCAGTGGCATAACACACACCATACTTTATTATTACTCTTGTAAAAGTCCTACATAGGTGTTCTTGGTTGGGATACAGTCTTCTTCCCAGTGACTCAGGCAACCAGATACCTCTCGTGTGATTCCCTCTTCCTCTTGGGCCTTGGAAGCATCTCTGTTCAGCTGGCAGTTGGGGGTTGGTAGACCCACTCCCACTCGTGGGAGATTTTTATCAACCTCATCTTTCCATTCACACTCCATTGACTAGAAGCTGTGTGGCCCTAATGAACCAAAGAGACCGGGAACAGTCCTGGGAGTCTGTGGGCAGGAGCGGAGAAACAGTTTCTGCCCAAAGCTGCCTCCTGCTAAACCCCAAACCTTCCCAGAGTAAATACGGTTTCCCTGTTGTATATATAAGAGTAGAACTGGGGCACCTGGGTGGTTAAGCTCCCGACTTCGGCTCAGGTCATGATCTCACTGCTGGTGAGTTCAAGTCCCGCGTCAGGCTCTGGGCTGACAGCTCGGAGCCCGAAACCTGCTTGGGATTCCGTGTCTCCCTCTCTCTCTCTGCCCCTTCCCTGCTCGTGCTCTGTCTCTCTCTGTCTCCAAAAGAAATAAACATTACAAAAATTAAAAAATTCAGAAAAAGTAGAACTGAAAACAGTACAATGACTTCTATAAACTCATGAGAGACTCAGATCCCATCTCTTGAATCGCAGTTCACTGATTTTGCTTCTAGGTCCCTCGGCATCAGAGCGGGTACCAAGATAGCTCACAAGAGAAGCAGTAGACAGTATCTTTGGATCTTTTTCCTTTTCACTCTTCTCGCCCACTCTCAGGCTGAAGGTCACTTCAGCCAAGGAAGAAAAGGATGCGACATTTTTAAGGAACTAAAGTCTTAAATATCCATCTAGCACTTGTATTCTACTAAAGCACAGAGGAAGCTTCATGTTGGAGGGGACAGGGTTCTACCCCTTGGAAAGAACTGGGAACCAGCTCACATATCGCTTGGGTAGTGGGCCTTCCTCTATTAATGACCTTGTCCAGGAGAACAGCTGCTTTTGATTTTCTCCTAAATATCAGAATCCACAAAGGAATGGCAGTTAGCAGCTCAGACCCAGTTTGTTCTGCTCCCTTCCCCCCGTTCCCAGAACTTTCCAGATAAAATGCACAGAGAACTATGAGTTGTTGAGAGGCTTTGGAGACCCACCAGGTGATTGCAGGCTTTTGACCAGGAAATGCACTAGGAAATGTACCAGGAAATTGCAAGCTTTTGACCAGAAATGCCCCATTTATCATCTTGCGTGGCTTTAGGGCCAACAAAACATGGGCAGAGAAATCCCACAAGATTGTGAACCAACACCATTCCCTTATGTCACCTGGCATTGATCTGAATAAATATTCAGACGGTGAAGACAAAAGGTAACGGGAGTTTATTGCTAAAGAGTCTAAATTCTTTTGCCCAAAAGATAGTTGTTTTCTTTCACCTCGGACAACTTCAGGATATTGCCCCAGGGCCATGGGAGTATTTTGTTATGGTCTGTGTGAAATACTATATTCCCTGGTGGACGTGGGGAGATCGTATTACTGTCCGCTGATTCTCTGAGTCGACACAGCGAGCAGTGCTCGTGACCTTAACGGTCAGAGCTGCATCCAAATGTGGAGCTTTGCTGATGAAGGAACAAGGTAGAGCCCAGAGACAGGAAGAGGCCGTGGAAAGCCAAGGCACTGGAGGATCCGTGAACTCTGCAGGGCAGAGAGGGCACATCACGTCCCCGCGCGCATGAGCGCTGTCACAGCCCGAAACGCACAGGCTGGCGGGCTGCTTGGCACAGGGAGCCGACAAAACCCTCGTAATTCACGCCACTTTAGCCATCAGGGCTCACAGGAACTGAAGCAGGTGTGATATGACTTGTTCTCAACCGAGTTCCTCTCTACTCTTACATACAGATAAATCTCTTTTCTGCTGGTGAAAATCCCTTGGCGGAGGACACAGAAAGATCTAGCACTTTTTTTTTTTTTTTTCAACCACCATGATACGTTTCAGAGGCATGAAAGCTTCTAGAGGGGGCTAGAATGCTGAGAGAAGAGAGTTATGGTAACAAATCTCACCAGGGTGACTGTCCTCCGCGTTCTTTTATTTATTTATTATTTATTTTTCACTTCGTGCCGCGTTAGGTCTGTGATTTTCCCTAAGACGATGATCTACAAGACTGGCTGTTTGCATCTCTGGATCTCATTTATTAGGAAGTGAAGTATGTAATGGTGAAAAATAGCTCAACGGGTTTCCTCTTTCTCTGGGGTATCTCCGCGGCAGCACGGCTGACTGCACACACAGTCAGCGCCACGGAAATAAATGGAGAGGAGAGGAGATGGGGATGCGGGGAGTGGGAGACGTTCCTCCACACCTGCTGGAAGCTTCCGAAAGCCCTGTCTCATCTTCCTTTCTGAACAGGGCTTTGGCTTGAGAAGGATGTGGGGGTCACTAGCATGGGGCCTCCAAAGACACATGTGAGCTTCACGCTCAGTCATTTATTTTCTTGAAGGACTGTGTGTGTGTGTGTGTGTGTGTGTGTAGTCGCAGCTCACAGGGCTGATGGGGGCGAGGCAGACAGTCTCCGCCTCCCAGTCTGCAAGATGCCTGTCTCCGGTCACCTTGAGGACTTGCCTGCAGTGAGTGGAAAATCCCTGAGAGCAGAAAAAGGTTTTAAAGACTTGGCGGGAAGAAGGACTTGGCCGTCTTTTAAGAAATCTTTATCAAATGCATTAATGATTTACACTTCTGCATTTGTAGCTATGGGAGAAACCCTGCCCTTCGTGAATGTTACTCCTCGAAACTCTTGCCAGCCTATTTTCACATCGATACTCCGGACTCCCAAGACCGTTAGATGACTCCTCAAAGTCTTGCGGTAGGTCCAGAGCGGAAATGCCACGCCACAGCGTCTAGGTTCCTGTGGTCTGCAAGGCCGAAATCTTGGCCTGTCCGGCCGTATCGTTGTTGCTGATCAGCATTAATGTACTTGCACCGTGTGTTCGCTTTCCTCCCGGGCACTAGGAGAGAAATATTTTCTAGGAGGGACCACTCCTAGAAACACTCCAGTGTTTCCTCGGTAACACTGGAAACACACACACACACACAGAGAAAAAAAGCTTTTAGAGCCTGAGGGTTACGGGGTCTAAGACTCACGTGCACATCACTGGGTGAGGCACTCTTCGTGCCTTGGCTCACTCAGTTTCACGATGCCTCCGAGAGGCAGCGGAGATGTTGCAACGTCCATATCAACGAGGAGGAAACAGGAGCTCAGCGAAAGTGGCTCATCTGCTGAACATCTCACAGCTCGTTAATGAAAGAGCCAGAATTTGCACGCGAGCCATGGTGCCACAGTATCTGGCTGGCTCACAGATGCTCCTGGGTAAAAGGAGAGACTGGGAGACTCACCTGAGAATCCAGGCATTGAAGATTCTGCCACCAAGAATTATTTCTTCTTGAACGTAGGGGTCCTCCTCTGGGAGAGGCCTGGACTGCATGCCCATTTTTACCCGGTTTTCATTTCTAAAAGCCAACGGGAGCCCTCTTGGGTCATGTCCTCCACTCCCTTGAATTGTGGTTGAAGAAACCGAGGGCCAAATAAATGAAGTGACTGGTTCAGGGTGATATTGATAGTAAAGAAGTTGAGACTCCTACCTGGGTCTTCTAGATGCTTCCGATGCTCTTGGTTCCCCGGACTTTTAGCAATGGATTCTGCCAATCTCTTTGCTTGCCAGGATTGACTCCATTTTTCTGGAAGGTTGGGGAAGCATTAGCCAGCCTACGGCTCACACGGGGCCTTTGGCGGGGGTCACCGTGGCTCTGAGAAAGACTCACTGGGGAGTGAAGACTGTGGGACATACTGAGCTCCAGCGAGAGCCCCTCCAAAAGTTCAAGACTTTTATTGAGCACGCCGGTTATATCATCCACCTGCGTCTAACGCACTTCTGTTCTCAGTTAATTTATCAGGGATCATTTCCCTGGGTAACTTGTGCCAGATAACATGCCCGTTATCAAGTTGCTGCCCAGGTAAGTAGTGATACCCCAGGATCGCAAATGGCCAGGCTCTGACTTTCTGTGGCATTCCCAGATAGGGAGTACTCCTGTCATTTGGCTCCTGTCATCAATTTTACCTCTGGATGTCCCAGCCGTTCTGTAGTAATACTTCACTCCCTAACTCTTTGTTGTGGTATCTTACCAACTCCCCATTTAAACTGGGTGGGTCTTCCTGTGTTCTTGAGTTTCTAGGACAGAAGTAATCAATCTGGGATGCACATTAGAATCCCCTGGGAAGATTTTGAAATTTCCCATGCCTCCATAGTTCCCTGGATGCGGGGCCCAGACATCACTGGGTTCTAAAGCACTCGAGACAAATTCCATCGTGGAGTCAAGGTAGAGAACCAGCATTGCCGTCATACCCATCATTGTTTGTGGAAGAAAAGGAAAGACAAGCGAGCATTATTTTTTGTACGTACTGTACCAAGAACTTTACACCCGTTGTTCGGAATTCACCACACTTCTGTGATGTAGGTTTTCTCATTCCTTTGCAAGTGAGAGACTTGTGCTCAGAGAGTTTATGCCCTACGCCGAGATCACACTAGCTGTGGCAGATCGGGGATCTGAACGCGGTATGACTCAGTTCTCCTAATCTCACACTTTGTTTTTCCTAACTAAGGCATCTAGTGTGGTGCCTGGCACACAGTGTGGAAACAATATTCCTTAATCCCCTTCTCTTTCTAATCTCACATCTATCCTGCATAATTCTGGCTGATTAAACTTCCATTGGCTTTACTCAAACCATGATCACCTCTGAAGAAAAAACTGAAGATTTTTCTTTTCCTAGGATATCAGATCTAAACGTCTATACTTGATTTCCAAAAACCCACTTGATCCTTTTGCCTGACTTTAGGATTTAATCTATCACACAAAATTATAAGTTCCTGTATTTAACATCCCATGTTAATCCCAATGTTTCTTTGCATCTCTTATTTTCTCGCCTTCTTATAGCCTATAGATTATGAAATTCTACGATCAAGCATGATTTTAGAAGAATGATCAGTGAATCTGAAAAATGCCTAGATATACTAGTAAGTGAAAAAGTAGCACCAAAAATGTATATAAACTTAATTCCTAATTATGTAGGTATAAATTTTGCTATGATCCTAATTATATTATATAACCACATGTTTATACATATGTATACATACATTACATATGTTATTTTATTTGTATATGCAAACATGTGTTTTTAATTAGAAACAGTCATGCCAAATAATCGTAGCAATTACCTCTAGGTTATAGTTAAGTTTTTGTTTGCTTGGTTTTTTTTTCTGTTGTTGATACTTCCCTCGTTTCTTTCAAAGTCCTCACAAAGTAACATCTATTTTACCGTACTATAAAACTCAATAAATCCAGTCTGCCTTCCAGACACAAAGAAAAAGAAACCCCAGATCTTGACTACAAAGGCCTCCAAAAGTACCCTAAGAGAGATGGAAGCAAAAAGTTGAAATTAGGCTAGCAAATTCTGAAACTGATTCACAGCAACAAGTATTTTAAAATTTATGTACTTTTAACCTCAAAGATGTTACAGCAAAAATAACTCTAGGCTTGCAATCCAACCCAGTGATAGTACCTCAAATTCACTAATCTTGGCAACTGAAAACAAAATTATAGGGTAGGAAGCAACCACACAGAGTAACCCTTATTTGTAATTACTTTAAGTGTGGGACAAAGAAAAAACAACCATGCCAGCTTTCTAAGAACTCATTCTCAGCCAAGAGCACCTGGGGCTAAATTGTGGCTGTTTCACAACATCCTGCTGAAGGAAAGACAGGAATAGAGCAGAAAAATCCACCCTAGGAAACATGCTGGACACGATTATGGGTCTGACTCCTGAAAATGTCCTCTCCTTCCCCAGCTGTGTCCAAAAGCAACCTTCAAGCTTTCCAATAGACTTTCGTTGGGGAAGGAACGGGGGCTTCGCTATCAAGCAGGCTCTGACTTGAGTCCCTACAAGACCATTTGTTAATCCTGTAACCTTGAGAAGTTCCCTTAACCTCTCCCAGCCTCAGTTTCCCCTTTTGTACATGACAGGAGACATAAACTCTCTCACAGTTTTTGGAACATGAGATAAGTGACATTATTTTACTTTTCTCCTATGAGAGGACAGTTACAGTGGATATCATTCTTCTGAAAACTTTTTTTAAGTTGATTTATTATTTTGAGAGAGAGAGAGAAAGCATGCATGAGAGGAGCAGAGGGAGAGGGAAAGAGAGAGAATCCCAAGCAGGATCCGCAGGGTCAGTGCAGAGCCCAATGCGGGGCTCGAACTCACGAACTCACGAGATCATGACCTGAGCTGAAACCAAGAGTTGGATCCTTAACCGACTGAACCACCCAGGCACCCCTCTTCTGAAAGTTTTAAGTTCAACAAATTAAGTGGGCCATTTTTAATTTTGGGGGTTGAAGTAGGAAAGGGGTCCAAAGTTTTAAATAATACTCCTACCCAGACAGTATTACCTGTGGGGAGTATTACATAAAATACACCCGAAGGTGCCCACAACCTTTCCCCGCCACGTCATTCCAAAGACATTCACGAAGCGGTGAGACCAAATTTATACATGTACCTATCCAGTATCAGGATAAGGAAGGGATTTAACGTTTTCTACTGGATACGTCTCACGCTAAGCTAGCTTGAACTACATGTGTATGGCAACTTACGCATAGCCTAAAAGTAGAGGGCACCCCAATGTCCATCATCCGCTGATTGGATCAACAAATTGTCGTATGCCCATACAGCAGACCTCATCGATGGAAGGATCCAAACCACTGATACTCACAATATGAATGAACGTTAGAAGCGTTATGCTCTCTGAAAAGAGCCAGAAACAAAAGTCTACCTATGATTCCGTTTATTTTAACTCCTTGAGAAGGCAAAACTATAGTATAGAAAGTGATCGTCAAGGGCCAGAGGGCTGTAGGGACAGCAAATAGACACGTGGCAACATTAGGGGTAAGAGAGCTGTTCAATATCACGTTCGTGATGGTGACGACACAGCTCTATGTGCTCATCAAGGCTCATCGCTTCCTTCTCGTGTTTTTAATTAAAAGTTTAAGGAGTAAAGTCCATTTGAGAGAAAGCACATGAAGAAGGTAGGGATAGAAGACACCCCCTAATACTGACCTAAATCAGAATATATACATTAATTTGTGTTAAAGTGACCCTGTCCTTAACCACTTCTCCAGATGATTGAGCCATCGTCACTCCTCTTCACTGACACCTACCTGACTTCCATAAAAACTGGGAGCGTGTTTGCCCTTAGGTTGGTGAGTTAATGAGCCCCGATGTGGGAAGGGCAGGCGCTAGCCGCTTTCCTACCCATACTTCGGTATAGCACCTTGCACAGAATAGGATGACGCAATCAAGGCACGCTAAATTAATGTGCGGTATTCTGCCACTGTTCACCGTTTACCCCCCAGAACAAGCCTTCACCCTTTCAGTAGGAAGGAAACTCTTATACAGCATCGCAGTCTTAAAAGAATCACTACATTTAAGTTACTGAGATGCTACCTTTGCAGGGGGCGGGGGTGGGGGGTGGTGGGGAGGATGCTTGTAAACAAAAGGTTGGGTCAAATGACCTTCCAGGGAAGATCACCTCTACGCAACAGACAGAGCAGGAAAAAGCAAAAGTTAGGGATGGAGGAGAATCATCTGGAGTCTGTGGGCCTTATGCCTTGTGATTCTATTTACGGAAGCTGAGAGAGAAGTAATGTGTATGCCCATGCAATCAACGACTAAAACACCGATTAATAGATTTTTACTCTGGCGTATGTATCAAGAGGGTTTTTTTAGGGGAGAGGATCAACTGTGAGGACGTACTGCATCGTCTTTTTAGAATGACGTCGTACGCATCTCCATGCAGAAATTATAGAGTTTTTAAATCGCGACTCCTTAAGGACAAGGACCAAGTCTTATTCGTCATCACCTCCTCAGAGCCCGTCACGACATACAGAAGGCACTTGAAGAGAGTCGTCGAATGAGTGAATAACTGAGTAAACGCATGTGTCAACTGACTCACGTGACCCACCCATGAGAAACAAAACCCAACACTGTGTGTGCACTCGCCTTGTCACTGAGACGTGATGAGCGTTACCTTTTCTTCTTTTCAATACTAACATCTATTCATCTGTGTATGGAACGCAGCGTGTATCGGAGAGCGACTGCACATGTGCAAAGACAGAGGTAGCAAGAAGGCGCAAGAAGAAGAAAGAGGCGGAGGTGCCCTATCTATTGAGAGGAGAACGGGGAAGCTTATTTTGTTAAGCTCAAGAAAACACCCATGTGCCTATTTGATTTTGACATTAGAATCATATCTGATTTCTTCTCTTTAACATCTGAAATTGGCCGAAATCGTGCTAATACACGCTGCACTAGGTAATACGTATGAATACACGTCATGAGTAGAGCTTTGAACCAAAGATCTGGTGTTCACGACAGCCCTGCGAGGAAAGGCCCACTTGGAGTCCGTTTCCTTCTCTACCTTCTTTTCCCCAAAATACCCAAATGGTCCCTATGAATAGAACCAAAAACCATTTTTCTTCAGGGCAAAAGCCATGTTAGAAATTCAAAGCAACTTTCAATTCTAGCCCAAGATCCATATCGCTATTGTCTCTACAAATCCTTTAATTGTACCTATAGCCATAGACTATTAATCAATTCCCTCTGGTGGTTCAACGCATCCGTATCCTTTTCTGTGTTCTTAATCGGAATGGATGGTGGCCAACCACGACGCACGACTCCAGGGGGCACCGTTCAAATCTTAGTTTATATGGATGATGCAGTGGGGAGTAACACAGCGTTCAACCCAGACAGCATTCAACAGGGTGAATAGGGTAACAGATACGAATTCTCAAAGGTGTCTTCTTTTGAAATCTGCATGACTTTTTGCTCCATTTCCTCATTTGGTAATATAATAACAATGATACATAAACTTTAATGAGTAAACACCGTGCACCAGGTACTTAGCTTGCATTTGAATTCCAAGCCCCAACATACAGATTTCAAGTAATCGGGCATGAAAGTTAATACGGTTCCTATAATTCTTCCTGACATTCATTTTTCTTTATGCATTTTCTCGGATTGCTTGAGTTATTCCCTGAGGCTGCATTGGAAGATTGCTAGGAACAGCCTCCTTTCTTTGTGTTGCACTCTGTTGGGAAAAAAAAAAAAAAAAAAAATCTCATCCCAAAGTGAGTGATGATGATGTGGGTTCCAGGATGTTAGAGGCTGTTCTGCTAGAAGAGGTCATAAGGAGCCAAAACCAATAAAGCACAGGGAAAAGTTTGGTATCTATGAACCAAGCTCTCAGCAATGTGTGAAACCATCAGGTCAAACAAGGACTTTGCTCAGCTAAAAAAGATTCACCTCCAGACACCTGGAAAAGTTTCTCTAACCGGCTTCTCCTTGACAGGACTCCCAGTCTTTGCCTGCCCTGCCTCTCTTGTTTATTTTGCATATATTTCAACTCAAGTTCTGAATATACGAAGAAAAATCTTCTCTCTGCTCTCTTACGCATTCATCTGAAGTCAGGTGTTCTTTTGTCCCCTTCATGCTAAATTTAGTTTATTAGTCAATTCATGTAACATTTATAAGGAGTGGAACCAAAGCTTCCAGGGTATTTTTTTCTCTTGTTCCTGTACGACTCTAGAGTTCGAGGCTGCGGACGTTGTCAAAACAGTTGGCCTGGAAAAATGGTCAAGGCCATGCACTACCCCGCTGCTTGGACCGGGGTGATAAATTGCACGAAGCAGCCTTGTTTTGCTTCTAGAACTTAGTGTTTCAGGCAGAAACTGGCTTCCTTCCCTTGCCACTGGCATTTGAAATTACAAAGAGGATGATACAGCTCAAGGCATATTAGTACGTCTTACATGTGTCTTCTGAACTACTTTATATAATCAAAGGCATGGAAATATTTTTCTCTGCCAAACAAATTAACGTTAAGCAGAGCCGTACAATAACGGGAATTACAACTTGGAAATGCGGCAACGCAACTTGGAAATTCTCTTTTACCCAGTCGTGCGCTTTGTATGGGTTTTCTCTCTCTTTTTTCTTTCCTCCTCCGTCTCCTCCGTCTCCTCCTCCTCCTCCTTCTTCTTCTTCCTTATTTTTTCTTTTTGTATCCAGAGTTTTTCTCAAATGCTCAACCAGTTCTGGAACAATGCTCGAATCAAGGTTACCACCATTCTAAATGTCTACCATTTGCACACAGTTAATGGCTTTTTACTGCAGGACTAGGGGTGTCAAATGAGCCACCCAAACCTTCCTCGCTGCCCAGACCTAGCCTACAAACTTGTCGTGATTTGCCCATGCAGCTTTCTTTTAATAAAGCGACAGTATAAATGTGCAAATTGCATATATATTTTGGATACCTGCCTTTTCTTTTAAAAAAGAAAAAAGAACCTACTTATACGTAGATGACATTCTTGCACTTTACATTTACTTATTCAACAAATATTTCCTGAGCACCTGCTGTTTTGCAGGTGCACTGGGTAGTAGGCATAAATCAGCGGGGGAAACAACTGCAAACCCAAAGTCTCTGCCCTCCTGGACCTTCTGCTCTAGTAGACATTGACCTGGAAAAAAACCCAGCAGCTTCGTAATGTAGATGGGTCACATTTTCTCCAATTTTCTAGAGCCTTTACTCCTCCTGTTTCCTTGGAGTTCCCCTCACTAATTTACGTTACCTTTGTACATTCCTACCTTAGCCTTTAAGTTTTTAAACTGCCATCTAAAGAGACCTAGGCACAGGGCACCCGGGTAGCTCAGTCCGTTCAGCACCCAACTCTCGGTTTCGGCTCAGATCATGATCTCGCAGTTCATGAGTTCGAGCCCCACGTCAGGCTCTGCACTGACAGCACAGAGCTTACTTGGGATTCTCTTTCTCTCTCTCTCTCTCTCTTTCTCTCTCTGAGCCCCCCCCCCTGCTTGTGCTCTCTCTCTCACACACACTCTCTCAAAATAAATAAATAAACTAAAAAAAAAAAACTAAATAAATAAAGATACCTAGGCGCTATGAGTTTTTACACTGAAGGTCACGGTAGGAGGGAGGGAAAGGCAACCTGGCCTGGAGGGCACAGATCTTGGAGCAGGTTCAAACTCTGGCTCCGATTCTCGCATGTTTTATAATCTTGGCACACCATTTAATGCCGGTGCCTCAGTTTCCCCATCTGTTACATGAAGATGATAACAGCCTCTAAGTCATGCGGATTAAAAGGGTTAATGCTTGAACGTGCTTAGAAAGGAATCTGGCACATGGAGAATGTTGTATGAAGACTTTCAAGGTTATAGTGAACTGTTTCTTTTTTCAGGTATGGTCAAGAGATACACACCCAAGGTACAAAGCCAAACTTCTCACTGCAGAATTATTTACTGAACAAGTAACGTTTTCAGAATCCTGAGATGCACCTTCGGATTCAAATATTTCATCATCATGAAATGCCAGGAATGCTTTCAAATGTCTTTTAAACATGTAACGCACGGCCTTCTCCCAATAAATTCAGAATATTTGAGAACTACTCTTTAGGTTTAACTAGAGAATTTTGCCATTATTTATAAAAGTATTAGCTGTTTTCGTGACCCAATTTCCACTCCGGACTTAAAGGCAGCATTAACTTGAAAACATACTCTGATGTACTCCAGCTGGTAGAGACCACACAGAATGAGGCCATTTGCCTTAATAAACAAGCAAAACAAAATAAATTTAAAAATGTTCCTTTTCTCTTAAATACCTCCCTTCCTCTCCATTTCTTAGAATCTAAATCTTCATCATTTCATATCCAACTCAATTAAAAGGCAATTACTACATCAGATATGCTGCTAGGTATCATTAAAAAAATTTTTTTAATGTTTATTTATTATTTTTTTTTGAGAGAGAGAGAGAGAGAGAGACAGAGTACAAGCAGGGGAGGGGCAGAGAGAGAGGGAGACACAGAATCTGAAGCAGGGTCTGGGCTCCAAGCTGTCAGCACAGAGCCTGACGTGGGGCTTGAACCCACAGACTACGAGATCGTGACCTGAGCTGAAGTCAGAGGCTCAACCTACTCCCATTCAGGTCTCACTGGGTGCCACACTCCGGAATTCCTACTAAGGAAGAACTTGGGCCTAGCCTCTCTCTCCAACCTCAGTTCCAACCACTTCCCTTTCCCTCTTCTGCTCAAGCCACCCTGGCTTTCCCTCCCTTCCCTCCATTCCTGGTACACAACTTAGTGCTGCTGTGGGTTCTTTGCAAGTACTCTCAACCCCTATGTGGCACCGTCTCCCTTGAAAGCCTTACATAGCTGGTTCCTTCACATCATTCTGACGTCAACTCACATGCGACCTCCTAGGAAAGGTTGATCTCTCTGAACTCCCACTCCATAAGCCTGAAATCACTCTTAATGCCCTATTTTATTTTCTAGGTGGTGCCTACCACCACCTGCACTCATCTTATGCGGAAATATGCACTGTCGCTCTATGTCTTTCCACAACTAGAAGTGAGCACTCTGGAAGGCAGACGCCATCATTGTTTCATCCTTTGCTTCCGACCCGGTGTCTAGAACCACGGCAGGCATGCGGCAGGCACCACATAACTATGTGTGGATGATTGACTAAATCCTTCATCATCTGCCTCGCACTGCTGGGCCGTTACTTTAAGCCTGTCTTCCAGGGGGAGCTGTTTGTATTTTCAGAGTTCATCAGGATTCCTCTCCCCTGGATCGCGAGCCTTTGAGTAGTGATGCTTGCCTTCTGAGAATTTTCTAGTCCTACGGGACTCAGCAGAAGGCCGAAACAAACAGACGGTGTTTGTATCTACGTTCTTCAAATGGTCCCGCTAGACGTCACTGCACATCACTGGCATTTCTCTAGTACGTAATTCTAAGTTAGATGCTATCTGAAGTGCTACCAGAAAGTTCTATATCGAAAGGAACCCAATTACGAGTCCCTACAGAAAAGGATAATACATTTTGTAAAGTGACAAATAAACGCAACATGTAACTTTGGAAGAATAATCCTGCTTTCTAATGTTGAGTATAGAAAAGTTTCACTTGTCAATTGAATAATATCAATGTAAACTAATTTCGATGACTGCTTACTTAGAACCCCCTATGAAACTAGGAAAATTAGATGCATTATCATGAACCTATTTCATCCTCAGAACCCATTGAGGTTAGCTTTGTTATCATTTCTTTTAGAAGGAAGATAACTGAGGATTGTGTAGGTGGGAATTTACATGGGGGTCCTCCAGATCTCACAGCTAATCATCAGGAGCTAAGACTGGGATCTCAGATTTGTCTTACAATTCTGCCTTTTTCATCGCTTCGCAGTATGTCTTTCATTATATTTACCCCTGTGACAAAATAGAAATATTTTAACTAAATCAGAAGAGCTGAGAAAAGAACATTTGAGGGAAAAGAAATCTAAAATTCAACCCCGTGGTTTGTAAGCATTAAATATATGTTCACCTCGTTCTAAAAAAGCAGTGGCCGTGACATCAAAAATTCAACAGATAACTTATTGGGGATCTCCTCTTGGTTGCAGTTCTACCAGCTTCTACCCCCACCTAACTTTATATTTTCCACATGAGGAAGCCAATCCTGTTTGAAACAAATCACAAAATGGTGGTCCGGTCACCCAATCTTGGCAAACCATAGTAATGGCTTCCATTTATTTACTGGTGTCCAACTTTTTGTTGTTTTTTTTTTTTACATATACCATCTTGTCATTTCCTCAGGCTTCACCCTAAAGACCATGAAAATGTCAGTTGATAGATAAGACCACAGAGGGCCCAGGGTCTTCCCTCAGGACCTGCCTAAGATTGTGGCAATGCCAGACTAGGGAGCCCATTTCTGTTGCCTCTGATCAAATGCGTGATAACAACACAACACGTTGTTTCAACAACGTGAAAACAAAGCAACAACAACAACAAAAACGGAGCCTACTGACAGGTGCTTTGACATCATCATGGATATGAAGCCATTTGGAGCATTGGGGGGCTGGATAGTACCATCTGACTGGGGTAAGACATTGAGTGCCTGCTTCCTGCACCCCTTCTCTTTTCTCTCTGCCCCTTGGCTCTGGTCCTGATGGTTGGCTTTTGTTTCTTGGCTACATCTCTAGACACTTGAACTTCTCATCTCGTGACAAGAATACCCAATATTTGGCAGGGACCTACTCTTCAGCCCCTTGTCTCAGGGCTTGAGCCCTAAAGCTACTTCTCTGACCCAGACCCATCAGCCTTCCTAGGTGCCTCCTTCCTTCTTGTTTGGCAGTGCTCCCCACATTGTATATCTCCCTTCCCAAAATGCCTTGTTCCAGTCTTTGCCTGCCATTGAATTCTACAGTGACACGCTGTTGTGCCAGTCATTCCAACAGTTACAGCAGAAGCCACCTTTTTTTAGTCACTTGACTGTCACCTGTCTGAACAATAACCGTCGTCAAAAGACTGCATTTATGGCTGCAAGAAAGTTGGTGATGAATTTCAAATACCAGGCATCAGAGAATCATAAAAAAGAAGCATCATATATTACACTCTTTTAACTTAAAAGTTATCCATAATCTGTCAACCTCTTGGTATAGGGTCAAGGCCTTCTTTCTGCACACAGGCCTGCCGATCAGAGTTCCGCATCGTCATTTTGCATAAATCACACTTATTAAGCAGCATCCATGATTTTTCAGTGTCTACGGAGAGGAGCCAGAACTTAAAAACTTGCAGAGCAATCTCAGAAGAGAATCCATCTAAATTTTAATGATCTTTCCCAATCTTATACATTTGTCTAACTCACACCTAATTTAACAGCAATTACTTTTTAGCAAATAGCCTTCATCAAATCTTTCCAAGGCATTCAACTTCGTTCTCATAGACACAACATCTTGCTGTCTTCTAACAGTAATATTTCACCAGTTTACATAATGTTTAATGAAACCAAGCAATTACAGTAACAGATGCAACTAGTTTAAATAGAAATGGGGACAAATACACCTGGTTTTGGGGAAGCATGCTCAATGGCAAGAAGTATAAGTCTGTGGGTGTCCTAGTAAGCATCCTACTCCGTAGTGGGGGAGAACTCCAGCCACCAAGGAAACAAGAGAGGATGGTCACTGGTTAGTATGGTGAGCTGTAAAATATGGAGGCTGGTTACCAGAGGCAGGTGGCTATGGGCAGATTTATCTCTTTCTGTCATAGAATCAGGAACCTTCAGAGACAGTAAGAAGTCTTCCAGCAGTGCATGTACTTCAGATTTCCATCAACAAGCTTCTTAGCAAAATCACAGCAAGTTCGGTTTCAGAGACCGGGGACTCGCGAGCTACAAATCAGTCCATTTCAGACTCGGACAGTTGTCATAGCTACAGCATCCTCCCAAAAGGCGAGCCAAGATTGTGCCTTTTGTCATATCTCCAAGTTCAACCTCCTTAAATGGAGAAGTTGCCAGACTCCTCCTTTTCTTGCTCTTTCTTTTCTAGACACACTCTGGTTTGGGGCTATTCATTTCCCCCTTAAGGGACCTTGGCCAGAGATGAAACCAATTTGGCTCAGAACTGATCGCCCAGAGCAGGAAGCAGAAGATCTTCAGGACGCTCTGCTATATAGTCAGTCACGTGGTTTCTTACTGCATTCACCTACCTTAAAATAATGCCATCAAACGGCCAGCTCATATTTAGCTCACGGCCAGCCCAAATTTCCACCTTTTCTTTACCCGAATTGTTGCCGCATCAGTTATTTTTCTTTCCTGCCCTGCTTTCCCACATTTTTTTTCTCTTGCCACTGACTTTTAGCCAGAACTTTGTGTTTATTTCAGCTCATCGGTGGCTGTTTCGTTGGGTATACACTGCTAATATGATGACATTAGCAGCTGATATTGGCTGGGTGGTTACTATGTGCCAGGGACAGTTCTGAGCTTTGTTCGTGTGTCATTTAATCCCCGTGACAGTTTTGGGGGGTACGTACTATTTAACATACCCATTTCTCAGCTGAGAAAACTGAGGCAAAAGCTATTTAAGTCTATTGCCCAGAGTCATCTGTATAGCAACTGGTAGACATGGGATACAGTCCCACACAAGATGGTTCTAAGGACAGGGATATTTTTTTTTTAACGTTTTTATTTATTTTTGAGACAGAGAGAGACAGAGCATGAATGGGGGAGGGGCAGAGAGAGAGGGAGACACAGAATCGGAAGCAGGCTCCAGGCTCTGAGCCGTCAGCCCAGAGCCCGACGCGGGGCTCGAACTCACAGACCGTGAGATCGTGACCTGAGCCGAAGTCGGACGCTTAACCGACTGAGCCACCCAGGCGCCCCAAAGGACAGGGATCTTAAGGACATCGCTATTCTGTCTCTTCATTCACCTCTTCTCTTAAATAGAGCTTTGAGTTAATGGAATCAAAATGGCTGCCAAGCGCCTTCAGTTTCTTCAGTTAAGAAACGGATACACGTTTTCCAAACATACCTCTGTTATTCTACGTCGTTCCTTCTCTATTGATTTTTCTGGGGGAAGCTCATGCATGTGGGCTCCAGTGTAAGACAAGAAACACCTGTGCTGCACTGAGCGCTCAGCTGAGGAGAGAGTCTCGAAGAGCGCAGTGGTGATGTGCTCTGGGGTTGGAGAGACTTGAGTTCTATTCCTGCCTCTGCCTAGCTCTGCGGGCTTGGTTTTTTTACCAGGCTGACTTCAGCCCCTTTTATTTGTAGGATACAGAAAACGATACCATTCTGATGGGGCTTTGGAGTGGATCATATGCGATCACGTTGGTAAAACCCTTAGCGAAGAGTAGACACTCCAGCTGAAGCTCATGCCCTTCCCTGTCTCCTTCCTAATAGGAAAAGAAAAGCTGAGAATGAAAATATTCTCACAGTGGCCTGAGAAATATGGAGGCAGGCAAAGTACTCTTCCTGAAGACAGAGGGTGTGAGCAGTGCGAAGATGACATCTCAGGCAGTTCACCAGAGGGGGGAAAAGTGGCCTCCCATCCCCTGGTAGCCGCTCTGTGGGGGGAGAATGGGGCCATGGAACTGGCGGTACCTGGGCAGCTGGACCCGCCAGTGAGGGCCACCTCCTTTTCTGAAGTCAGCCTGCTGGTGAAGAGGGGGAGAAAGAACACTTGTGCACAACTCAAAGGAATAATTAATCATCTTGGCAATTACCCTGCTCTCAAATCAGCTTCCTGCTGAGCTCTCTGACACTGCTTCTCTTAATTTCTGGGAACCAGTGGTTCTAATTCCCTTTTTCAGGCTACCACCAACCAGGGAAGCAAATTAAGGATATCTTCCTATATAGCCCGTTGGAGCATATTTTATATTTTAAAAAATGGCAATATTAATAGGTAACTGATTTTTCACTAATGACAAAAGACTCCTACCAAGAACCGAGTTTGTGTCCGATAATGTCATTGGGGTTATATATATATATATATATATATATATATACACATATATATATATATATATACATATACACACACACACACACACACACACACACGCACACACATATATATATTAGTATTTTTTCTCCTAGAGATTTTGGGGGTGCAATTCTCTCCTTTTGCCCTTTGTGTAGCAATTGAATTCAAGTTTAAAAGGCACTAACATGTTCAGTGTATATAGTTTATACTTCATTTAGATACCATGGAAATCTGCTAAACTTTAGGAGTTTCTGAGTTCTGAGCAAAATAAGTATTTGGGAATCTGCATATCACCTTATAATTTTGAATGTGACCGTCTCTTCCCTGGGCCACCTGCTCCGCATCTGGGACGAGGAAGTCGTGGCCATCTTAGTCTTTCCAGAGGTAACAACCCTTTTTCCCATCCGGATTTCATTTCTGCCTGGTGCCTGTGGTTCTGTCATGGTAATCCCTCGGATGTGAGGACAAAGTTGACTTGTTCTGTTCATACTCCCAGCCTTACGTACTAGACGCTGCTTAGTAGTCACATTTTAACCCCTTCTGAAAAGGGGCTTTTTAGAAAATTCAGGAAGGCACCAAGTTCCATAATTTGATTTTATCATTGGTCAGCGGCCGGGAAATTCCACTGACCTTTCTGGAATACCTAAGGCCTATTGTAATTTATTGTTCCTTTGTTTGTTTTGCATACTTATTTGAAATACTGCTGCTGTTTCTCTTATACTGATTAACTAACGTATATACTATATGAAAGATTCTTCATCAGTCTGTACTTTTCTGTTTCTTTTTCTCCGGCTTTGGCATCTTTCTTTTCTTTCGTGTATCTTGTAACAGTAGGAAGGAAACGTGATGGGTCTTCTGTTAGTATCAGCAAACGTCATCCTTCTCATTTGCTTAGGGCCAATAAAGAAGTTTGCTTTATTAAAAAAAAAGTTGTATTTTGGAGGTATGACAAGAACTTCACTCTTCTGGCAGAATCCGCGAGAGCGTTAAGAATAGATGATCCTTTGTTGAGGTTCTCAGCACATGTTTGAGTCACCGGTGGCATCTTTGGGGAGAGCTATTGGTGTTGTTTACATATGAGGTATCAGTGCTTACAGGCTAAACAATCAATATTTTCAAAAGTCACTTCGCAGCTATAATTTTGTCTTATTTGCATGCCCAAAGTCAACCTACATCTCAGTACAGTGGGCCTCATGGGACAGATGAAATAGAAAGAACGATTGACCCCCAACTAGAAGTCCTGAGTTCAAAACATGGCTGGGTGACAGGGGATGAGACATATGACCAACATGGGTTTCCATTTTGTATATTAAATGGGTGGGATCAAGTTATCAACTTCTTAACATTGCACTCAGCTCTGACTTTCTACTCTTGCTCGAGGTCATGTACCCAAGGATCAGCAGAGCTTCCCTTGGGACTCTGGTGTCCTTGTTCCTAGTATTCACTCTTGGTATGCCAGACCATATTATTAAGGTCAAGGTGGGGGCGTATCGACACATGTAGTGATACTTGCAGCTGTTGGAAGATTAAAGACATCAGAGATGTCAAGGCAAAGGAGGGAATGGAGAGGGAGGAAGAGGAGGGCAGGGAAGCAGGTTGGAGACCGTAGGAGACAAGGTTATAAATGTTATATGTGGCACAGAGAAGGGAAAGTTATTCTGCTCTGGAAGTGAGGGAGAGGAAAACCAAAAAAGCTAGGGAGAGGAGAAAATAATTGGGCAAAAGAGAGAGGAATAGTTGAAATAAAATAATAAAATGAGTAAGAGCATGACAGTCATCTGTGAGCTTTTCTTTTTGTACATTGATTCACGTTAAGGAGGAAAGGCACCTCCAATGGAGAAAAAACACTCTAGACTTAAGCATATGGGGAAAAAAATCAGAAAAAAAAAAAAAACTATCTCTGTTCGTAATCTCCTACATAGTCTGTGTTTATGGTAATAAATACCAACAATTCGTATCCATAAAATGGACTCTGGGGAACTGTAAGAATCTAAATCATCAAATAAAGAACCAGGCAAGTTCAGTTTAGTGTGATTGCTGAGGCAGGGAAGTGAGTTTATCCATTTCAGAAAATAAGTTTGATAACAACGGCAATGGGAACGATGGGTTTGAGTGTCTCTTGATCATCAATTAACAGCAAAAAATGCCAGCTTACCTGGGAAGCCCCATTTTGTAAACATTCTGGAGAACTGACGTTTTCTACTCGATACAAGATCCCAAATGATTTCTATTAAGGAGTGGTCAAAATTGTATCTGTCCGTCCTCTTAATCCCATGTGAATTTTACGAGGTGAGCTCGACTGCTGTTTTCTGCCGCCGTGTGAAAACAGCCTTGTTCTAAATGCCTTTGATGGCAAGATGTTCCCCAGCACCATAGAGATTCACTATTCAGTTTATTTAGAAAAAGACAAAATGAGGGTGTTGTGCGGATGCGCAGGCTGGGCTGTTTGTTAGTCAGGCTGGTTGGCCCTGGATTTCTGTCTTCACCAGAAGGAAGAGAGAAGGGGAACACGGACGCACAGTTCAGCCACTGAGTTCAGCTGCGATAATGAGGAAAGAGATGGGGACACGAATGACCGGGAGTGAGAATCCAGCTGTGACGCTGGACAGCCTGTCAATTCCCAGATCAGCTCCTACGAGTGGTGGAACTTCGTTCAAATCTCTTGCCTTTTGTAGAGCTCAGTTTTCTCACCTGCAGTATGAGAAACAACAGCGCCTACCTCACAAGCTTTGGGGGGAAGATTAAATGAGAGGAAACAGGTAAAAATATTTTGCAGCATGTCCAGCCCACGGTGCACAATAGATGTTAGTGATTACTCTTCACAAACGGGACCGGGAAAGAAACAGAGAGAATGGAGCCAGGGTAGGATAAAGGAAGGAAAACTAGCAACTGTACCAAACAGAATGGAAATGTACGTGGCCGCGTAATTTACCCATTCAGCTGACTTGCAAGAGTTATAATGATAACAAGAAAACAGCTATCATTTTATAGCTTCCACTATGTCCCAAGCGCTGTTCTTAGCATTTCACATAATTTAAGACACTCATTCCTCACAACAACCTCACAGAGGAGGGCTACGATTCAATCAAATCCCAGTTAAAGATGTTACCGGAGGGGGGGGGGGGGTGGGCGCCGGGTGGCTCAGTCGGTTAAGTGTCCCACTCCGGCTCAGGTCATGATCTCATGGTTCGTGAGTTTGAGCCTCGCGTCGGGCTCTGTGCCGACAGCTCAGAGCCTGGAGCCTGCTTCGGATTCTGTGTCTCCCTGTCTCTCTCTGTCCCTCCCCCACTTGTTCTCTCTCTCTCTCTCACTCTCTCAAAAATTAATAAACATTTTTTAAAAATTAAAAAAAAAAGTTACAAGAGGAAGGCTTCTATGAGAAGAGTCTACAACTGTTACCTCCATTTAGACACGCTATCTTTAAACCAGTACCTTCGAGGAAATAATCACCTTGGGATGGAGACCCTAGAGGCTACCTTAAAGTTCCCATAAACCACGTGATATGAAAGTTTCCACAAACAAACCTCTCCCCGAATAACGTCCTCAGATAGAGACGCAACGAGGTTCTGGACAGTACGTGAATTGGATGCAAGTTAGGACCATCGCTGACTCTGGGGTTCAGATCAGGTTCTGTGCTCAGACCTCATAATGTTTGCCAGTCTGGGCATTTTATTTCATCTCGCGTGGCTGTTGGAGTTGCCCAGGACTCCACGCCAAGGCAAAGAGAAAGCTTTTAAAAGAGATTTGTTGAAATTCTGTCACAAGGTCTTACAAACAATTCCTGTCTCCTTCCTGTATCCTGTTATAAATTGTAATCTATATTTTACCTACTGTACAAATACCATTATTCTTTTGTATAATATTCTCAAACATCTTCACTTGATTGCTTTTGAATACTGTTCAGCTTATTATGATGTCTTATCTATTTTTTTTTTATTTTTACTTGTTGGATTTGTTGGCACCCCTTCAGCCTTTGAGTCACCTCCCTCTTATTATTACCCACAGCTCAACAAAGATCCTTTTCTAGTAAGCGTAGAATGTGAATTGATTACAAGTTGTTTTTTTACGGTTTTAATGAAAATGAAGAAAACAGACATACCTACTTGACATGGGTGACCTACTTGAGTTAGTGATTACATGGTCTTTTACCAATTCCTAAACCCGTTGTTCGGGAAGGTAAATCATAGCCGGCTGATATTACACTGTTTTAGGGTGTGAGGATAATAATGATGCTTTGCAAATACGGAAAGGGCTAAATCTCCGGCAGAGGAAAAAAAAAAAGAGAGAGAGAGAGAGAGAGACTCCGTTGTTTTTGTTTACTTAGCCTTTCAGATTTTTATCCTTGAACCTCTTTCCCAAGAGCTGCCAGTACACCAATTTCTCATTCATCATTATGCTAACGCATTGACCTCAAATTAAATGACAATTAGGATGTATCTTTCGGGATGTTGAGCTTATCTGGATGAAGAGTAAATCATCTCAGTGGTGCCACACAGAAAAAAATGGCTGGAAACAACGTTGATGTTTGGTGTCATAGAAACAAAACAATCAGTTGACAATTGAATTGTTCCCCTTTCAGGGGAGTGTTTTGGCAACACAAGGATCCTTCTCAAACCACCTTTTTCTCTAGTGGGCCTTGAGCTGTAATTTCAACTGTCAATTATCTTTAAGATCAACCTTGGGGAGTTTGCACAGCCAGGGCTCTCTCTGAATGGGTGGGCAAATCTTAGAAGTCCGATAGCAATGCACCTTTTCTGGAACATGCTCTTTCCCTAAGAGAATGCAAATCTCCCTATCTCTTGGGTCTATTTCTCTCTCGCTCTCTCTCTCTCTCTCTCTCTCTCTCTCGTAGACACACGCACATACACGGAAGTTATGACATTCAGTTTCTACTTCTTAGGAGAAGCGGACATTATTCACTAGTTTCAGGGTTGAGGGTGTAGATCCCTTAGATAATGCAGTTGGATGTTTTGGGAGAGCATTATGGGTTGGATAAGCCCAGCGCACTCAATAGTTATGTCCTGCAGGATCCCAAAGGAGATCAAATGATTTCTTGTAGTCTTCTAGAAGACACTAATGGAAGTGGGGAAAAGATAGTCACTCTACGCTCGCACGCCCTCCGACTTTCTCCGGGCAGTACCCTCTTTTAGGAAGATCCTTAGCCTTCATTCACCTGGCTAATGCCTCATTCCTCCCTAAAGACTCGGCCTCAGAGGTTCTGTGAAACCTCCCCAAAGTCTGTCACTGTGTGGGTGGGTCGCCTTTGCTCGTCCGTCACTCTCTGTCGCACTTGTGTGGTTTTGGATTCACTGTTGGGCATCCCAGCCTATGAGCTCTTTGTGGCCAGAGGTTGTGCCTTACTATCTTGGAAGTTCCACAAACTATCCCAGTGCTTGACAACTAGTCAGTCTGGGTAAGTGCCACCTAACAAATTGTCTCCTCCTCCCCAAGCCCGTGTATACTTCCTTCACGCGATAAACTTTGGCAGCGGATGGCAAACGGTGTGGCGTTCAAAGCCCAGCGGTAAATTATAAACTCTCCAGCAAGGCCTCTGGGTGGCCTGGCCCGGTCCTGAGCTCCCTAAGGAGGGACCCAACTACCTGTTCGAGGTGAGGGTTCCTTCACCTGAAATGGCCAGACGAGTGGAGAGGAGGCAACAGGTGGCATAGCCTCTGGTCACGGGTAAGGAAAGTTCTCACAGAACCGCAGATCTGTAACACCTTTCCAGAATCCCCGAGAAAGA
Source organism: Panthera leo (assembly GCF_018350215.1). Taxonomy (NCBI): domain Eukaryota; kingdom Metazoa; phylum Chordata; class Mammalia; order Carnivora; family Felidae; genus Panthera; species Panthera leo. The sequence goes on along the minus strand of NC_056684.1, from coordinate 13,330,894 downwards.
GTTGTTAACAACGTCTTCGGCTCATTCATCCATCCCATGATTTGAGGGCCTCCAGTGTGCCGAGACAACGGTGATGAGCAAAACAGAAAGATTACAGGCTTGGGATGTAATATGTAATAAGTTACAGTAAATGTCCAGTCCCCCTGCAGCGAGCTCTGTAGGAAAAAGGTTAAGGACGCCAGGGGAGAGGCAAGGGGAGGAGAGTCGGGGTGGCCCTGAGTAAGGCGTGTGTGAGGGAAGAACACAGGTGGGAAGGAGTTCACAGGAGAAAAACAGTGACTGCCCTACTTTGTCACAGAGAGAAAGGGAAGGAAGCTGGGAGAGGTCAGAGGTGAACATGTGGGGAGGGGAGGGAGGCTGGGAAAAGGAGGAGAACGTGTGAGAAATCTACTCTTCAAACCAAAATCACAACTCAACTCTGAATGTCTGCGCTTCAACAGAAAGAGCCATACAGTCAGAAATACTGGCTTTCAAATACCTCAGATCAAAGCCGGCCTCGTGGGAGATGCCCCAACAGGTATTTATTGTGGTGAGTTTGTTCTTAAAACTTTCCCAGAAACCATCCGGGCCCCGGTTTCCACGAAAAGTTGCACACAAGTTGAGCTTTGGTGGGTGAGGCCCACAAAGGCCTTACACCGGAAACTATAGTCCCCCTGTCTTCGACTTGAGTACTTTAATTTGCAAACAAAGGAGCTTTCACAGTGTAGTTCAAAGCCCCGCTGGCTTAGAAGATGGCGCTAAGCAAGGACCATACCTTGGGAGAGCGTACTCTGGAAAGACAACACGGGTGGCTTCTGTCAGTGGGGCTGGCGTCCAGCTAGGGTTCCAAATGTTCCCATCCCACACAGGACTCCGTCTGCTTGGAAACAAAGCCAGGTCGCTGCTGACTTTAATGGCCTTTTCCGTTCCTTTCTCTCTTGACAAAGATTAAAGTTTATAGTGGTGCATTCCGATCTTATTAAACACCGAGTGGCCCCTCATCAGAAATTTCAGGAAATGAGGGCCACGGCATCCAACACAATACAAATTCTTTTGTGTTTCTTCTTCTGCGAAGGGGTGAGTTAGGCCTTCAAAAAGGGGATGAGGCAGCTTTAATAATGAGAGAAAAAAAAAATGAAAGGAGAAGGGAAGAAAGGTGCCTCAGTTGTCTCGGCGGCTGATCAACAAAGAAGCAGTCGTGAGCTGTAACCTCTTGGAGCCACAGTCTGGAACATGACACATGTCAGCCTATGATAAATGGTGCAGAGTGTGTGCAATTTCAAGCGCAATGCCCTTGAGATGCTCAGGACCCCGATCGCAAATGTTATTGTTAAATTAAACCTTAAAGGAAGGATTGGAAAGAGGGCTGGGGGTGGGGTGTGTGTGTGTGTGTGTGTGTGTGTGTACATAAACATATATCATAAGAATTGCACAAAAGGAGGAGAGGAGGAAATAATAGGCAAAATGAAGAAATAAAACTTTGTCTTTTCCACCTAACTGAATACAAAAAGCATCCCCTGAAAACTGTCCAAGATAGAAGACTTCTGTGTGTGTGTTTCCCTCGTTCGGTGTTCCAAATTACTTTGCTTGGCACAGCTGACTCGTACGCTCTGGTTTGTACATTTGCTCTGTTCGTTTATTCTCATCTTTGGTCATCCTGACACCACTGGCGATCCATTTCGCTTCCGCGCTCTGCGTGTGTTTGCGCACGGGATGCACGTAAGTGGGGGTGTGCGGTGTGCTTATCTTAGTGGGGAGGTCTGAAAACCTCTCTCTCCCGCCCATCCCCCATTGACGCACCTCCAACATCTAAGGTAATTAATTTAATGTAGGAAGCACCGATGGGATGACATAAGGCAAAGGGGAGGGGGCGGGGAGGATGTTGGAGGAAGGGGATATGAGTCTGAAAACTGGTTAGCTACAGAGGCGCCCAGTAATCAGGGATACGAATGCCATGAAATAAGCAGCCGAAGAGATAAAAGTGGAAAAATCCACGTAAGGAACCTAAAATCGGGGTGGCCAAATGTTCCGAGCGAAGTTGGTGTCATGGAGAATGAAAAGCAACCAAAAGCAATAGGGTACTAGTAATAGGAGTGATAGTGGGAATAGTAATAAGAATCATAGGAGGATAAGCGAGCATCTTGATCATGTGACCACGCCTGCCGATCACAACCCAGAATTCCCCTCGCAGACTGAAAGTATCATTATTGGTCTAGAAGTGACGGAAGCAAAGGGATTGGCCAGTGAAGAGAGGCACCTAATTGTGTTCTGGACAGAGTCCACGCTGAAGGGATTTATTTACTTTCCCCTCCCTACATAACACATTCAGATGAAAGGATGTTTAATAGAGGGGAAAAAAACCAAATTACAAAAGAAAGGGCACCCAAAGCTTGTTTTGTGCATTTTGGCCGCGGTTGCCTAGCATCTTGGAAAACTAGAATCCTTTTTCGGTCTTTTGGAAAAGTTCACCCAGGTTTCTTGTTATTAAAGAAAATAAACATCAGACAAAACAGGACTTTATCAAAACTATAAATAATTCAATGCAGATGGATTTTAAAAGCAAGCAGATTTTCAGAGTGTGGAGCACGGCAGGGTTTGGGTGGAAACAGAGAGGGAATATAAACAGAAAAAAGAAATGAAATTATGAACTTGTTGAGGAAAATAAATAGACACATAAAACTAATTGAAAAGAAAATAAAGAGGGACCGCTCGAAAAACAAGGCCGCCTTCCCAGGGTTCCGTGCAATGCCAGGCTGCCTGCAGCCATTGACTAGAGACACTCTGAAAGCCACCGCTGAGTGCTGACTGCTGGCCACCAGGGCAAGTAGAGACAGGACCCTCATTTGATGTAGTTGAGAATGAAGTCCAGTGAGATGGTCTCTGGCTCAAGTTAGTGTCAAAACTGTGGTTAGGACCCAGTCAACTGGGGCCCCGGTCCAGTGTTTTCTCTACTGCGTGTTACAAGAGGCACCATTAACCTCTTCATAGCATCTCAACTAAACATAAAACCCAGCTCCCCCTCAGCTCCAGTACCATATGACCAAGCAATAATGGTTTCAATTCTGCAACTCCTCAACTAAACCTAAAACCCATCTCCCCCTTGGCCCCAGGACCAGTTCATCAAGCAATAATAGTTTCAATTTTGCGACTCCTTTACTCCCCCAAAACAGTGCTACAGGAAATGACAGGAGCCAAAGGAAACTGAATTTTGCATTTCAGCAATAGCTCTGGAAATATGCAAAGGGGAGCATGGGCATCCGATGCACTTGGAAGATGTTACAATTCTTTGGGCTGGGAGGGAAGGTTGCCCTCCCTGAATTACACAATGAAAAGTGCTTCTGCGGCCGCGAGGTGGGGAATTTGGGGAATTTCCTCCAGCAAACCCTCTCCCTTCTGGTTTGCGGGTAAGCAGAGAATAAAGGAAGGTAGACCGCTTTTCTGGGTGAAGCAGGAGGCACCCTTTGTCTGCTGCTGCCTCAGCTAATGCCTCCAACATATTTCACTGGTGGTCTCCTCCTTGCCTCTCTTGCACTAGCCCGTGCAGATACTGCAAAGCTTCCTGACAGTTCTTTATTGATTTATTCAAGGTGGATTCATCAAGTCTCACTTTGAGTTTCGTGTGCCAGGTAACTGGAAAGGGGCTTTGGCTTTGTTTGGTCTTTAATAAATCTTCAGTGACAGTCATGAAGTGGATGCAGGCTAGTTTTCGAGATCCATAGAACCAGTGTTTAATCAGTCAACAAACACTTTCCACACATCTACTGCAGGAGGATTCCTTCCAGAAATGGAAAATAGAAAACTCCAGGGGCAGCCCACCCTGGATCACACAGCCGTGGCCAGTAGTCATGTGGCACGCGCAAGAGCATAAGGGCCCTTCCCTGTGCATCGTGGTTGTTTTCAAAGAAGAGGTCACCCGGCCTCCTGGGGGGCTCAGTCGGTTAAGCGACTGACTCTTGGTTTCGGCTCAGGTCATGATCTCATGGTTGTGGGATGGAGATCTGTGTTGGGCTCCTCACTGAACGTGGAGCCTGCCTGGGATTCTCTCCCTCTCCCTCTGTCTTTGCCCCTCCCCTGCTTGTGTTCTCTCTCTCTCTCTCTCTCTCTCTCTCAAAATAAATAAATAAACAAAACAAACAAACAAAAGAGGTCAAGGTCCTCATTTTGAGTTGGCATCTGACCCAACAGTGTTGGCTGCAAAGATCACAGCACGATCTTCTAATCAACAATGTTTGAGAGTTCCTTCTGCATCCTTGGAGGGAGAGGGGGATAAGCCTTTGTTCTATCAGGTTAAACATGTCATTTTGCCTTATTTCATACACAAGTCATTTCTTTTCCAGTATCAGCACTGTAAGCTACCTAAGTATTGTTGATACAAAAACAGTAGGGTCCACATCATTATCCCTCTTCATATGGCATATGTGTCCCATCCTTTCCCTGGGAGTAACTCAGCATCTTACATCTAGAATCTCGGATCCAACCTTTCAGGAAAGCAAATGCCTTGGGAGGGCATCCTTTCTTCAGTAAATGACTAGGGTAATTGCTACTAGAGTGTTTTTAAATTACATATTTGCAATCAGACTCCAATTTCAAATTACCCCAACGAGCAGCCCTACCTTACGACAATTTAGAAAGCCTGACACGCGTATGCATTGTTTGAAAGAGGAAGAGTAAGGGGAATTTGCCAAGATCAGTGTTTACGTGGTCATGACTCGAGGGTCATCCACGCTGAGTCAAGAGCACCCATTAAAAACAATACTTCTTTTTGTATTTTTCCCCCTTTTTAAATCTATTTTTTAGCTCCCGTCCTGCCTTGTGCATTGCCAACATTGCTCCCTAAACGTGAGGCCGATCTAAATTCTACCCACTTAATCTCAGGCCCCATAACACTTTCATGTCTTAGTTTAATGAAAGCTTAGCCCAGCAAGGAAAAGAATTAGCTCTGGCCAAAGAGACAGTTGATCAGAGTCGCCTTGTCACTGTGTATTCAGACTTCAAGCTTAACGCTGGGTTGCTCTTCTTATAAGTTAGTGTCCTGGCATCATCAGCACTGCTCATAAAGGCCATCCATTACCAGCTCCCCCTTCTTGTCCTAGGGAAGCTCCTTCCTTCACGATTGCTATGATCCAACTGCTTTTTGTGTCTTAGCACAGGGTTGTTCTCCCTGGAACGACCCTTCCCTCTGTTCCTCGTGTACTGGGAGAAATTCAAGTTCTCCATTTAGAACCTTAAAGACATAATGACCGTTTTGAGCTAAGACTGCCTGTCTCCTATCCTTATTCCCTCTTTCCCACAATATTTGTTGAGCATCTATTATGATCCTGGCATAGTGCTGGCTACTGATGACGGTGGTCAGCAGAAAGATATGACTCTCTTCCTCATGGAAACTGTAGTCACCTATGCTACCCTCTTCCTCCCATCCTGCCATTGTATTCGGATCACATCACATCAAGTTGAAGTTATTTACATTCACTTCAATATTCATGGGACACAGGGGGCACTGTATGACCCCAGATCACGCTTGATTCCATGCCGTCGCTTCTCCCCCCGGCACAACATGCAATGCAGTTTTGTTGAATGCATTTGTTTTCCTTAACTCTAGAATGTCAAGATAGAGAAGAGGAGCCTCCCCATGAATTAATAATAAGGAAGGTAATTCACTAGCAAGACGATGCACCATAAGGTTGAAAGAATTGGCTGCGACACTGATGATCTCAAACCCTCTTCTCGGGAGCCAGTACTGAGTCTCTCACTGAGAGGACAGGTCTCACGCACAGCGAAGGGTTCCAGATGCTTCGGCTCATTTTTGTAAACTCTGCTCACTCCTATCATTCTTCTCTGCTGCTGATGGCCTTACATTATTAGTGTTGACTTTCAATTAGTGTCAGTTTTCCAAAAATAATATTTTTAAGAAGCTTCTATTCGGACTCCAAACTGACTTGCCACTGAGATGAAAATGTTCAGAGAGACCCCAGCCATCCTCAAAGGAAAAGCTTTGATAAAAGTAAACAAGGAAACAATACACATTTTTCTTTCTTCGTGTTTTTAAAAAAACTAATCATAGGTGGGTTGTTTTTTTTTTCCTTCTTATTGGAAACGTGAAGCTGATGTTGGCTTATTTGTTCGATTCTATATGCTAGTTTCATAAAGTCTGGAGATTATGGTGCAAAATGACAGTCCCACTTAGACAAAGGAAATTCCATCTAAATTGGATCAAGAAAGAATCTTAAGCTTACTTTGATTAAAGAAACAACTGAGAAATTATTTTTCATTTAGAGTGAATAATCATTGTTGACAATTCAAGGGAAACTCAAGTAAGGTTCCATATGGAAGATAAGGAGAGGAGAAAAAGTGTGCGTTTGTGGGTAACACATGTATATTCATAGGCGTATATGTATCCAGGGTAAACATATGTACACTTATACACTCACATATACACGTTCATATATACAAATTAATATGTATACCTCCAAGCCACAGTAGAATATGAATGCTTTGGTCAAACTGCATTTAAAAACGTTTAAGAGGATACAGGGAATATAAAGCTCCCGATACATCACGAAGTAACTTATTTTATTTTCCTAGCACTCCTGAATGTGTACCTTATTTTAAGCCATGATATTAATCTATAAAAAAAAAAAAAAAGCTGACTGTACATGAGTATGTGTAATACACATTGAAATTCAAACATTTAAAACCTGGAATTTTACCTACTCTGTCATTTAAAGTTTCTGTGATACATTTTCTACAAGTCCCTAAAAAGAACACTTTATAGTTATTTGTATATATTTATAAATATATATTTAAATATATAAATTTATGTAAGTTTATATGTGCATATATTTATTATATATTATAAAAACATTCTGGAGGGGGGGCGCCTGGGTGGCTTAGTCGGGTAAGTGTCTGACTTTAACTCGGGTCATGATCTTGCGGTTACATGAGTTCGAGCCCCACATTGGGCTCTGTGTTGACAGCATGGATCCTGCTCCCGATTCTGGGTGCCCCCCTGCCCTGTGCCCCTACCCTGCTCACACCCTGTCTCTGTCTCTCAAATATTAAAAAAATAATAATAATAAAAATAAAAACTGTTTTTGCATTTATTTATTTTTGAGAGACAGAGAGAGAGAGAGCACAAGTGGGGGAAAGGTAGACAGAGAAACAGACACAGAATCCGAAGCAGGCTCCAGGCTCTCAGCTGTCAGCACAGAGTCTCACGCGGGGCTTGAACTCACAATCCGGAGATCATGATCTGAGCCAAAGTCAGATGCTTAACCTACTGAACCACCCAGGCGCCCCTAGTGTATATTATATATTCAATAATACATATTTATATATAACATATTTATTATATATTATATACACAATAACAGATTATACACATTCTACTTAGAAGACAGTATGATAAATAATAGTTTATTTAAATAGTTTTCCTGGAGACAAACAACAATGGTTACAGTTGCACCAGCTTGAAATCAGGACACCTGGGTCTCAGTTTGGCCCTTGGCATTGACGGTGACTCTGCGGTCTCTTCAAACTTCCAGTTTCTCCTCTGGAGGATGAAGTCATCATTTCGATCGAGATTCTTCATTGAGTTGTGCGAAGATAAAAATATATGCTTTTGTTTTTGTTTGTCTTCCTCGTAACATTTCTCCAGAAATAGAGATTGTTATCACCTCCATTTTACAGATGAACTTAGGGGATCGTGAGGTAGAATAGCTTGCCGTGAGTGACATAGCTTGAAAATAGCAGATATGATCTTTGAAGTAAAGTCTGATTGCGAAGCCTGGACTCGTTTGCCGTCATTGGCTCAGCCTAGTTTGAAAAGCAAACATACTCACTAAAGCATTCCAAAGAATTTAAAGACTAATCAAGGCACACAAAACGACAGCGACGATCCCTGTACCCACTGTAGTGTCGGTGCACAAGAAGACAGCACGATCCTTATGTTAAAGGCATATATTTGGAGCCAACTGGCATCTGATCTCTGATATCTAGAGGTCTATGATGAGATTTTATCCTTGCCATGGAAAGCACAACTAAAATGTAAAAGTTGATGGAGTCTGCATGTTCGACCCTGGATTTCATGCATTTTAGCTATCTCCTTAATAAGTTCATTGTGATTCTGGGCTTTAATTCTGAAACCAAAAGCTCTCTCTTTGACAGGAATCACAGAGGAGGGATTTAGGAATTTTAAAGGGCACAAATCCATGCCATCTGGTGTGAAATGTAAGTTCAGTCTGTAGGGAAATTCTACATTGCTTGCCCTGTATGGATGCTGTGCTCTCAAGCCACCGGCTTCAACTGTCCAAAGAAGATACAGTTTTATGGATGCCAAGACTTATAAAGCATTTCCTCAGAGTTATATTATCTCCCCTGAGCAAGAAAGGCAGCGTTTTTGAGAAGTACATTTCCTCAAGTAGCTTCTGTGGGTCTCCCTGAAGAGTATGTTCCTCTAACTAGAAAGAATTATTCTGGAGAGTATATGATAAAGAAGCCTCATGGGTTATGTAGGGGAAGAAGAGATAGGGTGTGATGGGTATAGGATCATGCTTATCTTTGATCCCAAATGACAGCAGAATCTCTATGACAGGCACTTTTTCTAGAAAGAATTTTTCAGACCTTGAGTTTATTCTTAGAATGAAAGACATCCTAAATGTTTAACATCAAAGAAAGATATGGTGAGGTGGGGAGGGGGGGAGTGATGAACTGCACACTATTTGTGTGACTAGAGCAGTGTGGGAGTGGACATTTAGCCATATCTTTCTGGTCCACCACCTGTTAAACATGGAGTAGCATAGGTCAGTTCTTTCTCTGCATTTTGGCACCCCGTTCTCCTTGTTTCCGAAATCCATGGGGTTATTGTTTATTTTAGGACTAAAAAGTACCTGAGACTGACATCAGCCCTTTGTCTTCATCGTTCTGTGAGAACATCTGTGACCTTTTAGGATTATCAGAGATCATGAGGGATCCTCAAGTGTTCAACAGAAAAAAATGTATTTTCAATGAGAAGCAAAGGTGGGCTCAGGTGTTCATTCCCAGTGTTGCAGAGAGGCTCAATCCTAGTCCTCCAGGATTGGGAAGCCTGAAAAGAAGCTCGTTCATTTTTCTTCTTCTTTTCCTTCTTTCCTGTCTCATGACAGGGGCAGAGTCTTACCTTTATGGATCCAGTTCTCAACAGCGTTCATCACATAGGAGAAACTCAATAAATCTTTGGGTGAATAACCGAGTGCATTTATTAGTCAATCTGTACATGAATAGTCTAATCTGGTAGGAAATTATGTCAAAGCTCACCCGTTCTTTTTGGTGTATGTATTATTTTTGTTGTGTCCCTTATTTGTTTATTGTTTGTTTTTAGGACTTATTCTTTCTTTGGATATTTACCATATATAATGTCAAGAACCAGGTCTCTGACATTTATCATGATATAACATTGACAAAAAATTAATTATTTTTTTAATTTTACTTGTTTATTATTGACTATCCTACTGAAATATTTGGCCAGTGATGCAGGGACTATATCTAGTTGGTGTTACACCTCAGAACCTCAGATGCTAACACATAGCAGGTGCTCAATAAATATTTATTGAATGAATTAATAAATCAGAAAGTGGGGGAACAACTTCAGTATCATTAATGCTACCCAATGGTCACTGATCTTGGAGACCATCCTTGAAAATAAGAGGTCACTAGGGCTTTCCTCCCACTGTCTGAAGGTGTAGATAGCCTCCCCCATTACCTACACCCCCACCAGAGTGGGGGTATATCTGTTACAGTTGATGAACCTACAATGACACGCCATGATCATCCAAAGCCAATTCTGTTTTAGATCTACTGAAGGCTCCACAGAGACCTAGCAGAGAAAAGTATTTGCTCTCTAGGGTCCAAAATAGTGCTTGACACAGAGTAGGTCTTCAATCAATACCTGCTAAGTGAATGAATGACTCCTCAAAGTCCTGGGGTTTCAATAGTAGATTATCTTCCATTTCTCCAGCCTAATGTGAAAAGGCATGTTCTTGTATCCCAGAACCATCTGTTTATAGTAACTTTTGCTCTGCTACTGTCATTCAATGAATCCCCCCCCACACACACCCACCCACCTCTATCTTCCCTTCTATGAGTAGATTTGAGTTGAAGAAGGACTCACTGCTTCCTCTTAATGATTGTTATTGACAAAACCATTAAGAAAATTTCCAAAACTCACCCTTTCCCAAGGGGCAGATACTTGTCATAGGAAAGTAAGCATCAGACAGACATGGGAGCCGGGTTGAGTCTCAGCTTATCAAATGAGTCTAGAGGTTAATGTATCCCTTTAATCACGGCTCTATCTCAGACACAAACAATTGTTAGTTGAAAAAGGTAAAACTGAGAACCAGTATTTCTATACCTCCATTCACAATATTGAGGAAATGGGGAAAAGCATATAACTGCATCGACTCATTGCTCCGAGAAAACCTGTGTTTACAAAGTAAAATAGCAGGGATCGTCTGTGCTTTTACACAAAAGGAAAATTAACTCCAGATCCAAGGTTTATTTACATTTTGAAGAAACTTTCCGTGGCTTGGGAAAGTAATCAGATTCATAAGATTTGTTCTAAATGTATAGTATATTCAAAGGAGGATAGGCTTGGGGAGCATCGAGAGCTAGCTTAACTTCCTAATTCTGCATCTTCCAAGAGGAAGAAATTTTAACTCTGCTCAGCTGCCCTTTCTGCATCATCAGATGAAGTAACTAACTGTTCACTGAGGTTACTGAGTAGGTCAAGAGTGAAAATATCTGCGTGAATGCCCGGCACAGGTTTACTTCACCACCCTTCCCTTTGGAAGAAAGACGTCATTTTGCCAAGAGTCTTTTAGAGAGGTTTTGATAGATCGATAAAGTAGCATTGCTTTACATTTTAACGAAGAATAAGTAGAAGGAGAATTAGAGAGTCAGACAGAAATTTAGAGATTATCAAGTCCCAGGGGTTTTCGAATACTTGAACAAATAAATATGAGACCCTGTGTGTAACCTCACATCAGAGGTGGGGCATCTGTGAAGGCAGCCAGCCTCTGGGTTTGTTCAGGCAGCACTCGGCCACCCACCGGTCCAGGAAGCTCCCTCGTGGAACCTTCAGGCACTGAGATAAGTCTTTCACTCGTGCAATGCGATTTGCTATCTCCCCTACCCTACCGCCAATATGTTTGGAGAGTAGGTAAATAAATGATTCGGGTGGACTCAAATGACTTGCCCAAGGCCACTTCGTTGATGAGTTGAAGAATAGGAAATAAACTCAGTTCTTCTAACTACCGATCTGGCACTCGTTCAATCACGGCATACCATATTAGCCGGGTAGGCTAAGTTTTGCTAGGTAGGTAGGCTAAGAATAATACGTTACAGTGGCTTCAATCTATGATTTTTTGCTCACTTATGCCACATGCGTTTTAGACTAGCGAGGGGCTCTTCTCTACAATATCCTGCCTCGGAGACTCCGGCCGATAGAGGCTCCGTCTTTGGGAATCTCCCACTATAATGGCAAGGGTTGGAGAGCTGAAGGCTAGCAACTGTTTTCTTTTGATTTTATATTCTAAAGCTGGCTTAGAGTCAATTATATTAAAGTTTCAGATTATAGCATTAGAACACATAAATTATTTGTAGCACGTGACACTTGCATCGTGACAGTATATAGTCGTGCATGCATCTCATGATAGTGGGCACATCTGATGTCCAAATTCACGGGAGAGTCTCCGTGGACTCCTACCCGTTGGGTCCCTGAGGTATAACGTGGATGCTTGTAATGGGAAAACTTTAATGGAGAACTTTTTTCCCCCCCAAATCTGCTCACAGTGTTAACAGTAAGACTGCTTTCGCTGCAAGGAAGGGGAGCTGATTCTAACTAACCTAAGGGAGGAGAGTTTACTGAAAGGCTAGCGGGGATTCGAAGGAAGGCCAATGAGGCCAGTAGACCTCAGATGTGACGGCTAGTATAAAAATCTGCCCATGATGTTGCGACACAGGCAATCTCGGAGGCCAGGAAGCAGGAAACCCAGGCAGCTGTGAAGTTGGAACGATATGGTCAGGGCCAAAATGCAGTCAACAGTTATCCGTTGTCCTTTCACTATTCAAGATTCACAGCCTGCGGTGCGGGCTTCCGGTTATTCTCATTATGCCCTTTGACTAAGAGAAGACTTTCCACAGAGGAAGAAGAGGAAATAAGAGAGTTCTTAGGAAGCGGGCAATGATAGATGTCGGCCACACGCAGCCAGGAAGAAATGCATCCACACACACCTTCCTCAGGACCGGGCTTATCTTCCTCCTGTTCAGTGCCTCGACTGGATTATTTCATGGCCGGACTATGTTTCTTCTCAACTTCTGGTTGCACTCCTATAATATCATTTCAAAAGCAGCTACTTGGCTTTCACAACGGGCTTTTCTTCTCCTAATGCACACCCTTTGTGATAGCTCGTGTTGCGAAAAATACTCTCCTCTTGCCAACCCCCGAAAGGCTATGTTCATACGTATCGCCATATGAGCCTGGAAGCTAGAAAAGGGGAAGAATACAGAGCGCCCCAGCTACGGTGGGGTTTTGGGATGTCACTGTGTAAACCACTTAGGCTGATTCTAAAGTCTGTTGTACTGAGCCCTGCTTGTCTAAATAGGAAATTCCATTATAAACTTTCCCCCTAGAAATTTCCCCTTCAAGTTGCTCGGTTAACTTTAGGGTAAAACCTTTCATGCTTTTCAAATGATCTTGCTCCTGATTGGAGCCCCATAACAAGTAAAAAAAAAAATTAATATTGCTTCAAAATGAGAGAAAAATCAGGATACAGTTGATGAGAGACTCTTAGGCAAATTCCTCTTTGTGGCGATGATGTTCTAGGCTCAGATTCCTTTCCTAAATCTCAGTCATCATCACACACTTGTTGGCCTTAAAAGTTAAAGTTAGAGATTGATTGAAGCCAATTAAATGCAATGTTAAAGCAAATTAAATTGTATCCATCCACTATGTATGTACGTAGGTATGTGTGTACTTATCTACCCATCTATTTATTGAATGTACATGCTTTTTGTTTTTCCTTTTCCTTTTCTTTCCTTCTCATTTCTTTTCCCCAACAATGAAAACTTTAGATGCACTCAATAATGTTCCCCGCCCCCCCAAAAAAACAAAAAAAACAAAAAACTTCCCGGCTGCCAACAGTTTCTTCTAAGTCAAAGAACCTCTATTGTCTTTCCTCTGGTAATAAATGATAATAATTAAAGGCAAATACACAATAATTAGTCACACTAGGTTTATCCATCTGGTGTACCTGCGTCGTATCACTGTGTCTTTGAAACAGATGACAGGCAGCATATTGTCGCACATCCTGTTAATGGGTCTAAGAGGTAAAGAGGTCATTGCAAAAAAGGTCAGCAGCAAAGAACAAGATCATTCTACGGTTTTTTTTAAAAAGTGCGCATTGACTATTTAGCTCTGTATCCTCCAAAAACATATGTGCTCCCACAAGATAGTAGTAAACTATGGAAGCTTAGCAGGCCTAGGAAGGTGTATAAATACTATTAATTCCATTGTTGTTTCAATCACGGTCACCATGAACGACATCATAGCTCCTATTTAGTGTTTGCTCATTAGAGACCAGCTACTGTGTTCCCTTTGAAAAGATTTCTCTCTCCTTCTGAAAATTTGGCAAAGCAGATGTCAAAAGCATCCCCGATGTACAGATGAGAGATTGAATTAAGGAGAGATTAAGTAACTTCCCCAAGATTACTTCATGTATAGGTACTGAACCAAAGGTTTAAGATTTTTGGCAGATTTAACAATGTATATGGAGCTAGCTCTTATCAATTTTCTTAGTTGAAGGTGGACTTTAAAATAGCCTAGAAATTTTGGCCAAGCTTTTACGAACAATATAGACTTCCAGAGCTTAAGTTAATATGGCCATCAACTCCATCTAAAAATACGATGCCCAAAGTACACATAGAAACTAAGTTGTATATATGAGAAAGGCACATCTTAGGTAAGACTATTAAAAAGGCATTACAAATAAATTCTCCTCTCCCCACAAACCCAAGAGAAATGGTCATTCATGGAGGCTATTGTGTTCCATGTGCATTCTTCAAGGAAGAGGAAGAATATTACTCGATTTGGTAGCTGCCCCTATAAACTGAGAAAGACCCACAATATCTCTTTAATCCACCTAGCCCCTTCTGTACTCGGTTCATATGACTTTAACCTCTGTTCATGTTTTTAAGGCTTGAAATGCCCTCAATACACACATTCATATATACAAGACGAGCTGTCACTTGCCACCCCATCTGTTCACACTCTCGGAATTTGTCATTAATTTCCCACAAGTAAAACATGGAGATTTCTATCAGCTTTTTTTTTTCCAGAGGGGAAGATTGGACACTTCCAGACTATTAAACATGGCCGTCCCAAGTTACCGGTGTTTCTCTGGGCAAACATTCTTTCTTTGTCACTGTTAGGAGATCTGCACATTTTCAGAGGCCCATGAGATGGGAAGGGAATAAAAGGTATGGTAGAAGCTAGGACTTTTGGAGTAGCAAAAACAAATCCCGAAGTGCATGTCTCAAATAGGTGGAATGAGAAATGGTACCCCACTTGCTCAGTAAAAGAGAGAAACAGGAGAAAAACAAGATCAGGGTTTTGCAATCAGCGTAAATTGTTATTCACCAACCATTTTGGAGTCTCAGCTTGTCTTTTGAAACACCTGTTGCTGACTATTGCAGTCACAGCCTCACCAAGCAATCAAGGCATCCCCATCTGTGGTGAAATTTCTCAATTTCTCTTGTATACATCAGACCCGTCACTGCTAATGAGCTCACGGGAAGCATGCAATGTCGTATTTGATTCTATGGCTCGGAGTATGAAGCAGGGGGAATTAAAAATTAGAATCAGCTGAGGTTTTCCCCAACATCCAAGTCTGATGTTCCCCTCTTTCCAAACTTCCCGTCTTTGCACAGATTTTCAAGATTTTATTCAAATCGGGACATTAGGCATTTTGGCTTGATTACACTTCTCCGTCTGTCTCCCCAGTCGTTGGAGGGTGGAAGCTACCCATTGTCTGGCCCTCTCCTTCCTCTTAACTCTACATGCAATTCGATAGCCAAGAACTGCAAATTTTGCACCTTTATATTAGATCTATTTTCTCATCTGTTTCGTCCCTACCCCAGTGTCTCGGGATAGATATCTGTTATTGCTCACAGATTTTTTTCAACAGCCTTTAGGCAGTCTCTCCTTGTTCCCGATTCTGGGCCCTTTCCTTGCCTTTTAAGCCAGCATTCAAACGGCTACCACAAAAGGTTTTCTTTTTCTAATTGTTATTTGTTTTGACAGAGATAGAGAGAGCAAGTGGAGGAGGGGCAGAAAGCGAGGGGGACGGAATCCCAAGCAGGCTTCACGCGGTCGACGTGGACCTCGAACTCACAAACAGTAAGATCATGAGCGGAGCGGAAATCAAGAGTCCGACACTTAACCAACTGAGCCACCCGGGCTCAACAAAGGGTTTCCTAAAACGTAAGTAGAAAGAAGAAATCAACTCCCACGGTGCCTTTTGAGATTCCTCATGACCGAAACGTAGCCCCGGTGTGTCCATAGTCGCCTACAGCCTCCTCTCCACTCAGAATCCCTTGCCCTTTTTTCAGTGAAGCTCTGCTCTTCTGTGAGTAGTGGCCAGTCTTTGCCTTCTGTCCCTCCGCCCAGGTCCTTGTTGTATCCGGTGCCTTGCTTCCTCACTGGGGGCACTCCTGCTTACCCTTTCAGAGGACTGGAAATGGCTTACGCTCCACATGGCAAATGTAGTACTGTTGGGTCGTGGTGAGTCACGAGCCTCTGTATCCGGTAGGAATCTGATGTCACGTCCTGGGTTGGGGACAGTGGTACAGAAGTAGATTGGCAATGCCTTCCAAGGGTGAGGAAAGAAGGAGGGTTGAAATGTGATTCGCTCCATGCAACCTTCCCCAAACCCCCCGAAAGGATTTACCAGTTCACTCCTTTGTGTTCCCACAGCATCTTAAGCTTTTTTATTCACACCACCTATGGTCACTGTGGTTAGTTCCTTGTGTATCTGTCTCCCACATTAGACCGTGAACTTCTTCAGGGCGTGTATTAGACAAGGGACACTTGCCCAATCTTTGTTGAACGATATCTTGTTCTTTTCTGGTTCCATGCTAATGTGGTTCCAGAGCGGAGTTTGGCAAACTGCTACAGCCTGGCTTCCGGCCAGATCCCACCCCCACCAGTTTGTGTGACGTATTATTGGAATAGGGAAGTGCCATCATTTATTACCTATGGCTGCTTTCACACGACAACAGCAGACAGAGCTGAGTGGTTATCATGGAGACCCCGTGGTCTTAGTGAAAAGCTAAAATATTCACTCCCTGGTCACTGACAGAAAAAGCCTGCTGACTCCAGTTCTAGAGCTTAGAAAAATGAAGGCTAAGATCCCATGTTTCTGAAACACAGTCTAAGGAACTTCTGTGCCAGGATATGTGAAGTGCTCAGCTCAAGTGAGAGACCGTTTCCCCCACTCCAAGGTCACATCTCTTGTCAGAGTTTCATTGGGTTCTGCAGGTTTCTAAATGATTTTTTTTTTTCGCATTCAGAAATTTTCCCCAAAGGATACTTCACCAAAGCTGGGAATAACCCTTACGATTAGCATGGTATTTCATGGCTCACTTTTTTTTTAATGTTTATTTTATTTTTGAGAGAGAGAGAGAGAGAGACAGAGTGTGAGCAGGGGAGGTGCAGAGAGAGGGGGAGACGATCTGAAGCAGGCTCCAGGCTCTGAGCTGTCAGCACAGAGCCTGACACGGGGCTCAAACTCACGGACTGTGAAACCATAACCTGAGCCGAAATCAGATGCTTAACCAACTGAGCCACGCAGGTGCCCCTTCATGGCTCTTATGAAAATGTTCTGGGTTCTGTGCCTGGGCCCAGCACTGCTCTTTGAAATCATTCTCAGTTCTTCGCCTTCCATCTATTTGTTAGTGTACTAATCCTTACTGAAGACCAGAACTGCCGTATCCGTTTCTTCTGACTTCTATTCCTAAGATCCCATCTCCTGAGACAATTTCAGTTGACTATAATCCAACAGAAATAAATGTTCCCTGAGCTTTTTTTAAGTTTACTTATTTATTTTGAGAGAGAGAGAGAGAGAGAGAGAGAACATGCTGGGGAGAGGCAGAGAGAGAGGGAGAGAGAGAATCCCAAGTAGGCCCCTCACTGTCAGCGCACAGCCCAACACAGGACTCGATTTCACCAACCATGAGATCATGACCTGAGCCGAAACCGAGAGTCAGTCGCTTAACCCACTGAGCCATCCAAGCACCCTGTCTCTAAACTTTAGATGGTACTTTGTTCTTACAGCCTTGCTTTTGGACAATCGGATTGCCTCTTCTAGGCCTGGCTCCTTCAATAAATGATTGGCTGTTTAATGTATCTTTTCAATCCTTGGTATGTTTCTCTGTAAAAGAGGGGCTGGTAGATTGTTGTGAAAAAGCAATACAACCATCCATGTGGCCAGGCAGTTGTCCCCAGCATACAGAACATTGGCTTTTTGTCTGTTTTGCCTTTACCGTTCACGTCAGATCACCTTGCCAGCTTCTCATAAGGCATTAGGTCTTTGGATGTAAGTGCGTCAACCTCCAGGTATTAGGATCATACGCGTGACTTCTTTGACTTCTGGTGTCAAGAAACCTCATTCTGAGGGCTCCGACCTGAATCTCAGGTGGGCCCAGAATGGTTCTGTTAGCCCAGACCCTGAAAAGTAACACAGTTCTCAAGCTATCTGAACTGTCATGTCCCTTCCAGAATTTCTTCTAGATTTCTAATTGGAAGAAATTCATCCCCTCTTTCTAACAGCCATGGGCGCCCTAGTCTAGTCAGTGTCTGCGGGTTTCATTTTATTAATTAATTAATTAATTAATTTGCATGGCCCAAAGTCTCTAGGATCTAAAGTGGCTGTACGACCTAGTTTTGAGAGTTTCTGATTCTAAGTTGATTGGCCTCAAATCAGGAAAAAAAAAAAAAAAAAGGGCAGAAAAAAAGAACAGATGTATTTCTTTTTTCCCCTTGAGCATTATTTTTCTGATCCCACCCTGGAAACGAAAGAAAAACATGTTTTGATTATATTTACAAATTTATCTCATCATTCTGGAATGTTGGACTACATTTTATCTTTGGAAGGGGACATCAAGAAAGTGCCTTCTGGGCATGGAGCTGGCTAGCCTTTAGGGACTGTCTCTACAGGGCACCAGGAAGGAAGGGGCGGCGGGGCAAAGAAGTATCTCTTTTGCCTCACCCAACATGCATAACCTCTCCCTCGAGGCTCCAAAGGCACAGTGGGGTCTTCTGATATTTGCCTCTTTGACAACAAACATTTTGGGGAAGCCTGGACCATTGCCACTCCCTTCCAACTGCTGTCACTGCTGTGAGTTTCTCTGCCCTCACCCCATCCATCTTCCTCTGCTCCCAGAGGCGTCTATCTGAAACACAAATCTGATCATGTCACTTCTCCTCTTACAAACCATCAGTGCCTGCCCATTGCTCAAGGGATAATGTCTTAAACCCTTTAGTAAGACTCACCTGCATTCGTGATCCGGCCCACCAGCTCAACCCGGCAAATCCATTCTTTCCTTTCAAAACTTCAACCCTCCTATGTACCTTGCCCCTCATTGTGTCTTTGGCATCTCATCACAATGGGGCAGGCATTTCGAGCTACAATGCTTTACACGTTATTAACATCTCTGCTATTCTACTTCACACACCACAAAGGCAGAGACTGAAGGCCAAACTTTTTGCATTGTAGCCATCTGAGACCACGATTGGAGACACTTAGGTTGGGTAGAAACGTTAAGGGAACGAATACAACTGGATGTGGAATCCTGTCTGCATTTCCTTCTCAGACCCTCCATGTTATTAGTTTCATGGCCAGTCTTTCCTAATAGACTTTGAGAGTAAGAATGCTGTGTCTATTTATCTCCCGTTGTCTCTCTCAAGCTTTCATCTATTTTTGGCATGTGGGAAAAGCTCAAAGATGATTTGTTGAAGAAAAGATTAAGGTTTTTTTTTTTTTTTTTTTTGTAAATGTTAAAAGAAGTAAGTAAACTTGAAATCTATTCTCAGGCAGTTTTCTCTCCCTTTGGTTATATAAGATAGAATGCTGATATCAGGCAGACAAAAGTCTAATGCCGGTGAAAAAGTGTTAAGATTTAAGGAGGTGGCATTAAAGCAAAGCATGAGGGGAGGGGAAGAGGAGGGGATTCCTTCTGGTTGCAATGATTTATCTACTCAACAAATAAATATTGAGTAATTAGTGTAAGTGTGGTGTATGCTAAGCTCCGGGAAGAAGAAAGAGATTGGACTTCCGGGGTCTCAAGAGCTCACAGTCTTAGCAGAAGCACAGACCATTGCCACTCATGGGGCAAGGGGGATGACAGAGGTAGCATCGGGCACTATGGGAACGGAGTCATAGCTCTAAAACCCACAGAGGAGTTGGGAGAAGGGAGGGGGCTGGGAGTAGAAGAACATGCAGAGTTGGGTCTGAGATGTAACTATGCCTTGAAAGGTGGACCAGCACTAGCTGGACACCAGGGGAAGAACACTGTAACAACTAGCTTGCGAGTCCCTTCACCAGTCTTGATAAGAAATCCTAGGACACTCACTATTACTTTTACGGTTGCCTCCTGGCCCCAAGTCAGTCATTCAAACAATGGATACCAGAATATTGAGGGCTTTGAGAAAGAACCACAAAGGCCAAACTCCCAAGAGAAGACTGGCCCCAAACCAGTGTCCCCTTCGGTACCCCAGCGCAAAAGAGCAGGGAAGATCAGATCCAACTCTCAAATCGAAAAAGCCATTCCAAGCCTCCAACTATTGATACGGGCTTGGTGGAGATGTGATGTAGTAATCTCCTCCTTTGAGAAGGTTTTCACTGGGTGTTGCTATTTATTTGAAACGGGTGATTGATCCATAGGCTTTGAGTTTTATGGTTGAAAACCCAAACCTCGATGCCATAGAAATTTAGGAGATTTTTGAACTCTTTCTTGTAAGTCCTCTCTTTCTGAATACATGTGTGTGTGACCTCAAACAGAGACCCTCGTTCCCGCTCTCCTTGCCCAGAGTGGAGAAGAGAGTAGGCTCCCGACAAATGCTTTTAAAAATGAATTCGGCTGAATAACTGTCTATTTGGTGCCCATTGGTGTTTGGCACTGAAGGCATAGAAAAATGAGTTCGATTGGGCATCCCCTTCAAGGGACCAAAACTTCAGTGGGAAGGAAGCTTGGGAGAAGGTAAAATAAGAACATGATAAGTACATCTACAAGCAAATTGCTATGGCAATTCAGAAAAGGGAGAAATTACACTTTGGGGGGACAATTAGGAAGCGCTCCTAATTTGAGAAGGCAGAATTTAAGGATCGGCAGGTTTCCTGGGACAGATTTAGGGTTAAACATTTCTCACTCATCACTTTCCAAAACGCTTTCATGCGATGTTAAAAAATTAGGACTATCCCAGCAACAATGCGTACCACCATTTAAACTGGAAATTGAAATAAGAAAGAAAAAGAAGGAGGGCCAGAAGGGAGAGAAGAAACAACTTACCAGCAGATTTATTCCTTCCCGTCCTACCACTTCTTTATCACCATTAAAGGGATTTCTAACAACAGCCATTGTTTTCAAAAGCTTGGAATGCATACCACATTTACATCTGTGTATTTATTTAGGGTTTACAAAGTCCTTTACTACACTCTGTTTCATTTGATTCTCCTAATTACCCTAAAAGATCAAAAAACAAAACCAAACCCGGGTGGTAGCAGCCCCAAGCTTATTTCACAAATGCTGAAACTCAACAACCCTCATCTTCCAAGTTTCTTCCACAACTAATAAGGAGGGGTTTCTCACTGTCACCTTGCATCCCCAGAAACGTCATTCTGCTGTTTCCCATAGAGTTTTAAAAATGTCTTCAGCCAGCTTTACTTTAATAAAAATAATTGCGAAAGTTTCCCTGAAACGACTTCATCCTACTAAAAAAAAAGAAAACACATCAAATTCTATTTTCAGTTAGCCAAAATTGGCCTCCCTTGCGTTCTTCTTACCGTCATGCTAGGTCATTCACAGAGCACTGTTTTTTAGTTGGGGTTTTTTCATTTTTTGTTTTTTTTCCCACTACCATCTGGAGAACAAGGGTTTTGTGTTAGAAGGAATGGAGTCCCTAAGAACAGAAATGCTAGAATAGGATACAATAGCTCCCGAAGCAAACAGGGTAGGTAAGAACATTTTAATGGTGGGACTCCATCATCCAAGATGGAACAAAACCAACGCTTAACAAAAACAGAGGTTCCCCATGACCCATGAGAGACAGGCTCCATCTTATGGGTCCATAATAATAGCTGCCCGGAACACTATTAAGAAGGCTGCTGGGCCAGCAGTAAGAGTGTTGTATCAGTTCATGATGGATGCAAAAGGGCTAGGGTATCTGGGTTCCATCTCTAGAAATCCTGATTCTGTCTCACTCAAGACAGAATCACTCAAGATAGACCTATATCTACCTATCTATCTATCTATCTACCTAGGATAGGATATATATATATATATATATATATATATATATATATATATATGTATATATATGTATATATACATATATATATATGGATATATATGGACATATATATATATGGATATGGATATATATAGATAGATAGATATGGATATATATGGATATATATGGATATATGTGGATATATATATATGGATATATATATATGGATATGGAGATATATATAAATGGATATGGATATATATGGATATATATATGGATATGTATGGATATGGATATATGGATATATGTATGGATATGGATATATGGATATATGTATGGATATATATCCATGTATATATCCTATCTTAGATATCATATATATATATATATGATATCTAAGATAGGATATATATATATATATATATGATATCTAAGATAGGATATATATATATATATATATATATATATATATATATATGTATATCCCATTCATTATGTACTTTGGTGCCTCAACTCGCTCTCTATTCCTTTACTTTGTAGATTTCTTTTTTTTCTATGAATTTCCTTGAAAAGGCTCCAAAGCCAAATTAAAATAAATAAGAGTTGGAAGAAGGAGGCTAAATTATTTCACGTGATGACTTAAACTCTATTTTTTGGCTATAAGTAATATTGCTTAAGGTAAAAAAAAAAAAATGGAGAATGCAGAAAGTAAGTACAATGAAGCATTTACTATAATCCTCATCTACAAAAGTAAGCATTAGCGATATCATCAACTATGCTCCTTTTTTTTTCTATTCATCTATAATGTTACTGAAGGAATACTTTATACATAATTTTGTTTTTTACATTTTTATATCCCATTTTAACAAACACATTTACTGCGTGTCATATTATAAAGCCTTTGTAAGTATGCTTTCCAATACCCAGACTTACTATTCAGACAAAAAAGTCTTGAAGCGCTCCCCTAAAAATATACTTCTCAGGTCCACCAGCCCAATAAAAAGGTATTGAAATCCACACGATAACCTCTGAACTGATGTTTCAGGGCTTCTCTTCTTTCCTTACATCCCAAGTGAGAAACCTGTCATCTCGCTCTAGACCTCTTCCTGCGTGCTCCTTGGCTGTCCACTCCCATCATCTCGGTCCTAAAGGACACCATGCCCTCAGCTGGTCTTCCTGCCTTGTCTTTCGCCTTGACCCTTCCGAAGCCCATTGTCCACAGAGCAAGCCATAACATCTTTCCATAAATCAGATAATGTCCCTCTTCTGTCTGACACCCTCCAACCTCTATCCTTTGCATTTGGAATGCAATCTATGTTCCTCACCACAGCTGATGGATGAGCCCCTCCAGTATCTGTCTGTGCCTGTCATTCTGCCCATCTCCCACAACTCTCCCTCATTCCCTGATCTGAAACGATCATACTGTTTGTTGATTTTTTTGCCCATTTGCTTATTTGTGTGTTTATTGCCTATTTCTCCCCACCAGATTACGAGCTTCGTCTCGTGCCCGTGCCTGTCTGCTCATGGCGGATCTTCCCAGACTTGAGTTGGTGACTGGCATATGGCTGGCATTCAACCAACATTTGTTAAATGGATGGGTAACATTCCATGGCGAATTGCTTTATCTCTCCTTCAGTTTTAAAGCATTTATCTGCTCGGTACATTCCTCTGGCTTCAAACAACGTTGACATAATCTTACGGCGTAATTCCTCTGGGGCCCATCCACACCCACTGTATTCTCTGCAGACCTCCACGGATGGATCTTCAAGATGGGAACCTTCCCTGGGCACAGCCAGAGTCTTCTTCATGTTACCTCTGCTGCCAGGCAGACAGACGCCTCACTCTTCCCATCCCTGGATATCTTCATGGGCTGCTCCCTTTGGCTTAGAACACTGATTTTCCTGTCGCCCTAGCCCCAGGCTTCCCTTTCTTCCGGGGGAAATCTTGCAGTCATATTACAGGATACAAGACAGAGGGAGCGCCTGGCCTCTGGGAACTTATATCCTGGTGCGATGCACAGACAGTAAAGAAATAGTAGGAATAAAACCCCAGCGGCACCACGTAGGTGAAGAGATACGAAACCAAGGTGTGGTGACAGAACAGAGAAGGCATCTTGGGAGAAGTCACTATTGAGACTGACACCTGAAAGTCAACTCTCACTGTACTTAATTTTTACTCTTCCCGTGCTATGTGTCATGTGCCCCCTTTGTCATATTTAGGTGCCAGGTTTATCTTTCCTTTTAGTGTTGAAGGTGCCACAGGGCTGATTTCCTGTCTGATTCAAAGCGCTTAGGCACTGCACCCGTCTCCATATGTGACAGAGGGGAGGCAGAGAGAGGAGGTGGGGGTGAGGGGTGGGGAGAAGGAGGGAAGGAGAAAGACAGGAGCAGGGGAGCAGAGGGGAGGAGAGGGGACTGGAAGGAAGGAAAGAAGGGGAGGGGAGAAAGCTGCTTCAGGTTAGGTGCTGAGAATTTGAACGTTATAACCTTAAGGTGGTATTTAGCTAAAGGGTCTGCTTGGAACTCAGGGAGGCTTTGATTGCCCGTACAATGCCTCATTGTATCGATGTCAATCACCCTTCTGCAGGGCGTTAGCACTGGGTCAGGCCAGTGGCTTTTTGCATTTTCCTCTGCTCCCTTGACTTGTGGGCCAGTATCAGAGCACAGGGATCGCCTACGGACCCATCCTGCTTTTTCTTTCTGAAAATGGACCGGCGGCCACTTAGCCAGTACAACCCTGCCAAGTCCTTCAAGGCCAGCTCTGATCTGGATTTTAGAAAGTCCTGGGAAGTCGGAGCTAGCTTCGAACCTTGCCCGCCGCTTGGGAAGGCACAAAAGATCTCCAAGCCACGCCAGACCCTCTGAGCCCGCGCAGATGGCGAACAGAGGGACCACCCTGGACTCGTGGCTGACACGGAGGGCCGATGACAAGGGAGACGGAGAGAGCAAAGGGGGTGAGGCAATCTCTTCTCAGACAGCCTCCCTGCAGACTATAAATAGTCAAGTGGCCTCCTTTCTTCGCTCCGGTCCCTGCCCCGATCCTGCGGTGAAGACTGGAGCTTTCACAGGGCCACCAGATTGCCTGGAAGCCAGGTGCTTCTTCGAAAGGAGATGTACAGCTGCCCCAGGAGCAGAGAAGCTGCTCCTCTCTGTCTTGCCCCCCGCCCCATCAGGCTGCGGACAATGTCCTCTCCCTGAATGGCCACCACCACCCTTGAGATAAATATGAATACCCCCTCGTCACAGCTGAGAACGTTGCAGCCCAGTCCTGCGGAATGTCCTGCCCAAGTTCACAGCCCTGAGGTTCAGACCATTCCTCCTGACGTCCAGGAGGTCAGCCTCAGCATCTCCCTCGCTATGCTTTCTCAAGCTTCTCGAATTGCCCTGAAAGCAGAGCAGGGCGTTGGCAGTTTCGTTGTGCCCAAATGGGTAAACTACTGAGCAAAAGGTCCGAACTCCTGACTTCCGGCATGTGGCTGTTACTAATGCGTCTGGATGAAATTAACAGGTCGGGAGAGAGTCCACGTGGGGCCCGGGCAGAGCTGGCATCAGCATCTGTGACCCCGGGCACATTGCTTAACCCTCCTGAGGTTTCTTTTCTTAATCTGTAAAACAGAGACCAAGATACTCACCTCATCAGATCACCGTGAGGATCAGGACAAGATAATACAGCACCTAACCCAGCGCCTGGCACCCCGTGGCTTTCCAGGCGTGTTTTATCATTTCCCCCACTTACCAGTGAGCACACAGAGCGAAGAGCCGTGGAAAAAAATGGGTCGGACATTTGAGTCCCTGGGCTCCAAGGTCACAGAAATTCCTTCTTGTCCTGGCCCACGCTACCCCTGTGGGGTTTAATCTGGTCTTTCTGCAACATGTGTCGTTTTGATTTCTTTTCCTCTTTCCTCTTTCACGTCCCCGAACGGGAATGGGGTGAAGAAGTTCTAGGCAGACAGGCTCCAATAAGGGGTCATGGGCTGAGGTTTGGGGCCTCCGACAACGAGGCCAGATTCTGTCTTCATGAAGGCTTCAGGCTGTTAGAACACCCATGGTTGGGCTGTGAAGGACAGGGTCTCCCAGGGTGGGCCCACATGACCTGGCTGGTGTAATCTTACACCCTGTGGACACTGAGGAGGGGAGAGACGGTCTCAGTCCCAAACAAGCCAAAACCTACAGCCATCAGCACAAGGTAGCAGCAGAAGGCTGGACAGTTGTATAACGTGGGACGATTTGGGAGCCATATTTTCAAACTCACATTTTTAAGAAGACATCCTTGTTTTCGTACATCCAGACTCACCCCCCCACCCCCAACAGGGAGGAAATGCCAAGGAAGGGGGAGAAACTTCCCTGCCATTATGGCCCCCCTTCCTGGGCTCCAGGCCTGAGCTGTATGGGTTGCCATGGTGACGCAGGACTGACCTCTCACTTTTTACTCTTCCAGGAGCTAAAAAGGTAAAAATGAGCCATTTGGTCTCAAATGAAAATCAACCTCCCTCAGTTAAAAGATGTTAAATCGCTTTCCCTTCGTCAAACCTAATGTTCCGTGTCCAAGTTTGAAAAGAAAGAAAAGAAAGAAACGGGGGTGGTGAGGGAAGAAGCAAGAGAGAGGTCTTAGAAGCAGAGAGGCGGGGCTGGCCAGCAGCAGCGGCGGCTGCCAGGGCAGCTGGGACAGAAGAATCGGGCGACAGTGACTGGCCGGCCCCGTGCCCCGCAACTTTCTAGGGGCTCACGGTTGCGCCCGCCCCCCCCCCCCTCCAACCTGCCTTGGCCCCACGGTGCCGGCTCCAGTCTGTCTTTACCGCCGGCCTCTTCCACTTGCTCTGCAGCAGGACCTGGCACGGCTGGTCTGCTGGCTTTTATTTTTTCTGGGCAGGGAAGTTGGGTCAGAAAATCGAAATATCGACTGGACCCGTTAGCAGCCCTGCAGCCCATTATTAGCCCCGCGCTCCATGCAAAAGGCGGCCGTGCGCGTTCCTTCGCTGCGATTAATATGCTGCTGTGGCCTTCTCCTGCCACCCAGGCCGCCCCGCCAAGCTGCCTGGAACATGGGCCCTCGGAGCCTTCAGAGCAGGGCCACCCAGACCAGGAGGCCTCCTGTCTGATTAAAAGCACAGGCTGGGCAAAGTGGGAGAGGTGGCTCTAGGAGGCGGGCCCGATGGTGCCTGGGGGCTGGAAACAGCTTGCTGCCCATTTCTGGCTTTCTGCTGCATGGTCGGGCGGCCTCGGATTTGCCCTTCTGTCTCCTGCCTTTCCCTTTTGGTCGGTGGAGGAGACCACGGCAGTCCGTCCACCTGCAGAACATATGTGCAAAGACGGTGAGGCTGCACTTGAAGGCGGCTTCCGATGAGTCACTGGTTTCATTTCGATGCAAGTCTCTAAGCATGTGGGCTAGAGTTGTCAACCATCCCTCTATATGTGAATTACTTTTAATTATAAGCCAGGCAAGAGCTACCGATTTATCACTACCAGACTTGTCTTTAATCTCTTAACTTCTTGAGAGTGGCAACGGAAAGAAAAATTGGGCAGACAAGGAGGGGACGTAGGCAACGAGACTAATTCTTGCCAAAGAGATCGCCTCGCAGTCTCCTTGAGCAAAATCTTAGGGTTTTCAAAAAGTGCTTTAGAAACCTCAGGGGTCGGACGTACCGGGAACATGAAACTCGTGATCAATTCCCAGAAGCCCAACGTCGGAATAAAGGAAACCAGGTTATAAAATGAGAAACCCGGAGGGCAGAAAACGGTGCCTAGATTCATTCATTCACTCACTCATTCATTCTAAGGATGTACACTTTTTAGTCGTTCTTCTCCTACCCCTGATAGCATTTGGCAAAGACCTGCTGGTTTCACGATTTTAAGCGTCATTTATATCATCAGCTTCCCGTGGCAATAGAACTTATGGAAAACACATCTTCTGCTACAGTCATGCCTCTTGGATCCTACCTAACATATGCTATCCCTGAAACGTGGGAAGAAAGTCTCTTTCATGCTCCACACACACGTCGACTCCCAGCCATACACACGCATACGTGGTCCATACTTCTAATGAGGTCTCAGTGGTCATCCTACTCTCCGGGGCCATCGCTAAGCCCCTGCTCTGAAGACAGCTTAGTTGCATCAAACTCTTTAATTGGCTGGCATTTAAAAAATGTAAAGGGTTAATGCTCATAAGGAGAAAGAGAAAATACTCTACAGGGCACGCGTTTTGATCTGAGGTTCAAAACATACATCCAGATGAAAATGGCCAGCCTCACGGCTACACACAATTCCTTTCTCTGCCTCCGTGTCCCCCTCCTTCCCTCTCCACAATCTTACAGATCTCCGTGCGATTAGAGAGCTGCCGATAAGTGAATGGCCAATGGTATCCTATGATTTCAGGGGAGTCTGAAGATTAAATCCCTATGAAAATAATATATCTCTCCTCCACCCCCCCCTCCCCCCCTCCCCCCTAGAGGCTGCTGCTTTTCACATTTAAATGTAGCCAGGGTAAGAAGAACTTCTTTTTATCACCTACTCCTATTCATAAGGCATTAAAATACATGCCATTTCTTAATCCCTAGTGCAGCTCTAAGGGGCTTCAGCTTTGTGCAGAAATACTACGTATCTTTTAAAAGCAGCTGATGGAAATCGTCTTCTAAACCAAATCAGTCTCTTAAAAGCAGTCTCCCCAAGGCTTGTGCAGACCAGAAACGCAGTCGCGGACACAGGGGTGTGTCCAGCCTCCCCCTCCACCATGAAGGGCTGGAGAAACAAAGCCAGAGTTTGTTTATAAGTAGCCCCAGCGACTTGGCAAGCTGTGTCCCTCCCCTCTCTCCTCTTTCCACCCTGATCCTGTACCCAACATAGCAACAGCACAACTTGGCATGGGGCAGCACCTCTTCTGGGAAAGGATTTCTGCCGAAGCCAATGGGCATTTGCTGAGCAGGGGCACTTTCAGACTTGGCTCCTTCTGAAGGCAGCCTCTCCAGGGAGAGGGAGTCCGGGTGTGGATCAGGGAGAAAATCACCTGGGTTCCTAGTTAATCCACAGGCCTCAAGAGGAGTATGTGCAGGATTGGTGAATTTTGCAGCCGCTGAGAAAGCTATTTTGTGGGCAGGTAGCTGAGAGGAACCAACAGAGCAAAACCATATATGCGCATATCCATATAGGTATATGGATACGTATATCCATATACCTATATGTATACATGCACACATACACATAGATGCACACATAGACATCCATTTTCTGCCACAGAGAATAGCATTGGTTCCATGTAAAATCATCTAAAAATAGCATGAGAAGGACTATTAGTACAAAGGGAACATTTAAAATGCAGACAGAAATAAACACCCTGAATTACACCTAACTCTTGAGGCTGTATTTCTGTTAAAACTAGTTCCCTAAAATCAACTCTTTCTTTATATGTTTCAGTTAAAGCCGGCCCTTTAAAATACATTCTTTCAGGGGCACCTGGGTGGCTCAGCGGGTCGTGATCTCGCGGTTTGTGGGTTCGGACCCCGCGTCGGGCTCTGTGCTGATGGCTCAGAGCCTGGAGCCTGCTTCGGATTCTGTGTCTCCCTCTCTCTCTGCCCCTCCCCTGCTTGCACTCTGTCTCTGTCTCTCTCTCTCAAAAATAAATATTTAAAAATTTTAAATAAAATAAAATACATTCTTTCAAAACAACAAAAACTAAGTAAATATTCATCCTTCCTTCACAAATATATCGAGTTTTCTATCATCCATAAAATTAGTGGGTTCCTAGTCTCTGGCATTATTGTTGAGGAAGGACAGAAAAAGGTGGCAGAAATATTTGTGATATTTTGTGTTCAGCTCTATGCTTATTTTCACTTAGAATCTTATAGAAGGTATTTCAAGGGAAAAACGTGTCACATTCATCTAACATTGTTTTACTCAAAGTTCCAGTTTAGAAATGTAATTTTTTCTCAAAGCAAGTGAGCATTGCGAGAAGTGTTTTGGATTGTAAGTCCCTTTGGCAGATATGTTTGTCAATTGCTGTGAATTTGCTTTCTCTTCTGATCCTCCCTCTCTTTTCTTCATTGGAAGTTCAAGTGAGGGTGTTCTTTGCTTTGTACAATATGCTATTTTTTACCTGTAAGATGTCACAAAGTTATAAAGTAGGAGGACTGCCTAGAAAGATTGGCCCCCTCCCCCATGGGCTAGTCAAATGGGGAAGCCGGTCCAATGGAAACAAAAGTAAGGAATCAGTGAAATGTACACATGAATACATAACATCATTTCAACCCTTTTGTGAAAAGTATCCATGTCACGAAGGTTGTAAGGTTTTTAGTCAAAGGAGAAAAATCTTAGGTAATTTTAAATGCTCTTAAACACCATTAAAGGAAAAACTTCATTTGAAACACTGAAATTTATTGGAAAAAAAATCTTGCTTTCTGGGGTAATGGTGATTGCTTCTGAATCATGTAACCCGACTGCCCTCTTCTGGATATAAAGTGAAATGATAACAGCCTGAAAGAATTCAGAAACCTATACAAGATGTTGATTATTCTATCACTGATTATATAAGTTTATGGCTAGGAAATCTCTAATGATAAAAGACATTTCCACTTGCATATTAAAAACTGAGAATTAAAATCACAAACCAAATAATCCGACTTTCCCCAAATCCAGAATGAGGGTCTTTTTCTTTCTTCTTCTTCTTCTTCTTCTTCTTCTTCTTCTTCTTCTTCTTCTTCTTTTTTTTTTTTTTGGCTAGCATTTCTGGCTTTTGTACTATTTGTACTATTTTATGTAATATTTGAGGCTCCCTTGTGAGACACAAGAATTCAAATAAAGCCAGGATGAGGACCAACAATTACTTTGATATTTCCACAACTTCAGGAAGAACTGATACAGAGTGAACCAAGCATTTATAAACCTTGCCTTCAGTGTGTAAGAGGGACTCACATTGATGGAAACCTCTCAAAGTAGCTTGTCAGGAATTAACTGGCCCATATTTTAGAGATGAAAAAGTGAGATGAAACGATTCTCAAGTAAGAGAAAAACATAAGAAAGCAACGATTATGTACTTCTACCATTCAGTGGGGCCTTACATGGTATTTGGCAGAATCATCAGGGGGACAGCCTTAGCTCAGTCAATGTTTTGTCCCCTCTGTGTCTTAGGTGACACAATCTTATATACAGGTATCATCATCATTAAAGAGCTTTGGGTTTCTCTCTTCTTTTTCGCCATTTTACATCTGAAAAATGGTATAACAAATTCAAGATGATTGATAATTCCAGATACAGAGTCATTAAATGCCAACAGAAAAAAAATGTACCCTCAATTATAATTGTGATACTACGTCAAACAGATAGAGGAAATCCTAATTCTGAGCTCTATTAAAATGCACTTACTTCAATTTCCAGTTGCTATGTATGTCCTATTAGCAGCCTGACATTTTGAGTAGTACACTAATTCATATGAATTGGGTTTTAAATGAAAGCTTTCAAGTCAACCTTTATGGAACACTGAATGTGCAATAAGCCCAGAATTAACAAGAGAACGAGGCGACACTTTTTCACCAAGCGGGCTTCTTAGAAGAAGGAGCAAAACCTGAACACTCCGAATGAGAAAACGTTTTCATTTCAAGGGCCTCGCCCGTAAGTAAAGCACATGCTGATCTCGTCGCATTTTTCTCTAGAGACCTGTTAAGTAGTTAGGAGCAGATATAATTCTAGGCCGCGGTTAGAAAATTAAAGGTCAGAGGTTAAGTATGTGTCTTGCCAGGTAGGCCTCAGCTGGTTCTCCACCTGTCAGGCACCAGAGCTGGGGACAAATTCCAAAACATCACATACAGTGGCCCAAGAATACACAAAATGGGGCAAAGCGCACACACATCGGTGTGAAGAGAGAACCGGGTCCCCTGATTGTTGACCTTTCCTCTAGAGAGGCTACTGGGGGCTCTGTGCTCTAGGGGAGGGACCCTTCCCTCTCCTGTGGCTCTTTTTTGGTAGGACAAGTGTAGAAAGTGCTGAAGGAAAATGACATGGGCTGTTCATGCCCAGGCAGCCTGGCTCTAAGGGACCCAACCTTGGTGGTTGTCAGCAAATGCTGGCCGTGCAGACACATGGGGGACTTGGGCAGCAGAATATTCCTGCCCTCCCACCCCCCTTGCTGGGAGTAAGAACCCCCATCCTGCTGGGAGAATATGAGCCCCTGCCTTCAGCCAGCTTGTTTTCCAGGCAGCCCAGCATAGGTTCCCAAGGTCACATTTGGCCAGTCTGGCTCAGGCACTCACTGTATTAATGCAAGAGCGCTGGACTAGAAGTCAACTTCTTCCCAAGCTCTGCCATCTTGTGAGCGAGAGTCCCAAACTGGAACCACTTCTCCCTTACCTCAGTTTACTCCTCTGTTACATGAGGAGCATAGATCCTGTGTCTCCTAAGGCCCCTTCCCAGCTCCGGATCCAAATATTCTTACTAAGTTATTTGTCATTTCCACGAAACTATACCACTAAATTGGGTACCCGACTGTTTCCATGAACAAAGGATGCTAATTGTGACAAAAGAATCTGAAGAGTTATGAAAATTTTTATATCAGTTTTTCCCTGTAGATACTGGACTCAACAAAACGACTGGAAACCGTTCGATTTTACGACATGCCCACTTATGTCATAAATCCGGCAGGACCTGAATCTCTCCCTCTCTCTCTCTCTCTTTTTCCGGTGAATAAGCTCATTGGTTTCTATTGCCACAGAAAACCGCTTCTGTCCAGAACCAGGAGAAAAGTCAAGTCATTGTGGTCGGAGGCTTCAGGAGAGAAATTGAGAAACCCAACAGCACTTTTAGGTACGACATAATGATACAGCAGGGCTATTTGGTCCTCTAGTCTGGAGAGGATGCCAGGGTGGGGCTGATCCTGAATCTTGTGGAAGGAGTCCTGTCAGGTATAGTTTTCTCCTGTTCTGCTGGTCAAAGAATTGTGCCCCTAGAGGCTGCAGGCTCAGGTGTTGGCTGTCTTGTGCCAAGGAAAAGTCCCAGAGCAATGACAGCTGCTGGCCAGGACTCGAGAAGCAGAGAAGAGTAGGGAATCAAGAACGATAAAAGATCACATACACCAAATCGTCATGGCCGCCTTGATTCCAAAGTAACACACGTATCGCCACTGAAAATACTTGCCCTGATTCACTTCAATCCGTTGTGACTTCCATAGTAGAGTTATTCGAAAATATATACGCTAACCCCTTGGAATAGAAGTTCTACGAGGGCAGATATTTTTGTCTGCTTCGTTCGCCGCACTTGCCGTAGCTACAATAGCACTCGGCACCTGGTTGGGATGCGAGACGTATTTATGCTAGAAGCATTGGCGGTGGAAGGAGTTAGAGACGGAGGGAGAGGTAGTCGAAGTGGTAGCGGAAGTGAAGGTAGATGGGGCGGAAGTGAAGGTGGATGCGGGCGGAAGTGAAGGTGGATGCGGGCGGAAGTGAAGGTGGATGCGGGCGGGAGCAGAGGCGGAAGGAGGCGGCAGTGTTGCCGCGACAACTCTGGACTGTGAAGACTTGCCGAGATGGGTTTTGTGGCCACAGGACAAGGGATTCAAAGAAGAGCGCAAGAACTGGGGAGATCATGACAGAGTTCCCGACGAGGCAGCTTGAGCCCCTGCTTCCAGGTAAGTCTACAGAGGAAGAATTCATTTTGAAGCACCAGAGTCACGAAATCCCCATCGTTTCTGTACACAAGGGTGAATTCCGGAAGGCCCCTCCCCTGCCTTTGAAACCTCAGGCCCTGCATCTCCTTGAGGCTTTCAAGCCAGGGCTGGTCCTACGTGAACTCAACCATCATCCATGGACGATCACTGCCTCAGTACCCTCTCTGCCAAGTTCAAATCAAGTGGGAGCTCCGTGGGAGAGGTCCAACAACCACATCTAATTAATTCAAGTCTCTCCTTAAAACCTCCTAGTACCGGGACACCTGGGTGGCTCAGTCGGTTGAGCGACCGACTTCAGCCCAGGTCATGATATCACGGCTTGTGAGTTCGAGCCCCACGTCAGGCCCTGCGCTGACAGCTCAGAGCCTGGAGCCTGCTTCGGATTCTGTGTCTCCTTCTCTCTGCCCCTCCCCCACTTGTGCTCTGTCTCTCAAAAACAAATAACTGTAAACAAATAATAATAATTAATTAAAAAAACCCTCCTAGTACCTCCCCAGGTACAATGGGCTAAACACCCCCCACCCCAAGCCAGAGCAACACCCCATTCCCAACCATCCCTTCTCTCACCTAATCCCCTTCTGGGGCTAATCCACTCAGCCAACCCTCTGTGTGTACTTCCATAAATCTAACACACCATTTCACGTTTTCCACCCATCCTTCTCTTTATCCTTCACTCCTTTCTCTTCCGGGACAATCTTTCTTCATCCTCTGAAATCCCTTCAAGGACCCCTCTAAACCCATCCTTCAAATTCCATCCTTTGAAACCTTATTTTATTTTTATTTCTTTTGAAGAAGTCCACCCAGGCACCCTATCTTATCTACCCTCACCCAGGAAGTGTGCCACTCCATGGTGCCCCCTGGGCATCTGGGCACGTTCCTGCCCCAGCCAGCGTGCCTGGCTCTGTGGAATCTTGTTCACATGCCTGTCTTCCATCGCTGCCTGTGCAATGTTCGAGAAGACAGCGGGTATATGTACCTAGCATAGAGATCCACAGCATCACTGATAATTCTCTTTCTTTTCCACCTAACAGTATGGGATGGCCACCTGTATCTACGCTAGAGCATTACCTAACATGATGGGAAGTTATGAGAAAAATAAGTAAATATTGAAAGACCAAGTGAGGACTGTTTCTCCGATCACAGAGCGCAACTGTGCGTCCTGGAAGGAAACATAAATCCACCTGGTGCTCGAGAGCCAAGACAGGCCTACTGAGGCATTTCAGCACACGGAAGAGGAGGAGAGCACTTAGTTTCTGCATTTCTATTCAGGATGGCTGTGGAGGTGGCTGGAGGCTGCCAGAAGACTTGCTGAAAGTCACATTTGCTCAGGAAGGACACTCTTGTTGTTTTGTAGTATTTTAGTTGTGTGGTTGGTGAGAGCGGGGCTTGTGGTGGGTTCTGAAGTATCCCTGAGGCTACATTCTTTGGTGTCACCTACAGAGGTACCGTAGAAATTAGCAGAAAGTCTCCAAATACACATCTCGCTAAGAAGTAGCCATTTACCAAAGAAGAGAGCCATTGTGGTTTAACATTTTCTAGGTACGTGGGTCTGAACATATATTTGGACACCAGAGGGACTCCAGAAATATGTGAGATGGCTCCTTGTTTGACTGAGTTCTCGAAGCTATCCGGGGAGGGCTCTGAACGCAAGAGTCACTAAGAAATGAGACTTCGGAGAGGCAAGAACTATCACAAAGACATTCAAGGGCATCCAGGAAGCCCTCTGCTAATCTATGTCAATAGACACAATAATAGAACTTCAAGTTTTTTTTTTAAATGGAGAGGAAACAGCAGATCTAGATGTCTATAAGGGACCAGATAATAAGGGGCAGGAAATAAGTGCACCATGTCCAATTATACCACACAGCAGGGGCAGGAGCCCCTTTCAAGATGACAAGCTACTTTTCATTTCCCCAAAGGCTTGAGATCAACAAGGTGGTGTGAACTGGGAGAGTAAGGAAAGGAATCGAGATAGTTCAGTCCTTGGTAAAGGCGACCGGGGATAAAGGTTGGAGTGCAGAGAGAGGAAAGAATATGGGGTGCTGAGAATCAGTTCTTCAGGTGGGTGATTGGGGGGGTGGGGTGGGGATTTTATCACTGGTCTTTCATTTTATTTTATGTTTTAAATCTATGTTCTTCACTGGATTCTTGGCTCCGTAACAGAGATGAAGTGACTAGTCTGTAGACATCATTTCTTGTCCTCTTTACAACAGTATCATTATTTTTATTATTGTTATTATTATTATTATTATTTTATTATTATTACTGCTATTTTAAAAATAGGAGCAAATGGAGGGAGTAATAAAGCTTGGATTCTAAAATTGCTGGGGAAGTGCAGACCAAAGACCAACGCTGTTTGTATGTGTGGCGAGCAAAGTCGAGAGCATTGGAAAGAACGAGACGGCTCGGGCAGTGTCAGGGATCAAGGGCTGACCTACCAGGGGAGATTTCTGAAGCAAGGAGAGTTGTTGCACATGGCCAAAACACTAGCAAGGCATGGATCTTTCCCTGTTGCTGCAGAAATTTGAAAAAACGAGCACTGCCAATGAACTGTCATAAATATTATGTACAAAACCTTTGCTATTGGAGAGTATAGTTATCAAGGGCTCGTGGGCTTAACGAAGAGGGGAGCCGGAGAAACTTCAATAAGAAGAAAGATTGTGCTTACTTACATTATTCCTTTGTAGCATCACTTGGACATTTTTAATTTCATGTGAAATGGCAGGAGAATGGTGGAATAGAATGGAAAAATGCAAAACACTGAGCTCTGTGCTAACCCACAATACCCTCCCAAGTGAAAGCCAAGGATCCGGAAACGCCACGTGAGAAGTTTCACCAAGAAAAGCCCCATGGAGGCCACAACGCATGCATATGGGTATGGGTTCCTTCATCTTCCAACAAATAGCTATCTAGGCCCTGCTCAGCGTCAGGTTCACTTAACGGGTGCTGGAGAAAGTGAGTTAACCACACACACTCCCTGCTGACCTCGAAAAGTCTAGCAGGAAACATGTGAAATCCTAAATGAGAGCTCTGATTATTTGAGAAGGAGCATAATTTGGTCGTCGAGTAGAACTTTTTGCTTGTACTCTCCCGACAATCCATGAAAGGTCAGCTAAGCTAACCTGTCCTTCAGAGCCCCTCTCATGGAGGCAGGGTCCAGACCCTGCCACATGTCATCTCCTGGTTTCTAAGAAGCAAACGTAGTACGAGTGCCACAAGCTAGTTTCTCTTTGTTTCCATATGTTTTCCTAGGGGCTCTCTCATCATAACATGTTATACAACCCGTATCAACATCATGTCCCATTTGGTCAAAAGGCATTTCCAATCCAGTGCTTCCTAACCTCTTTTAGGGGAAGTATTACATGTAAGTTAACATTACCATGCCCTGACAGATCAAATGAGGAGATCCAGCCAGAAAGCATTGAAAGTTCATGACAAACCAGGTCACTTTCTATTATGTTTACATGACCGTAATAAGGTCCTTTAAGGACTCCTTTTAGGGATGGTTTACAATGTCTCAGGTCAGCTCTTCTCTTGAATTTCACTCCACTCCTATCAGGATTAGCTGGTGCATGGTTGAATGGGCCCTGCACAGGTGTCCACAGTAGGAGGGCAGGCAGCTGGGGGTGGGGGTGGAGAAAAGTGAGGCATAGAACCAGACCTGTCCAGGAGGACAGGGCAGGAGCTGAGAGGTGCAGACACGTGATATCCCACGGTGGAGGCCAGTGGAACCATGGAGAGGCAATCCCGAGTGAAGATTAGGCAGGTAGGCACATGACCTCGGGCAGGTCTATCAACGGGAGGATAGACACTCAACTAGCAAGCCTGAGTTCAGGATCCAGGGATTAAAATTAAATAAAAAGACAAGAAAAAAGAAAAAACAGAGAAAATGACGAAAGCTTAAAGAGGGATGTTTGGAAGCAGACACATCAGTGGATTCAGCCTTAGAAAAGGGCTTTTTTTTTTCCATCGCAGGAAGCAGCACTCACAACATGGAAGAGGTCAGGGAGACCCCCGTGAGCCCAGGAACCGAAACAGAAGTGCTTGCTGTCCGAGGGGGCCTTCAACGACCTGGGAGAGGAAAGCTAACCTCCGGGATGAGAAAGGGAGCCAGTCGTAAGGGGAGGGTCCCGTGGGGACAGAACTGTGTGACGGCCCAGAAGATGAGCTCCAGCCGTGAAGAAATGTATGCACACCACGCTGGGAGCCTTCGTGTGTAAATGGCAGCAATGGTAAAGGCAGGATGGTGGTATCATTGAAACATCCACTACCACAGATGAGAGTTTATCTGGGAGCGAGGGTGATGATGAGCTCGTAGGTGGCAATTTCAGGGTCACGGACAGCCAGGGACAAAGTTGGAGGAGTCCGGCAGACCTCACTTTCTTCGGGTTTACCCCAGGCCCTGCGTGAGTTACCAGAGACCCGTCTACCAGCTATCCAGTGAGCTCTCTTCTTAAAAAAGTCAGAACCCTCTTTAGCCCCCTGGATCCTTCTTGAGTCACCTTGGGTAGAAACACCCTTCACAGTTAAAGTTTGCGAAAAAGAGATTTACTGCAATCGGCCTCTTACTTTTCGTTACGGAGCAAACGTGCAACAATCTCACAGGTTGCTCTCTGGTTTTCTTTGGTTTTTGGTAGGTACAGCTCCTTTTTACGCAGAAAGAATCGACAGGCTACTATTATGTGCCATGCACTCTCCTAAATACCAGGAAACCATGAGGGTATAAGGCATGTCTCCTGCCCTAATGGAGTCTCCAGATTGGAAGAAGAGACAAAAAATAAAATAAAGTAACAGGTGGTTTCACTATAGTGCGACAGTATGTGGGCGAGTCCCCTATTGAGTCTTGGGAAGAGACTTGCTCAAAGGCAGCCTTCCAGAAGAACTAAGAACAAACTGAGAGCCGTGCCTGTGTGGTGGCCTTCTTGTGGGAGGGCCTGGTGTCTCCATGGAACAGTGAGCTATTTGAGAAATGGATTTTCTATCCTTTCAATGTGATAATATATTTAATAGGATATTATCGTAGGCATAATATGATGTACAAGGCTCATGTTAACTGATCTATGTAAAATGAAAATATGATTAATGTTCTGATCTTTGTGACTGCTCTGAACAAGGCTCTCAGAAGATGTATTTGAGTCTGTGATTACTTAGGCTGTCGAAGAAGGTGATCCCAAGGAGCCCCAGTTAGATATAAAATTTTACTGTGCTCATAAAATCTATACGGAACTTAATGCAGTCTAGTGGTGACAGGACCGCATCAGAAGTTAGGATTCCTGATACACCTTCTCCATTTCTGTCACTAAGCATCCCTGGCAAATCCTGTCTGCGGTCTCCATGCCCTCATTTCTAAAAGGAAGGGATAAAAGTGAGTTTTTCCCACTAGTGGTAAGGGGCTGTAATCCTGTCCCGAGAGGGTTCTGAGATTGGTGCCCGAAGCACTTGTGACGATCCGTGAAAAAGACGACTTAGAACATAACGTTCTTTTTGAGAAACCCAGTTCACGGCAATAGACAGGACGTAATAAATTATCTGCCTGGGGGCAAAAATAAACTGCGGTCAAATTCACGTGCTTAATACCTGGGTAAAGTGGGTAAAGCTATTTGTCTGTTTATACGAACTAAATAATGACCAGGCTCATACAAGCAGGCATGTTAAAACCATATGCTGTTTAATCCACCTGCCACATCAGGGGGGAAAACAGACACGTGTCGAGGAGGTGTGGCGTAGACGGAGGAACAAGAACGAAAGGTCCCTCTGGCCTAAAGAATCTCTTCCACTGTCTCACAGATTCCCGCCATGGTTTCTTGGGGATTAAAGGTAAATCCTAAACTCCTTATCTTTCTTCACTCCCTGAGCCTCACAGGATTGTGAGGATTAACTACGAGAATTTATGGAAATGTGACTGGCATGTAACAGACAACCCATAAACATTAGTTCATCTTCCCTTTCTTTCGGAGGCACTTAGCCCTCTCCCCAGGCAGGCCTCAGCCCCCGCCCTGTCTCCACCGAGCCGGGTAAATGCCGCACTGTCTTTAAGCCCTTACTATACTGTTTCCTCCACCTGGAATGTTCTTCCTTGTCTGTGTGCATCCAAACCCAGTTTGTGTCCAATAAAGGATTTCATCTGCAAGTAACAAAAGTCGACTCTGACTCTCTCGAGCTGAAAGAGAAAGGGGACCAGGGGCTCTCAGAAGACGGAAGGGCTGGGAAGCTGATGGCGGACAATGAAATGGAACCCGGCGATCGCCAGAGGGCTCGGGGCCACACCGCAGGAACCATCTGGTCTGCCCACCGGCCCCACTGCTGCAACCTATCTGACCACACACACAGAGCGCGCAGACCGCGCATGTATTGGGGGAGACTTAAGTCATGTGCTGGCCCTCTGGCTGCACCCAGTCTGGGTGAGGTGGGACAAAATCCTTTGAATCCAGTAGGAGGCAACAAAGAGAAGAGAGATCTGGACTTTGCTTTCCAACAGAAGACAACGCCCAGGAAGGCAATATCAGAGCATTAATGAGAAAAGGGACTGGGGGCACCTGGGTGGCTCAGTCGGTTGAGCGTCCGACTTTGGCTCAGGTTATGATCTCGCTGTTCACGCGTTCGAGCCCTGCGTTGGGCTCTGTGCTGACAGCTGGGAACCTGGAGCTTTCTTTGGATTCTGGGTCTCCTCTCTTTCTGCCCCTCCCCTGCTTGCACTCTGTCTCTCTGTCTCTCTCTCTCTCTCTCTCTCTCAAAAAATAACCTTTTTTAAATGTTTTATTTACTTTTGACAGAAAGAGACAGAGTATAAGCGGGGAAGGGGCAGAGAGAGAGAGGGAGACACAGAATCCGAAGCAGGCTCCAGGCTCTGAGCCGTCAGCCCAGAGCCTGACGCGGGGCTCGAACTCACGACTATGAGATCATGACCTGAGCCCAAGTCCGACGCTCAACCGACTGAGCCACCTCGGCGCGCCCCCAAAAACATCGTTTTGAAAAAGAAAAAAGGATTGGATGTCAAAGGGCCCCCAAACTACCAGTGTCCCCACCCCCCGCCCCGAGTCCATTCCCCAGAACTTTTATGAAAGCCTCTCTCCCAAGCTAGGACTCCCCTAACTGGGTTTCTTTGGCCTGGTCTTCACTTCTCTGAGCTCCCTCCACTATCGTCCCTGCCATACATTTTAAGAAAAGCTGCACCTTACCCTGAACATACTGTGTGAGTCGCGGGTGTCTTCTCAAATAGCTTCTCCCTGTGTTGTCTAACTCTGCCCATGACTCCTCCTTGCACAAAAACACCAGTTCCCTCAGGAGGCTCTTGTCGCATAGGGAAAGAGTAGCTTCACGGCAAAATCTGAAGTAGCAAAGGAAACCAGTGAAGTTCAGAGTCTGACCCTGTGGTCAAGGAGCATGGGCTGTGGTGGGACATGACAGGAGCCCTTGGGAGCCAGGTGCTGCCGCGAGGCTGGAAACTCCGGGAATAAATAAATGATGCATGTGTTTTCCTCTCAGTGAGTCTATACTGTGCTTTGACAGAAGGGCCTGACTTGACTGGTAGCTCTGGGAGAATTCCAGAAAGTACAACCAAATGAACTCCAAACAGAACTAAGCAGAAGCTATGCAACTATTTCTTAAGAACCCCATAATCTGAGTCGCTCCTGGGTGGCTCAGTCAGTTAAGCGTTTGACTCTTGATTTTGACTCAGGTCATGATCTCACAGTTCGTGAGATCGAGCTCCATGCTGGGCTCTGTGCTGAGAGTGCAAAGCCTGCTTGGGATCCTCTCTCTCTCTCTCTCTCTCTCTCTCCCTCCTTCCCTCTCTCTCAAAAATAAAGACACAAATATTTTTAAAAAGAAGTCCATAATCTGAAAAAATATAACTCCCTTGATTAATAGAATTCCTTAGTGTAATTCACAGAAAGGGAATTCTCTGACAAAATGAAGATTTATTTCAAGCCAAAAGCCAACATCTTCATAAAAGTTTAAATCCAACCAAGGATGATTGCTGACTGCAGTATTACTCAGCATTAACTTCTTAGCATTAAGCAGTGCTATAAGAAAATATTTTAAGCTATTTTTAGATGATACGATTGGGCACTCACAAAGCTGAAAGGATGGTTAGATCAAAAGAATCATAATTATCTCTCTCTTAGTTTCTTTTATAATTCAGTTCCTAAAAACATGTCTGTATGAAAGTTCTTTGGTTGGTTTACGTGTTCTAAAGGTTGTTCAACTCCAAGACAGCTTATAATTTTAAAAAATTAATGTAAGAGCACCTGGGTGGCTCAGTGGGTTAAGCACCTGACTCTTAACTTTGGCTCAGGTCATGATATCACGGTTTGTGAGTTCAAGCCCCGTATCCCGCTCCACACTGACACTGCGAAGCCTGCTTCAGATTCTCTCTCTCTCTGCCTCTCTCTCTGCCCCTTCCCCACTGCACATGCACCGATCTCTCGCTCGCTCTCTCTCTCTCTCTTAAAAATAAGTAAACATGAGGGGTGCCTGGGTGGCTCAGTTGGTTAAGTGTCTGACTTCAGCTCCGGTCATGATCTCATGGTTTGTGAGTTTGAGCCCCACATCGGGCTCAGTGTTGGCAGCTCAGAGCTTGGAGCCTGCTTTGAATCCTGTGTCTCCCTCTCTCTCTCTGCCCCTCCCCTGCTCACACTCTGTCTATCTCTTTCTCTCTCTCAAAAAAAGAAAAACATTAAAAAGATTAAAAAAAGTAAGTGTACATTAACAAAATTAAAAATTTTTAATTTAAATTACACTAATTTAAATTATTTAAAGTAGTATATAGCCGTGCATGCTCTAGAATGTATCCATTATTGCTTTAAATTCTACAACCGTCTGACATTTATCCAGGTAGTAAAAAAATCATTTGCAAAAGTAACTTTTACCCAAAATTATGTTTGTTCATTTATTTGAAATAATATTTAGAATTCCAAGGGACTGATTTTATGGTTGAAGAAGAAGCCTGATCTCTTAATATATATCCCCCATTATTCTAATTGATCGTTACTGGAATTCCGACATTCTTCACAATTTGTGCATACATCTTTCTAAAATGGTTTTTCAAGTTTATGTATTTTTGAGAGAGAGACAGACAGAGCACGAGCAGGGGAGGGGCAGAGAGAGAGGGAGACACAGAATGGGAAGCAGGCTCCAGGCTCTGAGCTGTCAGCACAGAGCCCGACGCGGGGCTTAAGCTCACGAACTGCGAGATCACGACCTGAGCCGAAGTCGGATGCTTAACTGACTGAGCTGCCCAGGCACCTCTGTGCATGGATCTTTCTAAAACCATGCACTGCCATGCATAAATCTGGAGCACTCTGAGCCACATTTGCTGTGTTTAGTTAGGCTGGGATAAAACCTCATTAGCATACAGGTCTACCTGCCTGCCGAACAACTCAAATCTGAACAATATGGCCATCAGTATAGGCAAAGTGGTGTTTGTGCAATTAATTGAATACATTACTGCATTTTTTTTTTTTGCACGTTGTCTGTAAAGGAAAGCAGAATGCACAATGAGAGCCAACAACACGGTGGAAATACGAATGAGTTAACCATCAAAATCAGGAAGAGTAAAAGACTTTCTGGTCAATCCATACAGTGGAATACTATGCGGGCATGAAAACCGCCATGTCTAAGAATAGCTCCCGGCATTTGGAAATCATCAGGACGCACATTTCAGAGAAAAAGCCGGAACACGAGTGTACATATATATAACCTTCATTTCGTACACCAGCCTTCTTCATCTCGTCTTAAGGGTATGTTTGCCGCCAACCTTTCACCAGCTGGACAGGCATGCGAACGTTCCCGCCTATGGTGTCTCAGCAGCACACAGGGTTACGAATGAAAAACGTCAGAAAGGAACCCAGGCAAAGGCACGTTTTAGTCGATTTTGCCTGCAGTTGGCCCTCTAAATAATACCATATTACTGGTGGCAGTGGCAGTAGTCACAGTAGAAAAAATAGTGTACCTAAAAGAATAAAGGTACAGTGGGCTACTTTCCATTTATAGGTGCCCTAGAAAAAAAAAAAAAAAAAAGAAGCAAACAAAATCCTCGAGAAGACATAAGAAGATTAATAAGCTGTTAACTACAGAGCTACAAAGGTCATTTTGAGAACCAAGGACCCATAAAATTGGAATCAGAGGCATTCCTTGACCTTGAAATCAGGTCAGAAGAAGGCTGGCTTTGGGGACACTAGCCCAAAAACATGGCGGTGGGTCCCAGGAGTGGGGGCCACATCAGGTAAGCAAGCTGTGCAGAGCGGGAAGGAGAAACGGGGCGGGAAGCCTGGTCAGGTCACTCACGGTGGATCCCCAAGGAGCTGAACGTTTTCTCTCAAAAATGTTGTATCTCAGAGTGGCATATATTTTTACTGGCAAACTAGAAACTTGTTTTGCAGTATCTCTTCAGTACGGGCCAACTCTGTACACTTGGTGTGGACAACAGCACATTTCTCAGCGCGCGTGCTCAGTGGAATCTTTGCTTGTAACTTTCTAGCCGTTCTTAGCTTCTGTGTATATCATTTTAAATTTCCTTCGAAGCGCAAGGTTATTAATAAGAGCTAACATTTATTAAGCGTGCCGCGGTCCTTTGCTCGCATGGCTCTGGCTAATCCTAGTGTTCGTATTATTGTCTTGCCTGGTTATTTATTATCTCCGATGTCAGCTGTTTTTGTAGGGTCTTGGAGCCCCCAAAGGGGTGCCTCACACAAGTCCACACATGCTTTTCAGCTTCACTCACAGGGCCCACGCTGTTATTTCTTTTCCTTTCTTTTTTCCTGCATGGGCACTCATGTATCACCATCCAT
Organism: Panthera leo; assembly: GCF_018350215.1. NCBI lineage: Eukaryota > Metazoa > Chordata > Mammalia > Carnivora > Felidae > Panthera > Panthera leo. The sequence goes on along the minus strand of NC_056684.1, from coordinate 13,286,947 downwards.
TACCCAAGTAGCCTCTTGAAAGAGGATCACCCCGGCTTCTGCTAATGGTACCTCCAAGGGGAGCTGAGTCTTGGTGCTGAGAGCGGAGCGCTTACAAAGGGAGAGTCCTCGAGGTGGCGAATCCAAATCAGGCGTGGGGCCAGGCAGGGTGACTGGCCCTCTCACCAACCCTCCACCATATTTTGTCACGGGACCGGAAGTGGTACCTCCAGACCACCGTGTCAGGGCGTCAGTCGGGCAGACCGCTGCCAGCTCTCTCCAAGGGGCTCCGGGCACAGCGGAGGAGTGAGTGGAACACGATGCCTGCCCCCCGCCCCTCCGCGTCCTCCCCACTGTTTTCCAGAAGCAGCTGCTTGGCCTCCGGGTGACCCTGGCCCTTTTCCATTCTGAAGTTTTGTTTTGTCTTGGGTTTTTTTTTTTTTCTTTTTTCTTTTTTTCTTTTTCCCCTTTGAGCCATGTCTTCATCTCGGGAAGGGAGTTTGGGTTTATGTCTGTACAACTAAATAGCTCGCTGGGGTGGGGGGGGGGCGGTTAAAGGAGAGGCGTCTCCCCAGTGGTAAACTCAAGTATCCCCACGTAAAGAAACAGAAATTGCTCACTGCTCTGGAGTGACGGTGAGGCACGTGTGGTGGGCTGTGACATTTACTGCTGGGCTTTTCTTTTCTTCGTCGTTTCCCCACCGGGTCTTTGAAACCCATAGGGCTGAGATTCGGCATCGGCCGTCATCTCTCCGGGTGACCTGACCGTCTCATCCGGGCATTTCTGGAGCCGAGTTCTCAGTGGGTCTCCTCACTTCTGGGATTGTCTCCCACTGGGCCTCTGGAACAACTTGTTCCCACCTTCCTGGTCCCCCGATATTTCTTCTTCCCTCTTTCTGGTCTCCCTGGAGCTGCTGCTTGGGATCACCTCAGCTCTTTGAATCTACCTTTGTGAAGATGGCCATCAGCTTCCAGGCATGCCTGCCCAGCAGATGCCCAGCTACACTCTTGGCTTGTGACAAGCCACATGTCACCTTCCGAGGACCCCCCCACCCCCTCCAGTCCAGGTCAGAGTTGTGAGGCTTCAATCATCCAGGAGGAGAGGCTTGGTTTCAGGAAATCCGGGCGTCTGCAACCACCTCCCTCTACATGTGAGACAGATGGTGTCCATCTAACTGGTGACGAGATGAACCAGAATCTGGGCCTGCCGATCAAATACCACGGAAGCAAGTCTCCATTGCAGGAAATGTACATGCCTTGTGGACGGTTTGCCAAGAATGTTATTCTCAGGGCGCCTGGGTGGCTCAGTCGGTCAAGCTTCTGACTCTTGATTTTGGCTCAGGTCATGATCTCATGGTTCATGAGTTTGAGCCCCGCATCGGGCTCTGCGCTAACGCCGCGGGGCCTGCTTAGGATTCTGTTTCTCTCCCTCTCTCTCTGCCCTTCCCCCGCTTGCTCTCTCTCTTTAAAAAAAAATTTTTTTTAATTTAAAAAAGAATGTTATTATCATTTATGGAAGGGAGCCTACATCCACTCACTCAGCCCATGAGCATCTCTGCTCTAACATATACTAGGCATTGGGCTAAATGCAATAGAAATGAATATGCATCAGGTTTGGCTCCTGTCCTCAAGGAACCGAGCATTTAGACAGGAGGTACCACGTCTCGCCCGAGACCTTCAGCACTTGCATAGAATAGCAACTGTGTGATCTGTGTAACTACTAAAGCTTTTGATTAACATTTTATATCCCCAAGTATGTGACACACAGCCCCCAAATAAATACAAAGCTGCGTCCCTCAAGTGAAGCTACTATCAACTGATGCCCAATTGGACTATTTAAAACAGGCTTCAGCCACTGCTTTGTGGCCAAATTTCCAAACTTGGAAATATGCACTGGGAATTCCGAAGGTACCCAACCAATAGCGTGTCGGGTATTGCTCACCTTATCAAAGTGAAATTTGCTTTCATTAAGAATAATTCCCATTTAAATGGATGACCCAGACAAACCAGTTTAAGCTGCTACAAATGAAAATGCAAATAAAACATCTGCTTCTAACTGATTTCCACTCATTATTTTAACTTCAGAGGAGGAGAGGTTAGGAAGTTTCTAGAATCATTTGAATGCCAATTGCTTTGATCAGACATGCCGCTCGGATCCCACGAGCCGATGGACTGAGCTTTTAAGAGGTAAAATCCCTCTGAGCTTTAAGACACGTAGAATACAAACAAGATGACAAGCTTAAGAGACTGGACACTCCAGGTAGAGATGTCTAAAAACAAATGAGAATTTGGGAGACATAATATACTGCAGCAGAGGGAGAAATGAATGTGAGACATAACTCAATGTGGGAGAGAGACCCGAGGAGGAAGAACATCTCATTCGTGTCGAATATATCTTCTTTAGAGACGCAGCAGTCATGCTGAAATAAGCGAGTCAATGAAAGAAAGCCCCTTTGATTTGGAGGATACCTGACAGGTGCAAGGAGTCAAGGAAATATAGGGGGCAGAGCAACGTAATGATAAGTACGCAGAAAAAGCACAACTCTGCTCAGACAAGGTGGGTCACAGGGGACGCTCACTATGACTTCTTGGTCCTTTTGGTCCGGGCTTCCAAGTTTTTCAAGAGCCACTTGAAAGGTTGGAACAGTATTCATGGCAGTCATCTCTGGAGCCAGTAACTGTGGTGTCCGGCGGTCATCCTACCAAAATAAGATGGGATGGAACCGAGGGCCACGCATATGTGGGCTCTAAGCTCACGTGCGCCACCTGCTGGCTGTGTGACCTTGGGCAACTCGCTCCAAGTCTCCGAACCATATTTGTCCCATTCCTTAAAACGCAGCAGCTGTCGGGGAGGGGAGTTTTTGTCTGTTTGCGAAGTGGATGAGACATCGTAGTTGATCATTAAACATAGCTGTTGGCATTATAATTATTAATTATTCTACAAGGAGATTTTTTTTTTCAAAGAAGAAGGCAGGATATTGGCTTGAAGAACGATACTTAAATATCGTAGGTAAACATGCATCCTCTAAGGCCTGTTTCTACTTGAAATTCCGCATGTGAAACCTAGCATCTCCTTCCTTTGGTAAAGACTTTCAGAGTTAGACTCTAAGATGTCACTTTACTTGGTGAATATTTTGTTTCCCCTAACTCGCCACACATGTACTTTTAAAATATTGATGTACTGATTCACTCTTTTTTTTTTTTTCATTTTACTTAAAAAAAAATTTTTTTTTGTAATCCAGTTTTAGCGATTGCATAGGAATCAAGGAAGAGAACTCTAATGCAGTGATTCTTAAACTTTCCTGGGGTCACACATTACTTTGGAATCTGATAAAAGCTGTGACCTCATACCCCACAAAAAAGATACACACACACATACAAACGTGGTTATAGGTGTTCAGAGATCTTCTTGGAGCTCCAGGGAGATATGTCAAGTTATGGACTAGAGCACAACTAGAAATTTTTAGAATTGTCCGACACTCCCTAAAATAGTAAAGGAGGAATTATTCAACACCAATTCTTTATCACCAAGAAGAATCATTTGTCTTAAAGTTTGGTTTGAATCACTTTCCCTGGTTACTCGTGGAAAAGAAAGGATTTACAGCAAGTATATGACTATAAGTCGATTTAAGGAAATCAATTTTGAATTAATCGCCTTCCATGTAGCCTCTTTAGAAAAAATAATTTGTTCAAGAACTGTCTTGAATGTTTGTTCTTCTACTTTATAAAGAAAAGGCATCCACTTCAACCATCCCTGGAGTTAGTGTGGCTCAATGTCCCATGGAATGAAAATCTTTATGTGTCCAGCAAAGGGAAACCTTCTCCAGTGACTATAATCAAGCTACCATAACTCATTAGCCTACCAGAAGGGTTTAGATTCTTCCACTACTTGGCATGTGTCAAAGCAGCGCAAGAAAGTAAATTAATGGGACGCCTGGGTGGCTCAGTTAGTTAAGTGTCCGACTGGGCTCAGGTCATGATCTCATGGTTCACGAGTTCAAGCCCCCACTTGGGCTCTGTGCTGACAACTTGGAGCCTGGAACCTGGTTCAGATTCTGGGTCTCCCTCTCTCTCTGCCCCTCACCACTCACACACTGTCTCTCTCTCTCAGAAACAAGTAAACATTTTTTTAAAGTAAATTAAAGAGAGCATCAGCAAGAAAAATGAAATGTTCAGATTCGCTTTTTACTTTTCATATATCTAAATGTAAGCAGTTCCCCCCCTCTCTGTCCAATTCTTAAGGCAAGTCAACAGCTAAAAAGCAAAGCTCCTTCAAAACAGCATAAGCAGAGTAGGGAATGATTGAAACTTTTAACAGTAACCCCAGTGTTTTATGGGACTACCAAATTTTCCAAAGACACTGGTAAAATCTCAGATAAAAATTTTATGTGATACATTTCATATTCTTTGTGTTATTCAAGGAGTTATTAAAAGCTAATTTTTAACTATTATCATTAAATATTTATATGAATTACAGTCAATTGTCACTTTATTTCATCCTATAAAAGCTTTAATAATTTCTACTTCATATTAAAAAAAAATAATGCTAGCTCCAGATAGACTAGCTCTTGCCAGTACATGCCCTCTCTTTCCTTAATGCCTACAAAGAATCTGGGCATGATTTGCTTAACTACGAAGTCCAATTCCAATAAAATTTCACTTGTATTTAACCACTGTCAGAATTTATCATCTGCTTATGCTGTTTATAGATTGAGTACTAACCATAATGTAATATCCCAATCCAGAAAAAAAAGTGTGTAATCATTACATTCACGGGAAACAAAACATATTAAAATGGTTTTATATATGCAAACCTACCACATATGCATATTTTGTTGTAGGTATGTATAATAGAGTGACTAATAAGGAATTTTCAAATAGATAATTATAATACATTAGGATGACACTGTAGGGCAAGAATAAAAACAGGAGTTTAGAAGGAAAGAGAAACACATACAAATCATTAAATGTGTTTTTTTTAAGTATGTTTGTGTATTTCCTTTTTAGTGAGTTTCACCGATGTCATTTGATGTATTTAAAAGTGTGACATAACCATATCATTTTTAAAAATCTGCAGAATTCCATCCCTTGAAACCATTTAGACATACGATGAAAGGTTCTAGATGCCAGTATTTGTACTGAGTGAAAAAGCACGTTGTTTTATCAAATTACTTCAGGGGCTATGAAAGCCAAGATTTCTAAAGATCAGTGCTCTCGATTATAATTCAATATGTCACAAACATAATGCTAATAATAGGGGGAGTAACTCATGATATATATTACATTATAGGTTGCATATTATATGTATATGAATATCTATTATATTACACAATTGTTTATAATTACACATATATATTTATATGTATCTCAGCTATCTTGATTTTATTGTCATGTCTCCCTTTTCTGTTTTGTTTTTCTTCTCCCTTTGAGCAGGACTTATTACATGAAGAAAGAATTTAACAGCCATGTCTGGAGGGATCTTTCTAATTGGTCTTGGGATTGTGCCGATAACAGCAATAGACCTGTACTGAGTCTGCTCATACTTAGTATCACGTGTGACCACAATTTGGAAAGTTACTGCTCGAAGAGTTAAGAGTTTGTGATCAAACACGTTCGAAAGAGTCAAATGGCCTTATCTTGCCCCATTGGGAGCGGGTATGATTAGTTTGCCAACCCTATTAATAACTTCCTTTCAAGTGTCTTTCTTAAGCACTGAGTCTCATAAAAGATCTGACCAGAAGCTATCAAGGACACACAGAGGAACTCATCATGGCTTTCTGTCCGTGGATCTTTCAGGCTGTGGCAAGTGCTCTGTGGATAGAGAGGTGGGGTAACGTCATACGGATTTCCCATGAGGATACAATCTCTTCCCCATCATTTCCAGTTCAACAAACGATTGGAGTCTTATGGAAGAGATAGCATGCGTGTCTGGAAATATGTGTAGGGTATAAACATTCAGAAATGGAGGGAGGCTAGTCAAGGAGATGCATTAACAAAGTAAATAAAATCGAGGGGTAAAAAATGTCATTGAAAGTTCAACTAACAACAGTCTAGGATCTACCAGGTATTACGTATTTTAGCAAATGTTATACATTTATTTCCTTATAAAGCCCATGTTCTGTGGTTTCATTTGGCTTTGTTTTTCAAACTGCAGGTTGCAACGCATTAATGCCTTGTAAAATCAATTTAGTGGAGCACGACCAGCATTTGAAAAAGAAGTGAAATCGAATACAGCAGGATAGAATGGTAAATTATTAACGCATCCTACACAAAGTGGGGGCTGTTATTATTTTGTGAAACTTTTACTTCAGATATGTATCTGGACGTGACATGATGCGAAATGTAATTCTTACTGTACTCCGCTGAGCAAAAAGCTTCCCCAAAACTGTAAGATAAACCCAGCGCTAATAAAAAGGAGTAGAGAAAAAAAAAATGAGTTCGGAGTGGAAGTCTGCAGTCTATTTTCTACTTCGAGTGATCAGGTGGATGGCGCTCTATTTAACCAAACTGAAATAAACAAGAGAAGCAAGACATGTGGGGAGAAATCAGTTCATGAAGGAAGTTTGTAATATCATGCACTGAGACACCTTATTGACTCGAGATGGGTATTTCAGGCAAACTGCTGAGCCTCAGGAAAGAGGTTTTACCTGGAGATATACATTTGGAAGATAAAGAGAAAAAAAAAATAGTTAAGGCTAAATCTTTGATTGAAGCTACCCATTCCCCCACCCCTGGAAGTTAAAGAGAGGTGAAGAAAATGAAGCTAGTTTCCCAGACTAGCTAAGATATTAGCTAATGAAACATGTCACCTTTGGTCGGTTCCTTTGAGTGACCACCCTCAAAGACCCATAAATGAAACCGATACGGTGCCGCTCCAGATTTTTACCGCATGATATTCAGGTGCGTTTTGCATGGCACGGGGGGCTCACCCAGAGAAGGGGACTATTCTCTTTGTATTTCTGCGACACCACGATGTCTCCGAGGTTTTTATCATTGATTATGTCACTGAATGGGTGAAGGTGGAGTGAAGCTGTCATGTTCTGCTAAGCACAGAGCTTTAGAAATGTCATTGTCACGGAGCCTCCTTTCCCCTTGGGAGCCCAATGAACCTAGCAACTTTACCTAAGGAAAACTCTCTCCAGATCCGTGGCAGACAAGCTACATTGAGATCCCCTGGCATTCACGAACGTCCTCTTAATAGGGGACGAGCAGTGCCATACAGATGCATTTCCCTTGCCTTTCTGCTCACACGCAGGCCCACTGTGCTCCTTCAGAGGAACCGGTGCACGCGTGAATGTGTCTGACGGTGGAGACCCAGCCGGCCGGGAAGTTGCAAATAAGAACTTGGATCTCTATTTCAAGGTCACAGTGCTAATAGCAAATTTCTAATTTTTTAAATATGACTTTATTTTAAATACGTCTTTATTTTGAGAGAGGGAGAATGCAAGCAGGGAAGAGGCAGAGAGAGAGAGAGAGAATGCAAGCAGGGGAGAGGCAGAGAGAGAGGGAGATACAAAATCCGAAGTAGAATACAGGCTCCCAGCTGTCCGCACAGAGCCGGACGCGGAGCTCGAACTCACGAACCGTGAGAGCATGACCTGAGCAGAAGTCCCACGCTTCACCGACTGAGCCACCCAGGCGCCCCGCAAATTAAGCTTTTTGAAGATCTTCACTTCCCTCCTCCCCCTGACTTTGAATGCCCACCGCAAGGTAATAGCAAAAATCAGTTTGAGGTTGACGTCCGTAGAGACACTTTGTCCAGGATGTTTAGCGAATGCTTTTTTCTCCCCGCATTTTCTCTCTTGCTCAGTTCACTCAAGCAGGCCCCAGCCTCTAGGTTTCCTGGTCTCTGCTGAAATGTGAGATGGGGCAGAAAACATTCCTGCATTTCCTTTCCAAAAAATTTAAGCTACAGAACATATTATATTAAGTATCTGAGAAAGAGAAGCATGGGGGATTTTGCCCCAGGGAAAGATTTTAATTACTGAAAGGAGTCTCCCAAAGACCGGGGGAATAAAAAAGGCCTGTGGGTTCTGGAGAATGGAAGTCTGTGCCCTGCTCCTGGGCACACCTCAGGGAGAATGGTGACACGTTTCTTACCCCGGTGCCCTGGACAACACAGGAAAGCATCAGGGAGCCAACAAACCTAAAGATATCCTTCAGGCTGGAGCAAGGAGGTTCTCGGCAACAGCAGAGTGGCTGGGCCCATGGCTGATAAAAGAGCGTCCCTGGTCTGTGACATTACAGAAGATTCTGGAAGCTTGTCCTTATTTCAGCACTGTAGATGAGAGGGAGGAGAGAAAGACCTCTAAGAATGACTGACATTAGCTATCCCAGTCTAGGGGAAAGGGAGCTTACGTTTGAAATAAAGTTGATTCATGCAAAAAATTAGATTTCCTCTATTTGGCAAATTTTGATTTGTGGACTGAGATTGGTATTCATTGCATTAATTTGTGGTGGAACGTTCCTTGACTCTAAAGATCACACTCTTCACATGTGTCTACACACACACACACACACACACACACACACTCAGAATCAAGGGCAAAACTTTCCTCGGAACAGCCTAACGACCACTCTGGTCACAATGTATAAGAACGAAGATGCGAAAAGGGAGAAAAAAGTAAACATAAGTTCTATGCCTTTCAAATCACAGGGATATGAGAACCACCACCTTTCCCGATTCTTTAAGGTCCGTCAACAACCATTTTCCTATGGAGTATTTATTTCCTTCTAGAAACTTCTGTGTGCACACATAGGTCTTGTCCAGTGGGAGCATTCAAGCATTCTCAGTTTGGCTGAGGGGGCTGCTTCCTCCCATCTTTGGCTTGAAGCGGCTGTCTTGTCTCTTGATGGGTTTATCTCAGCCAATTGTTCTGGGCATTCCCATTCGGGTTTATTTCTTCCCAAAGAGTCAATGCTAGCGTGCCAAAGACCTATGCAACTCCCCCTATGACTTAACTTCCACCCTTTAGAACTCACACACCGCTCCCAAAGTGCATATTCAGGACTGCGTTTCTGCCTGTTGGGCAACATATTAGTTCCTGTGGCTAATGTACGAATTATCACAAACTAGGTGGCTTGTAACAACAGACACTTCTTCTTTCACACTTCCGGAGGACGCAAGTCTGCAACCAGAGCGTCTGCAGGGCCATGCATCGCCCAAAGACTCTAGAGTAAATTCTGTGCATGCACACACACAAAGAGAACAAGATTTAATTAATCAATTAATACTTTGTACATTGTACATCAATTACAATCAATTGTACATCATTACAGTTAAAACTTTAGAGCCATCAATTAATACATTGTACATTATACATCAATTACAATCAATTGTACATCATTACAGTTAAAATTTTAGAGCCATCTGTATTTTATTCATCTGTTAGTGTCATCAAATAGGTTTCAAAATAAGAAATCATTAAATCCCTTAAACGCGTGAAATATTCCATCTTATAAATGAATCGTGACTCGTAGTTTATTCCTTTTGTTATTAATGGGCAGGTAAGTAGCTGTTGGAAATCATGCTTTTTAACAAATATCTCAGTGCATGTTTCTGATCACGTATAGGAGAGTTTTTCTGTCACAGATACCTGCATTAGGACTATGGGTCACAGACTGTGCACATCTTTTTTTTTTTTTTTTTTAAGGAAGAGAGAGCATGCACATGCAAGCTGGGGAGGGACAGAGAGAGAGGAGAGAGAATCCCAAGTAGGCTCCACCTCGGTAGTGCAGAGCCTGACGCAGGGCTCGATCCTGTGAAGCGTGAGAACATGACCTGAGCCAAAATCAAGAGTTTGGAGATGTTTCGCCGACTGAGCCACCCAAGCGCCCCTAGATTGTGTCCATCTTTTTTTTTTAATGTTTATTTATTTTTGAGAGACAGAGTGTGAGCGAGAGAAGGGCAGGGGGAGGGGGTACAGAAGATCTGAAGTGGGCTCTGTGCTGACAGCAGAGAGCTCCATGCGGGGCTTGAACTCACCAACCGTGAGATCGTGGACCTGAGCCGAAGTCAGCCACTTAACTGACTGAGCCCCCCTAGATTGTTTACATCTTAAACTACACTTGACTTTGCTGATTTGCTCTCCACAGAGATATTATGCACATTCATATTTCCATGTGCATGCCTGGAAGGGCCCATTCTTTCTTTGCCAATTTATCCCATCATTGTCATGCACCAAGTTCTAATATTTGTGAAATACATTGTCAGTATACAAACATATGTTGGTTCTATGTTCCCTATTCTATTCTACTAATATAATGGCCTGACTTGTAAAAAATACACCAATAGCATTATAAAGAGTCTTCCTATTTGATTATGGGAGTCTCTTTACATTATTCTTCTTCAAAATTTTCAGAACGTTCCTGTTGTATTTCCTTTTGTAATTTTTCCATATATATTTTAGAATCAGTTTGTCTGATGTTATACAATTCTGCTGGCGTATTGAAAGGAATCACCTTGTATTAATTTGTGGAGAGTTGCCCCACTGTTACCATAGGTAATATCCCCACCCATAGCTATGGTATCTTTATTTATTTAGGTATTCTGTTCACTTTCAAAATAATTGCATAAGTTCCTCATAAAGATCTTAAGTATACATTTTGTTAGTTTTCCATATTGGTATTTGTGACTTTTAAAGCTGTCACAGATGTTACTTTTTAAACAACTTTATTTTTGAATAGTTGCTCATGCAAAATTCACACTCTTGATTTTCATATGTTGACAGCATATTCAGTATACTTGCTGAATTCTCTTTGAGTTATAATATATAATATATTATATTATATAATATGTAATATATATAATATTGAGTTACAATATATAATATTATATATATTCTCTTAGCTCTTCTAAGTTGACAGTCATCATATGTGACATCTTTCTTGCTAAGCCCTCTAATTTCTATTTCCTTTTCTAATTTTATTACAGTGTCTGAAACACCCAGTATAATATGCAAACAAAACAAACGAACAAAAAAAAAAACCAGTAAAAACAACTATCTTTGACTTGTTCTTAACTAAAGCACATGCTTCTAATGTTTCATCAGTTGTGAAAACTGCTGTAGATTTTTGAGAGATATCTTTTATGAGGCAAAGGAAGATATCTTCTATTCCCATCTACTGAAGGTTTTATTTCCAATAAATCATGAATAGGTGTTGAATTTTATCAAATGTTGTGTATACATCTATTGGAATGATAATAAGCATTTTTACCTTTATCGATTAACAAGACAAATTCCACCGATGGGTTCTTTAACCTTGTTGTATATTCACACTCCTGGGTAACACTTTATTACGATGCAGTTTTAAACACGATGTTAAAAATGAGATGCTAATACAGATGTGAAATTAACCTATCAATTTTCTGTCTTGTATACTCCCTCGATACCAATTTGGTATCGAAACTATACCTGCTTCATAAACTGACTTGGGATCTTTCTCTTTTCTACTCTAAACAATTCGCGTAGATGAGGATCGGTTTAGTAGAACTTACCCTTGAAATATTTGGCTTTTAGTATTTCTTAGGGAGATCGCTTAAAAACGGTTGAATTTCAGGGCACCTGGGTGGTTCATTCAGTTAAGTGTCCAGATCCTGATTTTGGCTCAGCGTCCTGATCTCACATGTTGTGACCTCACAGCTTGTGATCTCATGGTTTGTGAGTTTGAGCACTGCCTGAGGATTCTCTCTCCCCCTCTCTGCTCTTCACCTGAACCCTGCGTTGGGCTCCACGCTGACAGCATGGAACCTGCTTGAGATTCTCTCTCTCCTTCTCTCTGCCCCTCCCCTGCCTACTCTCTCTCCCTCTCTTTCTTATGAAAATAAATAAATGAACTTTCGAAAAAAATATGGAGAATGACCAAGATGGTCCCTTTTGTGTTTTGAAATAATCACTTTGATTTCAGTGTAAATATTTGAGTCAAGGGAAGGGACGAGAAGCATAAGTGAAGGAGCTGGGGCAGTGACCAGCCGGAAGACTATGCTAGTATATTAGGTAGGAGATGAATGAAACCTGGACTGGGGTGGTGGGGCAAAAGGGAAAAGCTTGTTTTTGTGAGAGATTTCGGGGGAACCATAGGCAAGTCTTGCGCTTGTACACAGAGGTGAGAACAGGAAGAGTTCATGATGACCTCCACATTTCCAGCTTGAACAAAGATTTACAGGCAGTGAGTCACCTCCCAAGACACAGGACAGTGGCGCAAATTGGATGCGACAGATGACAAATTCATTTCTGTGCATAAAGAATTTGAGGTGCAACTGAGATTGCCGAGCGGTTAACTCTAGTAGGAGTTTAACGGTCCTTTACTATTTGGCATTTGATTTCAGCTTTTCACTATTATCAACAATGATGCAATGGACATTTTTATAGACTAAATCAATGAGCATGTAGTAATATTACCTTTAGGGGATAAATTTTGTTGAGAATGGCCAGATCTGTAAATACAGACATTTTAAAGTTTTCATTACATATTACCAAATTAATTTGCAGAAAGCTTAAAACAGTTCATCATTCATCCCATGGATACATTAAAATTTATGCAAAGGTATTTCAATAATTTACCATTTTGGACAGTACTTTATCTTTGAATAGATTCTTTTAATTTTTTTTTAATGTTTGTATTTATTTGGACACAGAGAGAGACAGAGCATGAGCAGGGGAGGGGCAGAGAGAGAGGGAGACACAGAATCTGAGGCAGGCTCCAAGCTCTGAGCTGTCAGCACAGAGCCTGGTGCGGGGCTCGAACTCACGGCCTGTGAGATCATGACCTGAGCCGAAGTCGGACGCTCAACCGACTGAGCCACCCAGGCGCCCCTGAATAGATTCTTGATTACATTTGTTGAAAATAGTCTAAGAAGTAAAATTCTTAATTCAAAGGTATGGATTTTAAAAAATAACATTATAACAACAGCCATGGTGTTGATCTCTTACTATGGATTTTGCAAGGTGCTTTTTTACTTACATGACTTTGAGCCTCACAACAATCCCAAAGAAAGGGTATTCAAATTTTGCTATTAAGAAAGAGAAGACCAGACTGGCTCAGCAGATTACCAAAGTAATCCATACAGCGAATGCAGAAATATGATGCAGTGCCACATCTCTGTGATCCCTGGTTTTATTCTGTCTTACACAATACCTCAGTCCTAAAGAACCTTCCAGAAAGGTACATGAAAGGGCATAATTCGTTGCATACACTACTATTGAATGAAACTTTGTCTTGTCATACTGTCCAAGTACAGTAATGATAACTCCATGCTGTTCATACAAATTGTAAATATTTTCATGGATTACCATTTGCCTTTTACCTTGTTTATTGAGGGTATTTCTTTCAATCTAGTCCTTGTCAGTTCTTGCATATCTGAATCTATGAATAGATTTTTTTTCCTTATTGATTTTGGCTTTGCTGTCATGCTTGGAAGCTTCTTCTCTACCCCAAGGCAGTTATTTTGTCTTTTAAATTTAATTTTTTTAAAAAGTATTTTATCTTATAAAAGCTTTATTGACCTGTTATGTGCATCCACGTAGGGAACACCTGGGTGGCTCCGTTGGTTAAGCGTCTGACTCCTGGTTTCCGCTCAGGTCATGATCTCACCACTTGTGAGTTCGAGACCTGCATCAGTTCTGTGTTGACAATGTAGAGCCTGCTTGGGATTCTCTCTCTCTCTCTCTCTCTCTCTCTCTTTCTCTCTGCCCCTTCCTTCCACTCATGCATGCACTCTCTCTCTCTCAAACTAAATAAAAACATTTAAAAATATAAAAAATTATGAATCCATGTATAATTTATTTGGGAAGCCTAATATGAAGCAATCTCTAAAATAATTGACTATATATAAATCAAGTAACTCCTAAAGTCATTTCCACACAGTTTATGTGTTTATTCCTTGCTTTGTAAAATATTTATCTTTATGTGTTTTTTTTTTTAATTTTGTATGCTTTCTCTCGATGCTACAAGGTAAAATGTGTCCCCCTAACTTTAATGGAAATATATCCAAGGTTTCTTCAACAATGGGAATATTCATGGTTGGTCCAAGATCTTTTTTATCATATTTACAAATGACTTCTCTAGAATCAGTTTGAGCATTTTTTATAGGAATAGATGTCGGAATTCAAATGGATTATAGAATATACTGTGATCATCATGTTTTTCCCCTTTGATCCATTCATGCAATAAGTTGTTTTAATAGCTTTCTCGACGCCGAGACATCTTTGTTTCAACTTAATCTTTTTAAAATTTAATTTAGAACACTTGCAACTGTATCGATGGTGAAGTAGGAAATGGTGCAATGTCGTGGTTGTTAGCTGCAAAGTTACACTAATATAACAAAATGAATTTCAGGACATATCTTCCATTTTTCTCACCCAAATATTTTTTTTATTTTTATTATTTTTTAACGTTTATTTATCTTTGAGAAAGAGAGAGAGAGAGAGAGCAAGGGAGGGGCAGAAAAAGAGGAAGACACAGAATCCAAAGCAGGCTCCAGGCTCTGAGCCATCAGCACAGAGCCCAACGCAGGGCTCAAACTCATGAAAGGTGAGATCATGACGTGAGCCGAAATCGGACGCTTAATCGGCTGAGCCACCCACATACTCCCCCCAAAATTTTTTGAAATAGAACAGGAATTCTTTGTTCCTTGAAGATTTTCTATAATTCACTTAATAAACTTCACTGCCTTATTCTTTGATGGTGAACAAATATTGCCTGGAGACATTTATACATTTTTTTTTTCTAGAATCAGTTTTGGCCATTTTTAGTTTCCCTAATATTTTCCCATTTTATGAGACTGTATGTGGGATTCTTCTTAATTTTCTTAACCTCCTGTATAGTTACAATTGCACTCCCTTTCTTACTTCTAATATTGTACCTTACGGCTTTTACCCTAGATTATACTGGGCAGGGCGCCTGGGTGGCTCAGTCAGTTAAGCATCCCACTCTTGATTTCTGCTCAGGTCACGATCTCAGGGTTGGTGAGTTCAAACTCTGCATCAGGCTCCGCACTGACGTTGTTTAGATTCCCTCTCTCTGCCTCTCCCCCGCTCGTGTTCTCTGTCTCTCCAAATTAAGGAATAAACTTGAAAAAAATTATTTTAAACTGGGAAGAAGGGTGTCTATTATTGTGTGTCCATCACCAGCTTAGAAATATGTCCAGAATCATCTCTGGAACTTATTACATATGCCATGACATTTTTTTTTCTCTTTTTTTTTTCTTTTGTAATTCTCACTGCTATTAGGTTAGTCCTCAATTCTTTTGATAACTTTTCTTTTTAACTTTCAAAAATTTTATAAAACCCAGTTAATTGCAGTGGTGCTTTCGATGTCTGCTGAAACAGTAAATAATGATCAACATTTTTTGTTTACCTTCCTACCCACCAGGGATTCTTCTAAATACGTTTAAATTGTTTAATCCTCACGGTTATCATGAGGTAAGAACTGTTATTTTCTTTTTTCCATTTTATACATGAGAAAACTGAGGCTCAGAAAAGTCAACCTGCTTCCAGTTACATAAGTAACATGCGGCTTAACTGGATTTCCAATCATCTGGTTCAAGAGCTCACAATTTTAACCAGCCTGTTACGGATTCAATCATATCTGAGTGTCTACCATTGCCTCTCCTTTCCTCTTGCGTGGTGTAGATTTTTTCCAACACAGAAATGCACTGAGATCTCTTGAAATATTGAATCACTCTTGTACCTTTATTTGACTTCACGATTCATGAACGTGACAACCGCTATGTTG
Organism: Panthera leo; assembly: GCF_018350215.1. NCBI lineage: Eukaryota > Metazoa > Chordata > Mammalia > Carnivora > Felidae > Panthera > Panthera leo. Next base: position 13,271,234 of record NC_056684.1, on the reverse strand, counting down.
AGATTTCATCTTACCAGTGAAGAATGCCAAAAAGCAAAAGTCTACTTCACATGTGGTGTTGCAAGAGACAGAGTGGGCTTTGCACAGGCTCTGAGACCCCCTTAGAGTTTGCATCTTGTGGTTAACCTCAAAGATAAACATCATGTTCACAAAATGCCAAGTGCTCTTGGATTGTGGAATATACATGATAGAGAGTAAGGTTCACATTATTAGATAATAGGGAAGTCGTTTAATGAATTACAGCTATAATATATGTCCCATTGCTATGAAAAATGTTCATTTGTATGCGGTAATATTTCTCTACCAGTGTAAGTAGAGACCTAATAGAGCTAATGGTTTGGATTTAAATTAATGAAGCATACATGATGTGACTAAGATTTTATACACTTAGTTCTTGAAATATTTGTCAATATTTGCTTGGAGTTTCTGCAGATAATGCATCAGACTTTGTGCCACTGCTGGGTGCCCAGACACATTTAGCAGAGGGATAATGAAGAAAGAGGGGTTTAATTTATTTGGGATTTTTAACAAATAAATAGCATCCCAATTTGTTGTTGCTGGCTTTAAAATAGTAACAGTTTTAGCGATGGCTGAAATGTCTCTATTCACCCGGCACATGCTGAATAGAGGCAATGGAACATCTGATATTTATGAAATGCTGGTTTTCAGTACATATTAAGATTTGTTGATTAACAGTAGGGATAATTATGAACGTTAATGGGGTGTCGTTCTTCTGTTAGCATCTTGTTCAATGGCGGAATGAGCTCCTACAGAAAGGATGGGGATTGGGACTGAAGGGGGAGTCAGAGACAAAGCCCCCTGTGGTGCAGAAAGGTACCATATTTAGGTGATTTGGGAATTCTCAGGAGTTCACAACCCATCCCCCCCCACACACACACACCCCAGGAACGTGTGCAGTTTCTACTTTTAATGACAGTCTCAGCCTCATAGCTCAGTCCTATTTGCTATTATCTTTTGAGGGAACTCTAAAATTACAGATTATAGAGAAAGTTGAAGCTGTCTAAAGCCTTTTCCCCCTTTCAAATAAAGATGCCAAAGCTCAGAAAGAGAAAGCAGCTTGTCCAAGGTCACACAGCCAACTGGTAACAGTTCTAGAACTGGCACCCAAGTTTTTTTGTTTGTTGGTTTGGTTTTTTTTTTTTTTTTTTTTTTTTTTGCACCTCGTACACTACTCTCCAGCATAACCAGGGTTCACATTCTGCTTATACAACGTATACAGTCATTCTGATCTGCGTCTATGATGATTGGAGTGTTCAGCCATGCCTACTGTTCAGTGTTTTAAGTATCACGGTGTTGTCACTGTGAAAAGTGTCCAGTATGACTTTGGAATTAAAAATAAATCAATTCGGGGGGGGCACTTGGGTGGCTCAATTTGTTAAAGGCCCCACTCTTTGTTTTGGCTCAGGTCATGACCTTGCAGTTTGTGGGTTCAAGCCCCGTGTCAGGCGGATGCACAGAGTCTGCTTGGGAGTCTCTCTCTGCCCCTCCCCTGCTCTCTTTCTCTTTCCCTCCCAAAATAAATAAATACACTTAGAAAATAAATAAATAAAATAAATACAGACTTTCAGCCGGCACTCGAAGCTTCTCAAAGCCCTGCCCATGGCACTTTCAGGAACCTGTCAGATGTGCTTTAAACTGCCACAGGTGCACTCCCCAAATCAAAATTTCCAGCACTTTCAGGGCAACTCCAGATCTGTTCTTGTGGGTGAGGCGATGAGGCTCGATCTTCATGACGTACCTCTGTCTCTCAAATAGAAGGTAACATTTTAGGCTTCTACACCATTTAGGTATTCCATCCGTTCCCTGTCATCCTCAGCCCCCCATAATTGTTGTTAAGTCTCCTTATCACAAACGTGCACTGCGACTGACAGAGCGCAAGGACAATGCTACTACCATGACAGGCCATCAGGTAGAGCACCACACGGAAACCTATGTGGGTATCAGGAAACAGTAGTCAGAGGAGGGGGGCACAGTGACAGCTCTTGCCTTACCTACAAATTGAGGGCAAGTAAATTCAATCAATGGCTCCCAAATGTTGGAATGAAACATAAAACAAATCAGAATGATTCTCGTCGGAAGTGGAACGGATACACCAGGCCCCCTGCCCATCTGGTCTCCTATCCACCTTCAACATGGGGTGCCCCCCACGATTCCACACCCTGGGGACCCCTGGGCTGGGATGCTTTACCCTTCCTGTCACTAACAATTTCTGATGCTGACACAAGCCATTGCCATGCACGGCGGCTGAGAAAAGGAAGAGAATAATTAATCTAAGCCAGTAGTTCCTAAACTGTGGTTTCGGGCTCAGGGGCATTAGTATCATCTGGGAACTTGTTGGAAATGCATATTCATGGCCCCATCCGGACCTGCTGAATGAGAAACTCTGAACCCAGAGTTCTCTGTTTTTTCCCAGCTCTCCCAATGATTCGGACGCATGGTAAAGCTTGAAAACCACTGGGTTAAATAAGAGTGAGAATATTTACTAAAAACGGGAGGAAAACTGAAAGGCGGTGCTGTATTTACCTCACACCCAAGAAGGCTGAGCAAGAGCCTAATGTGGTAACTCAGCAATAGCACGAGACCCACAGATACTTCCTATCACTCTGCTCCACTCCTTGGAAAGTAGTACTTTGTCACCACACCTGACACTCCAGATTGCAAGATGGCGGCTCCATTCCTAGGTGTATCTAAAGAGACATTGCCTTTACGGGCGCCTGGGTGGCTCAGTCCGTTAGGCGACCGACTTTGGCCTAGGTCATGATCTCGAGGTTCGTGGGTTCGAACCCCCATTGGGATCTGTGCTGACCACTCAGGGCCTGGAGCCTGCCTCGGATTCTGTGTCTCCCTCTCTCTCTCTGTCTCTCTCTCTCTGCCCCTTCCCTGTTCCTGCTCTGTCTCTCTCTGTCTCTCAGAAATAAATAAATGTTAAAAAAAAAAAAAATTAAGAGACATTGTCTTTAATATTTGGGAGGAGACACAGTCCTCTGGGACTTCCTCCTACATCTCATTGGCTGTAACTGTGCCACGTGGTCATCCTGGGGAAACCAAGGCAGGGGTGAGAAGGACATAGGGAGGTGGGTGTGGAGCCAGCCATAGGGCTTAGGCTATTTTGGTGGGGGTAGACAAAGGCAGGGGCACAGGCTCTCCAAAACGTCTTAAAGCATTTTCTTCCTATGTCTATGAAAAGAGCTCCTTCTGTTCAAAGAATCAAGTAATAATAATAATAATAATAGGGAACACGGGAAATATATAGGAATTCAAAAAGAACCACCTGATACTATGGTGCTTAGTGCTGGCAAAAGACAAGCAGAAGGTTCTCTGGAAGAGAAGCCATCAAAGTCACTCTCTGTGGGCTCTAAGGTGAAAATTATCCAGGGGCGACTCCCCTGAGTGGGGCCTTCCTGAGGTTGCATATATCCACTCTATTGGGAATAGCTATGAAGTGGAACATGAATAAATAATTTTTTTTTAATTAATGTCTATTTATTTTTGAAAGAGAGACAGAGCAAGAGCAGGGGAGGGGCAGAGAGAGAGGGAGACACAGAATCTGAAGCAGGCTCCGGGCTCCGAGCTGTCAGCCCAGAGCCCAACGCGGGGCTCGAACTCAGGCACCACGAGATCGTGCCCTGAGCTGAAGTCGGACGCTTAACTGACTGAGCCACCCAGGCGCCCCAATAAATAAAATCTTGAAGCCTGGGTCCCAGTCTCAATCCCTCCACCCAGGAGCCCCTCCCTGCGTTTTGCCCTCCCTGTAGGCTCATCTCTCTCACATTCTCTGTACCCTGAGAAATGCGTTTCCACTTAGCACGTGAAAATTTCATCTGCACTTTATCTTGGCCCTTCCCGCAATTTATGCTTCAGCCAGGATAGATTTGCTAATACTCTCTGCCCTCCTTAAGTGGTTTAAAGAGGTGAATTTACATACTGGTTAGTTGAGCAAAAAATAATGTCCTGCTTTGATAACTTCGCATGGAATAATTCCTGGTCACAAACAGTGTTTACACAGGACCTCTGAACCCGGTGAAATCATTAGAAATGTAGGTGAAGGCAGCTGGCCTCCCACAATACCTCACACTGGTGAACTGTTGCTCACAACAAGCAATAGCTCATAGCCAAGAATTCTGGTGACTCTGCAATTAACTCATTTCACTCTTCAGATCTTGGGAGTTGGAGTCAAGGCAATTAATCTCAATAATCTTATCCATCCACACCTAATGAGATTAATGACTGAGCTGTTCTAGGAGTATATTTTGGTTTCCTTTCATATCATACAAGGTAAGCACCAAACCAGCCCATTATTCTTAGGCCAGATAGGAGATGGAAAATAACATCATATGAAACATCCTGCTACTGAGAACCACTTACATACCAAATCTTCAGCCCTGGTCAGAAGATGGGCTCTTAGTACAAACTCATCAGGAGAAATCTTTTCAGAGTCTTGGCAGGGTTAAAAATAAGGACAAGCCCCCATTCTCCCTTTTGCTCCCTCAGGACACCCCTGAAAACAACAGAGGGTAGTGGGTCCTCCTTTGTGCACACACACCTCGGTACAACCCCAGAGCCGCTCCAGAATTTTCCCGAGGTCATGGGTGGTTTGTTTGTTTCTCTTCTGTGAAGTCTCCACTTTCCGAGGATAATGTAGTCGTCGGATGAGGGTGCCGCCAAGCTTTCCCATTTCTACAGGTGTTTCTGACACTTCTCTATTTTCTGCCAGCTGCAAATCCCCAAGAAAATAACGCTGGTTGATATTCGCAGCAAAATACCAAGGGTTGAGTTATCAGGAGTAGGCTACTTTTTTTAATTCTGTGCGGTCACCGCACGGTCCGGCCACAACTGTTCCTGGGGATTGGCCCGGGACATTTTTCTCTCTCCTGCACACAGATAGGTGAGATTCTGGAACACATCAAGGGCTAATTATATAATGGAACCTAGTCTCCAAACCCTCCCATTAGATCCCTGATGCTTAGCAGAAAAAGCATTACCTAGCAACAGTCACCAACAAGCTGCAGGAAAAATAATAGAGACAGCGTGCTGCATCTATCCGCTGAGTCAAAAGTGACAGCAAATTGTATTTGCCCTTTCTTTCCATGTGGAAAATCTATTGTTTACAGGCAAAAGGTATAAAAACTGCACATCTCAGTGAATGGACACTTTGACCCTTGGTGAAAAATAATCTTGGAGAGAATGAGCTAAAAGTTAAGGACACTAATACCTGCTACCCAAATGCTACAAGCCAAAGGTACTCGCGCATTCAAGTGGGATTATGGATACTGAGAAATGCCACCTTCAGACGTCACGTAACTGCCCTCTGGGTGGTTGAGGTCCAGATGCTCAGTTTCCCTGCAGAATAAATCTTGCAAATACACTGTCCCCACAGACCCGAGGCCCCCGAACCCTTTGTGCATTATGCACAGCCGCAAACGTGTCAATTCCCTGCTGATGAACACCACCCCTATTACTGGCCACCAATGGGGAAAAACCCAGCTCAGTCCTAACTAGATTTTTCCAGCACTGGGCTGAGGGGAGGGGTCCCTGGTAGTACAGGCAGTTAATACAGTAATTTGCCATGTGTCCACTAAACAGCAGATGTATAGAAACCTAAAGGGGGAATTTGTAAGTCATACGGAGAAAGACAGATACCATATGTTTTCACTCTTATGTGGATCCTGAGAAACTTAACAGAAGTCCATGGGGGAGGGGAAGGGAAAAAAAAAAAGGTTAGAGAGGGAGGGAGCCAAAACATAAGAGACTCTTAAAAATACACTGAGGGTTGATGGGGGGTGGAAGGGAGGGGAGGGGAGGGTGATGGGTATTGAGGAGGGCATCTTTTGGGATGAGCACTGGGTGTTGTATGGAAACCAATTTGACAATAAATTTCATACTAAAAATAAATAAATAAAATAAAGGGGGAATTTAAAGGTGCTCCTTTTGATGATAGACTTACTAAAGGCAACTTTCTTCCACTTGGGAAGAAAAATGCCCCAAACGGATATCACAACACCGATATAATTTTTCTAATGGGTGTAGTGTATTTATTGAGAAAAACCGTGGCTGTCCTTCTGAGTAAAGTTAATGGAACAAATGAATATTATACATCCACTGTACCTCTTTGGCCAAAAAGGGGAACAAAGGCCTAAAGCTTTCATAAAAAAACAAAGTAATCATACCAGCAAAGGGAATGTTTTTACATTTTGAAGATATTCCATAAATATATGTTGGGATGGTTATTCAAGAGGCTTACTCCATGAAATGGAGCGACTTCATTTCTAAGAAAATATAATTGTTCCCTTTCTTGTTAGAAATAAAACAGACTTTCAGATAAAGGATAAAATGTTTCTTCCCTTTGTAGCAAAGGATGACAAATATACAGTGTTTTTAAGACTGCTAGGTATTCAAAATATCATTAATTTCTTCACAAAATAGTTCAAAATAGTTGTCTATATATTTTGGCGTGCAAACATTTCTCTTTTTGTGTTCGAGTATGATTAATGCATGCATGTAGGTATAGATACACATAGGCACACATTTGGTCTTCCTATTCCTTCAGAGAGTTTTTTTTTTTTTAATTTTTAATAAAAAGGTTAATCTGATGTTCTTAAACTGATGGCATTCTAACCTTCAAAAGCATGTGTTTATCATGAGTTTCCACCACCCCAAATAGTTTTGACCTAAGGTTACAATGCAGGCTCAGACTATTTCAAAGGGGGGGGCGGGGAATGGATGATAAGCAAACACTTCATTCTGGAGTCTCAGTATATGTAAGACTTCAAATCCCCAAGAAGATTTTTCAGCATATCCAGAGAGCGGTGGAGGAATTCAAACCCAAAGGGTACAGTCAATCAGAGTCCTGCTGTCACATAACAAAGAGCTGAGCCCCTGGACTCTTGCATCATCATTTTGCAGCCACATTGGCTGGCCGGGGTCGTTAGAATACTCGGGATTTCACTCAAGGTGATGCATCATCAAAGGTAAGATTTTAAGTCCTAATTGAAAACGCTCACCTTTCACAAAGACCATACCCTTTCCATCCTGGGGGTCGCAGACGAGAGAGGGAGAAAAGGGTGAAGGGAAAGATACTTCTTAAAACCACATTCTCGGAACATTAAAGAAACCAATGTACCTCCAGCTCTGAGCAAAGAAAGTTTAATTTTTTTTTTTTCTTATATGCATGGAAACTGTGGTTCCAGGGAGAGCAGGAAAACTAATCAAGACTTGCAGGGACTTTGTATCATCACTGCAGCTTACACACAGGTAAACTGAGGAAAACACTGAGGAACAAAGAGGCTCCCAGTCGGCTAGAGATTCTCTATTTCACTTGGACAAATTACTCAGCACCACGGTGCTTTTCCAACACCACTGTGGCCCGTCTTCGCTGGGACAGGCCACTAGCATGTAAGGATTACGTTGAAAGGAGAATTCAGCCACTGTCAGTACTGACTAAATTAGGGTAATTTATCATACCCACCCATCTGCACCACAAACTCCAACTGTTTTCGCTGCCCTTCAACTCTTCCTTCTCCTGAAGGCCAGCTTCCTGCCCCATTAAATTTTTAACCTTTGGATCCCTGGCATTTTCTGGACTGACAATCGCATGAACACATGCGGTGTCTACCTCGTGGCTCACCCCCCACCCACTCGCCCACCCCACCCCAACCTCCAGGAGATCCACAGAGAAAACTAATTATGTTTTTCCAAAGTAGGCGGGGTACTTCTATGGAGCAGAAGCTGGGACCCTATGTTGACCTAACAATGAGCGTTTCAAGTAAACTGCCAGGAGCCCCATCAAATCGCGGGGAGTAATTTAGAGTATGAAATGTGTTAAATTATTCAAAGGGCTGAATAAGCATAAACAGGCGGTACCACAGGAGAGAGACACATACCCGGCGATGCAGGTCTGACATTTAATACATCATATTAGCACTCCTGTTAGTGCAAATCGCCCACCTCACAGCACACTGCCCTGCGCGCTCCCTAACGGATGCAGAGGCAGCGTCGCTCTCCATCAAGGTTTCTGCTAACTATTTCCATTTTCAGTGATTTGTCCCAGCCTCCACAGCTGCCTTCTCTTCTCCACATGCTATGTTTATAACTCCCTCCCAAATAAGTTAAAAAAAAATGCTAATGGCCAACTCGGAATGGATTGGATTTTTTTCTCTCCTTTCAATGCCAGTACATAGTCTAGCACTGTCTAATACTGAAAGGGACTTGTTCAAAGAAAAAAAAAAAAAAACACCTTTTTTTTTTTTTTTTGGAACCTTGAGGAAGTACAGATTACCAGTGTCCTGAATTTAGCATTTTCCAAACTGGAAAAAGTCTCAAACAAAATGAAGTCTGAAGGGGTTCCCGCAGAAAAGAAATCGGTGACTCCGGTCAAAAAATGCAGATCAGTGGCACCTGGGTGGCTCAGTCAGTTAAGGGTCTAACATAGGCTCCGGTCATGATCTCATGGTTCGTGAGTTCAAGCCCAGCATCAGGCTCTCTGCTGTCAGCACAGATCCTGCTTTGGATCCTCTGTTCCCACCACCACCACCACCACCCTGCCCCTCCGCTGCACTCTCTCTCTCTCTCTCTCTCTCTCTCTCTCTCAAAAATAAAAACCTTTCAAAATACAGATTATTTATTGCTGTTTATTCAAAACTGATGTGGATAATTCACTCATCCATTCATCCACTCAACAGATTTTTATTTCAGATCCATTAACATGCCAATCCCTAGGTTTGGGATAGAGGGTAGAGTAAAGGGTGGTGTAGAGAAAAGTGAGTCTCAGAGATGAAATTACATCGTCCTGGTCATTGAAAAATGAGCAGTCTAGGGGTGAGGGGTAATTCCAAGGCAATGTGATAATCCCATAATGGGGGTGTGTGGAAAGTAATAACCGGGCTCAGAGAACACAGCAATCAATTCTATGGGGAAATGGAACATGCTTCGCTAAAGCCTGTAGACTGAGGTATTGGGCCCTTCCCCATGATTCTTACCTCCACAACTTTTGGGCCCCCCTCCATCCTATAGTTCACACCTGGCCACAATTCAGAAGGCCAGGTAGAACTTGTGCAAGATGGCGGCCCTCTAATCAGCCCTCCCTTCACCTACTGAAGTAGGCCTTGCTCAGGCAGTAAGTAGTTCTCCCTCTCTTCTTACCACTCCCCAACCTCTTTTCAGGTCTTGTCATTCCTCCTTCACAGGCCTGCTGAAATAGCCACGCAACCAGACCTCAAGACTCTAAACAGCCTGTTAGAAGACCGTTGCACCAAGCAAGCGGCAGGGCAAGACTCCCACAATGCTCTCCTCTGCTGAACTACAGTAGAAGTCTCCAGTGCAATACCATCAAGTCAAAGTGTGTGAGCCATGACCAGAGAATATAAGAATCAATACTAATCATGCCAAAGTGGCTGGATGGGTAAAAAATAAGACCCCAGTCTCTGTTGCCCGTAAAAGACTCATGTCAGCTTTAAAGAAACACAGAGGTTCAAAGCGAAGGAATAGAAAAAGATATGCCATCCAGGTGAAAACCAAGACAAAGCACTAATAGCTATATTTATATCAGACAAGACAGATTTTAAGACAAACAGCAACAACAACAACAGACAGTAACAAGATAAAGAAGGTCATTGTGTAATGATAAAGCGATCAATTCATCAACAAGATGCAGCAATTATAAATATACATGTATATAACACCAGAGCACCTAAACATATTAAGCAAATACTAACATCTGAAGGTAGAAATAGACAACAATACAGTGATAATAGAAAACATCAATACCCCGCTTTCAACAATAGATAGATCATCCAGACAGAAAATCAATATGGGAAATGGACTTGAACTGTACTTTAGACCAAATGGACCTCAAAGACATATACAGAACACTCTGTTCTGTATAGAAAACACATCTTTCTCAACCACACATGGACCGTACTCCAGGGTGTATCATGTGAAGGGTCAAAAAACAAGTCTTAGAATAATTTAAAAAAACCTGAAATCATACCAAGGATCTTTTCTGACAACAATGGTATGAAACCAGAAATCAGTAACAGAAGGAAATCTAGAAAATCACAAACATCTGGAAATGAAACAACACAGCCTCGAACAACCAATGGATAGATCAAAACAGAAATTAAAAAAAATCAAAAATATCTTGATGCAAAGGAAAATGCAAACACAACCTAGTGACATCTATGGGATGTAACAAACGAAGTGCTAAGAGGGTGTTCACAGAAATACATGCTTATATTAAGGAAACAGAAACAAAAATATCTCAAATAAATAGCCTAAACTAATCTAAGCCTAACACCCTAGGGTATTAGAAAAGAAAAATGGGGGCAACTGGGTGGTTCAGTGGGTTAAGTGTCTGATTCTTCATTTCAGCTCAGGTCATGATCTCACAGTTTGTGGGACCTATCCCCATGTTAGGCTCCACACTATTAGTGCATGGGATTCTCTCTCTCCCTCTCTCTCTGTCCCTCCCCCACTCTCTGTCTCTCCTAAAATGAATTGAAAAAAAAACAACTTTAAAAAAAGAAAAGAAAAATAAACTAAACACAAAGTTAGAAGAAGGGAGGAAATAATGTAGATCAGAGAGGAAATAAATGACATAGAGACCGACAAGAAAGAAAGATGGGAAGAAAAAAATAAAAGAAGGAAGGGAGGAAGGGAAGGAAGGGAGAAAGGAAGATGACAATATTACAGCTGATACAACAAAAATACAAAGGATCATAAGAGTCTATTTGAACAAAGTATATGCAAACAAATTAGATAATCTAGAAGAAAGGGATAAATTCTTAGAAACATGTAACCTATCAAGACTGAATCATGGAGAAATAAAATATCTGATAGACCAATAATGAGTATTAAGATTGAATCAGTAAACAAAAACCTCCCAGCAAAGGAAGTCCTAGGACCAGATGGCTTCACTGGTGAATTATACCAAGCAATTAAAGAAGATTTAACACCAATCTTCTCAACTCTTTCAAAAAATTGAAGAAGACAGAATAATCTCAAACTGTTCTATAAGTCCAGCATGACCCAGTAATTTGCTGATAATTCCAAAACCAGATAAGGACACTACAAGGAAAGAAACCTACAGGCCAATATCCTTGATGAATATAGACGGAAAAACTTCTAAACATGTTAGGAAACTGAATTCAACAGCACATTAAAAAGGATCATACACAGGGCGCCTGGGTGGCTCAGTCAGTTGAGCATCCAACTTCAGCTCAGGTCTTGATCTCACTGTTCATGGGTTCAATTCCCACGCCGGGCTCTGTACTGACAGCTCAGAGCCTGGAGTCTGCTTCAAATTCTGTGTCTCCCTCTCTCTCTGCCCTCCCCCACTCATACTCTGTCTCTCTCCTTCTCTCTCTCAGAAATAAATAAATATTAAAAACAAACAAACAAACCAAAGGATCGCACCGTGTTTTATCCCTGGAATGCAAGAACGGTTCAACAAACACATATCAATAAATGTGATACACCATATTAATAGAATAAAAGATAAAAGTCATTTGTATCAACCAATCATTGTATCAATGAATGTAGATAAAATATCGGACAAACTGTAACATCTTTCCATGACAAAAATTCTCAACAAATTGGGCATATAAGGAACACACCTCAGTACACTAAAACCTATTTAAAAGAAGCCTGAGGCTAACATTGTACTTAATAGTGAAAGGTGGACAGCTTTCCCTCTAAGATCACGAAGCAGACATGGGTGCCTATCGGCACCACTCTGTTCACTATAGTACTGGAAGTCCTAGCCAAAGCAATCAGGAAAGAAAAAGAAGTTAAAGGCATCCAAATCAAAAAGGAAGAAGTAAAATTGCTTTTTTCACAGATGTTATGAATATATACATTCCTAAAGACTTCACCAAAATGCTATTAGAACTGATTAATAAATTCAGTAAAGTTGCAGATGCGAAATCAATACAGAATCAGCTGCATGTCTATACACAAAAAAATTAAATATCTGAAATAAAAAGTATCCCATTCACAATGGTGTCAAAAACAATAAAATACTCAGGAATTATTTTCAACAAAGAAATTAAAACTAGGTACATTGAAAAATATGTGACTTTGAAGATACAAATTAACGAAGACACAAATAAATGAAATAAATAAATCTCATGTGCATGGATCACAAGAATTAATATTGTTAAAATATCCGTATTACTGAAAGCTATTTACAGATTGAGTATAATCCCTGTGGAAATTCTGTGGCATTTTTTTCCCACAGAAATAGAGAAAAGCAGGGGAACCTGGGTGGCTCAGTTGGTTGAGCATCTGACTTCGGCTCAGGTCATGATCTCATGGTCTGTGACTTTGAGCCCCGTGTCGGGCTCTGTGCTGACAGCTCAGAGCCTGGAGCCTGCTTCGAAATTCTATGTTTCCCTCTCTCTGTCCCTCCCTTGCTCACGCTCTGTCTCTCCCAGTCTCTCAAACATAAATAAAATGTTAAAAAAAAATTTAAAAAGAAATAGAGAAAAGCAATTTTAAAATTTTCATGAAATCCCAGAACACCCGAAGGAGCCAAAGCATTTGTGACAAAAAACATGAGGGGATTTTACTTTCTGATTTCAAATTATACTACTAAGCTCGAGTCATCAAAACAATATAGTACTGGCATAAAAATAGACACAGAAAGTTATAGAATAGAATCAAGAGCTTAGAAATACACCCTTGCATATATGGTCAACTAATATTTTATAAGGTAACCAAGACTACTTAATGGAGAAAGAATTGGCTTTTCAACAGATAGTGTTGGGAAAATTGGATAATCACATGTGGATCCCCTATCTTACACCACTTACAAAAATTAACCCAAAATGAATTACAGACTTAAATATAAGGATTAAAACCATAAATCTTCTAGAAGAAAACATAGGGGAAAGTTCCTTGACATTGATTTTTGACAATGATTTTGTAGATGTTGCACCAAAAGCATAAGCAAATAAAGCAAAAATCCGTAAGTGGAACAACACTAAAAAGCTAAAGTCTTCTGGAAAGTTAAAGAAAAAAAAATGAAGAGGCAACCTATGAAATGGGGAACTCTATCCACAAAGTATAGAGCTGATGAGATGTTAATATCCAAAACATATAAAAACTCATGTTGAAAAAAATCCTATTAAAAAAAATGGGCAGAGGAACTAAATGCACATTTTCCCAAAGACATCCAGATGGCCAACAGGTACGTGAAAGGATGTTCAACACCACTAATCATCAGGGAAATGCAAATCCAAATCACAATAAGATATCACTTCACACCTGTTAGAATGGCTATCACCAAGAAGACAAGATGTAACAAATGTTGGGGAGGATGTGAAGAAAAGGAAACAGTTGTTCACTGTTGGCAGGAATGTAAATTGATTCATCTACTATGGATAACGGAATGGAAGTTTCTCCAAAATTTAAAATTAACTGCTATATGATCCAGCAATCCCACTTCTGGACACCTATTCAAAGGAAATGAAGATAGGATGTTGTAAAGATATCTGCATTCCCACATTTATTGATGCATTATTCACAATACCCAAGGTATAGAAAAAACTTAAGTATCTATTGATGGATAAATGGATAAAGAAGATATCATATGTATGTACAACGAAATAGTATTTGGCCATGAGAAAGAAGAAAATCCTACTATTTTCAATAGATAGAACTTGTGAATTTAGTGAGATAAGACAGCAAGAGAAAGACAAATATTGTATTATATCACTAATAATGTGGAATCTAAAAAAGCCAAGGGGCAACTGTGTAGCTCACTCTGTTAAGCGTCTGACTCTTGATTTCAGCTCAGGTCATGATCCTAGGGTCATGGGATCAAGCCTTGCACCAGGGTCCACACTGAACATGGAACCTGACTGAGATTCTCTCCCTCGTTCTATCTCTCTCTCCCACTCTCACTCTCTAAAATATAAATAAATAAATAAATAAATAAATAAATAAATAAATAAATAAGAATAGAGAAATAAATAAGCCAAAATCTTAGAAGCAGAGAGTAGAATTGTGGTTACCTGGGGCTGAGGGACAGGGGAAATGGGGAGATATTGGTCAGAGAGTATCAACTTCCAGTTATAAGATGAATAAATTGGAGGGATCTAATATAGAGCCTGGTGATTGTAGTTAACAATTCTGTATCATATACTTGAAAGTTGCCAAGACAATAGATCTTAAACATTCTCACCTCAAAACAGGATTACAAATTATGTGAGGCAATAGAGGTGTTAGCAAAAGCTACAATGCTAATCATCTTGTGATATATAAGTGTATAATTCAACACATGGTATACCTTAAGCTTCCATAATGTTGTAAGTCAGTTATGTCTCAGTAAAAGTGTAAAAAATAAAATAAGATAATAAAATAAAATAATAAAATAAAATGAACATTAAGAGGGGATTCAACATTAACAGTGGAATCATGATGCCTAAGTGGGGGTGAGATGGTAGGATGACAATGGCCACCTATCCTTGTCTTCACAACGATGGGGAGGGATGGAAAAATGGGTTAACACTGTGTATAACTCAATCTCCCTTTCATAACATGCTGCTGTTGCTGGCAGATGGCAGCCCAAGCCAGGGCTACATTTCTGAGGTCCCCTTGCATACAGATGTGGCCATGTGACTATATCTAACCGAAGAAATGAGACCGGAAGAGAAATTTCCTTTCACAGTATGGACTTTCAATAAGTGGGTGGGCGTCAGGACCTCCTGATGCTTTATTTCCTCTGTTGCCGGCAGGAAGCATGGGACTCGATGGCCTGAGGGCATAATAGAGTCATGTGATTGGAGCCCGGTTTCATAAACCAACTGGACAAAAGCAGTTTCTTAACTGAAAATGCAGGAATAAGAAACTGTATATTGTTAAGCCACTGAAATTTAAGGTTTCTTTTTAAAGCTGTCAAAGTTACCTTAAAGAAAAATGAACTTTAGGGTTTTGGGGTTTTGTTTGTTGTTGTTTTCTTTTTTGTTGTTGTTTGTTTTATGTTTTTTGTTTGTTTGCTTCCTTGTTTTACCACCTGATTCAGGCTTCTTGTTTCTCCCAGTCTTCTCAGAATACTTCCATATTCTCCCCAGTGACCTACTCCCAAGAGCAACACTGGTCCAAGTGATATCCACAAGTAAGCTAAGTAAATATCATTTTAATAATGGTAAGTCCTCTCTAAAGGGCAATATCTTGCGTGACGTATAATATTATTCTCCTTTAACTGATGAAGAAAAATCCAGGAAGTAAAGCAACTCACTCAAATTCTCACAGCTAGTAAAAAGACATGTTGGACTAGGGCACCTGGGTGGCTCAGTTGGTTAAGTGTCCGACTTCGGCTTGGGTCATGACCTCATGGTTTGTGAGTGTGAGCCCTGCATTGGGCTCTGTGCTGACAGCTCAGAGCCTGGAGCCTGCTTCTCATTCTGTGTCTCCCTCTCTCTCTGCTGCTCCTCAACTCGTTCTCTCTCTCTCTCTCTCTCTCTCTCTCTCTCAAAAATAAATAAACGTTAATTTTTTTTAATAAAATTAAAAAAAAGAAAGACATGCTGGACTGGCTGGTCAATAAACAAATGAAAACCTCACTGGCAATAGGGAAATGAAAATTAAAAGCCCAAGAAAGACTTTCAACCCAACAAAATAACAAAACTTAGCAATCAGACACTCCAAGTGTTAGTAAGGATGGGGAATGGCCGCGTGTAAAGTGGACCAACCACTTTTGACAGCAATCTGGCATCGAATTAAAAAGTTGGACATGGGGGTACCTGGGTGGCTCAGTCCGTTAAGCATCCAACTTCATCTCAGGTCGTGATCTCACGGTTCGTGGGTTTGAGCCCCACGTCGGCCTCTGTGCTGACATCTAAGAGCCTGGAGTCTGCTTCGGGTTCTGTGTCTCCCTCTCTCTCTGGCCCTCCCCTGCTCATGCTCTGTCTCTTTCTGTCTCAAAAATAAATAAAAAACATTAAAAAAAAAGTTGGACATGTATATACACTATGATCCAGCTGTTCTATTAGGCATAAAATCTAGAAAGATTTCTTCATATTTGCATTATGAAACATGTAGCAAGTGCTTATAGCAGCATTGTTTCTTACAGCAAAAAAAAAAAAAAAGTGAAAGCGACACAAATGTCCATCAACAGTAGAAATGGATGAATAAAAGAGGGCACATCCAAACTAAACAGCAATAAAAATCAATAAACTACAGGTCTACGCATGAACAAGAACATGTCTCTAAAACATAAAGTTGAGAGAAAGGAGACACAACAGCAGAATACACACAGTATTATTCCATTTGTATAAAACTTAAAATCAGGCAAAATGAAACAATTAGATTTAGAAACTCATTAACAGGTGGTAAACTATTTAAAATAAAGCAAGCAGAAATAAATAAGCAACGACCATGCCTCACACTGTAGGCTAGTGGTTGCCAGAACACTAACCCTTGATGCATCAGCCTCGTTCAGCTTGATGCATCAGCTTTGTTCAACAACTCCTTCCCAAAGCCCTCCTCTCCCCCCTCTGCAGCAACCTCCTCTGGGGAGAGGAACTTCTCCATTGTCTCCTTGAACTATTCCTTCAAAGGAACCTGGGATCTCTGAGCTTCTTGAACCCCACTGCCATGATCACACCATTACACCTCTAAAACCCAGCTTGTAATAACCTGCTCTTAGATCTGCAGCATCTAGCTTACCATTCCTGAATTTTCTTTGTTGCTACCATCTACCAGCCTCCCAGCGACTCCCCAATTTAGTGAATGTGTTAGCTCCTGGTTCATATTTCTCTATGTTGACTCTGGTATCATTTCTGATGCCTTTAATATGCACATAGATAAGTCAGACAACATAAAGACCTCCCAGTTCCTGGACCTCCTGCTCCCTAAAGACAATCCCCTCTCATTCCAATTTAATTTGCCACTCCCATGTCATACCTTGACTTCACTGGAAATGGCCCCACCTCAGAAACAAAGAATTTATGCACATAACTCTCCAAATATAACTTCTGTGCTTAGCGTTCAGTTGCTCAAATACTCTCATGAAGTCAATTTTTAAGCCACGATGAGATGTCTAAATACTGATCCCATCCCTTTCTCACTATTGTATTAGCACCCTCCTTTTTTTTCCTCACCATGGGAATTTTTAATGTGGTATAAATATAAATATATATTGACATAAATATAAAGTATACAACTTGATAAATTGCAAATAAAGCTGCAGTGAATATTCATGTTCAAGTCCTAGAAGAGAAATGGCTGGACCTTATAGTTGAAGTGGGTTTAACTTTTTCCAATGTAGCTGTACCATTTTTTTACCCATTCTGTTAGATAAGTAGAATCCCTTTCTTCACTTATCTTCATAACCAGGAAGAACCCATGGCTCATTCTTGTAATCACTCCCTTTCAATGATGCTCAAATCCTTTGCTCTCCTTTCCCATCACTGCACTCACCCAGAAAGAGCTACATATCCATTCACTTTTTGTGCCTGTACCACTGCAGCCAAGGGATTTTGCAGAACATCACTCTGTAGGAAGATTGTTGTCATTCTAAATTAATAAACCCTGACTTTAAAATGAGGTGATCCACGGAGACCAGGACCTCTTTCGTGTTTCTCTGTTGTTGTCACAATTATATCACACCTCCACCTTGCTGCCAGCCCCCCTGCTTTGCCATTTCTCTCCACCTTACCATCATCTGATGATCATGTCTCTTAGGTGATCAAGTAAATGAAAGTCATCACCAGATGTTCTTGTGTCTCTCCATCACAAATCCACTTGGGTCACTTGGGTCCATATGTACCTTCCCTGTGTCCCCCCCCCCCCGCCCCGTTCCCCCAGGCTCTAGACTCTCCAGAACAGGCTTTCATCAAGAACATTATTTCTCCAGTTATGCTCTCGCTCTTTCTCACATCCCAATTTTCCCCTCTTTATTGCAACATTCCCACCAGCTCATCAACATATTGTAACATCTCCCATTCATTAAAAATCATGCTCCTCAGACCCCAGCGACTCTTTCAGGTGCTATCTCATTTCTCTTCTCTCTGTTACAAGACACGTCTCGCCGTTGTCCACAGAAGCTGTTCCCCATTTAACTTTCATTTCATCCAGGCTTCAGCCCATTGCTATCCCACTCAACAATCCACTGAATTTTCTCTTATTGGCATCACTAATGATCCCCCACGCTGTCCAAACCAACGGACCCTTTTCTATCCTCTTCTCACTGAAGCTCAGCCACACTTAAAGTGCTGATTTCTCCACCCTTCTCCAAACACTGTCTTCTTTTGACCTGTGCCAATATAACCCTCGTTTTCCCCCCACTTCTCCAATTGCTCCTTCTTGGTTTCTTTCATGGGCTTCTCCTCCTGTGATTCCTCAGGACATTTGAGTAGACTTTCTTCAATCACTTCTCTATACTGTGGTCTTAGAAGATCTCATCCATTGCCAAGGGCTTAGGGCCATGTGCATGTTGGTAACGCCCACAGTTACTCATCTGATTCAGCTGACTCTGCCTCCTTCACCAGCTCTGCCTCTGGTCTCATAGCATCCCCAACACCACATATAATAACATGGCTCCTCATGTCCCCTCCATAACCCATCCCTATCTCTATCCCAAGCTTCTCCATCTCAGATGGTTCCACCATCTCTTCAGAGGAGCAAGGCAAGCACAGCACCTGGGAGCTATTCTAGATGACGCCCTCTTCCAAATTAATGCTTCCCTCCACTGCTACCGAATATATTACAAAATTGTACCAGTTCTGCTCCAAACTATATCTGTAGTCTAGCCATTTCTGCTTCCTTCCTTCCTCATAAGACCAACCCTCATCATTCCTTGACTGGACTACAACAGTAGCCTCCTAACTGATTGCTTATGTCTCTTTATTGTATTCTTCCATAGCTGCCAGAGTGATCTTTTACAAATACAAAGCAGATCATGCCCCCAGCGTGATTAAGTCCATGCTTCCCACTGCGCTCAAAATCAAACTCAAACTTCTTACATCAGCATGCGTACCAGCATCTGGCCCCATCTACTTCTCCGACCACATTTTTGTGCTATCCTGCACACCTCTCTGCTCCAGGCCTTCTTCTAGTCCCTCATTTAGGCCAAGTTTGGTTTTTTTTTTCTAGTTTAGAAAAACAGAGCAGGGGTTCTAGTCACATGAGCTAGACATGTGGTTTTGTGCTTTTTGTTCATAAGCAATTACATCAATTATTTTTTCCATTTGCCTGTTTCGTTACTGACTTTTACATGTTGTAAGATGGGCTCTTGGTCCTTTAAAAAACTCTGACCAACAAACAACTCATCCCAAGTGCAATGTTTCATCATGTTTTTCATCATATTCGATTTCTTTAATCGTCTCTACTAACTATGATTATATCTTTTTTTTTGCATTCATTCTGAGCAGATTTGATAGAGTTAGTATGTTTTTGAAACATCTCAAGTTTGTGCCAGGTGTAATGAATACATCGTTAATGGCCTAGACTTAAATGACCTTGAATTATTATTATTCGAATCATCTTCAGTTGCGGTCAGAGTTGATTTATTTTTGCCCTGGAATATACCCTTGCTTGTGTCTATGCAGCTTTGTACGGTGAAAGCAGGTAAGTAGATTCTGAATTTAAGTTTGCACCATTGACTAGAAAGGAATTATTTTCCTGGTCAACTATATATTACTAGAGAGGTCCAAACGGTTCAACGAATATCCACAAAGGTTCAACTTGGACTCCATGAGAAGCGGATCCTTATACAAGTTAAAATTGGGGATTCTCTTTCTTATTTCCCTTCTCTCTGTCTTATAGTTGCAGTCTCTTTTCTTCTATCCCAATTCCCTCTCCTTTCCATTCTTCAACTGCTACATAGACAAGCTCGTCTCCACTCCTCTCTTTGTTCCTCCTCCTTCTGCCTTGTCCCCCTCTGTCTGATCTCCATATCGTCACTGTGCCCCCTGCATTCCAATAATGTCCCAGCTTATCCTTGATGTTAGCTCATTATTACAATGCTTGGTTGCTCAAAAATTTCATTATCAAGCTTCTTTGTTGAAATAATATCCCATGACTTAGAATATATTTCTCCACAAAATTCACTCTTTTAATAGTTTGCAAAATAGTTTATAATATGTTTCCACATTAGCTAGCTATTTGGCATGTAAAGACCATAGAACTTCAATGCATCAACCCCATCCACTATAGTTATTTTTTGCACTAGAATTAATTATAAATAATTATATAGTAGTATATGGAGCAAATAATAATGCACTACAATTATAATTTATTATAGCATAATTATGCAATTTATTGAAATTCTGTGAAACCATAACCTCAGAGAACGAAGTATTTTTGCTTTGTTTATCCCTTTGGGTTTATCCCTTCCTTGTTCGCATGCTACAGGCTGGACACTGTGTCGTTGCTGATTTTCCTCAAATCAACATCATAAGAACGATACAGTATTTATGAAAATACTTGTTTATTCCCTGTTCTCTTTTACAATACAAGCCTTTGAAGACAGGACGTTCTTTCACTAACCATTAAATATGGCGATATTGTCTTTAAAAAGAAAGCGTATACCAACTGTTAGGTAGAGAGGTAGGACCAGTTCACTCTTGAAGGTTTCTACGTGGTTAACCTGCTTAACGGTGGAAGGATGGTTTGCGGGGGAAGGGGAAGGCAGCCAGATTCTGGAGGGCAACAGTTGGTCATGGTGGCATTTCCAGCAAGGAAGTGGCATGATATGAAGAAAAATAGCTTTGGCAGCGGTGTGGGGATGGGAACCTGGAGAAGACCACGAGAATTTTGCCTGAGGCAGAGGCCAAGGGAATAGAGGCAGGGGCCAGAGTTGAGTCACGTTGGCCGAGTTCGTTTTGATACCCTGCAATCCCTGCCTTTCGGTAAGAAAACATACTTGATCCCTGGGAAGAAACGATGCTGAGGTTAGGTGGCATTTTTGAAATCTAGTGGGGGTGAGTTTCAAGGATTCATGAGCTTGGATGGGATAAGGATAAAACGAGATTGAGGTGGAGATTTGAGGCCCTCCCACCCTCACCCCACCTTCCCCCATCAACTCCTTCGCTTGGAGATTTTTCTCATTTCGGAACAATCTGATTCTACCGAGTCCGGGCTGGCAGACAATTCTCTGTTGCTTGGCTGCTCAATTAAAATAACAACTTCCAAAATCCATACAGTGAGTTCATAACACAGAAATAGAAAGAAAAAAAAAATCCCAGGAGGATGGGTAGAAGCTCTTATTACTGGACTTATTACAAAGAGGACCAAACAAATCCGGTGCAGTGTCCCGCAGGGACACGGCCAGCGCCGAAGGAGGAGCGCACGAGGGGCTTTTTGATGTGGAGTGAGAGCTGCCAGAGAGGCATGGAGACATTTCCTTTCTGAGGAAAGCTGATTATAACCATTCTGGTATCCACTTGAACACTGCTGCGTCTCTAAAACGCATGCACACGCGATCCGAGGGTCGGAATCCTGACTAGCTCATGGCCTTGCAAATGCAGGGCTGCCCCCACCCCCGCCCCCCGAGGCTCTTTCACAGACATACCAACATAGATAGTGCACTTGAGGGGTGAGCCCCTTCTGGAATTGGGGGCGGGGGCTGGACAGATATGCGGCTCACATCTTTCTGTGTGGGTCCACACCGCCGTGTGCTTAGCTGCTGTAGCCTAGTTAATAACCAGCATCCTACTTCCTGTGCTTGGCTGTCCTTAGGGACTCCCTCTCCATAGCCCCTAGCACAGAAAGACCCCTTTTCCCCACTCTCCCCCAACAGCACCATTACTGGGGTTATCTGTGTGAGCCAGTGAGGGCGATGGCATGAAGCAGGGGGGTGGATATCAGCACATATCAGAATAGCAGTCAATGTAAGCTTAAATATTAGATCTCCCGAAGCTGCCTGCCTCCAGAAGCTTCTCTAGCTTTGCTACCTTTTGAAGTCCTACTTGCTGCATTGTTGGCGAGGCTTACTCTCCTACCAGGAGTCACTTTCCTTTTGTCACTCTCTCTCTTGTCTCTCTAGTCATTCTGAAACCCAAACCGCGTTGCCAAGGGACAGATTTCACATTGGTGCAACTGTATTAAACAGACATATTTAGTTGCCTTCGTGAGAATCCTCTCCTTCGACTCCCAAGCTGGAGAAAGAGGGCAAGTTGGAACCGGCCAAAAATCCATCAGGTGGTTTTCCTAAATATAAAAAAAGCCAACCTCCCAGACACCTGGAAGGAATCCTCTCCTCTCCTAGAATGCCATAGTTATTTCTTCCTTTAAAAAGTTTAATTCTTGACTTTAATTCTTCATTATCGATTCTCCCCACCCAGTCCTATTGGTCAATAGAAGACAAGGAAATCGTCCCTAACCACCCGAGCTGAAAAGGGTAGTATTTTCTCTGGACCATGACCTTTGGCTGATACTTTTGTCCCTAGGACCCAGGACTTCTCTACCATTAGTTTGGGCTGTTCTTGAGAAGTTAAAGTATTACTCACTCAGGTGTTTAATCGCCCATCAGATTCATTTTTTTTATGTTTATTTTCGAGAGAGAGTTTGAGCAGAGGAGAGGCCGAGAGGGAGACACCAAAGTTGGACGCTCAACCGACTGAGCCACCCCGGTGCCCCGACCACCCATCAGATTCGTAATGGGACAAGCTGTGATCACTCCTTCATTTACCAGGTACTCCTCTCACTTCTTCTTGGCAGGCTGTGTCCGCACCCTTGAGGGTAAAGTACATGCCCTTTTTGTCTTGTGTGTTTCCACAAGCACCTGCCAGGACCCACAGTAAATGCTAATTCACTAGGGCGCTGACCCTTCTCATACCCCCCTCTAAAATGTATTAAAATAGTGGAAAGGGGCTTCAGATCTTCAAAAATTGAATGCACAAATGATTAAAGTAACATCATCGTTTGAGAAGGCTGCATCTCAACACAAAACTCAGCCTGTTTTGAGCAGATAAACTGACAGCTTCACTCTTCCAGTATTGTAAGTCTGACTTTTGTGACCACTCTACATGATATTTTTCTGACTTTGAAAAAAACTAACGGGAAAACCCAAGTTGAAGCTTAGTGACTGGGAGAATCAGGCTCATTTGGAATCAGAGAGAGAATGCGTGCATTGATGGTTATAACCCTCCCAGGTTGTAACAATTTGTCTGTTGGTTAAATGCGGTGTCAAACTTATACAGCAGTTTCTTTTTAAGTTTCTCTTTAATTTTAACAATAAAAGAAATTGCAGTTTTGATCCCATATTTCCAGATATAAAAGTGCAATGTTTTCAGAAGTCATTTGATCATTTATTTTGTAGTGCATTTTTTGGATTCTCTTTGATGTCTCAGGTTGATTCTTCAAACAGAAATTCAAATTAAATTTAAATGAGACAATCTGATTTTCCAGACCTGAGAGAGTATTCACAAATATGAAAGAGACAGGGAAGCAGCAGCCCAGTTGTTCAGCTGGAAGGAGGTGGGGGAAGGGGCTTGAGGGAGGAGATAAAAAAAAATTATAGCTGCTACACTTAGCAGAAGACTTAGCTTGAGGAGCTGAGTGTAAACCCTCAGGGCACACTCCACTGAGGGCTGGAGTCTGTGCACCCAACAAAGACGTTATTGCCACAGATTTTTACTACCTACTGCTATCCTATAGCCAGCAATAACTTTTCATGCTTCAAAAAAAAAAAATCAACTGTTTAGTTGGCTCTTTAAAAGCACCAAGACAAGCTGCTTGGACCCACGCGGTGTAGGGGAAAGTCTGTGTTCCAGGCGTGACCAACTGGCTCTCTAGCTGGTATCTTGAGCAGTCACTGGCGATAGGGTAAAGATGGCTGTAGACGTTTTGCTACCCCTCGCAAAGAGGTGTGGAGTTCAGTCACCTATCCCTTCAATCCAGATTGGCCTCAGTGCGTTGTGGCACGAGGGTGACTTCCAAGGCTAATTGCGTGAAGCTTTTCGCCTTTGTCTCTTAGAACATCCTTTCTGGAAGAGGCCAGTCACCATTGGAAGCAATCCAACTCTCAGAGACCACCATGCTGTAAGGAAGCCCAAGCTAGCAGCCATGTGGAAAAACACCGTGGAGAAAGACCGATGCCCGGCCAGCCCCAGCTTCTCCAGCCACCCCAGCCAGGCAAGAGAGTGAATAAGTGGTGACTAAGTGAATATTGGTCACAAGATAGAAAAGACTGAGGAACCCAACTGATACCAGAAGTGAGGCCTCAGACATTTGATCCCAGTCAATTGATCCCAGCCATACTCCCTCTTTAAGCCACTCTAGATGAAGCCATAGTCATCGTGGTACAGAGAGAAGCCATCTCCAAAGAATCCCGCCCAAATTCCTGACCCATAAAATATTGATCATAAGAAAATGTTTGTAGTTTTAAGTCACTAAGTAATAGAGAGATAAGCAGGGTAGACTGACCATAGATAACCAATAGATAACCAGAATACACAAACTCACGCATGGGCCCTCAGTTCGCTCTCCTCTGAAAAGTGAGGGACCTACTGCAGCAGGCACTTATAGCTGCCCATGATGTCCTTTTTTCCCAACTGTTTGAGCACATGCTGCCCAGCCCAAAACCATATTTTGTCAGACTGTCTAATAGCTAGTAGAGACTGTGAGACTAAGTTCTGGCAAAAGGGATATAAGTGAAAGCCAAAGATCACACAGCTGGACAATTCTCTAAAAAAAGAGAGAGGATACAGCCCTTATTTTTTTCCCCATTCTTCTTGCTTAGAATGTGGACTTGATAGCTGGAGCTCAAGCAGCTATTTTGAACCATGAGGAGATACGCTAAGGATGACAGAACATCAAGATAGAAGGACATGTATGGAGCCCTTTTATGTATTGGCCTTCTGCATTCTTTTACGTGAAAGAGAAATCAGCTTTTATCTTGCTTCAGCCATTGATATTTGGGGGAGGAGGAGTCTAATATGTGTAGGGACACCTAATACTAATGGCTGCACCTACCTTAAAGAGTTGTTGAGGTCTACTATAAAATTTATGGAACACTCCATATTCAACAAATGTCATTTTCTTTCCTTGTCATCATCCCATATGCCTAACTATGCCATTACAACAATGGATTCCAAATTTCTCAAACTATCTGAACTTCAGAAAACTTCTTGGTATACATTTTGAAAGGCAAATGGAGCATGGTTTCATATTTAAGATGGATGGCGACTTAGATTAGAACCACTTTTGTGTGGATTAGGACCACTTCAAGCACAAGAGAAGGAGATACATCTTTGCATAGCCTATCTTCAAAATGTCAGTAATCCAAGAAAGGTATATGCCTGTGGAAAATTTAGGCAAGATATAGGAAAAAGTTGGGTTGTATTCAAATCCACGGAGCAGGAGCTCCCGGGTGGCTCAGTACGTTGAGTGTCTGACTTGGGCTCATGTCGTGATGTCACAGTTTGTGAGTTTGAGCCCCACATCAGGCTGGCTGAGGTCAGCCTGTCAGCGAGGACCCCGCTTTGGATTTTCTGTCCCCTTCGCTCTGCCCCTGCCCCACTTGCACTCCCCTAAAAATAAATAAATAAATAAATAAATAAATAAATAAATAAATGTTTTTAAAAAAAAGAATCCATGAGACACCTATTGGCTCGTCCAGTTGGATAGTCCAGTTGGGAGTTTCCTTCCCCCGTGGAAGGTAAGACAAAAAGGATATTACAGTATATCAGGACTCGGTGTTTTCTATGACATTCAACACCCACAGCAACAAAGCAAATTAGGTTTTGATCCCCGCTTCCTGATAAGGAAATAGGGCTCATACAAGTCAAGTAAGTTGCCTGAAACAACAGAGCTGCCATCGATAATTTTGCAAACCAGAGCCGTAGGATTCCTAAACTGGTGTTATTTCCTGCATGGCCCGTTTTTAACAATGCCTCTGTAAGAGCAAGGCCAGAGCACCCAAAACTGTGGCATCATTACGACCCCACCCAAGAGCCTCCAGTCGAACCTTCAGGTACCTAAAAGGTACTCACCACAACTCAGAAACCTCAGAGCCTCTTCATCATCCTTCTTTTCCGTGACTGGAGGTGTAGCTGACATAGTGACTTTTCTGGGATGGACTCGACTCTATTGGCACTTTGACTCTGCCCGACTGAGAAAGAAGGTCAGGTTCAAGACTCTACCATCAGGGCAGCAACTAGAAAGGCAGAAGGAAGAAAGAGGAGGAT
Source organism: Panthera leo (assembly GCF_018350215.1). Taxonomy (NCBI): domain Eukaryota; kingdom Metazoa; phylum Chordata; class Mammalia; order Carnivora; family Felidae; genus Panthera; species Panthera leo. Next base: position 13,245,084 of record NC_056684.1, on the reverse strand, counting down.
AGTTTATCATTTCAGAGAAATAATTAGGCGGGAGGGGGTGCTTTATCCATTCTGAACAGAAGAAGACAATGTCCCGCACCCTTGGCCCCTTGAATTGTGGTGGGAACAGAGCATGTGGCATGTGTCAATCAACCCAAAGGGAACAAGGGTTTCCCCATCTCTCCTTCAGTTCCAGCTGCTCTCAGACCATGATGGAAATTCATGGGGGAGAAAGGATCTCAGCAGTTAACTGAACCTTTGAAATATTTCTCCATCCCATCCCCTCTTTGCCATTCTCTATCTCTGCCTTAGAGCAGATTCGCCTTTCTTTTCTGGAATCTCACACATACTGGGGGCTAATTTGCCCCTCCTTCAGCCTCACACTCCAACCTTCTAGTTCTTTTTTGCACAACTGCTTTCACTGCTATCTTCCTAAAACACAAATCCAGCTGGGGCTCTCTTCCCAGCAATCAGGCTCCAAAGGAAGGTCAGCATGGCCTTCATGACTGTCTGTTTCTCACTGCTGGCTCTTCTCCTTCAATGGCACTCTGTTCCCATAGCTCGGGACTGCCCCACTTTCCCCAAGAATGGATGGGTTTTGCAATATCCCATCTCTTTACAAGGTTCTTCCCTCGCCCTCCGGCACATTCCTACTCATCTCTTGTCCTTCTGACAATGCCATCTTTCTGTGGAATGCCTCCCTGACTTGTCCTAGGAGAGTTACTGGCCTCTTTTCTCCTCTAGCCCGCCTGTGGGTCCTTCAGGACAGCATGTGTCCCTTCGTGGGGGTCATACAGATTTTGGGGGGCTCTTCACTCCCTCTGCAGGCTTACAGGTCTTTAAGATCTCAGTGTTTAGCACAATGCCACCGCGATAAAATAGGTGCTTGGTAAATTTTTGTTAATAAGTAAGTGAATTCGAAAGCATTTGGGCTGCTAGATAAAAGATAAAAGAGATACATCACTTACTTGTGGGATTTCGTGCCCGTCTGCACACTTGTAGTAATTGCTATATATTTACTATCTAATAGTTGGGAATAAATACACATTATATCATTTCTCTAAACAACACAGCTAAATCAGGTCAGTTTAGTGCAATCTATAAATGACAAATTTGCAAAATGCCTCTCTCTATAAACCTAATTTGAGACAACCACTGTCATAAACTTAATGAAGGTTGAAAATAAAAGGAACTTCAAAGTGGCCTGGTTTTCCCCATAGGGGAAGTTATGGAATTGCACGCAGTAAGCTCTATATTCTTCTAAGTGATGAAGTCGGGCATCTTGAGAATTGTAGGATAAAAAATTGAGGAAGGCAGCACCGGAGTGAGGAAGAACGGGTAATACTGAGTTACCATGTTTACGCCAGTCGTGCACGGCCGGCCCACTGCTGGCTCCAGAAGAAATGTTATCTTAATGAGACCTTAAATCAAATCCTTAATGACACCTAAATCACATGGTGGCAACCATAAGGAAAAATATGCAAGAAGAAACGCGAGTATTTCCCTTCACTTATAATTGCACTCGCATTAAAATTTATACCCCCCTTCTATCACTGCCAGTATGACACAATAAAATGCTACCTATTTTTATTAAAAAAATCCATACTATGTCAATCTGGGTTTTTTGTGTCGTGTATTGTATAGACTATTAAAAATTCCAGGGGAAACTTCTAGACATAGCATGAGTTTATCACTGCTAACTTAACTCTCTAGGTGAGGTATATATGTTCTATCACTGTAGAACTGCTGGGAAAAAAACTCACTTGGCCAAAAAAAAAAAAAAAAATCCTATGACTCTGGCAGAATCTCTGCTGAGTTGCTCTAACTACGGGTCTGTAGTTTAATTCTATCGGTCTCTTCCACATTGAACTACAAGTGTCGGGCTATTGTCACCAACTGCCGTTGCATGGTTTGCGTTGAAGCCTGCCTATCCCAGCACCCCTCTCCTCCAGCAGTACCTGTGAAGTCCCCATTGTCATTGCACAGACAAAGAAATGGCAGCGATGAACAAGTGCCCTTTGCAAGTTGCACGGCCAGGCAAGGGAGAAGCCCGGACTCAAACTTAACTTTAAATCAAGCTCCACCCATGACTCCAGATGCGGCACACGCATGACACGTGAGTCACAGGCCACCAGACATTCAGCGAACTCTGTAGAGGTTTTCTGCTGTGGGCGGGGCCTCAAGGGACACAGCTCTGAGCACACTAGGGTCCTGTCCTTCTTGGAGACTTTCCTCGGCAGGCACACAGCGTAAGTTACTAGGAAGCCTTTTCTCCTCAGTGCCAGGATACAGCCTCATCATTGTCTGTCCAACAACACTCCCAACCAGCCAGGGAGGGCACTAGGTGCCATACTCAGGCTACCCCTGTGCTGTCACCTGAGATAGGATGCTCAGAAAGACTGGAGAACAGGGTCGTGAGGGAAGCATCCTTTGCCCAAGATTATTCTAGAAAATGTTGCACATCAATTCTACTTGTATCAATGCTTCCAACATTTTCCAAGTTCCTTCAAGGCCCTCCCAGCTCAGTGTCGCCACTTCTTGGAAACCTTCTTAGATTCTCCAGCCCGGCAATCATTTATCTTCTGTGATCCTGAAAGACTTTGTCCTACTCAGTGTTTCTTATAATCGCCCACGGTCAAGTTAGCTGGATATATTGCACCCGTGTGGTTCTTGGATACTCTCATATCCTCATGTCCTAGAATATGACTGGCTGTTGCCGTGGCTCTTACTGCCATGCTACCCCCTCCCAGAGCCCTAGGCTGGCTCAGGTATGGACAGGAGTGCAAGGCTCTTAGCAGCAACTCTGTCCAATTCTCACCAGTTCAGGGAGTGGTGAGGGAAGCTGGAGAGCCTTGTTTCTCCACTGTTGTCTTATTCTCTGGCTTGGGCATGTCTGTCACCCCACCCGCCAGGGCTCAGCTGGTGGGAAATGGCCACCTTCCTACATTCAGTGGTCGCCGGGTACTGCTAGCCTGGTTGGACACACTGAAACCCTCACACCCCACGTTCAACTCTCAGAGTCTTCGTGAAGGGAAAGAAGGACCAACTCACTTATTCTCTGAGTCCCCATTTTCTTATTTTTGCCACTGACCGTTTCCTCTCTTCCTTTTTCAGGATTCCAGCAGATAATCTTTCCCAGTGAGTCCGATGCATCCTAGGCGCTTTCTTACGACATCAGCCCTTCTCTGGGAGGGACAACTGGTTGGCTCACTACACTGTGTTCATTAGATCTCTTCGAATAAAGGCAAAACTCCCCTAGCGGTCGTCAAGGCTCCACGAGACCTGGGCATCTCTTATCCTGTAACGTTCCCTCCTGCTCCTCACCCTGGATCACTCCACTCTGGCAGAACCAGGCTTCCCGCTGAACTTGAGCACACCAGACACACCTTCACGTCTGGTAATTGCACTCGTTCGCTTTTGGTGGAAAGCTCTTCCTCCAGGGTCTTTTCCCAAATGTGCTCTCAAGGAGACCTTCCCTGACTGCCTGATTGAAAATGGAGCCCCTCCCGCTGAGCCTCCACTGGTCTCCTTTTCTTGCTTTAGTGTTCTCCATTAAAAAATATCACCTTTAAACTTTTCACTTTTTTTTTTTAATCTGTGTCCCAGACTAGAAGGAAAGCTTCATGAGAGCAGACATTTTTCTGTTTGTCCACTGCTATACTACTGTCTGGTACATAATAGATGCTCAATAGCTGCCTGTTGAGTGGATGGATGGGTGGACAGATGGATACAACTGTCTATTCCTACCCTCAACTAAGATAGGCAGCAGTAGTACAGAACATCTGAAATCAGTTCATAATTGATCGCCACGGTCATATCCTCGGATGTCTACGGGCCCCTCCGTTTCATTTCTGCTCCAGAATTCCAGCCCACCTATGCACCTGTTCCTCTAATTCCCTGCCCACCCCCTTGTCCGTGACATCCAGAGCTGCTCTAGCAGCAGATGATCTTTAAACAGGAAGATCCCAGCATCTGCATTTTAGTTAAACACACCCTCCCTATGAAACCCCTCCAAGGACGAAACTAATTATTGCCAACACACCCCTAAGAGTGTGGTCTTCTTCACATGAGTTTTATAATCAGTGGCAGCCATCTGGGGGGGGTAAATGATGGACGGAGCGGGGGGGCCAATTCAAGTAACTGAAACTCAAGTTGCTTTCCAAGGGTTAAATTAATTAAATCAACAGATAATAGGAAGTGCCAGACACGACTTTGAAGTTCAGTGGAAGTCACGTCACCACAGCCTGGTTAGTAGTATGAACACGTCTAAAAGGAAGAATGTGTCAGCAGATGGGGGTACAAATAGAAAACGGAGTAGAAGGGGGGGAAATGTGTACATGCTCCTCCACCAGTATCCAGCAGGGTCCATGGTATGTCCAGTGTCCATAATTACCACGTTTAATGCTTGATTTATGCCAGTTCTGGTATCTACATTGATTTATCTATATCGATTTAACTGTCCTCCCACTGGGCAGGGCTCAGAATCCCTGGGAGAGCTTGGTAGAGCCTAGATTGCTGGACCCACACCAAAGTTTCCCATACAGCAGGTTGGGGGTGACCAAGAATCTTGCATTCCTAATAAGCTCCCAGCTGCTGCTGCTGCTGGTCGACAGGGGCACTTTGAGAACCACTGGCTTAGGTGGGTGTTTCACCGATGTTTCAGCAAACAATCTGCCCGCTATATTTGTTTTCAGAGAGTTTAAATGAAATTCTCTTCCCAAGCACAGTGGACACCATAAGCATGAGGACTGAAATAAATCAAACACAAAAGTAATGGCAGGTCCTATAAAACGTGAAGTACTCGCAGACTTATAATGTCAGTTTCAACCTCTATAAGGCTGATTATTTCACCCCAAGCGAGGAGACTATCTCTGCGATTGCTGCTACCTGGTACATTGTAAGATCTAGATATCGAAAGCATTTAAAGCATCCCCCACACTAAAAATGGTGGAAATAATAGTCCAAAAATTCATAAGGTAGTTATGCTCTTATCACACAAAACCTCCACCTGTGATATTTGTATTAGGTGCGATATATTTGTGATCATTTTTATTATGTAGCTTTTATCATTTTCATTTTATATTGCATTGGTGTATTATTTTTTATTGCCCGCTATTGTGTTATTATTTATACAATAAAAGGATTGGTGGTAATACTGTCTGCCAGCCATGTTTCAGTCATTGTTCAAAGACAGTTGTAGATATTAATTTATTCCGTCCTCTCCACAACCCCCTCTCTGTTTTGCAAATAAGGAACCTGAGTCTTAGAGAGGTTAAGTGATTTGTCTTAAGGACTCATACCTCCATGTGATAGATCTGGGTTCTAATGCCAGGCAGTCTGGCTCGACTGTCCATCTCTTGAAGACCATACTCTGTGTTCATATAATTCAATAAACTGCAGTAAATGCGTGTAAGCATCAATTATTCAGTAGGTATTAATTTTTGCTTAAGAATTGTTAAGACAATTCACACGTGGAGAGACCATTTTATAAAATGAAACAATCTCCAAGCAGTTTTCCTGTTCCTATTAAATATTACCCGTAATCAATTGCTCTTTAATATTGCTTTGGTGGCTTTATCTGCCTAGCTTAATTTCATTGCACTTTTTCAGAGAACATATTGACTCTAGTTAAGTCAGTCTCCTACCAACTTCCTTAGTCCCTCATGATAATGATCCGTGTTATTATTATAAGAAAGAAAACATATATTGCATTGCACAGCTATTCGGGGACGTCTTTGATCAAACCTCACCATAGCCCAAGGAGGAAGATCCAGTTTATTTCCAGCTTACGGATGGGAATCTGAGGCTTTCAGAGTGTAGAACAACTTGCCTGAGATCACATGGCTAATAAGTCGCAGGGCTGAGATCTGAACCCATTCTCTCTCCTGACTTGGAGACACCAGCCTGAGAATCATGAGAATCACCACACAGAGAATGACCCGCACAGACTTCCGAGAAGCAAATGCCGGAGTGGGGCTGTGCAGGGGAAAGAGAGCAGGGGTGCTTCCTGCACCCCTTTGACTCCTGGGCATTCTGCGACTTGACGTGAGACTCATCCTTCACTGGAATTCACTGTGTGCTGTGGTTAATGAGGAAACAGCCCATGTGGCTTAAGGTCTATCCCAAGCCAACGCCTGTGCCCTCCCCTCTGGGCTTTTATTGGTGTCAGCTCTCATTGTCTTGACCTGCTCTTCCCAAATCACTCAGACAGAACGCCTTCATCCATGGGCTGCCCTTGACTCAAACTTCCCACCTTCCTTCCCCAACACGCCGGCACTACAGACGCGTCCTTATCCTGCGTATAAAGTGTAGGAGAAATGTTCCATCATTTTGCAGTAGTTCAAATAGGGCTTCGCATTTTTTTTCTATTTCTCTTTCTCTATATGTTTTTTCTTCCAAACTTATTCATAAATTCTTCCGTAAGTGAGACCTAGCCTCTTTCTTCTTCTTATACCCCAGAAGTCTCAATGAAGGTATCAATCAATAAAATTGCAAATTTATGAATGAGGAACAACTGGCCCCTATTCATTTCTTCTACATTGAGCAGAGTTATAGCCCAGTTTCCACCAAAGAGCAGCCAACACACTAATGTTTGTTAAAATGTACCCATTTCTAGGCCCACCTGGGAGGCTCAGTCCCTTAAGCCGCTGACTCTTGATTTCAGGTCAGGTCATGATCTCATGGCTGGTGAGTCCGAGCCCCACATCGGGCTCTGCGCTGCCATTGGGGAGGGAGGCGGCTTGGGATTCTCTCCCTCCCTCTCAAAATAAATAAATAAATAAACTTTAAAAAACGTACTGATGTCCTGATTTCTAAAAGGAAGCTGGGAAAATGATGGCAACTCTCCGATTTCTGTCTTACAAAGGTTTCTGGACATGTTTCCAAACTTGACATCTGAGATTCCGAATATTCCCTAGGATTTGCTTTGCCATTTGAGAGGTCTGAATTTGAAAGGCTTCTGTCACTCGTTTTCTAACTGCTCCCTCTGTGAAGGTCAAAGTGAATACAGGGCTGGGAGGGGAGGAGCGGGTGGGGGAGGAGGATGGGTAAAAGAAGGACACGGCATATCAACATTCAGATTTGATGTACATTATGTGCAGCAGGATCCGGGAGGTAGAGACTCCCCGCCAGCTGGGATTTGGGATTCCAGAGGAAACAGCTGGTTTGAGATTATAGGAACAAAGGAAGTCTGAGTCCGGAAGGAGGGCAGGAAGTCTCTTTAGTTCCTACGAGTGTCTGTTGTAACAACTCTTCATACCAGGCCTGTGAGGCCTTCACTCGATGTTCCCCGAGACAAATTAATGTGAAGACAATAAATAAATAAATAAATAAATAAATAAATAAATAAATAAACAAATAAATAAATAAAGTTTTTATTGGGTTGGTCCTTTGGCTCGCTTTAAACTAGCAGTCGCCGGTTTTGTGCGAGCTCAACTCACAACCCTTCTGACTCATGGAATTCTTATTCCCCCTCTGCCCTGGTAACAGGCCGTGAAACATTTTCAAAGGAGCTCCCTACTGTGGGAATGAATTTTTGTTCCTGGAAGACACTGCGTTTTAAACTCTCTGCCTCTCACATACAGCTTGAGATGTCTCCTACCCAAATGTCTCTCCCTTGCTTCTTGCCTGTGTCTCTTCTCTCTCTTAATATAATAAGGAATTCTTTTAAAACATCAAGTAATTGAAGCTCTTCATGGGTGATCTCACCCATTAAGAGGAACCCTCTAGGTGGGAAAAGTTGTCTCCGTCAAATTCTAAATGTTAAACACACACGCGCGCGCATTTCTGATTTTTGCCAGTAAGAGAACTAATTTTGTCCCAACGTGATATGAATGCATTTGTTTTTCCTCAGTGGCTTTATCTATCCAAGCTACGTTTGGGGGGAAATTTCCCATTGACCAGAACAAGGCAGAGTGAGATTAAATGGCCACTACATGGAAATTTATTTCTTGTATTCAGTTGTAACTTGGGTTCCCAGAGGAATAGAAGTGAGAAACCAGGACGAGGGAGAGTGAGAAATAAAGATGATAGAAAACAAATGGAGTTACCTTTCTTTTTTCTTCCTCTTTTGTTTCTTTCTCCTTCTTTTTTTTTTTAATTGCCTCCCTGTTACTTAGAGGGAAAAAAAATGCTAGACAACACACTCAAGTCCACATCTGCTAATCGGGCTATGATATGTTTGGCTCTAATCTGTGCAACCAGCCCCCCGTCTCAGGACTTGTGCAGATGCCATATCCTTTTAACATCAGCAGTCACTGGCCTCATTCTCATCCTCGGAAACACGCTCCCTGGAACAATCTCGTAACCAGCCAGGACGGGGAAGCAGCCCCACATTCCGGCAAAAACAAATTGTGCTTGTGTCGGAATATTTGGGCAATTCTACTTTCGGTGACTAGCTTTCGCCTTCCTGGGTATGGGTGTACATGGAAACGCAGATTATGTTGCAGAAATGACCTCAGAGAAAAAGAACAAAGAGAGCCAGAGGTTCCCAATTCGGGAGTGGAGGGAATGCCCGGCTCCTGCTGGTGAGGAAGCACCATGTGTAACTTCCTTTCCCTGTGAGAGAAAATGGTGAAAAGACCCATCCTGTCACCGCCCTTGCTGCAGAGAAATATGGGCAGGTATTCACGTTAGCTTCTCAAATACGGTCTTAACAATGATTAATGTAGGCGGGCTTGGTTTGGAGCTGTCCATGAAAGAGCCCCAGGACAGAAGTTCTTATTAGCTTCTAGGCAATGATCAGAAGTCCAGAATACGCACATTCCAAAAGCCTTCTCATTTCTCACAAGTGGTGTTGACCACCCCCTCCCGCATAAAGTGTCATTTCTTTCAAAGGCAACACTGACCGTACTTAGCCAATTGTTGAGAACTCTGATGTTGCCTCACGGTCAACAGGCAGATTCCTCTGCTTTGCTTCCTGTAGGACACGGGGAATGAAGACCAATAATGATGATGATGATGATGATGATGATGATAAATCATCATCATAATAAATGTAGAACTCCAGATGTCATGTGGTCCAACAGAGGCATCTCACAGAGATAGAAATGGAGCCAGGGAACATTGAGTACCTGGTCAAGTTCCCAGCCCTGGGTGGCAGAGCCACACCGGACCCATATGACCCATGAGCCTTTGCTACAGCACAGGTGGCCTTTCTCAATTGGTTTTATCCATGTAGGTTCTCTTTAATGAGACCAGAAGCTCAAATTGTGGGCCACGGAGACAGATGAAGGTAGGCAGGAGAGGGGGAGGGAAAAGGGAAGAGAGCCAAAAGGGCTGCAGGGAAACCGATATAGGACAGCCAGGGTGGAAAGATGACAGAGAGAAATATTTGCATTTATGCTATCCACTCTCTTTTTCCTACAAAACTACATTTTGAGGTTTTCTTTTTTTCCCCTTTTTTCTTGGATAGCACTAATTAGTTGTGTCAAGATGACTACTCAAGGAACAATCTGATTGCAATAAGAAAAAGTTGAAGAATAAACTATTTGGGTACTCATTTGATGAGGTTTCTTGTCCTTGACACATGTTGAATGATTTATGAAGTTGCATGTGGGCATGGGCCGAAGAGGTTACTTAACATATTTTAAAGCCCTTTCTTTCTTATTCCTTTCCATCTCCAGTAAATAACAGCTTATGAGATTGGGTTTTTTGTTTGTTTGTTGTTGTTGTTTTGTTTTTGTTTTTGTTTTTTCCACTTTCGGTTTTGGCTTAGATAGAATCATTGGCCAGTTAAGCTAATTCAAGATCCAATATTACTTGCTGTGGATATTAGCTGTCTTAAAGAGTTGCTCTTTTCATTTCTTCTTTCTTTTCTTTTCTTTTCTTTTCTTTTCTTTTCTTTTCTTTTCTTTTCTCCTTTCCTTTCCTTTCCTTTCTTTTCCTTTCTCTTCTCTTCTCTTCTCTTCTCTTCTCTTCTCTTCTCTTCTCTTCTCTTCCCTTCTTTTCTTTCCTTTTTTACGTTTTGGTCAAGTAGTCTAAGATATGTGTCATTGCACCTAGTTCTGCCCCGCCTAAAATAAGATTCTTGGAGCGTTAGTCATTAAAGATGGTTTCTGAAAAAAGAAATACATGGTTAAAAAAACGGAGAAACAGAATAAGAGCATCTCCCACTGAGAAATCTCATGCTACTTTGCATGTTAAAGTTTCTGGGAAGTCCTACATTTAGTACAACTCTTTGACTACACTTAATTCAGTGTGGATCAAACTTATTTTAGCCAAGACTTCCTTTTTCCCCTAAAATGTGCTAACACTTGGGGGTGATCTGTGAACCGCAGGAAACACTTTGGGAAGTCTTAGCTCATCTGTACACAACTTCAATCGTAGAACTATGATCTACTGTCTTCCTCCAAACAAGACGAAATAACTCGAACGCTAAACACACTAAGGGTGAGTGTTCTGAACATTGAAATGCCTTTTTTTTTTTGACCATATGAAAACAATTACAGCCTGAAAGCAGGGCTCTCAGAAAACTTTCCCTTAAAAATAATCTAGAGAGGAGTGAATCTGACATAATTTGGTGACAATTCTCAGCACCTGTCACATGTACCTCTGCAAAGCCTAAGTCTCATTTGGTCAGCAGAATCGTAGAGCCCTCTGGATTCAAACAATTTCTGCTACACAGATTTCAAGTGGCAGCTGGAAGGGTCATTTAGAATCACTGTACCTGGAGTTCAGTATCTGGATTTCTTGTACTGATTACAAAGGTCAAGTAACAAGGTTGCGACTATGAGCTAGGCACAGCAAGGTCTTTGGACGGCAAGGGAATTGTTTCCCTTTTATCTTTTATTAAAGGGGATCAGGTGTTTGCCCATACGAATTACACTCCAAGCAACATGCAGCTCTATTCTGGAATATGCCCATAAACTAGAAATATGTCTGTTTAAATAAACATAAAATCATAAATATCCTACAGCCAAATAAGACAGTGGCATTTAGGAGTCGAGGCGGACAAAATCCATTTACTTTTTCCCCTTCCTGAATGAATGAACTCAACTTTGACAATATCCAGATTTTCCAAGAACAAAGAACAAATATTCTCAAGATCTCGGATGTTTGTGACTTGGTACAGTTTCTAATTTGCATCCTGCAAGAAAGCACGCGAAGGAGGGGTTTTATTTGCTTTTGCAAAGCACTCTAAATATCGTCCCTGAAGCGACACAAATTTGTTAAAGCACTCAGGCCAGAATCTTTGCTTAGAATAATGTGTATTCTGTTCTTCTGAGTCCTGAGCTGGACTCCATATCCTTCCAGGAGGACTGCAAGGGAATTATTAGCTGCACCAGCCTCCGTGTTCTTGTATCTACTTATTTTGAAACCTTTCATTTGTAGCGACAGCTGCAAGGTGTCCCTTCAAGGATTTTGCTTTTTTGATTTATACTTTTATACACTCAAATCTCAATTGAGATATCCGAGCTTCATTCCATTTTCTGACCTTACACTATCAAGCCGGAGTGACCCCCAGTCTCTTAGGACTGGGCTACATTCCAAACCAGGTTATAGAAGGACAAGGGCAGAGAATCAAAGCCACACATCACCCCAGCCCCAAGGAGACACTTCATGTAAAGCCGAGTGAAGGCCAGCCAATCCGCAGACCTCATTTATTTGCCCACGTGAGAATTCTCGACTCTCCACCCTTTGAACTTTTGACATTATTTTTGAGTGTGTGCGAGCCCTGTTTATACCAAACACAAAAGCCAGACAGATGCTCTGTTTGGCATGGAAATTGGCTTCATGGAAATAAATGTTCTTCTTTTCCTATGTTTTTTTTTTTTTTTTCTGGTGAGGACGCATACTGCTGACATGCACTGTAGTTGCTGACATATTAGTGAATATTCCATGCATCTGTTTCTGGTTATTGTTCTCCTCATGACATACCTGTCATCGTGCCCACGCAGCGAGGCGTTTCAGATAATAAAAACCCCTCCGAGCTTGGTCAAATGGACATGGTAGTCAATAAGGCTGTGTGCTAATGTATCTGGGAATCAACTGAGCGTGATTGCCTGAGCACTGGGCGCACTCCCCAGCCCCCATTTTGGGAGGATTGTTTTCACTTAGAAAGCTGCTGTCTTGGGACAGAGAGGAAAATAGACTGGACCCGCCTTCCAGCAGAAATCTTTTCCAAGTGCTCTTTCCCTCCGTGTGCCCGGTCTGATTTGCAAGGGGAAAAATACTAACCAAGTTAAACGCAGACTTTTAAATACGCTCCCCGTTGGTATGAGAATGTAACTTCTGACAACGTATAATATATCTTTGTTTGTCACCGAGAGCGAAAAATGGATGTTTAGCACTGAGAACCAGGCCTGGCTATGGTGAGCATTCAATACACTCAATGGTTCTTTTTGTTGTTATCGCAGTGGGTCTAACAAGACCCCCGTGAAATAAACATATGTGTATGTCCTTGGTTCACTCTGGCTCATGGGGACCAAGTGGCTTGCCTCACCCACATCGCACATCCAATGAATGAAAAAGCTTGCCACCTTCCCATACTAATGAGAAGTGGCAATGGCGTCTTCGCCACCAATGGGTCAGGGACGAGCACAAATCTTTGCAGTGTAAACCAGATTCACAGTAGGTTTATGGCGGGCTAATAAACCACTAAATGACCCCTACCGGTTGTTTAAATCACAACTTAAGTTTTGGTGCAGGCTATTTCTAAACCCCAATTTATGTCCTACTGAAGAGCTACCCTCCTCAGTGAATGAGACTGAGATTGGGAACAAAGGAAAAGAGCATCCTCTCTCTCTTTTCAATAGTGCCTTGTAAATGTTGTAAGTGTCAGATGAATCGTTCTATTTATAAGGCCTTTGTTTTTCCTTACTGTAAACTCTTAAGGACACTCCACTGCCCGGCACAATTCAATATGACTGGAGCTCACAGGGGTCTTGATCTCTGCACACGGTGCACCACAGGAGTGATTTATAAACCACAATCCCAGAGCATCCCAGGACCGGGAGTGAATTGAGGCTTCTAAGTGAACACAAGTGCTATGAATTCCAATGTTAGATCAGCACGAGAAATGTCCCTAAACTCATTTCCTGCAAGTGAGAACGGGGATGTGGTTGGAGGGAATCCGGGGGAATGGAAAACCCCATAAGGAATGAGGTTGGTACCCAATTAGCTTCTTTTCATATTATGGGTTTAGGGAGGCCAAGTAATCCCAAGATGGCTCCAGTCATTTTCACATTGGCAAAGAGGAACAATATCTCTTTTTAATAGTGTGAGGTCGGAGGGAAAAAGGGCAGAGGGAGGAAAAGGGGAGAGTAAACCTAAGGAGGATTGTGAATGCACATAGTAATTCCCTGGGCATGAACATTTTTGCAACAGGAAAAAAAAAGGAGATTAAAAAATTAATAACTTGAATGTGTGATCAATAAAAATAATTATCATCGTGCAGCCGTTTTTCATAAAGCACTCCACGGCCTGAAAGTAATTTCTGACATGGATATAGGAGCAAAGCACTTGCAGCGCACAATTGCCAAAAATGCCCTCTTTAAAAAAAAAAAAAAAGTCTTTCCTGTTCAAATCTCAGTGTGTTTTTTTCTTCTTTCTTCCTGTCTTCTATGCTCAACCGTTTGGTCTAAAGACAGTCAGGGAGCTAAATATATATTAATTAGAACTCTTGGGGCTGGCGTCAGTGAGATACAATTATACCAAACGGATGCCATTCCGGGCTCTGATAGCTTCATTTAAATTCCTGAATAAAACATGAAATATCTTTAATGAGAAATGAATATAGTTGTCAGGAGGGAGTAGTTCCGATACCGTTACTAGTTGAGATCCAGACGATGAAGATATAATGTGAATACCTTCCATTTTATATAAAAATGATGGTGGTTAGAAAAGACACATCCCTCTTCCGAGACATCACGTGTGCAACAAAAATCGAAAGATGGCAGAGCCCAACAGCATCGTCTCCTCCCCAGGAAGCGAGGCATGGGCGCTTCTGTGGATTTGCACACACGCGCGCGCACACACACACACACACACACACTCCGTCTGCTACCAGGGAAAAGGACCGCCTCCGACAGCATCGGCGACAGTGAGCACGTGCCGTCCGTGGAGCAAATCACTGCTTCCTTCTAAGAACGCGTTGAGTATGGTTTTAGAGCCACAAACAGATTTCGTTGAGCGCGAGAGAGATGTAGACGTGGGCACTTATCTGCAATCTCCGTCCCCTTCAGGACAGCGCTGCTCGGCGCAAGGGGAAACAGATTCATAAAATCACTAAAGTCACACTGTCAAGGAGATGAGATCCGCATGGCTTTCTGGCTCTGCCAGGCTTCCTCTTGGATCACGGGCCCTGGGAAGTCTGAGCCCGAGCCCCAGGCTCCAGAGAAAACCTATTCACCTGCTGGACTGTGGCTGGAATCTTCTTCTCTTCTTTCCGGGGGCTCCCTTTTATTCATTGTGTCTTTCATAATTAAGCTAACAGCAACCACGTTCAGGCTGCGCCCGTCTTAATCTCAGGTGAGATTCAAGCACTTTGGAAATGACACCAGCAATAACCAGGGCTTGCGATGTCTGCCGTTGAAACAGTGGGGCCAGGTCCTCAGCCTGGGAGACTGGGACTCAGAGGGAAGCAGAACTTGTGGGCATGAAGATCTATCACAGGGGGGAGCTATTTTAAAATATAGACAAAAGACCACTCAGTTGCCTTTGTTCGAAGAGACAAGCTAGGACTCCAACTTTGTAAAGTAGACGGAGAGGTCAGGTGACCAACTGGGGTTGGTCAGTTAATAAACATCTTGTCTTCATGTTACTTAGCACAGGGTTCATTGGGCAAACAAATGGGTGCCCGTGTGCACCGTGCTGTGGGGAGGCACTGAGCTCCTGGGAGAAACTTCCGAACGATGTGGTCTCGAGTGATGGCTCCCCAAGAGCTGTCTGCTCCCAGCCCTGAAGTCCCGTCTCGCCCGATGGGAGTGGAGTGTGAGATGCTGCGTTTCCAGCCAGGTTCCCAGGTAATGTTGGTGTTGCCGGTCCAAACCAGACTTTGAAAGCAAGGAGCCAGCCAACTGAGTTCTCCAGACCCTTCCAGGCCTCCATATCTTCCTTTGCACTGCTCTCTCTGCCAAGCCTGAGCCTGCCTGCTGTCTGTTGGGACGTTGCTACGTTCTGTGCAGTCTTTTCTGAACACTTCTCTCTTGGGCCCCCAGATGACCTAAGGGCATCTTCCTTGCGAAGCACAGGCAACCTTTTTGTTGTTGTTGTTATTTCTTATCGTCCATTGCTGCTCTAATTTTGTTTTCTTTCCCTTCCAGGAGACCCAATCACAATTTGGTTAATACGCTTCTACTCTTCACAAGTGACTTTTATTTTCCAAAATTGACGGAATCAACCATTTCTTTCGATCTCGTCTTTTTCTTTTTCAGATGACAGTGGCCTATTCCTTATCTCTACAAAGATCAAAGCAAGATTATGAATGATGAAATGGCATAAGGAAGGATTGGTTCTGCACGGAGAAAATTCCCCTGTCCTGACCTTTTGAAGCCAGATGCCCAAACAGAAGAACCTCTGCTGGAAATAGTTTAACATGAAATAAAGCTGGGTTGGCCCAGGGGAAAGTGCCCTTGTTTCACCACCAGTTGGCTTTGGCCTTGATGTCCGAGATGCACCCTGCTCCAGCCCCCCAGGGCCTTCCCCTCTCGTGGCTGTCTCCCACACAGCTGACCTTTGTCAGGTGGATGCAGCTGAGGATCAGTTTGTGGGCCCAGACCAAGGGGTCCCTGCGTACTTGGGGACACCCATGGTCACAGCCTCCCCTACTGATAGTCTTGTTTTAATCCAACATGGTTGCAAGACCTCCACCCATCTCCTTGTTACCAATTTATCCACTGGGGCTGGAGCTCTGCGATTTGTCTTGGTATATTCAGGCCTTCCTAACTCTATTCCGTAAGTGGGAGACAGGATGGGCACAGAGGGAGGCACCGTTTTCTGCTTCTAATTCTTCTGCCACAAATCTGGGTGACCCCTTCTCCGGGGAAGTTGGACACCTCTATGCTTGTTCCCAGTCACGGCCTGTGTGGCCTGCTAAAAATAGTCTGAAATGTTACATCAGAGCAACCTCAACTCAGACACTGCTGGAGCCATGGCCTGGCGTCCCTAATTAATCAGGGCACTGTGCCCAATGAGCTGGACACAGCCTCAGGGCCCTCCTCCAAATACTGTGCCTGGCAACTTCTCCAGGTGGGTTGGAGTTGACACATCTCTGCCAAGGCCAGCCTTCACCTCTGGCCCCCAGCCCTGCTCTCATGGCCTGCCCACCTGACCTGGAGAACCCTTTACTGTGGGGACACTTGTGATTGTATCCGAGTTTAGCCCCCGTGCCTACCCAAACCAAGGCTGCTTTCCTCCATCCTGTAGAACTCCGTGGTCTTCTCAGGCCAGGTTGGGGACCTTTCACACACCCAAGGCTGAGGTCCTCCTTTCTACCCCTCCTCCACCCTGCTGAGGACCCAACATAACTTTCAGGCCGATCTGCCCGATTTAGGCCAAGTGGCTAAAACAGCGAAATAAAGAGGGACACATCCAAAGGACGGACACTTCTGCCTTGAATACTCTTACCCAGATTCAGCACGAGCAAAACTGTTGACCATGTAAAAGTCCAACAATGACAGTAGGTCTTGTTTAGTGCGTGTACCCTCTGTGCACAGCTGAGTGTCGTTCAGGGATTATCCCACTGGGCACTGAAACTAAAGGCACCTTAACATATGACCCCACTTACCTCTGTGGCTTCAGCTCTCACTTTATCCCCCTTCGAATTAGGTTTTCCAGTTCTGCTTCGCTGAAGAGACTCTTGCATGCTTACGTGTGTCCTATGAGGTGCCATTTTACAGACAGGTAAACTGAGGTTTGGAATGGGAAGCAAGACTGACCAACGGGAATGGGGCAGAACCGAAGGTCCAAGCCTAACGTGTACCTCCACCACTGCTATCAGCTACAAAATTATACTAGGGAAAAAAAATCTTTCTATGTTTCTCTGTTTCACCAGTGCCGGGAGAGAACATCTTCAAAGAAGAAAGACTTTGAAGGCTTGTGTTTGTATAGAACGGCTGTCTATGAATACTTCCACTAGACAAATGCACTGAGGCCCTCCCTGCAGACAGTTGCAGTTGTCTATAAACAGTGTTCTAGAGGGAAAATGGGAATGACCTATGTTCCCCAGTAGCAAACGCATAATCTCAACGTTTTAGCAGTTTGGTCTGGGACAATGAGTACAGACGTTGCCTATTTGGGGTGTGAGAACACCAGGGCACAGGGTTTTCGCAGGAAACTGTCGTTCATCCTGAGGGTTTTTCTGATTTCTTCCTCCCCTGCAGCACTGAAACGGGTAGTGAGGGTGTTGGGTTGGGGGTGGAGACGGGGCCGGGACTTCGTGTTGGTAAGTGAGGCACCTGCCTTGGGCACCCCATGTGAGAGGTGCCAAAACAGAACAAAACAAAGCAAAACTTCAAGACTCACGATAAGTAATACTTCAGTGCAATATTCAAAAGATCGAAATTCATGCAAAAACCCACGATGGCCCAAATTTCAAAATTTTAAATAAGCACAGTGTCAGCGTTACCGAGTTTTCCTCTTGCTTTAGGCTTCAGAACGGCTCAGCACGGCAGCGGCTGGAGCTGGAATTAAGGAAGGAGATTTAAATTGGAGGGCTTAGAAAATCTTTGCCAATCAGTCTTTTTCTGATTCAGGCAGAGCCAGAGACAGTGTTTAAATTATACTAACAGAAGGCAGAAAATTAAGTTATTCAGGTGTGTGTATGTGTGTGTATGTGTGTTGGCTGGCTGTTTTTCACGTTTTGGGGTTTTTTTTTTGTTTATCTGTGTTTTTTGTTTGTTTGTTTTTGCAGGACAAGACTCAGTGGTTGTAAACAGGAAGCAATTGGTCCTTCCCCGCACCAACCTTGGTGCAGCCGCTCTGGGCCCCAAACCTCCCCCACCTGCTTCATGTCTTGAGCAGAATCGAAAGTTTTTCCAGTTACCACTCCTCAGCGAGTAAAATCGTCTGGTCACTTTTGAGTGATAAAATATCTAGCCCAGGGCCACAGCAAACTTCCAAGCTCTTAGTCAATTGAAAACCTTTATCCTCTCTGGCTCAGGATTCAATCCATGGGCCAGGAAACTTGCCAGAAAAGGAAGCCAGAGGACCTCCTGGGTGGCTCAGTCGGTTAAGCATCCAACGCTTGATAACGGATGGCTGAGGTCTTGATCTCATGGTTCGTGAGATCAAGCCCCACGTCGGGCTTGAATGCAGAGCCTGCTTGGGATTCTTTCTTTCCCTCTCTCTCTCTGTCCCTCCCCGACTCACACACGACTCTCTGCCTCTCAAAGTAACTATTTAAAAATAAAAGAAAGACAGAAAAGGAAACCAGAGACAGATTCTCCTCTTCCTTCAGCCACTCTTTCCACCACTTACCCTTTGCTGCCTAAGATCCACTAAAGCTAGAGCACGGTGGGCAGAAAAGCTGAG
Source organism: Panthera leo (assembly GCF_018350215.1). Taxonomy (NCBI): domain Eukaryota; kingdom Metazoa; phylum Chordata; class Mammalia; order Carnivora; family Felidae; genus Panthera; species Panthera leo. The sequence goes on along the minus strand of NC_056684.1, from coordinate 13,226,634 downwards.
GCCCTGGAAAAGCCTTCCACAGTGGATACTGTTAAATCCAGCATGGAAGGCATCTAGATGGGGCATAATCCAGATGCTGAAGCTCTTCGTCATGGAAAAGTACCACTTGGGGTGAGAGGTTTTAGAAACCTCTTATTGTTCAATGTCATTATCCTACTGTCACCTCGATGTGAACAAAGCCTCCTTCAAATGGCCATGTTAAGACACCCACAATGCTGTTTCCAATGGCTCCACAGCTAAGGCCCTTCCTGTGGTCCTCCTGGATGGATTTCTTTCCAAAGGACACAGTCCTGTTTTCTTGCAAGACTCCATTGCCAACCCCTGAAGAACTCAAGGTCATGGGTCCAGCCAAGATCAGAATGCAGCCCTGTCTCTTAGCCTCAATGTTCCCCAAGGGCAGCACCACCTCTTACATTCATTTGCTAGTCTGACATCTGTCCCCACCCCAACACCCACTTCTGACACCCACAATTGGCACAGGTCAAACTTTCTAAGCGGTTCTACTGAAGTACCTACCACTTAGCAAAAAAGAAAATGAAGGGCCCTCACTCCTCTATAGGAGTCACAGAAGGCTCTCTGTCCTTCAACTTCTCAATTAACTCTTAGCCTTTTCTGACATAGTCTCGAATTATTCCCTTAATAACACACCAAAGAGTCATATATATAAAAGATGCATTTTTAATTCTCCCTAAGCACTACAATAAAATTCATACATGGTTGGATTTTTTTGTCTTATTTTTTTAATTTTTTATTCACTTTTTATTTTTATTTTTTAAAATTTTTTGTGGTTTCTTTGTTTTGAGAGAGAGACAGAGAGCAAGTGGTGGAGGGGCAGAGAGAGAGGGAGACACAGAATCTGAAACAGGCTCCAGGCTCCGAGCTGTCAGCACAAAGCCCAACGTGGGGCTCGAACTCACGGACCGTGAGATCATGACCCGAGCTGAAGTCGGACACTTAACCGACTGAGCCACCCAGGCCCCCCAGGAGTTTTTGTTTTAAACACAAAATATAATATAGAAACAAGCACGATTCACTATAGCATTATAGAAATAGTACCTTTTCCAGATATCGTATGACATCTTATTTAGTGAAAGTGACTGACTCGCACACACCCACACACACCCACACCCACACACACACACACACACACACACACACACACACACACAACTAAATTCAGATGGAAGAAATAAAAGGTGAAACAGCAAGAAATGATCTTGGATCATGGGAAGGTAATTTCTCTCAGGCAGATTTATAGGTTTTTCTCTCAAAGCTAACTCCCATAGTTAATTTCCTTTCCTATTGCCCTCAAGCAGGACTCTGTTGATTCAAGTCTGCTCTGCTACATAGTGAGCCTCCCACCTAGTCTTCCGATATGCAAGTTTTCTTCCCTCTTCTAGGCCACGCTGCACACCTTTGCTACATAAATCTTCCTAAAGTAAAAGTGGCTCTTGCATCTTCCCTCTACAACCATCAATGGCTCCCTAGCACCTAGTGAATAAAGCACAAATATCTAGGTATGTTTTCCTTCTGTCACTTCATTTCTGGTCCCCTACATACATAATATCTCCACTTGAACCAAATTCACTGTAATACCAAACAGCCATACCTTTCTACCTCCTCAATATTTAAGAAACAGGAAGAAGGTGTAAGTGTTCGTGCAGGTAAAGATCAGTGTAGGGGGTAGTGCTTTAGATATAAAGGGAATTTCAACAAGGTCCATAAATATATCCCTATTATATTCCAATTAAATTGCCCCTTTGGGTGTCTATTTTCCAAATTCATTGAGAATTTGTTAAGAGGACAATCTGTGCCCTTTTACGAATAGAAGCCTAGCACCTGGCAACCAATAAATATTTGCAAAGCAAATGAATAAATGTTACATAAAGTATTAAGCGAGATCAGTTGCATTGAAAAGACCAAAACATAGTAACTGATCTAAAAAGTACAGAGCAAATTAAGTAGACAAAACATAGAAGGTATAGGTAACTTGGTCAGGACAAGCTATGTTACTGCGTAACAAACAGCCCGAGCATCTCAAGGGCTTAATGCAACCAAGCTTGATTCTTGTCCCAACACGATTCACCGTGAATACTCCGGTTGGCAGTTTCCAAGGCGACTCTCTTCCTAGGCAACTCTTCCATCAGCTCGCTAACCTTTAAATTTTCCTGACAGCCCTCTCCTGGGTCCTCTGCCTCCATCCCGCAGACAAGCAAAGCAGGACGTGAAGGGATCTCCTAAAAGGGGGGTGGGACTTGGACGGGGAAAGTTTTGGAACCGGGCAGGGTGCATCTGACCCGTGTGCATCGCTCCCAAACACATTGTATCACGTTCAGCTTCCATCTGGATTCAAAGTAGACTGGGAAGGGGTGCCTGGGTGGCTCAGTCAGCTGAGCGTCCAACTTCGGGTCAGGTCACGATCTCACAGTTCATGAGTTCAAGCCCCGCACTGGGGTCTCTGCTGTCAGTGCAGAGCCCGCTTCGGATCCTCTGTCTCCCTCTCGCTCTGTAACTACCTCCCCCCTTCTCTCTCTCAAAAATGCATAAATATTTTTTAAAAAGTAGCCTGAGAAATGTGTTTACATTGCAAAGGGGAGGAAACCCAGATCTGGTGAATACTGACAGTCTCTCCTGTACTAGATTTTTCCAGGTACTTTTAGAGCCAGCAAAGTGCCCCTCCATCAATTTGACAAGCTAGCCTTAGACAATCTCAACTGCAGCGAGACTGTATTAGTTATCAATCGCTGCGTATCGAATTACCCCCACACAGGGCGTCTTTATACGACAACATTCATTACTCCACAGTGTCTGTCAGTCAGGCATGTAGGTGTGGTATGACCTCACTGGGGCCACTGGCTGTAGGTGTCTCCCAGGCTACAAGGGATGTGTCAACGAAGGCTGAAGTCACCTCTCACTCAACAGGGGGGGCCGATCTGCTTCCAAGATCTACTCAGTGGTTGTCGGTAGGATTCAGTTCCTTGAGTTCTTACACGGAGGCCTCCGTTCCCCGCTAGCTATTGGCTGGAGGCCGTCCTCGGTCCCTTCAGGTGTGAGCCTCTCCACAGGGTGGCTCCCGACAGGGCTTAGCTCATCAGAGTGAGCCCCCCAAGATAAGCCTGGGGGAGAGGACAAAACACAAGTCACAGTCATTTATAACCTAATCTCACAAGGACACATTACTGCTTTGGCATCATCTGTTCATGGAGGTCGAGCCGAACTCAAGGGGAGGGGATTATACAACCGTGCCTATCTGTAACCGGGGACCACCGAGAGCTATTTTAGAGGCCGCCTACCACAGAGATCAGGGGAAAAGACAACTCTAACTGCCCGGATCCCAAGCGTTGAGTAATTACACAGGACACCCAATGAATGGCGTGGTCAAGGAAATCTGGAAGGGAGAACGACAGAGGAGATGGAGGGGGAAAAGACAAGTGCAGTCAATAAACCTCTGTTTCGGCAAGTGACGTGCCTGGCGCTAAGTAGAAGCTTTACTACAAACAGGGAAAATTGCTTCTGAGGTACTGGAAATGGCCAAGCGGAAGAAGAAAGCGCAATGGAAAGAAAAAGAGCGATTTCGGGGTGGGGGGGGAATGGTAAGAAGTTTTCCATCGTGACGATCCAATCTCTCCCACGGGTTTGCCCCGGGAGCTCAGCGGGGTGGAGCGAACGACCGGGTTCCACATGCGTCATAAGTGACCTCCGTGCTTCCAGTCTGAGGACCACACTTTGAGTAGCAAGACCCCAGCAGAGCGCCTGGCGTGTGGAGACCCCATGAAAACCGTGCCCTTAGCTCAGCGGCCCTCACACTTGAGCGGGCATCACGGTGACCTGTGGGCTGGGTCACAGCACAGCTTGCTGGTCCCCTCGAAATTCCACTTTATAACCTGCAATGGAAGCTTTCCCTTCTCCCTCCTCCCTACCCGCCCCCTCCCCCCCCCCCCCCGCCCGAGGATAAGCTGTTTATAAACCCAGTCAAGGCCAGCACAATGCACCTCGGAGCTATTGAAACACAGCAAAAATGCCTTAATTAGGGCAGGAGCGGGGAGGGGTGTAAATCTCTCGGGGTCCCTCTGAAATAGCTTCCCTCGCTGATGCGACTAGGGGTTCCCTTTCACTTTAGAAACGTTCCTGGAACAACAAAATTAAAGTCCTCTCCCCCAAAAACGAGATTATGAACATGAAATGTGCTATTTATGACTCTCATGATAGAAGCTGCAGGAAACATTCATTTTAATCGTGTCACTTCATAAATACGCCGCAGGGTTTGGTTGTTTTCCCCCCTCTAAATTATCTCAAAGAACCTTCCAGGTGTTGAGGGGGATGGTGAGGGGCCCAAGGCAGAGAGAAAGGCCCAGGTGAGGGCGCTGGAGGTGCTCGGGGGACACCCCAGCCCGTGTGCTTGCGGGACTTGGTGACCCATCATGCGGCTTTGGGGCTGGCAAGGGGCAGACCGTGGGTGTCTTGTGTGTTGACCTAAGGGACCGGAGCTTCATGGCGAAATCTAAAGGACACTACTGAGCGTGAGGGAGGGAAGAAGCAGACATCATCAGTGCATTTTGGGAAGGCGACAGTCAAACAGTCAGACAAAGGAATCCTGCGGCCCCAGAGCGAGGGAAGCCTCCCGGCCAGAGACTGAGCAGGCACGCGGGCAGGGGACGGGGCAGGACCTCGCGGAGACTCAGGCAGCAGGTGCACAGGGGGTCATTCCTCTTCTCCTGGAAGCACAGTCGAGCAAGTCCACTCACTGAAGATGAATTCGTGACCTTGCTCACACGTCTTTTGCTTGTGTCAGGAGGAGACCGTTTCCGGCTATTTTGATCCCAGGTGTGGAACCTAGTCCATAAACCACATCCTCCCCTTGCCTCCGGTGCCCTGAAGTCCTCAGATGCTTTCAAGTGCCTGATGATCCATCATTTGCCTGCTGTCCCTTCTCTAAGCGTATTGACTTGTCTCTGTTTCTCCAAAAAGCTCCCCTCCAAATCTGCGTTTTTACAATCGGCTGTTCCCTCTGCCTGGAACACTGTTCCCCGTGATTCTAGCGTCCGTGGCTCTTTCTCACGCTTCCTGCTCCCAGGGCACCACATCACCAGTGTTTCTCTTCTCCGAACCATCGTCATCTGAAACGACCCAGAATTCTTCTGTGTGAACGTGTTGATTCTCCTCCTAACCCCTCAGTAAAACGTCTGGGTCATGAGAACAGGGTTTTTTTTCTCTGATGTCTTCATCGCTTCCACCTCCGTACCTCCCACAATGCCGGGCACATAGTAGTTGTTCGATAAATTCGGATCGAATGAGTGGCCCGAGGACCTGGGAAAGTGGAGACGATGGAGTTGAAGGAGGCTCTTTGCGAAGGAGTCACCATTTAGGTCTCTTCCCCCGAGGACACTGCATCGCTCTCTTTTCACACTGATTCCCTGGCAATGAGGGAACAGACTGGCATCATTACAAGAGCAAATTCCCGGGGCACAGAGGGTGGAATCGGTCCCGCAGCAGGTTGGTCCCAGTGGATGCCAGTTCCGGCCAGGGGAACGCTCACTGTTCGCTTTTTCTCTGGGCAACAGCCTCTGATGAGGACAGTGACCAGACAGGAGGCATTAAACATTAACCAACGGAAGAGTCCATCGGCTTCCAATCCCGGGTTTATAGACAGGAAAATGCTGAAGGACAGGTGGTCTCTGTAACAGAGGTGGCCTCGGAGAGACATTTCTCTTGCTTTTATTTTTTAATTAACTTTTATTTTCAGTATTTCGTCCCTTTTTTTCTGCCCCTGCTGGCACGATAGAGAAACGGTAAAAGGCTCACCACTGTTCCCAGAGCCGCCCAAGCCACCTCACCATCCGCCTGCAAGAGGGGGGCAATCTTTCAAGACGGCTCTGTCTTGGGGTCCTAACATTGCCAAGCGGTACATTCGGATTCTCCTAATGTGGCCCCCGATCGTAGTTCTTAAAGCTGAAGAGTCTACTTCCCCGTGTCGTACTGACAGTCTCCTAATTACCCATTCTGAGCCCTGTGAAATGGCATCGTGCCCACTTAGAGATCTCTACCGTTCTCTGCAAGACGCACCACTGAATTGAGTGTAGGTTTTTTTTTTTTTAATGTTTTATTTATTATTGAAAGACAGAGCATGAGCATGGGAAGGACAGAGAGAGAGGAGGAGACACAGAATCCGAAGCAGGCTCCAGGCTCCGAGCTGCCAGCCCAGAGCCCGACGCGGGGCTTGAACTCACAAACTGTGAGATCATGACCTGAGCGGAAGCCTGACGCTTAACTGACTGAGCCACCCAGGTGCCCCAGTTGAGTGTAGTTTATTTAGCGTCTATCGACTGTGCCTGAAGAGGAAAACGAGGCTCAGTCCACGGCTCACTCTACCATGTGGCAGTAGGATGGATACATCCTACTTCATGGGTTCGAGCCCCACATGGGGCCAGACAATGCCTGCTTGGGATTGTCCCTCTCCCCCCCCCCCACCCTGCCCCTCTTCTGTTTGTTCTCTTTCTCTCCCTCAAAGTAAATAAACTTTAAAAAAATGCTACAGCTCAGAGAGGTTGAGTAACTCACCTAAAGTCACACAGCTAGTGAGTGCCAGGGCCGAGGTTTGAACCCAGGCAGTCTGAACTCCAGGGCTTGAATTCTTAACCTCCTCACAAGGCCAAGACATATGGGTGTGTCCTGGGGAAGGAGGGAAGGAGAAAGAAAAGTGATTTTGGAGCTATAACAAGAACTTGGTTGTGCAAGCTCTACAATGTCACTAGAAGTCATTTGGACTTTATTCTGCAAGTCGGAAGGAGATATCAGGGTTCGAATAGGGGGTGTCTGAATAAAGGAACCGCTAGCTCTAATACTTCATTTATTACTCTAAAACGTTGTACGTAGGGGCGCCTGGGTGGCTCAGTCGGTTAAGCGTCCGACTTCAGCTCAGGTCACGATCTCGCGGTCCGGGAGTTTGAGCCCCGCGTCGGGCTCTGGGCTGATGGCCCAGAGCCTGGAGCCTGCTTCCAATTCTGTGTCTCCCTCTCTCTCTGCCCCTCCCCCGTTCATGCTCTGTCTCTCTCTCTGTCTCAAAAAATAAATAAACGTTAAAAAAAAAATTTTAAAACGTTGTACGTCTATATACTTACCTGTCTGCTGTTTGCATATCGTGTCTCTTCCTTTACTAGAATGAATGTGTCCCAAGACTAGGCCTTCGAGGACCCATCCTCAACACCTACAACGATTTCTGGCATGCGTCAGGCACACAATCTGGTAAATGAATGAACCAGGGACGTCAGGTTTGAAGTTCTAGCGCCAGGCCGCCTGGGTGGCTCAGTCCGTTAAGCGTCTGACTCTTGACTTCGGCTCAGGTCGTGATCTCACTGTTCACGGGTTCGAGCCCCACATCGGGCTCTGTGCTGATGGCACAGAGCCTGCTTGGGATTCTCTTCTCTCTCCCTTTCTCTGTCCCTCCCCCGTTTGCTCGCTCTCTCTCTCTCAAAATAAACACAAACATAAAACATTTTTAAAACATAAATAAATAAATAAAGTTCCAGGGCCATCCCAAGCTTGGATCACCTGGGTTCCTTGAACAAAACACACACCCCAGCCTCCCAACACGGCTCTACCATAGGACGTGGATCAAAATGGCCCAGAGTCCGGGTACAAATAGCTTGGCCTCGGGTTTTCTGAATGGTAGTAAAAGGGAAAAAACAAACACAAAAAAGCCAAACCGAAACCCTGCATCTGAACTCACCCCTCCCCGCTCACCCCGGCCCCTCGCTTCATTGCCTCTTCTGCGTCCTCCACATCGACTCCGGAGCACTTAACCTTCTGCGGGATATTTTTATGCTCCATTTTCTGTGCCATTATGAAGGAGAGGAAAGCAAATGGAGTTCACTTTGGACGGGCACGGCCATCACCCACTGATGTACTTCTCCACCCTCCCCTCTTCCCAAAAGGGAGACACAGATGCAAAGAGAGTGAAGGTGTTTTCAAATTACACGCCTCTCAGGAAGTCAGGTAGGCAGGGACAAATGCCTTTCGCCTGGAACGGCAAACTGGCAAAGCACCTGTAATTGACCCGTACAGACAAAAGCATTTACTTAGTAACAAACAGACCAGCACACGACCAAGGTAGCTGTCTTGTTTACACTCCCCTGGGGGCTGGGGCTTCTCCTTTACTCACATCACAAATAACCGCTTGTTTAATGTCTACTTTCACCGACATCATTATGGTTACCCATCCTCATGAAACTTGTAGCTTAAAACAGAGCCAGGTTATCTATTCCGCTCACAACTACTCAGTGTGGGGTCAAGTTCATCAGCAACAGCACCTGGCAGCTGCCTACACGGTCCCTTGTGGTAACTCCGAGGGAGGGCCTGGACCATCCCCTTCCAAGATGGCTGAGGCACAGCCATCTTGGTACGTCGTGCTGGGGAGTCAAGTCAGGGCTGTTGGCGAGGGGGCTCCACTTCCTCTCCAGGTGGATAGCTCCACCAGACCATTTGGGTTTCCTCATGACAGGACAGCTGGTTTCCAAAAGCAATGTTCCAACAGACAGGAGGTAGAAGTTGTTGATCTCTTAAGACGCGGGCCCAAATACTGACTGTGTTGAATTTTATGGGTGTTCTAGATGTAGTCGTAGCCTCCAACAGCTCAGAGTAAGCTCAGAACTTATCTGGAAATAGACTGTGCAAATTTAGTCAAGTTAAGGTGACCTCTAATCCAACATGACTGGCATCCTTATAAAAAAGGGCAGAGGCGCCTGGGTAGCTCAGTCGGTTAAGCCTCCGACTTCAGCTCAGGTCATGATCTCTTAGTCTATAAGTTTAAGACCCACATCGGGCTCTGTGCTGACAGCTCAGAGCCTGGAGCCTGCTTCCGATTCTGTGTCTCCCTCTCTCTCTCTCTCTCTCTCTGCTTCTCCCCTGCTCACACTCTGTCTCTCTCTCAAAAATAAATAAAGATTAAAAAAATTCTTTTTAAATATTTTTAAAACGGGGTAAATTAGACACGGACACACACATGAACAAAGAGAAGACGATGTGAAGACACCCAGGGAAAATGACTTGTGACTGTAAAGGCAGAGGTTGGGGTAATGCATCTAGAAGCCAAAGATTGGTAGCAAACCACCAGATGCCAGGGGAGAGGCATGGAATAGATTCCCCTCTTCGAGTTCTTAGAAGGAATCAACCCAGCCAACATCTCACCTTGGACTTCTTTTCTCCAGAACTCTGACGGGATACATGTCTGCTGTTTAAGCTAGCCAGGGTGTGGCTACGGCAGCTTTCGGAAATCCATACACTGGCATGGCATCACCGTGAGCCCAAGAAGCCAGTCACGGGGGCAGCCCAGAGTCCAAAGAAATCTCAGGGCGATTGCCAAAGAATTCTTGGCCCCCGCAGATTTGGCAACCGACGCTAGGAGGCAGTCTCGTTTCCCACCGTTCTACCAGCGCCCGGTACCTAAGTGGCAGACGATAAGTCTTCTTTGAAAGAAGTCAAACAAATAAATGGTCATTGTTCTGTTTGTGACTGGGACTCACATTGATTTCAAGCTACCCTTCTTAGCGTAACAGTCTTTTCTGAAGAAAATCCTGGCTTTTAGGAAAGACAACAAATGGCACTGTCGTCATCGGTGCTGTGTGCTTCACTTCCGCATTCTAAGTCACAGTAACTCAACGAAATTTCCGACCTCCGTCCTCTGAGCCCTCAGATCACTGTGGGTGTCGAGGGGAGGGGACCCAGTGCTTGGTTGGAGCTCCAGGGGATAAAGATACTGCCAAAGAATCGTCCTAGCACTGTATTTCTAGCTTTCCTTTCCATCGGTGACACACAGGAGCCCCTGCATGCCTTTGAGAAGCTCTACTTGGAAAGTCACCCCTCTATGCATATGGCAACACCGAACAAGAGTCCCTGTGGCTGAGATCCCTTCGCGCTAGGACTCAGGAACCGATCCTTATGCTCCACAGTTCCCCGGGAGGAGGTGGGGGCAGGGATGACAGCGAGAAAAATCAGAGGAGGAAGAAGACGAGAACAAGAATCAGACCTTACTCTCTAGCCGGTGTTTTACGTATGTTTCGTTATTTAATAATCGCTGCGAAGTATCTATGTCTTGGTACTATTCTCCCTGTCATACGACCGGGGAAACCGAGGTTCAGAGGAGTTACAAGCCTTGTGCCCATGAGAACGGTGAGAATGGGATTCGAGTTCAAGGGCGTGCAACTCCGAGGCTGCGTTCTTTACCGCCGGGCTGAGCCCCACAAGCAAAGTGGATGAACCGAACGTACGGACACCACAGGGGGCTGTGCTCACGTGGGGTGACCTGTAGAAGGCAACAGAGAGGGAGTTATTAAAAAGTCACCCAGCGCTGTGATGGAAAAGTGATGGGAGTCCTGGGATTCTGGAATCCCTGTTCTCTGGCGACACCCTACCTTCTCCTCCCAATTCCAAGTTTCCCCCAAAGTGCACGAAATCCCACTGTACAATTTCAGACCAATTCACACACACACACACACACACACACGCACGCACGCACACACTTCCTTCCTCTGTGTTATTCGTCTTCAATATACCATCGGCACTTTCTTAATAACTGTGGTCTCCTGGGGACATCACGTGACCCATATCAGTTTCTATTTAGGATGGACAAAGGCAGGGAGGAGAAAGCCGGACCCTGACATTCCACTAGCCCGCCTCCCTTTCCTGGCCGACATCTCTGTCCACAATGGTTCAGGTCCAAAAATCGTTATTCATTGTGCTCCCCTCCGCCTTCTCGGCTTGATACTGGAGGCCTCACGGTCTGGAGGAAGAAGGGAGGGGGGAGAGGGAGGGATGGGAGACAGGAGGGCATCACTGATAAGAACAAAGAGCCAGCCAAGTCCGGAAGCTCATGGAGCACACAGCCAAGAGGAGCCGAATTCCAGCAACATGAAAAGACAGTGAGGAAGAGGAGTACGGGAACTTCCTCTCCTTGTGGTGTGGTCCCGTCATAATGGTGTTGTGGTTACGCAGCAAAGGCTCATTAAAACAATAAATAAACCACAACCACTATAACTATGAGTTCTCTTTTCCAGCCTGCTTTGCTGAAAGACAAGGAGGCTGGGTCCCTGTCTCCTGCCATTTACTAGCAGTGCTCCTGGTATATGGCAAGATTAATTTAGAACAGGGAAGGACAGCAGAGATCTCTTATGCTCTATTATATTGTACAGGATAAGAGTGAAGAGAGAGGCGTAGGTATTTAAGTACGCCGTAAAAAGGACTGTAGTTGGATCTTTCTGGATAATAACGAGGTCTCGAGGCAAAGTTAAATTTCATGTTCAGAGCTCAGTTTTCTTTGGGCTCTATAGAAGTGTCTTAGCCCATGCTATCACTAGAGAATGTCTGGGTGCATTTTCCAAATGCTTCCCTGGGAGGTACATGCATTTGAATTAATGAAAGCGGCAGAAATGAAAAGCCAAAGCAGGCACTTCAATATAACCCACCGGCACTTTAAAATCCCCCACTTGTCCGGCACCTTTTTCCTTCACTCATTTAAAATTCCCAACAGCTTCTCGTAGGATAGATACAAATAACCCTGTAATTTCAACAGTACAAGATTATAGAAGGATTTAATCCTAAATTGGCTATTTCTTAAATGTAAGTCTGACCAAACTATAGGTCATTCGAGCTCCTTCTCAATTATCATATAAATGTATCTGGCAAACACACTTGTTATTGCAAATCTCCAAATCACAAGCGTTCCCCGCTCATATCCAAGCGTCATATCCAAGCGTTTTAGCCTGTCCTTGAAGACCCTTCAAGTTTAAGTTCTGGCCCCTCCTAGCTCTCAAGTCCTGTCCCACACAGGCAGGTCGTGTGAGCTAATGTGGATTTCTCTTTGTGCTCTGAATAGGCCGGGGGTGCCTGCTGGTGATGGAGCCACATACACTTCCTGCCTTGCCCGTTCCCTGATCTCTCTCCCGTGGTGCTGCCCACAGGCTAAGGGCATGAACTTGGGGCGCCAGGCTGACCTGGAACTGAATCTCTAGTCTGCTACTTGCCAACGAGAGGACTTTGGACAGAAGAGCTTGGCTCAGTTCAAAATGATACTCGAGAGTATCACTGAACCCACAGAATCCTTACAAGAGTTAAATGAGCAGATATATACAAAGCGCTTGGTATAAAGCAAGGACTGGATAAAGCCAGATAGTTGCCACTGTTGCTATAAACATTATTACCTGCCGTTGTCAACATCCTGCAATCCTATCAAAACTTAAATGCATCCTCCAAGATTACTCTAGTGGAAGCAATCTCTCCCCCCTCTGAAATCCTGAATCGCCATTCTCGAGGGGATTTCTCACATAGAGCCTTCTGATGTAATGATTTCAGCGCGGTAAGAAAAAGATCGAGTGCTCACGGGTGTGTTAACCACTCTTCGCCCCGCGCACTTTATGTACGTATCTTACTCCCTTCAATAGCTCTGAGAGCCCTGTGCTCTTATAATTCCCGTTTCGCAGATGAGGAAACTGAGATCCAGCACAAACAAGTCATCCATCTGATGTCGCATGGCTGTTTCAAGGTGACAGCTGCATTCAAAGCCAGCAAGGCAGGCTCTGGGGCCTCTGCTCTTAACTGATACGTTGCTTCCTCCTCTCTGCTAATCTCTCATCAGGGTGAAAAGCGAGCACACCAGGCATCTCCCTCCTCTTACGACAGCCCGGACCCTATAACCTTATTACAAGGGGGGAAAAAAAAACCACAGAATTAAAATCGCAGACGTGGCCTTGAACTCCATTTTAGCCCCTTCATAGCTGTGAGACCTTGGGCAAGTAATGTAATACTTCAAAGTCTCCATTTGCACAGGGAAAGTGAAAATTCTTAAAATATTAGCAACAATATATATCAAATTAGTATCTGCCATATGGCAGATACTCAACTAATGTATTTTATTAACATGTTTGAAAACTAGGGAGTAGAAGTTAGGTTTTATGTATTTTTATTCTTTTGGTCCCTCTTCATAGAATCTCAGAAAGAATCCTCCCCATTCCCTTGCACAGAAGAACAACTCAACATCTATCTTCTGGTCTGAATAAGTGAAAGCATGAATAAAGGCCACCTGGGTGATGTCAGCAAACAGCTCTAGAAGAACATGGAAAATGGTCCTATTAGGCTGTTTGTACCTAAAAACCTTCTTGATAAAATAGCACACATTCTTTTACGTTGCGGTAACGTTTAGAGTTTCCCGGAATATAAACTGAGGTCTCCAACTCGAGGCCACTGTGGTGTAAGGTCCAGGTCTGGTCTGAGACTGACTTGAAGGCAGACAGCACCACCTACTGCACTAGGATTTTCCACATTCCAGAAGGAGGCCCCAATGGGAGCCGGTTCAAGGCCACGCCGCAGCACTTAACGCCAGTGTAAACGGAGCCTAAGCGAAAGCTACGTGATTGCAAAGGAGACAATGTGTCCAGGAAGCGGAGCTCATTTTGCTTACTCTCACTTCCGTTCTCCTCTCTGACTCCTGTTCGAGTGTTTCCACGGCTCCAGAGAGGGCGGTCCCCACCCCCCCCCACCCCGAGCGCTGATCTCAGCCGTCCTTGGGGGACCACACTGGAGAACCCCCGCGGCTCGCTTTCTGCATAATTCAGCTGCACATCTCTAAGAAGTGTAACTTTTGTACCCATGCTGGTGGGCGTCACGGGGTCTTAGTTGCGTGGGCGTTGAGCCAAAACATTCAACAGCAGACTGACCTGGGATAGGAGGCCAAGGTCGTCATTGCTTGGATGCCCACCTCTCCTCAGTGAGTCCCGCAGGCAAACAACGTTTGGTTTCAGACTTAGTTTATCCGCACTTCTCCTCGGCGTCGGCGCATTTGGCGACACACCCTTGGTTGAGGGGAACAGGGAACGAACCTCAGATTTCAGATCCATGCGTGTTGGGGTTAAAGTGTCTGACTCTTGATTTTGGCTCAGATCGTGATCTCGTGGTTCATGGGATCGAGCCCCGCGTCGGGCTTGGCACTGAGCGCGGAGCCTGCTTTGGATTCTCTCTCTGCCCCTCCCCTGCTCTCTGTCCTCTCTCTGTCTCGAAATAAATAAATAGACATTAAAAAAAAAAAAAAAAAAAAGATCCATTCGTGTTGGACCGGCTAGCTCCGAATTGCATACTAAGCCATCTGACCCGGGGCTTGGTGTTTATAGTAGGCTCTTAATAAATGCCCGCTAGGTGCACACCCGGGAAGTAGGAGATGTCTTCTCCCCCGCCTGATGCCCCACACCGTGGGCACCGTGCAGATCCTGTCGTCACACTGCCCTAGCCTTCTTCTTCTAGTACATCAGTCCCCGGCTCTGCTTTCCTGCCCCTACGGTCTACAAAGGATCCCGGTGTCTGGCATGCATGCGGTGGGGACCCATGGGACAAAACCCTCAGTTAAGGAGAGGCCCGACTAGGGTTCACTTCACTGGCTTGTTCCCAGTGACCAGACACAGGCTTAGAACATAGCAGGTTCTCAGTAAATATTTGTAGAATGAGTGGGTGACCGAATGAAAATACTCGCAAGGAGAGCCATCGCGGAAGGAAGGACAATGAAAAGAAAAGAGTGGAGAGACGGAGGGGAGGAGGAAGGGAAAAGAAGGGGGGGGCAGGCCTCTGAGGAGGAGGGTGGAAGAACAGCCAATGCATGTGTCTGCCTCCGTAGCTCAACCAGGAGGACCTCTTGGTTCCACGTCCTCTGTTTCCCTGGGTCTGTATGTCTGCTCTGTCTTCTGTCTGTGCTGTGTCTCTTTCCGTATATCCCTCCGTCTTGCCCTTGCCTTGTCTCTCTCTGTCTCTGGGCCAGTTTCCCCGTGTCTCTGTCTGCCTGGCTCTCTCCTTGCCTCTCTGTCTCCCTCATTCCCTTCGCGTGGCTGTCTCTCTTTCTCCCCGTGTCTCCCTGTCTCTGGCCCCGTTACCCTCTGCCAAATGGCCTTCTCGCACTGTATCCACCTCTCCTCCTGGCATCCAGCACATTCCACAACCGTGTCCTTCCTTCCCACCCCTCCCCTCGTCCCTGACAAAGACCCCTGGTAGAGATTCTCTCTGCCACTCATTTAAATCCTGGGGCTGAAGACTTCTTCTTGGCGACAGCAGGACTTTGGGGGAGCACGCGTCCCCGTCTTCTTGGCCGCGGTAACCACATAAAAGCCTGAGGTACAATGTTCCGGAAGCACATTTCCTCGTTGACTTTCCCTGGGATGGTCCAGAGAAGTCATCCGTCCCTCGCTAATTTGGAAACTCCCTAAATTGTATACACCAGAGTGGCCTTGGGGCTGCAGACAGAGGGGGGCCCGAAGGAGAAAGCCATTAGGAAGATCTCGCCTTTGTGTTTTCCTGTGATGCGGTCCAGGCGTTGGCACACTGACAGCTAAATGGCAGGCCTCCCTCCCTGGAACTCGGCTTACCAGACTGAGCAGCCCAGACAGCAGTTTAACCCGAGGGTCAGAGGGCTGCGAGGCGTCTCCTACCAACTGGCTGCCTTCCCTCCGCCTCACTGAGCTCCTCCTTCCCGTATAGACCCTGACAGGAGGGGCCATGCCACGGGGCTCCCCGCTAGGATTTAGCTACAAAGAGCCATTCCAACAACCCCGCGCCCCCGCTCATTTTTAATTGAATGAAACTCAACACAGATTCTTTATTAATACCAGAGACATCCTGAGTTGCCAGAGACGGGAGTGACTGCAAGTCAGTTGGGAGTGTGCAAAACACACACACACACACATACACACGTGCGTGCGTGCACACACACCAGGGTGGGTATCTGAGTCACCGTGGGAATCTTCAGTTGATTAAAGGTGGGGATTGAAATGCATCTCAGTAAGCAGAAAAGAACTTACAATCTAACATCTCGATGGTACTAGGTTGCAAAGGGCAGCAAGATGTGTTGAAATGCACATACATAATCACCAGCGGAATTAACAGATTTGCAGAAGTTATGCTTGAGAACATGATGTGTAGCTGTAACACAGCACAATCAAACTCCCGTTTAATTTCATTAGTGCGAAAATTCAGACTAGTTGCACATTGCCATTTCTTTTTGCTAATATTAATTTGGGGGGTGTTGAAAGAGCACATTTTGAAGTGTTTTCTTTTCCACGGATATTTTGAAAGCAAAATCGCATGCTTCCATAGAGCGTTATCTATTTAAGATCGTTTCCCCTCTGTCTTTTAACCTTGATCTCACAAACCAAGTTAGATATGTGGAAACCCGATGGGGAAGCTACAAAAGCCACAGGCTTCTGGTGCAGGAACTTGTGGCATGCTTTCTTCTGGCTGTTTCCTTTCCTTTTGGGGGGGGGGGGTGGAGGGACAGAGAGACAGGGAGAGAATCCCCAGCAGGCTCCCTGCTCAGCACGGAGCCGGATGTGGGGCTCAGTCTCGTGACCCTGAGATCATGACCTGAGCCCAACCCAGGCGTTGGATGCTTAACCAACTGAGCCACCCAGGCACGCCAGGGTATGAATTTTAAAACAGGGACTTGTGTGATAAAAACTACAGCAAGGCTGTATCAACAGAAGAGAAGAGAAGGGATATGAATTTGAGCAGTGACTGTTCAACAGCACGGCGTGGCTTCGTTTGATGTACCTTTGAGTCAGAAACACAGACATTACCGTATCAATGTATTTCTTGTTCCTGGGCTTAACAACTGGGTCAGTGGTTACCTAGGGTAAGTAAGGGATTTAGAGAAGAGGAGGTGGACGGTAGACGCGGATGGGGGGGTGGGGAGAAAAATATGTTTACTTGAATTACCCAGCAGAGTTTCAAACGTGACATATAGAAGAACGGAAAATGGTCACTGCGTTAGAAATGCTGTTTTTTCCTGTTCATTGAAGAGCTATGGCTTGGAGGCAGAACATTTGGGTTCACGTCTTGCTTTTCTCACTTCCTGGCGTTGAAGCAGGAGGCAAGAAATAGTACCTCTGAGCTTTTAAACGGCCTCTGCACGATCATGATAATTACAATGCTAGCTTCCCAAAATTACTAAAGCGACTTATTAAGAAAACAGTGTATGTCTTAGTGCTCCGTAAAATATAAAGAGTCACACCTAATGCATATATAACTATGCTTATTCAACATAATTCTGGATACATTTACTTTTTTTTTTTTTGTCTCTTTTAAAAAATTAGTGGCATGTCCAAACGATCTTCTGTCTGCATAATGTCTGAACGTGGCTGCCTCTTCATTGGTGCCACTGGCTGTCTGGGCCTCGGAGTCAAGGCGATGTCTTATTCATCGGAACATCAACAAATTCGAGGGATGCAAGGAATGAGTTTGCGCTGCAGAATCCTCCGGGCCCGAGCCCAAGTCCCAACTCAGCCACTAACACACCATGTGACCTCGGATTTTGTATTTACACTCTCAGTGTGTCTGTTAACTCAAAAAGAAGAGAAGAGAATGCCACGCACTGCTTTATTGGGGGGATTACACGGGACGCAAACAAAAACTGGGGCAGAGAGACATTTATGGATAAAGTATCAGATACCAGACTCAAGGTGGCTCAAGGGAATGTGTTGCCTCAAGTAACTTGGAAGTACAAGTTTGGACATAGCTCTATCCACAGTCTCAAGATCTATCATCAGGGCAGCTTCGACTCTCAGCTCTGCTTCTCCTTGTGCTGGGATCCTGTTCTTTCTGACTATGGTTCTGAAGATGGTTTCTGCTACGTGGCCAGAGGTGGATTGAAAGGGAAGAGTCCTGCACGCACACTCAGTAGCACACTTATCAGAAAGTGAGCATTGTTTACATATATATAAACACATACATGCACTTTTATCTATATCCATCTCTAGATATCTATAGGTGGATGAAGAAAAGTAGAGAGGGAGGGAGGGAGGGAGGGAGGGAGGGAGATGATAAATAATGGAAGGAAGGAAGGAAGGAAGGAAAAGAGGGAGGAAGGAAGGGAGGGAGGAAGGAAGGGAGAGAGGAAGGAAAGGAGGAGGGAAGGAAGGAAGGAAGGAAGGAAGGAAGGAAGGAAGGGAGAAAGGAAGGGAGGGAGGAAGGAAAGGAGGAGGAAGGAAGGAAGGAAGGAAGGAAAGAAGGGAGGGAGGAAGGAAGGGAGGGAGGGAGGGAGAAAGGAAGAATGGAAGGGAGAGAGGGAGGGAGGAAGGAAGGAAGGATGGAAGGGAGGGAGGAAGGAAGTATGGAAGGGAAGGAGGGAGGAAGGAAGGGAGGGAGGAAGGAAGCAGGGAAGGAAGGAAGGAAGGGAGGGAGGAAAGAAGGGAGGGAGGGAGGAAGGAAGGATGGAAGGGAGGGAGGGAGGAAGGGAGGGAAGGAGGAAGGAAGGAAGGAAGGAAGGAAGGAAGGAAGGAAGGAAGGAAAGGAGGAAGGAAGGGAGAAAACATTACATTCCATGTCATGGCTTTGATCTGGAAGTCACCAAGGCTATGATTGAAGTTCCCATTAAATCAAAGATTGGAAGAAGAGTCCACTTTTTTAAAGAAGAAGGAATATTGAGCAGACAAGAACAGTACATACCCACTCATGTTCAATTATGGCCACTCAGCATCCATGTTCCTGCTATTTTACTTTATATTTATTGAAAATAATTTTCTTGCCTGATATAAAATACACAACTACAACCCACTCACTGCCTCTGCAAAGAAAGACCTCACAAGGGCACGTGTAGGTGTTTCATCTTGCTCAAAGTCTGGGCTCCACGGGTAACATGCATTATTCTTGGTCCAAATGGGGAGGCCTCGAGTCCAGTGACCGGGATGACTACAAAATAATATCCCAGTTTGGGGAAAAGGAGACAGTATCCCATTATTATTGGTACGTAAGACAGTACTGTTGGAGAGACTATACAAAGGCTTACTCCCAGGACCTGTGGATGATGTCCTACGTCAGGCAATCGGTTACACCTAGGTCACCAGGAGGATCCCAAGTTTCCATTTCCCTGCATTACCGTGCCTCAGAAGGGCGAGGGGGACAAGTCGGCTTTTGGGGAGGAGCCACTTTGATTTCGTTCAGTTACAAAAACTAGGAAATGGCTTTAGAAGAGGAGCAACCCCAGGTCCCTGTCTACTAGGCTTGGACTTGTTCTGCAAACAGACTGCCTTTACTACCTTTGCTTGATTCCTGGAGTCTGTTCTGATATCTAACAGCAAAAAATCTTTCTGAATCCTGTTTCTTGAATAAGGAGCCCACCTTTGCACATTTGTCTCTTAGCAACCAATTTGATGCTCTGCCCATTTTGCTATTCTTGGTCTTACTGACTTCCTTCATGGCTTGTGACTCAAAGCAGTGTAAGACATCACGTTTTGGTGGATAAAGCAGAGTTAGCCAGTCCCTGACCCTTTGTTCTTTCTCTTTCCCACTACTGTCTCCAGCGGCCAGCACTCTGTTGATGGGGAATGCCTACCAGCAGATAAAATGTTGGAAATACTTGGAGATCAGCTCCCCGCAAATTCTTTAAGTCTTTTGTAATGGCTTTGTAATGTGTCAATTTGCCCAGGCCGCACTATATTGCCCAAAATTTCATTACTTGTGTGGTTCCTTCTTGAGTGGGCCACAGGGGAGTCTCTCGGGTAAGAGTTGGAGAACAGAAGTGAAACGGCTGCCATTTTGTAGCCCACACATGTTGTTGCTGACTGCTGACTCTCTTTATTGAGCACAAGACAGCCCTGCACCATGGTCGCTTTTCTCCTGGAGAAAACCCTCTCGGAGGTTCTTTGACTCTGGGCCACGTGCATGTTTTGTTCCATGATGAAGACACCCACATCAACACCCACCACAAGCATAGAGGCAACGAGAACTGAATCAGACTTTAGTCCATCCTTGTGGGTTGCAGCTCATGGTTGTGGGTTTCTGCTTGTGCCCGTACCCACCTTCATACACCTATCCATCTTCTTTTCCTGCCTGCCACACGGTCTCCAAGCTCCAGCAGTGGACAGGAGGACTATAGCCCTACAGGGCATTGTAAGGTGGGATCACTATAACATATCTATGGCTATAAGTCTGTATCTATTTACCCACCAACTTGGTGGTTCTACTCCAATGATGGAACCCTGACTCATAGGCTTGACCACTCTATTTTCTAATTAATTGTCTATGATCATCTCTACTTTAACTCCAGGATGTAATGCTGGCTTCTGCAATCCAAAGGTGCTTGGTTATCTGGGCCCCATTTACCTATTTGCTGTTCCCAGTGAAATGAGCCTCAATTATAACT
Organism: Panthera leo; assembly: GCF_018350215.1. Classification (NCBI taxonomy): domain Eukaryota; kingdom Metazoa; phylum Chordata; class Mammalia; order Carnivora; family Felidae; genus Panthera; species Panthera leo. The sequence continues at coordinate 13,206,473 of NC_056684.1, read as the reverse complement.
CTGGATCCATTTCCTCTCTGCTCCCAGAGGACTGGCAAATAGGTCTCCTCCAAGAGCCTGGAGGAGGTGGCCACTGTTGGCCATTGTTAGCCATTGTTAGTCCTTCCAGACTACTTGCTTCTTTGAAACCCACCATTTCTAGCCATAAGGCTCTGTGTTAATACCAAGAACGATGTTCCAGTACACACGATTATTTCCAAAAAGTAGGACAATGGGAAACTCCCAGTTAATGTTTTTTTTTTCCAATTTCCCCTGGTGATAATAATACGGAAGTAATGAGAATCTCTAGCTATTTCATCAAATGTGTCCCTTTTCTCTCAATGTTCTCTCTCACTAAGGAGTTCTCTCAACAATAGAGAGTTCCCATGTTCATTCCGACAGATTTCACAGCCATATTGGGTAGATTTATTACTAACCACCGAACAGACTCCTTTTGAATGAGTTCATTTTCTCATCCCCTCTATCACCACATTCAACATGAATCGTCTTACCAGTATGTACTCAGTTCAGTACAGTTTTTTTTTTTTTTTTTTTTTTTTTAATTTTTTTTTTCAACGTTTTTTATTTATTTTTGGGACAGAGAGAGACAGAGCATGAACGGGGGAGGGGCAGAGAGAGAGGGAGACACAGAATCAGACAGGCTCCAGGCTCCGAGCCATCAGCCCAGAGCCTGACGTGGGGCTCGAACTCACGGACCGCGAGATCGTGACCTGGCTGAAGTCGGACGCTTAACCGACTGCGCCACCCAGGCGCCCTCAGTTCAGTACAGTTTTAAGACAAGATGTTCAACTGGTTGTTTTGAATATTTTCCACAATACAAGTCATGCTCTAATTCCCTTCTTTTCCCACTGCTTGAAATGTATACACTTTATTGAGTTCAAATTATTACTAATGTAGTAAGCCATAGAGGGTATCTTTAGGAATCAAAGATTATATGATGTTGCCTACAAAAGGAGATTTAAGCTCACCTTTCGGCCAGTAACCAACCTCAAGACCTATAGATTCAGTGGAACCACATGAAATTACTTTTTTTTTTTATAATCCATGAATCATATATTGGCAATCTCATTTGTTAACCTAGTAGAAAGCTCTTGAAACCAGTGTCCACAATTTGAATACTTATAAAGAAATAAATTAAGGAAGGAACCAAAAACAAACTCAACATTTCTTTTAAGTGAAAAAAAAAAGTAATTATGAGGAACAAAAGCATCTCTACTACCAAATAGATGATTTAGGGAGGATAGAAATAAAAACCTTAAAAAAAAGTGTCTTTATTCCCAGAGGTCTGGGTTAATCATGAGGAAATTAAGAAAGCATTTATTCCAAATTTTCAATCAATTAATTTAACCTCAATATTAGTCTATTTCTTGAGAAATTCACCTTCTTGACTATAAAGCATGTTCTCATCACACTTACCAACAATTTAGCTGTCATGGTGACTGAAGAGACAAGAATATTGAAAGATCTGACCACCCACACCTTTGCAGCTCAACTGGAACTCACAATAATGATGGCCCCCCCTTTTTATTATTTTAAATCCATATACTTTTAAATTGGAGTTTTAAAGTATGAGCTTTGTCTTTCTCTCCCATCATAGCTTTCGATCCAACTCCACCCAGCATGTATTCTGTCAACGAAACTCTTACTTCTTCCTAGGATATTCCCTTTAAGTTGAAATGGGATGGATGGTAATGTAATGGACAGAGCTATGAAAGGGACTTCCGTCATGACACCAGAAGTACATGATGCATGTTAAAGAGTTGCTGCCTATCATCACAGGCCAGGAGTTTCAAGGGAGGGGGGAGCCAAGGCAGGGAAAAAGGGAAAGGGGAAAAAAATCCCAAACCAGAATAACCAAAAGCCATCTGTATTTTCAAGGGTCACTATGGAGAGGCTCAGACTAGGGCATGTGAAAGTCTGGCAGTAACATAGGGCTAAGAAGAAGGAGGAACGTATAGAGTAGGAGTGAGGGAATGAGGAGGACGGAAGTTTCACCTTGGCTGGACCTCAGCCAGGAGCTGGGCTATGTTGGGCATCACCTAATTTCCTAGGGAAAGGGCTACTGACTGCTAGGTGGCATCTCAGGGCCCCAGCCAAGCATGGTGGGGTTTAGGATTGAGCCCAAGGGCCAGGAGGACTATGGGAGTACAGATATATGCGGCAGGGTTAGGCAGAGGAACAAGGGAGAATGCCATTGTTATTTTGGGAAACTGGGTAAGATAGAGACAAGGAAAGTGATGCAGGGGCTGAAGCCAATGAGCATAAGGGATGTGTCTGTGGGTGGCTGTGACTAACACTAAGTAAAGGACTTGTATGGTGCAATTTAAAAAAAAAAAATGTTATTTTCCCCACTCCACCAACCAACTGGCAGTCAAGAAGGTGGTGTGTGGTCGGCTTCTCTCTGTAACTATGCCAACTCCTCCCCTGTCTGCCTTGCTCAATAAGGTTTCTAATTTCAACAGTTGTTCTGTTGTTGTTTGAGTTTGGGGAATTTTCGTTTTGTTATTCTTCTTATTCACAGGGGGCACTGAGTGGTGAGCAACAGGGGACAAGACGCAAGGGACAAGAAAGGTTTTATGGGATCACCACCATTACAGCTTTGGTTTCTTCCTTCCATTGAGACAGTTGGTAATGACTTTTTTTCTGGAACTTTCAGACATCTCTCTCCCCGGCATTAGCTGTGGTCCCTTACCACCATTCTGTTATAGAATGCCTTCTGCCTGGACATTTGGAGGTTCACCTCCAGCCCCTTACCGATGAGATTCCCATTTGCGCACCTGCCCTCAGGTAACGTTCCCACTTTCATGGGGTCCACACTGCCTGCTGTCTGTTGGAATGCACGCATCTCCCAAATTCTCTCCATGGCTGCCCGAGCCACTATGGCCACACTCACACCATCAGGATTTTTCTTTCACTTGAATCAGATAGCACAGGATTGCATGTCAAGTTCTCCAGAAAATCTTGACCTTTTTGCCCAGCTTGAGATGCCCAGGACAGCCAGACCGAGCTTCTGCTGTCCAGGCCTGTCCATTGTATGCTCAGTTATGGTCTCCAAGCCAATATCCACCTGCCTCCTTTAGAAATCTGACTTCAGGTATTGTAGGACCCAGCTCTGGACCAGGGAGTAACTGACACCGGGTCTTGAGACTGGGTACCATTCCATCAGCCTGAAACATGGCCTTATTTATAAATATGAAGATGGATATACTACCCAAATGTTACCTGCCTGTGCGTAGAATGAACTTTTATGTCTCCATTTTGATATCTGAAAATATTTTTATTCCAACAGCCCCTTTTGAGTAAGCATTTGGTTCAATATAAAATTCTATCCCATTTACTTTTAATGACCTCATTATAGCATTGAAGCCCCGACAGGCCTGACTGCTAAAAATTAATATACCTCCAAGTGCCCTCCAGTTATTTCTGAGGGCTCCTTAAACCACTTTGTGTTCAACAGTCTCCATACCACACTGGGCTTGCTCTCCGCTCCTCTCCCACCTGTCCACACCTGCTGTCCACGAGGCCTCAGCCTGATTATTACCGCTCATCATGGGAACTCTATACTGGCAGCCAGATGCTCTGGAAGCTTCCAGCCTTTGGTTGCCAAACATCACGGCATTCTGAGCAGAGATGGAAGAATGGCTTCTCTCCGACTGGGCACCAACTAGGATGTCTCAAGACTGGCTTGGTTTCTGCCATCAAACCCTCCCCTAAACAATTCAACCATGTTCAAGACATCACCCTTGCTTGAAATCTTTTTAAATATGTCATGAAAAACATTTTCTTCAGTTAGTTCCCCTCATTTCTTCTAACTTGGAGAGCTCAAATCCAGCTCCAGAGGCTGGACAAGTATAAATACGTCAGACTCTGGAGGTGGAAAAGTATAAATACTTCTGATGGGGTGACCCGAAATGGATGGGGGAATAAACTATAATATTGGCTTGGAGGTCAGACAATGGACTTGGACAATGAGCACCTGAGCCAAGCCATTAGTCAAGAGGTGCTTACCTTGTTAAGCAGACATGGTTACCCCAGCCCTCACCCCTGCATTTTTTTTGCGTCACCCTAGAAAGAGGAGACAATCCAAGGCTGGCATACATTAAGATATCTCACATCTAGGTGTGTGGGATCTTGGATTATGATTGAATTTATTTTAGAAACATAAGATAAAATATCACTACCAGATCCTTTCTATGGAGGACAATGTTGAGCCAGGGAGAGCCAGTCATGCAGCCAACAGGTGGCTGGGCTGGGATTTGAACTTCTGTAGCCTTGTGCTCAACCATTATTCTTAACAATTTCCTCAGTAAAATAGTCAAGCACTGTACCATTCACCAGGGATGAAGAGATAACTAGAAAAGAAGGTTCTCATTTTTGACTTTGTTGTCTTGTACACCATATTTTTCATCTACTTGAGGATCGATCCATTACAAGCACACAGAAATCTCCTTAATGGATTAGGAACAAAAATTTGAACTTGTCCAAGCTAAGTCACATTGGGATCCTTCAGAAAAGGTGTCCCAATGACCAGAGCTGGAACGTGTTCTCTTTATTTTCTCGTCTATGAGGTTTTCTCTAAGCTAAGGATGGCCTCCACCTATCAGAAATGCTGCCCCAGGAAAATTTCAAATGGCTTCAGGCGTAAGAGTCAGTTTTGTGGGACTCAACTTGATTTCCAGTGGAAATAATTTATCTTTGGCCCTGATTCACAGACTCAGTGGCTCCCACTCGTGGACCCTTCTCTTGAACTCAGACATCCAATAAAACTGGTATTTAAAGTCATGTAATCATTTAAAGAGTTAACCTCTAATTAAGATTGCTTAATTCTGAATCCCAGTTAATGCTATTTCAAACATCTTAACTAATGTTGTCCCAACTCTAGTTACAAGAGTAAAAAAATATTCAGCTCTATTTTACATCTTACAGAAAAGAGGAGGAAGGTTTCTCGTACCATAAAAAACAAAAACAAAAACAAAAACAAAAAACAAAAAAAAACAAAAAAGCAAAAACTTCCCCTAAACCCAAAAGAAGAAGCTTGGGGACAGAGAACTGTTTAGAACTTTCTAGCTTCAGACCACAGACTTTGTGGTAAGGATGACAGAACTCCCCAGTACCTTCTTCAAAAGAGGAATTTTTATAAGAGCTTCCATTTGCTTCCCATTGTTTACTTAACCACACAGGTTAGGGGTCTTGTACCCCTTCTGCAACCAGGAGCCCTAATGCGATCCCTTCCTGGGGACTGGGCAGAGCACTAGGGTGTCAGGCAGGAGTTCTGTGCATTTGGGGCAATAGCTTGCCATATAGATCACTAGCAGCCAGTGTCCTGACTCAGGATAAATGATCAGGAAAGTCGGCATGATTGTGCTCACCTGAGGACTACACTATTCCTGTGCTCTTGAATTCTTGAAACTTTGGCCATGACATCCAACATGTCTGTGCCTTTGTTTATCTGTCTCTGTTCTCTCTCTCTCTCTCTCTCTCTCTCACTTACTTGGATATTTACCCTCCATTCTAGACTGACACAAGAACATCACCAGATATGCCATGGAGGAATGTGGCACTCTCAAGAAACAATGGTAAAATGAGCAGCTGAAATGAAGAAGCATGGGATGAAGTAAGGAAATGATTGGGAATGGTATGTTGGGATGGGGTTGGACACATGGGGAGACAACGAAGAACCACTGAGGATTCTGAATACCCCTAGCCTAGAAAAATGCCTAACCCTGCTATTCTCCTGTCAACACAATGTATTAAAATTATAAAAGTTTAGTTTGACTTTGTATGAGAACAACAGATCAGTTCACACCTGAGAAGCACTTACTTCTAATGCTTAAGTATGACAGATACAATTACAGAAATCACTAGATACATGGTGATGGTCCGTTTCATGGGTCAGCTTGACTAGGCTACACTCCTAGTTATTCAATCAAATGTGAAGCTAGATGTTGCTGTGAAGGTATTTTGTAGATGTGAGATATATATATATATATATATATATATATATGTGTATATATATATATATATATATATATATATATATATATACTATCTAATAAAGGAGTTTATCCTGGGTAATGTGGGTGGGCCTGACCCAAGGATCTGGAAGAAGAAAGTCAGACAGTGGACTATAGTCAGCCCTTGCTGGGTAGATTCCAGCCTGTCCTACCTGTCTGCCCTTTGGATGTCAGACTAGTCTAGCCAGTCCTGATGATAATATAAGCCAATTCTTTGCAATAAATATCTTTATATATGTGTATGCCACACTGGTTCTGTTTCTCTGATGTAACCCGCACTGATACAATATGCATCAAATTAAATTTATTGTATTGTTGTAGTATTGCATTTTTTATATAATTCAGCGTCCTCTTTTTCCTCTTTTCCTCCCTCCCTCCCTCCCTCCCTCCCTCCCTCCCTCCCTCCCCGTCTTCCCCTCCTCCTCTTCTTCCCTCTCCTCTCCTCCCCTTTTCCTCCCCTTCCTTCACCCTCTTCCTTTTCCTCTTCCTTCCTCTCCTCTTCCTCCTCCTCCTCCTCCTCTTCTGTCTTCCATCTTTGACTTTGTAGAAAAGTAACTCCTGAGTGGCAGGTCACCTTCTTTTCTGGTCCCAAAGGAAGCTTTTCATTAAACTACGTAGAACAATCTAGAAGGTTCATTGTACTAACCCTTTGCCAGAGGTTGTCCCCAGCTCATCGCAGGCTGAAGTCTTTCCACGGCTGCCTGCAGCTTTATGTGATCTCACAATCTAATTCACCCAGAAAGGTCAATGTCAATCCAGACCTTCCTTTGTCCAAGTTCACAAGAAAGCAGGACAGAAAGTTTCTCATCCTTCCCATGATCACCGCATCCTTAAAAGATAGGATCTGCCTCCTGAGCCTTCACCTGGACCCAAGGGTCATGCTGAATGTGGCAGCTGTCCTGGGTCACCACCATCTGAGTCACCCTTGCCGGGCCTCCCCTAATGGACCCTCTAGTGCTGTATCCGCATGACTGGGATCAGTGCACGTAAGTAGATACTGGCCGATCCAGCGGGGTCCTGAGAGCCAGCACTTACAAATGGGCCCACCCCCTCCTGTCACCCCACCCTGGGCACAAGCCTGAGGCCTCACCCCGCAGCCTTCTTACAAACAGCCTGCCTGGGTTTCAGAGCCATATTACCTCAGTCCAAAGACCGTATTTCTTTAAATCTGAGACAAACCTATTTTCATAGTTTAACATTTCTGAAATTGGTATTTTTCTTGTAAATGAGTACATTTTACGGGTTTTGCCTCTGTGTTTGCCTTTTTCTTTAAGCCACTAGTTTCTATACATCCTCTCTTGCTCCCCGCCCAAAAAGCTGTTAACACGTTGTTTCAGTTATAGTCAAAAGTATCTTAGGATTGACACTTCCAGAAAAGATGGAAGTTCACTGAGGAGGGAGAGCTCCATCCCAAGAGTCCCAACAGCCCTGATACAAACAACCACCATCCCTGAGTCACTCTGATAAGCCCCTCCTTGGTCTAGGTCCCCTCAGGTCCTCCTTAACTCCAGGAAACTCTGACCTCAGACCGAGCCGCAGCCTTGCCATCGCCCTATCTCTCTACTTAGATTTGACACGCTTCATTCTGTCGTTGTGTGTCAAACCACAGCCACACATGTAGTACAAGTTTCATCTCAGAAGTTCGATTTAGATATCATGGCAGAATCTCTCCTGACTGTTCTATCAAGGCGCACCTCACAGAGCCTGTTTGCCCCTGGAGCCTTTGGTGGCCTTTTGGAGTCCTTGCTTGTTGACATGCCTCTGGCTTCCTCGCTTCTCCCAAGATTAACTCATTCCCGAAGCTATCTGCTTTAGACAGTCACCGTTCGGTAGGGACACCGAGACCGCACTGTTTCTTGTCTACATGGACGCACTCTAAGAATAAAAAGGTAAGCTATTCATAGTCCTGAGAAGACAATGTGCATACGTCAGAACTGTCCAGGATAAACCGGGACCTATGAATTCTCCCCAAGCGTAAGCCACCATGGACAGACAAACACTTTGCTCCTGGTCACGTCATGGATTCCTTGCGGCCCATAGATTGGACGTACTCGCTCTTGGATTACAGGCTTTTCTTTGATCCAAAGAGGCTGGTCAGGATGGTGTGGCCATACAGAAAATAACATGGCTGTTGGGGTCTGAGGTACGAAAATAATAAATACCATTAAATGATCATTACCACGTGCCCGTGAGCCAAGTGCCATAACTTCCCGACTTTATGAAGTACACGCTTATTCTTTTCTTTTGAAGAGAGGGTATATCATTTGGGCAAGATCATTCAGATGGGGGGTGATGGAAACCGGATAACACCCACCCTCCAGAGACCAGCCTGTAAGCTCTGTACCTTTCCCTTCCTTGCCCCAAGGGATTCCTTTCTTCCTGTGGGTTATGTATCTCAGCAGAGAATGTGAAGAACCAGGCTGTAAGAGAGTCTCCCTCAGAATGGGGCTGAGGATGTGGCTGGTATTCAGAAAAATAGGTGTCTCCACCTACACTGAAGCTACACAATTATAGACTTTGATCTAGAGCAGAGGTCAAGAAACTTTATCTATAAAAGGCCAGTTAGTAAGTATTTTAGGATTGGAGAGCCATATGGCTTCTATTGCAACCACTTGGTGTGCCATTGTCGGATGAAAGCAGCCACGGACAATACATAAATGTGGCCGTTTCCAAAAAAATAATAAAATAAAATAAAATAAAACAACAAAAAACTTTATTTACAGAACCTGACTAACTTGAAAAGCTAAACCATAAATTTCACAGTCCAGCAGCCAGCCTCCTCAGGTCAAGACTTCAAGGACAAAGTTGTCTCTGAAAATGCTTCTGAGAAAATGTGCTCAAGTTCTCTGAAGGTGGTAGGGACAGGGGTGCCACCCTGCTAAGGGGGCTAGCAAAGCAGAGAAGGTTCCAAGTATAGAAAGAGTCATGCCCTTGCCCCTGCCGCCCTCCAACCTGGGAGAGGAACTCACAATACCAAAATAAGTCGGCTTGTTTGTAAAAGGAGAACATCATTAATCTACAAATGACCAAGTAACAATTTACGGGGGGGGGGGGGGGGGGGGGCTTCCTAAAACTTTCCTTGTTAATTCAAAATATCCTAGCAACAACTTCCACGAATCAGGTTCCACTATCAGGAAGGCACAACAGCACTAATGAAAGGCTTAATGATTAAACTGAACTTCTACAGTCAAATGTTCTGTTTTTTTTTGTTTTTTTTTTTTCTTAATGATATAGGAAGGAGTTTTCAGAGTGTTTCAGGGGTCTAAGAAATGCACTTTGCAGGGGAAAAAAAGATAACCAAAGTTTCCTACTAACAAATGTAGAACAAACATATTTGAATGGCACATTCTTTTTTTAAGGGGTATTTATTTATTTTGAGAGAGAGAGAGAGAGCAGGGGGATGAGCAGAGAGAAGAGAGAGGGAATCCCAACCAGGCTCACTCAAACCCACAAACCATGAAATCATGACCTGAGCCGAAATCAAGAGTCAGATGCTTAACCAACTGAGCCACCCAGGTGCCCCTAAATGTTACATTCTTAACTTCCCAGTCTTGAGAGTGAGAAGGCTCCAAATCAAATGGGAGAAGGGGCAGCCAAAGAAAAATTTGCTTGTCTGGGAAATTAAGGAAGCCTACAGCTCTTGTGGAGATCCAGGGAATGGGAGTCTGAACCCCACTCAAGTGCCAGAGAAGTAGTAGAATCCTAACCAAGGGTTGTAAAGCTATGTGCAAACCTTGCGAGTTTGACACCAGAGTAAGAGTTAAATGTTTTTACTTGAACTTACTAATAAAAGAGTCATGATGCAAACCATTGTTGATGAGTCCGAAAAGAATCCAAATGCACCTAGATGTGCTTCTGAATTCTTTTAGAACAAGACAGAATCAAAGATGTCTAAGATGTTCTCTCACCCTCTCCTGGTTCCCTTATTCTTCTCACCAGAGGCTATTACTTGTTTCTTATGTAAATTTTGCAGATGTCTCTGGATATACAGCCATATGTGGATGTTACTTAAAAAGAAAAAAAAAATGACAGTATGTGTTACACATTTTCTAGCTCCTCTTTTTTTTTTTCTCATTTAATGGTATCTCTTGAAGCTCCTTCCATCCACCACTTTATATAGAACTGCCTTTTTCTTGTCTTGTCTAGTATTCAATTGTATGAATGTGTCATAATTTATTTATGGACATTTTGGGCTTTTACAAACTTTACTACCAAACAATTGCTTCCATAAATATCTTTATACAGATATAACTTTTTGTATATTTTGTCAGTAGTATAAATTCTTAGGAGCAAAATTTCCCAGGTCAAGTGAGTATGTATGTGTTTAAAATTTAACAGATTTTACTCCATTTCTCTCTTGGAGGTACCCTGATTTTTATTTCCAATAGCAGAGTATGAGAGTGCATATTTTACTTCAAAAATTTTTTTTTGAATCTTCGACTTCTAAATTTTTATTGACAATATTATATATAATAAAAGTCTGGCTGTAGTTTTAATTTACATTTACCTTATGGTAAGAATTACTATTTGAACCACTCTTTATAGATTTAATAGCTCTGTGCATTTTACTTTCTGTTAAGGTGCCTAATGCTTGCTTTTGATTCTTAGCTCCTTAGTCTTTCACTAAGTCTTTCCTGTTGATTACCAGGAGCTCTTAACATGCTAAGGAATGTTAGCATGGGGTGCACTTGGATGGCTCAGTCGGTTAAGTGTCTGACTCTTGATATAGGCTCAGGTCATGATCTCACAGTTTATGAATTCTAGCCCCATATTGGGCTCTATGTTGACAGCATGGAGCCTGATTTGGATTCTCTCTCCCTCTGCCCCTCTTTCCCTCTCCCTCTCTCCCTCTCAAAAATAAATAAATAAACACTTTTTTAAAAAAAGAAAATTGTTTTGGGCCTATTATATAGTTGCAAATATTTATTTTCCAAATTGTGGTTTGTATTTTTACTTTCTGGTCTTTTATTTTTTTGTCCTGTAGCAATTTTCAACTTTTATCTATTTAAATTTATCTGTTTGCTCTGAATTTTGAGATCTTATCATTCTTAGAAAAACCTTCCCTGCTATACCATCATAAATATAAATTTTCCTATACCATTTATAGTATTTTATGGTTTTAGCATTAACTTTTAAAACTCTTATGAATCTAACATTTATTTTGGTATAAAGTGTAAGATAGAAACCCAGCTTCTTCCTTTTAATCCAGATCAGTATCTACCCATCATTCAGTAATTCAGATTTTGCTCAGTGGTATATCTTTCATCATATATAAAATCCTACATGGATTTGAGCTATAGTTGGACTTTCTCTTCTGCACACTGTTCTCATTATTTTTATTCTTTATAATAAGTGTGATGTCTAGTATAGCTAGCTCTCTTTCATTATTTTCTTGTATAATTTTTCCTGGAAATTATGTTTATTTTTATCTACATGAAACCCTAGATTTATTTTTAAAAGATGGGCTCATGTTAACTCTATTTCCTAAATTCTTGTATGTTTGAAAGTGTGTGTTATATTTATATGGTAATAGTAGTTTGGCCGGGTATAAAATTCTGAGGTCACTTTTTTTTTTTACCCTTAGGAATATTATAAACACTACTCCAATCTCTTGTACCATAAATATGTATAAATATTTAATATGTATACACACACACATGTATATAATTCATGGTATAGTCTCTTATATACATGCAGGATGAGGGATGAGAAGAAAGATGGAGAGAGAAAAGAACCCTTAGGCCAGTTTTGACATTTTGTCCTTTTTAGGGGTGGATTGGATGTTTTTACCTGGATTTCCAAAACAATATTCTTTATCTTTAAAGTTCAATAACTTTATTTGTCTAAGTCTTATTGGTGGGTTGTTCTGTGTTAATTTTTTCTCCCTTTGGCACTATAGATCTACAGATTCAAGTGTTATTTTCCTTGTGAAAATTTTAAAAATTATTTATTTAGAGGCACCTGGTTGGTTCAGTCAGTAAAGCATGAAACTTTTGATCTTGGGGTTATAAGTGTGAGTCCCATATTGGATATAGAGATTACTTAAAATGAAAATCTTTAAAAAACAAATTTAAAAATATAAGTTATTTATTTAGATGATTTTATTTGTTCCTTTAATTCAGCTTTCTTTTTTGGACACACTGATAATATGTGGGCCAGATATTCTTTTATTCTTTGCCTTTTCTAGTCCTTTTAACTCTTTGTTCATTTCTTTTTTATTTTGCTTGTGTATTTTAATCTCTCCCCATCTTTCTCACTGTATTTGCAACGAGACCATTTTACTTCATGCTCTTGGAAGTGTGGCCCTTGTTTTGGTAATGATTTTATTTTTCTTTCTTCATGCCATGCCCAAGGTTTGCCAGCTCAATGTTTTTTTCTTTAATTTTCTTTTTAACGTTTATTCATTTTTGAGAGACAGAGTGTGAATGGCAGAGAGGCAGAGAGAGAGGGAGACAGATTCCGGAGCAGGCTCCAGGCTCCAAGATGTCAGCACAGAGCCACATGCAGGGCTCAAACCCATGAACCATGAGATCATGAATGAGCTGAAGTCAGACGCAGAACTGACTGAGCCACCCAGGCGTCCCTGCTTGCTCAATGTTTTATCTCTTCGGGTTGCCTTGCTCTATCTTCCCTGAATATTTATAACCTTTCTTAACGTGATTTTTTAAAAAATTATAAACCACAACTTCATTGTTACTTGTTATTAACCACAAGTTTATTATTACTACTTTTGTTGTTATTTCCATAGCAATATATTTTGTCAAAATTTTCAGCTGTTTTGTAGCAACATTCTTCTGGTGAGTGTATGACATTTAGAAAGTAAAAAAAAAAAAAAAAAAAGATTGCATCTTTACACCACCAGTTTAAAACCCTAAGTGCCATTTGTGTTTCTTTATCATATTTTTATCCTTTAATTTATTTGCAAATATTTATCGACTGTACTATGTATTACGCATCAGGCTAGGTTCTAGGGAAATAATGGCAAATAAAACAGAGAAGACCCTTGATTTATGGACCCTGTGTTCTATCTTATGTTGTTTGTCAAAAATTTACATGAAAAATAATAGTCACGTGTAAACATACAATTATATTTGAAATTTATGATAATCTTGTCCCTGTCCTCCCAATTCTCTCTGTTCTCAACAGGCAATGCACATATACCAGAAATGAGTATTAATTAATTAACATTATGAAACAATTGTACACAAGAAAATGAAAGCAACTTTATGAGATCCGGTCTTTCAGATCAAGTAAAAAGGTAATGTCCCTGACCAAGTTTTATTTCAAACCTAAATTAGTAGGCTTGCTTACCAGCATCATGTTAAACTCAACATTAACAATCATATGTTTCATTATTAACACAAAGCAAACTATCAAGAAATATTTTTTTTTAAATCCCTACCCTTCTCTGCTTGTTGACTCCGAGTTGTGCTACAAAGGACTACCATTCTTTTGACCTTCTTCTAACAGAATCACACCGTTACTTTGAGATTTATCTCCAGATTTTTGATGACAAAGGCAGTGCCTTAGTATGTCTAACAGCACATAAACTATAGCACCATTACCACAAAGTACAGAGACAGACTTGTAGAAGAACGGACTCTCCCTGTTAAATGTATGCAATTGGCTGGACATTCCAGCAATTTATTGAGAAAATTAATAGGTCCTCTATGTGACATTAAATAGCCTTTTAACAACAGTGCACTTAGATCCCACACCATCTCACACAATATAAATAGCACTGAATTGCCTCACAATCAAATAAGGATTTGTCTTCCATTTCAATTTAAATTACTCTGAAAGATAAGCAAACCTAAAAAGCTAATGGAGAAATAAATCCCGATCTATTAGGTTTTCTTTGACATGTATGTAACCCCAGTTGTCTTTGGGAAAATCGAGTCACATTATTTATTCGTAGTTTCCATATACCAGTCATTAAGGCATTCTTGGTAAATAGTGTTAAGTGGAATAAGATAAGGTCATAATATTGTCACAAGTGTGCACAAAGAGAGAAGAATTGGATGTTTCCAGAGTGAGAAACACTTCCTGTGCTGTGAAGAATGAAGGAGAGTATGAGGGAGAATACACCATAATATTTGGAGTTAGCAAGGAAGACGACTGATGGAGCACAAATCTCATGGCTCGAAATGTGTTTGTAGAACCAAACACCTGTTTGTGCACTGCAGTGAAGACATTCACAGTGGGAGAGACCCAGAGACAGAGAAGGTGGAGGTTATTTTAATAGCCACTCCAATGTATATACTATAAAGTCAATAATAAAGGAATGAAAACCTACAGCAATGAGGGCCCCACATTATACCCATCTCGTGGACTCAATCGACAATTTTTCTTCTCTTCCCCTTTATTCAACAATGACAGGAACAATAGGGAAGGAGAAGAAGAGGAAGAAGGAGAAGAAGAAGAAGGAGGAGGAGGAGGGGGGAAAGGAGGAGGAGGAGGAAAGAAAGCAAAAGCAAAAGCATAGAGAGAGTGACAACACAAGATGGAAATGGCAGATAGTCAAGTGGGTGGAAATTGGCAAATTACTGTGAATGCCTTGACATGAAGTTCAAGAAGATACAGAGGTGATGACACAACTGATGGAAAGAGAGAACAAGGAAGAACCAAATGGTTCAAATAATTGTGGCGGACCGTAGCAGCGTCCTCATATTATACATTCTTGCCTGTTGCTATGCTACCTGTCCCCACCCTTGAGAGGGGTGCAGACCCACTCCCTCCATTGACGTTGGACCTGGCCACGCGTGTGACTTGATTTGGCTACTGTGAAGTAAGCAGACTTAACCTTTGCCCTATCTGGATGGATAACACAGAAGCCTTTGTTCAACCGACTCTTGCTTTTTTTTTTTTGTCCCTCTGTAACAAGAATGGTATGTCCCAGGGCAGAGTCTATCAGCTTGGACCCTGGAACGAGACGGGAAAACAGTCGCAGAAACCCACACCTATATAAAATGAGGACCATTCCCGTTTTCTCTGATTGGATCCAAGGACGGGAAGAGCACTAAGGGGTTTAGTGGGAACAGTTTGGGTACAAGTGGCAGGGCTGGAAGCAGACTTTAACAGATTGCCAAGTGATCAGGAGGTGTTGATGTGAAGGGAGCGTGTCTGAAACGCTCTTGAGAAGTGTGGCTGTGAAAATGAGTAAAGTGAAATCGTAGTAGCCGTGGCGATGTAGGGTCCATGGGAGGGTTATGGCTTTCACGCCTGCTTTTGTTTTTGAAAGACTAGAGAGGCCCAAACAAGCTTATATGCTGATGGGAAGGAGGCAGAAGTGAGAAAGAGGATTAAGATATTGTGTGCAAAAGAAATAAGAAGGCAGTGCACGCTCTGGGAACCAGTCCACAGGCAGATGGATCCTCCTTTGATAGGACAGTGAGGGACAAGCTGACGAGAGAAATAGATGGTGTGCTAGGCTTTAATGAGAGCCCAGCTGAGGCAGGTGATTAAAAGATTATGAATTCATAATGATTCTAATCTGTCTAATTGTGTGATTCCTCCCCCCCCCCCTCTGTAGGGCTTAATTTTGGGGCTAGATATGAGCTGGAGAATGAAAGTGATTGGGTCTGCTCTGGATTGAGATTTTGTTCAGACAGAATGGACAAAGAGGCAAGGGAGGTATGCATGCTTGCAAAAGAATCCAAGCCTCAATGGAGAAGGCACTCTTAACTGGAGGTACGCAAACCGAAAGGAAGAGAGGCTAATTGATGGAGAGAATGGAGAGAGACCAAGATTGCAACTCATGCTTTGATGCCATATTGCAAGGGAGCTACTCGAGCAGAGGAGCCAGGACAATAAAAGGGTCACATTGGGAGAATTCGCTGCTTTGATTGGTGATTTTCGACATGGCGCCGCCTCTGCTAGGAAGCTTCAGAGCTGGAGGAGGGTAGTGGGTGACGGTGGTGAAAAGGTTGAGGTCACTGGGAAAGAGAAGCTCAGCAACGAGAGGCCAGGAGTTTGAGTTGAGACGCAGAGGGAGACTGTATACCAGTTGCCCAGGTTTTCGGGGATTAAAGGGGAGTGAAGACAATAGTAAATGGTTGGCATGGGGAGGAAGAAAGGGAGGGATAGAAAAGCAGACGGAGACTCAAAGAATCAGAAGTTCGAGGGGAAAGGCAGGAGGACAATCATGTGGAAGCGGCAATAGGTAGCAGGGATGAGTCACATTCACCTCTCAGTGGGGCGTGTGGAAGAATGCCCAGGGATTGCTATAACCAGGATTTTTCTCTGCTCCAGCCCACACACCCAGGGACACGTGGGAGTCTCCAACACGCCATCCTCTACTAGGGCAAATGTGGCAGATGGCTGTGCTTCCTGTTCGCTCACGTCTGCAGAGTTTACTCCAACAGGGTCCTCAGGTCAGTGGACTATAAAACCACAAGTGCGGAATGATGTCTACAGGTCCCCATCTCTGCCTCCCAGATTCCTGAGTATGAGGTGGCTCGAACAGGGGGAGGTTCTCAATCTTCAGGGTGACCAAGAATAGACTTAGTTACACTTTTGTAACTTGCCAGGGTCCTATTCCAGAGGCTGAAATTCAGAAGGGCTGAGCGCGCGCGCACACACACACACACACACACACACACACACAGCTTGGCATTTTTAACCAGCACTCCCCGTGATATAAACGGGGGTACACGGAACACACTTTGATAAAGGCTGGAGTAGGGAAGGGAACAAAGACTCATTTGAGAATCTGTCAAGCATTAACGTCATATGGTCATGGGTGAACCATATCCCTTCCCTGAGTCATGCATACAACTACATACTGGTAAGGGACAGGCTTATCTTGTTAACACAGCAAAGCCCAAACAACCCTTCTTAAATTAGATAGAGCTTTGTTTCTCTTTAATATCAAAGAAGAATGGAGGAGGAAAGAAAAGAAGAATGGAGGAAGGCAATGCAGAGTTGGTCCATAGCAGTGGAGAACCCAGCTCCTTCCACCTGTCTGCTTACCATTCCAGCACTAGTTTTCCAGCTCCAGCCCTCATATCTGAATTGCATTCCAAGGTTAGAAAGCAGAGTAGACTATGAAACAAGAAAAAGGAAAGAAATTGTCAATTATACCTGAGTAAAACTGAAATTTGAAGAACAGAAAGAATGGACAGGATAGAAGGAAGAGTGGAATAGAAGGAGGGAGGGAAGGAGGGGAAAAGGGAGGGAGGAAGGAAGGGAGGAAGGGAAGGAGGGAGGAAGGGAGGAAGGAAGGACAGGGAGGGAGGAAGGAAGGAAAGGGAGAGATGAAGGAAGGAAGGGAGGAAGGAAGGAAAGGGAGGGAGGAAGGAAAGAAGGAAAGGGAGGAAGGAAGGAAGGAAAGAAGGAAGAAAAGGGAGAGAGGGAGGAAGGAAGGAAGGAAGGAAGGGAGGGAGGAAAGGGAGGGAGGGGGAGAGGGAGGGAGGGAAGGGAAGGAGGAAGGAAGGAAGAGAAAAAACCCTTGTTGCTCCCTTTCTTTTAAGAATCCTTGCTGGGGTACCTGGGTGGCTCAGTTGGTTGAATGGTTGACTCTTGGTTTAGGTTCAGGTCATGATCTCTCGGTTCATGGGTTTGAACCCTACATTGGGCTTTGTGCTGGCAGCACAGAGCCTGCTTGGGATTGTCTCCCTCTGTCTCTGTCCCTACCCTGTTTCTCTCTCTCTCTCTCTCTCTCTCTGTCTCTTTCTCCGTCTCTCTCTCTCTCTCTCTCTCTCTCTTTCAAAATAAATAAATAAACCTTAAAACAAAACAAAAAAGCTGTGCTAAAGTCTCCCACATCTCATCACCCTACGTTTCACTTGCACAGCCAGCTGCAAAGAAGAATGGGAAATATAGGTGTTGGCAATGGAACCAGTAAGAAATCAAGATTCTTGCACTAAAAAAAGAACGGAGACTGGATATTGGGAGACTAGCCATATCTGCTTTGTAGTTGTGAAACCTACTGTACTGTCATTGGCTGTTAGGTACTGTAACTGGCTGGCTCAAACAACAGAAATTTACGGTCCCACAATTCTGAGAGCTAGAAGTCCGATATCAGGGTTCCATATTGGTTCCTTCTGAGGGCTCTAAGGGAGTATCTTCATGCTTCTCTCCGAGCTTTTGATGGTTTGCTGGTAATTCTGGAAGTCCTTGGCTGACGCAGCACCCCAATCTCTGTCTCTATCTTGATGTGGTATTTTCCCTGTGTTTGCCTCAATGTCCAAATTTCCTATTTTTATAAGGACACGGTCATATTGGATTAGGGCCCATCCTGCCGACCTCATCTTAACCTGATCATCTGCAGACTCTATTTCCAGAACAGGTACTGAGTGTTAGGAGCGACTTCACACCTTTTGCAGAGATACAGTTCAACCCGTAACACCTACTCGGTAAGGTTCGCAGAGCCCTGCCACCCAGCCTCTCCAACCTATATTCTCTCATCTTTGCCCCTTAGGCTACTTCTAGTCTATGTCATCTCTGCTGGTTTATCATGCCCGATCCCTGGCCCTGGAAACGAGAATCTCCGCGGCCACCTCTTCTTTTTCCTCTGTGTTCGCTTCAGGGATTCAGACCCAGATGGTTTTTATAGCTCACTCTCCACCTGCTTCTTTCTCCTTCAACACACAGCTGGGTCTGAGACCCTCACAGCCCACCTGCACTTAGTAGCCCTCGGTCTTCAACTAACCTGGCCGTGAACCCTCATGGCTCAGACCCTTGGCATCCACAGATACTTCTGACCTGTTTGTACTGTGGTCTGTAGTACTGTCTCACAGCTGCCCTTCTCAACACCTGCTCAGTTCAGAGAAAGAGAACGCGACACCATGGTTGGTAGAAAGGATTTTTTTTCACACCTGATTAAATAGCTCCTACTTGAAATAAAAAAGTCTTTATTTTTATTCACTTTTTAAATGTTTATTTTTGAGAGAGAGGGAGGGGGAGAGAGAGAGAGAGAGAGAGAGCAGGGGAGGGGCAGAGGGAGAGGCAGACAGAGAATCCAAAGCAGGTTCCACGCTCTCAGCACAGAGCCCAATGTGGGGTTGAACCCCCGAACTGTGAGATCTTGACCTGAGCCAAAGTCGGATGATTAAGCGACTGAGCCAGCCAGGCGCTGCTGAAATAAAAATGTCTTTACCCGTGGCTCCCTCAGCTGGCTGCTGGAGTGGATCATATTGTCTCAAACAACAGAAGATTTTACCAGGGAGGGATAAAGGAGTTGATACACTCCATTTTCGGCTTCGATTCACACAGTTTCTGGAAATAAAGGGTTGAGAGGAAAACAGGGCAGTGCAGAGAATCTGTGAAGAAAGAATTGCCTTTAAATTAAATATTTTTCAAAGTTTTCTGGGAGGCATCAATAGCTTGTTAAATATGCAGCAGAGAAATCTCCATCGGACTGTTACCCAGCATAGCGACAAAAGGGATGGCTGGTTTTACAATCTCTGCCATGGTGGGAAGGGGATAAGGGGCCACAGAGCTGGGATCATTTATCAGAAGAAAAAAAAAAAACCAGCAGCTTCCAGCAAAAGGTTCACAGATGCTGCCTCCTAATTAAAATTTTTTTAATTTTCGAATACAATTTTACAGACTCTATACCTGCAAATGAATGCCTGACACCACATGGTGTCTCCCATCGCACTGGGAAGGGAACAGCCAGGGCAGTTTTTGATGGCTTATGCCTCACTCTGTGCCCTTCATCTGCTCTGTGTTGCCAGCAGCCAGAGATGGGAAGTTAAATTAAAATAAAACACTAGATGTCCTGTACGGGTTTCGAAGTTGTCTGGGCCGCAAAATGAGATTGTGTTCCTTAAAAATGGCAGAAGTCGAGGCGCCTGAGTGGCTCAGTCCGGAAAGCGTCTGACTCTTGATTTCAGCGCAGGTCACGATCTCAGGGTTCATGACATCGAGCCCCACGTTGGGTTCTATGCTGACAGCATAGATACTGTTTGGGATTCTCTCTCCCCACCCCCTCTCACGCTGCCCCTCTCCCCCCAACATGTTCTGTCTCTCTCTCGCTCTCAAAATAAATCAATAAACTTTTTTAAAAAAATGGCAGAAGTTTCGGATGCCACCTCTGTTGCCTCTAAGGATAAGGAGTCGGTAAATTTAGACAGATCCGGGGCCATGAGTCCGGGGACTGTCAAACGTGGCATTGTCAGTGCCATTCAAAGGGAAGCTGTTTGTAGAAAGAACAAGGGCAAGTGTGGGAAATTCATAGCGCCTTCCATTCTTGGCCAAAATGTACTTTTCCCCTGAGCCCAGATGTGACCTTCGTATTCTCAGAAGGACACTTTGCAGCCACTAATAGCAGATCAGAACTTGCAACTTCAGTTGAATGCGTTTGTCATTCTTTGTCTACAGGGTTAGTTTCACTGAGGAAGCAAGCTGGGACCAGGATTTAAAATAGCGAAGAAGAGAATTAACTACCTTTCCTTAGGATGTAAAATAAGAACAAGGTAAATTGTTTTGAGGTGAGGGCTTCTGTTCCCTAAAATCTATTTACTTTGAGAGAGAAAGAGAGAGTACAAGCATGGAAGGGGCAGAAAGACAGAGAGAGAGAGAGAGAGAGAGAGAATCTCAAGCAGCCTTCATGCAGTCAGCACAGAGCCCGACACAGGGCTCGAACTCACAAACTGTGAGATCATGACCTGAGCCAAAATGAAAAGTCAGACACTTAGCCAACTGAGCCAGCCAGACACCCCTGCATATATATATATACATACATATATATACATACAATAAATAATATATACATATATACATATATATACATATATATACATACAATAAATAATGTATATATATGCAATAAATAATGTATATATAGTGTGTATATACATTATATATGTATATATATTACATTACATACATTACATTACATTACATTCATTACATATACATTATATTTGTATATATATGTATATTATATATACATAATATATATATAATATATATATACACACACACATTGTTTATTGCTAAGAGTTTTCACTTGATTTTCAAAGATGGCCATTCTAAAAGGGCACCTAAAGTTTTTGAGAGACAGTAGATGTACCTTATTTATATGATTCAAAACCCCAAGGGCATGAGCAGCGTGGGCCAATACTCCCATCCGGGAGGCCCAGGACAATCAGGGCATTTCAATGCAAGATGCTCTAATCATTAAATGAAGGTGCATACTGAAGTTCGTGAGTTCGAGCCCCGCATGGGGCTCTGCGCCGACAGCAAGGAGCTTGCTTGGGATTCTCTCTCCCTCTCTCCCTCCCCCTCCCCTGCTTGCTGTCTATCACTCTCAAAATAAACAAACATAAAAACTTAAAATGTTTTTTCTGAAAATAAAACTCTGATAAACGTGTCGTGAACACTTTTCAAATTACAAGACGATGAGAAATAAGGAAACAAAGCTTACTATCTAGAAATCCAGAGGCAATTAATTTTAAGCATTTTTTTTTTGCATACGTGGCTATCTATATACACATGTGATCACGCTCTGTATACGGGTTTGTGTTTTTGTGCTAGAATGTTATTGCATTTGTATTAGAATATTTTGTGTATGTGTGTTAGAACGCTTTCGCGTTTTTAAAAAAGTCTTCAGTTTTAACGATGCATCATTTTTCCTTATCTAAGAATGTAGCACAATTTAATCTTTCATTCTCACTAAATACTTGTCAAGTACCTACTATGTGCCAGGATGTGTGCTAGTTCCTGGGAACACAGCAATTTGCAAAGCAGCCGTATTGTCTGCTGACGTCAATCTTTTCTCCAAGTTTTACAGAGCTCTCATTGACATATAACAATCGTTTCAGCTTCCGATGCCCAACAAAGTGATTTGATACGTGTGCCCATGGCGCCATGATTACTACAATAAGTTTAGTTAACATCTATTTCCTCATACGGTTACAAGTTTTTTCTCGTGATGACAACTTCTAAGACCTACGCTCTTCGCGACGCTCTAATACACATTTCATGCGTAGTGTGAATGGTTATTCATTAGGGTCATCAGACTGTGCATTACATGTCCCCTCAGCAGCACATCCTGCCACTTGCAACAACATGGATAAACCTTAAGGGCATTACGTTCGGTGAAATAAGTCAGAGAAAGACAAATACCATAATGTCTCACATATATGTGGAATCTAAAGAGAAAAAAAAAAGGAACCTCATAAAAATAGAGGACAGATAGGTGGCTGCCAGAGCCAGTGGGTGGGAGTGGGGGGAGAAGTGGGTGCATATATGGATCTTATACCTTAAAGATCCTCACTAAAGAGTAGTGAAAGAGGTGGACGTTAATCAATGACTCAGGGACATAAACACGCATTTATAGTTAAGAGGTATCGTTAAGAGTAAAGGAGCATTGAAATAGAAAAGTTTATGATGTAGCAGTTGACCTTGCTAGGAAGGTTAGGAAATGAGAAAATCATTATTGAGCTGAGATGCGAAGGAACAGTTGAAGTGAAACAGGTTGGAAAAAAAAAAAAAATGGAGCAAAGTGAGAAAGACTGTTCCAGGCAGAGGGAACAGCATATGCAAAGCCAATTGACAAGGGACAGTCTGGTATATCTGAGGAACTATAAAAACAAGGTAACTAAAACCCAAGGTCTAGAAGTAAATAATGAGGCTGGAGAGGTAGGTGGGGCTCACAGCAACTAGACCCTGAGAAGAATCTCTTTTCATTCCATGGAGTGGTTTTAAGCTGTTGAAGCCAGCCATGTGGGGAGGGGTGGAAATGAGAATTAGCACATCTGAGTTACAGAAGGATCATTTTGACTGCGCTGCCCCATAAAAGTTACGTTAATTTCGTCTTACGCTTTGTTTGGGTGTGCTTAGCTCACCAGAAGTTCACCAGCACTGAGTGTTTTCACTTTTCACAATTTTGATGAACAAAAATGATATTTAATTGTTCTACTTTGCATTTCTTGGATTATTAATGATGTTGACACATTGATAACATTCTTAAAATATACATATGTATATTTTCTGTGTATGGTCTATGTTCCTTGTCCATAATTTTTCCCTAATATCTTAGAGTTTTCTAAGATATTTTTCACTAATTGAAAAAAATCAATTCACACATTATCATGGGTATCAATTCTACATAATAATTTTTGCAACATATTTTTCTCTTTTATGTTTGCCTTTTGGCTTTTTATTATATTTTTTAAGGAGAACACTGAAATTTATACAATCAATGTGATACTTCTCTTATTCTTCGTTTCAGATCACCTCCATCTAAAGAGATGTATGTTTAGGGGCCCCTGGGTGGCTCAGTCGGCTGAGCATCTGACTTCAGCTCAGGTCATGATCTCGTGGTTTGTGAGTTCGAGCCCCGCGTTGGGCTCTGTGCTCACAGCTCAGAGCCTAGAGCCTGCTTCATATTCTGTGTCTCCCTCTCTCTCTGCCCCATCCCCACTCATGCTCTGTCTCTCTCTGTCTTAAAAGTAAATAAAACATTAAAAAAAAAAAACTTTGTTAAGAGACTTATTTTTAAAAATCACCTTTTCTTTCTTGTTGAATTGTTAACGTATTTTCTTTTACACTTCTATTCAAGCAGGAATTATTTTGATGATGGGATACTGTCAGGATGTGACATTTTTTCCGATCCTTTGTCTATAGTGAACATCTTCAGGGTTTTGCCCAACAAGTGTTACCCTTTCGCTAGGGACCTTCCTGCCACTGACCTTGCCCTTCGCCATCTACAATTAATCAGTCAAGAAGTGGGTCATTCAGAAGTCTTCCCTGGAACTTTTCTAACTGAAACTGAGAAACCTAATCACCCCCTATTTGTTGGTGCAAATTTTTACCGTGGAGATTCTGGAGCCATCACCGGACACGAAGAAAGAAGGCCCACAGTGAGAGAGTATAAATCTAACATGCCCGCTGACAGCAGTGTTGATGGAGGAAGTTTCCTGGCACTGTCTGTGGTCTAGTTACAGGCATTCCTGAGTCAACCTGCTCCTCAAACATTCCTTGAATCCGTGGGCCAATTATGTTTGCTTTCATTTCTTTTTTTTTCTTAATTTTGCCTATTCCAGTTCAAATGTGGTTTCCATTCTCAAAAGCAGCTATCCTACATGGCATTACTTCTAATACGTGTGTTGGCTTTATTGTTACGTTTCATACTTTGCCTGCGTTTTTCCAGTTGACTTCCATGTTTTCATTATGTGCCAGTTTTGTTTTTTTCCGTCTCCTCAGATAATTCTCCTCCTGGAATGTTTAAAGCCCTTTGGTTCTTCATATGAATTTCCTTCTATTTTTATAGCACGTAGGTGGCTTGTCTGTTTAGGACTCGACATTGAATGGAGACTCCTCCATCTGAGCTCTCTTAGAATAGAATGCAGAGAAGCAAGAGATAGGCTTGGGCGATCTGACAAACACTCAGATCATGTTTGGCATCTCAAAATACTGTCTTGCAGAATCACCCGGGCATCTGTTGCTGGGCTCACAGATCATTAACCTTAAGATCATTAACAACAACAGATATTCCTCATTAACAGATATCAATGGTGATTTGCTCCCATCAGTTAATAGAGTATCTGACCTAGTGGATACTCACCAGATATTTTTTGGATACATACATGGATGAGTAAATGAAATGTCGCTCATCTAGAAGAGGGGTCGGGTGTAGAAAACTTGGAATAAGGTACCTGAAGTCTTAAGTCATATTACTTGAGATCTCTAGTGCCCCTTATCTGCAAACTAAGGATAACAATGATTTCCCAAGCCAACCTATGGAATTGTTGTTGAAGATAATGACATACTTGGGTGAAAAACTTAGATACTCTGGACCCGGTGGTATAAAAGATGAGTTGTTTATAGAATATTTACTTTATGTGCGCTCAATCATTGGCTCGATCGTGTAGTTCATGGGCAATGCGGCCTAGGAGCAAATGGAACAATGGTCTTCAGGGCACAGCAGCTGGAAATCTGGACTATTTAAACTCCATGAACTTGGGCATCAGAAATCACATTCTCACGGCAATCACAATCACTAAAAGTTTCTACTAACACATTAAAACCACTGGCCAGCAGAATTAGTTTGTTGGGATGGCTGAACGTTTTAGGGGAGAGGTGAACCTAATGAGACCACAGATCAAACCCAAGTAGCTTTGAAGCAGGCAATCCCAGAATCACATGGAATTTCCATAAAGACGATTCTCTTCCACAGATGTTGAAGTTTTGGTACAAGCCTTTCCATGGATACTTCTCATTCATAGTCAGTTGCTTCTGGAATGATTGTGCCTTGAAAATTTATTACTGCTATTTGCTGTATCTTGCCTGTAAGAACTCAAGAGTTGATCACAACAGACACACTGGGAAAATTGTATAGTAGAATATTGAAGATTTGGCAGAAGTAAGCCTGTTACCTTTAGATAGCACTGAAGTCTAGACTCCTTCTTGTCCATCTTCTGCTTGATAGAAAGGGCAAATCTTATAATATTTTAGGTACCCAAAAGGAAGTGCCGGGGAAACGATGAAAAAAAATATGTGAGGTAAATTCTTTGAAGTTAGTTCTAGGAAAATCAAAGTAAGAAGGGTCCCCGCCTCCTGATTTTCAAATCACTGAAACAGCAGCACCACTGGGAATTAACTCACATGTCAGGCAAAGCTGAGTCTCAGGTGTTACTTGTACTGGCATACCAACGGAGTGGGGCCCCTCCAGGGTGCCTGTAGTGCGATTTCACGGAGGCTACCCACTGGAAGTTCTATACCCGTCTTACCTGAATCTTTCTCATACCTGATCAACCTGAACAGGACGAAAGAGATAAGAAGAGTACAGATAAATGAGACAGGGTCGACCTCCCAACCTTTTCCAAACTGGCATAAAGATGGCCATTTAAAGCACAACCAGAACATGGTGATTTCAAACCCCCCCCCCATAAAAAGGAAGAACAAGTCAAAACATCAACAAAATGGTTCCAACAATATGGTAATGATGTTCCCCCATTAAGCAGCTGAAACAAGGACTTATTTGTAATGAGTCAAATTTAGGGAAGACTGAACCTTTCATTTCCTTTTTCATTCTTAATGACAGCAGTTCCTTCTTCCCGAAGGCACGGACTTAGGTTCTCATTTTCTTTCTGTGGTTTCTGCAGAAAGGCGCTATATATAGAAAATGGCTCATTAAAGGTAAATAGATAAATGAAATAATATCTAAGCATGCAGCTTAATTTCCCCTCAACAGACCCTCCACATTTGGAAACTGAAGAAGAAGAAGAAGAAGAAGAAGAAGAAGAAGAAGAAGAAGAAGAAGAAGAAGAAGAAGAAGAAAAAGGAGGAGGAGAAGGAGGAGAAGGAGGGGAAGGAGGAGGGGGAGGGGGGAAGAGGAAAGGGAGGAGGAGGAAGAAGAAGAAGGAAAAGAAAGAAAGAAGTAAAGAAAAAAGAAAAGAAACAGAAAAAAGAGAAAAATAAGAGAAAGAAAGAAAGAAAGAAAGAAAGAAAGAAAGAAAGAGAAAAGCTTCCTTTTTCAAACTTCTCTGAGTATTTATACCACTTTGTTTTCATTCACACGAGGGAATAACAAGGGGTCCTCTGATGAATGTTGCAGATCGCCATGGTTACGGTTCAGAGATGCGGCAAAAAGCAATTATGGTGGAAGAGAAGAAAGAAATGCACCTCTTTGTCAGAATTTCATAACAGCTGTAATAACACTAGAGCACCCAAATGAATGTAAAATAACTGAAATATTGTGGCATGTTAAATGCCAGCACATTAAAAAATTGTATTTCAATGTCACATTATTTAAAACGACAGGAAGCATTAATTCCAGCTGCACCAAGGAGCTTGTTAAGAGATACAGGGTGGGGGATGGAATCCAGCATCCAGCCAGGGAGGGGACTTCAACAGGATGCATGGAGCACAATACTGTTTGGAGAAAAAAAGGAAAACAGCACAAGAGCAAATTTAATCTGATATTCAGAATTAGTTCCCTTATACCTTATTGAGGTTAACACCCCACCCATGCCAAAGCCTGTACGGTATTGAGCGATTCCTCTGTAAATTCCATATGAATGGGCCATGAACTCTTTTCCTTGCCCCATGAACTCCAAATACTTTTATTAATTATAAGTTTTCTTGCTGAGGAATATTATACCCATTTTACAGTAGAATGAAAGGAGGCGGTGATGCCCAGATAATTGTTAATCCTTCATCCTGCAGTCTTCTGTGGTCAAAAAAGGTCAGGGATGTCTTTAGCTTCCAGGGTGGGGAATTCTCCCCTATAGCTTGGATACCTCATAGGTCCCAGTTTTGATTTATTTTTTTTTAAATTTTTACTTATTTTTCAGAGGTGGGGGTATGAATGGGGTAGGGGCAGAGAGAGAAGGGGACAGAGTATCTGAAGCAGGCTCTGTGCTGACAGCACAGGGCCCGACGCGGGGCTCGAACTCACAAACCGTGAGATCACGACCTGAGCCGAAGTCGGACGCATAGCTGACTAAGCCACCCGGGTGCTCCTAAGCTCCCAGTTTTTAAATGTTGGTGAGAGAAGATATAGTATCTAACAGTCATGAAAACCCAGCTCTATTCAGCCCTCTTCAAATACCATTTTCCTCTGCAGGAAAAAAATGCAGTAGGTGAAAGGTGCCTCAGCCGTGAGTGCACATTGCACTGTTCTGACCCTCAGCCTGGGCCTTGCTCTAAGTAGAACTTGTGCTCTTTCCCCAGCCCATCTATGGTCACAGCTCAGAACTGACCATGAGTCATGCTTTACTTCTCAAAGGCCAATAAGGTGGCGCTTCTCAATGGTCCCATCGTTCTTGGATATACCTGTGGTCTCTCACAATATCACCTGGGCTAGAAGACAAAGAGACTGTCTATAGAATCAGTATGAAATCATCTTCACCAAGGAGAAGACATAACTCTTCTTTTTTTAATATACGTTATTGTCAAATTGGCTAACATGCAGTGTTTACAGTGTGCTCCTTGTTTGGGGGGTAGATTCCCATGATTCGTCGCCTGCATACAACACCCAGTGCTCATCCCAACAAGTGCCCTCCTCCATGCCCATCGCCCATTTTTCCCTGTCCCCCACCCCTCCCATCAACCCTCAGTTTGTTCTCTGTATTGAAGAGTCTCTTATGGTTTGCCTCCCTCCCTCTCTGTTTATAACTATTTTTTCCCCTTCCCTTCCCCCATGGTCTTCTGTTAAGTTTCTCAAATTCCACATATGAGTGAAAACATACGATATCTGTCTTTGAGAAGACATCACTCTTAAGAACAGATACTACTGGGGCACCTGGGTGGCTCAGTCCGTCAAGCGTCAGACTTCAGCTCGGGTCATGACCTCACAGACCCTGAGTTCGAGCTCCACGTCGGGATCTCTGCTGTCAATGCAGAGCCTGCTTTGTATCCTCCGCCCCCTCTCTCTCTGCCCCCCACCCAAATAAACATAAAAAAATAGCAACTACTCGTTTGATGAGTTATAGTTCAGAAAGATATTGCTTTCATACGCATTGCTGTGTAGGGAAGGCATTGGAATCCCTCTCCCGGTGAATGATACGACTGTCGCTCAGTCAATGGCCACGTGTAGCATTTGGGACTGACATCTCTCTGATATCAGCCCCACAACACCTCTCCATTTCACATCTCAAGTGGCCTCACTCATCCCTGTACATACAGAGTCCAGTCTCTCTAGCAGAATGATAGTTAAACTTCACTAAACTTTGAGAATTCCTTAGGTTCCCCTTCTGTTGCTACATAACTACCCCCAACACATACTGGCTTAAAATAACCATTTTATTATGCTCCAGGATTCTGTGACCTAGGAATGCAGTGAGGGCACAGTGGTGAAGACTTGTCCCCCATGTCTGGGGCCTTAGCTGGGATCACTTAAAGGCTGGGGTGGAGAAGGGTGATTCATGGTTAAGGGCTGGAATCATCTGAAGGCTTCTTCACTTGCACGCCTGTCGTTTGGGCTTGAAGGACTCAAAGACTGCAACACCTCCCCGTGGCATCTCCACATGGTCCGGCTTTCTCCCAACATGGCAGTCTCAGGGTAGACCCTGTACATAGCAGCTCAAGACGTTAAGCCCAAGCATCCCAACAAAGCCATGACTACCCCTCAGAACTCCCACGCTGTGGGCCTAAGGGCCATAGCCCATCATTCATGGTTGGCACAAGAGACATTTTCTCCATGAGAGGAAATGTCAAGGTATTTTGCAGCCATGTTTCAAAACCACCACTGTGTCCTCACTTTTGGATATGTGGCTTTGACAAAAATGCAAAAGAGAACTCCCAACTAAAAACATTTGAATAATTAGACCAAAGATTGGATGGTGCTTCTGACACAAGAAGAATGACTTTGGAAGGATGGATTATACAGGTGATTTATAGAACCGATGAGGCAGTGTTTCTACAGGGAGAGGGAGGGGTTCTGTTTGCTCCACACTGGACACATTTATCCCTCATGACACCATCACCCATTTTAACCGAAAGGACCTCAACAGCCCTCCCACATGGCCTGTAGTTTCCAAGACGGTAAATGTCTTATCATCTCCCTTTTACAGACAAAAACCAGCAAGTGAGCTAAGTGGCATATGATAGGATCCGGAGACGCCCTGAATTCAAGCCATTAATTGATTTTCCAAGGTTCTCGCAAGATACGACTTCCCATATCCGTACAGTGTAAAAAATACAAATTCGAACGCAGCTTCATTGCTTTTGAAACTGACGAAAGGCTCGTCTTCTACGGTCAAAATATGTGAATTTGTTTAATGTTTATTTATTTTTGAGAGACAGAGAGAGACAGAGCATGAGTGGGGTTGGAGCAGAGAGAGAGGGAGACACAGAATCCGAAGCAGCCTCCAGGCTCCGAGCTGTCAGCCCAGAGCCCGACGCGGGGCTCGAACCCACAGACTGCGAGATCATGACCCGAGCTGAAGTCAGACCCTTACCCGACTGAGCCACCCAGGCGCCCCTAAAGTTTTAATTGTGATATAGGAATGGGCCCAATTCATAAGTGAACAGTTTTCTGGTTTTTTGCAGCGTGAACATAGACATGTAACCAGAGCTCAGATCAAGAAATAGACCTTGACCAGCACCCCCGACTTCTTTCCAGTCACCCTTTCCCTAAGTGGTTACAGCATGTGCTCTTTGTGGTTTGGATTTTTAATAGACTCATATTACGCTTGAGATTCATCTTACCGATTTTTTTTCCCCTTGTCCTTAAAATTTCTCAACCACTTTATATTTGATGTTTATTGCATTTCCTTGCTTGTCAAACCAGTGTGATTATTGAATGTGTGTCCAACATCTGCTTAACAATTCAGTACTGTGTTTTTGCCCATTTTGCTCTTTAAAGTCACTGCTTCCGGGGGACGCCTGGGTGGCTCAGTCGGTTAAGCGTCCGACTTCGACTCAGATCATGACCTCACGGTTTGTGAGTTCCAGCCCCGCGGCAGGCTCTGTGCTGACAGCTCAGAACCTGGAACCTACTTCGTATTCTGGGTCTCCCCTGCTCGTGCTCTGTTTCTCTCTGTTTCCCAAAAATAAATAAAAATTAAAAAAAAAAAAATAAAGAAAGAAAAGTTAAGGTAGGCACATAAAATCCCCACAATTCTTTCCATCCTGAAACCCTGTGCTTTAAAAAATCTTTTTATTACATTTATTTATCTTTGAGAGACAGAGAAAGACAGAGCACAAGCAGGGGAGGGGCATAGAGAGAAGGAGACACAGAATCCGAAACAGGCTCCAGGCTGTGAGCTGTCAGCACAGAGCCAGACGTGGGGCTCGAACTCACAAACCCTGAGATCGTGACCTGAGCCGAAGTCAGACACTTAACCGACTGATCCACCCAGTCACCCCTGAAACCCTATGCTTTTAAGTCATTTACCCTAATGCCCTGCCATCACACTTTTATATAATTCTTTAAAAAGGAAATTACACACACTTCCCAAGCCCTCTCTCCTCAGAGACTGCTATTCTGGCAGGGAGAGAAAAAGGTCATGCAGTAAAGTGAGAATATTTGCAAATTGCGACTTTTCAAATGTGGTTGCTTGTCTGTTTATTGTCAAACTGAACAAGTGTCAGTCAACTGCTGGGTGACTGCAAAAAAAAACAAAAAACAAAAAACAAAAATGCAAATGCTGTTCGTGGGAGTCAATGCGGTCCTGTCAATATAACGGCTGAATGGGTCACTCCTTGGAGTGGTTTCCCTCCTGAGTTTAGCTGAATAGACTGGAAAGCAGTTGCTACCATGACATCCGCTGGAGCCACGGACACGATCGTCACTGCTTCTTTTGTGCCCAAGGCAACTGGAGTTTAAACAGGGAGGAAGTAAAAGCCTGGATTTCAAGACAAAGGTTTCATTTCCTCCTGCTGGTGCCTCATCACTTGTTGTTTGCTGCGTGCTTCTGTCAGATAAGTGGGCTTGCAAAGCACCTTAATTAGAATTGAGGATTATCCTGGACCAGAATTCATTGGGCAGCAGGCCCTTTTGTGGCCACAGAAAGAACAACCTTGACTCATCAGAATACGAGGCCGACTTGAGGGCTTTCCTGAGAAAAGAGCTTTAAGTAGCACAAACTTCTCCTGTGTCCTCCTACTTCCAAAACGTATTAAAAATTTCTCCCTAATTTTCTGAAGGGGAGAAACTAATAATCTTTTTCTTTTTCAAGAAGAAAGTCAAAGACCTTAAAAAGATGAACAACGCTAAGTCCCTTCTGATTCCAGAAGCAGTAAGTTTAAAGCCGGGAGAGGCAATATTTATGAGTTGGATGAAAAATACTGGGTTCCCAGAATCTCAGATTGTCATTTGTAATTTTCTACAAATCTTGGTTCTTCTTCCTAACAGCACTGTAATTAGTAATTAAAGAAGTTTTTCTACCATGTCTATCTTTCTCATCAAAATATAGGCTCCCTTAGAGAAGAAACAGGTCTCTCTTGTTCTCTACCATATTCCCGGTATCTTTGGTTACAAATGTTGTCTTCATTTGAAGCCACTGAACACTTGAATAACTAATAATTTATTTCTGCAGGGGTGAAAGGAAATGCAATCATTTCCTGAGCAACAAGTTTGTCATATGGTTAAATGGGCAAGAGTGTTTTATAAAGACAATGTCTAAAGGATGTTCTATTGAGGGACTTCCTTGGAGGAACCAAACTATGTGGGGGAGACTGCATGTTGGGACTACTCACGCAGATATCTTTGAAAAGTCACTACCAGTTTCCACTTCCATGACCAATGTACTTTGGCAGTCTCGCTTTTGGGTTGAACAACACATTGATCCGTTGTTACTTCTGGGTAATGATCATCAGTGAGGGGGATGAGAGCTAGAAACAAGTAGTGAGGGTGAGTAGGTTTTACAACAGTAGTGATGGCTGGGGAAAACGGAAGAGAGTCGAGTTGAAACACCATGGGCTTAGACCCGACTTCTTATTAGTTTGAGGAGGAAGGAGCTCGGATGTGGATATTCGTGTCAGCGGACTTCAGAACCCTGATCTGCCCTGGCTCATGGTAGGTAACCCTGAACAGAGGTGAAGGGATTCTTTAGAGAAATATCTGTGAGTGTTTTTTTTTTAATTTTTTTTAACATTTATTTATTTTTGAGACAGAGAGAGAGAGAGAACATGAACAGGGGAGGGTCAGAGAAAGAGGGAGACACAGAATCTGAAACAGGCTCCAGGCTCTGAGCTGTCAGCACAGAGCCCGACGCGGGGCTCGAACCCACGGACCGTGAGATCATGACCTGAGCCGAAGTCGGATGCTTAACCGACTGAGCCACCCAGGCGCCCCTATCTGTGAGTGTTTTGAACCCATGGGATTGCATATCATTCCTTGATTCCTTCCACCCCCTCTCCTTCTTTCTTCACACCCATATCATTCATGTTTTTACCTGTTTCCATTTAAAACTGGACATAAAGTCCATGAAGGAAGAAACCATTCTGTAGGCAACACCAGATCCTGACGTTGAAGAGAATTCAGTAATATTTGGTGGCTGGATGGATTCCACAGAAAGCAAGGTGCTGCTAAATTTGATGGAAAGAAATTAAATCTCAGGGAGCAAAGGCCACCTAATCTTATGTTTAAAGCAAAGAATCTCATTAATAATCACTACCCACCCCCGATTATATAAACTTGCCCCAAACCTGTAAAGTATTAAGAAGTTAGTCTGTTTTCTCTCGTCCTACACTAAATCATATGATTGCTCTTTAAGTTGGACAGGCATCCAACATTAGGGACAAACACTGGTCCCAGGGGCTACGGGTCACTATAGCTTCTTCCTTCCATGGAAACGTGCAAAAAAGACAGGTTATTACTCAGGGTACTACACAATTGCTAAAGGGCCATACTTTACCAGAAAGTATGCTAAATGACCATACGAGTAATTTTCCTAAAACATGGGTAGAAAGAGGCTCTTCTTCCTCAAACTTTGTCAACTCCCTGGTCAAGAGTCACTGTTGAAGCAAAATACTTGTTTTCCTACCGCTTGCCCTCCCCGCCCCAAAAAAACTGAACAATTAAATAAAGCAAAACGGGATCTGCTTCCCCAAGTCTCTAATCCCTCCCTTCACCAAGAGCACACATAAGGACTAAAGAACTGTCCCTGATAACTATGCCACTTAATAGGCTTTGGCCAACAGGGCACCGTTAATGTCAACATCGAAATCTTTTTCATATTTTCTTCTCTTTTTTTTAATTTTTTTTAATGTTTATTCATTTTAGAGAGAGAGAGAGAGAGACAGAGCATAAACAGGGGAGGGGCAGAGAGAGAGGGAGACACAGAATCGGAAGCAGGCTCCAGGCTCTGAGCCATCAGCCCAGAGCCCGACGCGGGGCTCCAACTCATGGACCGCGAGATCGTGACCTGAGCTGAAGTCGGATGCTTAACCGACTGAGCCACCCAGGCGCCCCTATTTTCTTCTAACTCTTATACTGACATCGCCTTTGTGGCTTTTGGATGCAAGAGCTAGACGAATTTAAACAGTGATAATTGGTCAATGCCGTTTGTATTTCCGGATAAAATACTGTCTCTAGAAAACATTTTCAAAGCTTATGCTAGCTAATGTTTTGCTAATGCTACAATGCTAATATTTTGAGGCTTCTAACACATCAGAGAACATCCACATCTCATCATATCTAATTGTCTCACAGTTTTAAAAATAACATTCATAATTGTAATCTTCAACCGTCTTCAATTTTCACTCCTTATTGTATTTCTCACAAAGAAAATTTCAGTGCTGTGCCTGAAACCATGTGATGGAATCCATTTTCCATCTAAGCACCTGCTATTAAACAGCAATTACTTATGTTCATCCTTGCCAGTAGCCAAGGGAAAGGGGACAGAGGATGTAAGACAAAATCAAATTTATAAGAAAGGGGAGATCACCAACATGGTGACATAGGTTGTTCCTGACGTCACTCCCCCTCACAAGAACAACTACCAACTTTTCAAGAGCAAGTCTACTACTGGGAGGGTCGGAAAATTGCAGGGGTGAGGCTGAACACCTCCCAGTATGATAGACACCAAAATGGGCTGCATTAGAAGGGTAAGAGGAACGGCTGCACATTGACCACATTGTCTCTCCCCAAGACGAGTGCAGCACCATGCAGAGAGATGTCCCCTGGGCCCCAGCTCCTCCAGTGGGAAAAGAGAACCCAGGGAGGACAACCAGCCACTCCAACATTGTGGGTTGCTTTGTGAGAGCCCCTACTCTGATCTCACATCACAGGGACTGCCGTGGAATCTGTGGGGCCCAACCACTGGGAATCTGACTGTGACCCAGAAGGCAGGGTGGTCCTGTGGCCACCAGTACACAGATCTTGGCACAAAGTTCATACCTTTCGTGCTGAACTATTCGGCTCAGCCAGCAATTTTGCTCACTGACTGGACCAAGCAGGGGGTGCTCTCTGACCAGGGAACTCGAGGGTGTGCTGATCTGCCTAATTCAGATCCCCAAATGAGTTTTGCTGGCCCAACAGCCTAGTTTGCCCACAACCAGCCAAGGAGCTGACTTACAGCCTCACCCACTACAGGGCATGTCTTCTAGCTCCATTTGACCGGAAGGGCCAGTGAAAACTCCTGAAAGTGGTGAGATTCCATTGCACTTGAACCAAGAGGCAGGGGGGCGGAGCCGATGGCCCCCAGAACAAGCCAGTACTGGCACAGAACATTCCTGTGGTACCCACAGGCAGCGAGATTAGTTCACAGCCAAGCCTGAGGGTAGCTCCCGCCCCCTCCCAACAAGAAAGCCCGCTTGGGAAATGGAGAGTAGGCTGGAGCAGCCCCTGCCTCTCCCACTCAGGAAAGGAAGCTGTTTTAGAGCCCACCTGCTGTGGAGAGTGTCTTTCAACTCCATCGGACCAGAAGCAGAGGGGCAGAGCCAATACTTTGCAGATAAAAGCCAGTGGCCCTGTTCAGCCAGAGAATTTGGGTGTGAGTTGGATTGAGTTAAAAAATAAAAGAGAGAGAGAGAGAGAGAGAGAGAGAGTGAGTTTACCAGGTTTAGAGCTGTTTCTGCTGTACCTGGGCAGGAAATCTAATTTATAGCTCGACTCATCACTGAATACAACCTTCACCCTGTCCATCCAGGAAACCTAACAGAGTGTAGAGCTTGTAGTTTCCCCATCCGCAGGGAAAAAACAATGGCTTCACCTGGCCAGGGAATTCAGTGCAAACTCTGGCCTGATTTGGATCCTCAAACAAGACCTGTAAAGGCCTTGGGTCCTGTGCTATTGCATTCATTGCTAATTCGTCGCCCCTTCAAATACTGAATATAGTACGTGGTGTCAACCATCTGGTAAGCCTGACCATGAATGCAGACAAATACAGAGCCTATCCTACAGCCTCACTTGGGTATGGAACAAAGGCAGCCAATTCTAGCCAACTGTTTTCAGCCCACGGCATGTTCCGTTCATCCCCATCCTCAGAGAGCAGTTACTTCACCCGAAAATAGACCGTAATAGCAGACCCCACCTTCCCAAAGACATTACTAGCTGACACATCCAGAAACCCAAACTGAGCTGATTGGTTAAGAACTGTCTCTGCCAAAGCAAACCTGTAAAGTTTAGAAAAAGAGCCCAGTTATCCAAATGCATTGAAAACAATGAAAGGAATCAAGAATCATAAAAACTCAGGCAAAGATGACGTTACTACAAAAAACTAATAAAGCTCCGATAACTGACCCTAAATAAAATGGAGATCTATGAACCGCCAGACAAAGAATTTAGAATAACCCGTTAAGGAAGTTTAGTAAACTCAAACAAATGAACAAAAAAACAAAAAATAGAAAGATAGGTAAAGTTAATTAGGAAAACAATGAATGAACAAAATGAGAAGTTTGACAAAGAAATGGCAACCATAAAAAAAAAATCTAGAGTTGAAACATACAATAACTGAAAATTTAATTGAATTTAATTGAAAGTTTCAAGTAACTATGTAGAAGAAAGAATCAGAGACCTTGAGGATAGACCACTGTAAATTATCCAGTCAGAAGAGAAAAAAAAATTAATAATGAAAAAGAGTGAAGAAAACCTATGGGAATGATAGGACACAATGCAAAGAAACAATAGTCACATTTTAGGAATTCCAGAAGGAGGAAAGAAGGAAGGAAGGAAGGAAGGAAGGAAGGAAGGAAGGAAGGAAGGAAGAAGGGAGAGAGGAAGGGAGGGAGGGAGGAAAGGAAGGAGGGAGGGAGAGAAAGTATATTTAAAACAACAATGGCTGAAAACTTCCTAAACCTGGGAACAAAAATGGACATCCAGATCCATGAAGCCTAAAAAACACCAAATAAGTTGAACCTGAACCCGATACATCAATATATACTATAATTAAATAGGCAAAACTGAAAGACAAATAATTTTAAGAGCAGAAAGAAAAAAGAGAGAAATTATATTCAGGAAAATTTCGAGATTAATGACAGGTTTCTCAACAAAAACTTTTTAGCCCCGGAGAAAATGGAATAATATATTCAAATATTGGGGGGGGTGGGGAAACTGTCAACCAAGAATTCTATAACTGGTGAAGCTATCTTTTGGAAATAAAGGAAGGATAAAGACTTACCCAAACAAACAAAAACTGAGGGAGTTTATTACAAGACACTAAAGGAATCTCCTTATAAGAAATGCTAAAAGGAATTAAGTGGATGTAAAATAATGCTAATTGACATCATAAAAACATAAAAAGGTAGAATAAATTTCACTGGTAATGGTAAATATATAGTCACTGTTAGATTCTGGAATATGATAATGTTGCATAATTCGCTTACAACCCCAGTTGTTGTTTTTTTAATTTAAATAGTAAAAATAACCATAGCTACTATAATCTATTTGTTACAGAATATAAAAAAAAATGTAAATTATAATAGCAATAACCTAAAATGTGAGGTAAGAGGTGAAGTAAAAGCATACAGTTTACAAATTCTGTTCATCAGACTAGAGTAGGGTTATAAGTTTAAGATATTTTATGTAAGTTGGGACACCTGGGTGGCTCAGTCAGTTAATTGTCTGACCCTTGATTTCAGCTCAGGTGATGTTTTCACGGTCATGAGATCGAGCCCCACCTAGGGCTCCGTGCAGGGTGTGGAGCCTGCTTAAGATCCTTTCTCTCCCTCTCCTTCTCCCCCTACTCTCTTAAAAAAAGAAAAAAGAAAGTTTTATCAAAAAAAGAAGATATGTTATGTAAGCTTCACCATAACCACAAGGAAAAGTCCTGTAGTGACTTCACAAAAGAACGTGATAAATAATTCAAAGCATACTGATATCAAAATACATCAAAATACAAAGAAAGACAAAAGGATAAGAAATAAGGAACAATGAACCTACAAAATAATCAGAAAACAATTAATAAAATTGCGATAGTAAGTCTTTACCTATTCATAATTATTTTAAACATAATGGATTAAATTCTCCAATTAAAAGATATAGAATGGCTGAATCGGTTTTTTTTTAATGATCCAAAAATAAACTCCCTACAAGAGACTCACGTTAGTTTTGTAGGCACACATAGACTAAGAGTGAAAACATGGGAGAAAAAAACATTTCAAGGAAATGGTAACCAAAAATATGCAGGGGTAGCTATATTTATATGAGACAAAATAGATTTTAAACTAAAAATTATAAAAAGAGACATAGATAATGCCTCACATTAGAGTATCCAACATACAAGGCAAAAACTAAGAGGGGTGCCTGGGTGGCTCAGTTGGTTAAGTAACCGACTTTTGATTTCAGCTCATGTCACGATCTCCCAGTTTGTGAGTTCAAGCCCCATGTTGGGCTCCATGCTGGGCCTGGAGCCTACTTAAAAACAAAACAAAACAAAACAAAACCCCAATAAAATACATAGGAAAAAATTTCACTAAGGAGAGCAAAAATCTCTAACCTAAAAATTATAAGATGCTGATGGAAGAAATCAAAGAAGACACAGATAAATGGAAAGGTATTACATGGTCGTGGATTGGAAGAATTAACATTGTGACAATGTCAATATTACCAAAAGATTCAATGCAACCTCTACCAAGATTCCAATGGCATTTTTTACAGAAGTAGAAAAAAACATTCCTAAAAGTTACGGGAAACCACAAGGGACTCTAAATAGCCAAAGCAATCCTGAGAAAGAACGAAGCAGGAGGCATCACACTTTCTGATTTTAAGCTAAGGTTATCAAAAACCACTGTGGTGGTGTAAAACAGAATTGAGATGGAACACGACGGAGAGCCCAGAAAGAAACCCAAGCATAAACAGTCAACTAGTATTTGGCAAGGGGGCCAAGAACACTTAATGGAGAAAAGAGTGTCTTTGCAATAAATGGGGCTCTGATAATTGATTATTCACATTTAAAAGAATCGAACTGGGGGCGCCGGGGTGGCTTAGTCGGCTAAGCGTCTGACTTCAGCTCAGGTCATGAACTCACGGCTCGTGAGTTCGAGCCCCGCGTCAGGCTCTGTGTTGACAGCTTGGAGCCTGGAGCCCGCTTCCGATTCTGTATCCCTCTCTCACTCTGCCCCTCCCCTGCTCACACTGTGTCTCACTGTCTCTCTCAAGAATAAATAAAACTTTAAAAAAAACAAATTAAAAGAGTGAAACTGGACCCATGACCTACTCACAAAAAATTAACTCAACATGTATGATAGATTTAGACGTAAGACCCGGAGCCATGGAGGTCCCAGAAGTAAACACAGGAATAAAGCAACTTGATGTGGGCCTTGATGCTGGGTTTTTGGATGTGACACCTAAAGCACAAGAAACAAAATTAAAAAATAAGTAAATAGACCTTTGGAACTACAACAAACTCAAACTTCTGCACAGCCAAAGAAACCACCAACAAAATGGAAAGACAGCCTATGAAATGGGAAAAGATATTTTCAAACCATGTGTCTGATAAGAAGTTAATATTCAAAAGATGTAAAGAACTCGTATAAGTTAATAGCAAAATAATGGTAACAACAGCAATAACAACAACACAAACCTCCTCACCTCGCTACTACTGCCCTACCCAGAGTTGTCAATGGCCCCCAAGCTGTAGAACCCTCTTCCTACCTGATTTTTTTGCAGACCTCTTCATTTGTGACTACTCCTCCTTCCCACTTTAAAGAACACTTTCAACTCTTGACCTACATGGCATTTAACGTTCTCACTTTTCTTACTTCTCTGCGATAACACTTCAGTTTCTCTCCAGAATTTTCTTCCTAGGTCCACCCTTGAGGATGGTATCTTCCAGGTTCCCCGCCAGGAAGGCCTTCTTCTTCTCTCATTCTCTGTATTACCCATTCTCTGTATTACCCACCTCCATATGGACAGATCCCCTGTGTCTCCAGCCCAGACCTTTCCCTTGCCCATTGGAGAATTCTAGTTGGTTGTTGCCCTTGGTATCCTTAATCAATAGATCCCAAATAAGACACATTTTCTTTTCTCATTCATCCAAGCCAAACCTAGCCTACATTTGATGTCCCCCCACCCATGCCAGTGAAGGTCATCACTAGGCACCTCTTGCACAAACCATCAGTCTGGAGCCAGCCTTGAGTATTCCCTTTCTTAGTCCCCATATCCAGTCAATCACCAAAGACTTGTGTTTCTCTTTCTTAAAAATGATTCGAATATATCTTTGAATTATCATGCCTCAAGACACTATCATCCCTTGCCTGGTTTGCTGTAACAACCACCTTAGTGGTATCCCTGCTTTTGCTAGACCACTCCAAGTCATGGTTCCCATTAATCCCTGTCAGTCCAGAGTACTTCCAAAACAGAAATATTGGGGCACATGGGTGGCTTAGTCGGTTGAGCGTCCAACTCTTGATTCCAGCTGAGGACATGATCCCAGGGTTGTGAGATTGAGCCCTGCATCAGGCTCTGCACTGACAGCACATAGCCTGCTATCGATTCTCTCTCTCTCTCTGTCTCTCTCTCTCTCTCTCTCTGTCTTTCTCTCTCAAAATAAATAAATAAACTCAAAAAATGGAAATATCATCATTCCTTCCTGAGCTCTCTGATGTCTATAAAATAAAGTTCAAACTCCTTAATACGTTTTTCGAGATGAATTGTGACCTGGCCTTTCAAACTTCATTCTAAACCTTTCCCTGTTACAACTTGACATGTGACTTTTCTTTTCTTTCTTCCTTTCTTTTTCCCTTGTTTCTTTCTCTTTCTTCCTCATTTCTTTCTTGTTTTTCTCTCCTCTTTCTTTCTTTCCTTCCTTCCTTTCCTCCTTCCTTCCTTCCTTTCCTCCTTCCTTCCTTCCTTCCTTCCTTCCTTCCTTCCTCTCTCTCTCTGTCCATCCTCCATCCTTCCCACCCATATTCATATTTTCTTTCTCTCTAATATCCTTCCCCTTTTTGTTCTCGGCTAATTCCTATCTATCTATTATGCCTCAGCTTAAACTTCACTTCTCTTTGAATGCATTCCATGACCCCTTAACACTAATTTAGGAGCTTCTTTAACATTGCGGTCTCCATACTAAATGTTCATAGCCCCTCTTTTGTCATTGTGTGTCTAATTGTCTCTACGGGGGGCAAAGACTGTCCATCTTGTTCACTAATTCGTCTGATCACCAAGCACAGCTCTAGCATACACTAATGACATAGTATTTCATGTCAGAGCTGACATTTGTTTTTTGCTTATTATGTGCTTGACACTGTTCTAAACATATTATATGAATTAACTTATGTAATCTTACAAAAAGGCCTTGCCATAGCAACTGGCATCATTACCATTTATGGATAGGTAAACTGAGGCACAGAGAGATGATGTAACATGCACAGTTATGAAATCATGGAGCCAGGATTCAAATCTAGACAGAGTGGCTCTAAAGACCATGCTCCTTTTGTTGTTGTTGTTGTTGTTGTTACTAAATGAAGGAGAATAAGTGAAGTGGAGTGTTGGGTAAAACCTATAGAGGTCAAATTCATTTCCCCATGCCACATAGCTGGGAGGTGCTGGAGACAGGGATCCACTCTGTGTCTTCTGACTCCAAATTCCATGAGTTAGAGACTGTTCTGCACTACCTCTTATATTTTTAACTGTTTTAAAAGCAAATGCATTTTTGCTCTCTGTGGACACAGTTTTAATAAGCCTATTTAAATATTCATAATTCAAATGCAAAATCCCCTGCTGCAGCCTTCTGTGATTCACAGACTTCAGTAAGTGGCCTCTGCTCTTTGTGGTGAGGGCCTGATGAACTGACTGGCCCCACGTTTATCTCACTTCCTGTATGATCAGACTCTCAGAACAGACTGCTGAGCCAGGAGGTTAGAATAGTCTGTCATTGCTTCCAAAATATTAATTGGATGGTAATATTTTTGCTCAATAGGCAGCTGGTTCATACCCTCACTGGGAAAGTGCAAAATGGTGATAAAAAAAAAAGTGTCTCAATTCTAGGAGAAGTAAAATGTTTCGAAATATCCCAGGAGTTAACTGAGTTGGTCATTTTTTCCCTTAATTCTCCCAAATTCATATTCACTGAGCATTGTTAAACCCTGTGATGAGATGTTTAAATCCAAATCTGAGATTTCTCAGTCTTCTCCTGGATCCCCATTGAAATAAAATGCTGAGTCAGGTCTTATATTTCCACCAAAACGTTTCTTAATTACCTTTAGTGAGGAAGCAAATTTTATTAAATTTTGTATTCATCATGCCTAAATTAATGTCACTTATGTATTATTTTCTGAAAAACCTCTTATTGAATGAATGAATGAATGAGTTATCCTAAGCCCTCATTATTCTTTCATTCCTTTGTAGCAGAGATCAATAAATATTTGGTTTGTAGCACAAAATTTTCTACCATGATTCCCACATTTGTTTGCATGGCAGACCAGCAGAAGGCATGATTCTCTTTGTGAAACACTACGAAATTCAAAATACTTAAAGTGAGTTAGTCTTCAGAAAGATACATATTTTTAGCCCCTCAGGTCAGTGGTTACTACTTCTTAATCTTTCTGGTTGTTTCTTTTCTCTCTGTTATATATCTCCCTTCAAGGGTTGTGGGAGGGGGTGGGGAGAGCTCTCTATTACTTTTCTCTCTCTCTCTCTCTGTCATCTAGTCCCATGATTCAAACATTCTATATATTGATTATCTGCACATCTTTTGACCTATCCAAGTAACATGCAACTCATTTGTCCAACAACGGATTGCGAAGTATTCCTCTCCGAGTCTTTGCTGTCTCAGTGAGTGACCATTGCTTGGGTCTTAGTCCCAAGAGTAGGGTTGCCAAGTAAAACAAAGGACAATACGTATTCTGTAAGCCCACAGATGGTAGTTTGGCAAGAGTAAGGCACACAGGAAAGACAGATCTATGTGTAGAGTTAATTATCTCTTGCCAATAAGAACATAGTGCTGTTCCATCTATGATATAAGCAGTCCAGTATAATCAAGATGTCACCCAGCCACTGGGCAATTCAAGGGTCTCGATCAATAGAAAAATAAGGAGGCTACTGTACTGGCTAGCAGGATTGTTCCTGATTAAAAGTGTAAATGAGTTACAAAATGGATGTAAGAATATGTCTAGAATAAGGGAGATCCCGTAGGGTTATCTCTTATTACTACCACATTCTATGATTGAAGTCAGTGGAAAACTACCACAACCCAGTGAGGTAGGATTGCAAATAGCTCAAACCCTTCAGGAATGAATGTTTGGATTTTAAGTATGGTTTAAAGAGATGTGTATGGATGCCAGGTTGATAAGGGGTGGACTGTGATGGTCTTTTTCTATGTGTCAATTTGATTAGACAATAGCTTTCATTTATTTGTTTACACTAAAATCTGTGTTGCAATGAAGTTATTTTGTCAATGTCATTAAATCCCATAATCTGTTCACTTGAAGCAAAGGAGATAATCCTAGAAAATCTGTCTTCGAGCTGTAATAGATAATCTTGGTGGGCTTGATTCAATTATTTGAAAGGCCTTACCAATCCCAAGCAAGCTCTGCACTATTAGCATGGAGCCCTGGTGTGGCTGGAACCCATGAACCATGAGATCATGACATGAGCTGAAGTCACGAGTTGGACTCTTAACCAACTAAGCCACCCAGGCACCCTAAAATTTGAGGGGGGGATTCCAAAGAGCTTTTGTTTATATGGGTTATATCAATATTTGCTGTATTGGAAATTAAAATTGGGAATTTTTATGAGTAGTTATGTCTCCACCTAAAATAATAACAAATCTACTACATGTTAAAATAAATAGCATATTTGTATTTTCAAATAATTAGTGAGGAGTGTAGCACTGTTTTACATTTTTTGCTAAACTCTTTAATGTCTGGTTTAATAGAAGACAACTGGGGCTTCCACCTCCATCTGTATTCAGCCTATTACAATATATTGTTTTGGTTCAAGAATATGATGAATGTTTGGTCTTACCATCTGTCTGGTTAGAAAAGGAAAGAGTATTGTAATAGCCTGTTTGATAATTATAGGTATTCTTTTATCATATTACACCAAAACTTGACAAGTAATAATTTTTAAAGGTGAGTTGCAATGTGGAATCTGAAATTACATGAATGAACATTAACATACATTAGTTCGTCTTTTTGTTTGAATGGATC
Organism: Panthera leo; assembly: GCF_018350215.1. Classification (NCBI taxonomy): domain Eukaryota; kingdom Metazoa; phylum Chordata; class Mammalia; order Carnivora; family Felidae; genus Panthera; species Panthera leo. The sequence goes on along the minus strand of NC_056684.1, from coordinate 13,162,527 downwards.
TATTACTCACATGTGATTTTTGTAATATCTTGCCTTTGTCATTTGGAAAACAGTAGTTCACTGTGTTAGGCAAACATTCTAAATCTTGATATGTTTCATGATACAGTAATAATCATGTTCATCAACAATCAACATCACTGTGAGCCTCATAAGAGAGCTGTTAAGCTCATAATGGCAGACACAAGTTCTCTAAAATTCTAATTTTCTTTTTTTTTTAATGTTTTTAAATGTTTGTTTATTTTTGAGAGAGGAAGAGGGAGACATAGTGTGAGCAGGGGAGGGGCAGAGAGAGAGGGAGACACAGAATGGGAAGCAGGCTCCAGGTTCTGAGCTGTCAGCACAGAGCCTGACGTGGGGCTCGAACTCACAGACTGAAAGATCATGGCCTGAACTGAAGGCTTAACTGACTGAGCCACCCAGGCACCCTTAAAATTCTAATTTTCTTTTGAAAGTCTGCCTTTCATCATTTGTAACAAATACTCTCATTTACCTTTAAGTGACAGACTCACGTCATTCACTTCCAAGAAAATGTTTGCCAAGTGCCTAAGTCTGAGTAAGTACACTTTGTTAATTGTTCTATCAAGTAAAAATACTGTTCCATGAAAAAAGTGGCTAGTTCAGCTAGCAACTCAATCACACAAGGCCTTTTCCTCCAGGTAACCATCATACCTGATAAGACACAAAACTGCTTCGGGTGAACTTCTGATTTTGCCACAACAAAAAATGTCAGAATTAACGCAATTATTAATTTTCATTGCTCTCCTAATGGCATTCTCAAATAAAACTGGCTTTTATTGCCTTGAAAGTCCACTTTAGTAAAGAAACAATGCCTGGGGGCAGAGGGGAATACATTGACTCATGCTCAGACACATTACACATCGGTTTCATCAGTTTAAAGGTCAATTCAAGGGGCGCCTAGGTGGCTCAGTTGGTTAAGCGTCCAACTTCGGCTCAGGTCATGATCTTGCAGTTCGAGAGTTCAAGTCCTGCATCGGGTTCTATGCTGACACCTCAGAGCCTGGAGCTTGCTTTAGATCTGTGTCTCCCTCTCTCTGCCGCTCCCCTGCTCATGTTCTGTCTCTCTCTCTCACAAGTAAATAAATATTAAAAAAAAAAAAAAATTTAAAGGTCAATTTCAATTAAAATAAGCAAAAAAAAAACTATCATTATGACAATAGTTTTAATCCTGTGGATCCTCTGCAACAGTCTCAGATATCCCCAAGGACCATCCTTTGGAAATTTCTGCTATAAGCTATACCTAGTCAAGGTGCCCTCCCCTCCCTATAATTTGAATTCCACTGAAAACCCAGCCATTTGGAATTCATGACAAACAGGGAGATGTCATGCTGGTTCCATTACTCTAACCCAGAAATCTGAGTGCCTAAATTCTGTCTCTTCCTTATCGAGCATAATTAAATAATATGTGTTTTCCCACAGGACACTTTCTATATACTTTATCTACAGGGCTGTACTGGGTTAGATAATATATTAGCCAGGGTTCTCCAGAGAAACAGAACCAGTGTGCCAGTGTGTGTGTGTGTGTGTGTGTGTGTGTATAAATAGGGAGAAAGATTTAAGGAATTGGCTCATGCAGTTATGGAGGTTGTCAAGTCCCAAATCTGCAGGGTGGTTTGAAGGCTGGAGACTCAGGAAGAGCTAATCATGAAGTTTAAGTCTGAAGTCAGTCAGCTAGCAGGATTTGCTCTTGCCTGGAGGAGAGCAGGCCTTTGTTCCATTTGGGCCTTCAACTGATTAGATGTGGCCTACCCACATTATGGATGGCAATCGGTTTTACTCAAAGTCCACAGATTTAACTGGTAATCTCATCAAAAACACTCTCGCAGGAACATTCAGAACGCTATTTGACCAGAAAGGTGGGCACCGTGGCCCAGTCAAGTTGACGCATAAAATTAACCATCACATATAGCATTTCCCCAAGTTCACATCCTTCCTAGGACCTCAGCCTGTGACCATGTTTTGGAAATAAGACCATCGCAGATGCAATTAGTTAAGATGGGGTCATGGTAGAGTAGGCTGGCCCTTCATGCAATATGAGTGGTATCCTCATAAGAAGAGAATGCATTGGGAGAACACTATATAATGAGAAAGACAGAGGTGGGAGGGAGGTGTCCACAAACCAAGGAGAGCCAAGGATTTCCCGTAACACTAGAAGTTAATTGAAAGGCTCCCGTAGAGCCTTCAGAGAGACCATGGCCCTGCCTCCTCTCGGTTTCAGACTTCCAGCCTCCACATCTGCGAGGGGACACATTTCTGTTACCTTTACGCCACCAAGTTACAACAGCCCTGGGAAAAACTAACACAGTTCCCATGGCTGACTTGTGTCAAGGTAGAAGGAAAGATCTCTTCGGAGGCAAGGATAGTCAGGATTTCTCTCATGAGGGTGGGGAAGCAAAGCGAGACCCCTGACCACGTGCTCACTGACGTGTAAGGTGGAGAGAGAGAGACAAAGTTGGGGGCTGAGCAGGAAACCCCAGCAGGAGAGGGAGGGCAGTGAGCTTGGCCAGAACCAGCTGGGATCCCCCACACAATGTAGGAGGCCAACTGAGGACACGGGGAGGACGAATCAGAAAGGTCTTAGTTACCTTCTTCTTAAATACGGCTAACTATGCTGGAGAGCTTTTCAGAGAGATACCTAAGAATCTCTCTCAGGGTCTCAACTTTGCCTCCTCGCAAAATTAGGAGTACAAATGAGGATTGGAAGGAGAGCCAGAGGGGTTGAGAGGGAGAGCCAGACCCGCCGTCGCTCTGGAAGGGAAAAGAAAATGTCAGATCGCAGCTGGTAAATAAGATGTTACAGCGAAGCTTGAAAAGCCGGGTTCTTTCTCCTTTGTAAAGGCCCTACCTGCATAACATGAAGGGGCTCGGTGACAGACACATTAAAACACCATTAAACTGTGAAATAGAACACAGTGTGAAAATAAATTTAACCTTCACAAGTATATCGATCTCCACCCAGCGCCGTGCCCAAGTTCTGGGACAACTGTTTTATAATAGGTTTTACTTATTTTCCTGTTGCTGTTCTGACTTCCTCCGAGGAGGGTGTTATTTCTAAAAGCCCCCTGACCGTGGAAGGAAGCAGGCTTGCTTCTCAGGCAACGCCTGGCCTCGGAAAGCTCCCGCCAGCTGCTCCACAAACAGAAATCAGTTTGGTGAAAGTGAGGAATGAGTTTGCGGCGGCCGCTGGGATAACAGAGGCCCAGGGAGGAGGAGGAGAGCACTGCCAGTTACTTGCAGGGTTGGGAGGTGGAGATGAGGTGGGGTGGGGGGAGGAGAGAGAGATGGGCCAATGAACTGTGGGCGGTGGCAGGATGGCCTTTGTGGGATGGCTCCTATGATTTAGTTTTTGCTTCAAAATGCATCTACAGACACGCACACACTCACACACACACACACACACACACACACTCAATACTCTTCGTAATAAGGAAGAAAAGGGAATCCATTCCCTGGGACAAAAATGCTCCAAGAGCTGTGGCTCTTGCAATAATTTTCTGTGTAATATTTGGCCACATGAGCAGATTAACAAAGAGGAACACAAAGCTAGCAAAAAAAAAAAAAAAATCACTTCCTTTTCAAGGAAACGTTCACATTTAATTTTGTAGGAGCTTAGAGGGCCGAGCAAATTGGAAGATACATTTCTATCTCAGAGTGAAGAAGCCCAAGTATCTCCAAAATGTGAGACTTAACATCACTTTTTTTTTTCCTTCAGCCACCTTATTTGCAAAATGAACATTTGAGGTGTGACCCTTTCTTAAATTGTAGCCAAATCAGAGGAAAACATAATGAAGAGACCAGCATGCAGCAAAACGTCCGATGAACCAGTGAACTTGGTTTGCAGGCCAGGAAAAGTCAGCGAAGCTAATAGCCAGTGGTGTTTTGTATGGATCCCGACATCGTCATCAGAGAAAAGGTGTCCATGAAGTTGCTCAGATTGGAACGCTCAAGATTGTGGCCCCCAAATCATGTTCTTTCTAATTCTTGTATTGAGGATTCAAGCACCTTTAATAAAATTGAATACCGTTTTTCATACAAAATTTCTTTGTAAAAGGGATACCAATTGCTTTTTCAATGTTTATTTATTTATTTTGAGAGAGAGAGAAGGGGGGAGGTGCAGAGGGACAGAGAGCGAGAGACACAGAGAATCCCAAGGAGGTTCCACCCGGTTGTGGGGCCTAAGCTGAAATAAAGAATCCGATGCTTAACTGACTGAGCCACCCAGGCGCCTCTAAACATTGCTTTTTAACATGAAAATGGATCTATGCCACAGTAGCAACTGCATCATGCTTAATGGTGAACAAATAAATTCTCTTTGGGACGACAAACATGATGAAATTATCTCATTTGATTATTATTATTTAAAATTCTTGTGTAAATGATAACTGATGAGATAAAATATGAAAATGCAATAATAGTTCTAATAATGAAAGGGATAAAGAATAAATTGCCCCGGGGGCGCCTGGGTGGCTCAGTCAGTTAGGTGTCCGACTTCCCCTCAGGTCATGGTCTTGTGGTTTGTGAGTTCGGGCCCCACGTGGGGCTCTGTGCTGACAGCTCAGGGCCTGGGGTCTGCTTCGGATTCTGTGTCTCCTTCTCTTTCTGCCCCTCCCCTGCTCACTCTCTGTCTCTGTCTCTCTCCCAAAAAGAAATAAATATTTAAAAAAATTAAAAGAATAAGTTGTCCGTAGATTACATGACTGCCTACCTAGAAAAGTTAGTAAGATCTATTAATTAGCGCAAACGCTTGATTTAAATACATTTTAAAAACATAGAAAATACCAGCAAGATCCTGTATTAAAAATGTATCTACTTTGAAAACAGAATAAGAAAAGGATCCCTCCTTTCCAAAAATATTGCGCCCAGTTGCAACCAAAAATATAAAATAAAGTGTAAATAATCCTCATAGGAACTGAGTAGAATTCGTATGAGGTAAAAAACAATACTATAGGGGCACCTGGGTGGCTCAATCGGTTAAGCATCCAACCTCGGCTCAGCTCATTATTTCATACTTCATGGGTTCGAGCCCCACACTGGGCTCTGTGCTGACAGCTCAGCCTGGAGCCTGCTTCGGATTCTGTGTCTCCCTCTCTCTCTGTCCCTCCCCCACTCGTGCTCTGTCTCTCTCTGTCTCTCAAAAGTAAATAAACAGTAAAAAAAAAAAAAATGTTAAAGCTGTAAAATATTATGTCATGTTCACATATTGACAGATTAGTATCACAAAGATTGTAAATCATCCACAAATAGTTTACGAATATAATGAAATCGCAGTAGGATATTTTCGAGCATGGAAAAAAAAATCTTCTGAACGTTTAGGTAGAAGAAGAAGCTGGGACAGATAGCCTGGAACTGTTTAAAATGAAGAAGGATAGGGAATAACATGACCAACCAGATGTTCACCATTCATTCAGTAGATACTTGAAGACCTACTGTGTGCATTTTGCTTGTGGGAGATCGAGACAGAACAGACATGGCCCGGCCTTCAAGGAGCTTACGGCCTAAGTGAAGGAGAGAGAGAGTAAAAAGTGATGACACTGATATTGTAAATATCCAATCACAAGCAGTAACAAGTGTTTTCAAAGAAAGCTACAGGCTGTGGGGAGCAGTGTTTGGTGCTACAGTTTTTCTATCCCCAACCTGGAGGACACAGCTTACTTCAGCTGTCTGTGCAGCTCATCCGAGGTCTTGGCAGAAAATGACATTTAACCTGACTGAAGGAAGGAAGGCGGCGCGGGGGGGTGGGGGTGAGGGGTGGTGCCTGGGTGGCTCAGTCGGTTGAGCCTCCGGCTTTTGATTTTGGCTCAGATCATGATCTCACGGTTCGTGAGATCGAGCCCCACATCGGGCTCGGCGCTGTCAGTGAGGAACCTGCTCGGAATTCTCTCTCCCTCTCTCTCTGCCCCTCTCCTGCTTGTTCTTTCTCTTTCTCTCAAAATAGATAAATATATATATATATATATATATATATATATATATATATGTATTTTTTTTTTAAAGAAGGATGGAAGAGAACAAGAATTCCCAGGAGAAGGAATGCGGGTTTGAAAGGGCTACAATGAAAAGATCTTGGCACAATCAAGAAACAAAAGAAGTCCAGCGTCAACAAAACAATGGAACTCCAGAGAAAGACGTAGGGTTAAGGGGGGGAGAGAAACAACCGGGGCCACATGCAGACCATGCAACACAGAATAGATTTTATCTGAGTGCAGTGAAAGTCTCCCTAAGGGTCCTGAGCAGGGAAGGTGACACAATAAAATGAATGGCTTAAGGAGTGTATTGTTTTCTGTTGTGTGGGAAATGCACGCAGGGCGACTCGGTGGTGAGCTCGGCAGTGTTCCGGGAGGGAGATGGTAGTGCAACTGACCAGAGTGAGGGCACCGGAAATGGGAAACTGAAGGGTTTGACAGACGTGTAGAAGGTAGAATGAGTGCGAATTGGTGATTGATCGAACGGGAAACCAGAAGACCTGTATACAGCTGATCTCTCTTTAAGTTTTTCTCTGGTGTAAGAAAAGACAGACTGATCATTACAAACAAACAAAAAAGACAGAAACAGATCCATATGTATATTATTATAAAATACACTTGGCATTTTAAAACAGTGGGGAAGAAGGAATTATTCATAAAATGTATTTCAGCAATTGGCTAAATAATTTTAGGGGGAGAGAAAACCTGACAAGGTCTGTACTTCACTCACAATTTCTGCCAAATAAAAATAAAACATTAAAAGTACTAGAAGATAATATAAGTTGATTTTTTTTTCATTTTGCTTTACTTCACTTTATGCTTTCCTCGCTGTTGGACATCAGGGACAAACATGATATAAAAATACTCCTTAGTTCATGACTGTCATCCATCAGTCTGTAAAAACACATTCTCCCATCTTTTTTTTTTTTTTCTCCCTGTCCTCATTCCCATTCTACTTCTCTGGCTTCATACACTCCAACCCCACCCAGCATCCACTCTGATGTTGTTAATAGCATTCCCCCTTAGGGTTAGTGAGCATCTGAAACACTAACACGGTGAGAAGCCCTTTCAAAAGCACTTACCACTTAGGGGCGCCTGGGTGGCTCAATTGGTTAAGCATCTGACTTCCACTCAGGTCATGATCTTGCAGTCTGTGGGTTCAAGCCCCGCATGGGGCTCTATGCCGACAGCTCAGAGCCTGGAGCCTGCTTCGGATTCTGTGTCTCCCTCTCTGTCTGCCCCCTCCCCGACTCATGCTCTGTCTCTCTGTCTCTCAAGAATTAATAAATGTTAAAAGAATAACAACAAAAACACCTACCATTTCCCTCTCTCTCTATCTCTCAAAATAAATAAATAAACTTAAAAAAAAGAAGAAGAAGAAAGGGTCAGCTGGGTGGCTCAGTTGTTTAAGCATCTGACTCAGTTTCAGCTCAGGTCATGATCTCATGATTCCTGAGATTGATCCCTGCATCAGCCTCTGTGCTGACAGCGTGGAGCCTGCTTGGGATTCCCTCTCTCCCTCTCTCTCTGCCTCTTCCCCCTCAAAATAAACTTAGAAACAAAAAAGAAAACACCTACCATTTATACCCCTTAAGTAGATATGAACTCATCTCAAGTTTCTTATTACGTTTTCCCATCAAAGAATGCCTCTTTCTTTAATCTAACCTTTATTTTTCTTGTGTGTCCTCCAATTCTGTTAGGGTTTTCTTCATACAAGCTTGCTTATTCTTTATTAGGTAAAACCCAGGCACTTTAGAGCTTTGGTTGCTATTTTAAAAGGTATCATAATTTTTATTTCCTTTTCTGAATCCTTATTCCAAGTATAGACGAATGCTATTGATTTTCAAATTTCATTTTGCCTGCTCACTTGAAAAACAATGTTGAATTAGGAAGGACTTTTTAAAGCATAATGCCAAAGGCAGAATGCAGAAGAGAAAAAAAGAAACATTTATTCGCCAAGAAAACCTATCAAAGTCAAAAAACATGACAATTGGGGAAAAAAATATTTGCTACACATATGACAGAAAAGAGACTAATACTCTAAGTATATACAAAGCTATTACAAAACAAAAAAGAAAATTGTCAAATATGGGCGAAGACCATGAAGAAATTATTAAGGAAGAAATAGAAATATCCAGGAAGCACGAATTAAGGCTCAGTATTATATGTAATCAAAGATCTGTAAATTAGCAGGAGAAAGCACTTTTGCATTATCATCTGCATTAGTCAAGATTCATGTCATAGTGACAGAATCCCAACACGATGTGCATTATGCAGAGGGGGAAATGATTGAATCGGATAACGGGGATATCTGGGGATGAGCCTTGCTTTGGTCCCAGGGGAACCTAATAGCTCCCTCCCATCTCCTAGTGTCATGTCTATTGGATTTGATTCTGCAGGCTGATTTTGTCCACTTGGCAGACAAGATAGCTGCCAGGAGCCCCTTTCAGCCTGGCAAATTGAGATAGAAATCTAACAGCTCTCTTCAATGCCTATATCTGAAACCTAGGAAACTTCCGGTCCTGGTTGGGTCTCTTGCCTACGGTCAATAGAGAGTAACACTCCATAAGCAGAAGAAAGAACCAGGGAGGGTATTTTTTCGATTCATCAAATTTTAAAAGCCCCAAATCCTCATAAACAAACAAACAAACAAAAACCAAGAAACTGATTGCCCGTGGAGAGCATCAGATATGAAGTTGGAGGGTTGCCAAGGGTATACTCTGTCGCATAATTTTCTTCGGGGCCCTAGTGCCCGCAAGACCTCATTACACTGAAAGTCACCTCCCAAGCCACTACTGGGGACTCGTGGGCTGGCGTGGTTTGCTTTAGACATTATATCACCGTCCTTGGAGAGAAGAGCTACTTGTGGGCAGAGAAGGGACAATTCCATCTTGAGGGACGAAAGCAAGCGGGGGTAAGGTCCAAGATGGCTAGGGGCGGGGGAAAGTTGATCTAAACTCTCCGAGAATAGGTCTGTCTTAGAGAACAGTGTGGTCTGTGCTGAAGGTTAGTCACAAACACAATCTCAGGCATGTGAGAGGCACACTCGTGTTTATTTTTTTCTCCCCGCTAAATTGATAGGTTGGCAGGTTTGAGGCCCATGTCCTTTAGAAATCCCACGGCACAGCTTGGAGTTTCAATACAGCCAGGAAGGCAATAAACAGCACGAAGGTCACTCAGAGCTTCTACTGCGAAGGGAAAAGGTTTTGTTTTATGAAAAATACAAAAATGTAGGGATGGTGCGACGACGGCAGGGAGCAGATAATGACATTCCTTATTCCTCTGGAACTTTTCAGAAAACCCGAATTCCCTTGGACAACGCATCTGCCACCTTCTAGATTTAAATACCTTGAAATGGTAAATGGCCCTTGCAGGTCTGTGTGGAGAAATGAAGGCACTATAGCTATAGGGCTTGGGGAAGTTGCACAAGTGTGTGGTTCGATGTTTCCTTCTTTGGGCGTGGGGATATCTCAGCACCCAGCGCGAATTGAGAAGACAGTAAAAGCCTGACCGGTCATCAATGGAGGGGAGCTTAGCTTCTCTCCATTTAACTTAACATCCCTTCTATATGTCCACCTGCAAAGCCTCCGTGTTAGATGTTAGAAGACATTTATTTTTATTTTATTGTTTTATTTTATTTTATTTTATTTTATTTTATTTTATTTTATTGGGAGGTGCAGAGACCAAGACAGAGAGAGAGAGAGAGCCTTCAGCACACTCCATGCCCAACATGGGACCCAATCTCACAATCCTAAGATCATGACCTGAGCTGAAATCAAGACTCGGATGCTTAACCATCTGAGCCACCCGGGTGCCCCAGACATTTGGGGATGAGGATGTCTCCATTCAAGAAGAGCTGAGCTGAGCCTATGCATCCTTCTGATACAATATGGAGTCATTGCAGAGGAACCAAGGACGTGTAGGCGTCAAAGCAGGAAAGGTAGGGGCGCCTGGGTGGCTCAGTTGGTTAAGCATCCAACTCTTGGTTTCAGCTCAGGCCATGATCTCGAGGTTCGTGAGTCCAAGCCCCGCGTCGGGCTTTGTGCTGACAGCTCAGAGCCTGGAGCCTGTTTCAGATTCTGTGTCTCCCTCTCTCTCTCTCTGACCCTCCCCCGTTCATGCTCTGTCTCCATGTGTCTCAAAAATAAATAAACGTTAAAAAAAAATTTTTTTTAATGAATAAATAAAAGCTAGGTTGGGGCCAGCTATTGTCCACGTTCCAACACGCCCCGCGTGTTGGAAAAGAAAATTGCTCACATGTATTACTATTGTTTGCGCACTGCTCCTTTCGCCATACTGGACTGAAAGCTCTTGGAAGGCATGAGCTATATATCCGGTTCCGGCCTGGCAGGTATCTAGATGTGTGTCTAGCCTAGTCAATGGGAACGGTCCTTTGCCCCAGTCCACTATTCAAGAGACCGCCCTGAGGAGAGCTCTGTTGGAGTAACCCTCCTGACTTCCCTCCAGCACCTTTATCAACATGCCTCCCCAGGGAGGAAGAAGGAGATCTAGCCACTCGGATCTACTTCCTCTTTCTCTTTGGGATCTGCCTGTCTACACGGAGTGGGCCTTTGGCTCTGCTCCTTTCTGCCCTGAGTCTTACAGGATCAGACAATACCCCCATGTGGGGAGGACTCTGTCATCCAACACTCTTTTAATCTTTATTTTTGAGAGAGAGACAGCGTGTGAGCAGGGGAGGAGCAGAGAGGGAGACACAGAACCAGAAGCAGGCTCCAGGCTCTGAGCTGTCAGCACAGAGCCCGACGCGGGGCTCGAACCCATGAACCGGGAGATCGTGACCTGAGCCGAAGTCGGACGCTCAACCGACTGAGCCACCCGGGCGCCCCTGGGTCTGACTATTTAATTCTGGGGTTCAGTATTCAGAAACTTAGCCTCAATTGTTCAGCAGCAGTAATACAAAAACATTTTCACCTCCATTTGTTTGACTCCTGCATCTATCCCTTGGTCTGAACTCAGATGTCAAAGGGGATGCTACAGCCCCCTTAAATGCTATCAACCCCTGCGAGTGGGCACTCAGTGTGGGTTGATTGGAAGAATGTACGCATGATTTAATTATTGAAGACCAGAGGATATATAAGAAGCATCAAAGTCCCCACTCGACCCATCTATTGCTCTGTCAAGGCCCATCTGTGACCATGTCCACCTGACAATAGAATCTTACCATCAGGGCATTGGGGGGTCACCATTAATTGATCACTTTCTCTCCCGTGTTCTGAAATATCTGATTATTTCCTTCTTTTCTCCTCTTCTGTGTAATAGATTTCTCAATTCCTGGAAATATTCCCATCACCTTTCACCCTTTGGAAACCATCGCCTCTCTTTCCCCACTAATCCTACCTCCTGCAGCTGCGGCGTTGCTGATTTTCTGGTCTCCCTTGCTGCAGCCAGGAATTTTAATAATCCTTGAAATTAGGAATACAGGAGATCTCATTGTTACGGCAACCCCGTCTGCACTGGGACATACCTATTGCTAGAAGACGACGTTTCCCGTCTAAAAAAAAAAAAAAAAAATGAGCCTTCAAGCTCCTGGTACTTTCACATGTCACTCGACAAGGAGGTGTCCCACGCAAGCGAATGGAAGACCAGGGAGTTTTCTTTTAAAAAAAAAATCACATTTGAGGGGCGCCCGGGTGGCTCAGTCGGCTGAGTGTCCGACTTCGGTTCAGGTCATGATCTCGCGGTTCGTGAGTTCCAGCCCCGTGTCAGGCTCTGTGCTGACAGCCCAGGGTCTGAAGCCTGCTTTGAATTCTGTGTCTCCCCCTCTCTCTGCTCCTCCCCTGATCACACGCTGTCTCTGTCTCAAAAATAAAGATTTTTAAAAAATTAAAAATAAATAAACAAATAAAATTCACATTTGATTCAAGTTGCGTCTCATTGTAGAATACACTAATACTTCTAAAAACTTGATGTCACATTTTCTCAAGAGCATGCCAACTAAAACAAGAAATCCACCTGCAGTTCAAAGCTTGTATTTTAATGTTCAAATAGCTTTCTGAAACTGGATGGCCAACTCTCTTCCAAAGTTTCTTTCCAAATGATGAAATTCAGAGATAAGTGGGACTAAAGTAAGTTGTGGATATGACTCAAAAGTGAGAAAGATTAAGAGCTCAGCCTTCACAGATCTCAGGACAGAAGTGTCTGAGCATCAGTGTAGAATTAAAAAAAAAAGGGGGGGGGCATAGTCCATTGAACATGGAAAAACAATTAAAAATATATTGAAAGTAGAAAGAAAAAGAGAAATCATTCCTAATTAATTCTGCTGCCCTGCTCAACCCCAGCCTCTTTGTAATCCTACTGGGAACATCTTTATCGATCTGGGGGTCCTGCAGCAGGCTTCTGATGCTTATCTCAGCATAAAAACAGGCTCTTGTGATGAGCAGTGATTTAATTACATGACAATCACCGTTAACAATGCATGGCGAATACCACAAAAATATGCAGAGCAAGATTGGCCCTGATAAGTGCAAAGAGGTGGCATTGACTTTCAGTAAAGTTTCTGGCTGCAATTCTACTGATCCTTCCCTCTTAGGAGAAAATAATACTCGGTGACTTGAAATGTCTAAGGACTGACTTCACTGGTTCATTTTTAAGTAATAATAAGAAAGTTTAAACTTTAAAATATTAGCTTTTATTATATTTGTAGAACTTCTCTCTAAAACCTGAGAAATAGACCTATCATGAAGCTTTGTGACAAAAAAATTATGGGGCTTTAAAAGGCAGAGAATTTCTCCTGTGTGAGATCTTAAGACTCTCGCAGTGTTTAGGTCCACTGTCAGTATCCAAAAATTATGGAAGGAACGAGTCGAAATTGAATACGATTTTACAGTATGACCCTTTCCGAATAAAATTGCAAGTGTCTTCAGACGTGTTATTATGCCTAGGCTTCTCGATGTATCAAAGCACATCTTGAAGTCTAGGTGTATTGGAAACAATAAACTACATTCCTGTCTTTATCACTAGACTAGCACGGGTTAATCAAAGCTAATTACTAGTTTAGAATAATAATGTCGTGGTGTTAATTGACACAGGTTGTTTTTCAATCATTTGAACAGATAAAGATGTAAGTAAGGGCCAAACGTTGGGGTTAAGTTGGTTTCATCAAATCTGGTTAACTGAACGTGGCGGGATGGCTCGTCTTTAACGGGAAGCTAATAAAATTAGAGCATCGTGCAAGAGAGAATAAACGCGAAAGAGCTGAGAGAGTGGAGGAGTCATCACAGACGAGAGCTAGGGAACAGGGTGGGGATGAATGGAACATGCTGAGAGCAGGGTAGGGGTGATGCCCAATAGGAGATGGCACCAGTGGCGTCCCCACACAGGTGGATTGGAGAAGGGAGAGATTTCGCCCTTGGCGATACTCAGAAAGCTCAGCTTTAAGTTGGCAAGGTGTCAAAGGGGCGTGAAGGAGAAGAGGTTCTGGGAGAAGGGGGATTCGCAGCAAGCCAGCATGGTCTTGACCCATAAAACTCAAGATTTCTTCTTGTGAGAATACCAACGGATTTTTCTTAAGGCAGTAGATGTAACAGTCAAGGGCACAGGCTCCAGAGCCAGCCTGGCTGGATTTAAAGCTCAGGTCTATTCCTTACGACCTTGAACGATTTCCTTAACTATCTGTGCTTCACTGTCTTCATCTGTAAGACAGGGGATAATTATAGCACTACCTCACATAGTTGTTTTGAGAATTAAATAATTATTCTGTTTGAAATACTTAGAACAGCCTAAGTGTCATCTGTTAGTAACATCAACATTCATAACGCGGTGACGGCAAGCTCACAACAAAGTCTTTCTTACTCCAGCGTTTGGAAGGACCCATCGGCTGGACCAGACTCGCTACCTACCCGAACGGAAGCCCGTGCTGCCGGTGGGCACAATCTTCCCAGACAGAGATCTTCTTCCAAAGGCAGACTTATCCTGAGGAGGACCTACTTGTCCTTGAGCAGAGAAAACTGCAGCTCTTGCCTAGAATGGCCAATGGAGTTCTTTGGTCCAAAATAAAATGAATCAACAATGGATCCACAGACCTGTGAGGAAAAAAGTAATGTGAAAGAAGAACCAACATGAAAGAAAAAGATGACTCAGGAAAACATGTAAAAACACAAACAGAGGGGTGCCTGGGTGGCCCAGTCGGTTAAGCATCCGACTCTTGATTTCCGCTCAGGTCATGATCTCATGGTTCGTGTGATTGAGCCCTGCAGCGGGCTCGGTGCTGACAGCGTGGGGCCTGCTTGGGATTCTTATTCTCTCTCAATCTCTCTCTCCCTCTCTCTCTCCCTCTCTCCCTGCCCCTCCCCCCCGCTCATCTATGTTTCTCTCAAAATAAATAAAGTTAAAAAAAAGCACAAACTGAAAACAGAAAACATTCTATTACCTTCAGATTTGAGAATATAGGAAGAAGAAGAAGAAAAAGAAGAAGAATAACAACAACAACAACGAGAACGACAACAGCAACAACAGAAATATATGCTATGGGAAAAATAACAAATTTAAACTATGGTTGGTCAAATTAGACAATTAACACTTATTTATTTTTGAGACAGAGAGAGACAGAGCATGAACGAGGGAGGGTCAGAGAGAGGGAGACACAGAATCTGAAACAGTCTCCAGGCTCTGAGCTGTCAGCACAGAGCCCGATGCGGGGCTCGAACTCACGGACCGCGAGATCATGACCTGAGCCGAAGTCGGCTGCTTAACCGACTGAGCCACCCAGGCGCCCCTCAAACTAGACAATTAATTGAAAGATTGAAACAGAAACTCAAAGAAGTTTCCCAGAGATTACAACAAGGGAGTATCGTGAAATCAACACTGAACGTTTGACCTAAGACAAGGGTGAGTACCAGATAAGTACATTTTGAGACGGTAAAAGGCTCCAATACTTAACTTTCTATATAGTCTGTCTTAGAAGTTTGTTTCTAGACATACTTCAGCATAATCAGAGAGAAAATCAAGGAAGAGAAGGGCATGTGGCCCCGGATGCTGTAGATAGGACCCAAGAGAAGAAGTAGCAGGTGGGTGGGAAATGAGGTGGGTGCCCATGGGGCACTGGCATCCTGAGCTCAAACCCGGAGGAGTTGAAACACGGACTAAAATCAACAGAACAAAAAAAATAAAGGCATGTGGTCTTTAGGCTTAAAGAAAAAGAAAATTCAAATGTAACCTGGACTTACTTCACAAGATAGAAATCTATACATTAAACAGTATGGATTATCCTAATCCGACACAAAAATGTCTCATTTCCAATAATGAGAGAAAATACCTCGCGCTTTTCCAAATTGCTTGAACAGCTGGTCTAGCTCTCTTCTCTTATCGCTTTCTATCTGCATGAAATTGCCAGACTTTCTCCACACAAAGCCCCCATTTGACAAATCAGAAAAACAAGACCCAGTGGCACGAACTGACTTCAGTTCACACAGCTAGAAGTTAACTTTTCTCCTGGTCTTGGCATTAAAAAAAAAAAAAAAATTCTCTGCAAAATTGAGCCCGGCTAAATGTATGTCCTAAATGATAGTAGGAGGCAGGAGTAGACGCCGGCGGTGGAATTTTCATTCATCAAGCATTAAAATGCAAAACCGCTGTCCAGTGCAGGGATTCACCTTTGTGGGAAATGATGACTAACGTGATCCCTCATGTCAAGATGACAAACCTATTAAAACGTGATGAATTCCTCAGGCGAACACTTCTCATTAGCCTGTCCTGTTGTCTGTTTGCGGAAAAGCATATGTGCACTTCCAAATGCGTGCACCTGATATCTCTTTGGCGGACGGAGTTCCGTGCAGCTCACCGATTTTTAAGAGAAAAGAGATTTGGAGACAAAAGAAATGCCGCTGGTTGTTGGCTTGAGGTTTCAGCAAGGTTCAAGTCTGCCTTTGCTACTCACAGCTTAAGTGGTATTTCTATTATTGTACAATTTCTAGCTTTACGGTTTCCAGTTCCGACATAATCATTTCCTAGCGTGAATCAAAAGTAATGAAGCTGTGCGGTTCAAATTTAAGTAATACTATTAAGATAATCAACGACTTCAATCCAATCTTGGGCCAAATCCAGCGAGCAAATTCCCCAAACCAATCAATTGAAAGGACTTGAATTTTTAGATTTAAGCCTCTCGTTTTGACAGCGTGTTCAAAAAGAATTATGCAATTACGATTGGCAATTTGGGATTTTCTGAAATGATAGGAGACAAGCATAACATGGGTGTGTGAAATCGAAAATTGGGGAAATAGAAGCCGAAACTCTATCTAATGACGAGTTTCAACATCCGCTTTGGCTGAACATTGAGGCAGCGTTGTTGCACAACAAAATAGGCTAATCTAATGCCAGGATCTTGAAAACTGGACACGTTTCATGCACAAAGCCAGTCTGTAGGGTGCTATTCCTAAGTATCTCATCCTATTACCCTAGTGGAGAAACTTAGGTAGCACGTATTGCACCTTCCTACTCAACAGTTCAAGAGTTAGTATTAGCCATGACATCAAGAATTAGAGTTTTAGAGTTCTGGCTTTTATTTGGTTCCCATCCTGGCTTTACCATATGAAAGCATTTCCTTCTCGGTTCAATTTACATCAGGATTATCTTCCTTCAGTTCTTTTGGGACCTGACCATTAGTTGGCTGGGAGCCTCCTTAATGGAGTTTTAATGATGGGGAATACCTCTAAGATAACTAAATGTCCATGACTGTCTACACAGCTCTTTCAAGTGCTGCTACTACTACCCTTTTATGTTAAAGTTTACAAAAGGGCAGAATCGGGTGGAGAACATCGATTTTCTGATTCTTAGTTTGATTCTCTTTATATCCTCCCACACTGCATTCGAGACTCGATTAAGACACGTTCTCATTATAAATAGGATGTGTTGGGGCGCCTGGGTGGCTCAGTCGGTTGGGCGGCCGACTTCGGCTCAGGTCATGATCTCGCGGTCCGTGAGTTCGAGCCCTGCATCGGGCTCTGTGCTGACGGCTCAGAGCCTGGAGCCTGTTTCAGATTCTGTGTCTCCCTCTCTCTGACCCTCCCTCGTTCATGCTCTGTCTCTCTCTGTCTCAAAAATAAATAAAACGTTAAAAAAATTTTTTTTTAAATAAATAGGATGTGTTTTTTTTTCACGTACTATTGTTTTTTCAGTGATCTAAATAAAGTAGGCTTGTGTGTATGTATATATGTGTGCATGCACATGCCCATGTGAAAGCGTGGGCTTAATCGACACGAGCATAAGAAATTCTGCTTTGGGGCGCCTGGGTGGCTCAGTTGGTTAAGGGACCAACTTCGGCCTTGGGTCATGACCTCGTGGTGTGTGGGTCCGAGCCCCGCGTCCGGCTCTGTGTTGACAGCTCAGAGCCTGGAGCCTGCTTCAGATTCTGTGCCTCCCTCTGTCTCTCTGCCCCTCCCCCGCTCGCTCT
Source organism: Panthera leo (assembly GCF_018350215.1). Taxonomy (NCBI): domain Eukaryota; kingdom Metazoa; phylum Chordata; class Mammalia; order Carnivora; family Felidae; genus Panthera; species Panthera leo. Next base: position 13,145,139 of record NC_056684.1, on the reverse strand, counting down.
CTCTCTCTCTCTCAAAAATAAATAAAACATTAGCAAAATTAAAAAAAGAAAAAGATATTCTGCTTTGAAAATAAATATGGATGACAGAATCCCCTCAAAAAACAAGAGAGAAATGTACTTCTATCAGAATTTGTCAATTTAGGTTAGAAAACCTTAGTAAGTGTGGTAGGCAGAATGATGACCCATTATGGAGGTCCACATCCTAATTCCTGGACCTGTGACTATGTTAGACTACATAGCAAAGGGGAGTCAAGGTTGCTGATCAATATATATATATGTATATATATATATGTATACATATACATATACATATATATATATACATATATATTCATATGAATACACACACACACAGAGTGTTTTAAAGTCCTTGCACGTGGAATAGGGAATTGGAAAAGACAACCAGAAGAAGGTAGAATGAGAAGGACTCTGCACAACATTGCTGGCTTTGAAGATAGAGGAGGGGTCAGGAGTCAGGGTGTGGGAGTGGCCTCTAGAAGCTGGGAAATGCAAGAAAACCAATTCTGCCCTAGAGCTTCTAAAAAAAATGTAGTCCTGTTGATAACTTGGTTTTAGCCAAGTGAGATCATTTGGGACTTCTGATTTCTAGAACTATAAGGCAAATTTGTCCTGCTTTTTTTTTTAAATATTATTATACATATATTTTTAACGTTTATTTATTTTTGAGAGAATATATTTTGAGAGACAGAGCATGAACCAGAGAGGCGCAGAGAGAGAGGGAGACACAGAATCTGAAGAAGGCTCCAGGCTCTGAGCTGTCAGCACAGAGACCAATGCGGGGCTTGAACTCATGAACTGTGAGATTGTGACCTGAGCTAAAGTCAGACGCTTAACCCACTGAGCCATCCAGGTGCCCCCAAATGTTTTATTATATTTTTTTAATTTAAGAGAGAGAGAAAATGCAAGCGGGGAAGAGGGGCAGAGGGAGAGAGGGAGAGAACCTTAAGCAGGTTCCACACTCAGCATGGAGCCCGATGCAGGGCTCGATCCCAGGACCCTGGGATCATGACGTGAGCTGAAATCAAGAGTCGGATGCTCAACCGAGTGAGCCACCCAGGTGCCCCCAAATATGTCTAAACAAGACGCTAAATTTCTGGTAATTTGTTATAACAGCCATAGCAACCAACACAAAGGAGTCTCTTTAATGCATCCTATCGTTTTTGACCTGAGAAGGAAACCCTGCCTCCAAATTAAACCTCACTGAATATTTCTGCTTATGATCCAACTGGTGTTGTTTAATGATTCTGGGAGACTTTATTCTTCCAGGCATTCTCACTGTACTTCTCTTTATTATACTTTTAAGCAACAGTGAAAGAAGGGAAAAAATAGCCTGGCGTGTAGTGTTGAGCCAATTTCCATCAAATGTTTATCTCTCCAAATAGATGTTGTTTTCCCAATTCAGCTAATGTGATACGAAACTTGAGTAATTTGTATTTTCGGTTGCCTACGAAATTTGGATATCTACAGCATCAGAATCCACAATATGAAAACACTTGTTTATAATTTCTCATGTATTTTCATTGTCTTTCCTCACATTATAACAACTGGCTATTATAAAGAAGATGAAAATGAATCTTTGTTGTCAGGATTCTTATTTTCTTCATGATAGCAAGTACTCAAACTTCCTATTACATAGTTTAATACACACTGATTAAGTTACTAGATCTTTACATTTAAAAAAAAAAACCCTGTGAATACTCAGCAGTTAAGGTATTTTGAACAGCTTCCAATAATTTAGTTTTATTTATTTATAAATTATATGTTTATACAAGATTATTAAAATATTATATACTTTCTGAAACATGCCAGACAGGAATTTTTTTTTTTTTAATTAGATGAAAATAAAGAGAAATAAGAGTGCCTGCCTGGCTTAGTCAGTAGAACATGCGATTCTTGATCTCAGTCAGGGTTGTGAGTTTGAGCCCCCCATTGGGTGTAGAGATTACTTAAAAATAAAATATCGATCAATCAATCAATAATATAAATAAGTAGGCCATAGAATGGAGGAAGTAAAAACGTAAGTAGTACAAGGTATTAAAACCTTAGAGTTCGTAGAGATAGGCTTGATTCTTAATCCACATGTTTCCATTATTTGGCTTTGACCAAGATTCTCTAAGGGCTTGGCTCCCCCTCCGCACGATGAGGATAATAACTGTAGTGAGAGAAATTCAAGGAAGATGATGAAGACTATATATATTATACACATATATAATCTTTCCAAATCATTTCATGAAGGCAAGCATAACCAAATCCTATCTATAACATAAGTCACCCAAAGTAGGTAACATGACATCCCCATGAACTTCAAAATATAAACGGGTGAGGACAAACTTGACAGTTTCAAGACCTACATGATATCAGCAAAGGAGGCACGGGACATCGGATGGATCTGAGATAAAAAAAAAAGAACAAAAAAACCTAACAAACCAAACAACTCAACTCAGATTTCCAAAAAGTACTCAGAGGTATGGCAGTCCTTGAGACTAGCAAGGACTTTTGCACATTTCAATTTTTAGGCGAGTGCCTGGTAAGGTCTGAGGGAGCTGGAGCCATCTTGGTACTATGAACACTCAAATCTCAAAACCAATAGACCGAAGCTTCCTTTTAGGACATAGTTCCCCCCAGCCCCCCCATAAGTTAAAAACTGCTATGACTGGAAATGAAATCGAATGCAACATGGAAAAAAGGGTGAAGGAGGCAGAAGGTTTAGACACCAGTGTTAAAAAGGAGAATACAAAGCATTCAAAATGTAAAGCCGTGTTTGTTAATCGCTTTGCAAGAACAATAGCTGTGAAACTATTCTGACCCACATCTCCATCCTAAAACAAGTAGAAAAGCAATAAATTGCGCTGCGTTAAAATTTAGAGTTTCTTTTCATTGAAAGACATCATTGGCAAGTCATAAGAAGTAAAAAGGCAAGTCATAACATGGGAAAGATGCTTGCCATCCATATCTCTGACAGGTGATTCATATGCAGATTATGCGTAAGGACGTTCTATAATGCAATGAAAGAAAGCCAGGGTAATTCACATAGGAAAAAAAATGGCAAAAAGTTGAATAAACACTTCACAAAGGAGAATTACAGGTGGCTCTCTTTGTCCACAGGGGAACATGCTAAGATTCCTAGTTGATGTCTCAAACCTCAGATAGCACCGAACCCTATGTATATCATGTTTTATCCCATACATACCTTGGATAATTTATAAATTAGGCCAGTAAGAGATGAACACCACCGCCTAATAATAAAATAGAATCATTATAACAACAAACTGCAATAAAAGTTATGTGAATGTGGTCTCTCTCTCTCAATATCTCATATTATGCTGTACCTCATCCTTCTCGTGATGATGTGAGATGATAAAATGAAAGGACGTGAAAAATGCAGACGCTGTGATGTAATGTTAGGCTATTACAGACTTTCTCACCATTCACCAGAAAGAGGATCATCTGTTTCTGGACCATGATTGACCACAGGTGACTGAAACTACAGAGAGCAAAACCACCAAATGTGTAAAAAGCAAAAATATATATAAAAACTAAAACTTTCCTTTTTTCTTTTTCTTTCTTTTCTTTTCTTTTCTTTTCTTTTCTTTTTTTTTTTTTTTTTACAAAAGCCATCATAATTGATAAGGGAGCATGAGGCAGGCTGAGGGCAAAAATACAAGCTAGCAACCCCCCCAACCCCCCAACCCCCAACCCCACCCCACCCCCACCCCCAGGGTGGGATGTGTGTGATATTCCCCAGGCACTCCTGGCTGCCCTAGGACAAAGGAAAGGAGAGAAAACCAATGGTTAACTGATAGACACCACAGTCATAAAGGATGTGAGTCTCTATCAGTTTACAAATATCTTCCTAAATTACAAGAAAAAGGCATCTTATCAATAGCCTAATCTCCAGAAACCCATAGACTTGGTTTCCCGGAGCCCCAACATCACTCCTCTACAGTGATATGGGGAAAAAAGGCAAGAAAAAAAATGGCAGGTAAAATTAAATTTCCTTATCACCTGCAGCTCACCGACAAATACTTGAGGTGAATACAGAGTAGAACATTTCTCCAGGGACCCCTTACCCGTCCTAATGTGAAAGCCTTACTAGAGGGAAAACAACCTTAGCTTTGACAATAGCAAGGCTTCAAGTAGCTTAGGAGTCCCCTTTAACATATCAAAGTCCTTCTGGAGGCCTATCTTTTGACTTTACCTTTCCCACCTTCATAACTGGCCACTGGCCACAACCCCAGTGCAGCCCTTCCTGCTTTAATAAAATCACCTTTTGTTGCACCAAAGACGTCTTCAAGAATCCTTTCGTGGCCATCAGCTTCGGACCACCCCACCATCACTCCAAAACTTTATCAATAATTAGAGTTTAAAGATGACAAACTTAGGAGAATATTTGTAACTTACAACACCGGGTTGGGGGGGGGGGAGGGTAGGGGACAGTGCTGTATCCAAATAGTGAAAGAAAGGTATGAAGATGTCCCCAGCTTCTTTAGTCATCAGGGAAATGCAGATTCAAACCACGAGATACCGCTGCGCAGACACCCCCAGAGGTAGAATGGACCAGGTGGAGATATGTAGCGTTGGGGAGGAGGTGGGGCCATCGGAACTCTCCTACAGCACTGGTTGAAATGCAGATAGGTTCAACCACTTGAGAAAACTGAGGGTATTTACTAAAGCTTGATGTGCATACCCTATGACTCCGTAAGTCTACTCCTCCTATGTACTTACTCAGCAGACCTTGAATATCGACTGAAATTCCATTTTGAATAGGCACACCGTCTACTTGGGAAAAGTGGACAACCCTGGATAACAAAGGTCCAAACTGAGGCATTTTTCTAGTAAAACTATTGAACTTCCAAGGAAGAATAGTAAGTTGCTTTTAAGTAATAGAAAAATCAGACAGACATTAGACTTTTTGACAGCAGCCTCTATGACAGAAGAAAATCAAATGGATTTCAAGGTACAAACAGGAAAAAAAAACTCAAGTATTTAAAAATAAAACAAAACAAATAAAAAACAAGGGTGAGTTCTCCTGTCGTCTGTGAATGAGGACAAGTTCATTAATGATTAATCAGAATCCAGGAACAATATGGAAAAATATAGATTAAGTGATTTTATAGGACAACCAAAAATATATATATATATATATACATAAACTAAAAACTTTCTTCTTTTAATTAGAGGTTTTTTTTACAGTTCAAAAAATGACAAACTTGGAAAAAATATTTGTAACTTATATCACAGATAGCTAATATTCCTATATAATTAGGTTCTAAAGATAGAAAAAAATACCAAAATTCCTCCACAAAAAAATGGGCTAGATAAGTAATCAGACAGCTCAAAGCAAAAGAAATGCAAAAATGGATGTTCAGCATATGAAAAGCACTTCTCACAATAAGAGAAACTCATAACTATGCTAAAATCCTATTCCTCACTTGCCAGATTGGAAAAATCCAGAAGTTTGTCAACCTACGAGGTTGGCGAGGCTGGAGGAGACAGGCAATCCCAAACACCACCGGACGATACAAATTGTAAGAGCGCTGTAAAGAAGAATTTAGCAATATTTACCACAATTACATATATACTGACCAATAAATCCAACTTCTCAAGATCTATCCAAAGGAATCATTGGTAAAACTATAAACGCATGTACGTGCCAAATAGTTCGTGGCAGGGCCATTTGTAAAGCACTAGATGGAAAAAAACCCAAATATCTATTGCCTGTTACATTCAAGCTGCCAAACAGAATGTGATCACCTTTTAATACTGCGGTGGGGTGCTCTCCAGAGCTGGTTGTTCCATAAAAGATTAAGTTTCATGGAAATGTTTTAGTAGATTACCTATTCTCTAAGGGGGTGGGGGAGAAATATATGTGTGTCTATATGTGTGTATGCTAGAAAACTGAAAAAACACAATGGCAGGGAAAGCCATAGAATTTGTTCTAAACGGTTACTTATGGGAGAAGGACGAGGCAGCGATAGAAATCAGACTTACTTGATTATATTTTGTGTTGTTGATGTGACTTTGGAAGGGAGTGAACTATTTACCTGTTATTTAAAAGATTAAATATTAAAAAGGCCATCCCTAAAAATGAAAATAAGTTAAAACAAATGAGCCTACATATGTCGGCAGTTGGTAGCACAGTGCCAGAGAGAATCTATTCTAAGTAACTCAAAAACAATAAATTGAAGAACTACATAAATAAATGAACAAATTTCTGTGACGTTATGAGTGGTAGTGCTATTCTCAGGCTATCGTGACTGTGTTCTGGGATAAATGACATGTTTTATTATGTAATATTCTAATTATATCATGAGGAAGGTTATTGAAAACCGGGATTCTCCGTTTGGGGTAAGACACACAAATAAGATTAAAGAATTTAAGTAAAAACTCTGTAGTTTGAAGTATCAGCATGAATTTATGCTGTATATTACTTTTTTAATGTTTATTTACTTTTTGAGAGAGACAAAGTGTGAGTGGGGGAGGGGCAGAGAGAGAGAGGGAGACACAGAATCGCAAGCAGGCTCCAGGCCCTGAGCTGTCAGCACAGAGCCCGATGTGGGGCTCAAACTCATGAATGGTGAGATCATGACCTGAGCTGAAGTTGGATGCTTAACCGAGTCACCCAGTCGCCCCTATGATGTATATTATTTAAAAAATATTTCTTGGGGGCACCTGGGTGTCTCGGTTGGTTAGTGTTCAACTTCGGCTCAGGTCATGATCTCACGGTATGTGGGTTGGAGCCTCACATTGGGCTCTGCACCGACAACACCAAGCATGATTTGAATCCTCTGTCTGCCCTGTCCCCCTCTCTCTTTGCCCCTCCCCCCTCCCAAAAATAAACATTAAAAAAAAACTTCATATGGTCAGAAGCTCTATAGGACAAAACACCAGTTCCTTCAACTAATAAATTACAAGAAAAAAGAACAGAGTAGAAACAGAATAACTTAAAGAGATTTCAAAATAGGCATAGACGTATCAGAATAGTCACAATATGTAGACTTATTCAGAATTTGATTCAAATTATAAATAAGATAATTTGTTACAAAACAATTAATACTAATCCTGAGGTCCTCAATGTGCTATAGCTTATATCATGGAAATAGTGTATCTTATTTTCACCTGTGAGATTCCACTAAAATAGGAAGGAAAGCTAATGAACATATCAACATGGTGGGTTGCAAGTTATTTCAGTTCTTTCTGGGAAAGGTTAGATGTAAGTGATTGAATAGATACTGAAAAGGGAATCGTCAGGGTAAGCGTATGCTTAGTTTATAAATGCTTAATAAATACTGCCATCAGTTTTCCAAAGTGGTTGAACCAACTTCTTTCTTTCTCTTTCCTTCCTTCCTTCCTTCCTTCCTTCCTTCCTTCCTCCCTTTCCTTCCTTCCTTCCTTCCTTCCTCCCTTTCCTTCCTTCCTTCCTTCCTTCCTTCCTTCCTACCTTCCTTCCTACCTTCCTTCCTTCCTTCCTTCCTAACTTCCTTCAAATTATTTTTAAAAAATTTTTAAAGGTTTTTATTTATTTATTTTGAGAGAGAGAGAGAAAGGGAGTCAGGGAGGGGCAGAGAGAGAGGGTAAGAGACAGAATCCCAAGCTAGCTCCTCACTGCCGGGGCAGAGCTCCACATGCGGCTCTGACGCACGAACCACAAGAACATGACCGGAGCCGAAGTCAGACGCTTAAACAACTGAGCCACCCAGGTGCCCCAAAAGTGGTCGAGCCAATTTAAACTTCCACTGGCCAGGGGTGACAAAAGCTGTGGAGAAAGGGGAAAACATGCAAGACATTCGGGGGCCCCAGACCCAGGGACCACCTCCTTACAGAACTGGTAGGTGATGAGCCTACCTGCCAGTGACTCAGAAATTCCTCTTGGCTGCAGCTGGTAAGGTTGGGTCTCCACGGAGTGGAGAAGACTTGAGAACAGAGGACGGCTCATGTCCTGGCAGCAAAAAGAACTGTATATCCTAGTGGTTCTCAACGTAGGGAGATTCTGAATTCTCACACGCCCCTGAGCATTTGGCAATATCCGGACACATTTTGACTCTCACATCCTGCCAGACCCGGGAAGATACTACTGGCCTCTAATCGGTACAGATCAGGGATGCTGCTAAATGTTCTTACCGAGCTGAGTATCCTATCACTCCACGGCAAAGAATTATCTGGCTCCAACGGTCAATAGGGCCCAGTTTGAGAAACTTTGCGTGTACCCTTAAGGGGTGGTAATCGAAAGGGGCACAAAAGAGGCTTCTGGGAGGCTGGCCATGTTAAGTTTCTTGATCTGGGTATTAGTTTCATGAGAACTGTCAATTTGTGAAAACTTAGGAAGCTGCATACCTATGTTTTGTGCACTTTTCTGTGCGTATATCCTAATTCCATAAAAGTGAACACTATGTGCTGAGCATTTATATTCTTATGCAAAACCCTCATAATTTGAGTGCTATTATTTCTATTGTAATGATGAGGAAATTAAGCTCCAGGGAGATAACCGGGTTGCCCAAACACAGCCAGTAAGTTGGTGCCTTAGGACCAAACCTTGGATTTGAACCCTTATCTTTCTGGCTCTAGCTCATTGACCTCATCCAACTCTAAGCTAGCAGCAATCAAATGCTAATGAAAGGCAGCTGAAAAAAACAAAAACAAACAAACAAACAAAAAACCTGGCTTTTTATTTTGGTATAGCCCAAAGTTGGGGTCAACCAGTCCTCTGAATTTTCTCCCTTTTTAAATTGTCTATTTTAGGACACGTAAAATTTTTGTTGCCTCTGAATGAGGGAATGGACAGCTATACAAAAGAGAAAGTGCGTGAAAGACAGATCAAATAAGGTAGCAATTTTATAGGTTATCAAGGCATTGGGAGACAAGTTTGAAACTATTAAAGTTTAACACTAACTGGCCAGTTTTAGGACCACATGTGAATTGAATTCGTGCACACTCCCACAGCATTATGAATAATCGAAATCCAGGCTAAAAACCAAGGGTTAGGAGAAAAGGAGGCATTAATTATTAAATAGCTGTGACACTATTCATTTGGAAATCTTTCACAGGAACAGCCAATATGAATACTCAGTAGAAATGGACAGCATGAGCAAGTAACCATTTATAAGAAGCAAGGGAAAAGAATGTCAGGAAACCTCATCATTCAAAAGTCAATAGTTCTAAAATTGCTCAGATTTCAACGTATTCCCTACTCCCCAAGCCCCCACCCCCGCCCCACTGCCCCGACCGTGACTGTTTTTGAAGTGGTTCGTGTAAAATCAAGAATTGGAGCACAGATCAAAACCATAAGCCCAGACACACCATGTGAATTATGCAAACTACCTTCGTAATTGACTAAAACTACGATCTTAAAGTGCCTTGACCATAAATGACCATCAATACATGGTAGCTACTGGTATGGTTGTAACTGGGTCCAGAGTCTTATAAGCAAATACATTGCCATAAATTATGAAGGTTAAACCTGACAATAGTGAGTAGGGGGTGGTTATCTAGAAGTAATCCTAAGATCTGTTTGCTATTTAAAATAAGCAGTAGAAGATTCAGCAGGATCTCACAAGGCTCCGATTTTAAGTTGAATTTGCCGAAAAAATGCAGGCTGGTAGGTTGAAAACTACTGATATTTTTTTAAGGTGGTCATAGAGGTAAATGCTATTGGATCTGGTTAAAGAGAGGCGTCTGGTCAGTGGGTCAAAGGAATCAAGGTTATGTGCTGTTTTAGCATCTTTTTTTTTATTTACTTTGAGAGAGAGAGAGAGAGAGAGCATGTGGAGGAGGGGCAGAGAGAGAGAGGGAGAGACAGAATCTCAAGCAGGCTCCACACTGTCAGTGAGGATCCCGATGTGGGGCTCAAACACACAAACCTCGCGATCTTGACCTGAGCTGAAGTCGGATGCTTAACCAACTAAGCCACCCAGGTTACCCTTGTTTTAGCATCTTTATTAATGATTTAGAAGAGAGAAAGAGATATAGCACAAACATTTTAGGTAAATTTAAAATAGAATATGAGATAGATAGATGATAGCTAGCTAGCTAGCTAGCTAGATAAATAACAGACAATCTGAAAAGAAGAAATGCTCTTCTTATTTGATAAGGGGCTTTGTCTCTAATCAGTCATGTGATAAGTTTCCCGGGACAAAAGTTGCTGAACCTGAGGCTGACAATAAACATAATCAAGGGTAAAACTTTCAGAGTTGGAGATAACACATGCCGGGGTCCCTCACTTTGTGAGCTCAGTTCTGCCCAGGATGATGGCTCTCTGTACAACCCAGACCTTGCTGTCTGACCCTTTCACAAAGTCAGAGACTGTCTCCCACTTGTTCAGATTCTCATTCAGAATCCTCGGTCTTCTACCTGGGCTCAGCCCAACGTGCGGTGAGGCGTACAGGCGATTCATACCTCAGGGGAGGAAAATGTTTCCTTTCATTGTGCAAGGAACATTCTACTTGTCCCTGTTCGCTTTTCTCTGCTGGATAACTTCTCCAGCTTGTGCAGACCTTTTGAGATAAAAGCAAAAACAAAATCACGACATTTACCACTACGTAGATCACAACGGTTCTGGTAGATGCATACTACATCATAATGCCAGCTGTTCATTATCCAGTTAAACAAATGATTTCATGTGTTTTTGCTTTTCCAACCAGTTGCTTTGATCTAATAATGAAAATACATGGAGAAGAGAAGCTTGCATGTATTACTGTAATGAATTAAAGGAATGGAAAGCAAATTGAAATCTCAGGATTTCTCAGCTATGAAGACTCGCCTAATAAAACATTTCCCAGAAAAACAGAAGAAAAAAACAAAGCTGGATTGAATAATGAATGAATTGAATTCTGGAGAGCAGACAGCTGACACTGGGCTTCTAGAAAAACACATCCTCCCCCCTAAGGTTTCAAAGGCAGCAAGAAGCAAACTCTGGAGGTTTTGCCCGAAAACACAGGTTCTCTGGTTCTTAATTGGAGTCTATGGATCAATGCTTGGAAATACGTGAAATTTCACAGAGATTTAGGAATATATGTGTACGTGTGTAGAGTTCACCCTTGAACAATGTGGGGGTTAGGAGTGCCGACCCTCTATGCAGTGGAAAAGCCAGGTATAACTTTTGACTCCTCCCAAACTTTACTACTTATGATGCCAGCCTCAATGAAAATATGTATAACCAGTAAAAAGAGAAAGCTTTCTGGAACACTTCAGATCCTGAAGTTTCATGGGCCAATTTGTGCATGTAAATCAATGTTTAATGCTTCAGTAGATGATCAGTTAGAGAAAGTCGTTTTTTGTATTCCTAATAATGAAGATCTCTAAAAAAGGATGATGGATTTGTGTTCACATGTAATTGAATATTTAAGGGTAATGAGATTATGGAGGAACTGTCTGCTTTGGGTTTGTTTAAAATGAGTCCCGACAACTTACAATGTTTATTTGGATTGGTGCTCTTGTTTCATGTTGAAAATACTAACCATGATCAGCTTCAGATTCTTTAATGGTAAATGAGGAATAAAATTGTCATGCTTCATAATTTTTCTTTCCTCTTAGTAAACATGCAGACAATTGCACAAGTCATAAGTTTACAGCTCAATGAATTTCACAAAGTTAACAGGTTCACGTAACAAGAATCCAGACCAAAATGGCAGAACCCAAGAATTCCACTTATGGCTCCTTTTACCCACTACACCTCCAGCCTTCTGAGTTTTAACACCATGGATTGTATTTTCCTGTTTTTGAACTCTACACAAATGAAATCTTTCATGGCACTTATTTGTGCTGTGTCTTGTTTCTTTTGTTGAGCCTTATTTGTGAAAGGTACCTATGTTGTTGCATGCAACATTCGTTTTTCATTTCATTTCTGTATGGTATTTCATTGTAGAGTCATAAGCAATTGATTGTCCCAGATATTGATGAATATATACTGTTTCTGTTTTTGGAATTATGCAAGGAGTGCTGCTATAAATAGTCTCGGGCCCATCTTTTATCCAATGCATGCACACCTCTGTTGGTTATATACTTAAGAGTGAAACTGGGGGAAGGGTCATAGGGCATGCATATGGTTAACATTAATAGATACTTCTTTTCCAAATTGCTTTTACCAATTTATGGTCTCACTCACCAGCAGTATATAGGAATTTGTTTTTCCATATCCTTAAAAACACTTGAATTTTCATGTTAGCCATTTTGGCTATGTGTAATATCATTTTCCAGAGGTTCCAATTTGCATTTGCCTGATGACTACTGATGTCGAGCACCTTTTTATATGTTTAGTGGCCATTTGGATAGGCTCTTTGGTGAAGTGACTGTTCAAGTCTTTTGCCCATTTTTGTATTGTGTTTTCAGCCTTGTCATTGTAGAAAATCTTTTTGTATTCTGGATAGAATTCTTTGCCAGATTATATACAGAGATTATGGATTGCTTTTCACTCTGTGGCTTAATCCTTTTACTCTCTTAACCATACTTCTTGAGGAAAAAGTTAATTTTAATGATCTCCAATTTATCAGTATTTTCTCATTATGATTAGCCTTTTGTTTTCCATTTAAGACATCTTTGCTTATCACATAGACGTGAAATCGTTTTCATATGTCTATGTCTGAAATCTATTTTGCCTTCCGCTTTTAGGATTTGCAACTCATACAGGATTGATTTTCGTGAGAATAGAGCAGGAGTCAGTATTTATTTTATCCATGTGGATACTAAAGTGACCCAGTGTCATTTTTCAAAAAGGTTTTTTCCCTACACTGCAGGCTGTTCCCACACTGAAAATACGTTACCTTTGACGTAACTTGGGTGAGAGGTTAACCAAATATGTGTGGGTGTCCTGATCTTTTCTACTTCTTTAACCTATTTGTCTACACTTGTGCCTATAGCACATTGTCTAGTCACAATAACTCTATAATATATTTTGCTATCTGCCAGTGTTAATCATCTGCAAGATTGCTTTGACTATTCTTGGATTGTTGCATTTCCATGTAATTATAGAATCAGCTGATTAATTTCTGCAAAAGTTATGATTTTTATTGGGCTTATATTTAATCTCTTGACATCTTAATATACTGAATCTTCTAATGCGCGAAGCCTTACATTTATTTATCTTCTTTCTCTCAATCATGTTTTCAATGTAGAAGCTTACACATCTTCCATAATTTTGTATTTATATTCATAAGGGATTTTGGTAAGTCATTTTCTATCCTTGTATCACCTTGCTGGATATTGGAGTGAGGATTATATTGGCTTCATAAACTATGTAGAAAAGTGTTATTTTTTTATTATTTATTTTTTTTTTTACTATTTTCTGGGACAGTTTGCATGAGATTATTCTTTCCATAAGTATTTAATTTCATAACACTGTTTTTGTTGTTAATTACATGATTATTACATCTAAAGCATATAGGAAGTACCTGGTAATTAATAAATGGTATAAAATGCTAACTATCCATTTTCCCCGTGTAAATCACCACATTAAAATGCCAGAGGAGCAGGCTTTATACAAAGAGACCTCCATAAAGAAGCAATGTGCTTTATGCCATTCTTTAAGTGTAACCTGTCAACATTGATCCAATTATCCATTGATACTCGTAACATTTTCAGAAGATACTCTATTTTGATTTCCTCACCATTTTACTACCATAAAATTAGACTAATACTACACAAAAGAGAGGTGGGTTTTGACAAGAGTAGTTTTAAATGATACAGATCATTCCATCTTGTACTAATGAAGAGTTTTTTGTTGTGAATAGGTATACACTGAGTTCATGACATCTAATTTTTTTTCCTTAATAATTCCATGCCCCTTCTTTCATTATGAGTCACTGTGCTCTCTCCCTGCTCTCCTTCTAGTGGAATTTTTCAAGGGTTACCGCCAGGCTGCCTCCATTTTCCTAGGGCTACTCATTTCTCAACCCAAATCTGGTTTCCTTTTTTTACCATTCAACTGAAATGACTCATCACCACGGTCTCCACAAGTTGCCATGCTGTGAACTAAAGGTCATTCTTCTGTCCTCAACTGATGTGATCTCAGTGGTAGTTAGCACTATAGACCACACCTGTTTTCTTGGAATACACTCCACCAGTTGAAGTCTATGACAGTGTATGCCTACTGCTTTTTCTCTTGTTTAATATTTCTATTTAGTCTAGGTGGACTCATCTTTACAGGACTTTTTGAGTATTGAGTCAATTTCTCAAAGCATGTGACTTCAATCATTTCTATGAATGTTGACCCTTAAGCATATATATTGGCATCTGTTTGAGATCCCCTTTTGAAGCCTCATCAGCTACCTCAAATTCAACATCTTCTAAAACCAGGTTCAAGCTGTTCCTTTCATGGCTGCTCCTATAATTCTCTCTTAGCACATACCATCTTCCCAGACCCAACAATGACCAGACTGAGTGCCCTCTTTGTCTCTACTCTTTCCCTTACCCCATAGTCAAGCAACTGATAAGCTCTGCTCATTTTTTCTCCTACCCATCTCACAATTTCAGAATTTCACTTGTATTTTTTCCCATTGATACTATTTGAAGGCCCATCAATTTATCAAGACTTCAAGTTGGCTCTTCCGTGGACATTCATAATTGCTAGTCTACCCACTGCAGCCAGAATATTCTTTTTCAAACTTGAATCTACAAACATCATGCCCCTTTTGAAAGGTATCTGTTTCATGTCGGCTTTTACCAAAGGAACGTAGTCTGTTTTGTTCAGGTAGGTCATCAGTATTCAGTATATGTTCATGAAGTGATAAATGACAAGAAAAAGAATCAGAAAGTTTTTGGGTTTTTTTTTTTTTTACCATGCACAAATATATTTTCCTGTGATATATAGGTAATAATGACTTCACCAATATAAGACATCATTTAAATGTTTATAGTGGCCATGCCAGAGCTTATAAATAATATCACACAATATAAGCTATGCACTAAATGCAAGAAATTACTTCCTCTGATCGACCATGCTAATCTACCCAGATCAGCCCTCTGTATACATGAAAAGGGGAGAGAAGAAAAGTCGACTATGACTCAATCAATTAATCTTGTATTTCCTGAGTGTCTATTAGGTGCCAGACAGGGTGCTCCATCAGTGGAGGACAGCTGGGGTCAAAAGCCTCTGGTAACTACGAGCTATAGCAGAATAGGGCAAATGCCAGAAAGATATAGAAGATGTGAGGGAACAAGAGAGAAGGGTGGAATGTAATTCAGACAAGGATGTTAGAGAAAGCCTATTTGGGGCAGGAAACTTTTGAAACTTTTAAAGAAGGGTAGAATTCAGGCACCTGGGTGTCTCAGTTGGTGACTCTTGATAACGATTCAGGTCACAATCTCACAGTTGTGACATCAGGCCTTGTGTCGGGCTCCTCACTGAGCATAGAGCCTGCTTGGGATTCTCTACCCACCCCGCACCCCCCCTTCTTCCCTGCTCATGCTCTCTCTCTTTCAAAATAAACAAGCATTTATTTTTTTTTTATTACGTTTATTTATTTTTGAGACAGAGAGAGACAGAGCATGAATGGGGGAGGGTCAGAGAGAGGGAGATACAGAATCTGAAACAGGCTCCAGGCTCTGAGCTGTCAGCACAGAGCCCGACGCGGGGCTCGAACTCACGGACCGCGAGATCATGACCTGAGCCGAAGTCAGCCACTTAACCGACTGAGCCACCCAGGCGCCCCGACAAGCATTTAAAAAAACCTAAAGGAAGGTAGAATTTCAGAAACCTGAAAGTATTCCTGGTGAAAAGAACAGTCGGAATGAGGTTTAATCTGGCATAATGTAATCGCCGTGACTCGTGAGAGGTTGTGGAGGCCTTGGCTTAGGGGGTGGTGATCAGAAATGGACAAGATAACACAACAGTCAACACTGGATCTACAAATTTGTGGGTTGGGAAGTGTGGGAAATAACATAAGTAACAACAAATGGGATGCCCAGAGTCTCCCAGCCCAGAAGATGCCAGTGCCAGTAAGGGAAATAAGGAAACGAGAAGGAGACTGTGACATTAGGAGTCCTGAACACATCAAGGGAGCAATAATGGAGTTTCTGACCCACCGAGGGATAGACGCCTTTAAGACATCCAGGCAGGGCTGGAAACAGGAGCATGAGGTTTGAGAAGAGAACCAGGAGAGCTTGGCTAAACTTCAACATTCCTACTAAATTATCTTTAATGATCGTACTGTGAATCCACAATCCATAAATTTTATATAAAGCATTCTGGAATCTTTCATCCGAGTTTGATTACTTGTACAAGTCTTCACATTCCCCTTACAACTAACATTTTTAACCTTCAAAGCCTCCTTAATCAATTAACACTTGTTTTCCATTGACAGTTTACTAAAGGTTGATTCGGTCCCGAATCCCAGCTGCTGTCTGCATCCTAAACTTAACGCTCCGAATTCCTGTTGGGTTACAGAGGGAGTAAGAGTCGCTAATGATGGCTCCTTGTTGGACAAATTATTTCATTTTGAAATTGTATAGCCAAAGAACAACAATAAAGTATCAGTGCTACTTTTAAAAATAAATAAGGGGTTATTTTGCTTGCTGAAAGTTTTCGTTCGAATGACTGATCAGATCTCACATGTCTGTTTAAAAATGTCTGACTTAGGTCGTTACAAAATGACAGACTATGATAAACTACATGATAGTCGGGAGTGAGACAATGAGGCATTGTTTACACAGAAGATTGAGTAACTGGTTTCACAAAAGAGGTTCTTGGATATCTATTGTATGTACAACTAAGAGATTTACTGGAGCTTTTATAATTTCTGCAAGGCTCTTTTCCAGCCAGCTTCATTAACTTGAAGCAAATCAAATCATGCAGAAATCTGGCTCAGCCAGAAAGAAACCCAGGAAGATATAATATGAAGAAAAACAGACACGGGATGATAAGGTTTAGAATCTTTGGCATTTTTCATAAACATTTTGTTTGAAGATTATTAAATTACAACCCAGAGAGGAAAAAAAAAATAGCAAACCTCACTATTAAATCTGTTTTTTTTTACCTCGGCTTTGCTTTACAATACATATATATATATATATATATATATTTTATATATATATAAAACTGCACAAAGTATGTGTCAACAAAATACGGTCGTTACAACTTAAATATCATTTGAACATAAAGTATTGGCATACATTTTATATATGCACAAAATCGGGGTTTTTACCTGGGGGGGGGTACTATGAAATGGGGGCTGTAGGCATCAGATACTATTCAGGATTTGGGGATGATGCTCTTCTAGGAACGCGGTTCTGAGATATAGATGTATTACATGCAGATTATTTTGCTCAGGAACGAAAGATCATTTTGGACTGCTGCCTTATTTTTACCTTCTGCCCCCAAATGCGGGCGAATGAAGGGATTACGACAATCAGGTGAGCGGTCCACCTTCATTCGTTAGTCCCTTGCTCCCCAGCCTTCACCTTTCTTTCTAAATACTTTCAGAATTCATTCATTCATCCCCCGCGTCCTGCAGCTATAATATTGACATTTTATTTTGGAAATAAAGCGAAGTCAAGTCAGAAGAAATGGCGTTTTTAAGGCAACCAAATACTCTCACTGAAACCTTCGCTTTTTGGACGAGTGGTCCCTTCGGACTTTCTGGGGCCTTCCATTGCCAGCAATGGACGGTGAAAGAGGCTGACATCCAGCGCCGAGGTGTTGACCACAATTTTCCATACGGGTCTTCAGTAATCCCGGCTGAAAGACTCCCACAAAGACTTGAGCTGATCTGGGTCATTATTTAAAAATCTATGCATGATATATACTATGTGGGGAGACGATGGCTACCAGGGATTTGCTAACTGGGAAAAACCGACTGCCTCACGTGAACAACAATCTGAAAGGAGTGTGCAGGCGGGAGTGGACATGACCGGATCTTCAGGAGAATCTGGTGGAGGTACCATAACAAGTTCAAAGTCCCTCTTGAATCCAGGTGGACTCCCGGCTGTTTTCAAGGAGGCTGTTGAGACCCCTGACAGCCTTACGTTACCTTCTACGGGAGAAGGGACATCAGTCTTTCACGGTCTCTGGCTTGTTTCCTTGCGAGGGGCCGACCTGCTACGCAACCGGCACACCCGTGTGCGTGGACGTGCGCACACGTGTGCAATCGGTGCCCGTGGAGAAGCGGGGAGAAGAGGGGGAGGGCTCCACACAGCACGTGTTTTGGAAAGACACCGTGGGGACCACCGGTGGAACAGAGACATCACGGGTCTCACCGACCCCACAGGGAATCGGGTGCCGGTGGCCAGAGTTGGCGCGTGTCCTAGACGGCACTGCGCTTCTTCCGAAGGGGGCTGTGGCTGCTGCAGGGTCTCAGTTCGGCGTACTGCACCTGTGAAAACAAACAGACGGGACGCCGGCGGTTAGGTAACCCTAGCTCGCCACAGTGCGTGTTAATGGCTCCCCAAGGACAAACCGAGGCAAAGGAAGGAAGGTTCAAAGGTAATGAATCATTTTCTAAACACAGGAACATGAAGGGATTAATTGCAGGAAGGATTTGAGAAGTCATGCATCATTTCTTGAAACCAAAATATTAAAAGCAGATTTTTCTAATGAGATGCCTGGGTTTCTACCTGCTCTCGGCGCGGCCAGATAATTCTAGGTTTGCGCGTGCCCGTTTTCAGCCACAAGTACACTTAATAACTGCCTCTTGCGAGTGCTTCCCTTAGTACACGACGCAGCGACTTACTAAGAAAGAGTCATTTCAAACTATCTACAATCTCGGAGGAAAAAAAAATGTCTCTGCAAACTATATACATTTATTTGGCCAGAGAGAAGCCCCCCCACCCCCCAAAAATGTTGAAATTGATACTGGCCATAAAGTTAAATAGATTTCTCTTAAAAAGGAATTTCCTTCGCAATGTAATGGCTAAACCATCTGTGATAAACATGAGTGCTCAGGGTGTCCCCAGGGGCAAACTGTCTATTGTGTTATTAGAAAGCACTCTTGGTGACACATGGGAGGATCTCACTAGCATATTGTAGATCCTCCTCGAATGCTCTTTTGCTGTGTCCCTCTGTAATCATGTCACCTCCCAAATGGATGGCCGCTCTGAGGGGCTGCCGTGTCGACCGTGTAGAGACCAATCCTTGCGGTGGGGCGTGCTTGATGGGGATTTCCTTTCTTCAAGAAGGCAGGGACAACCTCATGTTGCGACCCAAGTGACTGCACATTGCGACCGCATTGCTTTGGTGTGTGGGTTTTGATTGGCTGACGGCAGAATGGCTTTATTTGAAGTATTGTATTACAGACCACATGCGCTCACTGTTTTTTAGCATTTGTGCCAAACTCCCCAAGGACATCGTGTCCCATCACATATGGCGAGCTACACTTTGCCGAGAGCAGATACATGAACAAAGCACCCTTTCCTCAGAGTGTTTTGTGAGGGTCCCCCGGGGGAGCAGGGGTGACATACCCTCCAATCTTCAATGCAAAACAAACAGGGCCGGGTTACGGGTTTATGATCATGTGATGCAAATGTTAACGAGTAACTTCCTATTCATAGAGCGCAGTTATCAGCTAATTATATTATAAAACGGAGGTGAAAGAGAAATAGCATCACGGAGTCTGTTTTAGTCTCTAGAACTCAGAATGAAGGGGGAAAAAAATTCTAGGGCTTTTCACCTCCAAGGCACTGTAATCCGCACAAAGCCACCTGGGAACCGGTGATGCGACTGTGGCCCCGAGACGAAAATCGATACTTGATTTGGATGCTGTCAGATAATAAAGGGCTGTGTCTTTGATCATCGCGCTGCTACGTCCTACCACGGTCTCCCTCCCCATCTACCTATCCTGTGATCTCGATGCTCCTTTAGAGAAATCATTGCCCACCCTCCTTCCTCTGGATTTATGGCAGCCTGATCTGCAGGGGCCTAGATCAGGTACTCTATGAGACTTTCTGGTATCGTTGCCTCGTTTAATCTCAATGCATCCACAGAAACCAGAGGCCGCTGGACGAAGTACCTGTGAATAATACTTCCGATCGATCTCCAATTATGTCACGCTATCTCTGCCTTTATGTGTGAGAGTGAGTGGGGGCCTTGCCCTCAGCATCCCTCAGTCTTCAGAGGGGAAAAGACAGAAGGGGAGCCTAGGAGGTGATAAGGGCAAGGAAGAATTAAAACAAATAATAATAATCCTCCTGTCCACTACTTCCCCTAAAATGCCTGCCACGCGGCAGAGGGGGAAAATAAGAATCCCCCCAGCTTGGGATCTCCCATTCACTGAGCTCATCTTATCCTCCTGGGGGAGGCAAGCGATCGTAAAATGGAAGAACACCATCACACTATACCCACACAGTAGGGGTTCCAGGTCATTCTTAAGTAGCTCTTTTTCCGGGTAATTTTCCGTAATCGTCTCAGGCTCGGGACAAAGGTTTCCTTGCCACCTCCCTGCAAGCCAGGCCGCTTTAAGGATTTTCTGATTCGTTATCTCAATTACCCAAGCACAGCCCTGTGCTCCTCTGACTCTGGGGCTGGCCAGACTTCAGGGTTGGGGTCCCTGCTGGTGGCGGCCGTTCATTACGTACCTTTTGAACATCAGATGGTACCCTGGAGAGGAAGTCTAACAGCTCATTATTGTCGATGGCATAGGGATTTCGAAGCTTCTTAGTAAATTTATTTATGCCTGAAAAATAGAAACACCAGGAGATCTCTTTGTCTGTCTGTGTATCCATGTGTCTGTCTGTCTCTTTAAAAACTCTCCTGACTGGGGGAGAGGGGCATTCACAAGTCAAAATTAGTGTAAAACAATTACGAGACCTCATGTCACGCACACGTTGCTGTCATGTGAAATCATTCGCAAATGCCTGGTCTTGAACGAAGGCAGGGTGGGGCGGGGGTGGGGGGTGGGGGTTCTGTCGGACAGGAGCTCTGCCTTCTTGGACTGTGAAAATCCCATTACAATCCCAGCAGCAGGGCGGCAGAAACACACACGAAAACAGTGTAGCTCATCGGCTTTTTTGGACTACGCTGATTAACAGCCTCCTCTGCTAAGAAAACCAATGTCCCAGATGGGGAAAGGCCTTCATTAGCCCAAACAAGTCTCTGCTTGGGGGCTCTGGACCACACGTAGCAGTGGGAGACAGAGGGGCGGGCGTTGCCTTTTTTGTTGTTAAAAAGAAACTGCAGAAATCTCTCTCCCCTACCCCAACTCATTTGCACCGGTTTCTCTCCTCTCCCGGCAGAACAGAACCTGACATGTTGACTGTAACTTTGATGCTACAGGAAACCGTGAAAAGCTATCACTGGAAATTAGCCTGCTCTGGTTGCTAACTGAATTTATGGACCGCAAGGCGGTGCGTGGGTTTGTCTCGTCCATGGAGTCCCTGCTAATTCAGGACGGGGACCGTAGTAATTAGAGGAGGTTCAACGTGGAAGGTGTCTTTGAAGGGCGCACCTCGGGTGCGTGGGCATGTCCGGGGGGACGTTCCGCCTGCGGTTTTCTTTCCAGAGGGGTTGTACCTGTCGGCCACCTCTGTTTCCTACTCTGCTCCTCGAAGCTGCTGCTAAGAGCGCATCAGCCACTGTCTTTTCACCAAAGGTCAACTCTTTTCCATGCTGAGTTTTCAAAAGCCCAGAGACCGGGTGGTGGGCTTCAGAAGCTTTGCCACGGAGTGTTTGTTTTTATTAGCAAAGATCAGTGCTTGTTTATTAGCGAAGAGCAGTGCTTGTTAATTACCTGGCCATCCCAATGATGCTGAAAGAATTCTCACCTTCCATGAGCCCTTTTACCCCAAAGCCGGCCCCGACACACAAAAGCTTTGATGTTTCTCTTCATTAAATAGTATTTTGCTTTCCTCTAACGACTGAGCTTCCCGAGTGACATGATAGCTGACACAATGCCAACCTCCCGTCATTTCCTTAGAGGGTCAGATTTACATCTGCTTTGCAAATGGGAGCCAGCCACTGTTCATGAGTAACTGGTGGCCTGGCCGTAGGGCTGGGGAAGGCTTCTTGCGGACGACCCTTTTTCTCTCAAGTCCAAGCTGCACTAGGCCTTTCTTCCCTCTCCCCCCACGGCAAGCTTCGTGTTTCTAGCTGAAATTGCCCCGAGTTCCTTTAAACTGAAATACTCTCGCTGTGTTATTCTAAAGACACTTAATTGTAGCATGGGCTTTTTTGGCAAGAGAAAACAGACAAGGCGAAATGATGAAGGGAGACAAAGACGTATTGAGAAAAGATATATCTTCTATTGTTAATTATATATAGTGTGCGCATCTGGAGCCTTTACAATGAGCAGCAAGGCAGGGATAATATCGCAGCCGATCAAAACACTGCGTTCTTAGTCACTGAGAAGATTATAAACCTGCACAGTAGCTCAAACGCACCAACAAGGGCAGAAGGAGCCCCATAATGCACTGAGACTGTCTGTTTGAACAACTTAGGATAAAAATTACAAGGCGCTCAGATGGCGTGCTGCCAAAGCACACCTTCTTTTGTAAAGCCATCAAATGGCGTCATTACTTACTGCATGAGCCCAAGTGTCAACAGGGGATCAGGTACTCCTGGGTCATCATTAAGGGACGATGAAGCGAGGAGCAAGCGTTATGGAACAGCCATATCTTGGCCCCAGCTCTGGCATCCCCGTGTGGTAGCTGCGTGGTTTCAGGCAAACCACTTCACCTTTCTGTGCCTCAGACTACTTACGTTAGAATCTGAGCAAAAAAAGATCTGCCCTACTATATATATAGTGTCGTAGGTTGATGGCAGGATTACGTTGCACAACGTAAGCTAGAAGATTCTGCACTCTGCAATTCTGTAACAATGAAGGGGGCTACCATCATCACTCCAGACGTCAACAAGCCCCAAACCGAAGGGCGCGGATAGGAGAAGAATCGTTACACTGTTAGGCATGTGATCGCACACGGCCAAATTTGGAAGCTGTACCTTTTTCGGTAGCATGACAGACACGCCTTTCGATTTTTTCACCTGAATACAGAGAGGCAAAGGGCACCTCTGCTGTGAATGTTAATTTTGTAGCACATGAAAACCGTGGGAATCCAAATACTGAGGGATAACGTTTGGCAAAGACACTATCATTTAATGGTCCCGGATCACAAACTGAATAGATCATTAGAGTGTAATGAGATCCCCAGCAAAAAAATAAATAAATAAATAAAATAAATAAAATAAAATAAAATAAAATAAAATAAAATATAAATAAATAAATAAAAAAGTCTCTTGAAGAAAGCTGGAAAAATTGGATGACTGCTTTGCACATATGGCCACAGGTGAATAAGTACCTGAAAGAGAATTATAACACTATTTTTCAGGTACTTTTATGAGTGACTTGGGATGTACCCTGACCTCGATACATCAATAGGAGTGGGTGGGATGGGGCTGAGGGTCCTTGCTTGCACATGTATCCAACGCTAAGTGCTTGCCACCAAAAAGACATTGTGGTATGACAAATGGAGATATAATGTTGAATAAGTCATGGGTCCTTCTTTCAAGAAGCTCAAAATCTAGCTTGGGGAGTTCATCTCCACCTTGGAACAACAGAAGTACCTCAGAGCAGAGCTCCAGTATCTACGATGTAAATAGAAGGGAAGGAATATGAAACACCTTTCCAAGGGGACAGAAAACCCGCTTGGGATCTCACCCTAAGAAAGGCCTTGCCTCCTAGAAATACATCAAATAAGTGATCAGACTTCAGTACATCTGGTTTCCTTAAGACACTTTCATCTATCCCTCTCAAACCGCTTCTCACGTAATCTTCCAAATCTACACTCCCACACGAGAGAGGTGGGCGGTGGGCTCAAAAGAAATGCCATTCATGTAGACCACAGCGATGAAACTTGCACGACTCCTCCACTCGTTAAATATCTGTCAAGTACTTGTTAAAGATCTACTACCTTTATGCAGCTCCACCAGGAACTGTAGGCTAAAGAGGAAAGAAAAGTGTCTTACCCTTCAAAACCTTACAATGGAGTTGGTGAGTCAAGGAACATTGCTTATGGCCATTATGAAATTAGGCTGCTTTCTGAGGCGTATGTTAAGTAATTCTCGTACTTCATGATTAGTTCTACAAAAACATCATTTGGTGTGTAGAATATGGGAGTAGAGAACATACAGCTAAATAGCTTTGTTCCAAAGGGTTAAAAATATTGGACCAAATGGGGCGCCTGGGTGGCTCAGTCGGTTGAGCGTCCGACTTTAGTTCAGGTCACGATCTCACGGTTCGTGAGTTCAAGCCCCGAGTCAGGCTCTGGGCTGACGGCTCAGAGCCTGGAGCCTGCTTCCGGTTCTGTGTCTCCCTCTCTCTCTGCCCCTCCCCCGTTCATGCTCTGTCTCTCTCTGTCTCAAAAATAAATAAACATTAAAAAAAAAATTAAAAAAAAATTTTGGACCAAAAAAAAAAAACAAAAACAAAAAACAAAAACTCAGGATCTTACCACTTTTAGGACTCACTGAAAATGAATAAATAACTCAGACTAAGCAATAATCTTCTGATCCTTAATAAAGTTGAAAGGAACACTAGAAATTTAAGACATATGAAGTGATCTTCCACATGAGAAAGTCTCTACCAAGGATACAGTCATATAGGAGATGTCTAAAGGAATGTCCTGGGTCCATGTTACCTAATAACTAATTTGTCTTGGAAAAGAAAATAGAATTGTACCGTATATTCCATGACGGCATGGCAGATTTCATTCAATGAGCCAACAGATCGTGTGTTGACGGTCAAAGCCTTTGACTACATCGTACATGGTGAACTCATCAATAAACTATAAGCCCCCATCTAGAATGCAAAACGAAAGGACCAGACGCAAAAGACGAAGCTCACAGGGTTACTGTCAGCTCGGGAGAACATAATAAAGTCCACTCTATTCAATAATTTCATCCATAAGCTAAATTAAAACAACAGCAGTATCTTATTAATTAGATGCCAAACTTTGGTGTTGGAGAGCTGCCAAGATCTTGGAGGATGAGATCAGACGTCAAAGCAATTCTGGATAAACAGAAAGAGGGACTGGAATTCAAAAAACTGACGATCACAGGAGGAGATATAGCATAGTCTTCTTTGTGGGGGGCAAGAGGCGGAAAAGCAAATCAAGCGTGCACTACAATGATTAGGACATCATGAGAAACGGGGTTTGATAAGCTGACCATGCATTCAACTCACACTAGCTTAAAAATGAACAGAATATTGGCCAAATAATCCTCGTGATTTTGAATCATGTTTTGGTTAGGGGCAGACAATAGTTTTAAGATCTGCGTTTTAAAGGCGGCCAGTTGAGTGAATCCGGAAACTCATTCTTAATGGAAAACAATTAAGAAAGAGTGAGACTGTTCGGTCTAAATAGATAACACTTAGTACAGAAGGTATGCTGGGAAATACTTTCACAAAATGTTCCTTCTTGATCAATGGATCTGAAGAGCTCCACACTCTCTTTCGAAGGGTCCAGAGACCCATGTGCTAGCACTGTTGCAAAACACAGAAACAAATAAACAAAAACTAAGTATGCCTAGAAGACTTTCCCCAAGAGTGAAGGTCATCAAGGCTCAAAACCGACCCCTAAAGAGGGAAATGAGAATATCTTTTTCTTTTCTCAGGCTTGGCGATAAAAGAGAGATCCTTCTTCACACGGGATTTTCACTTCCTCGACGAAACAGAGAACCAGTGGATTATGCTCCCTTAAAATCATTCCACCTCTGAAGTTTTAGGAGTTATTCTATTTTTTCGAAGGCTTTTCCCAGTTCAGAATGTCTACACTTGGCTTTCCTCGTCGGCAGGACTCTACTCCTGTGGGTTCTCTTTGAAAAGGTCTACATTTAATGGTTTTAGAAAGGTTGTAGCTTTTTATCTGACATTTGCAGCGTCTCGGCTTTTGCTTAAAGATGAATGCATCTCAATGCAGTCACTTGTGTTTGTAAGTTCTCGGAACATCTTAACATCTGAGGATCCCTGGAAGGGGGTGGCTGTGATTGAGAACTCAGCAGTAGTCATAGGAGCCAAGTAACAGAACACTACGACGGGCAGACTCTTACGGAAAAGGGTTGATTGCTTCTCCAACAATTAACCGACTGTAATGCACCCTCCTTCTATCAACCCAGAGCCCACCCAGCAGCAGACACAAATATTCACAAAGCTGCTTGTATTTTGTCCAGCTGCTAGCTTGCGTAGTAAATCAAGTCGTGACATTTATTTCGAGTTTGTGGATTTGTTTCTGCTTTTGTAGAGCAGCTCAACTTCATACAGGCACACCGTTTACCCTGCTAAATAATAGCTTCCTCTTCCATCAGGCACTGGTTAGGGAGTAGCTACCCACCTTCCTCTCTACTGCTTCTGGATTTAAGTACGGGGTTAAGTTATTTTTCCTCCAAGAGAGAGGAAGTGTCAGAAGCAGACCGGCAGCGACCAGATCTGCTTTTACATAATGTAAAGGGCGAGATGCAGGTGGTTGCTCACTGTTTGAATAACTGTTTCCTCAAAGTTAACCGGGCCACGGCAATATATTATTCAAGAGTATTTATGACTGCGAAAGCCCAAAGGGAAATCACATGCACCATCACATTTTTATTGGATTGCAATTATGCAGGAGGCCTGTACATATCTGTGCTGACTGTTCACGCAATTGGCCTTTTCAGGGAGGTCCTGGAAGTTTTTTGTTTCCAAACGCCTTCCTTAATCTCATGTTTAATTGCCAACAAGAGCACACTTAAAGTTTATAGTCCCACTTTACAAATGAGTAACTGATTCTTACCTGAAATCGACTGCTAGGAGAAGGACCATGCCCAACTTACCCCAGATTAAAACGATGTACCGGAGTGGAATAAAATACAAAGTGATGGTGGCCACTGCCAGGATCAGGCAGGCCAGGAAGGAAAGGAATGGGACCGTCCAGTTGAACGTGCTGTAGACAAACCACAAAGATGTCATTTTCTCGCATGCTCTGGCACAGCTGTGCTACGTTCATCTTGCCATTGTTTATTTTTTTAAGGTTTTATTTTATTTTTTAAGACACAGAGAGGGACAGAACATGAGCGGGGGAGGGGCAGAGAGAGAGAGAAAGAGAGAGAGAGGGAGACACAGAATCCGAAGCAGGCTCCAGGCTCTGACCTGTTAGAACAGAGCCCCACGCAGGGCTCAACCCACGAACGGTAAGATCGTGACCTGAGCCGAAGTTGGATGCTTAACCAACTGAGTCACCCAGGCGCCCCTAAAAACCACAGATTTGAATCTAAACATATCAGTAACCACATTAAATTTGAAGGGACTAAAAAAAAAAATTGAAGGGACTACAAGCTATAATGAAAAGCTAGCGATGGTCAGAAACAAGAAAGATACCTAAAATAGAAATACCTAAAAACAGAAAATAATAGGAAAGGATATATTATGAAGAAACCAATAAGTGGGAGGTGGTGTGGCCATATTAATATAAGATACTAAGGCAAAATTTCATTTATTGTTTAGAGATAAATACATCACTTCCAGCTGATTAATGATCTAGTTCACCAGGAAACTATAGCAATTTTAATACATACAACCCAATTAACATAGCTTTGGAACACAGAAAGCAAAAACTGACCAAGCTTCAAGGAGAAATAGACAAATCCACAGTGGAAAGTTTTGACATACATCTCTAAGTAATTGATACAAGCAGCCCAACCGAAAATGAAAATCGGAATATAAAAGATTGAATGTGGGGCGCCTGGGTGACTCAGTCGATGAAGCTGAGGCATCCTGACTTCAGGTCAGGCCATGATCTCACGGCCCGTGAGTTCGAGCCCCGCGTTGGGCTCTGTGCTGACAGCTCAGAGCTTGGAGCTTGCTTGCTTCAGATTCTGTGTCTCCCTCTCTCTCTCTGCCCCTCCCCTGCTCATGCTCCGTCTCTCTCTGTCTCAAAAATAAATAAAAACATTAAAATATATATATATTGAATGCGATCAACAAATTTAATCAATGAATATATATCCAGAACAATATCCTAGATAACCTTTTCAAGCACACATGGAAAATTTACAAAAGCAGGCCATTTTCTCAATGAATATTTTCTGACCATAAAGCAATTAAGCTAGAAACCAGGAACAAAAAAAGATAACCAGGAAATCTTCAAATACTTGGAAATTAAGCAATATGCTTCTTGGCCAAAGAAGAAATAAAAACAGGGAGAAAAAAAAAAAGTTTTTATTAAATTTGAATGATAATGAAAATATCAACACCAAAATGTCTGGCCTGGAGCTAAAGTTGTGCTTATAGACAATTGTAGAACTTAAAATGCTCTTTAAATGTTAGGAAAATTAGAAAGATGGAAAAAGAGTTAGGAAAAAAATACTGAATTCATCCCAAGGAAAATAAAAGGAAGAAAGGAATAAAAATAAGGGTACTACTAATTAATGAAAAGGAAAGCAGGTTAACAGGTAGAATTAACAAAGGCCAGTGACAGTTCTTTCTAAAGACTAACTTAATTGATAAATCCCCACCAAGAAAGAAGGTTAAACGCAATTAATATCAAGCATAAAAAAGTGGACAAAGCTACAGATCCTACTGACATTCAAGATAGGATTTTATCCAATAAGAGGATTTTATTAACAAATTTATTCCAAAAAGTAGAAAATTTAAACAAAATGGGGAAAACCCAGAAAATGACCACTTATAAAAACAGACGTGAGAAGAAACAGAATGGCCAAACCCATCTATCTATTTTACCAAAATCGAATATTCAGTGAAAACCTGTCCTAAAAGAAAACTCCAGGCCCAGATGCTTCCCCAGCAAATTCTAGCAAATCTTAAAGGAAGCAATGACACCAGTCGTGTGCAAACTCTTCCAGATAATGATAGAACGCTTTCACCTGTTGTAGGAGTCTAGAATAATCTTCTCTCCATAAGGAATTTTCAAGAACAGAAAATTAGAGATCAAATCTCGTTAGTGATGATAGCTGTAATAATCCTATGCAAAGTAAATAAAGTAAATAAAATAGAGCAAAATACAAAAGGAGAGATTATATAGCATGATGAAGTTGGGTTTATTCCACACAGTGGAACACTGGCTTAACATTTGAAAGTCAATCACAATAATAGACCACATTAACAAAAATAAAGGAGGAAAAAAAACCAAACATCATCTTAGTGAATGCAGAAGAAAAGTTTGATAAAACTCAACTCACATTCACGATAAAAACTCGTAGTAAATTAAGAATAAAAGGAACTTCCCCAATTTGATACAACATCTTTACAAAACCCTATAGCAAACATCATCCTTAGAATGAAATGTTGAAAGATTTTTTTCTCTGATATCACATAGGAGAAGAGTGTTCAGCCATGCCAATTCTGTTCTACCATAAGGTAAGAAAACATAGAAAAATGTAGAAGGATTGGAAAATAAGGAATAAACAATTATTCCTAAAAAATATGTTTCTGCAATAGAAAATTAAGGATAATAATCTTCAGATAAAAATTAAGATAACTAGGTTTGCCAAAATTTAGAAATACAAAGTCAGTGTGGGGAATTCATTTCACTTCTATATCCCAGGAACAAATAAGTAAAAATGCAATCTGAAACAAAAAGATACCATTTAAAATACCATGAAACAAATCAAGGACTTAGGAATATATCTCACAAAAATGCGTCACACTTCTATACACACAACTCTAAAATAATTCTGGAAGAAATTCAAGATGGCCTGAATAGACAGAAGACTACATTAGAAAACTTTAAAGTTTATCAAGATGTCAATTATTTCCCAATTAATGCAATCCTTATCAAAATCTCAGTAGTCGTCTGTGTGTGTACAAACGAGTCGTGTGTCACTGGGTGCTAGAAATGAAGACGTGTATCAGACACTGTCACAAACACACTGTCAGATTTGCTCTCCCAACAGCAAAGTCAGTTAACTCTTGCGTCTTCCCCCGAGCAACTCACAATGATAGCGGACAGCATTTTAATGTTTTCAAAAAAGAAGGGGACATTCACTGTTTACATTTTTTTTTAAATTTAAGACACAGAATCAGAGCAGAAATAAACAATATAGAATCTAAAAAAACTGTAGAGCAGATCAACGAAACCAAGAGTTGGTTTTTTGAAAAAATAAACAAAATTGACAAACCTCTAGCCAGGCTTCTCAAAAAGAAAAGGGAGATGACCCAAATAGATAAAATCATGAATGAAAATGGAATGATTACAACCAATCCCTCAGAGATACAAACAATTATCAGGGAATACTATGAAAAATTATATGCCAGCAAATTGGACAACCTGGAAGAAATGGACAAATTTCTAAACACCCACACTCTTCCAAAACTCAATCAGGAGGAAATAGAAAGCTTGAACAGACCCATAACCAGCGAAGAAATTGAATCGGTTATCAAAAATCTCCCAACAAATAAGAGTCCAGGACCAGATGGCTTCCCAGGGGAGTTCTACCAGACATTTAAAGCAGAGATAATACCCATCCTTCTCAAGCTATTCCAAGAAATAGAAAGGGAAGGAAAACTTCCAGACTCATTCTATGAAGCCAGTATTACTTTGATTCCTAAACCAGACAGAGACCCAGTAAAAAAAGAGAACTACAGGCCAATATCCCTGATGAATATGGATGCAAAAATTCTTAATAAGATACTAGCAAATCGAATCCAACAGCATATAAAAACAATTATTCACCATGATCAAGTGGGATTCATTCCTGGGATGCAGGGCTGGTTCAACATTCGCAAATCAATCAACGTGATACATCACATTAACAAAAAAAAAGAGAAGAACCATATGATCCTGTCAATCGATGCAGAAAAGGCCTTTGACAAAATCCAGCACCCTTTCTTAATAAAAACCCTTGAGAAAGTCGGGATAGAAGGAACATACTTAAAGATCATAAAGGCCATTTATGAAAAGCCCACAGCTAACATCATCCTCAACGGGGAAAAACTGAGAGCTTTTTCCCTGAGATCAGGAACACGACAGGGATGCCCACTGTCACCGCTGCTGTTTAATATAGTGCTGGAAGTTCTAGCATCAGCAATCAGACAACAAAAGGAAATCAAAGGCATCAAAATTGGCAAAGATGAAGTCAAGCTTTCGCTTTTTGCAGATGACATGATATTATACATGGAAAATCCGATAGACTCCACCAAAAGTCTGCTAGAACTGATACATGAATTCAGCAAAGTTGCAGGATACAAAATCAATGTGCAGAAATCAGTTGCATTCTTATACACTAACAATGAAGCAACAGAAAGACAAATGAAGAAACTGATCCCATTCACAATTGCACCAAGAAGCATAAAATACCTAGGAATAAATCTAACCAAAGATGTAAAAGATCTGTATGCTGAAAATTATAGAAAGCTTATGCAGGTAATTGAAGAAGATATAAAGAAATGGAAAGACATTCCCTGCTCATGGATTGGAAGAATAAATATTGTCAAAATGTCAATACTACCCAAAGCTATCTACACATTCAATGCAATCCCAATCAAAATTGCACCAGCATTCTTCTCGAAACTAGAACAAGCAATCCTAAAATTCATATGGAACCACAAAAGGCCCCGAATAGCCAAAGTAATTTTGAAGAAGAAGACCAAAGCAGGAGGCATCACAATCCCAGACTTTAGCCTCTACTACAAAGCTGTCATCATCAAGACAGCATGGTATTGGCATAAAAACAGACACATAGACCAATGGAATAGAATAGAAACCCCAGAACTAGACCCACAAACGTATGGCCAACTCATCTTTGACAAAGCAGGAAAGAACATCCAATGGAAAAAAGACAGTCTCTTTAACAAATGGTGCTGGGAGAACTGGACAGCAACATGCAGAAGGTTGAAACTAGACCACTTTCTCACACCATTCACAAAAATAAACTCAAAATGGATAAAGGACCTGAATGTGAGACAGGAAACCATCAAAACCTTAGAGGAGAAAGCAGGAAAAGACCTCTCTGACCTCAGCCGTAGCAATCTCTTACTCGGCACATCCCCAAAGGCAAGGGAATTAAAAGCAAAAGTGAATTACTGGGACCTTATGAAGATAAAAAGCTTCTGCACAGCAAAGGAAACAACCAACAAAACTAAAAGGCAACCAACGGAATGGGAAAAGATATTTGCAAATGACACATCGGACAAGGGGCTAGTATCCAAAATCTATAAAGAGCTCATCAAACTCCACACCCGAAAAACAAATAACCCAGTGAAGAAATGGGCAGAAAACATGAATAGACACTTCTCTAAAGAAGACATCCGGATGGCCAACAGGCACATGAAAAGATGTTCAACGTCGCTCCTTATCAGGGAAATACAAATCAAAACCACACTCAGATACCACCTCACGCCAGTCAGAGTGGCCAAAATGAACAAATCAGGAGACTATAGATGCTGGAGAGGATGTGGAGAAACAGGAACCCTCTTGCACTGTTGGTGGGAATGCAAATTGGTGCAGCCGCTCTGGAAAGCAGTGTGGAGGTTCCTCAGAAAATTAAAAATAGACCTACCCTATGACCCAGCAATAGCACTGCTAGGAATTTACCCAAGGGATACAGGAGTACTGATGCATAGGGGCACCTGTACCCCAATGTTTATAGCGGCACTCTCAACAATAGCCAAATTATGGAAAGAGCCTAAATGTCCATCAACTGATGAATGGATAAAGAAATTGTGGTTTATATACACAATGGAATACTACGTGGCAATGAGAAAAAATGAAATATGGCCTTTTGTAGCAACATGGATGGAACTGGAGAGTGTGATGCTAAGTGAAATAAGCCATACAGAGAAAGACAGATACCATATGGTTTCACTCTTATGTGGATCCTGAGAAACATAACAGAAACCCATGGGGGAGGGGAAGGAAAAAAAAAAAAAAAAAAAGAGGGTAGAGTGGGAGAGAGCCAAAGCATAAGAGACTGTTAAAAACTGAGAACAAACTGAGGGTTGATGGGGGGTGGGAGGGAGGGCAGGGTGGGTGATGGGTATTGAGGAGGGCACCTTTTGGGATGAGCACTGGGTGTTGTATGGAAACCAATTTGACAGTAAATTTCATATATTAAAAAATAAAAAAAAATAAAAAAAAAAAAAAAAAAAAAAAAAAAAAAGACACAGAAAAAGAAAGTCAAGGCAGTTTTTCAAAAATAATATTCATAACAGTCCATGTTTTTAAGCTAGTAATGGATCTGTCTACTGGTCTGAGCTCTTTTCATGTACTAATTCCTTTAATTCTTACAAAAAAATGTTATGAAGCAGGAATAATTATTACTCCCATTCTATAAATGAGGACTGAGTCATAAAAGTTAAATAATTGGCCCCAGATCACGTACCTTCCACACAAGTGGCAGAATTGGGATCTGAATTCAGAAAGTCAGCTCAAGAGCCCTCTCCCTGCCCTCTACAGTAGCACTTTAGAACAAGTAAAAAGGTGTATTTTGCTCATTTAATTGATTCAATACTCCTGTTCATACTGAGGACTTAACTCAAAGACATTATACTGTAATACCTCTAACACTCAAGAACTTACTAGACCTTCCCTTTGTTATCATGGAATATCTTATGCTAGTTTCCAAGAACACCCAAGGTGGATAAACCCTGATAAATCTAAGCTTTCCATCTCAAAATCAAACACTGGGTGAAACATTTTCACAGACTTCTCTAGTTTTCCTGACTTGAGAGCTCCCTAAATTCCTAAGAAAGCAATCCCTGACTCGGGAAGTCATGAGACAAATGAGCCACACCCTTCAGTTAGTGGAAAAAAAAAATCAGTGACTCTTTGTTCATTCGATCATTCAGGCTTACTAATATGTCCTAAGAATATCATTTTCCCAGTTCCAAAGCACTAAACAAAAATGACTGACTACATCTGGTAAGGGGGGATCCAGCCCCATCCTGTACTTCTTCCCCCAGTTGGGTGTCCCA
The DNA here is from genome assembly GCF_018350215.1 of Panthera leo. Classification (NCBI taxonomy): domain Eukaryota; kingdom Metazoa; phylum Chordata; class Mammalia; order Carnivora; family Felidae; genus Panthera; species Panthera leo. Next base: position 13,111,306 of record NC_056684.1, on the reverse strand, counting down.
ATAGTTGACCTTTATACCCATGGAACCATTATTTCTCTCATTTCCCAGGCTAGGACAAATGAATTCTTCTGACTTTACTACGCATGGAAACAGGATCGACTGGTCATATAATTCTATAGATTACTCTTTTGTAATGTACCCCACACGATGCTTTCATTCACGAGGCATGGTTCTCATCCTCCCTTGTGAACTTTTTCCTCACACCTAGCCTCAGGCCCTCTCCTTGGTCTTTCTGACTTCATTCTTTGTTCCTTTCAGCACATCACTCTCAGAGTAAACACCGGCTGAATCAGACCATCACTCCCCATGCCCTCACTTTGATTCAAGCTGCCCTTAACCTCCTTCCTCATCTTCACTGCTTAGTATTTCTCGACGCCATTTTCTAACAGAAGTTCTACTTCCTATGGATGTGCCTTCCAAACCTGACTCTGGACCATTTGCAGGGATGGCTTCCCTGTCCTACGTGTTTCTCATGGTCTCCTCTGTGGAGATTTCCCTGCCTGTGCGAAGATACAAGTGTTAAAGCCAACACTCCATCATGACAGGACAAATAAAATACAGCACTCTTCTGACCCATCCAGCCTGCTGTCTGAGATAATCTAGATGCTACATGTTCAGTGACTGTGTTAGCCTGTTACATGCTAACGTTTGAAACAAGTACAATATTAGGGAAGATAATTAGAGAAAGTAGAGAAGAGTTAGAAAAAGAAAATATGAATGGGGTCTTCCCAGTCAGGTATGGGGAAGCCTTGCTCTAAGAGTTTTATGTGAGCTTATTTATTTACTGGTTGCCAGAAGTTGGGTAAAAGTTTTCTTGGTCCTTAAACACTGAATTACAATGGAATATTCCAGCAGAGTTACACATGCCGTCCCACTTGAATGCCCAGTAGGACCTTTAAGGTCACAGTAGTAATGAATGGCCAAAGAATTAATAGGAGTAGAGCCTCATGAGCCTTCCTTCCTGTGCTGCAGCTGGGCAGAACAGTACTCTGTTCATGGCTGAAAATACATCTCAGACATGGCCACCACAGCTGTGCTGGGCACAGCTGCCCCTCAGACGCAATGCAGAGATGGGGGCCTGTCTAAATCGCCCTGCCTTCTTCTCTCATCAGACATATTTCCTTGACCATTATCAGCTGCACAACAGCCACATTTGTCTGTTAGAGACCTTTGAGCATGGAGACAATTTTACCAAACGACACGGTCTTCCTTCCTCGGTCTTGCCCCCACTCCACATCCTCTTATCCTCCTTGCTTCCAGAATGTTCCTCACTCAATTTTTTTTTTCCACCCACTCAAGGCCCTGTACGATCTGCCTCACCTCCACGCACCGCCATCACCATCTGCTGTTACACAGACATACTAAGCCCCCACACACTCCCTGTATCTAGTGCAGTCTTGGGCTTTGAACCTTCGCACAAAGTCTCCCACTTACTGACTTCTTGATTCTTCCACTCTTTCCTCAACTATCTCTTTCCATTATCAGACATGCTGATAAGGTATTGTTTCTTCAGAACTACCCTCTGTCGGTCTTTCTCTCTCCTACATCCCTTTCTGGGCTGGTCAGATCTCTCCTAACAGCCTGCCTTACCGCTACGTCACATCAGTGCAACTGAATTCTAATTGTCTTATTACTATTCTCCCTCATTGGGAAATAGCTCCTTAGAGGAAAATGACATTCTAGGGTAGTAGTGAGGCGGGCGGGTTAACATCTAAGCTGCTTCAGGGCACCTGGGTGGCTCAGTCAGTTGAGTGTCCGACTTCAGCTCAGGTCATGATCTCACGGTTCGTGAGTTCGAGCCCTCGGTCGGGCCCTGTGCTGACAGCTCAGAGCCTGGAGCCTGCTTCGGATTCTGTATCTCCCTCTCTTTCTGCCCCTCCCCTGCTCGCCGCCACCTCCCCACTCCCAAAGTAAATAAATATCAAAAAAAATTTTTTTTTTTTTTTTTAATTTAAGCTTCTTCACTTACTAGTTCTGTGACCTTGGGCTACAGAGTTAATCACTCTCTGATTCCATTTCCTCATCTGTAAAATGGGTAGATTAACAATCCTTAATCCATAGGCTTTCTGGAATCCTGTAATCTGATTCCTCTCAGTAACTTCTTAAATAAATTAGTATGTGTGAAGAGTTTACAACAGTGTCTGGCCAGTACATGACGTGAGCTGATGTTGCTATTATCATGGTTTTATGGAATATTTCTCATTCTTAGACCAGGTCAGTGCCTGAAACTTAGAGCTGAGAGTTAATAAGTGAATGAAGGGAGAACTATTATGCCCTCCTCATCATTTGACTATTTTCTATTGTCACGTTTCTGTTAAACAACTTTGAGGGTAATTTAAGAAACCTTTGGTCAATTTATATAAAATCAAGAGGAAAAAAGCAGGTAGGCACAGACATATATAAGAAAAAATCTTCCTGCTCTTTAATTTTTCTTCTAAGACATTGATAATGGGAATAGCAACATGTAAATTCAGTAAAACTTACCAAATTTGTTTAAAGATGATTTATAACCTATTTTATAAACAACACGAACACGTCTTACTGTGCCAATAGTAAATGGCCACACAAGAGCGACTGAATTGGATAAGGAACTGAGAAAGATCAGTATCCATAGAGAGTTCCATATTAACTATTTATATTTCCTGCTGCTAATTATAACTTACTGATTTCTTTGCATCTTGGTATATAAAACTTTCCCTTGGCTTTTAGCACTAATTTTAATCTCTTCTTTACCCATGAAATTTCTAAAGTATTATCTTCATTGCTTACAGAAGCTAGAATGGCCAACAAAATAAGAAAAAAGTATTAATCTTCAGAAAGAACAACACAGTTGACATAATTCTGGATTTAAAAGAGGAAATACGTTTACAATTTAAAAGCCAAGAAAATTAAAAATTGCTCTGTTCATTGGTCCCAAATGAAGACCAGGTTATACAGAGTTCATAATGCTCAAAACAAAACAAACAAGAATCACAGAAAGAGTCTTTCTCAACTGAGACTCTATTGGATATTTAGTCCTTGTGCCCTAAGGTAGGAAGTGACAGCTACGGGTTGGATATCAGTCAACTCTGGCCTGCCACCTGCTTTTGTAAATAAAGTTTTGTTAGAACACATTTCATACCCATTCACTTAGGTATCAATGATGCCTGATTTCATACTTAGCAGAATTGAGTAGTTACGGTCCACCAAGATGAAAATATTTACTCATTGCCCCTTATAAAGAAAGTCTGTTAGCTATGTACAATCCTTTGATACGTTGAGAAAAAATGACTCAAGGCATTCACTGTGGTCTATGTTTTCGCTGAAAAAGGTAACTTTAGAGCATATTTCCTTCCTTTTTAATTTCTGATTAGGATACTCTTCTTTAAAAAAAAATCTTTAATTTATCACCCAAACCAAGATATTTTGAGAGGGAGATAATCATGGCAGGGCAATGGGTGTGAATTGGCCATATCGTCACCCCAGTTCTGAGGCACTGCCCAGCTGTAAGGCGGACAAGCCCAAAGAACAAACCAACAAACATAAATAGGACTTGCCCCAAACACTGTTACCTTTTGGTTTTTGTTTTTTGCATTTATTGATCCCCCCCCCGCCCCGCCCCCTTACCCCCACCGTCCTTATGGATGGCAGCTCCATTTCAAACACAGCACGAACGTAGAACTTACTTTTTAATTCTTTCTCCAAAAGAAGCTATTTCCTCCAAGATGTTTTGAACCGTTGAAACAATGTCCTGTACCATATAGATTCTTTCAATTAACCCCTTTTTCTCGGATTCCTAGGAAACATAAAGGCAAGACTTAACTTGGTCACGTTTTCTTTTTATTGTCCCACAATAGAAATGTCTATGCCCTGTTACAATAACAAGGTACTCATCCACAGAGTGACTCCAAGGGAGGAATCCTATCGTTCACAGCTTAAATATTTATTGACTCCAAGGAACTACTGCCCACTCATTCAGATACAACCCTTCACAGCGTGCCTCAGTTGCTACCTCAGTATGAGGCCATGTTGTGTGGAAACTCCACAGAACCAAGAGCTTCATTTCTCTGTGGAAGCTGCTGTTTCTGCCAGAGAACTCGCAGCTCCTTCCACTTGGCTGAGCCCGACGTCCTGTCTGGCTTCACAAGCTCACCTGCCAGCTCCCCTTGCCCACGTCCCCTCACAGTCCTTCAGAAACATTTTCAGCAGGTGACAACACGGTGTATGAGAACTCCAGATGATGTTGCGTCTCCTACTCCTGCGGCTTCTTTGTCAAACTCTATTACATTTTTTGTTGTGTTTTAAACCCACTGTAAATCTGAGGAACCTTTCAGTCATCCTTTGGCAACCGCCTCAGAAACACAATAGGCCGCTGGAGGCAGACCAAGTCACTGTCAGAGACTGCATCCTACACAGGTTATCCCTGTGGAGGCTGCCCAATGATCGACTGGCTTTTCCTTTATAGAATCAGAAGCAAATACAAGTGCATCTTCCCCAGTCTCCCGTGCTTCACATGAAACAGAATTCAGCCTTCTAAGAATAGTATCCTTACTTTGCTTCTAGAAAATCTCAAGACCTGGGTGCCTCAGGTCAGACTTCAGTTAAGCGTCAGACTTGGGCTCAGGCCATGATCTCGAAGTTTGGGAGTTCGGGCCCCGCATCGGGCTTTGTGCTGACAGCTCAGAGCTTGGAGCCCATTTCAGATTCTGTGTCTCCCTCTTTCTCTGCCCCTCCCCCACTCACGCTCTCTCTTTCTTTCTCTCCATCAAAAATAAATAAACGTTAAAAAAATTTTTTTTAATAAAAAAAAAAGAAAATCTCAAATGTGTTTTACCATGTTAGGCAGTTAATGCTTACAAAAAGAATTTGGAAATTACTCAAATGTTGGAGAAAAGACTATTCTCTAAACAGTGGTATTTTTACACAATTTCTTATTTTCTGATATTATAATCTAGCTTCCTGGGAACTCTATCGTGACCGGGATTTAGCGAGTACCCTCTTGGCTTTTACCTACCAGGGTCACTGCAGCCAGTACATCTAACGCAAAACCTCAAATAAATCTAACAAAGCTTTTCATTTCTCTCTATCTAGAATTCCACTGGAGTTAGAATTCTGCTAAATTATGGAGCAAAACCTTCTAAATTGAAGAGACCATTTTAAGAATAACCTTCTCTGGGGGCGCCTGGGTGGCTTGGTGGGTTAAGCCTCTGACTTCGGCTCAGGTCATGATCTCATAGCCCGTGAGTTCGAGCCCCGGGTCGGGCTCTGTGCTGACCGCTCAGAGCCTGCAGCCTGTTTCAGATTCTGTGTCTCCCTCTGTCTCTGCCCCTCCCCTGTTCATGCTCTGTCTCTCTCTGTCTCAAAAATAAATAAATGTTAAAAAAAAAAAAAAAAGAATAACCTTCTCTGAAGTGAAAGAAAATATTTCGCTCTCCTCTTGTATTCTCTTTTCCATCAAACTGGACACAATTTGGGTGGGAAGAGAGAACCCACCACCCAGTTAGAGATGGTGGGTGAAAACACCAATATGGCAGAAATGTCAAAAAGCACTTCCCTTCTTGCACCTGTCCTGGTTTCTGAAGCCACGTGTGGCCAAAACAGACCACACAGAGGGTAGAGGTGAGAATGTACCACTGTCAGCCCCTCTATGGTAAAGGGGGTGGTGCCGGGATGGTTTGAAGAATCTCTTACCATCTGGGCTGACCTCCTTAATCCGAGAATTCTGCATAGAAGAAGAAAGTGGGCTCGTGTCCTCTCGGTACATCAAACTTGCGAGACATTTTTCCTTTTTTCATCCCCTCTTTAAATTCCTTATTTCCCTTACTCTCTAATTCTTCAAGCAGCTTGCATTAAAAATTAGATATGTTGCCAGAGCAACCTAATTTATGCTCAGCAATCCACAACATCTATTAACGGGCACAATGGTGAAAACCCATCTCTGTCTGCTACACAAGTATTCGTGTTTACAAAGAAGGATTTGAAAGCACCAGGGAATCTGACCCAAAGGGCAAAAGTAGCTTCCTCTTTTCAGCAGCATAGGCTTTGGGTCAAAACAATTTCTTGGAAAAGGATTCAAATTTCCATGCAGCTCAACTTCATAAAAGTGTCCTAAGTTCAGTTGACTGTTTTTTGTTTCTCCCCTCCCTACAAAAAACCTAAATGATGAGATTCTGGTTGTGAAGAAAGTAGTTAGTAAACCCAAATAACAAATGATTGTCTCAACGTCCTTTTACTTTTTCACGAATTTGATGTTTTAGTTTGCCTATTTAATATTCGAAGACAAGGTTAAAGAGTCCCACCATGTCTCAGCTAAAAGGAGAGTAATTTATCAACCAAATCTGTATACTTTTAAAAGTAATCAGAATTATATCATCTTTGAAATACTTATCAACTGTCGACTTGGTTTTATCATATTGATGGACCCACATAACTGTTCCATTTTATTCTTATAAATACAGTCCTTCAAATATTTTAAAAAGCGTATTTTGTATATTAAAAGAAATGTATTTATGGTATCTGAACATTTTTAAATGATACATAAAAAATGATTATTTGTGCTACACATTCATACATGTAACTGGTTTCCTGGTTATATCTATTTATAGTCCCAGGTCAGGGTACTTGTCAAAAGAACGTATTTTTTAATGCCATCTTTTTCTATATTTCGTAAAATTGTTCTTAATCATCTTCAGAGTTGCCCTTAACAGCCATTAAATTGATACCTTTAATTGACTCTACTGTGGATCATAATTTTAATTACAACAATACTCTCTCTACAGGCACTGAGGTACCTTGAAATCTCACACCAAAAAATGTGTTACATGGAGAAAATCATTATCAATTTTAATTTTTAAGTATTGAGATCTGCATATATTTCAGCCCAAATATTTTATATCCGTTCGTATGAACATTCTCTGTCAAACATCTTTTCAAGATAAAACTTCAAATGAATTGTCTCCATGATTCTTCTCAACGTTTAACAAAATGCATACTGAAAAGTAAGTGGCTTCTCAATTTCCCTCCATTCTTTGGTAAGATATGTATTTATTCTATTAAACATCAAAAGATTTTTTTCCCACAAATTGAGACATCTCAAAGGAAAACTTCAGAATTTCAACACTGAATAGCACAAAGCATTTGACCTCATCGATTACTTTGTGGCAAATATTCCTTGTCCTTGTAAAAAAAATTTTTTTTTAAAAATGGCAGTGTCTTTTTTGCTAGCTTTTTAAAAAATCCACTTCCAGTCACTAGCAGCTTTCAGAGATGAAGTGACTTGCCATTCAATCATTGAAGATTTCGATTAAAAATTGCCAACTGATTATGACCCAGATTCAACAAAAAATGTAGAGATTTCTTTTTGCACAAGAGTTCAATAGCTCTGGGAAATGTGTAGGTTGACGAAGAGCTCTTTAAAGGTTCAAGGATTCCTAAAATCAGATTGGTGATCAACAGCAAAAACAGAGTGCACATTGCCACACTGAAGTACATTTTTTTATATCTGACATATCCTTGTCATGAAAAACTCTGTTGTTGCTACTCAACACCGTATATATAAAATATTTATAGGGGCGCCTGGGTGGCTCAGTTGGTTAAGCGTCTGACTTCGGCTCAGGTCATGATCTCATGGCTTGTGAGTTCGAGCTCCGCCTGGGGATCTGTGCTGATGGCTCGGAACCCGGAGCCTGCTTCAGGTTCTATTTCTCTCTCTCTCTAGCTCTGCCCTTCCCCCGCTCATGCTCTGTCTCTCTCTCTCTCTCTCTCTCTCTCTCAAGAGTAAACATTAAAAAAAATTAATATTGATAAATGTGGACACTGCAGCTTCTAATTCAATCGATGGCACATTATCATTTGTCTGTACACAATCATGGAAAATCAGGGCACTGCGGCCGATCCCAAGTACATTTCTGTCTCATAGATTCCCTCATTTTGTAAGAATATCTTATTGGCCATGATGCTGTCCTTCATCAAAGTTTGCATTCATATTGTCGCTACCAAATTCAATAAGCCCCAATGCTCAGTGTTTCAACTAAGTTTACAATGGCGTTCCCGATGTCAAAGATTTCGTCATTGGTAAAACTAACTAGCAAAAGCTTTATTTTGGCTCCATATATTGGATAAAAAAATGAAAACAATTTTAGAATGAACTTATTTGATATTCTGAGTCATCTGATGTCATCCAGAAAAGACCACCATTATTTGATGCTGCACAAGGTTTTTTATATGTTGGTGCTACCCGAGTCAACATATGAACAGCCAGCTTGCCATTTTTCATACGTGTTCAATGAAACCTTGGGATGGAAAATCAATAAATGTAGAACAGTCATCTGATCTAAAAGAAAAGTCATACTCCACAGAGAGGTATCTAAATACAAGTTTTCAGCTGCCTGAATAAAAGCATGTTTCCAGAAATGGTCTTCTTGAAGTAACTACTGTTGAGGCCTCTTTAGCAGATTTGTAACTTAAGTTTACCTACTTGTAAACTTAAGAGATATGGTCATGGCCCCAGAGGATAGACAAGAAATGTAAACACACATCTATTTAGTTAGCACATCAGCAAGTATCTCGACAAAGCGGGGATCATTACTTGACTATTTCCTAAACGTGTACTCTGAATTTATTATTCACTCATTAAAAAGGCTTTACCCAACAGTTAAAAACAAAAGTTTTAAGTGCAGATTTACTCATTGGAATGAGCAAAACAAAACACTATGATAAATGTGTTCAGACTATTTTTTATTCTCTTATCCATAGAACTGTTTAAATTCTGCATATATTTAACATACACTCACCCTGTAATCTGTCCTCTTTCCCACTCACCACCCTGAACTGGCAGTGTGGAGGCTTTACGCACCTTAACAGATTTGGCAATCGCCATGCCGCGACAGGCTGCTATGCCAGGTGGCCGATTCGAGTAGAAGCATCAGATGCTTCTCCTCCACTGCTTGAGATAAGAAGGGACGGACCCATCTGAGAGCATCTTGTGTTTTCAGTGACCATCCAAAAGCCTTCCCTTAAAGCTAGGTGTTAGTGAGGCAGGCCCTGAAAAGCGTCAGGAAAATAGATGGGTTTATGCCTGGTTAGTTGCTGGATTTAACGCGGTGTCTGTGAGCTCTCTGGTCAACGCCTGCGCAGACAGGGGAAAACGGTAAATGGAAATTTTCTGGGCAAGGAAAGGACACGTGGCAGAGGAATGATTCCAGTCCAGAACTTCACTCCAGAGCAAGTGTGTCCCCATTACAAGAAGCCCCTTAAGTGTCTGGCAGACGTTTCGCAAGGTAGGCATTCGGCACGCATTTGTTCTCTTTGACGTTTGTTTCTATGATGTCTATGGCTGCCTGTTCTCTTTCCTTACTGTAGAATATATAATTTGGAGACACTTTGTTCCGTTACGTATTTCCACCTACTCTTTCTTTCCAGCACGATTTTGCTCAATACTCACGCGAGTGTATGTTAAATAATGCCTTTTGAAAATATTTCTTTCCATTCTTGTATTTAAGAGCTCAGGGTACCCAGGGGCTGTTGGTGCCAAGCGGTAAAAAGTCGGAAGAAAAAACAAACAAACCATGAGACTTCCCAGCTCGACCCAGACCTGCACCTCATGTAAACTAATAGGCTCTGGTCAGAACGAACTGGGTTTGACTCTGTCTTGTCATCTACTCGGTTTGCCATCACGGCGAACTCCTCACTCCTCCTGAGTCCCGACTTTGCTGTCTGGAAAAAGGGAAAGGCTCATCCTTTCCTGATTGAGTGTTTGAAGAATTAAATATCATTCACATCATAAAGTATGTAAAGCACGTGGTGCATTCCAGGTACTTCCTAAACCGAACCCCCTTCCCTTCAAGAATGCAAAGAGAGAAAAGAATGTGAAACCTCGGGTCTGGTTGACAGAAGACTAAGGTGATTTAGAGTTTCGAAAGCAGTGGTCTTCCAAGATAAGTCTGCTCATGTTGCCCTGCGTTGTACGAAAGATCATCTGGCGGTCTTACCCGCGTCATGCTGGCTTTATTTACACGTCTCAGATTGAAATGTCGTGACAACAGTTTAGCAAACACAACATTACAGCTGCTGCTGCTACCAAATCGCCTGGGAAGAGTAACAGAGACTCATTCAGAAAGACAGAACGGTTACCGCGTGTGCTTCTATGTTGCCCTAACATCGGAGGCTTCTGATTTATAGAGGGAAATGCGTAATAAAAATAGCAGCGGCCACTAGTGTCGTTAAGCAAATGCACAAGATGACTGTGTCTCCACATGCACTTGCCATCCCTGCATCTGAGAAAGAACGGGTTGTATTTCTTACGACAAACTTGAAAACTCAGGGAGGCGTAAGTCAACTCGTATGATTTAGGGCCTCCTTTATGACAAAGCCCGTGTCACAATACGATGGAAGAGATGAGAGCATGGAACTTTCCAGACACAGAATTCAAATTTCATAAGGTTCCTTTGTTTTCTTATGCCCTATAAAGAAAGAGCGGCGCTCATGGTAAGACAAATGCCAAGCATGTAACCTAAAAATGTATATTATCATATGGAGATGAGTGTAAGATTGCCATTTTTCCACGGTGAAAAAGCAAAACCTGAGTCCTTTGGCTAAGTTCTGTCATCAGTTGAATTCAGGACAAATCATGTGCTTCCTTTCAAAGCAAAACCAAACATAAATCAGGAGGCAAATTCATCCCTCTTCAGGCCTTGTCGTCTCCCCCCACGTCTCCAATGACTATGGCCCTGTAGGTGCAATAAACTAGCTTTGAGCCTCTGGGAGAGAATTCACACCATCAAAATGAATTTGCAACTCAGAATTAATTATATAATCAGTGTGTTACGTTAAATCTCTCCCACATGTTCTGATGTTGGGAAAAAAAAAAAAATCCTCATTTCTCTATTAATTACCTAAGCCAAACCAGGGAGATAGTCCTGAAAATTGACCATGTCAGAAAAAAAATCCTGACATGTTTAAAACCTGAGTAGTATGTGTCACAGGATGGGAAGCATTCCCAAAAGCGATCAATGCAAAATTCCATCTCCAGATCTTTCCAATAATGGCAGCCATCTAGAGCAGAGACACAAAAATATAACTTTGGACTTTCCATGGGAGTATATTTGGTCTGTTTTATCCTATGGACTATTAAAAGCCTGTAATTTGAAAGCTTGGAGAATTATAAACACCAGAAACAGACTGAGTGGCATTGAGCATGAAAAAGAAAAAAAAAAACAAACCCTCAGCATCTGTCATAACAAAGGATAAGAAGCAATATTTCCGAGACAGGAGATTAAAAATTATTCTTTGGGAAGTCTGGCTTACTGCACTGGGAACTGTCTTTAGGATTTCTTCCCATGAGATGTCGAGTGCGTGTGCGTGCACGCGCACAAACGTGTGTGAACTCGCGCACGCACACAGTCAACCCCAAGGTGTGTGCCGTTTCACTGGGGAGATGTCTGCTCATTACACAAAGGGCTTCCACGCTGACTGAGATTTACCAACACGTTTCTTTGGCGTGTGAAAAGAACCTCACTGCTGGAAAAAGTAAAAGGATGAACATCATCAAGAGGAAGGTGGTGATAAGACACAAAGGAACAGTCGGCAACAGTCTAAAATGACGATTTGGAATGTGGAGCTCAGGAAGGTTTATTTCATGAAGCTTCTCCGAGCCAACTGACGGACGCTACAAATACCATCCCAAGGCAAACAGGGCTAGTGGTTTTCTAGAAGTACTGAGGCAGCCTTCTGTCACTACTGTAGGTAAACACACAATGCTTGGCAGTTGTTGATTTTGCTGTGCGGGTGCCTTCGATTTTGCGTCACTGCCCAACATAACGTGCCAACGTTAATGAAAGAAGCCATCGCACTATACTGATTATTTACTTAGAGCTCCATGTTTATAGTTTCAATCTTTGTACCGATAGGGGCTCGACATGGGGGGAAACACTCCATAAATGTAAAACAATGCAGAAAAATGAACCGATACATTAATGACAGGTTTCCTGCCTGACCGTGTGGCAGGGTCAAAAATAAACCTGATTTAGGTCAGAAGAACTGCATTTGTGTTACTATCCTATGTAGTTAAAATTTCTCTTAATTTGTAGATGGGGGAATTAATACCAAATGTAATGGTCTGAGTACTGAATGGGCTCAAATATATAAACACAGTCTGCACATTGTAAACACTCTACCAATATTATCTTTTAAAGTTTACTTATTTATTCTGAGAGAGAGAGAGAGAGAGCACACGAGTATGCGCGAACAGGGGAGGGGCAGATTGAGAGGGAGAGACAGAATCGCAAGCAGGTTCCAGGCTCCAAGCTGTCAGCACAGAGTCCGATGCAGGGCTTGAACCCATGAACCATGAGAGCATGACCTGAGCTGAAATCAAGAGTTGGACCCTTAACCTGAGCCATCCAGGTGCCCCTGTTCATATTTGTATAAATATAATTATTTAACTAATACTTGAAATAATATTATTACTTTTGTGTCATTTATTACTTACTAGAAATTATTACTTTTCCCTTGAGGAAAAGAGACATATATTCGCCTTGCTATCAATTATCTTGTAAACTCACTGGATAGTCCGGATTTAGGGCAAACCACAAAAACAGATGGGGTTTCATTAGGAAAGCCGAGGAACAGCTACTATCCTCAGAAAAACAATGACTGGCGGATGACTGAGATACAATGTCCGATGTACTCTAATTAGCATGATGTAATAATTTTAGGCAATGAGAAATTAAATATCCAGACACGGTAGTCCATAAAGACAGAGTCTCTGACTTCATTCTGTTAGAGCACGTGAGGTAATCGAAGGATAGACAATCCATCTAATTTACAGTCTATCATATTTCACAATATTGGGAATAACATACTGAGCAAGTATAATCCTTACAGTAGAAATCACATAGAAAATACATAAGCACTAGGAATATTAGTGAGACTGATAGTAATGTGATGAGTAATGCTTCAAGAGGTCAGATCAGGGGCGCCTGGGTGGCTCAGTCAGTTAAGCGTCCGACTTCAGCTCAGGTCATGATCTCGTGGTTCGTGAGTTCGAGCCCCGCGTCGGGCTCTGTGCTGACAGCTCAGAGCGTGGAGCCTGCTTCTGATTCTGTGTCTCCCTCTCTCTCTGCCATTTGCCTGCTCACGCTCTGTCTCTGTCTCTCAAAAATAAATAAACATTAAAAAAAATTTAAAAAGGTCAGATTAGGGGCACCTGGGTGGCTCAGTCAGTTAAGTGTTCGACTTCGGCTCGGGTCATGATCTCACGATTTGTGGGTTCAAGCCCCGCGTCGGGCTCTGTGCTGACAGCTCAGAGCGTGGAGCCTGCTTCCGATTCTGTGTCTCCCTCTCTCTCTCTGCCCCTCCCCCGCTCACACTCTGTCTCTCTCTCTCTCTCTCTCTCTCAAAAATAAACATTAATTTTTTTTAAGAAAAAAGATCAGATTAATGACATTTCTGGATGACCTCAAAAAGTAATCAAGAATGTGGGGTTTGACTTTTAAAAGAAAAATCTGAGCAAGTCAGTGTGTCGGAGAAAAGACTGCTGGAAATAAGGAAGCCAATCCCTTCTCATTCAAAACATGCGTAAACTGATAATTAAGATTTGGCTGGAATCCATTTTAATATTAAAGTCTTGAAAGTAAGATGGTCTGGTAGAAATGGTAGCAATTAAATCATTTCATCACTAAAAATCACATTAAATCAAATTAAAAGGAGTTAAATTAGAGCAACCATTGACTTTATTTCCCTGAAAATCATCTTAAACAGGTCCTCTGCAATTTGCCCCGCGTATAAATCGCATATGCCCTGAAAGTGTGGGTATGTGTGTGTATTAAACTACTGCTAACCTTTCAAAGATACTGTCTGACTTTGGGTTTTCTTAAAAATGCCATACTTTATCATTTCAAAGTACCACTGTTCTGTCACTAGGATAAAAAAAAAATCACTAATCAAACTAATTTGCTGTGTTTGGAGCATTCATAAGAAGGCGCAAAGGAATCCCAAGCGAAACTACTCTCGCTGTGAGATTGTAAAAGAAACTTCCTCCAAGCATGACGGTCTCCCCTTTAGGAAGTACTATAGTTGGGATGAGATAGATCTTTTTTTTTTTCTGTCTAGAATAAGAAAACATAATGAATGGGGCATAGTGGGCCTAGCCCACTCATCCGAAGGACTGTGCAGGTTCAATGCCAGCAAGAACTCCTGCGAAATATGTATGCCACATGCTTCTCTCCTTAAGAAGGCTCTGCCTGGGGGGGCGCCTGGGTGGCTCAGTTGGTTAAGTGTCCGACTTGGGATCAGGTCATGATCTCACAGCTTCTGAGTTCGAGCCCCGCATCGGGCTCTGTGCTGACAGCGGGGAGCCTGGAGCCTGCTTCTGATTCTGTGTCTCCTTCCCTCTCTGCCCCTCCCCTGCTCACACTCTGTCTCTCTCTCTCTCAAAAATAAATAAACATTAAAAATAATAATAATAATAAAAAGAAGGCTCTGCCTGGGATGAGTGGACTAATCAGTTTGGAGAATGGAAACCATGTTAAACACCGAAACTGATGGTTTAAAATGGACTTAAACTTTAATGACGACATCCTAATCTGTGAAGAGAGGGTAGAGATATCATATTCATTTGCATCCTTACATGGTAAAATGGTCCACAACGGATCCATAAAAATGTATTAGATGTTTACTTTTTAGTTTTTTTAATTTTATTTTTATTTTAGAGAGAGAGGGAGAGAGAGAGAGAGAGAGCGAGCAAGGGAGAGGGGCAGAGGGAGAGAGACTCCCAAGCTGGTTCCATGGTCATGTGGAGCCCAATGCAGGGCTCAATTCCATGACCCTGGGATCATGACCTGAGCCGAAATCAAGAGTTGGACACTCAACCGACTGACCACCCAGGCACCCCTATAGTTATATTTTTTTTGAAAAAAGTTTTATAATATTTATTTTTGAGAGAGACAGAGACAGAGTGTGAGCAGGAGGGAGAGAGGGAGACACAGAATCAGAAGCAGGCTCTAGCCTGCTTGTCAGCACAGAGCCGGATGTGGGGCTCGAACTCATGAGCTGTGAGATCATGACCTGAGCCGAAGTCAGACACTTAACCGACTGAGCCACCCAGGTGCCCCTAGATGTTTATTTTCTTAAAAACATCCATATCTGTTTTTCACCCGTTACTGGCATGCAACGGCGACGTCTCCCCCCGCCCCACCAAACACTGTAAGACAATTGTTCACCCATCGATAATTCTAGAACAAATCATTCAAGCCCTATTTCTGACAGCCGAGTTAAAAGCACACCAACTCACAGTGCAGACATCACAACACAGAATCTTTATGATAGCAACAGACAGGGTTTTGGTTGTTTTTTTTGTTTTTTGTGTTTTTGGGTTTTCTTATTGTTACATGCCCTTATGATTTCTTCTTGCTGATGTTAATAGTAACTGCTGAATATTCTATGTAAGCATTTGTTGGGCTGGAAAAAGAAAGAAACTCTAATGCAAGTATTTATACCTTCTGCAATGAAAACAAGATATTATTGCTTTGCGTGACCTTTCCTAAGTATGGGATACAGCATTTTACACAATAGTTTCTTGGTTCATGCTTCAATTACTGACCTTTACTGTGCAGAAAATTAATGCAATTTTCATTGTAATCCATCCGTACAAATAAGGTCCACATAGAAGAATTCCACATATGGAATCTAATAGAAATCGGAAATGTCAGCTGATTGCTGTTGGCTGAACTTAGCCATTCTGTTTGTTCAGGGGTCCCCAGCAAACTATACTTGTAACAAGCCATTTCTCGCGCGGGCCATCAGGAATAAGAGAGAAAGATTTCCTCTCTTCAAAGTTTAGTCTGTACCTTTAGTTTCCTAAAAGCCAAAAAACTAGTCACTTGAAGGTTCTAGGTTATTTCTGAAAGCCCCCCCACTGCTCCTCCCCCACACAAAGGGAGACAAAATCGTGCAGTCTCATTTGGCTTCTAATACGGGTCACCCCCACAGATGTCTGACAACTAGAAGGAACAAGAGGCTATAGTGATGTCATTTTACAACAATCCCCCCTCCAGACAATAAACGTATGACAGACCCCAGACCACGTCCTGGTCGGTGCATCAGAGACAGGCAGAAGACGGGAATGTGCCCATCTCCTGAGGAAACTCTGCCGAGGGGCCCTGACATGCTTTCATCTTCCACAGTCGCCTGTGATGGTATTTGGTGGGAAGGGGCGCTGGCAATTAAGGAGTGTCACTTTCAAGATGGATAGTTTGGATAGAAAGGAGTTTCCTCTGTTCTTCTGGTTTGGAAGGAAACGGCTGTGTGTTTATAATTTGTAAACAGCTCATCGCTCACTGGGTGTGTTACAGTTCCCAGAAGCCTGGTCTGTCACGTCTAACATGCAACAGAAGCCAGAGGGCTCTGTGGACAAGCCCCTGGAAACAGCACACTGTGGAGGGCAACAGCCCGGTGCCTGTGTGGGCAGGTCTCTGAGGAGCACATCTCAGTTGTGGAAGCTTGCTGTATGCGAAGAAATGATGGACTGTAATATATGTGGATGATGCGGGCTCCAGAAGTCTTGAAGCTGAAAATCCCTCCATATTTTACAGCTCTCGTAGCAAAGTGCGAGTGGAAAGATACTGATAAGGACCGCAAAGCTCGCCAGTCTCCCTAACAGGTGAAGGGTTGTGTTAAGCAGAAGGAGGCATAGAGAGAAGTCAAAACTTCGTTTTAGATTTATTCCTCTGGGTGATATCATAGACATATAAAATTGAGGAAGCAAACACGCATGGCCGTGCTATGGCTCTTAAAGGTCCTGTGAAAATACGACAATCAACGTATCTCCAGAACAGACTCGCCCCGAAGGAAATGGGGAACGTCGTGATGCCAACACCCTCTGTGCGGATCGGGTTTGGCCCATCTGCCGTGGGGAGGGCCATGCCTGGGTAAATGCAAGCGCTCCAAGGCTCTTCCATGTAGATGCAATGGTTCCAACTCAGCTGTCCTTGCCCAGAAAGGCCTGAAGGACAGCCCAACTGGCTCTACTTCCAGACTCCCAGACCCCCGCGGACAATCCTTGGGGCACCTGAGTAGACGGGTGCATTGTGATAACCACTGGTCCAGACCCCACGGCCTGGATATGTTGCCTGCCAGTTTACTGAACCCCACTTTCTCATTCATTGCCTTCTTGTTGGATGCCCTCCGCAGATGGGCCACAGACACATGGTCACGATTATCTCTAAAGGGCAGATGATGCCCTCTTCTACGGAGGGCTCATTTCAACAGAGCCAAACAGAAGGACATCTTCCCCACTTCCCAGCCTTGGTAAATCAAATTTTAGAATTCTGCTTAGTAAAGGTTTAAAACAATTTCATGAGTGCTTGTGTTTATTTTGGCGAAACATCCCACCAGCACACGTTAGCCTGGCTACAACTGTTTCGCGCCCAAGGAGTCATATCAGTCGGAAGCAACTCACATCAATCCGTCGAGAAGAAAGTTGCGTCTGCGTGGCCCTGTTCTGGAAAGAGTCACTTCCGTTTAAAACACATTCTACTGTATTTTATCATTTTGCTATTAGCGATCATTTTAGCACAACAAACAAGATTTGCTTTGTAATCCACCCAAGTTGTTTCAAATGGGCAAAACCATCTGGCTTGCCCAATTAATTTTAAGGCTGTTTGTGTCACGGAGCCAGGGTTTAATTCGCTGCTATCTTCTGGGCATTTTATACTGGATACTTAACTCTTAAGATTCCCCCGTTTGCCCCCTTCCCCCCTCCCGCAAGCCTCCCAGGCGCTCCCCTCGCAAACCCCATACACCCACAGGTTCTAGGGGGCTGGAAGTCGATTAAGCTGGTAGCACCTCATTTGGCATTTCACTTTTTTTTTTTTTCATTATATTCCAGAAGGTTTGTCTGAAAGCGTAATGACAACAAAAGCAGCCGATTTGAGAGATTCTCCCAGGAGAAGGAAAAGGACAGATGTACACAGACATATAGCTGAAAACACTGCCAGCAACAGCTGGGAAAGTGACAGGCTCCAAAGTGGGTGACCACCCCACGGAGCACAGACAGGAGGCTAAAGGAACAGCAGTTTCACTTGATTTACTTTGGACTTTCTAGACTACCTTTTATGTACCTTTTATACACCAGGGGAAGGCTCACCTTCACTCGCATCAAATGACAAGCCTCCTATAGGTACGCTTTGTATAATATTTCCGTTTTCCCTTATATTTTACCCCTTTTATATCCTCCCTTAACAAGATCTTTAAAAACCGATATCCTTTATAAATTACAAAAACATTCCTAACCCGGACACTCCATAATGCCAAACAAAGAAACAAACAAATAAATTTTTCAAACAGGGTTTCACTCGACCAGGTAAAATGCCATCTGCGGACGACACGAACGTTTCCTTTCGCGAGCTTTCCTGAGCACACGTACCTTGTCATCATCATACTCCTCTTCGTCTACGTCTGTGCTCTCCTGAAAGGAAAAACAACACAATTTGTTAATATGACATCCGCCGAAACGATCAAATGCAAATTAAACCCGTACACACTTTGTAAGGTTTTCTACATAATTGACGCGCTAGTGTTTTTTTTTTTTTGAATACGTTATAACCTCTTGGAAAAAATAGTGCTTTGAAAGTTCAGGGACACTGTGGCAAGACTATAAAACAGGATGCATAATCTACGTAAAACTTAACTATAAATAAAGCTATTAGGCGAGTGCCCTTTGAAGGCACCCAGCTTTCAAACTGCATTGCCAAGCTGTACTTTCTGTAAACAGTTGGTTCTTATTCTGACAAATGAGCCAACTGCTACGTTAAGGCTGAGAACACCGTACTCGGTTTGTGCTAGGCTCATTGTTATAATGACTGCTCTTTTCCTTTGGGGCCATTACTGAAACATTAGACAGTAGGAAATGCATTAGTCTGAATATAATCAATCTCAAGAATAAGTTACAGGTTTCTGTGCATTATTATTGTTTTCCTTGTGATTTGGGGAGGGGGGTTGAGGACAGGTGAGGGGAGGACACTTAGGCTCTGACTGGGACTAACAGGCACCTGGCTTTTGTTCGGGGGCCGAAGCACCAGGTGCCGGGAACAGGCTTGTTCAGATTGGTCTAGCCATCTCGGCTTGGGGCGCCTGGGGGGCTTAAGTTGGTCAAGAGTCCAACTCTTGATTTCGGCTCAGGTCATGATCTCATGGTTCTGGAGTTTGAGCCTCACGTGGGCCTCTGCACTGATGGTGTGGAGCTTCCCTGGGATTCCCTCTCCTCCCTCTCTCTCGCGTGCTCGTTCTCTCTCTCTCAAAATAAATAAACTTAAAAAAAAAAATCTTGGCTATTGAGTAGATAAGTTGTAATCCCAACACTGCAATATTTAAAAGCCAACACATGTTGGTACCCAGTCCAGTGGGTTCGGCAGCTCAGACAAAATGCTGGGGAGTAGAAAACCAGGGTGGCTTTTGAGCTTGAACGCTTACTTTTCTGCTCAACCACCTTGCAAAGGTCAGGCATGCTGTTTAGATGCCACTGTTCTGGTAGGAAACAGAATTGTCACTCTCACGTTCTTAAAAAAAAAAAGAGTAACTCTGAAGTATCCAGAGTCCTCTGCTAGCCGCCATAAAACCGCTGAGCAGTTACCAGGCAATTTCTCCAGGACTGGTACTGTATTACCCCCAGAATTCCCCTGAGCGGCAGCTTGCAATGTGTGACAGTCCGCTGATGGCTGGAGAACTCACCTATTCACGGTCGGTGGTACACATTTCGTGAAAGCAAATGGGTAAAAACACATGCAATAAAAACACATTGTGGGAGGAAAAACATTGTGATTAGGAGTTAGAAGTCTTCAGCCTGGGACAAAGTCTTCAGCTTAAGACTGTTCCAGCACTTTCTGCCGTGTGACCTTGAGCAAATCACTTTGCCACTCTGGGGTTTAGTTCCCTCAAGTATAAAGTAAAAATAGTAATCCTTGCCTCCTCCGTGGTTGTGTTATCACGATTCAAATAGGCAACAAATTTGGAGGGCCTGGGTGGTGCGGTCGGTTAAGCGTCCAACTCTTGATTTCAGCTCAGGTTATGATCCCACGGTTCGTGAGGTCGCGCCCCATGTCGGGCTCTGTGCTGACAGCACGGAACATGCTTGGGATTCTCTCTTCCCTTCTCGTGCCTTCCCCTTCCCCTTCCCCACTCACACACACACACACACACACACACACGTACTCTCTCTCTCTCAAAATAAACTTAAAAAAATAGGTAACAAATTTGAAAATGTTCTGTAAATTAAAAAGATTTTATATACACACACATTTATATGCACATGCACTTATGTATACTTATGTACCCATATGTGCGTGTAGAGACACCTGCCTACGAATACATACACATTTCTGCATGCACACACACACACACACACACACACGCTAAAAACACACATACCATAGATGTAGCTGAAAAGTAAATATGATCAGAAATTGTAAAAGTGTCATATGCTAACTAACTTGGATGTAAATTAAAAAAAAGAACACTTCTGGAAGTATAAAAAATGAATAAACCTTAAAAAATTAATTATTTAATTTAATTAAATAAAAAAGAAATTGTAAAAATGTTAGTTGACAGCACTTTTTACTAAAGATGTTTCTCTGAAAATTCCCTTCATCTGCACCTCTGTGAAGCTTAGTCCTTAAGCAATCCTGTACTTTAAAGCTATTTACTTATTAGTTTTTTCTAGCATCTTTAGGCCCCTCATTATTGATATATGCCTGTGGCTGTTGCATTAAACAATCAAATATCAAACAGAATAGAATTCTGAATTTGCTTGATGTTTCTGCTCCCTGCCTAAACACTCTTTTCTCTACTTCCCTTCTATCCCAAATGACAGCAAAACATCCTTTTAATATCCATTATTTCAGACATTTAAAAAAAATAATAGCATTGTGAGGAAAAGTGGGCGAAGTTGGTCAGCTTTTGAGTGTGGAAAAACCCAATGTGAAGATATTTTATTATCATGTCTCAGAATCTTAGATTTCTGTTTATTTTTTTAATGTTTATTTTTGAGAGAGAGAAAGAGGGAGGCAGAGTGAAAGCAGGGGATGGGGCAGAGAGAGAGGGGGACACGGAATCTGAAGCGAGGTCATGGTTCTGAGCTGTCAGCAGAGAGCCTGACGTGGGGCTCGAACTCATGGACCGTGAGATCATGGCCTGAGCCGAAGTCGGACGCTTAGCTGAATGAGCTACCCAGGCGTCCCTCTTATATTTCTGTTTTAAAAATTTGGTTCTTGAATCTGGGATGCCAAGATAATACCATGAAGCAAGTCTATAAATACAAGTTCCTGCCAACCCAGAGCAGGAAAAGATTCTTTGGGCTGGGATACGTGGAATAAGGGAAGCCGAGTCAGAGAATAAGTATGACAAGCAGACGCTGGGGTAGGTCTTTGAGAAGAGGCCTTGCGGGTGCTCCCTTCAACACCATGGGAAGCTTGAGATTTATAAGACCTGGGCACCGCAAAATAGAGGTGCCCACGGCCACTCGCCCTCTGATTTCCCGGGCAGTTGGCAAAGCTCTGAAGGCTTCAGCCAGAGGCAAAAACTGCAAAGGGTGTTAGGGTGGAAAGGCCTGAGTTAGCCTCCCAAATGCCTTCTGTGTCTTGAAGGACCTCAAGGAGACATCAAAGGCGTCTTTTCAGTGGATGGGAAGGTAATTCACAGTAACCTTGCAATGAACCAGATGGGCACACATTGAAATCCGCGGCCGGCATGGTAATGATGACCAAGCACCCGGGGGCTCTCCTCCTGCTAAGAAGGTAGGTCAAGACTCAGGAACATAACCTAGAAGGAACGCTCTAGGTTACACCCAATAAAAGTCCTCCACTAGAACATGAACGTGTGTGCCAAGTTTCTCCTCGTCTCTCAAACCAAGAGCACTTGGGCCATGATTTGGTGGTGGTGGTTTGCTGTCGTTCACACGTCTTTCCTTAGACAAATGTCACAGTTACTGGAATCTCTGCTCACCTGGCTGTCCTGGATGCTGCCCGTCTTCCCTTTTGTGAGAATGATGAAATTGTAGATGAAGAGGAGTAATAAGGCCAGGGGGATCATGTACAGTTCAAAATTCCAGACGGCGACCAAAAATACCTGATTGGAGGACAAGACAAAAATCACTGCTTGAAAAATCAGGATGGGAGTCATTTTAAAGTCCTTCTCATTGACTTAAGGAAATTAAATCCAGCACACTCTGTCCATGGTAGCTTTGAAGAACAGTTACAGACAGGGACACACGCGTGTGCGCACGCACGCGCACACACACACACACACACACACGCACGCAATTAACACAGTTTTAGAACCGAAAGTAAAATGAGGAAGGTATAGAGATAAGTTGGCCAGTCGCACTCCGAAACGGACAATACAGTAGCCCCATACCTGGAAATCCCGTGACCCTGTCAACCACAGTCAGTGTTTTGCTCCTAGATTTACCAGAATTATTAAAGCAGTATGGAAAAACCCAGGGTCTCACAGAGTCCGGCCACAGACCAAATTTTGCCAACAGTAAGGTTTACTTGAACTATAGAGTGTGATGACTTTTGAAACTGGCTGCCAATGTTTAAAAATCCAAATATGCCAGATGAAAACTTCAGATAGCCAAAGTCTCTTTAAAAATCTTGAAATTTTCTAATTTGGAGGCTGGCTGGTCACAAGGAAATGATGGGCTAGAACTGTGCTACACCTGCCCAGTTTCTATCGGCCTCTGAGTTTGTGACCATTTCATAGAAAAAGTCACTCTCGTAACATATCAACTTAGAAGAGGCAAATTATTGCATCTTAAGTATTAAATCTTCCACTCCCAAAGCAGTATTGTTTCACTAATTACTGAAAACATTTTCTACCATGCTAGAGTTTTATTTTTGCAGATATTATAGATTTCCTTCTTATATTTTGGTTGCTATTCTGAATTTAATCATGTATTCTATGTTTCAAGAAGATAATTATTTGCTTTAAAAGCTAATAATTTGTACGTACCAATTTTTAAATTAGTAACATGACTAAATTTTCATACTATTTCAAATAGCTTTTCATTTCATTTTTTTTTGGGGGGTGGGAGTTCTAAGAATATAGTCACACAATCTACAAATGACCTGCTTCTGTTTCCTCTTGTCTAATATCTATAACCTTCTAATATGTGTACTTACTTTTATTATTATTAACTAAACAATTTTAAATAAAACTGTTGAAAGGGACATCATGGTCTCACTCCTGAAATTAATGAAAATGCTTCTATTTTTCTATCATCAAGCATGATGCTGACCTTTAGTCTGAGCTATATAAATCATTTCACATTACGAATACACATATAATAAATCATTTTTAAACTAGAAAGTTGACATACAGTCATTCATCTTATTACTCTTAATATTTTAAAAATATTTCAGGAATCCTTTATGAAAACATTTGATAAAGGAAAATATTTTTGAAATAAGAATACTTACATCAATTTCAACGAGGGTTTATTTCTTATTATTTTTAAAATCAGGAAAGGAGGAGGGTTTACTATCTTTTAAAACAAAGAAGGTTTTTTTCCTTTTCATTTTACAACCTCAACATGGTGTATTATATTTATAATTTCCTAATATTGAAGTAAACTTGTATTTCTGGAAGAAACCTCTTTTTAACTGGACTGTAATTATCTTTTAATGTACATTTGTATGGTATTTGCCAACACTTGAAGATGTTTTTGTGTAGATACCCATGTGTTACATGTGTTATCTATTTAACCTTTTTATATTATTTTCAGGTTCTGGCAACAGGATTATTTTGATGCCATTATTTTGGTATACTCCATGCTTTATGCCTAGGATAATTTTTTCATGTCATATTACTAAATATTCTAAGAATGAAAAAAATTTACATAGAGTAATGTAACTAATCCCCATGCACCCACACCCATGAAGTCTTGTCAACGTACTGTCACTTTTCTTTCCAATTTATGTATTACTCTTCCTTTTT
Source organism: Panthera leo (assembly GCF_018350215.1). Taxonomy (NCBI): domain Eukaryota; kingdom Metazoa; phylum Chordata; class Mammalia; order Carnivora; family Felidae; genus Panthera; species Panthera leo. Next base: position 13,087,342 of record NC_056684.1, on the reverse strand, counting down.
TTTTAAAGTAAAACATGTCAGATAATTATTTCCCATTGTCGATCTTCACCTGCTCCCTCAACCTATTCCTCTCATTCCCAGAAGCCAACCAAAAATGGTGTGAATCTTTGCCTAAGGACATTGAAGGTTTATATTAGAAATAACATAAACAACATCAAAATGTTCGGATCATTCTAAAATGTTTTATTCAATAGCATGTTTCATAGATTGTTGATGGTGTAGGTATAAATCCACTATATTCATTTTAACTGATATATGGTACCCTGTTCAAATGAATGTTTTGTAATTTATCCATTATACTCTCTTATCATTGAAAATTTAAGTAGAAACAGCAGTTTTATTTTTTAATGTAGTGAAACATATTCATCTGCAATCTTAGATTTTGTACCTTTCATGTTCAACGTTCTACTTAAGGAATCATATGCTACTCTGACATGATAAAGTTATCTCATCATGTTTTCTCCCAAAAGACAATTGTATGTGTGTGTTTCTTATTTTGTCTCAAGTATCTTTTGGTTTATAATTGGAAACAAGCTTCCAGTTTGAACTTTTCCCTTATAGTCAACTTTTACAATCAGATTGTGGTACCGATCCCTATTTTTTCACTGTTTTCATTGCCATTTCTGCTCCATACCAAGTTCCCATAGGAGAGTGTTTACTTATGTACACGATAATCCTGTCCATTGATACATATTTCTATTTTACAAGACCACATCTTTAACTGTAGTTTAGTAACCAGATGACATATGAATGAACAAGTCTCTATTACCTCATTTTCAAATTTATCTTGGGTAGTTCTTCATACTTTACCCTTCCACATGTATTTTAGAGTCAACTTGTAACAGTCCATAAAATTCTTGGTGACAGTTTCATTGGGATAGCCTTGAATCTATGTTTGTTTGGAGAGAAGTGATATCTTGATATTGGCTTTCTGAATCATAAGGATATAATCCATAATATATGGATTATATCTCCATATATTCATGACTTTTATATAATATCTCAAAATATTTTATTACTTTCATCATACTGACTTTGCATATGTTTTTTTATTATTTTGCTAAGTAACTTAAGACTTTTGATACTATTATGAATGGGGGCATTTTAAATTTATATACTTTAGTTACTTTTGGGCACTGGAGTACTGATTTTTATATGTTGTTCACATTATTCCTGACCCCTCTTATTAGTTGTAGGAGATTTCTTTTCTTTTTAAAGTTTGTTTATTTATTTTGAGAGAGGCAGAGTCAGCGCAAGTGGGGGAGGGGAAGAAAGAGAGGGAAAAAGAGAATCCCAAGAAGGCTCTGTACTGCCAGCACAGAGCCAGTTACGGGGCTCGAGTCCACAAAGCCGTGAGATCATGACCTGAGCTGAAACCAAGAGTCAGAGGCTTAACTGACTGAGCCCGCCATCCAGGCATCCCAGGAGATCTCAAGTCTATCCTTATGGAGACCTGATGTGGAAAATCATATACACTGAAAATCATGGCAATTTTTTTTTTGCCTTCCAATCTATGTGTTACTTAGATATTCTCTTAGTGCTAAATCTCTATACTTCTTAAAAACAAGTAAGTGTAGAATTTTAAAAACAATTTTTGAATCAATGTGTGTTTTTATCTTGTTGATTTTCTCTAGTCTATTAATCTGGTGTGCTTTAGCAGCTTTATTTACTGTTTTATAATTTACATATTCCTATCAGTTTCTTTTTAAAGGTTTCTTTCTTTTACTTTCATGTCTTGTTTTGCTTTAATATGAACAACATAGAGAAAAGCAGAGAAAAATAGTAGAATGATTACTAGGGAAAGCCACAGATTTTCCTAATTGTTACCTATTTCCCTTTCCTTGTTCTTAAAGTTCTTTCAGGATTGGGAGTTTTAACTGTATGCTAAATGGTTACTAGTTCTTAACGTCTACTGGATAAGTGGAATTTTGTTGTTTTTCTTATATTGCAAAATAGAACTTCAAGTGAAAAGAGACTGATATGAAACTATTGGGAAAAATTAGGAAATAGCATATTTTTAGTTTCTTTTCTTCATCATAAAGCTATTTATAAAATGTCTTTAACAAAATTACTTGCACATCAACTACTATTAGAGGGCTGTTGTGCTAGGTAAACACCTCATTTGCTGTAAGATTTGCCTCTATCAAGTACAGTTAAGTAATACCGGAAAGTGCTTTACAACAAAAATGGAGCCACACTTAAATATTCAGAGGGCTCAAAACTCTTTCAGAGTGAGACACTAGTGCCTTTAGAAATCTTTTTAAGGGGCCCCTGGTTGCTTAGTCAGTAGGACATGCAACTCTGGATCTCAGAGTCGTGAGTTCAAGCCCCACGTTGAGTGTAGAGCTTGCTTTACAAAAAGAAAAGAAACATTTTAAAAATCAATGCATATTCCTTACATCTGGGATGAAGAGTTAATTTCCTAAATACACACTTTTCAGCAAAATAATAATAATAATACCCTGAAAACAAGTTTGCAAAAAAGACCGAAGATAATTAGTAGACTCTGATAGTTGGTAGGTAGATAGGAGACTTTGCCCCAAGGTTATTTGCAGGGGAATTCAAAGCTTAGCAGAAGAAACCAGATCTGTAATGTTTCTGCACCTTTACCTCAAGAACAGCTGTGCTCGCAGTGATAATACCAGCTGATTAAAACTCAAAAGAAAAATTTGCCCTCTTTCTGAGGGGAGGAAACATGGAAAGAAGTTGGGGACAATCAGGGCCACCAGAGAGCACAGAAGTGGACTGAAGGAGAGCACAAGCAAATGAAAACCCGAAATTCTGTACGTGAACTCTACTACAGGTCTCTGCCATAGATGTGGGGCAGACTCAAAGCAGGTTTAACTGGGATCAGAGCCACCACCCACAGGAGGTGTGACAGAATTGGCAGTTAGAGCTTCATGAAGTGAAAAGTCTTCTTAAAAAATAAAATCAACCTTATGTGGGGGCATCTGGGTGGCTCAGTCAGTTAAGCGTCTGACTCTTGATTTCGGCTCAGGTCATGGTTTCACAGTTCATGAGTTCAAGCCCCACTAATGGTACAGAGCTTGCTTGGAATTGTCTCTCTCAAAATAAATAAATAAACTCAGCAAAAAAAAAAAAAAAATCAACCTTATTTGAAAGAATTTAAGAAAATCTAAGGTCTTTACTGCATAACATTCCTAACATCTAAGATACAATTAAAAATGGCTCAACACACACAGAGTCAGGAAAATGTAAATCATTTTCAAGGAAGAGGTGATCACCAGATGCCAAGTTCAAGGGGAATTATATGTTAAAATTGTAAGACAAGAACTTTAAACCACCTATTAAAAATATGCTCAATGAGGTGAAGGAAAATAAACTCATACACTGAATGATAACTAGTAAATATGAGCAGAAAACATAAAAAATAGTAAAAGTGAAAACTGTCCATCTAAAAAAATACAGTATTTAAGTTTTTTTTTAATTTTTTTAATATGAAATTTATTGTCAAATTGGTTTCCATACAACACCCAGTGCTCATCCCAACAGGTGCCCTTCCTCAATGCCCATCACCCACTTTCCCCTCTCTCCCACCCCCCATCAACCCTCAGTTTATTCTCAGTTTTTAAGAATCTCTTACGGTTTGCCTCCCTCCCTCTCTAACTTTTTTTCCCCCTTCCCCTCCCCCATGGTCTTCTGTTAAGTTTCTCAGGATCCACATAAGAGTGGGTTTCCTCCCTGCATTCTACAATGCGGATGCTAAGGTGACCCAGTCTTGCCTTCCCCCAAAAAGCAACTCTAAGAAAGTACCTTAAACCTTTAGCTACAAACATGATTTCACTTTTTGCCCCCAAATCTGTTTGTAATCATTTTCACAAAAACAGATACAAAAATATATACGTGCCAAATCTCGGACGAGAAAAAAGTGATGCATAAAGAGACTTCGTGTTTTGCTAAGGATAATGCTAAAGATAGAAATATGTGATGCCTGTGGTTCCAAGTTAGCTGTGACTGAAGAACTTCATCACAGATACTGCCATAGACACTTGAACAAATCTTCCAGGTATAATTTGATTAGGTATGACATGAGAAGGACGTTATCTCGTATCACAAAAAGTTTTACAGACCCCATTGGGCTCCGTTTTTCTCAGGTTTCATTAGGAAGTGACCTGGAAATAATTAAGCAATCAATCAATCCAATGGCCATCAAATATCTTTATCCCAAACTACGAACGTACTAGACCACTCAGTTAAAGTCATGTTGAGAAGCAATATCCCAAGATGCATGAAGGAAGGGCAAGTTGATTCCTTTTGGCTAAGGTACTACTGTTTCAAAGTTCAATAACTTTGACTGAGTACTCAAGGGAGTTGGAAGGTGTTTTATCTGCAAAATACCGAAGAGGGGATTAGCTTCCAGCGAAAACCACTGGAGTGGTCCTTGCCTTATGACCAAAAACAATTAGAAAAATTTTTTTTTTAAATGCACATGCATGTCTTCCCCAATATTGTGAGAATCGGTTCATAGGTTACAATACACATTAAATCTAGACATGGAAAACCAGTGTCTCCTGAAATAATCATACAGTCTTCATGAATAACCATCCTGTAAGCACAGGGCATACTCGGGGAAGAGATTCTCATTCACGTTATTTTAGAATAAAGGTACTGGGTAAAGATGAAACAAAGCTATGCTACTTCTCTTCCAAAGAACTGCAAGGTTAAACAAAAGGGAAATAATACAAGAATCTGTTTTTAATTTGACCAAGTATACATTCACTGCTCTAAACAAATCAGTAAGCAACTCCTTCTCGAGAAAGTGCAAATGCCTTTATTGTGGTTAAAAGAGAAAAAAAGTGTCACACGTCCCACTATCATAAAGCAAAACAATAGTATACACCGACAAACACCTCCAGGTCTTCTCATGCCCATGAACCTGATGAAAATTGGTTATAGCTTCCTGGCCTACGTGATGACACTTAGACATCGTAATTTAAGGTTTAAGAACTTCCTTTAACTGGCTCCTACTGGACTGTCAACCCTAAGCCAATAACCACCACAACTTCTAGATCCCCAATCACAGTACACTATTTGCAGACCCCAACACGTGAAATGGTGTTCGGGATTTTGCTTTTGAGAAAAAGCTCTAAAGCTCTCATTTTGAGAGCTACTCCTTGAGCATTTCCTCACCTCTGAAGTGTCTCCTCCTCAACCCATCCCAGAGCACCATATCTTAACCCCATTTCCTGTCACTGCTTTACTTCATGTATAAACTCATTGCTCGCTGTCCCTTCATGAAACATTTGTTGAACACTTACTGTGAACTCTGTTGGTTTATTTTAATTTTTTTTCAGTGTGAAAGTAGGCGTGTATTAACTGACCAGATCACCCAACTAATCGGCAGAGATACCTTGGTTCATCCTTCTAATAAGCTTGTCGATCTCGTCTTCCCTGTTGCCACCATCTCCACCTTCGACAAAATGGGTAAGCTTTTTTTCTTCCTGCTCCCTCATGGAGAAGATAATTTCAAGGGCCATCAGAAGTTGTTTGCTCCTTGGAAACATTTCTCCAACAGTACAGAGCTTGTGAATCAGATCTTCCGTGTAGATGCTGCCATATTTACCAAGAGATCAAGCAATCAATGTGTTACCTGTCCAGGCAATTTGCTTCTTGTGTGTGGGTTTTGCCATAACCATGCTTGTAGATCAATTCGTCCGCCGACTGCAGGTTTGGGTACCCCCATGGTATACATGGTCCCACGGTCCTTGAACCTTTGGGATCACACCATCGACACCTCTGATCCTGATGACAAATGCCAATTTGGGTTCTACAGGTACGTGGAAGTTTCCAGGTCTTCTTGCCATACTAGCTATGCAAATCTCAGTGCTGTATCTCTGCCTATACTACTTATAGGTAAGTGATGCTTAGCTTTTTCGTGAGTAAGCTTCTTCCTTGCCTTTCGAAGCACCTTTTGGGAAAACTTCTTCCCCAGATGCCTGACCTTCAACTCTGCAAAACACTTTTGCTTTTCCTTACGGGTTTCTGGCACAGCGGGAGCCTTCTTTTACTTTTCTTCCGCACCCTCTACGGTTCCAGCCGGAAAAGAGCTGAACCATGCTGACTTTGAAGCAAGAGTGAAGGACACCAGCAAACCAACCACCGCTCCTAACAATAACACCAGCAATAACAAAACAGCCTCGACAGAACTCACATTGTATTTGGGGATGAAGGATGAGACAGATAAAATCAGCCAAGTATATATTAAATATCGATAAAAACTGCTATGTGGGGGGGCGCCTGGGTGGCTCAGTCAGTTAAGCGTCCGACTTCGGCTCAGGTCATGATCTCACGGTCCGTGAGTTCAAGCCCCGCGTCGGGCTCTGTGCTGACAGCTCAGAGCCTGGAGCCTGTTTCAGATTCTGTGTCTCCCTCTCTCTCTGACCCTCCCCCGTTCATGCTCTGTCTCTCTCTGTCTCAAATATAAATAAACGTTAAAAAAAAAATTAAAAAAAAAAACTGCTATGTGGGGAAAAAAAAACACAACACAACGAACAGGAATGAAAAGAAGGGAATACCAGGCAACAGGGCTGGGGGTGCAGTTATAAGTGGGGGTGGCCAGGGAAGGCCTTGCCAAGAGGGCAACATATGAGCAGAGCCCTTGGAGGAAGTATGGAAATCCGGGTGAGCAGGGTTTCTGGTCAGAAGGAAGAGTGGATCCAAAGGTCCAAAAGTGGGAGCACAACGGGTACGCGCAAGGAATAGGCAGTGCCTCTGTGGCTGAAGCAGCATGAGTAAGACCTCTAGAAAAGAAGTGAAGAACCGGGAGAGGCACGGGAGTCAGTCCTGAGGGGCTGGGACCACAGCTGTAAGGTCTCTGATGTCTATTCGAAGGGAGAAGCTGAGCCGTTGGGGTGCTGTGAGCGGAAGGACACCTGTGCCAACCACAGTCATGATCTGAGAGAGGACGCGGAGGACGTATTAGAGCTTGAGGACGGTGCTAGCATCTAGAAGAGGGGAAAGAAGGGTGGATTACAGAAATGCAATACATGCGTCAAGAGGCCCTAAACGCGCCTCTCCATAGCCGTGCTCACCTAAGGTGTTGCACTGAGTACAATGAAGGTAGAGAAGGAAAGGAAATTATTTCAAAGGTGGACCCTGGAGCCTGAGCTGGATGATTGGTGAGGAGCAACAGAAAGCAATAAGGATGCAACTTCAACACGAGGGGTATAGTGATTCACAGACGAGAAGCAGCTGCAGAGAAAATCGGTGAACAGAGAAATGACTGCAAGGAAATTACTTCAGGATGTAGACGAGAGAGGCAAAGATACGGATATCCAAGAGAAGTGAAGAGACACGGATGATAGAGATGAGAAGACGGTCAGGGTGGGGGCAGGGGATTAGTGAAAGAAAGAGGAAGAGGTCATATATGAAGATAAAATGAGAGTTTTCCAAAATGGTTGAAAGAGACCCATATAGGAAGTAAAAAAAAAAAAAAAAAAATCCTTACCAGGATAAATAAGGAATTTAGGCCTAAAAACGCCATACTAGGGGCGCCTGGGTGGCTCAGTCGGTTGAGCGTCCGACTTCGGCTCAGGTCACGATCTCACTGTCTGTGGGTTCGAGCCCCACGTCAGGCTCTGTGCTGACGGCTCAGAGCCTGGAGCCTGTTTCGGATTCTGTGTCTCCCTCTCTCTCTGACCCTCCCCCGTTCATGCTCTGTCTCTCTCTGTCTCAAAAATAAATTGAAAAAACGTTAAAAAAAATTAAAAAAAAAAACAAAACGCCATACTAGAGGGGTATCTGGGTGGCTCAGTTGGTTAAGCATCTGCCTCTTGATTTTGGCTCGGGGCATGATCTCACAGTCAGGAGATAGGAGCTCTGTGTTAGGCTCCAAGTCTGGCTTAAGGTTTTCTCTCTCCCTCGCTCTCTTCCTCTCTCCTGCTCACTGTCCCCCCCACCCCCAAGTGAATAAATTTATTTACCCCCGAGTAAATAAATACATACGTACAAAATGCCATAGAACTGAAGAAAAAAAACAAAAAACACCTGGGAACAAAAAAGAAACACTTTAAAGCAGCTAAAGAGAAAAGATGGCTCAGTTGTAAAGAAAAAAGCAATTTGAGTAACTTCACCTCTCAGTGCAACAAGAAAAGCAAGAAAATGGAATATATACAATCTCCACCTTTCCATTTGGAATACTGAATCTAACAAATTGCCTTAAGAGTAAAACAAAGACACTTCGGAAACACAAAAGCCATCAGTTCTTATCACCAAAAGACCTTCATGAAAGTACGCATAAGAAGATTTCAAAGAGACGGAAAATTGTCCCTGGTCTAAAGGCTGAATGCAAGCATGTATGTGCTCAGAGCAATGACAAATGTGTACACGAACCTCCATAGACGTGGACTTACAAAAAAACACGCTAATTTGTGCGTAATGAGGCAATCTAGAACTAAAATAGGGGTCAGTAGAACCCGTAAATTGGGAGAGGTACGGTTTGATTCAAGGAATTCTAAGACACTCTTGTGTTAAGCCGGTGTGTGAACTAGAAACATAAACTTGAACTTTGCGGTATGAAGCTGAAGCTTTGCACCTCAATCTTCCCACAGGAAACAAAACCCACACAAAAGCAAACAAAACGCCTGCGTGGCTCAGTCGGTGGAGCATCCGACTCTTCATTCAGGCTCAGGTCGTGATCTCACGGTTCATGGGATCGAGCCCCGTGTCGGGCTTTGTGCTGACAGCAAGGAGCCTGCTTGGAATCCTCTCACCCTCTCTTTCTGCCCTTCCCTCCCTCTCAAAATAAATTTTAAAACTTATAGAAAAAAGAATCGAAGACAGATGCAATGAGGCGAAGCTTAGGTTGCTCCCCTTTACCTCCTTCAGGGATTTTTTTTGTTTGTTTTCTTTTGCCAATTCGCAATTTAGGACCAATTCACTATGTGCGACGAAATGGTGATGGGGCACAGATTAGCAGCATAGAGCTCGTTTCTAATGTAATAATCTAGGGTGCTAAAAATTGGAGTGCATAGAAACTATGACAGCTAAGACTTGAGAGACAAGAGAAAAGGGTCGTGCTTTTATTAAGACACCTGAAGGGCTATGCACTAAGTACAGGGGTAAACTAGAAATAGCCAAATCCTCAAAACGTTTGAAATCCTTCCTTGGATCGTTTCAGCCTTGACTGTATCACAGGGACTTGTTCAACTCTTCCCACCTCCTCTATATCCTCTCTGCTGGAAGATAACACAGTCCATATCCCCTATGACACTCTAATAAATCTTATCCAGCATTTAATAAAAATAACTCGCCATAGTTAGGATAAAAAAGAATGACCAACAATCAAGAGAAAAAAAGACTACCAGAACAAGCAGATGATTTCGACGTTAGAGTCACCAGATATGAATTTTAAAGCAGTTATGATTTACATATATATATATATATATACATACATATACATATATATATACACATATATATACGTATATATATATATACGTATATATATGTGTATATATATATGTATATGTATGTATATATACATGTATGTGTATATATATGAAAATGGATAAAAGCATGGAGAATATCAGCAGAGAACTGGTATATCTAGAATAAGATCTAATGGAAAGCTAGAAATTTTTTTTAAAGGGGTGAGTAAAATGAAGAGCTCATGAAATAATTTACTAGCATAACAGAAAAGAGAAGATTCATGATTTGGTGTATTTGTGTAAAAATATCTATACTTTATGCAGAGATAAATACACTAAGAAAATAAAACAGAAAAAAAAGCTATATGGCACACTGAGAAAAGTTTAATCTACACATAAAAATTTGGAATCCAGGAAGACAGAGGAAAGAGAGAATAGAGCAAAAGCTATAAATGATACTGGATGAGAATTTCCCCAAATTTACCAAAGATGTGAAGTTACAGATTTAAAGAAACTCAAATACGATGAAAAGAAAGAAAACCACGTGCAGGCACATAACTAATGACCAAAATAAAGGTCGGAAGGCAGACACTGGGGAGAGAAAAAGGAAAAAAGAAGAAGAAAAGTATTTCCTCTCCATGAATAAAAATTAAACTGACAACTGACTTAAAAAGAAAAAAAAGAAGAAGAAGAAGACGATAATAGCCAGAAGATAATTGGAAAGACTTTATATAAGATTTGTTTTATATGTTCCTTGAATATTTGGTAAAATTTCTTCTAACGTTATCTGGGCCTTATGTTTTATTTTCTGGACAGATACTAAGTTACTGATTCAATTATATGATGGGTTTAGGGCCATTAAATTTCCCATACTGTTTCAGTCACTTTGAGACACCTTTCTACAAGTTTTACCTATTTCATACATTTTTTAACATTTTAAGCATAAGCTTTCATAATATCCTTTTATGTTCAATCTCCGCCTTATCTGGGTAATTTCCCCTTTTAATACCTGATACGCGTGCCTTTACCCTGTCCACTGAAAACTCTCAGAAGAGAATAGTCAATCTTACTAGTTTTTCGAAGAGACCACTTTCCACTTTATTTTCCGTTCTATTTTACACACGTACTCTACTGCATTGATTTTGTTCTTATTTATATTTCCAATTCATTTGGCTTCGTTTTGCTGTAATTTTTCAATGTCTCGATTTTGACAGTTCACTCACTAATTCTGAGTCTGCCTCATTTTCAATATTGGTTTTGTCTTGCCCTGGTTTTGTGGAATACAACACACCAATTCCAACTCTGACGTGGAAAAGCAAAAAGCCAAGAACAGCCAAGTCATTCCTGAAAAGGTAAAACAAACTGGAACCACGCTAAAGCCAAATATTGGTATAACATTGATAGAGGTGTAGACAAGAGACCAATGGGACAGCACAACTTGATCCATGACCTTGTGAAAACTGCAGGCCCCTGGGAAAGAGCAGAAGATTCAAGAACTGGTACGAGACCGATTACCTGGAGAGCCAGAGCACAATGATGAAATCAAATCAAAAGGAGCTTTAAATTTTTAGTATAAAAAGCAAAGCCACAGAAAATGTAAAGGATATCTTTATGACCGTGGGCCCGGGAATGGTTCCTCAACAATGACACAAAATGCACAGACCACAGGAAAAATTATTGAGACATCTGACATGAAACGTAAGAATTTTTTTTCAATAAAAAGGTAGGGGTTACATAAAGAAGAACAAAGAGGCACATAAAGGCCCCCGCGCATTGAATCTCCTCTGTAATGAGGCAAGTGCAAATTCAAACCACTCCAAGGTACCGCTTCACACGTCAGATGGACAAAATTGAAAAAGCCAGCTAATCCCAAGAGTTTTCCAAGACGCAGAGCAATGATTACTTTCATTTGATGCCTGATGGCTCAGTCACTTGGGAAATGGTTGGCATTAACTAAAGAGAATGATCAGGTAACCAAGTAACTCTAGTCCTAGGTATAAATTTGGGGGGAATGGGTTTCAAACTTTGGTGTGCATCGGGAATACCAGGGGGCTGGCTGCTTTAAACAAGATTGCTGGGTCTCATCAACTGAAGGCAATGGGTGGGGACGGGGAAATTACATTTCTACCAAGTTCCTAGGTGATGCTGATGCTGATGTCCCGGCACCACACATTAGGAGTCATGACGCTAAACTGCACGTGCCCCCCAGATGAAACACGTATCAATATTATCAAGAACACTCTTCATAACAGCCAAAAACAAAAATTAAAAAAAAAAAATAAAACAAAACAACAAACGTGGAATCAATCCAATGTCTATCTAAAGTAGAATGGATAAATCAAATAATTTACTTGTAAAGTTAAATGTACAGAATGAAGATAAGCCACACGGATGAACGTCAAAAATACTATTTTGAGTGAATTTGCAACCCGCAGAGTAAGGCATTAAAGTATTGTGATTGCTTTTATCCACTCTCCAAAAAACAGACAAAATTGAATTACTCTGTTCAGAGACAGACACAAAGTTGGCGAAACTACAATGGACAGTGAGAGAATGACACAATATTCAGTGTCACCATTACTTCTGGGGAAGAGGAATGAAGAAGGATTCGATCACAAAGAGGCAAAAGGAAAAGGGCTTCGAAGATAATGGGGATTTTTAATTTTCAAGTTGGGTGATAGGCACACAAGTATTTCTTAATGGTTATTCCTTAACTTGTACGCACATATGCATAGTTTTATAAACTCCCTTATATATACACTATATTTTACATTAATTTTTTTTATGGCAGGTAACATACCACTAGACACAATGGGTATGATTTTGCACTGACTTAAGAATGCTTTCAAAGGCCATGCAATTGAGGGCTCCCAAGCAGCCATATATTGGTTTACAAATGATACGGACAAAGAACTGATCTGGAAAGTAAGGAAGTCCAGGGTGGGGAATAAAGAAGAAAAGAGGGGTGCCTGGGTGCCTCAGTTGGTTAAGCGTCCAGTTAAGGCTCACGTCATGATCTCACGGTTTGTGGTTTAAACCCCCACATCAGGCTCTCTGCTGACAGCTCAGAGCCCGCTTCAGATCTGTGTCTCCCTCTCTCTCTGTTCCTCCCCTGCTCATGCTCTGTCTCTCTCTCTCTCTCAAAAATAAACATTTACAAAATTTATTTAAAAATAAAGAAGAAAAGGAGAAAAGACAGAAACCAAATAACTAAAACACACACACACACATACACACACACACACACACACACACTGAACCAAATATGGCCCCTGTTGTTTGCAAGTTTACAATCTCTGGCCCAGATTACTCTAATAAACTTCAAATGCATGTATTATCATAATACTTTTCTCTATTTCCTAACTTTTCACATCAAGGCCAAAGTAATAACCCAAAGCTTAGTTCTCATCATGGTGCACTCCTGCTCAAAGCCTTTTGTGTCTGCCTGCTCTCTAGAGACAGAGTCTACAACTATTAATATGAGATCCAAGGGGATCAAATCCAAATATGGCCCAAACGTACATCTATTGTTTTTACTGACTCTCTCCTACCATATTTTCTAAATTCTAGGCACACAAAAATTTACCTTTCTTAAAAACTGCCTATGTTTTATTTCTCAGTTCCTCTCAGTCTAAGTGCCTCTAGGAATGTTCTTTTTTTAATTTAATTTTATTTTTTTCTTTCTCATTGGTTCCCCTGACTGGGATAAGCCATTATGTTACTTGGTGTTTCATGATACCTTATAACTGGTTCAAAATACATTTGCCTGGCATCATGGTCATTTTGTTCAAGTTTTACTCTTTGAAATCCTGAAGCATATATAATTTGCATAAATTACATAAAACATAGGACAGTGTCTTGTATGTAATAGATACTCAAAGATTTATTGAACTGAAACTACAGTCAAGATGAGCATTAAAAGTCTAACTGTATCCTTTGCATTTCAACAACTTGTTACCCAACACTGCAGTTGGATGATGTCACAACACAAGGCTGCTTGTAGTGGTCTGGAAGGTAGACCAGGAAGCCCTAAATCAGAATCTAAACTATGGCTTTATACAAGTTCAAGAGAACAGAACCTGAGATACTCCAGATACATGAATTACAAATATTCCCCTGCTGCAATACCCCGCACCCCCCCAGCATGTGAACATTTGTGTGTGGCTTGAAAAGGGTGAGCAGGAGAAAGTTCTGATTAGAGGTTTATTTCCATCTACATCAATGCCCAGAAAGTCAAGGCAGTCAAATATACCATGGGTTCCAAATCAATGAAAACTGAGGAACTGAAATCAATTCAAACATCCATTCAACGAACCTTCATGGAGTGTTTATTATGTATGTACGGGGCACTTGCTATTATTTAAAAAAAAAAGAAAAAAAGAAAACAGGAACAAAATGACAGTTTCCATCATCCAGCATCTACCAGTATAAACTATCTCTGCATGCATACATACACACACACACACACACACACACACACACACACCGAAATTAGAGTTTCTCATGGTATCTTATTCACATATGGTTGTAAATAAAAATAGCAGAGCACATCATTATATACGATTGCATAGTCATCAAAAGAACATTTTAAATGAGAAAATAAAATTATTAACAATTTGATTTGTAGTGAGTTTGACTGTGGAGCTGAGTGCCCTTAACTACCATGCTACACGCTTTCCTGTTGTGTCATCTCCAACAGTGGTGAGGCAATTACATTTTTTAACATGAAGCATGTATTTAATGGTGCTTAGGACGTATTCATTTTGACTGGCTCTAAATCGTGGTTCTATCCTCGCAGCGGATACTCGCAGCTCGTGGAAATGCTACATAGCCTTTTTTTCATCTGTAAAATGAGAACAGTAATATCTTCCCCAAGCATTGTTGGAAGGACTCAATGCAATGACAGAAGGGAGGAGGCATCATCACTGCCATGATTCTTAAAGCGGATGAATGACTGAACCCAAGTCAAGGGACAGTAATAAAAGCATGAAGAAAGCCACTTGGAAGATAGGGTTGGTTGGCCTCAATGTCACTAATTATTTCTCTAGAAAAGCACGCAGGCCATTCACTGGCTCAAAGATAAGCTATTTAGTAAGTTATTTCTTTGTGTTTGCCCAATGCTAGAGAGTGGCAGTGCTTTGTTTCAACTAACCTTCTCTTTAGTAAGAGAAGGATAGCACGAACAAAAGACACAACAGAGGTAAAAATCAATCAATCAATCAATCAATAAAGGCTTCACATCTTTAAAGATGGTAAGACAACTCATTGGGATGGATCATAGAGAAACGAGACTGGAGAGAAGGTTGGAGTGCTAATCGGGGGTCAGTTAGTGGAAAGACCCGCAGGTCACAGTAACAAGTTGAAGATGTGATTGTAAACGAAACACACACCAAAAAAAAAAACCAGGATCAGATATTCAACTAGATAATTTTGGCAGCAAAGCGCTCTTACTCATGGGAACGGAGTAATGCAGTGAGAAACCGAAGAAAAAAATTCAGGAAGGAAATGCAATAGCCCAGGAGAAAGAACAAGATCACCTCTGTCTGGGATGCTCAGGGGTGTTTTAAAGAGCACACAGGCTGTTGTAGGTTCTTTAAACATGGTTTGGATTTGGATGAACTGTGGGGAGTTGCATGGGGAAACACCACACATTTGATGCCCAGTTATACTCCTCCACTCACCAGGAATTATTTCTGAGTCCTGGACAACCCTTGGACTCATTCCTGGTCTCCTCACCCCTTTTAGTTGGCCTCTGAAACCAGCCCCACCTATTCCTCTCCTTGTTGGGGTTCTCACACCCGAGATCCGCTCTGTGAGCAGGCACACTGCTTCCTCCTAGGCATAAAGCCCTCCATATACCAGCCGCCATGAGAGAAGCCCACCGAGCTGACCAAATACCAGAAATCTTTCCACGTTGCCGATAACATGTGACTTTGGTATATTTGTAATTGCAGTTCTCCCAGCCACTCTTGACTGAAATGTCCACGGTCCGTGACCTCTTCCCTCCTCCCAAATGAATGCCTCACTGAATTACTTCCTATGAACTTATGCAAGGGGCCAATGCGCGTTTCATAAATCTTCATTCATCAGAATGCAACATGAACGAAACGCCACAATTGGGCGATGAAGGGCCTAGCTGGGGTAGGCAGAAAAATGAATATGTTACAGTTCAAGGGGAAACTAAGGTTACAGATGGAGTTAGGGCTGCTAATCCTCTAACGTTCACTTTGGGAGTTCATCATGGATTACCTGGTGGAGTCGAATGTAATCACGAGGGTTAGTCTTTCAAGGTGGAGGGCAGAGACAGAAGAAGAAAGGAAAAGATGTGAGAGCACAGCAAGGTCAGAGTGACGCCATGTGAGGACTCAACAACGTGCCTTTGCTGGAATGCGAAGATGGAGAGGGGATCATGAGCCAGGGAACTTGGACAGCCTCTATAAGTTGGAAAAGGAAAGCAAATAGATTCTCCCTTAGAGCCACCAGAATAGAACACAGCCCTTCTAACATCTTGATTTTAGATCCAGTGAGATCTGGGGTAGACTCCTGTCCTCCAGAACTGTAAGATAATAAATCTGTGCTGTCTAATGCCACTTCATGTATGGGAATTTGTTAGACGAGCAACAGAAAACTAGTCAAGTGGTATCATGTGAAAGGATTTCTCTAGGGAAGCTGGGAAGGGCTGTGTAGACTGGCCAGAAAGTGAATTCTACACTTTTGGCAGGAGCCAGGGTCTAGAAAGGGATGTGTTCCTCCTGGTCCAGTCTCCACCTAGAAAGAGGTAAAGGGAACAGAGGCACCCATCATGGAAGAAAGGCTTTGGCAAACGTCAACTTGGCTTGGGCTCCAAACTGAAATGCCCTTCGCTGGCCCAACCCTCACTTTTCTCCCTTGTCCTCCAGTAAAAAGTTCCTACTTACCTGCACCTCTACATCATGCCATATACAGAGAGAGGAAAAGTTTACCAAATCAAGACTCATTAACCATTTGTTCTCTGGAGCATCAAAATATGCCATTTCTGGTGTTCATTTGGCATTGTCTTTGACCGTTTCTACATGACATAGTCGTCTGGTCAGTTCACTGGGGGCAAAAAGTCAAACTGGGCCTCTTGCCTTATCCCTTAAGGACAAAACTCTGCCAGCTAGTTCTGGTTTTGTGCGGGGAGTCTTCTCCCAGTACTTTTGCAGAAAGACACCTGAATTAGGTGTTTCCTACTTTTAGTATCTTCCGTGACAGCTGGAGTAAACAATTTATGTAATTTTCAAACTTCCGATTTCACAAGAACACTTTTCTGTGTAAAAGGAAAATGAGGATGTTTCTACAGATATAGCTAATTCCATTCTGATTTTAGAAGAAGTCTATACATAAGTCCATATAATCTTAAAATTAACTATAGGCTAGAGACTTTTACACTGTATTCTTCCAGACATGCAGGTTTTGTTAACTTATTTTCCCCTTCTGAACATACCTTGCGACTTTCTAAAAACAGAAAAGAATGCTTCTAACTTGTATTTACATAAGCTCAATACTAAACGCATGATCTTTTCCCTCCTTTAAGTACAAAGCGTTTATTAAAATCCCATCACTTTCATGTTTGTATCAGGCTACTGGCCACTGTATACTTTCCATTTCTTGGTGACATTATATAAATGGGACCAAGTCCAACGATCGCCCATGGCCCAATAAAAGCCCCCATCTGAGGTGCCTGGGTGGCTCAGTCAATTAAGCATCTAACTCTTGATTTCAGTTCAGGTCAGGATCTCAGGGCTCGTGAGCTCGAGCCCCTCGCCGAGTTCTGTACTGACGGCACGGATCCCGCTTGGGATTCTCTCTCTCCCTCTCTCTCTGCCCCTCCCCTGCTCATTCTCTCTCTCTCTCTCAAAATAAATAAATAAAACAAAATAAAAGTCCCACATTACGCATAAAGGCAGAACAACTAGTTCACAAAGTAGAAACGCTCGGAACTAAATGAAAGAAAGCAACTAATGGGCTCCAACTATCAGCTTTTACCTCCTGGAAGGATTATCATTTCAGGTCTACAACCAGATAATAAATGTCTCATCACGAGTTTTCGCAGAAACTGGTAATGGAGCCACAGAACGTCTGATCTCGGTAAATGTATCTTTCAAAGCCATCGGCAAATTCTCTGCTCTGATTAAAGGAAGGGAGGACAAATCCTCACACATTTATTTATTCCCCATAAAGCTGGGTATCTGGAAGGGGTCAAGGAAAAATCCCATTAATACAGATAAGTATCTCACTTCTTTCAGATGTGTAACCGTTGGCACTGTGGGCACCCTCCGTGGTAGAAATCCACTGGGGCTCGAACTGTACTCCACGTGGACAAAGCATTCTCGAAAAGTGTTCTCTGACTTTGGTCACATGAACATCAGGCCACAGTGGCGACTGTAAGCTTAAACTTCACACTTGCGACTGACTCCTTCATGTTCACAGAAAGATTAGATCAGAATGAATACAGAAGAAATCGCTCTGGGTAATAAAGCAAGTGTATCTAATTAGCATTAGTGCAGTGATCAAGTAAAACAGTTCACTGTATTAAGTTACTCTGCTTGTAGCTTTATTTCTGGCACTAAAAGAAGTAGGCTTGCAACCCGTTCACATGAAGTCTGCAATAGCTCTGTACATATTCAATGTGCTTAAACCAGACTAAGGTGCTTTCCTTCAGGAACCCTCCAATAGTGATGACAGAGAGATGCTATTTACAGCAAAGAGCAATTCCTTTAGGAATCCTATCGAGCATGCCTTAGATGGTCTCCCATTACTTGGATAAACTATCTATTTGCTTCATCAAAAAGAGAACTGCTTATATGCGGGCCACACATACTTGCCTCTAAAAACAAACATGAGGCCAAGGTTTGGATCCTCCTTTCCTTAAACATGCTTTTAGGAATCCCACGTTTATTTCGATCAGGCGGAATCTGAAGAGCTTTCCTACAACACTGAGACATCACTATAAACCAGGAAGAAACCCAAGATGGGGTATTTAAGTACGTACACACACACACACACACACACACACACACACACACTCATATACACTCACACACAGCTGCTCACTCAATCTTTTGCTCACCAAAAATAAAAGTTCAAATCAAAACCCAGGATTGACAAATTCAGTTTTTGGCCTCTTATGTTCAAATCACTGTCACATCACGTAAACAAATGTGCCCACAACAATGACAACCACAAAAATTTCTAAAACAACAACGATCCTATTCAAAGATGCTGCCTGCATTGTAACGTCTTTCATTTCAAACCAAAAATAATGTCTGATGCCATGAGTAGAAAATAAAGACTTCCTCCAGCCTTTCTAGGATGTGATCCATTTAAGCACAGAATGAAAATATTTTAAAAGGCCCTTTAAAGACCAAGAGGCAGATGTTCAGGTAAAAGCAAAGCCAGGAGATTGTATATTTTAATAAAGCTATTATACGTGCAGCCTCAAATTAGGAGTGGCACTGAGGCTAGGACATGTCTAAACCATCACCACCTGTTTGCCCTGAAAAATCAATTAAAGGCACACTTTCAGAGTACTCCCCTTCGAACCAATAAAACTTAGCCAGCTTCATGGAGACACTTGAGTCCCACAGAGGGAATGTACTTGAAACCTGAATCCTGAGTCTTGTGTTCCCGCCCTGTTTGCATTTATATAAACTAACCACAGTAAAACTGGCCTAATGGGAGGGAGAAAGAGACCAAAGAGAGAGGTGGGTGTGGGGGGAGAGAGAGAAAAATCCTTATTTCCACTGGCTTCATCCTGAGAATCCTACTTCCTTTTGGTGAATTCCAGTAATTTCTTCAAAGGCTCTTTTTTTTTTTTTTTTTTTTTTGCTTTTCCTTTTTCTGCTCCTTCAGAATTCTGTGCTACATTTTCTGTGCAACAGAAGAGATCCAACTTTGCAAGTTGAAAGTAAGGGCAGGAAAGCCATCCCAAGTGTTTTAGTAATTAAACGAATATTGCATAATGAACCATATGCCCAAAGGGCCTGTTCTTATGTGGGCCAGATTTTTGTTTGAATTTTTAATTTTTATATACAGATGAAACATTCGGTGTAATCTACCAACAGCGCGAGGGAACGTGCAACAAGGCAAAGTGTGAGGGACAGTCCGCGTAGGAGCGGGAACAGGAGACGCTACAGCAATTCTGCTCTGAAGATGTTGATTCAAATGTGTTTCTTCCCCTCCAGCCATTGTTCTTGTCATCTGCTCAGAGTGTTCAGGAGACACATATAACGAACACACTGACAGCTTTATACAGTATGAGTAAAATACAGTGCCGTCAGGCGAAAAGTGTGAAAATCCCACAGGACAAACAAGGATTTCTTAAAAAAAAAAAAAAAATCCTACACCCATCATTCAGACTACCATCTTGAATTACAGGGAATCCTCCCAAGTCTCTTTTGGAAGCTGCATAAATATTATACTGCAGGCTCTAAGCCACATATATTAGCGATTTGAACTGATCTAAGAGGAATTCTTACCTCGCAACAATGCAACCGTGCAGAGCGGGTAGAAAACGCTCAGGGCGAAAGGCAAGCATGTCCTCCCTACTCCTGCAGCAATGCACACTATGAATTTAAGGATTCAATATTCTGGCTCAAACATACAGATCCCCAATATTTCCTAAACTCCTGTCACAGAAGAACTGGAAAACCTTCCTTGAAGCTTTGCAGCGGCATTTAGAAAATACTGAGTTATAATCCAAGCAACGTAAGAGATACAGGGTCTGATAACATTACTCTGTCAGCTCCTGGACACGCAGGATTTCAGAAGCATTCTCTAAGGCAGAAGGGAGCTTTTTAAGAACGTGTTTGCACAACATTTGAAATTTACAGTGATGGTCTGGACAAAGTTATCAGGTCCTCCGGGTGGGTCAGTCTTGTAAATGCCTAATTCAGGATAAACATTTCAGCATGGGTGTGTGTGTGTGTGTGTGTGTGTGTGTGTGTGTGTGTTGGGGAGGGACGGCACAGAGGAAACGCTTAAGTCCACTGTCCTCCGGGTCTTGAACCGAAATAACCCAAATCCAAGATGCCACACTGGGCTTCACGGCATGGAGAAAAGATTATGAAAACAAATCTGATCAAAAATCAAGGTGAAGCCTTAGACTCTTTTCAGCCCCACCCCCCAGGCACACAGATATGCTGTCATTTTCACAACGTAAACACCAGAAATGGAATGCAAAGCATTTAAAGAGCAAGTCATAATGGAGCTGTAAATAACCCCTCTCGTTGCTTTCCCTCTTCATTCAGAGTTTGCGCCTTTCCCGATGGCTAGGTTACTTGATCTAGTGGTCTCAGTGGAAAGACAGATAGACTTCAACTGCAGGCAGAAGACAAAAACTGACAAGGAGCGTCACCTTTCCTGACTGTTTAAATCCTTTAAGGAAGTGCCATAGCAATTAGAGTGGGAGTGTAATCTTTGCAGAGTGCATTAACACTCTCCGACCTCCTAGACAATAGATCAGACCTCAGACACATAATGCTTCCCTAAGGCTTTTTAGCCAGCATATTTGATCTTTTAGTCACTCCGTGTGTGTTACTATAGGTATCATCCACAGAGAAGGCATTATTCATGAGCACCACTGCCCACTAGGTCTGAGACTGGACTGCAATCAAGCAAAAGCAGGAAAATCACCTTAATCCTCTGCTCTATTTCCTGTATCTTTAAGATGGGCGGAGTGGGGGGGGGGAGGGAGGGAGAGAGTAAGTCTAGACTTCTGGAAAAGAGTCTTTCACGATTCTCTTATTATTTTTTAAAGCTACAGAGTCTGTTCTGTAAAAGTGAATTACAATAGGCCCTTTTTACCTGCGGGGGGTGCCTCCCAAGACCCCCCCAGTGGATTGTCTGAAACCACAAATAGTACCGAGCCCTTTTATATACTGTTCTTCCTATACTACATATCTGGGATAAAACTTAATGTGTAAATTTAGGCACGGTAAGAGATTCACAACAGAGACGGATGATAACAAAACAGAACAATTACAACATCCTATAACGAAAGTTATGTGTATATGCTCTCGCTCTCTCTCTCTCTCCCTTAAAATATCTTACTATACATGCCCTTCTTCCTGTGATGATGTGAGAGAATAAAATGCCTATGCAGAGAGATGAAGGGCGGTGAATGACGTGGGCGCGGTGACGGAGTATTAGGCTACGGTGACCTTCTGACATAACATCAGAGAAGATCATCTGCTCCTATATCGAGGTTCACACCCAGCCACTAAAACCATGGAAAACAAAACCGCGGATAAGGGGAGACAAGAGTGGCGTTAATATGCGTAGGTCATTCCATGAGTATGGGCTGCAGGGGGGCCGAGGGGGGGGGCAACCTCTAAAACATCTGATGTTTTTTTGTCAACAAGATGAACTTCATAATGGATTCATGGAGGAAAATGCCCTGTGTGATCAGCCGCGCTGGAATATGCAAAAGAAAGCAAAGAGGGGAAATCAAACAAACTCCTCGCACTGCAAGCTTTTAAATCTTCATCTGTCCTGCGGGTTACGAGACGGGGCACACTGGTCAGGCAATAACCTATTTCCTGATGAACACATCCTGTTCCAAGCTAATCTCACAGTGGAAGCTTGGCTTTTACCATTTATTATAAACATTTTCAAGAACTGCTTACTGCGATATATTTTTTAATGGATTAGATTTTGGTCAGCTGCTAACAGAGCAGAGAACTGAATATTCTTTATAGGAAGACAGCAAAATAGGTTTTCTGAGAGTCTGACTTACTTTCCACTTTTCTCCCTCATGAGTAATTGGGATAGCAATTGAAACAGAATGTAAGAAGGCTAGAAGGTTTCTTTTCTGCTCCTTTTTTTCTTTTCCTCCCTCTTCCATTATAGGAAATTCTGTATCCGAGCTTATTATGGTATACAAGACCTTATTGTTCTGAACTTTATCACAAGACCTAGTGAAATGTTCAGAAGAGAGACAAAGGCCAAAATTCACATAATTTGCTCAAGACCATCAGAGCTGTCCGTTCAAGACACTCAAGATCTAAAGTCTAAAGCATTTGAACCAAAATAATTACATTTTCTTAGAATCAAGAAATGTGTACTGCGAAGGATTTTTGAATGAGACTGCAAGAAAAAAGGAGAGCTGCTTATTAGCTTTATGTTTAAGCAAATCGTTTCAGAGTTAGCATCTTCAAACCCAAATCTAAGGGAAAAAATGGCAAATGAAAATATATACTCACAAAAAGCAATTTAAGAACTTTCAAACCTTAACAAGCAGTGAAGAAAGATCGACTGAATGCTTTCACTTTACTTTGACAATGCCTAAGGTCCAAAATGAAATCATGAAAATAAATGGAAAGAATGTTACCATATCCACTATGCCTCTTCTAATGTTTTAAAGAAAGTGCTTATGTTATGTTTTTAATCCACGGGTAAAATAGCTTTCAAGCAATTCGTGATCCTACTCAGATTAAAACTAACCATGAACAATTAGCTAAGGAAGAAAATGCCCTCCTGAAAAAACTGGATTTAATACTCTGATGTGAAGGTCTGTGTACACACACGTAAACACACACATACGCACGCATGCACACACACACAGCAAGCAAGCACTGCACCTAAGCAACTTCGTACTCAATAGCAAAGGACTTTATAAACCTGACCAATGGCATAGGCATAAAATTTTGGTTAAGAAAACTAAAGTTAAGAGTGGAAAAAATGGGCTTTAAATGGTTGTCCTATGAAATCTATACCAATTTGACAATAATCCAGATCTCATCCCTTGTGCCTAAAGATGAACGCCATAGAGTATCTGAGTAAGTGATTATAAACTCAGAGATTATACAACACTCCAAGTTTTTTCCTTAAACTCACATAATGATTTCTGCTTGTAGATGATTGTATTAAATTAAAAATAAATTGCTGAAATTAAAATCCCCAAGAAGCAATCCACAGAAATTTACCTTGGACTTTTATCATTTATGAGTTTCTATCGCCACCTGCAGGATTATCTTTAAGTAAACTCAAGCAATAGGCTATTTGCCATTCTTTTTTTTTTTTCTTTTCCTTTCTTCTCTTCTTCTTCCTCCTTGTCCTCTCTTTTGTGTCTGTATGTGCATATTGGGGTGAACCAAATTTTGGGGATATCGATTATCTATCTTCTGAAAAAATACACATTACTAAATACATAAAAATCACCAATGAAATGCAAAATTAAATTTATGAAAGAGGTGTAGGTGACTGTGGCCACAGGCAGCCATTTTTTTTTTTAACAGCAAAACACACATCACATTTTCTAATTTTGCAACTTCTGATGGAAAGTTAGCCCATGGAAATTTCCTTACAAAAATTGTGAGGACTTCAATGGTTCCCAAGGAAGGCAGTTTTTGCTAGCGAATAGCTTCCAAAAAAGTTTTTAATTGCACATGCCTGACTTCTTCCAGAGGAAAAAAAATATATTAGCAAATTCATACTTAGTGTTCTGTTGCTTTTAAACAAAAGACAAAGGTGAGACTACGCATTTTACTGTAGCCCAATAAAGAACAGGTTTTAAGAGCAGAGGTCAAAACTTAAAACACACGAAAGCACAGATTATCACCACCATCACGATCATCATGTTATCTTTGTCACTGTCACCCTAAAGTCTGGATTAGAAAGCCCCGTCACCTGAAAACAACGGGTTACCCAGATGCACACAGAGTAATGATACAGATTTTTGTTCTTCCGGGGCATATTACCCTTCTGAGAAGCAGGTCTGCGGACTTATAGAATATTTCTCAAACGTAAGACATGGGGAAAAGGCTACTTTCATTTTCAATAACATAATTCTCGGCTACCGTGTAGATGTAGTTCATACTCATGAGCTAAAACCATAACTGCAAAGTTTATGACAGCACACATCACGTATCACACAGGCGGTACAGGGGCTAAGCATCCTGTGTTCTCACAAGCCAGGAGGCCTTGGGAAAAATCCCTTTCCTGAAGGCTTCAGTTCCTTCTCATGCGGACGAATGTGAAAGGTCCTCCGATTTAACATTCTATAGCTCCATGCTTCTCCAGAGTTCGAACGGAAGCCACGAGGGTCTTGTTTTCAACACCAAGTGAGCTAAGAAGTGTATTTCTTTCTTCTCCCCACTCCCTGTTTTTTTTTGACAAGTTGAAGCACTTCTTTGGTTTTGAATCAAGCCTCTTCAATGACTTAAAGCAAAAATTTTTAAAAGCCTGCTCAGAAATAAAAAAGTAAAGGGCCAACGAAAAAGATACGGCGTTGAACTCTAAAAAAATCCCAGTGACATTAGAAGTCAATGAACACCGTGCAGAAATATGGCTTAGATGATAAAAGATTGAACTGGATTTTAATTGTCTTCGCATCTTTTTTGGTGAACGTGAGGGCTGGAATATAGGCCGCTGAAAATCGCCAAAAAATGAGCTGTGATCTAAAAAGCCAACGACACAACACCAAGGGAGGAAAAGAGGTAGCCAAACACGCCTTCCTAAATCATAAATCAAAGGGCAAAAGTACAATATAGCAGAGTAAACCCTAACCAGACCACAAAGAAGGTTTCTCTCCATAAACATCAGATCAGGCAGCTAGAATGATTACCAGGCTCTCCTGTAACTGTCACCCGTGGTGGGTCTAATTACAGGCTACAGGCTAAGGCAGGCATGCCCGCATTGCACACAGCAATAAAAGGGCCATCGGCTTGCCAAGCCCAGCCAGACAACGGAGAACACACGCCACCTGATGGGGAGCCCCAAAGATCAGCCAGAGAGACTAATAAAAATGACAGCTTAGAAACAAACGACGAAGCTCGGACCACAAAAGAAAAAAAAAAAAAAAAAAAGACTGTATCAAATTAGCCAGAAATACAAGGACTGAGCAACACTCTTCAACAGGTCCAGACCAACGCAGGGAATCACTTAGGACTGTTTTCACACACTCTGGTGCTCTTTCTTCCTCTGCTTCTATTTCTAGATATTCTTTTCCATTTTGGCGTCGTGCAAGACGCTTGCATCATCCAGGCGTCACATATAGAAACAGAGGGAGAGATGGAGAAGTACTCATCTCTATAAGAATCACAAATAAAATCCCCCGGACATTCAGGGGCTATTGACCCGGGTTAGAGACTTGTTAGTTCCTTTCATTCCCCTACCGCTGGCTGTCTTGTGGCCCTTTTGCTGTAGATTAGCACCCACTCTGGATAGGCAGCCTTGAGAAAAAGGTAGGAAAAGTCACCTTAAACGAGGTTATGATGAAGGCGGTCTATGGACTGTACCCTCTGATGGGGACCTAGGCTGTTACAGTCAGAGGAGAAGTTAGAATAAAAAGAAAGCATTATCGGGGCGCCTGGGTGGCTCAGTTGGTTAAGCGTCCGACGTCAGCTCAGGTCACGATCTCGCGGTCCGTGAGTTCGAGCCCCGCGTCGGG
Source organism: Panthera leo (assembly GCF_018350215.1). NCBI lineage: Eukaryota > Metazoa > Chordata > Mammalia > Carnivora > Felidae > Panthera > Panthera leo. Next base: position 13,061,542 of record NC_056684.1, on the reverse strand, counting down.
CTCTGGGCTGATGGCTCAGAGCCTGGAGCCTGCTTCCGATTCTATGTCTCCCTCTCTCTCTGCCCCTCCCCCGTTCATGCTCTGTCTCTGTCTCAAAAATAAATAAACGTTAACTAAAAATAAATAAATAATAAAAGAAAGCATTATCTGGTAAAAGATGGTCTTCACTGATTCTAGCACCCTTCCAAGAAGCACTCATTAGAAGCCTACTGTGTACCTAACGGGTACACAGGGCCTTTTTCGTTCTGGAGCTCCCGGGGTCCTAATACGATCCTTCTATCACACAGCCACGTTACACTGAATGTGCCTTTAGTGTTTGACATTAACCTGAACTATTAGGGCATAGAAATACAATTTCTTCACCTTTGATGTGAAGAATTAATTAGGTTAGGTCAAACATGAAGAATATTCTCACAGCTCATAGCTTTTTTTTTTTTTTTTTTTAGTACTCTATAGCTTTAAAGATAGAACCACATGCTTTGCATTTGGTGGTTCCAAGCACGTGAATCAGCGCTAAAAAGAGGTGACTCTTGAACGTTAATTGTATGGCATATAATACTATGATTTGCACTTCTGCCCTGTCCTGGAACAGGTCCTCCACAAGTCCTCACATAACATCCTTTGCAAGGAAGCAGCAACTATGTGCCTACGCGTGTGCGTGTGCCTGCTTTAGAGAGGCCTCTGAGTTAGAACAACACCGTGCCTACCGATCGTTGTATCAGGTAATAATCCCTACCCACATGCGTAGCCCATTTAGTATTTTTAAATTATCCTCACGAATATTATCTAAGTTGATCTCCAAAGGACAAATTTGATTTTTCTTACGGAGTGCTTTAATCATTGTGTGGCACCTCTGTGGTTTCAGATGTAAGAGGGTAGGGGAGAGAAGCAGGCGGGTGGCAAGAGAAATGGGGAGAGGTGCTGGGGAGCAGCTGGAAGGAGGGGCAGATGGATGAGAAAGAGGAAGAGAGAGGGATGAATGGAGGGAGATGGGGAAAGAGAGGGGGGTGCTGGATAAGAGACCAGTAAGGACTTAGCATGACAGTTTCATGTTTGTATCCCAATATCTAACCGTACATGGGACGCGGGACATGCATGCAATGATTGTGGAAAGTGAGGAAGGGAATGAAAGGGGGCAAGCCTGAAGAAGGCATTGGCTGGGTCAAGGAGTGACATCGTCTCTAGAGGCTTTTCTTTCGCAAAGATTTAAGACCCTACGCTCGGGACCAAGTTTAAATGAACAGTATGGGTATCTCTGGACAGTAGAGAGACCTAGAACTAGCCTGAATTCACTGGAATCTGCCAAAGATCATGGCCCCCAGCCTGAAAAATCACAGAAGGCAGAAAACGTGTGTGTCTGAGCGCATCCCGATAGAAAGTGTAGGGGAAGCAGTAGGTAACGACAGAAGCATTCCCATACAGAGCCTGGACCTATAATACAAAAGTGAGAGTTAACCATTCACTTGCTATCGAATGGGGCCATGTGAAGACTGGCCATGTATGCTTTTCCAGGAATTAAAAAAGAAGAAGAAGAAGAAGAAGAAGAAGAAGAAGAAGAAGAAGAAGAAGAAGAAGAAGAATATCTGAAAAGAAAAAAAATTAGATCTAACGCTTACTAGTCAAAATCGGGACGCTCCAAAATGCCACCTGATTTCAGTCCGCATAGCTATGATTCTGTCTGAAAGTGCAATTCAGTTGTAGAGTTGAAAATATAAACATGAAAATACGCGAGAATAGTGAAGAGTGTCCTTTTAAATTTTCAACAGATAATCTTTTAATGCAATTACTATAATTTTATTAAATGGCATAATTAGTTAATGCCTGAGAAGTTGTCAATAGAAGGTACAATTATGTTGTAAAATTATAATCACAATGGGCAACTGATGGATTGTTCTTATGAAAAAGTGCTGGGAAAAAAAAACCCCTTAAAATATTTTTGAAGGTATACTATGTAGTCCTCTGTGAAAACGGAGATTTGGGAAATCATCTTATAAATGTTAATAAAACAATAAACTGTCAAGTATCTTCAGCATTTTATACAATATATTTATGTACATCTTGAGCATATGTATGGATGTATACATTTAAAATGTCAAAAAATATCTTCTCCTCCAGACAAAATGGTTATTATAACTGGATTTTTTTTTGGCTTTAGAGAAATACTGTTAACCTTGGGCTGTAACTGCAAGAACACTTACCAAACACGCAGGAATGTCTGTTTTGCACACACAACTGACTTCTGGTGGATATGAAACCACCACCAAATGTTTGATCAAATGCAGGTGCATCTAGTTGTAAATAAATTGATGATAGAACTTAAAGAAGAAGTAAATCTTTTAGACACAGTGAACACATAAATATCAGAAGCATCAAAAAGATATGGACCAGCACTATTTTAATAGCCCTATTTGAAACAAAATTCCACATGATAGTGGTTGTGCGTAGCCAAGTAAATTCAATCTGAACGTTCTTCAGGCCACGGAATGGATCATGGACAGAAGCAATCCTCAGGATCTCCTATGAAATGCTAGCTAAACCGTTCTCACGAAATCTTCCCTGGGGAAACTTTGTATTCCCCGAATACCTTTGCTTCTTAGTCTGTGTGTGTGTGTGTGTGTGTGTGTGTGCATGTGTGTGTGCATATGTTTAAGCACATGTGCGCGTGTGGGTTGAAAGGGTCCATTCTGTTACTGCTGCTGTTGTTTTTGAGTTCAATGTGAAATCATTTCATATTTCTCAACATCCCAGGATCTCTAAAAGTGAAGGATTTGTGTATGGTAAATACGGGACATCACTAAGAAAGTGGGGAATGGTATTTTTTAACCTTACAGGGAGGGGCCGGGCAGGTTGATTGATGCTTTAAATTATGTATCATTTTGCAGGCCCTGTCGACCCTGAAGAAGAAATTCTTCATTTTTCTGACACTCAAAAAATTGAGGGAAAAAGTCACAGATGTTAAAATCATAGCTTTATGAAGAGACCCATTGATATATGGTAGATTTAGATTGCTTTTTAACATCAAACGTCCAAGTAAAAATTTAATAAAATAAGGAATCCATCAATGCCCCACAGACTTGCCTCCCTTGCTTGATGCAATAGGTGTGTGCCTGAAACACTAGTGGAAAAATGAAAAAAAAAAATGCAATCCTTTTTTACAGCATTAGGAGGCCTCGGTTATTTAAAATAATCTTCTGATGATGCCATCTGTCAAGTAAATGGTTTTTTTTTCTTTTTTTTTTTTGGTCATATGAAAATAAAATAATTCACTTAGGCCCCAATGCAACTTTAGGTCTCCTTATAGACAATATTGGGGTTTGTTACATTCAAGTTCCCAATAGAAAAACAAAACAAACAAACAAAAACCCCACACGGATGGTTGGTTTCACAATATAAACATCACAACGCAGAATTATCTTTTGAGAGCAAATTCAATTCATCGTAACTATCTTTAAATCACATGTTTGTACTGAAATACAGGGATAGACAATAGAGCACCCATTCTCCGCCCCCACACACTAGAAATATGGGTCTATTTCTCTGATAGCTGCTGTTTTAAGACATCTGGAAGGAATGCATTAATGTAGATACGTAGATGAATGGGCTTGGCTCTACCCATCCCTTATTTTGAACAACCTGCAATTCTCAAAAAGAATCTGGCAAAAGTGTAGATTCCATCCATGACCCTTTCGTGGAGTGGTTTTCAGCCTTCACGCTCTCTTGAAAATCCTTCTCCATCATCCAAGAGCTTCCCCTACAAAGTGGGTAAAAATAACTCAGTCTCCCACATGGGGCTCAGTCTGGAACCAGGCACTGAGATTTTCCAGACTATCAAGCTATTCCAAGGATGTCTTAACACACATGATTCCCAGGGTCTGGGCTGTTCTCCGGAGATAGCACAGACATTTGCACCTTGTGCCTCTTTAATTCTGGCTCTATCTCTTGTGAATACGATGATCATGACTGAGAATTATTCCCACTCAAATGATGAGGGTTTTCTTCCCTCCCCACACAAGGCATCTTGGAAAAGGCTTAACACCCACTCATAACATCTAAATACATATCTGAAATGACCGATATAGATGTCCCTACAGTCATTATCATCTATCTAAATACAAGGACCATAATCACTGCATCTTGAACATCAGTGAGAGGTAGTATAGCCCAATGGTTAAACACATGGACTCTATAGCCTGGTGATTTGGGTTAATATCCCAGCCCGTGCTTCTTAAAAGCCTGTGGGTTCTGATACTCTATTTTACCTCTTTGGGCACATTTTTGTCATCCGTATAAAGAAGGTAATAACCGATATCGACATCAGCAGGTATTGGTGAGACCTCTAAGTGGTAACACTTGTAAGATGCTTCGGACTGTGCCTAACACACAGTAAGCTCTGAAACATGAGCTATTAAAGACCCCGAGAGGTCAAAGTCTATGTCTGAGAATGACCACACGCAGGTCTATGAAATACCACATGTAATTACAAATCCAGTCATAGGGAAACACACAGATGTGCTTCTTAGAGGCATGATTTTTAGTTACCTTTGACCCCTGTCAATAGCTGACATCTCATATGAATTTGTTTTGCAATTAGAAAAAGCTGAGGATAAGAAAAAAAGCTGAGCAGAAGAAAAGCAAATAAACGGATATTTAATTGATAACGAGTAAAGCTCAGGAAACGCAATGCAGTAACACATCTAGAAAACCTGGAAGAAAGAGAAAGACTCAAAAGACATAATGAGCAAGATTTTCCACAGTCATTCTAGCAAATAAAGAAAACTGAGCCTGCAGACGCATGGTGTGGAATGGTCTGCTCTGAAAAAACCCCAATTTAATTTCTGACGATAACAATGAATTAAACATTATATAGTCGCATTTGCTTGGCAGGCGTCAGCGAATTAAAGACAACTTTCCTCTCGGAGTATTGAGAAGACGGCCACCCATGTAAGTGGACAGGGGATTAATCCCATGGTGGAGAGGTTTACGCCTGGACAGTCTAATAAGATAAATCCTTCAATGTTTGTCCACCCACTTGTGACCAGACACTATGCGGACTTGTAGCTTGATAGGCTGCTTGTCTTTAACCCTGCTTTCAACAAGATATGATCTATCCATATACACGCCCATAGGAACCTTTAGAAAATGCATGCGTTGCTTTCACAAAGTCTTAAAAAATTTTTTTAATGTTCATTTTTGAGAGACAGACAAAGTGCGAGCCGGGGAGGGGCAGAGAGGGAGAAGCAGACACAGAATCTGAAGCAGGCTCCAGGCTCTGAGCTGTCAGCACAGCGCCGGATGCAGGGCTCGAACCCACAAACCCTGAGATCATGACCTGAGCTGAAGTGGGACGCTTAACCGACTGAGCTCCCCAGGTACCCCTGCTTTCACAGAGTCTTAATATTAATAGCCAGAATACACTGAACACGATCCTACAATGTCCATGCTCTGTATCATCTGAAAACAGAGACTCTGACGTGATGTCAACAGGCTATTTTACGTCATCTGACAGAACAGAAGTTAGAAAAAAAATGCCTTGAGTTCTGCCCTTAGCTTACAACGCTGGAGTCACTTCCTGGACCTCTAGGGGAAGGAAAAGCCCCGCTAGGAACTGGCTCAGCAAAAATGGTTCCTTTCACACCTGTGCAGCAAACCCTCAGGTACCACTCATCCTCGTTTCGGATACAGAAAGGCCTTCAAACGCCATCCTATTGTTTAGTAAAACCTTGGCCTGTGACCTCGGTTCAGGTCTGTCCTCCGTAGATCACAGGAGGGAAGCAATGTGCACCACCAGGGACAAGTCCGGTGCTCTCCATCTGGAGGCAGCGATGGATATAAGAGAAGAAGTGCGGCTTTGGCATTACGGGCTCCCCTTCCTCTCTCTCTGGCCCAGGTCACCTGAGGATACAACACTTTGCAGAAAGACAACCCTTAACGCAGTCCACGGAGGCAAGGACCCAGGACCCCAGCCAAGGGTGGCCCCTAAGCTTGAAATCGCCCATCCGTACTCTACAGGTGGCTAACCTAAGTAGGTAGGCAAGAGCCACAAAAACGAAATATTTTCCCCCCAAATGAAGGCTTGGATGCCCATAATCTTAAAATATAGTAAGGGAGACTAACATATATATATATATATATATATATATATATATATATATGATATGTTAGATATCATATATGTCATATCATATATGTTAGATATCATATGATATAGATATAGATATAGATATAGATATAGATATAGATATAGATATTTTTTCAATTCTATCCTAAAAATACTGTCTTTGCATGCTCTTGCCTTAGGAGCAGAAATAGTCTTGGAATGACCATGACGGTAGGGCCGGCCGAGACATTCTCTAATAAGATTACACTTCATCGGCTTAGGGAGGGGAGATACCACCTCTCCGGATCTGTCGTATCGCTGACATCCGCCACGGCTGGCCCAAGCAAGCCTGGGATGAACATTCCAACACGGAATTTCAAATTAAAACTGAAGACTGCCTGCTTTTAAGGCAGCACCCTCCGTTCCCGGCCCTTCAGAGAAAAGGTGCATGCGCATCGTTCCTAAATGACTGCACGGTTTCGCGGATGCCCAGTGGCAAATGTCCCCTGCCACACACCGACAATGGAGACTCCCAGCGTCTTCCAAACCCAGGTGTTCTTGCGAAGTCACATTGTGGCGAGCCAGCAAGAAGAGAGCCCCCTTTACCTTCCGTTTTGTGGGCCACGGGGCCTTGAAAAGATGATGTGGCCGCCTGCAGCTGCCAGCCTGGCCGTGTGCTCCCCGGTGCGGTGGCCGCAGGGACGACCCTCACACCGGACGGGGCACAGGGGGCCCCACTGCCAAAGCTCCCTTCCCGTTTAGAAGTCCCCCCCCCCCCCAGCGGACAACCTATTTCTATTCATTTGTTCTAATCTTTCCTCAGATCAGGCCGGCAGCCCATTAATCATTTCTGTCACACCCCTCCATGAGCCAGTGCAATGGAGCTCTGTTTTTCTAAAAATCACACTGCCAGAAATCAAGCTCAAGAAGGAGGAAATCCTCTCCTCCTCACAGGGGCTGGCTGGGGTGCTGACTGGAAGAAGCCACCAATTGTGTTGACTTTCCTCTTTTGCCCAGAATCACAAGAGAACATTCCGTGGAAAGTTTTTGAAGAGAATTCAGGTGGGGAGTGAAGGGGGGGGGGGGGGGAGGCTGAAGAGGAAGCCAACGCATGAAGCCCCCAGCCGAGGAGAACGTAAGAAAGGGAAGAAGATGAATAAATGCCAAGACAAAGACAGATACGGATTAATAACATTCTTACTCATGTTTTTTACTACAGCCGATTATTTTCAGCAACTTCAGACCAAAGAAAAAGTATATTAAAGGTCAAGGTCGCAGCCATGAGAGGCCTGCTACATCTTGAAGCAATGAAAATCTAAAATTAATTAGACCTAACAGAATGTTCTCCATGGCAAAGAAAAAGCTTCTTGTGGGGCTGGTACACTTGCTTATGGAATAACAGTGGGAGTGACCTTGAAGCCACAGACATCTTAGGGTTTTTTTGTTGTTGTTTTTTGTGGGTTTTTTTTTTTAATTTTTTTAACGTTTTTATTTATTTTTGAGACAGAGAGAGACAGAGCATGAATGGGGGAGGGACAGAGAGAGAGGGAGACACAGAATCGGAAGCAGGCTCCAGGCTCTGAGCCATCAGCCCAGAGCCTGACACGGGGCTCGAACTCACAGACTGTGAGATCGTGACCTGAGCCGAAGTCGGACGCTTAACCGACTGAGCCACCCAGGCGCCCCTTTTGTGTTTTTTTTTTTAATGAGGATATGCCTGTGGGGTAGGAGAGACCAATGACAATTAAAACAAACAAACAAACAAACAACAACAAAAACCAGAGACAAGATGGATCATGATTTACCAATGACCATGACTCAGAATCACTCACACATCCCTATTAGGCCCTATTGTGATGTTTGCACCTTACACAGATTAATGGCGTGATATAAAAGGCACCAGATTAGCAGTGGAGAGATTTGGTTTCTCCTCCCACGTCTGACAAGACCAATCTCATCAAGAACAAGTCCTTTTGCGAATGGCGGAGAATGTCCAGAGATGTAATGCGAGGGGCACTGCACCAACTTTCAAGGCCTCGTCAGATTCCTGGACTCTCAGTGGTTAACTTGGGGGATTTTAAGATCTCTTGCTGCTCTGCTGAGATTCTGTGATTTTATTACACCTCATAAGGACGGGCCAGCATCATCAGAGAGAAGAGTGCATCTCACACACATCAGTCACTCTCTTTTGTGGTGCTGGGTCACCGTGTAATGGGAGGTCATCAATTATGACTCAAGTGGTTTGATATGAATAAATTTTGGGATCAAATCTGGTGAATACTTACTCAACACATAAATTAGAGCAATGTAGTCATGTGATTTTTCACCTGTCCTTTTTCAAAAAAAACACTGGCATTCATTGGGACAGGGGGAGAGAAATGTATACCATGGAGGGACTGATACACAGTTAATGCTAATATAATAATCACCACCATGTACAGAGACACATTCTTAAGTGAATAAGAACCATTTAAAAATATCTAAACGTTGGATCTCTTAAATTTACTGATAGCACAGGAGTAAGATTTGGGTAATTTAAAGGATTTCCAATGGCAAATCTGATGTAAGTACAGCCTTACAAAGACATCACCAGTATAATCACCCATGCTGTGGTGTATTTCGGAAAGATGAACGGATACCATTTACGGTTTCCTTACAGGTGTGAACTTCAGCTATGTTGAACGCGTGTTATTCTGCTTCATGTCCGTAAAATAAAACCCATCTGCATTTGGATTTGGGACTCAGAGGCAAATCATCTGAACATAAAAAAGGAAGCTTACCACAAACGCTACTGCACTTCTTAACGTGGATTCCCACTGGAAGCAGCTTTTAAGGAACTGTATTGTATTCCACATTGCCATGGTGATTCTTTTCACACGGTCTACATCTCTTGATAAGATCTAATAAAAAAAAATGGAAAACAGGGAACTAGATTTAAATACTCCAAATATTCTCTTTAGATCAGGCAGCTTGGGCATTTAAATTATATTGTGTATAGCTGCCAATTAAAAAAATAATAGAAAGCAAAAGTCCTAACACCTCTTCTAAAAAAAATTTTTTTTTAAACACGATCATCCAGAGGGGGAAAAAAATACAATGCATTTTACAGCTCTTTTGATGGAGAAGAGCCTGTTTTAATAGTGTTCGGGACAAAACTGAGCTGGTAAAAGCTACAGCAGCCTGGCATTTCATGTGTGCGTGAATTTGTGTATGGTAGGGGGAGGCAGGGAGAGAGAGGGATAGGTAGAGAGAGAGCATGGGAGTGAATATCTATTTTAGTTTGGAAGGAAATGGAGGGTTTTGCTTTGGAAACTAAATGTACAAGTATTCTAGCTCACATAGTCCAGGAAAAAAAAAAAAGCCTATAGGAAAATATAATTCTGGGAGGAGAACCCAGCTCTCCTACCTCCTGGCTGTGCAACCTCGGACCTGTTTCCTAACATCTCTTGTCTTCTACAATGGGGTCCATCTTGGTATTAACCTTGCAGACTGTGAAGAAAACTTAGGGGCTCTGTGGCTGTCACATGGTAAGTGATCTCAAGCACTCGGATCATAAACACAAGCTTCAGCTGTGTAAAAACATGGCGACACAGTGGCGAGAGGCACGTGGGGAGGATCCTAACATACCCCAGGATCTCAGCCCCCCAGTCCCCTGATGCTCTCAGAGCTCAAAGCCACCCCACGTGGAGGTCCTGTTTGCCAAAGGACACGTCTTTTCTCCCAGTTGTACCCAGATTCATTTCAACTTGTTTGCCAAGCAGCTACCCCACCTACCTCCACTTGGGTTTTAACTTACAAGTAAATAGGGCACAAGGCAGTGGTAGTGAAGGAGGAGGAGGAGGAGGAGGAGAGGAAGAAGGAGAAGGAGAAGGAGAAGGAGAAGGAGAAGGAGAAGGAGAAGGAGAAGGAGAAGGAGAAGGAGAAGGAGAAATGACATTTACTCAGATTACACCCAACACATATTACACTCCATGTTATGGCAGGCCGAAAGAAAACATCGGGATGCTCCCTTCGAAAGACATTCCAGGCCCTTCCCAAGTGTGCCCACAAGTTCATGGGAAACGAAAGGCTGAGGAGATGCATTTATATTTAACTGCTTTATGTAATCCACAGCTGCTCACCCCTCAGGAAATGGTGGAAGTAATAAACACTTTAAAAAAGGGACACTTTGTTCTTTGTTACACAACTGAAGAGGGACAATAGGTACCGAGTGAAATTCTGAACTGTGTCATCGGAATAAGACAGGGAGGGACTCTGAAAAGAAACATAAAGGTCACGGTAAAAAGAAAAAAAAAATTCAAAACTTTCCCTACTGGGCCATGATCTTCACTTTTTGTTAAACTGATGAGAGAGGAATTAAGGGAAACAGGAGGCGGCGGTGGGGGGGGGGGGCAATTAACTCATAAGGAGGTAAAATGCCAATACATTCCAAATATTTAGACAATAAGAAAGTGGCAGGAGCAGGCCGTGGGTGACCTCCAGGCTAGACGCCCCTAAGATCCGCTGGGCTGATCCACTGAAGGACTCTCTGGGCACAGCACCTCCCGGAAGCCTTGGAAGGGCAGACAGGGAACTGGCTCTACCTGAAGGAGGCTAGGCACGTCCAGTAAATTTGGGAGAACATCTACAGAGGCTGACACTAGGTTATAGAACGATCCAGGAGATCCATGGGCGGCTGACTCCTTCTGCTTCATCCAACATAGGTTTCCAGTCTTTCCCTTCTTGTTGTGCTGACTTGCTTTGGGACAGATGGGAGGACAAGGAAGGAGCGGGGCTGGAGAGAGATGCTGGGGTGGAGTAAGAGAGAGAGAGAGAGAGAAGAGGGAGACATGGAGAAGGAGGAGGAGGAAGGGGAGGACGAGGAGGAAGGGGAGGAAGAGGGGGGTGGGAGGAAGGAAGGACGGAAGGGAGGGGAGGAGGGAGGTGGGGCGAGCCGCTAAGTAATGACTAATAAGCACTTCCGGTGCTAAGTGTACTCACAAGCCAGTTGACTGTACCCACCTACCTTCTTGGACAGCTTGCGGCTATCTTCAACAAAGCGCTTTTCTCTGGGAGTAAAGGTCCTAATACTCGCCTTGACCTAGAAAGACATCATTGTTGAAAAAGAGGAAAGGGCAGCATTTAAATGGACTTCATTCTCTTCTTTTTCTCGTTAATGACTGGGAAGAAGGTGGAAACCAGTATCTTCTGATCCCAAGGTCCCCGGCAGGGAGCAGAGAAATGGAGACTAATCTCTGGGCTCCGCACGTGTTTCCGGGGATCTCATTTCACCAGCTAGTCACTTGGGCAGGTGAGACAGGATCCAGGAGACTCTGGAGTGAGCTGTATCCACTCTGAAAATCACCAGAGGTGTTTTAACCACGGCCCAGAGTGGGTTCATGAAGTTCTTGGACTAGTCTCTAAAAAGCAAGACTTCCTTCTCAGGGTTTTAAAACTGTATTTTTACCAGGAATACTTGGTCTGTGAAAACCGGTCTCCAGCTTATAGAAACGTCTTTCCACCAAGAATCTCATTTCCTCCCAAGTATATGGAAAAATAAGGAGATGTATCCTCTGAGACCCATCTTATGGGGAATAAACTGAGGCTGAGAGAGGTGAAGCGGTTTGTCCCAATCACCATACTCTAGGAAAGTCTCAAGGAATAAAATTCAAGTCCTTCTTAATCAGATGGACAACTGGAAAATCATATAACTGGCATGTATTTTTCGTAAAGCTTTCCTCCCTAAAACTCAGGTTTCACCTTTGTGCATAATCTATACATTTAAAAAAAAAATTTTTTTTTATGTTTCATTTATTTTTGAGAGACAGAGAGAAACAGAGCGCAAACAGGGGAGGGGCAGAGAGAGAGGGAGACACAGAATCGGAAGCAGGCTCCAGGCTCTGAGCTGTCAGCACAGAGCCCGAAGAGGGGCTCGAACTCACAAACTGTGAGATCATGACCCTGAGCCACCGTCGGATGCTGCACTCACTGAGCCACCCAGGCGCCCCTGGGCGTAGTCTATACTCAAGTGCTTGTCAGAAGAAAACAGGAAATGAAGGGTCATCTGTGGCACAAGATGCACTTAGGATTTTCCTTGAAGGCAAATCAACGGGGGAAAAGAGGAAGTAACACCAACCACTTCCAGACTGAAGACTGTACCCAGAGTTCTAGCATTGTGGAGAATAAAAACATAAAAATGTCTCCGTCCTTGATTTTATGAATAAGTTCTGAGCTACACTAAACAAGAAACAGGGCGGCAGCACGGGAATAATTGCAGAGACAGAAAGATCTGGAGCTTGATGCTGACTCACTCATTTACTAGTAAATCAGCTCTCTTATTTAATTCCATTTGCTCATGATAAAATGGCATTAATGATACCTATTTACCAGGTTTAGCGCGAGGATTAAATGAAATAATGTCAGAGCCTGGCCCCTTGTAGGTGGCCACTAAATGGCCGCCATTCTTATAATTACTGTAAAAGCTCCATTATCCTACATTCGTGTATACCACTAACTGGATTAACCTGTGCTCTCCTTTCCCTTTCTAGAACCTACTGCTGACACCATGGCGTATGCATGGTCACAGCTAAGTAGGCCACTTCTCTGCATGCTTAGGAATCTGCTCACAACCATCGAATTGTAGGTCTACGAAGAATCAACTGCGCTGACTTCCGAACCTGTTTATGCCAGTTCTGCCCATTATCATAATTCCATATTTTTAACCAATTATCATAGAAACCATTGAAATCCAAGCATGGACCCGAAGACTTGAAATGTATGTTGCTCTAGAAAGCCTTGATAACGAGGTCAGTCACTAAAAAAGATATTGTTATTGAGGTAATGATTTGATGGAAAAACAACAGTCTGGAAAATTCTATATTCTGATTATCTTTCAAGTAGATCTCCACTTTTAAAAAACCAGAAACTAGGTATTATTATAGATGTTATGAGTATATTGCTGCAAGGAATATGTTATAGAACTAAACATGATCCATGCTATAAAAAAAATAGATTTTCTGGGCGCCTGGGTGGCTCAGTTGGTGAAGCATCCAACTTCGGCTCAGGTCATGATCTCAGGGTCCGTGAGTTCGAGCCCCGCATCAGACTCTGGGCTACAGCTCACAGCCTGGAGCCTGCTTCCGATTCTGTGTCTCGCCCTCTCTCTGCCCCTCCCCTACTCACACTCTGTCTCTCTGTCTCTCAAAAAATAAATAAACATTAAAAAAATTTTTTTAAACAGATTTTTATGCCCACACCTAAAGATTGGCAAAGGAATATTTACATATTTTATATTGAACTAAAGGTTTAAGGTACGCTTTAAAAATTCCTCCCTTAACTGTACTTTCCAAATGGGTAATTACTTGTCTTGATAGTGTTGGTTGGCAGGACGTCTACTTTAACAACTAAATAACATGTCAGAGGCTTGAAAATACCTCTGTCTGACCCCCAATCGTTGCCTTAGAGAACATTACAGGTGATAAAGATAAAAAACGAATTTCTCCTTCAATTTTTGCTTTTTTCTTTTTCTTTGACATTTAGATGTATTGAGAATTAAACACCATCAATTCTCCTGGCTCAACAGGATTAATACGAGCTGAAAACCGGATTGTCCCGAACTGATTTTATAGCTGAGTTTTAAAACCCTGTTCTCTCTCTCTCTCTCTCTCTCTAGCTGCAACATTTCAGAAACATTTTACGCAGATTTGAGTCTCACCAGGCTAGGTACAGAGAAGCTGGGATGTATGGCCCAGCTTGGCTTACCGGATTATATATGAGGTCCATCTCCAAGTAAATAGCTCCTTTAAAAGCTTGTTCTAAATCTTTATTCTTCAGTATGTAGCAATTTGGCCGTCCATCTCGAATCTGTCACAAACAATAGATAAAATACAAACTTTCTAGGGGGGCTAAACTGAACTGGTAAAGTTGAGGCTGTACAAGGCACCCACACATGAAGCAAGACAGGCAACAAATCTGAAATTCATCATGCATCAACTTTAAATTCGAGAGTGCTGTTATAACTGATAAGAAGATAAAGTAACAGCCACCAGGCTGAAACTGGGTTATTAGTGGAAAAATTAGTCGTACAAATTATTCATAGGTCGATGTGGGCTTTCTTTCAAAAATCCCAGCAGTTATACATTTTTATTTATTAAAAATGATAAGTATTCTACAAAATTCCTGGCCAGTACTTCTCAAGATTGCCAAGGTCATGGGAAAAAGGAAGACTCAGAAACTGTCACAAATGAGAGGACAGAAGGAGATAAGATGATTAAATGCAATGTGGTACCCTGGGTTGGATCCCAGCACAGAAAAAGGACCTTAGTGGAAACACTGGTAAAATCCAAATAAAGACCAGAGTTTAGCTAACAGTCAAACACAATGTCTGGTTTCTTTTTTTGGTTTTGACAAATGTACCATGGCAATGTGAAAAGTTTAACTTCAAGGGAAACGAGGTGAGGGGTATATAGGAGCTCTGGATCATCTTTGCAACTTTTCTGTAAGTCTAAAATTCTCTCCGAACAAAGCAGTTATTAAAATATTTTTGAGAAATGAATAAAGGGACCGATTTTAATAAGATGATCGGTGTTTCACAGCCGTGAAGCAATGCAAATTAAATACGTGAGCATCACTGAAGCGGAGGTCAAAATCCACAAATATTTACAACACACAAAACGCTGAAAAGTTTTCAAAATACACAAGTTCATCTGATCTCCTCCCTCAGTCAGCAGGACACATCACCTTTATACCCTAATCTGCCATTGGACCCCGGCATGTAAGGCATCTAAGAAAAATACCTCCATTTTGGAAATGACCTCGGACCCTTCAAGACCAGATCTTTCCAGATTTGGGGCCAGCCATGCTTTTGTTATACACAGCAGTATGGGCACTGATTAAACTCTTGGCTTGTAAGAAGCATACCTGTTCACCCCAAAAGGACATTAGCAAAGCTCGAACTACCCAAAAGCCCCATTTGTGATTGTAATGAGCAAAGATTCGAATTAACGTAGGGAATTTGAGGGCATGGAATTTGAGCCATATTTTAACTGACTATTGCTGTCACTATAAGCATTCAGCACAAGTGTTCTTATAAACAGTGGTGGAAATGAGATGAATAAGTCATGGGGGGAAACACAGCCATTCCACTTTACAAGGGAGAGGTCACCTTCCTTCCCAAAGTCACTCCACCTCTCGGATTGAATAGGTTTTAAACAGAAAGATGGTTTTCCTGGCCAGTGGCTAAGAGGAAGGGGGTGCCCCATAAAGACCTGATTTCCTTCCTAAACGGTGTCCAAACAGGATTCTGAGCTTCCTCTTTTATCCACAGTCTCACTTAATAAATTGTGGGTGTTAAAGTTGAAAGAAATAAATACAAAAACAGCATGACAACTTGCCAACCTGACTTCAGTCCAATTTAGCTGTCCCTCAACCCACCGTCATTGTACTGTTATCTTAAAATTTCCATGATTTCTTAAGGGTTAGGAAAGGTCAACAGAAGAACTTGAGGTATCAGTAGAAAAAAAATATATATATATTATAGTAATTTTATTTGGTTTTGATTTTTTGGTAAATGATCTTTTCCTCTTTTTCAATGTCCTATTATTGTGTCAGCAAAAACACAGAATCCACCCCGGGACGTTAAATCAGTTATTAAAGCTAGAGATATAATTAAAGCTATTCATGTTGGGCACTTTCACATAATATTATCTTACGATATGTCAATTGCAAGTTTATGCATTTGTAAAACGTTTGAAAAATTACAGAAAAAAACAAAAGCCCCTTTGAATTTCTACAAATACCACAATTCCTTTCCCCGGATGGAAATTAGATAGGAATTTGGCATGTAGCCTTCCTAAATTTGTATTGAGGATTTATTATTCATAAATACATCCTTTAAAAAAGTCAGTAAGTTTTTTTGCCTGTGGGAAATAGCATTTTTCAACTTCACTGTGCATCTACGATATGACTTGATAATTTGTACATATACAGATCTGCCTCATTTCTTTAAACTGCTATATAATATTCGGATATGAACCTATTAATTCTCCTACTGATGAACACTTGGTTGATTCCAATTTTTCAGTCTGTCTGCTATAAGGAGTATCTTTTGGGAAAAGAGAAAGACTAAGGGAAAGAGGAAATATCCTATTTTGAATTGGGATATGTTTTAAGTTAACAGCAGGTCAATGTAGTTGAATACTTAGTATTATAATTAAACACTGAAATAGTACCCAAAGGGACTATTTTTAAAATATTTTTATTTTTCACAGTCTTAATATATAATTTAACTTCCAACACAAGAACACAGGACAAAAAGTTCTAGAACATCTCAACTTGCCAAACTGCTGTATGAAAGCATCTTTACAACAGGAAAGGGAAGCTAGCCATATTTTTCCTGTCGAGAATTATGTTTATCATTTATACTTAGAACTCAGAAAATCATTTCTGTCAGTTTATAATTCTAAAACCTTTATTAAATGGTAGAACAATTAAAACGCAGCCAAAAGTAAACTTAGAGCAGAGAATCTATATATGCTTTTGTCTCTAGGTATGAGATAGTCACTTAAATTAAGATCTAAACTTAATTTTTAGATGTCTGTCTATCAAGGCAAAAAAGGATGATACGGTTTTCGTTTTATGACAAAAGGAGGTCTCTAAGTTCATGTGGAGAGTCTTCCTGGGTTGACATCTGAGATGATTTAATGTCACTGGAAGATAAGGGTCTTTGGGTAAAATAACAGATCATGTCTTTAACCTGTTATGAGATGATTCTTCCAAATGACTTATACACATTTTGCATACTCACCTTTTCGTAGGTAAAAAGCACAGATATTAGGCAATCATTTGGGGAAGGCATCTCTACAGAACAGTAATATGGATTTAATCTTTTTTTTTTTTAATGTTTATTTACTTTTGAGAGAAAGAGAGAGAGAGAGAGGGTGGGAGCAAGGGAGGGGCAGAGAGAGAGGGAGACACAGAATCTGAAGCAGGTTCCAGGCTCCAAGCTGTCAGCACAGAGCCCAACATGGGGCCTGAACCTACGAACCATGAGATCATGACCTGAGCCAAAGTCGGACGCTTAACTGACTGAGCCGCCCAGGTTTCCCAATATGGATTTAATATAATTAGAAATATGACTTCAACAATCAGGGAAATGGGCATGTTCATGTCCTTTTATTAAAAAAAAAAAAGGAAAGAAAGAAAAGAAAAAAAAAACATGATCTATCAGAAAGGTTTTATCAAGCTCATGCTGGGGCGCCTGGGTGGCTCAGTCGGTTGAGCATCCAACTTTGGCTTGGGTCATGATCTCGCGGTCCGTGGGTTCAAGCCCTGCATCGGGCTCTGTGCTGACAGCCCAGAGCCTGGAGCCTGCTTTGGATTTTGTGTCTCCTTCTCTCTCTGCACCTCCCCTGCTCACGTGCTCTCTCTCTGTCTCAAAAAGAAATAAAAACATTAAAAAATAAATAAAAAGAAAAAAAGATCATGCTAAGAGTTAATTCCTGGTTAAATTAGCCAGTGAATATAAGAGTACGGGAAGTGTGTTTCTGAGTAATGATTCAGGATTTTGGAGCCAGAGGACAAATTACAGAGAAGATAGTCTGGTTTAGATTTTTACATTAATTTATTTTTGAGGGACAGAGAGACAGAGTACAAGTGGGAAGGGGCAGAGAGAGAAAGAGACAGAATCCAAAGCAGGCTCCAGGCTCCGAGCTGTCAGCACAGAGGCCGACGCGGGGCTCAAACCCACGAACCATGAGATCACGACCTGAGCCGAAGTCGGACGCTTAACTGACTGAGCCACCCAGGCGCTCCCAGTCTGGTTTAGATTTTAATCTGACCTGAAATCATCTTTAAACTATTCGATATATATATTTTTTTTATTTAAAAGAGTTAAATTAAATCTTCTTAAACAAGCATTAGCACAGTAAATACGAGTAACTCTTTAAAAGTTGGGTGACAAAACCAAATTTTTAGTCAAAAAGATACTACATTCATTTTTTAGAAAACATTTTTTTTTAACCAGCATATAACAGAAGTTGGTATGTGGAACAGGGACCGAAATCTTTTTCTCACCTGGAACTCTCTTTAAAGAATTATGCTTTACTATAAACTTCCTTGATGTGACCGGTTACCAACGAATTCAATAGAAAAGTTAGTCGTAATCAATATGCATGAATAAAACTAACAGTTGGTTTAAGAAAAGGAACGGTACAGGGGCGCCTGGGTGGCTCAGTTGGTTGAGCGTCCGACTTCAGCTCAGGTCATGATCTCATGGCCCGTGAGTTCGAGCCCCGCGTCGGGTTCTGTGCTGACAGCTCAGAGCCTGGAGCCTGCTTCGGATTCTGTGTCTCCCTCTCTCTTCCCCTCCCCGCTCATGCTCTGTCTCTGTCTCAAAAATAAATAAAAACATTAAAAAAAAAAAAAAAGAAAAGGAACGATACATATTTAAGATCAAACTCCAAACTAAAGCGTCATATTGATTCCCCACATTCACCCTCATGTGAAAAAATGGAAAACATTTGGCTATCAACAATCGTGCCATCATCAGACATTTCTCATTCCGCACAAAGGGGAAAATACTTTAATGTGACAACATCACAATACAACAGTCGGTCCCAGCGGTTGCACATACAAAATGACTCTTCAATAAAATGTAAGTGGACAGACATGTGGCTGGGCAAGAGGAAAATAAATACATTTTACTAGGTAATGATTCACATTCATATCCCCACTTGGAAGCAGGCCTGTTTCCAATGGCGTGAGTTACAAACAACACAGGAATTAAAAAGCCCACAAGCTCTGACATAGAGTCAACCACCAGCCGGGAGAGATCGCCTTGAATTCATTACCCCAGACCCTCACCACTTATATCCCACCGCTCTCCCTTCCGAGGCCGTCCATCATGCCCCACTACCTGATTCCAAAGCCCAGCTCTGAACTTTGGAAACGGCAGAAAACTTTGGCGTGCCCAGCATTTTTCAACTCCTCTCTAAAGTATCAGCTATCTTGGGGCACCTGGGTGGCTTGGTCAATTAAGCGTCTCACTCTGGATTTCGACTCAGGTCACGCTCTCATGGTTCGTGGGATTGAGCCCCATGTGGGGCTCTGTGCTAACAGCGTGGAGCCTGCTTGGGATTCTCTCTCTCCCTCTCCCTCTGCCCCTCCTCCTCTTCCTCTCTGTCTCTCTCAAAATAAATAAATAAGCATTTAAAAAAATAAAATAGAAGCTATCTTATAAAAGTAACATACATTAATTATAAGAATTGTGTAAAATTTATAAAGATGGTTTAAAAGAAGAAAACATCACGTTTATATTTATTTCTTTTTTAACATCTCTAGTTTTCACTAGACAGTTGTATTTACTCATCTTATGAAAATGGGATCTTAGTGTATTGGATAAAATGTAAAACTTCAGAGGCAGATGTATGGAGATTAAATTCTGACCTTGCCTCAGATTGGCTGAATAACTTTGGACAAGTTACAAAACTCCTCTATTTTCAAGTTTCCTAATCTGTAAAATGGGAATGCAAAATTATCCAGATCTCAGAGGTTGTTATGAAATAATGGGCAGAAGGCAATGAAAAACAAGGACAAGGACACAGAAACTGCTTATTAAAAATTTACATCTATTTTTTTGTCTTATATTAATTTGTATATTTTTAAATCACTTGTCTCTTTTTTTAATTTTTTTTAACGTTTATTTATTTTTGAGACAGAGAGAGACAGAGCATGAACAGGGGAGGGGCAGAGAGAGAGGGAGACACAGAATCTGAAACAGGCTCCAGGCTCTGAGCTGTCAGCACAGAGCCCGACGCGGGGCTCGAACTCACAGACCGCGAGATCATGACCTGAGCCAAAGTCGGACGCTTAACCGATCAAGCCACCCAGGCACCCCAGACCGTTTCCAATCTTTCACTGTAAACACTGTGATGATTTTACACATGGCCACCTTTGTGCATCCATGATGCATTCCCAAAAACAAATTCCTAGAAGTGGAACCGCTGAGTCATAGCACATACCTATTTTTTGTGGTTTTGGCCAAGTATTGTCAATTAGCCCTTCTCAGATTCTGTATTAATTTACACTCCTAGCCTCAGCGAATAAGCCTATCTCTATTTCCTTGCAACTTGGCCAACTGCAGGAATTTTTATTTAATATACAGCAATTTCCGAGGAATAAAATGTCCTCAGGTTGTTTTAATATGTGGGTGTTTTTTTTCTTTTTTTTAACAACTAATGAGCCTGAACATTTTCTTTCATATGTTTATTAACAGTGGACAGTGCTAAGGCTGTGAAGCTAGATTTAGATTCAATTCCCCTTTCCGGCATTTAGCATCTGTGTGGCCATGGGTATAAATACCTAGAATATAGATGCTCAGAGACTGTGTATATTAAATTTTAATCCATTTTGTCTAAGTGCCTTCTACCAGGCTTGTACCGAGTGATGGTTCTGTCCCACTGCGTTTGAGAGAGTCCTTTTTCTACTCTTAATAACCCCTGGAAATGAAAAATCTTTACCCTATTTGTTAATCCCACTGCTAAACTAATTTGATCATTTACATCACTGAAACAAGGGCGATGAAGAGGATAGATTATACTTGGAAGCACATATGGTGTGCTCCTGTACTCACTATATATATTCACCAAACCGCTGAAATCCTCACCACAGACCTCCGAGGCAGGCAGAATCGCCTTCATGTCATCTCGGAGAACATGGAGACGGAGAGGTTAAGTACCTTGTCAAAGATCACACAGCCGATGAGGGGGACAAGACTGGGTGCCAACCCAGGTGGTCTGGTGCCATCTTCTGTACTTTTAAGGACCACGACCATTACTGAATAAAGCACACACCTTTCTGTGCCTATGAGCTGTTTGGATTTGCACCTGTTTGAATCAACTTTTCCCCTAGACTGACTGTCCCTTCCTCATAGATGAAAAAACGATCGCGTTCTATGTTAGTGACATTATCCATCTGTTTCTATGTGGCACTATGGCAACATTTGTTTCACCATATTGACCTCTTAGGATTTGTTTTCCTTTAGCGTTCCTGGTTTTCTTACAGAAGACTTCCCCGTTTTATTAGCAGTTTTATTTACGGAGTTTATTCCAAGTATTTGACCTTTAATTCATGGTAAAATAGTTATTGTGTTCAGTGTAACACACAGATGCATTTTTCCCTGATGAGTAAGCAACTGACTTTCCCAGAATCAATTATATGGTGATCACTTCGTTTATCCCTTTCCTCAGTGACTTCATCTTTCAGGTTTATTATATATACAGTGATCTCCAATTGTTTTGTCTTTTTTCATGCTTTTAGTACAGTTCTAGAACTTTCTCACATAGGTCTTAAGCATTATAATTGTTTTTTTTGTTTGTTTGTTTCCTGCTATTAAACCCTTTGGTGCTTTAAGTTTTTAAAATGTTTTCCTATTGGGTAAAGCTACTCTTTTTTTTTTTTTTTCTTAATTTTGATCCTGGTTATACCTTTACTGACCTTTGTTTATTCCAAAATGCTACTTACTAATTTTCTTTATACTTATTTATATATATAATGTGATATTATCAGATAGATAATATGGTTTCCTTCATTAAAATATAATTTTTCTTGTATTTTTACATTGGCTGGATCTGACATAAAAAACTTAATGTTAATTTTGTCAGTATAGAAGTTCATTAAATTCAGAATATCTCTGGTCTCTCAATAATAAGTCTGATGTTTGTGATACTTCTGATATATCAAATCAATTACTTATTCATTAAACTTTTTTTTCATAAATCAAGAACAGATGTTAAATTTTATCAAGTGTTCCTTTGGCATCTATTGAAGTTTTTTTTTCTCCATTAATACATTAATAATATAAATTACACAATTATGTTTCCTAATGTGCTAAGTCTCACTGGTCTTCCATGAAAGGCGTAGGATTTCTTTTTTGCTGTTGTTAACTCTGTGTTTTTTTAATATCAGAATTCTTCTAGTCTCAAGGAATAAATTCACAAATTTTCCATTTTCCTTTATGTCCCTAGTACATTTCAGTAATGTAAGAATGCCAGTGCCCTTACAGTTTAAAAGAAAAAAATTGCTCTTTAAACAATATGAATCTGTTATTTTCTTACTGGGAGGAGAAGACTGGAGGACACAGGGAGAAAAGAGTAGAATTCTCTGATGATTTTTTTCCCAATATTTCCATAATTAAATTGTTTCACTGGACAATGCGTTCAATACCTGATATTCAGGTTTCTCTAATTATATTTTAAACGTAATTTTTCACTCTATTTTTTTGCACTTAATTTTTCCAAATGGGGAGCTGTATTATATTTATAGTAATCGGGCCGCCTGGGTGGCTCAGTCACTTGAGCATCCGACTTTGGCTCAGGCCATGATCTCGCAGTTCACGAGTTCAAGCCCCGCATCGGGCTCTGTGCTGACAGCTCGGAGCCCGGAGCCTGCTTCAGATTCTGTGTCTCCCTCTCTGTCTGCCCCTCCCCTGCTCGTGCTCTGTCCTTCTCTGTCTCTTAAAAAAATAAAATAAGACGTTAAAAAAATTTAAAAACCAGCAAAACCAACCTTTAAAAAAATACTTATAGTAATCTGGGGAGATCTCACACCTCTACAACATCCACATTCTCTCAAGATATGTCCGTATGTATATTTATTCAAGTTTTCTTCCGTATTCTTCAGCAAAATTTAGTTATGCTCTTCATAGCAATCCCTATATCTCTTGTTTCCTTAGTCTTAGTAATATATGCTTTCCTTTTGTTCATTAGGTTCGTAAGCAGCTTCTCCATTTCATCGGATTTTGAAGAAACGAATGCTTGGATCTATCAGATATACTGTTTACATATTTTCTACATTACTGCTCTTTTTTCTAATCTTCCCAAACTCCTATTTAATTTTATTTATTTTAGTTTACCTTTTGTTATGATGCTTAATTGATTTTCAACCTTTGTTGTTTAATTATGAAAACATTTAAGGTAAGGATTTCCTCTGAGTCATACTTTTGGCCCTTATCCACAGTTTGTATGTAGAGTATTTCATTGCTAATTTCTAAAAAGTCTGTAACCTGTACTTTTGATTATCTACCTTCGCTACTTGGGATTTTTTTTCCCACCAAATGTTTTGATGCTTGTTTCATTTTTGCTATTAATCTATCTGCCCAACACTGTGACCACCATATCATTTCTTCCTTTTTGGAATCTACTGAGGCAGTTGTGAGCCCACAACATGACTAATATTTAAACACATTAAATAGGTATTTGAGCAGAATATTTATATATTTATGTGTGTCTATGCATATATATTAGATTAAGCTTATTGCTTATTCCCTAAAATTTGAGAATCACTGTTTCCGGATGCCTAAAACTCATCTAAGAACTTGCTAAAAAAAAAAAAAAAATAGTTTCCAGGGTCTCAGCCCTAGAAATTTAGTAGCTTTGGGATGGTGTGCAGGAACTTTAGCTATTAGCATTGGCTTTGTGGAACTTGGAATTTCAAACATCTGGGCCTTCAAAACACATCACATTACAGCCTTATTTATTTTTTTGTGTCTGATATTTTTAAAACTGCACAGATGATATAATCATTTTGTGTTTCTCAGTAATTTTTTCTTACAGTTCAAATATTTTTTAACATACATACATACTTCTGTGGGAAATTATTCACATAACGATTCATGTCTGCCTTAAGTTTATTGGTAATGAAATCGTTTGGGGACCCATAAAATAATCTCCTCTGTATGTTTCTGAGTTACCACTTATTTACATGTACGTGTTACACTTTTGCTCGCCCATTTCTGTTTTACCACATGTGGCCCGTCTCAAAGACGCAGTAGCTAAATTATATGCATCTACTCATTGTAACAGGTTTTTCTATTTAAAGAAAAGTTTAACCCATTCAGCATTTACCATCACGTATAGTATGGTCAGATTTATACTTGCTATACTCTTGTTCCAAGACACCAGGGGAATCCCACAAGGCATTATTCTTACTCCCTTAGCTTGTCCGTCCTAATCAAATACCACCCACCTTATATACTACATAATGGTTCACGAGGATTCCAGCACATTAAAGGTATCCTTTCCTAGTTTCCAGGGGCAATAAGACAAACTTGCCTTATTTTATCTTTTGAAAAATTTATTTCAAAGGACATATCAGGGTGGAGAGTTGAGTGTTTGTGTTTCAGCCATTTTAGCCCCGCTAAAATTTTCAGGCGGCTAGACATCCATATACATTAATGTGAAGTAAAATATAAATACTATTGGGGTGCCTGGTGGCTCAGTCAGTTAAGCATCCGACTTTGGCCCAGGTCATGATCTCATGCTTCATGAGTTTGAGCCCCTACACTGACACTGCAGAGCCTGCCTGGAATTCTCTCTCTCTCTCTCTCTCCCTTCTCTCTCTGTCCTCCTGCACTTGTACTCACTCTCTTTCTCTCTCTCTCAAAATTAATAAATAAACTCTAAAAAATAAATATTCTTTATCTTAACGGCCAACATTTCAGCATTAACTTGAAAAAAAATATGATTGTGTGACTGTGTCCATTACAATCCACAAAACCCATCATAGGTGAAACAGGCAAATACTTAATTGGAAATGCAAATGAAGACGTGTATGGGCATTTATTTGGTACAAGCAATTTCAGAAAATTTGTCCCATAAAACTAATTAAGTGAAGCCGTTGCTGGTGCAGCTCGTTCCCGTGCACATGGATTCCAGAGACTGTCACGGGCCGCACAAAGCCTGTGTTTCCTGATCATGAATTCCACTGCATCTGTTGGGATGGCTTGCCCAAGAGGTCTCAAATTTGTATCAAAACGTAGGACCCTCCTCAAATGACAGACGATCTTCTCTTAGATATTAGGAATTAACAATAAATAGACAGATGCTTTTCCTATTTTGCAGGAAGTGGGTTTTCTAAGTCTTCCTTCCTACATGGGCCCGTTCCATAATTCTGAAATGCTAACCATAGGTCTGAAGAAAAAGAAATGCTCCTGGAGGAGAAGAACCCAGCTTGATGAGAATCACTTGATTATGGATCGAAATGTTAAATAACTCTAACTGAATCGGATAATGATGAGCAGAGAGTGTCTATGCTGGAAATATTTTAAAACTCTAAAATGTGCTTTGTTTTCTAATGCATATTTACTATGTTAATGATTAGAAGATGCTTGGAATAATGTAAAAATGGGCACAGATTAGAAGTCTTCAGATTATAATCCATGCTAATGGCAATTTTCTGTTTTTAATGAGTAAAAAGTTTTCCCTATCTATATAGCCATTCAAAAAGCAGCTATCTGATTTGAGGACCTGAACAAAAATGAAAAATATGGAAGAGTGACCCGCTGGCCTGGATTCTGTGTATCTAAACATATGTACATGATTTGCACAATTCGCCACCATTAACAGATATACTGATTTTAGAACGTGGATTTTTTTTTTAAATGAGCCCATAGTCAGTCGGCCCATTCACCCTGATTCAAAGACACGGTGACTTCAGAACAGGCTTTTTATTTAACAGGTTGAAATGCACTTAGCACATTATCAACACCAGCCTCCTTGTAAGCCAGCTCAAACGCCCCACTTCCTAAAGTCTTCCTAAACTTAAGTCCATTCCTCCCGCTCTGCGTTTTCTTTTCCTTCTTTTCAGCACTTCGTGTTTCAGGGCTTGTGTGAGCACAGAGGTCAACCCGGTGGCTGCCAGAGGGGAGGGGCGTAGGGGATGGGCAACATGGGTAAAGGGGAGCGTGAGGTCTCGGCTTCCAGGGGTAGAACGAGGAGGTCCTGGGGATGAAGGGTACGGCATAGAGAATACAGCCAATGCTATTGTGACAGCGTTGTACGGTGACAGAGGGTGGCATCCCATACAGGCTGGTCGCATCACCACCCTGCACACTAAGACAACATTCTGTGCCAAATATACCTCGATAAAGAAAAAAAGGTATTTGGGGTCTTGTGCATTCATTCCACAGGCATCAGCCAAGACGGGCCAGTCTTCAACTCTGCGTCTCACCCGTCCCACACCCTATGGCACTGAGACCAGTGGCTGCACAAAACACATCCTGGTCATTGCTTTCGGCATGATGTCTACGTAACAGGTACACACTATGGAAGTATAACTTCCTCTCAGGACCCCAGGCTCTGACATCAGACTGCCTCAATCAAATCCAGCCCCGACTAATTACCAGCAACAGGATCCTTCCCGTACCTCCGTTTCCTCATTTGTCCATAGCAGTAATAGTAATGATAACAACTAATAATAATAAAGCCTTGAGGTTTTCAGAGAATTAATGATTTAATGTATCATAAATGCACAGCCCAAGACGTGTTAATTAAGCATTATTCAGTAGATATTAAATAAAGGGAAAAACACAGATCTAAATAAATGTTAAAATACATTCTCTGGGGCGCCTGGGTGGCTCAGTTGGTTGAGCGTCCAACTTCGGCTCAGGTCATAATCTCACGGTTCGCGGGTTCGAGCCCTGCATCGGGCTCTGCGCTGACAGCTTGGAGCCTGGAGCCTGCTTCAGATTCTGTGTGTCCCTCTGTCTCTCTCTCTGCCCCACCTCCCCCCGCTCAGGCTCTGTCTCGTTCTCTCTCAAAAATAAATAAATATATATATATATATACACACACACATATATATATTATATAATATATAATTATATATATTTAATATTTAATATTATATAATTTAATTATATAATTATATTTAATATAATATATATTTATAATATAATATAAATATAATATAATTATAATTATATAATTTAATTATATTTAATTATATATATAATTATATATATTATATATTATAATATATATGTGTGTGTGTGTGAATATATATATATATTGTGTGTATATATATATATATATATATATATATATTCTCCAAAACACAAGTTAGAATTACTCAAAAACTGAATGTTTGGTGAATTAATGAACAACTTAAAATTTGCCTGTTACAGATACTGAGGGTTATGGCATTTTTTTCTATCATATCTACCTCTACTGTTTAGGTAGAGCATGAATTTGTTTGGAGAGTGCATGGAACAGGCGGGCCACCCCATATCAGGAGGAGCCAAAATAGATCCACCGTTAAGATCCGATCACTTGCCCGATTTGTCAGTCAGACAATCGGAAATGAGTCTGAACTGAAACAGCCACACCGAAGGGCAGCTTCTGAAACGTATTCAACTCAACGCTCCCGGGCCCTTAAGTCCCTCATGAGGACGTGGCCCAGGCCACACTGCCTTTACACTCTACGTGGTAGAGAACTGTCAGATCTGGGCTTATTTCTCGGGGTGCCAGAGTCCTTTTATGTCAGAATTAGAGAGTGTAAACCACAGCAAGCCCCCCGCCCCCCACCCCGGCCTGAACCTTCCCTGTGGTTTCCCATCAACACTAGGAAAGAGCCAAAGCCCTTCAAACTTTTAGACTGTCAGAGCCTTACCCCTCTCCCGCGTCACTCTGCCCCTGTGTCCTGTCTTGCTCCACATTTGTGATTCTCCCCCCAGCCTACTCCACTCCATCCACACTGTCCACTGTGATCTTTCTGGAATTGGACAGTCAGGGCACTGCCTTAGAGCCTTTGGATTTGGAAGATTTCCTGCCTGGAAGAGTTCCCCCAGATATTCACACGGCTTTCTTTCTCACCTCCTTAAAGTTCTCATTCAAATGTCCCCCCTGAAGCGAGGCCCTCCCTGGTCGGTCCATGGAAAACTGTGCCCCTTCCCCAAACGTATCCACGGAACGTATCCTGCTTTGCTTTCTACATGGCACCTTTTAACCACCTAACATGTTGTCTTGCCTTTTGCTCAATTTGTTTGTTCTGTTTATGGACTCCTGCAACCAAATACAAGTTCCGGGGGAGAAGATACCTTCACTGCGGTCCTTCTTAGAGCATTACCACCTAACACAATGCCTGGCACAAGCTGAACATTTGATAACTATCCCCCAAACAAATGAATAGACCGTAGGCAGCTTATCGGCAACCAGAAAAAAGTAAAGAGGGTGAGGGGGCTCCTTGCATTTAAACAAAGTCTTTCATAAATCACTCTACTTTGCATCTTGAAGGACGCAGTTTGAAAACTGCATTAAGTTAGGTCAGTGGTTCTCTTTGCCCCTCTTCAGAACAGTTGGCAATGTCTGTAGACATCTTTGATTGTCACAACAGTGACGAGTGGATGGGTGCTCCTGGCATCTAGGGGGTAGAGGTCAGGGATTCTACAATGCACAGGACAGTCCCCTGCAACAGACCACGACCCATCCCAAAATGTCAATGGCACTTAAGGCTGAGAAACCGCAAATCTGATTTAGGCAGAGGTAACTTCTTAGATCTAACCCAACGGCATGGAGACAATGTACATTACAAGGGAGGATGGGAGGGAAGAAAGTGGGTCAATTTGTTGGTATCAGAGAAAGACCAATGACACAAAACTTTCACGTGTAAAATAGAGGGAGGTTAAAAACGACACCATGTAGTGTTTACCCAGCAAGGAATAACACATGTTACTGTGGATTTATCTTGAAAAAGAAGAAAAGAGGGGTGCCCGGGTGGCTCACTCAGTTAAGCGTCCGGCTTCGCTCAGGTCATGATCTCGTGGTTCGTGGGTTCGCGTCGGGCTCTGTGCGGACAGCTCAGAGCTGGGAGCCTGCTTCATATTCTGTGTCTCCCTCTCTCTCTGCCCCTCCCCCTGCTTGTACTCTGTCTCTCTCAAAAATAAATAAACATTAAAAAAATAAAAATAAATAAAAAACAAGAAAAGAAACGTCTCTGCCCTGCCCAAAATAATTGAGAAGAAAAGGAAACTGAATTGTAAAGAAGGGTCTCTGATTCCTGTCCCTTTACGTCCCTCTAAAATTGGGTCCCAAGCTCTCGTTACATGTATTCCTTCAGGAGTAACTGACAAAGTTGTAATAAAAAGAGAGAAAAGTCCCAAATTGCCCTCTCGTCCCTGAGAGTCAGTCTGTTCTACTACTGATGGGTCTGAGCATTTGGCAGGAGCCAAATCTACAAGAGGGCAGCGGCTTCACCCCTTTTCCTAGAGGAACACTGGGGAGAAGAGAATTTGGCGAGAAATGAACCAGGCGCTCAACACCAGGTAAATTAACCAGAAAAGATACTGAGGGATGCAGCGTTCCTTCCCCCTGTAAGCATCATGTGAGCTAGTCTAATATCACGGTTAAAGACCTCTCCTCCTAAAAAATGCACTAACAGTTTGAAGAAATAAGTCTTCGGGAAGAAATAAATAAGGCCTTATGGACTAATATGACCATAACATCTCTATAAGAAAACATATTAATGGTTGGATGAAAAACTAAAATTCTCTCTTCTGGAAGAATACATCTGGTATAAACATTAATGTCCAATTAATAGGTGAAGTCAGATGCAGTCTTTGCACAGCTTCTCTCCTTTGTCCACGTAAAGGCATTATTGGGTGCTTTCTCCTCTGACTTTTTTAGGGTATTTTTTCATTCATCTCTTTGCTTATTCCGTTATGTTACCTTTTAACTGAAATGGCACTTTTTCTGAAAGAAGCTCTCTACTTTCTTCCACAAAGCATCTTTTGAGACTGAAAGCAAACCTAACTACTATGAAGGCAAAGAGAACTTTTGAGAAAATGGTCTTCAGTAGAGCTGAGAACCACTTTGCAGTTACCAGCAATTAATCTTTGAAGAAATGGGCAGTGAGGAGGTAATAAAGAAATATGTGTATGTTTTTCATTAACGAATGGAAAATCAGTCACGGATCTGTATTCCCGGAAACCAAACAGAAACTCCCGCCTTAGGACGGAAAGACTGAGAACAAATTGGAAGACTAGTCGAAAGGTTTTTGTCGGTCAAAGCAATATTTGACTGACACGGAGAAGATTATGTTAGTTTATATCTGAAACTACTGAAAATACTGGAAAAGGATGAGGAATAAAATAGTTGTTTCCTGCTATAGCAGGGGGGACTCCCCCCCCAGACTGACAAAGATAAAACAACCCCAGACCGTAGAAACCTGTCAACCGTAAAATGACTTACGAACTGTATATTAACAACGGTAACTTACGGACAGCAAGGGAATGGCAACTTTTCCAAGAAAATCAGGAGGTTTATCTCCATCTTCGTCAAACACTGTCACTTCCAAAACATCATGGATATCTTTAATAGGACTGAAACAAGAAATGTACCACCTATTATATACAAAAACACACAAGTGGAGTCTGTTCGTGAAGATCTGAACACACGGTTTCACTAATTAAGCCTGTATGCCCTTAGAGTATAAAACTACCATTTAATTAAATTCCAAAAATTAAATCAAACTGAACTCTATTCCCAAACCTTCCATCATGGAAGATTCAGACATCCCTGTGAAAAAAAAAAAAAGTCAACTTTTTTACTCTGACATTTTCCATGCATATGTGCACTCGAGGGTAGGACTGTTAAAGAAACAGGAGGATAAAGAATAAGAGACAGAATGAGGAGAGTAAAAGGATAGTGATTTCAAAGTAGCTTCCAAATAGGCAATAAGACTGTCTTTAAATTAATGAAGAAAAAAGTAAATTAATGAAGAATTCCCTTAAAAAAAAAAAAAGGGCGGTGAAAATCACTTTTGCTGAGATTTACAGAAAATTTCCTAGTGTTGAAACGCAAAATACTAAAAATCCCATGCATATTTAGAAACATTTTTTATGTTGACCAGAAACTAGACATCACCCCTGATGAAAAATGGAGCCATGGTCATTAGCAATGTGTTGAGCAAACAAGAAAATCTTTCATATGACAATTTGCAAACTGGCTTAGGAGAGTTAATCCACTTTTCACAGATCCATGGGAACTTTCACTAATGTTTTATAGTTTTCAGAGTACAGATCTTTCACCTCTTTAGTTAAGTTTATTCCTAGGTATTTTATGATTGTTGGTATAATTATAAATGGGATTGTCTTATTAATTTCTGTTTCTGCTGCTCCATTATTGGCATATAGAAATGCAACAGATTTCTGTATATTGATTTTTATCCTACAACCTTACTGAATTCATGTATCACTTCCAGGAGTTTTTTGGTAGAATCTTTAGGGTTTTCTATATAGAGTATCATGTCATCTGCAAATAGTGAACGTTTTACTTCCTGCTTACTAATTTGGATGCCTTATATTTCTTTTTCTTGTCTGATTGCTGTGGCTAGGACTTCCAAGATGATGTTAAATAAAAGCGGTGAGATGGCACATCCTTGTTTTATTCTTGACCTTAGGGGAAAGCTCTCCTTTTTTCCTATTAAGTATGATGCTGTGAGTAAACCTACTTCATTGAGGATTTTTATCATGAATGGATATTGTACCTTGTCAAATGCTTTTTTTGCATCTATTGAAATAACCGTATGGTTTTTATCCTCTTATTTATGTGATATAGCATGTTAACTGATTTGTAAATATTGAGCCATCCTTGCATCCTAGGAATAAACCGCCCTTGATTGTGGTGAATGTTTTTTTTTAAATGTATTGTTGGATTCTGCCTGCTAATATATTATTGAGGATTTTTGCATCTATGTTCATCAGAGGTATTAGCTTATAGTTAGTTCTCTTTTTCTGTGGTGTCTTTATCTGGTCTTGGAATCAGGGTAATGTTGGTCTCATAGAATGAATTTAGGAGTTTTCCTTCTCTCCTGTTTTTTGCAAAAGTGAGAAAAATGGGTGTTAACTCTTCTTTAATTGTTTGGTAGGATTTACCTGTGCAACCACCTGGTATCGGACTTTTTTGTATGTTGGGAGTTTGTTGATTGTGAATTCAGTTTCGACCCTTGGGAACTTTCTACTTGGAAATCATCAACTCTATTCAAACTGTATTCTTTCGGTTATAAGCCCAACGTTTCTTCAGCATTGTAAGGGCAGTGAGCTATCATCTGACCCCAGTGCAACAGGTGCTTCCCCTTGAAGCCCAGGCACCTCAGAATCTAAAGCAAACCAGGAAATAACTCCATCTTTCTAAATGCCTGAATTTGAAAGAGTAGACAGGGCATCACTGTGGAGCAGGGGTCATTCAGACAAACTGGAATACAAGGAGACTTTGGGACTCTTTGAGGAATCACAGAAAACCTGTATTTTCAAAAAGACTCTGGCATAATACAAGTCTTTAGGCCTTATAATAATGTTGTCACACATAAACTTGAATTTAAGGCAGATCTACATGTGTAATTTGCTTTAACTCAGGAATGACTTTGTCTGGATATATGGAAGCTTCCACCTACTAACAGATTAATTGAGTTACTGAAAGATCTACCTTACAAACGTCTCCTATAACACTCCCTTGCAGTTCCAAATGGCCTTATTTATTATTAACACTCTATAAAATGAAAGGATAAAAGGTGTTTAGAAGGAAAAAAATAATAAGATTCATCCTTCGCTCATAAAAATGGACAGAACGTTCCACTCAGGAGCCCCAGCCTGCCCCAAACATATCACGGCTAACTGGTCTCTAAGTTAAAACTGCTCCTTGATATTCTGGAGGCTAAAACACTTACAATGTAAAAACTTTGTTCCACTCAGGGTTGAGGTTTTTGTAAATGGTGTGTGTCTGAAGTCGGTCATTGCCTAACTCCAACAAGCAAAAAGGATCGCTCTTCCCTGGAAAGAGAACACAAGACATTGGTCAAGGCCAAGGACTCTCCTTGGTCAGAGATAAATGAATCGCAAAAGTAACAGAGGACAAGCGAATAAAAGTCATGCACTTTATACCAGTAAGACTGTGCTCGCTGAAAGGGCAAAAGTGAGCATCTCTTTCCAGCATGTCTTGTGTAGGAATACAGGACACCGACAGAATCTACACGCGCCGGAAGAGGAGCACCTAATAGATAGGGACTCGTATGCAACCCAGATGCAGGACTGACAGCCAGTGACCACACAGGTCACATGGGAGCAGGTGTCAATCTGGCAGGTGAGGGAGTCCAGTTTTGTGTTTTGCTTTAAAACAGAAGCTCTTCTCGTCTCAAGGAGAACGTAGGCAGCAAACAGAGAGGAGCTTCTGTTTTACAGGTGCCTGGGTGGCTCGGTTGAGCATCCGACATCGGCTAGGGTCATGATCTCATGGTTCATGAGTTCGAGCCGCACAGTGGGCTCACCGCTGTCAGCGCAGAGCCTGCTTTGGATCCTCTGTCTCCCTCTCTCTGCCCCTCCCCCATTAGGCTCTCTCAAAAATAAATACACATTTAAAATATAGATAGATAGATAGATAGATAGATAGATAATTACCCTGCTATAGCTGAAAGCCTAGGATAACCTACAGGCTTCTTCATGATCATGAGAGAAGGGAGAAAAAGTATAAACAGGGCTATTTAGGAGGTAAAACTTCTCTGCAGGAAGTGGCCAAGAACACTTATGATCTTATACATTTAGTACGTTATGAGAACACATATGCTGCATTTTTGCTGCTCGAAAACATGCGGAAGTAGAATTCCATAAAGCAAGTTCAAAGTTTTATCTTAAAAGAAATGAAGCCTGACCCTTACTTCTCTCATCTCACCTCTTCTTTTGCCACCCCACCTCACATATCCTCCAAAAGACAATATAAATAAACAAACAAAAGGTTAGAAAATCCAAAATCCAAAGCTGAACCCAGAAAGCTACTGTTGAAAGAAAGAAAGAAAGAAGAAAGAAAGAAAAAAGAAGGAAAGAAAGAAAGAAAGAAAGAAAGAAAGAAAGAAAAAAGAAGGAAAGAAAGAAAGAAAGAAAGAAAGAAAGAAAAAAGAAGGAAAGAAAGAAAGAAAGAAAGAAAGAAAGAAAGAAAGAAAGAAAAGAAAGAAAGAAGAAGGAAAGAAAGAAAGAAGAAAAGAAACGCTCTCCCCTTTTGTTAGGTTTGGTAGAGGGATCTAGAATCGGAACTGTCAGGGACAGAATGGATGGCTCTATAATGTCCATACAACATGAGCACATCGCCGGCCTCTGCAGCAGTGACACTCTACAAAGCGGTACGTCCTAAATTAATTGGGGGCATAAGAACAGATGCTCTCCAACAAATGGTCGAGGAATCCCAGACCAGGGTCTAATGCAGAGAGTACTCAGGCCTCTTGACCTACTGGCCTACCATTTAGGTCACTGAACCTACATCTAATTAACTTAATAACCAGGAGCTCTGAGGTACTGTGCATCATGTGAAGGAGTCTGCATGAATATTATATTAAAAAAAAAAAAAGAAGATGCATGCTAAAAGTCATTATTAAACAGGAGATTCCATTCAACGGACTAGTGGTCTGGACACTTGGATGCCTGGCCAAAGCTTCTAAGTCAATGCCACGATCTCAGTGGCCAGTAGACAATGGCCAAGCCGTGGAGACATAAATGGATGAGTCGGGGTTGTCAATTATAACACGGAAACGGCCCCCGTCTAAATTTAACAGAGAAGGAATTGACTAAACTAATATCAGCTCTCAGAATCACCACAAAGATGGGAAAACCGGGGCTTGAAAATCACCAGAAACCAAAGGGTGTTTCGACATACTCAGGCACAAGACCCTCAGTCAGTATCTCACCCCAGGAAAAGTCTGGTGGGGCCTCCGCTTCCCGGGAAAACTAGCCTCCCAGATGCTCCTATTACCGGCCCCTGGTGTGGCTGCCTCTAATATGAATTCTCTACTCCTGCTCCTTTGCGACACATGACACAAGAAGTGCTTTCTTTTTTTTTTTTTAATTTTTTTTTTCAACGTTTTTTTTTATTTATTTTTGGGACAGAGAGAGACAGAGCATGAACGGGGGAGGGGCAGAGAGAGAGGGAGACACAGAATCGGAAACAGGCTCCAGGCTCCGAGCCGTCAGCACAGAGCCTGACGCGGGGCTCGAACTCACAGACCGCGAGATCGTGACCTGGCTGAAGTCGGACGCTTAACCGACTGCGCCACCCAGGCGCCCCCACAAGAAGTGCTTTCTGATTCGGAGGAAGCATCGGATTGCTCCCGCCTAGCCAAGTACCGGGGTCCTAAATGCCAGAGCTCAGAAAAGAGGCGATGGCTTTTCACCTCCTGTCAACGCAAGGAGGCTCTGACCTCTTCTCCCAAACGTGCCCTGGGAAACTCCCCAAATTTCCAGGGGGCGGGTTCCGAAATCAAACCAATACAAAAACCCATCTACATCTTGCAAAATAAGAATAATAATAACAATAATAATAGTAAAGTCTTGCTTATTTCCAGGCAGTTTTACTCGGGGAGCGTGTTTGTCAGGGCGGCGGGTAGGTTTTGGGTGGGGAGGGACTCCAGATTGCCTCTTTAACAACCATGAACTTGAAAGAGAACCCGAGCTCCCCGCTGAGCGCTCAGGTAGACGACGCTGGAGCTCTCAACCTGGGCTCAAAACAGCTACTTAACCGTTTGCCAGACTGTTAGTAGGTGTCAGGACAGAGACACCCACATGACATTGCATCAGCAGTCCCTCCAGGGAAACCACCTGACACATTTAATGAAAGCCCTGGGGTGACTCCACAGCAGGGCAGAGACACGGCGGGTCCTGTGCAGGCACAGGTGGGCTGGAGCTGTGGCCCCCTCTCTCTTGAGCCAGCACACTCTTAGCCGTCCCAGCTAATGAGGAACAGACTTCCTTCCAGAAACTGGGAACTTCAGTTATGCGTCTCCAAGGAACATACCGCACCAACCCTCCGAAGGTAATTCCGTCAAAGCTCATTAAAACGCTGCATTTGTTAATATTACAGTATAAACAGGCAGAGAGGAGGAAGAAGAAACAAAGACATAAACACATTTATGGAGTAGTTCATCTATCCTTTCTGGGTTGCTTTCCTTCCCTAACACGGTTCCGGGTGTCTGGGGGCTTTCAATGAAATTTCCATCATGAATGTGTTTATCGGGGAGAAAAAAAGTGATCTCCCGTAATACGTGAAACGTCCAAATGTTCTCCCAATGGCACCGGGCACACGCACCAGGCAAACTGATGTACACACACTTGCGACAGCGCTTTTTGCTTTTTGGTCCACCTGGCTGCACAGGTAAAACACCTAGATGACCTCTTCTACATCCAGACACACATCACCTCGACACGGTCCCCCCACTGGCGACTCAGTTGCATGGTACTAGGGTTTCTAGAGGAAGATCCTTCCTGAAGTTAAGGGTAAAGCATCATGGCTCAGAAGGGGAGGCCCACAGAGCCACGCCAGAGTAAATTTCCATAAACCCTCCCTTCACGCCTTGTTTCCAAACATATGCATATAAACCTTACCACTGCATACTGGTACAAAGCGCTCACCTTAAAAACTTATTCTCTGACAATTTACCCCACACGATCCATCCTGATCTACCCTCTATTCCCCAACCCTATTATCGAGGTTGATGTGTCTTTCCCCCCACCCCTGACGAGCACACAGAGATGTGGGGCTGGGATACGCTTCCTATTCTGCATGTGGAATGACCTCTCCCTGCAATGCTCTCCCAGCCCTTGGTCCTAACCAAAACACGAAGGCCAACTCACCTCCAAGACCTAGTTCAAGATGCATCATCTTCATAGAACTTTCTCTGCAACCTGAGGCTCCATGGCGCCTCCCCTTTCCCCCCAACCTCTATGATGATTAACTTGAAAATTATGATGCTTCACTGCATGGTGCACCTGCTCCTTTATCCGACAAATACTCTATGATCCCGGCAACATAAACAACACCGTGCTACGAGCCGAGAGGGGTTTTCAAAGAAGAAACACTGATCTCTGTTGGTGCTGGGTCTAACTTTCCAAGTACGTCCTGCCTCCCTGAGTGGGTTGCAAGCTTTTCGAATCCAAAGAAAGGCCTCGGTGGAGTCACACAGGTAACCACGTCCTTACGTCACTGCTGCAGACATCCAGAGCATGGCACAGACGGGTCTATATTAGGGCTGCGAGATCCACAGAGGAAGAGAAGGACTCAGTTTTGCTGAAATGTTATTTAACTAAGTTTGCACGTTTCTACCATTCCAGCACAAACACAGAAAACATATAAGAACTAGTGACGTAAGAATTTTTCCTTCTTCTGACTCCATTCCCGTCACTAGTCAAGTTCGAAAAAAAAAAAAGAAACACCAGCACCGTCTACTCCATTTGCCTAACATCTCCCCCTTTCCACTGTTGCACCCTGAAAATCCTCCAGGCACGTGATTTCTTCCAGGTCTGGGGAGAACGCTGTAGGCTCTGGAACATGCTGTCCCCTGGTTTTCAAATGCTTTCCTTTTACCTCTGCCGTGCTAACTCATCTCTGACATCCTTGTTAAAACATCGCAGGAACACCAAGCAGGTGTCCTTTTAATGAACCTTGGCATCCTGTTCTTGACCTTAGGAGTACAACTGTCATTACCACTGACCCGTGAACAACACACGTTTGAATCGTGCAGGTACACTCCTAGGTGGATTTTTTTTTTTAAATAGATAATGCAGTATCATACCGCAAATGAATTTTCTCTTCCATGGTTTTCTTAATAACATTTTCTATTGGAAAAATACAGTATATAATACATATAACATACACGTATGTGTTACTCGGCTCTTTGTGTTATCAAAAAGGCTTCAGGTCAACAGCAGGCTATGAGTACTTAAAAGTTACATGCCCTTGGGTGGCTCAGTCTCTTAAGCGTCCGACTTCAGCTCAGGTGGTGATCTCACGGTTTGGGAGTTCAAGCCCCACTCCCCCCCCCCCCCCCGCCACCCCATCCCACATTGGGCTCTCTGCTCTCAGCGCAGAGCCTGCTTCAGATCCTGTCTCCCTCTCTCTCTGACCCTCCCTGCTTCGTGTTCTCTCTCAAAAAATAAACAAGCAAACAAACATTAAAAAATTAAGAGTTAAATTCCAATTTTTGCCCATTTTGACTGTATGGACTCTCAATGCTCCTACCCCCGCCCCTTACTGTTCAAATGTCAACTGTGGATCCTGCTGGTTTAATTAGCCGCTTCATGTGGGAGCGAGGGTCAGTGCCTATTCCCTGAGACATCCCCAGAGCCTACCACAGCCTCTCCCATAGAGCAGGTATGTTTGCTGAAAAAATTCATTAATTACTAAGAACCCAACTAATAAGATCCAAGTGACTCCTTTGTTAATTCGCAGGCCAAAAGCGCACTGAGTTCATTCACTCTCTAGGTCCTACTAATTTAAACACTGCTAAATATTACACATACTTCCAAACGCTGTGCCGACGAGAGTCCCATGTTCTTTGGCAGACTATTAAAGCAGATGGCGAGCCAAAGACAGATTTATATAGTTTTTGATGTGTTTTTAAAAAGTTGGTCTTGATTTGAGCCCAGCTATCCAATAGTTCTCAAGGAAATTAAAAGCATTCAATCACTATTGTTAAGGCTTTTAGAAATTGCAATTACAGTCGTCCCTTTGAAAATAGGGCATCTTTAAGAGGAGAGGTATTGCTATGGATACAACTTCAAACAGACAATGAAAACAAACCAGAAAATGGACAGGTGACTTAAAATTCCCAGTGAACAGTAACTGTAAGGCTCTTTTCCTCTGATACAAGCAGTCATGTTTTGAAGAAAACAAAAAACAATCAAAAAAATTCATGGTCAATGGAATAATTTATAGAAACTACTCAAAAGTCATGATTGCAGCATATGGCTGGAATATTTCTACTCTACAGTGTGGGATCTAAATGAAGTGTTTTGGTCAATAGTTTTTCAGAATAGCGCTCTTGTATGTAACAAAAAAACTGATGAGCCCCGCAAAAGTATTTTATATTGATAAAACTATTATTCAGATTATCAAAATGTGAAAGCAAGCACCAAAGTAGCTTAAGTATTAAACCAGTATTAAGAATTTTCCTACCAGGAAACACATTTTTTTTCTTTACTTTTATCAGGCAGCAGAAACAGAACAAAAAGAAAAAAACATTTTAGACCGGTAACTAGATTTCTCAAAGTGTTCGTTGAAAAGCCAAGTGCGATGAGAAATCCTGGTATTTCTGACGTTATTTGATAGAAAATTATAAACAAAATATTAAGACAATAATCTTTGGAATTCTCCACATCAACCATAATCTACTCGAATAGATTTAATACAAAATGGAAATAGTATTTATTGAACATGCAATATGTGTCAGGCATGTTCACGTAGGTTTTAATTAACCCTCAAAATATCCGCGGGGAAGGGGACCTAAGGCCAGTATGTGGTAGAACCAAGATTTAAAATAGTTCTCCATTTCTGTGTCTGTTTTACACCATAATAGATATGGATTAGAATGAAAGCAGCTACCATAAAAATAAAGAGTAAAAAAATGGGGACTGAGTTCCATCTTTGACTAATAAGTCATTGCATTGAACACCGATTGACTTAACCCCTGAGTCACGATCTCTGAAGGCTCATTCACTGAATGAATGGAGAACTCTACCCCAGGCAGGAGAGATGATCCCTGTGTTTGGAACAACAGACCAAGAGCTCCTCCTAATGGCACTGGGAACTGGAAATGCCACCAAGATTTTGAGCAAGGTCCTCATTCACTTCCATGATACCTGCTGCCCCCTACAGGCAACTCTGAGAAAGGCTGAGCCACCAAGTTGCTTAAGGGTGTGTCTGAGGTACAGTAGGGACTCAATGAATATTTCTTGAAGGTCGCTAGATCTGCCACCAAGCTGACTTAGTTGACACAAGTTTTAAAAGCAACTGGGAAGCTATATTGGGCTCCCTGGAAAGAAGGTGGGGATTTGGGAATTACATGTATCTTTGTTCTCCTGGATCAGGTGCTACTGGGGACCCTATCCTGCTTATTTATCAAATGAAGCTACTTCACAATAACAAATATATATATATATATGGCAGTTGTCTTATTAACACTGGCAACAGAGAAAGGGTCCACGTGACAACCCTACTGCCAAGAAGTCACGAAGATCCAGACATATTTGAACGCTTTTTGCCTCTGATGGGTGGGTTTTGTAGGGCAAAATGTGCCAAAGAAGTTGCAAGGATGCAAGAAAAGTCCCCAGAAAACAAGTAACTCTAGGATGTGAGCAAAGGTGGTATTTCCGGTCTGTTCCTTCGTCGTCTCTTGATAGATACCTCCCCAGGTTCTCATCATGGCGGACAGATTATTACCATGACAAGAACGTGAAGACTTAAGATAGGATTGTGCTGCAAAGAGGAGAGATATTGAGATCTGTATTCCATTACATTGTTACATTATTTATTGTCATTCTACAAGGAGGTGGGCTTGCCACGCTGCTCCGCATGCTCTTTTGTTACCGTTGGCTTGGTGAGGTCAAGAAAACTCTCCTACGTTTCTACAACCCCCATTTTATGCCCAGAATTCTTAATGGGTAGGGGCACCTTGGCAGTGGTAACAGGGTAGAAGAATGAAGCAGAAGGAGACCGAACAATAGCCAGTCTTACCGCTAGAAGATTCCCTAGGGGAAAGGATGTCAACATATAAGAATTATTGTAAAGAATAAAGAGGAGGCTTAATTAACAGGAAGGAAGAAGTGTGAAACCCACACCTTGATTCAGAGAATATAAAAGAAGAGTCATTGACTAGGTGTTGAATTTGGCAGGTACTTTCGTTATGTACACGGTAGTTATGATGGCTTCAATACTGAAACATGGAAGCAACCCCTTAATGTTAAAATCTAGCAGGTTTCCCACCATAGTCTATCAATTATAATAAGGCTCTCCAGAACAATCCTCCCTATGTGTGCTGAACATATAGTAAACAGTTTCCCACTTTTCACTGGTTGCTCTCTCAATAGGTAGGTTAAGCATTGTCGTTTGTACCGAAATACAAACCTGATGAGAAAAGATTCAGTTCTTTGACAATTCTTCTATTTGTCTGTCACCTACATTATTATCCTTCATGATATAAACTCTGCTTTTTTCCCCACAGTATTAACTCATGAATCTGATGTAGCCCCGGGCAAAGTGGACGCTATGGCACCGTTCTCTCTGAGGGCTTTACCATAGAGGGAACCTGTTGCACATATCATTTCTCAGCTCTGTCCTGAACAAAATCTTCCTCTCACTTCATTAGAATGTGGGTTACTTTCTTCTCAAAACAGCTGAGTTTTAAGACTGGCAGCAGCTGAGTGGCATATGTGGGTCTCATTAAGCATTACCGACAGCCAGCCTCACCTTGAGTCTCAAAGTACAATTTATCATCTGTTTCGTGAATCAAGGCTATGGCCTGCTTTACTACAGAAGCAATAGCATCAGAATGGACAACCTATTACTTAAAAATTTTAGGTTACGTTGGACTCAAGGGGTTTGTGAGACAAACTCTTTAATAAAAATATCTGACAGGCTCTTCTATTAGAATGACTGCTTATGGCCATCCACATCTAATATTGGCTGTAGAGAACATTAAAATGTCTTTCACCAATTTTAGACGGACCGACTGCAAGAGAAGATACATTACTTTGGATTTTTTAAGCGTCGTCTCACTTATATACAAACAAATGCCAGACATAAAAAAAAAAAATACCAAGCTACCTATAAATTCAAACATATGAGCATTGAATCGGTTCCATCACACAACAGAATGGCATATTTATAAAAGAATGCGTGAATTCAAAACTAATAAATATCTTTTTTATACATTAGAGCACTGAAGCCTTTATCTTTTGTAAATATCTTAATA
This sequence comes from Panthera leo, assembly GCF_018350215.1. Lineage (NCBI taxonomy): Eukaryota > Metazoa > Chordata > Mammalia > Carnivora > Felidae > Panthera > Panthera leo. Next base: position 13,019,913 of record NC_056684.1, on the reverse strand, counting down.
CTGGTGATATACGTAAATTTACATTATTAATATCCTCTAACACATTTGGAAAGGTACACTTTTTTTCTTCATTTAAAAAGCACATTTTTACTTCTCATTTGGAAAGAAATTCACTTTAGTGATTAGGCTTGTGTGTAAATAGTATACACACATATGTATATACATATATGTATATATACAAAGTGTATATAAAGTGTATATATATTACGTATATCATATATACATCTACTATTTCAATGTTCTAAAATATTAGCAAAGTAATGGGGATTTAATGTCTCCAAAGTTTAATTTCTTCTCATGACTCTATATATTAGGCTGTATTTTTTTATGATTAGGTAATCATAACACCAATAACCACTAAGAGAGAGTATCCTACTTTGACCGCAGTGGCAATGCGCAGTTAATATTTTCTTTTTTGAAGTCCTCCTTGCTACGACAGAGATCACTTCAAAATGGGCAAACCGTTGACAAGAAGGCTGACCAAGTGCCTTCATTGCCCTTCTAGGACATGTACTCTGTACTCTGCAAACTCTTGACAATAACCTCCATACACAATACTACCAAGATCTCTCCCTGAACGTTAGCTTTATCAATGTTCTCCCGGAATCTTCTGTAAAACAAACTTAAAGCATCCGTTATTGTGGTTATTCAGCATTGTTTGTAAGAAAAAAAGAATGATCAAAAAGTAGGAAACTGTCTAAAATAATGACCATTCTCTGAGAACGCCCCTGGTTATTCCGAGTAAATACATTTCTTTTTTTATTTGCAGGAGTGAATGCTTTGTTTCCGGAGCCACTGCCCTAGAACGCTCATTTATAAAGTACTGCAGGCTGGAAAAGGCGGGGCATGGGGTATAATTGGTTACTTATTTCTTAAATGTTTCTAGTACTGACAATCTTGGGTATACACACCTCTTCTGATTCACCAGCAGACAGCATTTTTCACCGCATAGCAATTGAATTGGTAACAATAATAACAGATAATGTGTGAGTCCCCACCATATGATACAGACGCTAACCTCTTGCAGGTCTTAATGACATCCCTATTGCTACCTCCCTGCAGTCTGAATCCATTTCTTTTCTTCATATAGAAAATTTGCTTTACAACCCTCTGCATTAGGTCCACTTTGTTGCCCTAAAGCAATATCTTGGTTGAGAATAGACCAGAGGATTCACACAGGAGCCTGCCAGCCAATAAAGAACACAGACTGTGAAATCTGGTTCTAAAAATAAAGATCAATGTGGTCTAAAGACATGTTTAGCTAATGACAAGGAACTTTGCTTCAATTCTGAGTGATAATTTTCCCATAAATAATACAGAGACAGTGAAACATCAGGGCATTTAGTCAAACCACACAGCATGACTGGATTTGTAACCACTGCTTTTTGTGACTGGAATCTTCTGGTACTTGTCTTCAGCCACTCCAAAACGATCTACGAGAATCTTGAATATAAAGAAAATGACAAAATGACAACATTTTCCCCCCAAATTATTCTTCTGAAAAGAGAGTTTTGCTTTATCTCCTGGCTTTTTTTTTTTTTTTTTTTTTTTTTTAGGTTCCTTTCTTATTCACTTTAATAGTCAAAATACTGTTTGGAAAAGCGACATTGACTTGAAACACCTCCACAAATACTAGTTTGGGGGGATGCAGAAAGGGTACCTGTCAGGACGGGTGAAATTAAGGAGGTTTTAAAAATGTGTTTCCACATACGGCTGTAGTTGTAAACAAGACTTTAAAAAAAAAAAAACAAAACTTTTTTTTAAAGAAAAACTTTTAATGCATTGCAGTTAGTTCCTACAGATTCAAAAACACGCGACTACAGACAGAATTTTTGAAAATATTGTTCTAAGGCATGAATGAGTTCTTGTGTTTGCAACGTTTCCTGAGACATCAGCAATCATAGATTCAAAAAGTACTATATTGAAACATTCAGACTGAAGCGAAAATAATCGGCTCCAGAAAACTAGTAGATACTCTAAATGTGCTGTAGTGATCATTAAACTACTAATGTCAAAGGCACATGTGAAATGGGTGAATTAAGTGTTTTCATAAACTGGAAAAAGTTTTAAAGAAAGGAAAGTTTGGGACGCCTGGATGGCTCAGTTGGTTAAGCGTCCGACTTCGGCTCAGGTCATGATCTCACAGTTCATGAGTCTGAACTCTCACGTCGGGCTCTGTGCTGACGGCTCAGAGCCTGGAGCCTGCTTTGGAGTCTGTGTCTCCTCTCTCTCTGCCCCTCCCCCGCTTGTGCTCTGTCTCTGTCTCTGTCTCTCTCTTTCAAATATAAACAAACATTAAATTAAAAAAAAAAAAAATAGAGGTGCCTGGGTGGCTCGGTTAAGTGTAGAACTTCAGCTCAAGTCACGACCTCGTGGCTCGTGAGTTCGAGCCCCACGTCAGGCTCTGTGCTGACAGCTCAGACCCTAGAGTCTGCTTCGGATTCTGTGTCTCCCCCTCTCTCTGCCTCTCCCATACTCATGCTCTGTCTCTCTCTGTCTCTTAATAATAAGTACACATGAAATTTTTTTTTAATTTTAAAAAAAGGTTTTTTATTTAAACTTTCTTAAGAAAGGAAAATTTCTAAATCAATTATGAGACTATAAACATTTGCAACTAAATTAATGAATGTTCGAAGTAGTCATTTGAATATTTCATCTTTAACCCCCCAAATTCTTTAATTCATATTGGCCAAAATACCATTTTTGGATCTTCTCGCTGGGTATTTCCTTAAGATCAACATCACCTTATTTTCCGTGGCTTACACAGCAATAATTTCTATTGGTTCATTTTTTGAGGGAGGGGAAGGAGAAGTCCTTTACAAAAAACAACTACGTTTATATTTTCCATCATTTTTGTAATATACAGTGCTTAAAGTTAAAATCATTTTTTTCTGGGGCAGCTGGCTCAGGCCATGATCTCACAGCTCGTGAGTTCGAGCCCTGCATAGGGCTCTGTGCTGACAGCTCGGAGTCTGGAGCCTGCTTTGGATTCTGTATCCCCTTCTCTTGCTGCCCCTCCCCTGCTCATGCTCTGTCTCTATCTCTCAAAAATAAATAAATGTTAAAAATAATAAAATAAAATAAAATAAAATAAAAATTCTTTTTTCCAAAGTTGGATCTTCCTCACCCTCAGTCTCAAAAGTTGAGGTGACTGTCACATAGAACTTTCTGTGTAGAAGAGAGTAGACCACATTCTAAAAATAGGAGATGAATGGGTCCTTCAATACCTCATCCACGCAGAAAACCATGCTGTAAAATATTCTTTGTATTTATCAATTTTCTTGGTAAATAGCACTTGCCATATCATGTCTGAACTGCTAGCACAATGGGTTAATTTGGCAATCAGAGGAGAGTCTCCCTCCGAGCAGACATTGGAATGTCTGTATTACTCTCCTCATAGTTCAGCATAACTCAGCACAAAGCATGTCTGCTCTATCTCTGTCTCAAATTTCAAGTTCGTGGGGCACCTGGGTGGCTCAGTCAGTTGGGTGCCTGACTTCAGCTCAGGTCATGATCTCTCGGTCCGTGAGTTCAAGCCCCGCGTCGGGCTCTGTGCTGACAGCTTGGAGCCTGGAGCCTGTTTCGGATTCTGTGTCTCCCTCTCTCTGCCCCTCCCCCACGTGTGCTCTGTCTCCCTCTGTCTCAAAAATAAACATTAAAAAAAAATTTTTTTTAAAGAAAGAAAATTATTTGAAAAAAAACGATTTTGTGAAAAAGGTTCATTAAGTGGAAAAAAAAACCTGCTTAAATGCATCTTTTTTTTTTTCTTCTATTACTCTATTTGGGTTTTTTGTTTGTTTGTTTTCAAATGTTTTATTTAAGTTCTAGTTAGGGACCGTAGAGTGTTACCTTGATTTCAGGAGTAGAATCCCGTGATTCATCCCTTACATACAACACCCAGTGCTCATCACAGCAAGTGCCCTCCTTAATATATGAAAGAGCATAATGGCTGTGTGTATACGCTTTCGCTCATGAAGACATTTAGTTTTATTATTTTTTTCTTTAGTTTTTAAGTTGATTTATTGATGAGAAATAGCATGAGTGGGGGAGGGGCAGAGACAGAACACAGAATCCGAAGCAGGCTCCGGGCTCTGAGCTCTCATCACAGAGCCCGACACGGGGCCTGAACTCCCGAGACCAGGAGATCATGACCTGAGCCGAAGCCGGACGCTTAACCAACTGAGCCACCCAGGCGCCCCATGAAGACATTTTGCTTTGTCATCGGATCACTTCAAAGCGGGAAATAAATAAAAATGAAAATGAATTAAAAATGTTTATACCTGAGAAATCCGCTGCTAAGAGATCTACTGCCTTTAAGACCTTCACTTGTAAAATGCCGACGTCCTTCATATCTTTCAGGGAATTCTGTAAGCACTAAGGGGGAGCAAAGTAGATTATGCATGAGAATGACTTTCTAGTATACTATTTAATGCCATAAAGTCCTACAGAAGTACATTCTAGATTTATCATCACCTTTCTCGTGCAAAGCTTAGAAAAGTTCCAAAGTGCATTATGTCAATGGGGCAGTTAGGCATTCATAGCAACCGATTAAAAGGGACTTCAGAATAAACCAATTATAACAGACATACAATCTACTCTTAACATCGCCCCCACTGATGGCACAGGTATCCGAAAATGTGGTACATCTCTCTCTTTTTTTTTTTTTTTCATTTTTCATTCTCTTCTTCCCCTTCTTTCTCTTGATTAAAAGTTTTAAATCACTCGAAAAGGCAACATTATTCTGACCTCATTAGTACGAAATTTATGGATACCAGAGGACCCAACTTGGACCCTTTGCAGATACTTATTACTACTGGAAAGAGAGCTGGGATGGAAAGCGAGTGCGTTTTCTGGTTCACGTTTTAGCCACCTCATTAAATTAAACATTGAGCATGCAGTACCACCCTGTATTCACACTTATTTTATTTTTCACTTTGCATGAGCCAATGCTTGAAAATCCTTAAGAATTATGCATATCGCAGGGGGGCCTGGGTGGCTCAGTCAGTTAAGCTTCCGACTTTGGCTCAGGACATGATCTCACGGTCCATGAGTTCGAGCCCCGTGTCGGGCTCTGCTGACAGCCCAGAACCTGGAGCCCACTTCGGATTCTGTGTCTCCCTCTCTCTCTGCCCCTCCCCTACTCATGCTCTGTCTCTCTGTCTCTCAAAAATGAATAAATGTTTTAAAAAACTAAAAAAAAAAAAAAGAATTATGTATATTGCATGGATAGCAATATTTCGGTATCTCTGTACACGGCATCCTTCCGAAATGGTGCATGAGAGAGATAAGCGGATAAAGTATCTCTGCATGCCTCCAGAATACAGTTGCTGAAAAGATGCTGCTTTAAAACTTTTGGATATAATATTTCCGCTATCATTGTATCATTTGCTAAAAACCTGTGATAAGGAGGCCTTGGGGATTTATGGGAGGATAGTAAAATCCTTGTTATTTAGACATTTCAGGATAGAATAACAGTAACTTAATAATAGTTCAGGTGTGCCTAACTTACTACGCATCATTTCTACGCACTTGTGAAAGTTGTTTCTGCTGTGCATTTCCAACCTAAAGAAAAAAAAAACAACACAAAAACCCAAAAAACAAAACAAAACCTGCAGTTTTTAAGCTAGTTTAAAATATTTTAATCTAAATGAAAACATATGAAATAAATACTTCTACTGTTTAAATGTGAAAATGCCTTCAGTATGATCTAGTCTCACAAGCTAAAACTCAAGAAGTCTGGAACTTGTGTTTTTGACATGGCCTTCTTTCCCTCTAACACGCTGCCCAGCTCTTTAGCTGAAAACACAAAAAAAAAAATTTCTATTTTGATGAGCCTCTTAAAACCCATTTTCCATTAGTACTCCTCAACTCCTGAGGCATTATTCAAAGCAGCCAGGATGATCTTACTTAAAATCACCTTATAAATACATGACCCTCTTTGTGAATTTGGTTAAGTTTGGTAATTTCTCCATGGGGAAGTCCAGGGGAAAGTTTTCAGTTTTATCATCAAATTTTCATATGCTTGACTGAAGTCATCAAAGAATATTAATAGTGGATTTTGTAGAAACTCCTCTAGAACAGGCCAACCTGGCACAAAGTCCGCATCGACCATAAGATGTGTGGTTGGGTTTTGTACTCCCGAAGATAAAGAATTATTCAATTAATCAATACACCTCACAGTGAAGGATTTTGGAGGCCCTACAGTTAACGCTGAGAATAATATTCCCATTAAATAGGGATTCTTCTTTGCTTCATTTTCGTGTTGTTCTTCTAAAACATGCCTTTCATGTGCGGCCATAAGACACACGTATTGATTTACAAAGAAGACGGGATAAAAACAGAATGCAAATAAGGACACCTAGAAAGCCCGAGTACAGAAAATAAATGAAGAGCAACGAAGCCATTGGATTTAAAAATGCTGAGTGGACTTGTAAGCGCATTGCAACTACTCAGGCAAAAATCACACACTGCCATCATTATCCAGGGTAGTACAGAACACCATTCTGTGCCTGTCCGGGGCTTTGCGTTGCTTTATGAGACAGAAGCACTTTCTCACTCGATTCTCAGAGGTTCTGGAAAGGTGGGTGTAACATAGCCAACCTGATGGCTGGTAGAAAAAGAAAAAAAAAAAAAAGGCTATTTCGATGAACTTCTATTAAAATTCGTTTTTACATATGTAGGCATGCTAAACAAGTTTGCCTCCTTGTGGATTTCAACGTTCTCCGAAGAGTTTCTGAACGCTGAAAATTCAAAACACCATTTTCGGCTTTCAAAACAGCAAAGCCTAATTGACTTTCACCTTCTCGCTAATGCATTAACCTCTCGATCTGATGTCTTGTTTTATGAGACATGCCATTAAACTTTGGACAAAGATCTCTTTTCATGCATTTTTTTTTCTCTTAATTCATAGACTTTGTTTCAACCCCAAAGCCGAGGTGGTGGGGAGCAGCGGGGTGGCGAGGCAAAGCACTCACATATCGCTGGGCAATCTGCTTTCTCTCGCTGGGGTCTGCTAAGGGGCACACGCACAGATCAGAGACGGAGACTCCAGCACAGGGAGTGAGCGTGATCAACATCAGGAGGGCCCCCAGGCAGCTCTCCAGGGGCAGCTCCAAGCAGTTGGCTTGCTTCAGAGGCAGCGCTGCGATATCCACTTTACACCTGGAAACGTTGTAGGAACCAGAGAACGAAAAGGGATTACCTCCTGGCCGCTGCTGGCCTCCCAAAGCACCCGATTTTTATTTCATCATCCCCCAAACCCCACTCCCTCTCGGCATGCGTTTCTTGAGCGGTGAAGGTCACAGGGGCTCCCTGGCTCATAATTCTCACTCCCAGCCTAACACACCCTAAGGTTAAGGGGGGCGGGGAGGGGGGGGAGACGTAATGAAACCAAAGAGAAGGCAACACAGAGGGGATGGCAGGTGGAAAAAAGAGGCAGATCTATGCCACATGAGGTCTGCCGGAAGACCATGAGCTCAAGAAGTAGGAAGAAAAAAGTTCCAAGGTCAAGCATTGCGGGGGAGGGCTCTAGCCGGCTTCTCTGCGTTGCGTCTTTCGCCAGCAAAGAAAATAAATGGTCGCGGTTGAAAAAAAGGGAGAAAAGACCAAAGAAGTGAAAGTGGCAGAGGGCTCACTGGAGAAACCATTTGCTTCCCGAGAAATGCCAACTGGTGAGTTTTTATTTAAAGCAACGTGTTAAGGTGTTTTCCTAATAGGCACGGTTCCACAGGGTTTCCCCAGGTGGACTGCTCTTGGACAAATGGAGCATGAAATGCTGTTGACTGATCCCATTTCGGCAACACTGCCAGGAAAAGGCTTCACCCATCTGCTATGAATTGCATGTTTTCCGTCTCTCAACAGCCAATGTTCTGGCGATGCTGGAAACCTCAAACACATTTATATACAGAAACAAACACCAAAAAGGAGGGCTGAGGTGCTAAGCCATTTATTTGCTTTAACACTGACAACTCTGGGTTTGGCTGGACCACACCTGCTTTGTTTACACACAGGTGAATGAAAAAGGTAGGGTCGAGTCGAGGGAGGAAGGGTACGCAGTGGTAGTTCCCACTTCTAATACGTGTGTGCGCGCCCGTGTGTGTTAATTCTCATTTTCCCTCCATAGTTATTGAGCGAGATGAATATTCAAGACTGTATAAAGGAATCCCTGCCTCTCACAACGTGGCACAACGATAAATCGATGGATTCTTAGCCTAAATCTTGAATGGACTTTGCATGTTTGCAGATGGTTCGAAATAGGTAAACTTACCCAGCACATAAAGCAATGACAATTTTGAGCCACATGATATATAATGAGTGCCGGTTTCATCAATTGGAAACCTTGCAATCTCTTCCCAAGTAAAGAGAAAAATATCAGTAATATTAAAATTCTATACCAGGTCTTACTACAGAATAAAATATATATGTTAATACTGATACGTACCTAAAATTAAATAGGTGTGGGTAATTTATTTCCTAATTTCCAAACGCGATTCCAGTTTTAAGAAGGGATGGCAATTAGAGCTTTTGCATGTAATAAATTCAAGTGTATCTACCAGAGACACATTAGAGAAAAATGTCTTTTTAAATAATCCTCTCTGCTCTGAATCAAAACTTTTTTTTGTGGCAATAAAGAACCTTTGAAAGTTTGCTACCGTGAAAATGGGGGTTACTAAATATTTGTCTTTCATAAGTATGTAAATGGAGAATTAATTTGGCTTGGAAGGAAAGAAATGTCAAGTGCTTTATAACGAAGCCTTTTCTACAAAACTACCCACAAATGTTTAACCAATGTAGTAGTTGCACATCTGCTTAGGAGTACTTTGCAAAGCATTATTTTACATCGTTTTTTTTTTTTGCACTTCCATTGAATAAAGCTCTTTCTTGTGGAAAGAGAAATGACCCAAATTTGGCAGAGTTTTTTCTGGTGGTCGCTTTCATCAGTCCAAATTAGCAATAACCTATTTATGGAACATTCATCTTAATATCATTACTGATGACAATTTATTTTCATCCTTTGAATTTTACCTTCCTGTTAATAGCGGCGGCTTTGTTTTTTGAACAACCGGAAGTTACTTGGAGACGAGAGGCAAATTAGGGGCCAAAAATGGCGCATCATTAGGCGACGATAAAATTTCTCTTCGATAATTCCAAACCGAACCTTACGTTAATTCTAAAAAGTCATCTACAAAGACTGTGAACAGCGTTAGCATGTTTATAATAACTGCAAACTCTCACACTGCCTGTTGCAAGGCACAACTCATTGGAATAGAGCAGTTTATTAAACAAATGTCGAATCACGTACCAGACAAAGTGCAAAGTAGGCACTGGGTTTCTTCTTAGAGATTACACATCTCCACAAACTTTTTAGGCCTTTCTGTCCCCCGTGAAACTTTTGCACCTACCCCATTTCGAAACATTCTTTGGATGGTGAAGAAAGAACACATACGTGAAGACAGCCCCGCCTATTTTAGATAAAAGAGTCCTATACAGTCTACATGCCCAATTAGCTAATGAGTGGGGTTAGCCAAATACTTACTTTTATTTCCATAGTGATTTAAAAGAACAAATTAAATTGATAGATCACCATCATGTCAATCATAATTAAACACTGATCCTTCTGCACCGGGGTTATGACCCAGCCTCTTGGGGTCCCTGCCCCATTATGCAAATTGATATCTTAAGAATTAAGAATGAATTTACATCTACCCTCTCTCTAGTGTGAACAACTAGCTCCCATATAAAGATGACGTTTGGGGCCGGGGTGAGGGGGAGGGAGAGGCGTCTGGGGGGCTCAGTTGGATAGGCGCCCGGCTTTAGCCCAGGTCATGATCCTGTGGTTCGTGGGTTCGAGGCCCGCGTCGGGCTCTGTGCTGACAGCTCAGAGGCTGCTTCGGATTCCGTGTCTCCCTCTGTCTCTGTCCCTCCCCTGCTCATATTCTGCCTCTCTCAAAAATAAATAAACATTTTTAAAAAATTACAAAAAATAAAAAAAACATGACTTTTTCAATTTTTTAAAGTAGGTTCCACACCCAACATGGGGCCTGAAATCAAACCCTGAGATCAAGAGTCATGTGCTCTACCTACTGAGCTAGCCAGGCACCCCGTCTAAAGAGGACTTTCTATAAACTTTCTGCAACTGAATTGCCCTCTTCCTCTCTTCTACCCACCTGGCTTTCACATTTATTTCCACATTCTGGAAGAAAGGAGGAAAGCTGGGGGTAAGAAGAAATGAATTCCATACAAGAACCTGTCCTCTATTTTACTCTGTTCCAACCTTAGCCCACGTTGTTCCAGCTGATCCTCATGTCTGAAGTAGAATCAGAAGCTCTGGAGATTAGCCAGAGGCTGGAAGAATTATTTATATTAACGCCAAGCCAGGAAGGAGTTACTGTATTATCAGCAAAAGCAGGAGAAAAAAAAAAATTACAAAGGGGACTTGTCTTATGCAAACTGGTGCAGCCACTGTGGAAAACTATGGATGTTCCTCAAAAAGTTACAAAGAGAGCTACCTTATGGTCCAGCAATGGGACTACTGTAGATTTTTCCAAATAATACAAGAAAACTAATGCAAAGGGATACCTGCAAACCTATGTTTGTAGCAGCATTATTTATAATAAGCCAAGATATGGAAGCAACGCAAGTGTCCATCAACTGATGAATAAAGATGATGTGAAATATGTATGTTATATACACACACACACACACACACATATATGTGTGTGTATTATATGTTATGTATATATGTTATATATATGTAATATATGTTATATATGTGATATGATATATATGTGATATATGTTATGTATATGTTATATATGTGTGGTATATGTTATATATGTGATATATGTTATATATAATATATATGTGTTATATATGTGATACATATGTTATATATAATATATATGTTATATATGTGATATATGTTATATACATATTTATGTTTATATATACACATACACATATATGTCAGCCATAAAGAGGAATGGAATCTTGCCTTTTGCAACGACATGGATGGATGTAGAGAGTATCATGTTAAGTGAAATAAGTCAAATACCATATGGTTTCACTCATATGTGGACCTTAAGAAACACAAAATAAACTAGCAAAGGAAAAGAGAGACAAATCAATATATACCCTTAATAATACAGAATAAACTGATGGTTACCAGAGGAGAGGTGGGGCGGGGGGGGGGATCGGTGAACGAGGTGATGGGGATTAAGGAGGGATCTTATCCCGATGAACACTGGGTGATGTACAGAAGTACTGAATTACTGTAGTGGACATGTGAGACTGCTATAACGCTCGATGTTAACTCACTGGAATTCCAACAAAGACTTCAAAAAAAAATAAATAAATACAAAATAAAAAGGATTTGTCTTTCCGAATTGCAGATATTATCACAATACTCTCTGAGCCTCCCGAAGAAAGGGAAGTTACTGTGTGAACAAAATATCTTTTTTTTTTTTTCCTTAGGATTGGGTGAACAAAACACTTTTTTTTTTTTAGGTTCAAGTGAAGATAAGTACTCTGAAATCTAAAATCATTAAGACAGAAAAAAATCTGAAATACTTTCATCGAAGACATTTTTAACATAAAAAAAACCTTGAAAGGAGCATTTAGGTCGTGTCTTCTATTTTCTAAAGAGTTTCCGATTTTGCCCTGAGAAAATACCGTAATGTTTAGTTGGTCTCTTAATTCTCTCTTGGTGCTACTGAAGCTTTCCAGAATCTGGTGTTCTTTCCCCAGGCTTTCTTTATCTGTGTAGCTCCCTGTTAGGGGCGGAGTGCACCAGGAGCCTCCAGGAATGCTAGGGAATAAATTCAGCCCAGCTTTCTGGGCAAATTAAAATACCATCCACCACTCCTCCCTTCTTTCTCATTCTTATAAACACTGCAGACTCACTGTCTAATTCCAGAATTTTACAAGGACGGTTATGTATTGGTTTCCCTTCCATTTTGTAGCCTCTAAATTTCTTCCCCAACTACACAAATGGCAACATTTTCAGAGCATTTATGAAAGCTTAGCTTACTAGTATATATGCAAATTTTCTTTGAAAAATAAACTCAGTTTTCAGATAGATGGTCTAAATGGCTCTCGTAGAATGAACTGGCTCAATTATCACACCAACTAATAAGTAATAAATAATAGGCACCTAAACTATTTTTTTCTATAAAGGGCCAGAAAGTAAATATTTGAAGTCTATGGGCCATGTGGTCTTTGCTGAACCTACTCAACTCCCCTTGCAGCGTGAAAGCAGTAATAGACAATGTAAACAAATGAACAAGGCTGGTAGTTGATAAAACTTTATTCGAAAACAAGTATCCATCTGGATTTGGCCCACGGGCCCTAGTTTGCTGACCAGTGATCTACAGAAATGTTAATAATTTGGCCTATGGTGAATTACACCAATGTTAGTATTTTAAAATTTTACAAGGTTGGTTGCTGACGATCCAGACACACTGACAGGTCATCAGGGAAACTGACCTAAAAATAATTTGTAAAGCCTTGCGTTTAACTCACCATAGCCCAAGAAACTGTGGCCAAACATATCCAATGACACCCTTGTTAATAAATCGGACCCAGCAATAAAGCTTATAAAATTGCTGTCTGTTGGGAACGATGTGGAAAACACATACTCAGAGCATCTACGTGATTAATGAGCACTGGCAAATTTCTGGCCCTGTGGCGTCAAGTGTGACCTCACACACAAGAGAAGTGCCTGTGTTAGGACAGTGTTCTTCCTCCAATCTCCTGGTCAGGCCAAACCACCATCTTTAGAGGCTGCCAGCTCAGACCTCTGTCCATCCAGGGAGCTGCTCCCTCCCTCCCCCAAGTCACTGCCTGCTCACATGCAGCCGCCCCAGAACTTCATAGAGTCTGAGGACAGCACTATATCCATCACTGTACCATCTTCCACTGAATCCTCAGCACTTTGTAGGCCATCTGGTACATGACGGGCTCTCTGTTGAATAGAGCGAACGAACAAACAAACGAAGGCCAGTGGCACAAGGAAACTCAAAGTCAAAAAATCCAAATGACAAAGGCAGTGGTTTTTTTTGTTGTTGCTGTTGTAATGAAATCCTGTGCATTGTTTAATTCCTCCTCTACATGAGAAAGGGACGGCAATAAATATAGTTCCTAGGTGCTTCTCAGATTGAAAAGTCTATGTTTCTCCTCACCTGAAGAAAATGACGACTCAATTACTATTTTTTTCCCTCTGCAACAGGCATGTGTAGTAAAGCTTTCCTCTAGCCCACAGGCGTATAATGTGCTGATTTAGCACTGTTTCTGACCTCCTGTTCCTGTCTTTCTCCATTAATCCCACAGCATTTTAATGTTTTAATTCAACACATCATTTTGCCATATCAGTCAGTCGAACCTGCTCAAGTTTCAGTTGCCATGATAGCTTTTAACCTCTTATTCATTACCACAATTCCTTGTTTTATATTACAGACTGGTCAGCTTTTAACTTAAATGCAAGGGGCAGAAAAGAGTGCTGTAGTTTTAAAAGCTGTAAATCTCAGAGGCTAAGGAAGGGGGTGAACAGGAAGAAAACGGTGAATGTGTCAAGCCTGGCTGTAAAAGCAGATCAATGACATGCGGTGCAATTTGTCCGGAGAAATATTCCAGCCCCGGTTCTCTATGGCATCAGCGTCACTAATAAACCAGTACAATGTTAGCACCACTTTCCAAGGCACCATGCGGGGCCGAGGGCTGCCTCTGAGGCAGCCCAGTTGAAATGGACTCGCACATTCTCCTTCTTGACTTTTCAAAACCCAGTGAAGCCTAGAATATTCTGTAATAATGAGTTAATCTCTAAAACCGCCTTGAACTGTAAAATACACTTTCAGAAAACAAAAGGATTATTTTGAAATGGCCCAGGTTTACAATGGGATGACCTATATGTATACTCTTGCCATCTTGGTTAAAAGTTGGAGCAGGTTCAACTGAGAAATAAAGTTCAACTTTATTTCTTACTCCCCTGAAAAGTTCACTGTCTCTGGACCATTGATGGCCTTTAAAATCAGAGACTGTTGTTTTGTTTTGTGTTGTGTCATGTTGCTTTTTTGGTGTTTTTGTCTGCTTTTTTTTTTCCATTTTGTTTTGTTTTGTTTGTGCTCTTGGACAAACAGTGGAGTTAGTAGCTACCATGGTCCAGAGGGCATTGGATCTGTTCAAACACCTTTATCTCACCAGCCTTGAACCCCCCCCCTTGGGTTAACTTGTGGCTCAGTTAGACTGAGAAGACTCTGAGAAGAGTCTCAGAAGACTGCAGAGGAAGCCTCGTACAAGAGGATTTCGGAAAGCTCCAGGTGACTTAGGAGATCCTGGCGGTGGCTGGCCATCAGGCAGGCCCATGTCTGAACCACGATCAAGCTAGCAACCCACCAAGGCCAAGGCCAATGCCATGGCTCAATCCTTTGGTCAACAGATGTCCTTTACATCAAGTCCTTGAAGATAGCCCCTATTCCCTGAAAACTTCTACAAAAAGTTTCAAAAATTGTCTATACTGTTTTTGAGAAATATGTGTGTGTGTGTATATATATATATATATATATATATATATATTCGATATATATATTCACGTATACATGACTTTTACTATCCATATTTCTTTTTCTTAAATCGCATAAGTTTAGTTGCGAACGTTGCGGGGAACGTTTGAGGAAAATCTCAAAATTAATCTCAAAAAGAATTTCCGCAGAGAGGCCACGTGGGGCTTTCGAGTACTAGCATCAAGGTGTGATCCAAAAACAAAATACGCGACAGGTCTTCACAGACGTTCATGACTCATTCACACTGTCAGAGAGCTTCCTCATGCAAAAAGGTATTTCCCCAGCCCTGGGAGATGAAACAACTGAGCCTTCCAAGGACGACAACGACAACAAAATGAAAGGAGAAGGAAAGAAGCGTGAAATTGAAAGTAAGGAGGACCCGTATGTAACAGGTCCGGGGTGTGCCCATGCCGGCCCCACTTCCTGTTTGACTCTGAGGAACAGGAGATATTTTAGGGGAGGTCTGTCACCCCACCTGGGAGTTGGCTTCAGGGTAATGCTGCGTAGTCAGCTCCCAAGAGATACCTTTGCTACCGTTTGTACCTCAGCAGAGGGAAAAGGGAAAGGATACCAAAAGAAGCCTTTAAAAGCCATGAAGAGGAAGGAGGTCATGACCCCCAGGCCAAGTACATGGCTAAGTGGCAAACAGGAAATCGCTAAAATAAATAGATACTCAAATGACAAAACATAGACTAAATTGGACATTCTACATGGTTTTTCGTGGCCATGAAGAAACTCAATACTCATTTGGCAAAGCACTTCCTGTTGTGTGAAGGAAACATGGCAGCACAGCGATGGGTGAGGCGAGAGGGCATTATTCCTGGCACCTCCTAAAATAACACGCTTGCCATTCATCACTGGAAACCCAAATTCCCACCACTCAGGTGGCACTTTGGGACACGGGATCCTCTATCCGGGCACTGACGTAACCAATCCTTGCTCCCTGGGCCAACACGAAGTTTCTGGGGCTCCTAACCATGAGCGTTGGGAGGGCACTGGTAATGTCACAGCGGTGACAAGTGTCAGAAGTAGTGGGGAACGTCAGAAGTGCCTCAGTTACCCTGTGTGGGTGCAGGAAGGAGAGACAAGAGCGGGCTAAAGTCATCCGACGGGTAATATCTGCAAAATGACCAGGGGGAGACCTCCTGCGGGAGCCGGAGGGTGACAGGACCTAGTCTGCTATCCGAAAGCACCAACCGAAACCACGAGGTTGGCAATAAAGCAATGGCGGCCAGCTGTGGGCTCAGCAGAGTGTTGGGGACAAGAGGGCCACATGAAGCCCTGCAACCCGGGCTGTGCCCCAGGGAGGCTGGAAGAGCTGAGGTCTCAACTGGTGACATGCTGTTCCCCCGGGGGGTGTCTGGATACGTGTGATGGAATGTGGATGTGCCGTGTGTATATCTCCCACACAACCACTGGGGAGAGAGACGAGTATCCGGAATCAGGTGGGTGAGAGCCAGATTTCCTAAACCTCCTGCAACATGCCGGACAGTCCCCCGGGACACGGTACCTCCACTGAGAAAACACCAGAGGAATGTTCCGTGGGTACCAAACTCGCCACCCGTCTACCTCAGGAGAGCTGCTGAGGAGGGATGGGGCGACGGCAGGAAGATCCAACGCTCTGTGTGCCAGACACTGTGCTCAGTATTTTACGCAGAAAAAGCAGTGAGAGGACTTTCCCTCAGTCTGAACCCCAATGCAGATGACAGGCAAGGGCTGAGCTGCTCTGGCTTCACGACAGAGGTTTTAGCAGACTCTCCGTTCTCCAAGGGCCGAGCCCCAGGCACCTCTCTGAACCCAAGGTTCCGGAGTCCTTGGTTTGGAAAAGATGACCAACAGCTGTTGAGAGCCCTTTGCATGCTTACATTCGAGATTTAAGATCTGCGTACACATTGTACCGGGGTGAAGAATCGGGATGAAAAATTGGATACGGGATGAACACAAGGCAGGGATTTGGTGGAAAGAAATCGGTCTTGGAAAACACAGACTCCTAGCCCTGGCACCTGCTGCTCTGAAGTCCACAACCAAGTCATTTGTAAATCTCTTGCATTCTGTCCCCTCATCTACGAAAGGAGAATAATGCTGCCAACCTGCAGGGCTATTTGAAAGATCAGAGATGATGTATGCTTCCACCGCGATGTCCACCGTACTTACCACGGGCCAGCCACAGTGCAGGCACAGTCTCATTTAATGGCGTTACTACAAGCCAGAAGAAAGCCGTAACAGTCATAGCATCGCTGGTTACGGGAGGGTGAGAGCCCCAATGGAGTTGGGAGGGTGCAAAGGAAAGAGACGGTAGAATACAGAAAGTCGGCTCAACAGATTTCATGACGGTTTGCCACACAGCTCATGAAGGACACTGAAAGGTCTCCCATCGTTTGAGACACCGCGGCTGATATTCTTACTAAATTGTAGGGTATTTTACTAAGTATCAAAACCAAAATTAGAGGGCACGCTGGAAATTTACACAGTTGATTACTGAACAGTTCAGGGGTCACGCGCGCTGATGACCCCGCACAGTCAAAAATAGCTTTTCACTTCCCCCCAAACTCAACTACTAAATCAGCCCCCTGTTGCCCAGCAGCCTTACCGACAGTACAAACAATTAACACATAACTTTGTATATTATCGGTGTCAGACACTGTATTCCCACAATAAAGTTAGCTAGAGAAAAGGAAAACGTTCTTGTAAAAAATCCTAAGGAAGAGAAAAGATGCTTAGTGTACTGTATTTATTGGAAAAAAAAAATGCATGTTTAAGTGGACCCACGCAGTTCAACGCGTGGTGTTCAAGGGCCACATGCATAACCATTTCGCAGATTGTCTGAGATGGCCCGGTGTCTTTTTTTTTTTTTTTTTTTTAGAGAATTTCCAACACATAACGATTTTCTTCTGTTTTAATCAATATTAAATGGCATTTACCAGTTAAAACAAAAACAAAAACAAAACCTTTTCCCCAGGTTAGGGTCCAGCTGACTTATGACTCCCGGGGTGGGGAGATGAGGTTTCGACTCTAAGCCCACACAGATCAAGACATTGTCTCTGAGCAGCTCCATGCAGATGCGAGCTGCCCACGCGTCTCCCACGAGTTAGAAAGCAGAGCAGACTCACGTGCCCAGACGTTCCTCGTGCTTTCTGCTGTCCTTTCCCCACACTTCAATGTCCAAAATGCCCATCCTGTCAGAGAAGTAGTGAAAGTCAAACTGTTCCCGCCACTGCGGATTTGCACTCTTACACAGTGTCTAGAAAACATGCGGTTATGATATTTACTTTCTCAAAATGCCATTCGTCGCTAAAGCAGCTACATACACATACATGTCATTGCTAAACGGCAGGAAGTCATGGCGATGGGCCTCCCCCCCCTGAGAAAGCTAAACTTTCCGTTTGGGAACGAAAGGGACCTTGGGGGTTCTGGAATTGCCAAAACATCGCTACCCTCTTAGCTCACCCCCCAGATCCAACAATTTCTCCAGCAAGTTAAAAAAGAGTAACCCCACAAGGAATTACCCCACCAGGAACCATAAATTATATAGGTATTATATACACGGAA
This sequence comes from Panthera leo, assembly GCF_018350215.1. Classification (NCBI taxonomy): domain Eukaryota; kingdom Metazoa; phylum Chordata; class Mammalia; order Carnivora; family Felidae; genus Panthera; species Panthera leo. Next base: position 13,001,809 of record NC_056684.1, on the reverse strand, counting down.
AACACATCTCAGTAGACATTTACAGTTGCTCCCTCTCCCAAAAGAGACTACGGATTGGTGAACCGGATGCAAGTAACATTTTTATTAGTGCATCCACTCAGTGCTGGCCTAAGGAGTATATAAATTAGCAGTTTGTGGTGTTAATTAACATCTGTCCGATGCCTTGCGTGCAAAACCCGTAACTTGCACATTTCAGTCCGAGTTTCCTGAATCCGGTCACTCGAGTGTGAAAGACTAAGAAGCCTCACGGCTGCCACACCGCGAGATGAAGCAGGGTGGTGTGAAAACTCCACAAGTGTTTCTGTGTTCTCCGATCGTGTGTGTTTGATCAGTTAGCAGCATTTTTGCTTTTGTTTCATTTACGTCGAGATTCGATTTGTGACTAAAAATCGGCAAGAATGCCGGGCACTGACTTATCAGGCTCTAGAGTCAACTATGAAATCCTAGAAATCCTAGCGCCAAACTATTACCGCCAGGGGAATCAGGGATAACTCGGATGTCGGCTGTAGCCCACATCACGTATTATCATTTCAGCTGTTTTTTGCATTGAGCTTAATATATCAGCTCACAGAATTTAGAAACCACGGAAAAAAAGAAACTCAACCACACAAATTAAATGTGATATTCCTCAAGGGGGCAGGTAGCAAATGCTGGACTAATTCTGCACTTCACCTTAGCCCGCGGGGGGGGGGGCTGAGCGTACTTAGCGATGAATAATTTTTCTTATAAATCCTTAGCCTGACCCTGGCTGGCTACAGGAACCTTCGTGGAGAGATGTGTTCACTCTGGCTACGTTCACTGTAAGGTACAGCCTGAAACTAGCTGGTTAAAATAAATGTCTGCATATTTCGGCTGTCAACCCGCCCTTGATTTTTCATATTTTTCAAAAATGATTCTCCAGTGTGACCTTTAATTCTTTACTCCTTGTGGTGGGGTAAATGATGTTTAATGTTTGATTTTGCACTTAAAAGTATACAGCAGAGACCAACTTCTGCTCCCTAAATCATTTTCCAATTGCACATATCTTCATCTGTTACGGACTCTACACTGGAAAGCCCGAATTGCAAATATCCTCGGGTCTATTTTCAAAATCTTCTACCAATGTTTTGTTTGGTTTGCATTTTTTTTTTCCATGTAGCTTTTGGCAAGTGACTTAACTTTCAAGTACCCTCGTTCCCCCAATCCATAAAACTTAGGAAATATTCCTGTCTGACAGTTATGTAAAACGAATTAATTACCATGGTTTGGAGACTATGGTTTTTGAAATAAAAACCACGCCAAATTACTAAGATTAAAAATTAAGTGGAATTTGTTTCGGGAGAAGAAGATGATTGATTTTTAAAGGCGGCTACAAATGCCATTACTTTTGTTCAAAAAAAAAAAATCACTAATACTTTAAAAACAAAATCACAAAAAAAACCCACAACAAATGTCTGTCTATTTTGGGTGTTAATACCTACAAGTAAGAGAAAGCAAAAAGTAGATGGTTTTGAGAACTTTTTACTTTTCTCAAATGTTTTCATATAAATATATTACACTATTATTTTTGTAGGATTTTGAAAATATTTGGTTATCCCTTTCCTGCAATCTATGAAACAACAGCTTGCTTATTTTCAAAACAAAAATAAATCAATGCATCCAAATCTATTATTTCATAAGCTTTCTCTAGCACCAGTTAACTACATTAAAATAAATTATGCTAAGCAACCAAATAGGTATACCAATTGGCTTCAGTTATAGATTATTTTGTGGCCTGGGATGCTCCTAACACTGTTACGAGGGCGAAAAATAAAATTCTCCTCTTCTTGTGAAATTTAGAGTGGAAAACATTTTTTTTTTCAGTCCTTTTATTACAAAAGGTATGCTTCTTCCTAAGGAATTGACAGAACTTACCTTACTTTTATACCTCTGGTCTCCCAGTTTTAACTGGACAAACATTTCTGTCATGCTTCCTCCTGATACATTCTTCCCTTCCAACAAGGTTATACTTATAATCCCATTCCACAGTTGGTTCTTTTTCAAGGACTCTGAGAGTCGCAAGTTGCGTATCAAAGAGGACTAAAGCAAAGAAAGAAGAGGACAGATCAACGTGCTGATAATTCCTGAGTGTGACTTTGGTGATCACAGAAATTCCAGCTCTCAGTATGGGGATCAGGAATCGCCCTCCCTAGCTGCTGAAAGTGTTACTCGTCTTTGGGATTTGGCCAACCTGCAGGCACAGTTATGTGGTTTCCTTCTCCAGCCCTGGACTTCTAAAGTATAGTGAAGGATGATTAGGAACAATGCTTGGATTTGGCCCTGGCCTATCCTCCCACCCAGATGCGCTCCGTGGTAGGAATCCTTCAGCTATTTTAATAGAAGGAAGGGAAGAAAGGCATTCTGGGAACAGAGAGACAGGAGCGAGGCATTGCTTTGCAGGGAAACAAAATACCTCTGGGCATTTAGCAATAATGGTTTTGAATTTATCCTTCACACTCCAATCTGTCCACACTTCCCTTTATTCCTTGGGCTGCTCCTAAAATGCCCAACACCACAGTGAGATGCACAACTCCAGATACAGCCTGGAAGCAGCCAGCCAGGCAAATGCGCTTTGCAGATCTGCAGGGAGGGGAAGGACGTATAACGTCCTTAGCACGGCGCCTGGGATCCAGTAGAGATTGGGTAACTCTTAACTTCTTTGTTTTTTTTTTTTTTTCCTTTTCTAAATTATACTACTCATGCACACTCACACACACCCTAAACAGAATGTAGAGGAGAGCAAACAGCCCCGATTATTAAATTATAACGAGGACACGCACACTTTATTTTTAATTTCCACTATGGAAATTTCCAAACACGCACAAAGGCAGAGAGCATGGTATGTAAATCTCCACGTGCGGATCCATCTGATTCCACGTTTCGCCCATCTGACTTCATCTAGCCCTTGACTCTCTTTCTCGGGCTGAAAGAGTTGAAAGCAAAACCCGTATGTGTTTTTACAGAAGCGCCCTGCCGTGACCACATTCAACACAGATAACCGTAATTCCCTTAATATCGTTAGACACCCAGCACAGAGTCACATTTCCCTGAAGGTCTCCACCGTGTCTTTTTTTATGGTTGGTTTGCCTGCATGAGGATCCCCACCCGATCCGCACGCCGCACTGAGCTGGGGGAGTTGATCTACGTTCGCCGCTCGATCCGTGAAATGGCACGAGCAGAGGCGGGCGTATTTGAAGGAGAAATAAATGGACTGGAGAACGTAAATGGCATAAAGTACCACAGTAAAGCCGTGAATCTCTAACACTATATATTCGTTCCTGTCATCTACTCAATACATCTTTGAGATCATTCAGACACCAATTCGCTCGGACACCAGTTAGTCACAATTTATCACAACAAATGGTATGTCAGAACCGTATTAATTATATACCAGCTTACCTCATCCAACACGTTACTCCACCAGTCTTAATAAATGGTGCGGCAACAAGCCACCAAGCATTTGATCATTTTATGACGACCTTAAGCAAAGCACATTCAAGGAAGTCTACACTCTCAAGCTTCACATCTGCGCTGCTCTTCTCTTAAAATGCACACACACACACACGCACACACGCACGCACGCACGAGTTTTGGAGGTGCTGAGACAGAGCAGGGAGGGGGCAAGGGAAAATAATTCATTTTAAAAAGAAAAAAAAATCCCTCTCCTCTGGAGAACATGAACGATTCTTTCGGAACTTCTATTTCCAGTTTGGTTGTGGAGAGAATATATTCAATAAAAAAAGCCTTATGAAAGTATTAAAGTCAAGCGATTTCATGTTAATTAAACACAACACACGCCGACACAGTACATCAACAGACACATATACAAACATATATGCGTATGTGTTTATAAATTTATATTTGAGCATATAGATGTGGATACACCGAGTACATTTTATAGCTTATTAAGCACACGGGCTGAAAACTTCTATCTTTAAAAGGAAAATGAGATTTTGATTCATATATCCGGCTACAATTCCCTTTTTTTTTTTCTTTTTTCTTCTTAAAGTTTGACTTGCCAACCAACAAGCTAAAGCATGACCTGTCCCATGGCCATGCTTCAAAGTTCCGACAGATATATTCCTCCCTAAACACTGCAACTATTTCAAAATCCTTTTTATAAAGAAGGGAGTAATGTCCACATGGGATCAAAGGGCATCCTCCAGTCTGGCAATTGCCTAAGAAAAATGGCAGGGCTTCCATGAAATATGCCCTAAAATAATTTTGTGGCTTGGTATGTCCTAATTTCAAATTGGATGTTTATCTTGGAAAGGCTTCTATCTAACTTGTCCATAAAACAGCCCCACTTAGCTCTATGAGCTCTGTGAAAATGGAATCCAAAGCTGGTTATTAAGAGGGCCGAGAGATAGGTTCCATATGGCGGAACAGCATGGGAGGGCAAGGCTAAGGCCTACATCAGGCGCGGCTTGGCTGGATCTCCTGATCTATCCACGACACTCGTTGCATTACAGCATAACATCTGGATTATTGCTTGTAATGTCCCTGGGAAATATCCACTTTCCATCAAAGCCTTTATCTATCTCAGTTGGACTTTGAACATTTTAGTATTTAACGCAGTCATGTTTGATGTGACGGACTTGCTCTTTGCTGTCCAAGATTTTTTTTTTTCTCCTCACTAAAGGCAGGGTAGGAGAAGTGAGCTATTTATTGCGGAGTTCACAGACAGAAAAGAACACAAGGCCTTTATTCTACGTATTTCGCCCTCAATCTTTTCTGCAAAACCTGCTTTCAGGTGATGTCCAAATAAAGTTGCACATCTACGAACAACATATTCTGGAGTGTGTGTGTGCTTTAAAGAAGTCTCGTAATTACTTTAACATGTGTCTTCAGCCTTGGGGCAAGTGATGAGGCCTCAGACCAGGGCTGATGGGGGAGAGGCGGGTACTGTCCGGGCCATCCTGTGTACTCTCTGATGCAGGGCCCGGCTCCCCAAATCTGCTGTGCTCTTGGAACAATCCCTTTCTCCCCCCAATAAATCCACTCCTCTGCACTCACCCTGTTAGCTCCATAGCTCAGGTTTTCACGTCTGTGCCTGAGCCCATAAGTGAAATTTGTCATCTTAATGCAGCCTGGAATGTGAAGGGAGACAAGGAAATGACCCATCAAAGGAGAAGCCCACCCCACCTGAGCTGAAACAAACACCAGGAGATAGAGCAAAGTTTCTGGGTCCTGACCCTAATTTCTCAGCCGACATAAAGGATAAAATATAGTACATCAGGGTTTTGCTATTTTTCTCCTTCCTCCCAAAGGGATCAGAACCTTTTACTATTTCTATGTTGTTTCATTCATAGGCTCTCTCTCTCTTCCTTGGCCCCCCACCCCACCAAATCCACACCCTTCTTCTGGACAGAAATCATAACTTCCATCTGAAGCACACACGTTCGTTATTACTGGTGAATACGAGGTATGATACTTATTTTTTTATTTATTTATGTTTTAATTTTAGAGAGAGAGTGTGTGCACGAGAGTGGGGGAGAGGGAAGGAAGGACAGAGAGAGAGAGAGAGAGAGAGAGAGAGAATCTCAGGCAGGCTCCATGCTCCATGTAAAGCACGACTCAGAGCTCCATCCGACGACCTTGGGACCATGACTTGAACTGAAATCAAGAGTCGAACACTCAACCAAATGAGCCACCAAGGTGCCCCTGAGGTTCAATATTTAACTTTGAAACAGACTGACTTTCAGAAAAAATGAAAAGCTGCAGAAACAATTCACTTCCGGGTCATGACAATCCCGGGGACAAGGAAGGAAGGGGGGGAAAAAAGAGAACAGGACTGAAGGTAAGAGCTGTGGACCTTCCACTCCCAACAGGCGGAAAATCTTCACAAGCTTCTGATCCAGGAATAGGCTCTCAAAACAGAGAATGGATTGTCATTCCTGGGACATAGAAAATGGATTACAGCTTAGCCACATCCATTATTTAAGGATTTGGGCCAAGTGGCATGCTGGGAAGATGGAGACATGGGCTCTGGTCTCTTGGCATGGCTGCGAAAGAAAACCCAGAAATGACAGGCCTGTCAGCCAAGTGCCTCCTCTCTGTCGTGAGCCAGGAAGAACGGCAAGGAGGTTAAGAGTTAAGAAAGAGCTTGGAAGGAGTAGCATGCCGTCCGGGAGCCGGGGCCACAGCCTGTAGTCATCAAAAGCAACATTACAGCTAGCTGTGCCCCTCTCTGGAACACACTATGCTGACGGATACCGCAAAGCCATTATCCGAAGTACTCCCTTGGGTATGACAAAACACCAAAAAAAAAATGTTTTTAAGAGACAGAAATGAAAAAGAAGGGCAGGGCAAAAATATTTTCTCAAGATTGTTCTAGGAAGGCATACCCAACTAGCTGCCAAATATCGTGTGGGTAACTTTTCTACCGTCTCAGTTACTGGAGTCCAGAAACACGTGTTCCAACGCTGCCGATGGGTCCTATTTCGACTCTCATTAATTCGTTTCCCTAAGTCACTGTGAGAAAGGAGGTATCAGTGGAAACAAATGCACAGGGGGAAAAAAAAGTCGCTAACTTTGTAAGCAAAATGAACAACACAACAGGATTCGACTCTGCTGGGCATTGCTTAAGAAAAGCTAAGGGAGAACATTCAGTCTATAAAAGGTTCCCCTGAAATATTCCTTCCAAGCATTTTTAACATGTAAAACAACTGTTCATTGTCAACAGCTTTTATGGCATGACATGAGAAGGTCCATACATGCATCCAGCAGGCTCCCAGAGAAGCTCCTTCTTGGCGGCTTCTTATATCATCCGAAGAGGATGCTGTGGGCATAAATTCTCCTAGAACTACACAAAAATCTTTGCCTAAGGATATAAAGAAAGCCTTTTAAATCTCCCACGTGGACATGGACCATGAGATTTATATTTGTATGGGAAAACTAGATTATAGTCCCGAGGATAATGAATAATCTGTAGGTTGTACAGACATATTAGCTGTAAAAGTTTTATAGGAGATTTAACATTTTTTTTTCATTGCAAAGTATCACTGCTCTGTTTTTGCACTTAAAAATAAGAATTAGATTAAGATTAAAAACAAAAAAAAAAACGATCAAGTCTATAAATACCCACTTCTTAGGGCTTAGGACCAGGAAAATGTTTCTAATGCATTTCTTCCTATCACTGAAAAAGAAAAGAAAAGGGGAGCCTGGGTGAGCAGTTGGCTGAGTGCCCGACTCTTGGTTTCAGCTCAGGTCATGATCCCAGGGTCATGGGATTGAGCCCCATGTTGGGTTCCATGCTAAACGTGGAGCCTGCTTGGGATTCTCCCCCCGCGCCTGCCTCTCTCTCTCTCTCTCTCTCTCCCCCCTTTTGCCCCTCTCCCCACTCATGTGTTCTGTCTCTAAAATAAATAAAATAAAATAAAGTGATTCAACAAGATTTTCTTTTTCACCCTAACCTCTAAGAAGCTCAAAGTTAAATGTTGTGCTCACATGTAATAACACCCATTATCTAGTATTTCTGGATTCACATGTGTCACCCTGCTGGCCTTCCCTTTTCTGTTCCATATTTCTGTGTCTCTCCTTCACTTAAAATACTTCAAGGGCAGGGCACCTGGGTGGCTCAGTACCGAACTTTGGCTCAGGTCAGGATCTCATGGTTCATGAATTCAAGCCCTGCGTTGGGCCCTGGGCTGACAGATTGGAGCTCAGAGCCTGGAGCTTGATACGGATTCTGTGTGTGTCTCTCTCTCTCTCTCTCTCTCTCTGCCCCTCCCCCACTTGTGCTCCGTCTCTCTCAATAATAAACAAACATTTAAAAAATTAAAACATAAACAAATAAAGTAAATAAAACAAATAAAAAATAAAATACCTCAAGGGCACCCCTATCCAGGACTGCCGTACCTCGCGGTTCTCAATCAAACGTGCTTCAGAATCCCCTGGAAGGATTACAGAAAGATTGCGGGGGGCCCCATCCCCAGAGTTTCTGATTCAAGAGGTCTGAAATGTTGGTGGGGTAGCCGTGGGGGGGGGCGGGTCACAAATTCTCATTTCTAACAATTTCCAGGTGATACCGATGCTGCTCCATTTTGAAACCCCAACTGGTTGAAGCCTGATAATAAGTACATCAGACCACTTGCCGTGGACCACACTATTTTATACTATCCTATCTCCATTCACTTCTTCCTCCCTCTCATTTGGTTAAGATTCCCTGCAGTCCTCCTCTGAAAGCTTGCTCTGTCTCCAGCACTCAGCCCACCTTGGAGCCTAGGAAAAGGTCTGACCGTGCCCTCTGAATACCCCTCCCTCCCTTCTCTCAAGTCTCCCGCTGACTGGGCAGTCACCACGGCTAAGTCCCGTTCATCTGTGAATCCTCAGGACGTGCTCAGTGAGAAGGTTTCGGCTGAAGTGGATTCTCACGTGAAAAGTTTAGGAAGGCAGTGGCTCTGTTTTTCTGGTCTAGAGCACACACAGGGTTTGAGAGTGCCAACAGATCGGGGCCTTACCTGAGCACGACCGAGGCCCCCAGAAATGAGGACGATCCCTAGAGATCATTCTGCCCAGGGTAATGCTGACCTTGACTTCACAGCAAGGCAGCAGAGGCATCAGGGTTAAGATATTCAGCATTGGGCCCATGTCCAATAGATGACAGATAGATAGACAGACAAGCAGACAGACACAGACATTCAGAGAAGTAAATTAGGTTAAAGAGATATAGATATATTAGACAGATTCGATTAGAAAGATAGATAGGTAGAGATAGTTACCTAAATTTAGAGACTACCTTCCAGAAGTCCTAGATGTCAGACGTAAACAGAAGGAGAGGGGCACCTGGGTGGCTCAGTCGGTTAAGCGTCCAACTTTGGCTCACTTCATGATCTCATAGCTCATGAATTCGAGCCCCACATTGGGTTCTGTGCTGACAGCTCAGGGCCTGGAGCCTGTTTCGGATTCTGTGTCTCCCTCTCTGGCTCTCTGCCCCTCCCCCGCTCATGCTCTCTATCACTCAAAAATGAATAAACACTCAAAAAAATTTTTTTAATAAAATAAACAGAGGGACAGATCGAACAAAAAGGGGAAAAAAAGGAAAGCAGAAAAAGGGAAAGAAGGCAGGGAGGATAAAACCTAAATTCACGCAGAACCATCATCATGTGATTCATGATATTTACAAAGTAATGACCATTCTAAAAGTACCCAAAAAAGCCAAAAGCAAAGGCTTTGCCTGATAGGCTGTATCCGAATCCACCAGAAAGAGAAAACTATTCCTGGGACTGAAGGTGGAGGGAATATCGTGCAGAGAACAGGTGCGGGACGGCCGAGAGACCAAAGAGGCAACGCTGAGAATACCTAAGGTAAGCAACAAAAAATGACAGCCTAACCCTCCTCGGGCTGGAGTGGGAGGAAGACAAACTTTCCCTGCCAAGGTCCAGAGAGTAAGAATTTAGGCTTCAGGCCGCTAGGTCTCTGTCCCAACTACAATACTCTGTCACTGCCAGTTAGAGACGACGCCTACACAGGTGCACACCGCTGTGTTACAGCGTGGCTTGCGAAAACAGACACAGGGCTGGCTTCCGCCGTCAGGGCTGAACTTCTGCAAACCCGGGACTGGCCAGGCAAGAAGAGTCAATACCAGGATCAGGCTCACCCTGAAGCCATAGCAGGTCTAAGGGCAAATGAAAAATGCAGCCCGTGTCAAAGACCCCACGTGAAATAGAAGGCAAAAGGAGAGATGACCGTGGAAATTCTCCCACCCTGTAGTCTCCTACCAATTCCAGCTGGAAGCCACCTGGCAGGGGAACCTAGAAATCGTATCCTGTGGTTATCAGCCCCTGGAATAACAGGAACAAAGACAGAAGAAGAGGACGCTGAACAGCCCCCAAAATGGCACCATTGGCCAACTGATTTCATGCAGAAGAAAAAAAAAGTCACACTGGCCCAGGTCGTGTCTCTTCCCTCCGATCGCGGACCCACAACTGCATGAAACAGTGGTCAAAAGAAGGGCTATGCAAAATAGTCCCCCCCCTTTTTTTTTCTTCTTGTAGGAGGTGTGGGAGGGGACATAAGCAGCAGACGCTTCAGGTCGGGATGCTGACAGCCAGGGGACAGCCCGGTGACATTGGCAGGCAGTGGCCCTCTTAAAGCCCTCACCCTTCCGGGTTTTGTGTTTCATGGAGCAGGCGGGTATGATGGCGTTGACCTGACACCACGGATGCCACTGGCCCTTCCTGTGCCTTCTTCATTCTCTAACATGCCGCCAGGTGGCTTCTCCCTACAAGTGGGCTAAGCTCTGCACGGGGGTCCTGTGCACTGAGGATAAAATCAAACTGGCTAAAACGGACACAGAATCTGCTTATGTGAGCCTGCATATATTTTTGTGGGGAAAACATTTTTTTTTCTGTTTCTGAAAACTGAATCGCACGAAAACCCTCCACCCCCACCCCACAAGGTTCTCATCACAGGGGAAATGCATCTAAAGTAAAAGAAAGTGTAAATAAAGAACTGTGGTCAGCCACAGGACCTACAAAGACCCAAATGAAAGTGTAGGGGAAGCAGGTGGGTGTGGATGTACGTACACAGATTTCTGAATACAGTTAGTGATTTGCAGGGTTCCCCCCCCCCATTAAGCTATCTGATATTAGAGAAGTCACTGCTGTTAATTTTCTATCTCTGTTAAGTGTTACCTGCATTAGAAAGAGAGAGGAAGGTTTAGAAATAGATCTGTTCACAGCCAAGATTGTGTAGAATAAATGTCTAAAAAGAGCTAGTTATCTGATTCAGGCCCTATTAAATCAAATTCTCAATTCTCATGTGAAAAAGGCTCATCAGAAGGTAAACAGAGGCTTTGGGAGAAATCTGAACCTACTTTTAAAGGCGATCTCTACAAATTTACTACGTTACGGTCAAGGTCAACGTAGTAAGAAAACACTTTACAAGGCAGTCTGCCGTCCTTGGCCTCTATGGATGGATGCAAAATTATAAACTTACGGGGCTTAAGAAGCAATCATCTAAATAAAGTTAAGCCATTAAAAGAATAAGATTGAGGTGAAAAAGTCAACAACATTTTACAGATAATATATTACTTAGGACTGGTAACATTTTAGATACTCATAGCTGAGTAATCTTCTCTATGTCAAACTTCTGTTACCTAATTTTTAAATATAATATAGAAATCCTAAAAAAGCAGCTGACAGTTTAAAAATACCAAGATAGGTTGATCAGGGCATTTTAACTACTCTTCCAGAAGGTTAATCACAGGACCTCCAGATTTTCCACATGACTCAATTTCATAAGCGAAATTAGGAGCTCTCTCACTTTCCTCTCCAAAACCTGCAAACTCTAAGCTGTGAAAAGTTAACCTGCCAATTGAAATTCTCCACCAAGATATAAACCGCATCTCTCATGTAAGATGATGAGTAGCGTTCAACGAGCTCTATTCATCAAAGGTTTTATTAAACACAGGCACGGAGGGTCTGGGCATTTATTAAGTCCCTGAGCCCAGCGCACTGAAGTCAAAATTCTAGAAACGACCATGATAGGGATAAAAAAAAAAAAAAAAAGAAAAGAAAAAAAAATGAATACAGCAGCTGTGGTCAGACACAACTCTGCAGTACAGATATAAATACTGCTCTCCAGGATCCACTGTTCCTTTCATATTTTTGATATCTTTATCCAGGCCGTCAACATTTTTTCTCTCCTTCCTCATTCCTTTGGCCATTCTTCCATAACCTCTCCTGTCCTCCCTAGACTCCAATATTCCCCAAGCTCACAATTTTTCTTTCTAGCCTTTATGTTCTTCCACAAACTGCCAGTTTTCTTCCACAGACCGGAGCTCCCTAACTAAAGATGGTTATTGATGTACAGTACCAGTATTTTAGTGCAGAAGCAGAATCAATAAACGAGAAAATACTGCTTTGTCAGGCTTCTCCAAAGCATGCCGGGAAACTTTACTGCTTCGGATGGTCACAGAAGCTCTTAATATGGGAGAGCAGGAGCTGGGCTCCCCTCTGTGGCAAGAAATGATCATCTTCTACCCTCTAGTGACTATAAAGGAAGAAGACAAAAGTTGGAGGATTTTCTGAGACCGTTTCACATTATTATTTATCGTCTCTTAATTTTACTTCAAAAGAAAAAAAAGACAGAGAGAGAGAGAGTCTTGTACACCAAGTGAACTGGTTAACGAAACTCATCGTAGTTATACTTAAAATGTTCAAAATGCAAAGGGTCTGCGGCGCAGAAGAGGCAGGCTTTGGTTCCTTTGGGTTTTAAAAAGCGAGGTTTGGAAAGTTTGCTATTCCTCCTAAATGACCAGTGCCAGTCAGGTGACAATTCTTTCGCTCTCTCTCCCCCACACACACACTCTTACCAACACTCAAAATCTCTGTTTCATTTGCCTTGTTTGATGCAGAACTGAACAACTCAAGTACGGTGAGATAAGAAATTCGAGCTGGTATACGATTTGTGCACTTATGTGTGTGTGTAAATAAACGTACACACAGAGATGGTCGGTGTATCCGCCAAATACACACACACACACACACACACACACACACACACTCACACACACATCACAGCCACCTCCTTGTTGGTTATTTCTCTTTAAAAGGAGCAGAGGAGGGGCGTCTGGGTGTCTCAGTCCCTTAGGCATCCGACTCTTGGTTTTGTCCAAGGTCATGATCTAATGGTTCGGTGAGTTTGAGCCCTGCATCAGGCTCAATGCTGGCAGCTTGGAGTCTGTTTACGATTCCCTCTCTCTCTCTCTCTCTCTCTCTCTTTCTCTCTCTCTCTCTCTCTTCTTTCTCTCTCTGCCCCCTCTGTACTCACGCTATCTCTGTCTCTCTCAACATAAAATAAACTTTAATAAATAAATAAATAATAAATAAACTTAAAGAAAGTAGCAGAGGAGCTAAATTAAGTTACAAATACCTTTTTGGTTGTGTTTACGCTCACACCAATTTTGCCATTTAATCACTGGATTGCAATGTATTAATTTAATAACCAGATAAATGAATAATGTCTTCCTACCTTGATACACGTAGACCTTTTACAAATTGGACGGCAGTTTATAATTGCTTAAAACGATACTAACAATGTAAAAAAAAAAAAAAATCACCAGTACATCATGAAGAAATCTTTCAAGAAACTCTCAGCAGCAAAGGTAATAAACAGTAAAATAAGAGTAATATAAAAGAGATTTATAAAAGATACCACCTATCCCTCTCAATTAATCTTTTCATTGCCCCTACAACACCAAAGCTAGTTTCCATCTGATGGTATATAACTTCCTAAAGGACTAACCCTAACTGTGCTACACTCCAAATAATCCAGGCTTAATGAAGTGGAACGTTCTAACGTGGCTGGCACCTATAAAATGTCACCACTAAAACAAGTATATAAGTTCAAACATCTGGCTATGCCCTTATTAAACGAAATGTAAAAGGGAGGTTGTTTCCTTCTTATTCATAGCCACAGTGAGAGGAAGAGAATGCTGTTATACGTAAAAGTTGGTTAATACCAATCACATATACCTCTGTGCTTGCAACAAAGATGAACGTTTTGCCAAATGACATAAAAAAGAAAACAACTATATTTACCTTGCTGGCACTCAGCCGCTTCCGGTTTGACCAACGCTGGGGATTGAGTCCATTGGATGGTGAAAAAATGGCAAAATGAAAGAGAGAAATAGAATCGTTAATGACAATTCTGTGATTAGTTAGATGGCGCGGACTATCTTCAAACAACTAACACCCACGTTCCGAGGTCACAGAGAAAACACGTTGGAGCAACAAAACAGAAACAGAAAACTCACATTTCTGTGGTTGTGTTACAGGATTTTCCCACAGTGTTCAGTAATGAAAAGACAAGGACGTACAAATACTGCTCAATCTTTAGAAGTATCGGTTCTTAGTTATGAGAAGGATCTCCATCCTTAGAATGTTTTTAATTGCCTCAAAACTCTGTAATTTCACCTCTAAACGCAAATTGGAAAGGCAGACTTCCCCTACTGGAAATATTCTCATAGTATTACGAAAATGTTTAAGAAGTTCGTGGACAGTGTTCATGAATATTTAAGTTTCCATACTTTTTGATATTAAAACCAATCATTCCATTTATCCCCCCTGATCAAGCCTCAATATTCAAAATAATAGGAAAACAAATCTAAGCCACTGCTGCACAATTAAAAAAAAAAAAACAAAAACAGGCTAATACAGCACCGAGGGAGGGAAGAACAAATTTTCTGAACAGAAAGTAACATCACCACTGTTCTCTTTTGATCTCTCATTTGTCATGCTAAGGTTGCTGAATTTCATCTACAATTAAAATTCCTTCCTGGCAAAATCCTCTCATTACCCCAGTCACCGTCCAGTACGGTGAGGCTCTACTCTGGCTGGTTAACCAGCTAACTGGATGTTAAAACTTGGATAAATTTGGGAGATTACAATGCAATTATGAATCTAATCGAGCAGACCACGTTCGCTATTATGCTTAAGGAAAAAAATACCTTTAGGCGAATGACCTATCCACTTTGACAATACATCTTCCCCGTAAGTTAGAAACCAGAAAATAAATGGTCTTTGGGGGGAAATCCTCTTACATTCTGGTGACCAGCAACCAGAAACAGGGGTCCAGAAACAACTTGAAAATATTCTTTATTAAAAAAACACTTCCCCTAGTGAAATTGGGAGTTCAACATCTAGCTCATGATGCAGGGTCACAGATCCTGCCATATGGGTATTAAAATCAGTTCTTTTGCTATTTTCCCAGCACTGTACTGAAAAACATGATCAGTACAAAATCAAAGCACCAAAACAAGCACCAAAATCAATTCCTGTCTTATAGGTATGCATGGCTATTTAGGACCCTCTGACCTAGAATTCATTTGATGTGTTAATGATCATAAAAGATCAACAAAAGAGATGAGGAAATTAATGGAAAGTGAATATGCCTGTCTGCTTACTACAGTCCGAAGAACTACCAAGTGTTGACAATTGACCCCATGCCAGACACTACATTTGATAATCTCCAACGTCACAGTCCTGTGAGATACTTTTTTTATCCCCATTTCACACATGAGGGAATTGTAGCTGCGAGGTTAAGTAATTCTGCGAATGTGACCTGATGGCTTAATTTCTTGAAGCTAGAAAGGAGCGGAGCTGGGATTCAAACCCAGGCAAGTCTGCTGACTGAGCCCACAATTCGAACTAGAATCCTATTTTTGCCAAGAAAAAGAAGCAGACAGCAGGTTCATCAGCCTTCCAACTGTACCATGCCTACATACAATCCTTAAATCTCTGGACGTGAGGGTCAGTTTGTAGTCACTTTGCTCAAGTTCAGATTGTTGTCAGCCTGGGATCCAAAGTGACAAAGACAGTCTTGATGGAAATTTACAAACAAACTGATTCTCAGTCAAATGATCTATTGTCTTTCCAGGCTTCAGTGTTAGTTATTCCCATTTAAAAACCCAATATAGGGGTGCCTGGGTGGCTCAGTCGGTCAGGCGTCCGACTTCAGCTTGGGTCACGATCTCACAGTTTGTGGGTTCGGGCCCCGCGTCAGGCTCTGTGCTGACAGCTCAGAGCCTGGAGCCTGCTTTTTGGATTCTGCGTCGCCTTCTCTCTCTGCCCCTCCCCCACTTGTGCTCTGTCTCTATCAAAAATAAATAAACGTAAAAAAATTTTTTTTAAATAATAAAAACCCAATATAAAAATGGATTTTCACTGAATGAAAAGAACGAACATTTTCTGATACCTATTCTATCCAAAGGGGCCCCCCGATATAAACTGCATAACCCGAGTAACCACACAGGGCCCAGGAAGGATTATTCCTTTCTTGGGTGTATTTTGATCAAGTACACAAACAGAAAGAAATGAAACTACTGATCAGAACAAATGAGAGTGGGCAGGGCTTTCTATATTATAATATCCCATAAAATATGTAGACAAGAAATATATTTTACCCTACACCTCTGCCAGATAAGCAAAGAATAAAGAAAATGAGAAAGCACATGAGCAGGCAGGCTGGCAAACTCTTGAAGACAGGACGTGGTGGGTCTAAGGAAAAAAGACCAAACTCAGTAAGATGACGAGTGTGGCTACATTTACGACTCTGAAAACATACCCTTTGAGATGTTTTACAAAAGAAACTTCAGGCAGCATCGAGGATGAATAGCTCCGTCATTGGAAATTAACTTCAACTGAAACGGCATTACTTTAAAACTGCAAATCTGGGCCATATTTAAATATATTTTAAGGGCCGGTAGGACTGCTAAACATAATCCGATATACTACAGGAAAATTCACAGGAGGAATAGGGGAATCGGCAGCTACTTTCATGAGAAGTTATCCAACTTTGCAAACCCCATTTAAATATGTAAGAGAAGTTTCAGAACATAGCAGCCAGGAATAGCTCACTCCTGTGGCAGATGATGCTTATTTATATTGTATGTTCTTTTTGAGGGCATCCAGCTCAAGGAACCAGTCACCTACTAGCACATGACAATGAATCCAGCAGCAATACTGTCTAGGCTAAGAGAAGCTATATTATGTTGAGTTGAAAAAAAAAAGCTATATTATGTTGAGTTGAAAAATTGATATTTTCAACATCAATTTAAGATCCGAGTTTTAAAAGTACCATTTCTTTTAAAAAATAATAATATATGAGAAGTTTTTTTTTCCCCCAATTACTGTCGAGTAAACTCTCCTAAGAATCCGAATTAAAAACAGCAACTATTTTGTGGGCTCTCTGGCAACTGAAAAATCACTGTTCAGCTCCACTACTTTGGGCTATCTTCTGTGAGTTTCCTTGTAAATCAGTCGTGATTTTCACCATGAAAATAAATTCCATCTACGAGCAAAGGTGGTGTCAAAATGAAGACATCGACCCTACTGACTCAATTCAACAAGCACTTGTAGAAGCCTAATTTATAAAAAGGCTTCAGATTTCCATATCAGATTCTAAATAGGCTTCAGTTTGAATGCATTTCAGTCCTTTTCCAAGCAGGTGTTTTGGTTGGCTTTAAAAAACGCCTTTCAAATAAGTCACGATCAAAGATGCTTTTTGTTCTTCTTTTAATTCTTGGAATTATAAGGTCTGATCCCCAAATATAAAATAAGATTATGATTTGTATTCACATTATTTGCTCATAAGAACAGAGCCCCAGTCATGTCGTCGTAAAATCCAATGCTTTGTTGGTGTTAGAGAGATCTTCAATAAGCGATGCATTAACTAGAAACGTACAGAAAATAACAGATCGAAGGATATTAAAATTTATATCTTCCCGAAACTACTCCCAACAGAAAACGTGGCAGCTAAAAACAAACAAACAAACAAAAAAAGCACCAGAAGAAATTGCAATGCTGCAAATATGTACTTGATCACCCTAATAACGTACAATGTAATAATTAAATCCCGGGAACTGCTTTGCTTTGCCGAATAATACCTGTGTCATCCGGTACCTAAGAAAATAGTAAATGGAAACCTTACCACTTAGTAAAAATATTTTGGATGATCTGTTACAAGGGAACCATAAGCAGGATATGCATTTTAATAACAGCCACACTATCCACATCCCTAGCCAAAACAGATTATTCCTTAAAGGATTTTCTTTCCAGGGTTCCAAGGGAAAGGATGTGCATAACCACAAATAGGTACTTTACATCTCAATACAATGATTTGTTTCCCCCCCAAAATAATTACCCCCCCCAAAAAATGCCAGCCATCTGGTAACCCAGTTATCAAAGGACAGTTGCGGTGAAGAATTTTGAAATGAACAAAAGGGTTACACTCACATGTCTCTTGAAATCGCACTGTTTTACTCCTAGGTTCAAATTTAACACAATGACCCCCATGTCTTCTTCTAAACTGTTGGGGTCTTCCAATTTTAAAATATGTTCAGTCGTCCTACAAGCAAAAGGCAACAAATGACATTAGCACTTAGGGGCAGTACCAGATAGTTTCAAACTGCATCGGGTGCTTATGGCAAACATCTCCTACCTCTGCCTAAAGGTGAGACACGAGTTTTACAAAGCACCCGATTCAGTAAAAATAACACAGCCATCTTCAGAGCAGGGGAATTGTTTGGCATTGCCTTGTTCAACAGTTGGTTAATGGCTTCTTTCCCCTTACTGCCCAAATAAAATTTAAATACTTGTTTTATTTTTAAGTTAGGCAGGTTAATGAACCTGAATGTTAACAGTTCAAACTCCAACACACATTCCAGAACACACTGTGGACGATTTAACGTCTGACTCCTAGGTTTGGGAGCTAAAAGCTAAAATAGAAAAATTCACATTTTAAAGCACCCTTTCATTTATCCAGATTTTTTTTTGTCATTTGATCTAAACAGATGCCATTTAACCTTATGTTGAGCTCCCTCTACAATTCATAATAACAATTAGAAGGTAAAAATACAATACCTGTTAAGCTCAAGATCTCTGAGAATGACAGAGGCCGAGCCCATGAAATCAGATGTGGTTAAATCCCGATCATATACCTACAAAGAACGAAGAGGCCAGTAATGCACATTAATATGGCAAACCAACTGAGTTTGCCGAATTATCAATAAATGCAATAGTCTGGGAATTTTGAATTCAATCTTCTAGATCTAAAAACTAATCGCAGAGTACCGTTAACGAGGAATGTAGCCAAGTTGATGGAGAGATCAGAATTATTCAAACTTGACTACTTTGCCTACCACAGCCAAAACAATAGCACAAAATACTCTTAAGGCAGGACTCATATGCATTCCAATGTTATGCACAATGGACCACTCTCTGTAGTTTAAATGGTCTCTCATTAAAATTTAGTATTTTCCACGGTGAGCAGATCTGCCAATTAAATAGAAATTTGCTAAATATTCTCTAGCAACCCTATCCTGCACTCAACTCATGCAGTTGTAACCCAGATGTTAGAGCAATTGGTGCTTCCAACCGGTAGCTGAAAGCTCTATTAAGTATAAAGTTATTCCTAATGAGAACGGCTTTCCTACTTTTCGCCACTGCACCGACAGTCATAATTCTTCCACGTGCAGTAAGCTTAAATACAATCAATGGAGATGTTATTTTCACTCTGATTTTCTGTGGCGTATACACCATCGATCCAAGAAAACAAAACACACGCTTTCAACGAAGTGTGCAAACAATCCCTTGCACACGAATGTTTTTCCGCCCAGAGCCGAATAATGATAAAAGAATTGGGGGACGTGGACTTTTTAAGGGGGCAAGGATTGCTGAGACATCAGCGTTTTTAATAAAAGAGCAGACTTGAAAGCCATCTGGGATTACCTTCACACGGAGCTTTTGATCAAGGCTTTGAATGGGAAGTACAACTACCTCATCCCATACTGGATTCAAGTTCTTATATATGACTTTACTTTTGTACAGCGTCTTCCCATTCAGCTTAAATTTCACATAGGGATCGCTGGTACCTTTAAAAAGAAAGAGAGAGTGAGACAGTTTTTAAAAATGCACGTCAACGCCTAGGATCTCCCTTAAGTAAAGGTTCTTTCTACACTCCCCTGGTTGCAAGCGTTTTCCTGAGCACGCCCGGAACAAATGTCTCCCTGTGCAGAGATTGAAGGCCCCAGGGGTGGAGAGGAGAGGGAAAAAAAAAAAAAAAAAAAAGAAAAAAGAAACAATCTGGGGTAAATGACTGATTCTTCTTTGCCCTTAGTGGTGGAACACCAATGGGTTCCTCGAGCTTTTTCTGTTTCGTTTCATCCCATGGCATTGCTACGTTACCCACAAAAATGCAAGAGACAAAATCCACCCGTCCCAGCCCACGGTGTCAGGAGTCCTGGGGAGAAACCCGCCCCTCCCAAGAATGGCAGCGAGTCGGCGAAAAGGGAAAGAAACCATTTTCAAACGTCCGGCCAGATGGCTGACTCGACAGAACGCTGTACTTTCGAATATAATCATAATAAATCAATCAATCTCGGGACCCACGGGCTCAAAAAGATGGGGCAACGGGAACGAAGACGGGGGGCACTGGGGGGCATGGAGATTAAATCGACAAAGTTGCCCTTCTTTGCTGCCTCCTGCACTTGCAGTGAAGCCGGGGACATTGTCTCACCCTGGCCTTGCTGAATGCCACACCAGCCAGGCCCTCGGCTGGCCTCAGGGCAGATACCCCTGACCCGCCCGGGGGGCTTTGAAACAGACACCAAAAAGAATGAATAATGTCCCTCCAGCCACTCTACCCAAAGCAGAAGGAAGGGCTGTGACAAACCTTCCTCCACACTTTCAGAACAGTGGAGGGGAGGAAAAGAAACAAAAAAAAAGAAAATAGCCGGTCAACATAAACCATGAATTCTGTGCTGTGCATGTCTCTTGCATGCCTGCCAGTAGACGGTCATATCTGGGACACACTTGTGCATTAAGACCTCATGAATGATGAATAAAGAAGCCACGAATGAATGCAGAAGCAGTGAGGGCATAACTGAAGGCCAGCCGATAACGCCACAAAGAAAGACAAAAAAAAAAAAAAAAAATCTGATCGTAGGAATGAGGATAGTATAATTAACTGCGAAACAGACACCCATGAGTAAGTGCGAAAGACCCACAGTCCGGTTCATCCACCGATGTGTCCCAGGTGCCGTGGACGGTGCCCAACACAGGCCCCCCCAAACATGTATCGATCACGAATTCCTGATAGAAAGTCAAGCCTACAGAGTCTAAAACCATTAGGTCAAAAATTAATTCGGCTACTCTGTTGCAAACATTTACCAGGTTGTAACTACCGATCATTAAGCTTTTATTCTCTCAAGCTCCTCTTTTGGGTTTCTATTTACCAGCAGCATTATTAGCAATGACTGAACACACGATCTTCCCCAACTTCCTTCTTTAACAGAAACAGGTGTCACTATCCAGCAAGGTCATCTACCTTGTTTAGAAGTCTCAACAGAGGAACCGAGGTGGAATGATCTGGGCGGTGGGGGAGCCTTCCAGTTTTGCAAGACTTCGAACCGGAAGACCGAGAAATGCAACCGCAAATATGCAGACATACGCACTCGACTCTCACGTTTTAAGTTTGCCGACACGGGGGCAGAAGTCCAGCGGTCTTTATTTTAATCTCAGACACACACACACACACACACACACACACACACACACACACACGTCATGTTAGTTTGCAGCTCTGGACAGGACAGTAAAACAGGAAGGCATTCACAGCCATTTAGTGGCACAGTGACTAGTGAGCGAGCCACCTGCCCCCACTCCCTCTCACAGTACAAGGGGACACCTCCGGCAAGTCAGACTTTAACAATCATTCTGATATATATATATAAAAAAAAGTGTGTGGGGGCGAGCGGGGGGGGGGGGGGGGGGGGGGGAGGGACTCTAATAAAAAGAGGCCTTTAATTAAATGAAATTGCCACTCTGGGATCGGGCCTTCATGCCTGTCAGCGCACTCTCAAAATAAACATCTCAAAACTAGGCCTCGGCGGTGTCACTTTCTCACAGGCAAAGCATACTGGGTAATCCCCAGGCATCCTGACAGCTACATAATGTTCAAACGGTTTCACGGGTGAATGGCGTCAGTTGCGTGAAAGAAAATATTAATGTCTGGAATTAATAGAAAAAGGGACCAGGGTTTACAAAGCCAAACAAGGAAAAAGGGTGTCAAAGTTAGTGTGGCGTTAATTGTTAGGGAAAATTTGAGAAAGGGGCGGGGGGGGGGAGGGGAGGGGGGGCGCTGGGAGCACATGGTGATTTTCTCGCTGAGCCTAAGAGCCTCACTGTCAGGGAAGTGACATCTCAACTAGGCAAATTCTGAAAAGAGGTCTGCGGCTCAGGAATGCAACTCCCGATTAGACAAATGATGAGACAGCACCTTGAATGGGTGGACTTCAACCTTTTTTTTTTTTACAGGGAGCTTCAGAAACAATGAGGCTCTTTGGGAGAAAGAGGTGGTGTGGTACTCCGGGAGGAGAATAAAGCTGGGGGGGGAGCGCAGACGGGCACCTCCATCCTGGTGTGGCCACCCATTCGGCTATGTGGACCCTATGGGGTCACACGCACCCCCTCCAATTTAGAATATCCGGGTCTTAAGCATCAATGGCCTGAGTCTCCTGCCGCACCCCAGACACCCCGGGGTTCGATGCGTGCCCAGAGCGACTAACAGTCATTCATGGGTCCTGCAAAAGGGCTGCACCAAAGCACACCCCTGAGCACATGTGGGACAGTCCTTCCTTCTGCCCGTACTCAAGGACAGTACATCCTGTCAAGCCTCCCGTGACCCTGTATCTGTCAGGCCTGCTAACACTGTCCATGTGCTACAAACCCTCATGGCTGACTTCAGAGCCTGGGTCGGTGCTAGGCACGATGGTGGGGGGGTGGGGGGTCACGAAGGTAAATCAGTCCCAGATCCTGTCCCGGTCCAGGGTTGTGCACCTGGCGGGCAGCAGGCGGGCACTAACTATAACAAGAGGTTAAGTGTCAAAACAGAACTGAACTTCCCAGGTGGGAGAGATTACCTCTAGCCCGGGTGTCAGCGGAGGCTGAAAGAAAGATACTGGTTGAAATGTGGGTGGGCGCAAACACGTGGAGAAGGACTGAAGTCATGTTAGCAGAAGGAACTGGCTTTGAAGCCGGGGAGCAGGGAGGGGACCAAGATGACAAGATCTGTGTGGTGCCCAAACCAGCATTTCCACCGATCTGGAAATTAAGTGGAAAAAAATGTAATGAGAAATAAAGCTGAACAGGCAGGTTGGAGCCAGAGGCCAAAGTGCTTGAAAATGACAAAATCCAGGGGCGCCTGGGTGGCTCAGTTGGTTAAGCGTCCGACTTCAGCTCAGGTCATGATCTCATAGTCCGTGAGTTTGAGCCCCGCATCGGGCTCTGTGCTGATGGCTCAGAGCCTGGAGCCTGCTTCGGATTCTGTGTCTCCCTCTCTCTCTGCCCCTCCCCTGCTCCTGCTCTGTCTCTCTGTCTCAAAAATAAATTTAAAACAAAAACATTTAAAAAAAAATAAAAAAGAAAATGACAAAATCCGGAGTTTAGTCTTTGTTCGGTGACAAAGAGAGGATGGTTTGCTTTTTCCTGTTCTTTTTTTTTTTTTTTAATTTTTTTAACAAGACAAGGCACAGGTCTCAGAAAGATACGAAATGAAAAAGACACGTCTGCACTCTCTCACACCTTCCTCATGCCCCTTCCTCTCACGGGCTGCTTTTGTGGATTTACTACAGGAAAAACATACAAGAATTGATTTTAACTCGAGAGCAATCATATTACGTGCACTGGACGTCACGCTTTCACAATGAAAGCACCCGCAGTTCTGTTCACACAGATTTACCAGATTTCTTTTCATCGACTGCAGAAACTTTCATTGTGTTATTGACTACTTACATAACTAGCCACCAAATAGTGGATACTGACATCATTCCATTTTTGTTTGTTTGTTTCAGTGCAAACAATACTATAATAAACATCCTTATACGACTGTCTTGGAGTGTATATTCAGAGGGAACTTCTAACATTGGGACAGCTGGTTCTGACAGATACTGTCAAATTGTTCTTCCAAAGTCTGTCAAATTTACATTCCCACCAAGACTATATGTTTTGTACGTGTTTCTCTGCATGATCACCAATACTGGGTGCTCTGTGCCTTTATTTTAAAAGAACGGCAGGTGGAAAATGATACCTCTATTTTTCTCGGTGACATTTTGAACAAAGTTTAGAATCTTTCATATTTTAGTGACCTACATTGGTATTTGTCAGAGCAATTCCCATTCATTCCATTTGTCCATTTTTCTAAGGTCTCACGGTTTGTCATTTGCTTCAGGATCTCAATGAGTGTTTAATTATGGATATCAGCCATTGGCCATAAATCTCGTCATAATTTATTTATAGTCAAGCTATTTCTTGTGATAAGTTTTTTTGTTTGTTGCTTTGCTTTTATTTAGTCAAACGTACCAAAGTTTTATTTATGGCTTTGTAGTTGAACATTCTGCTTCGAAGAAAATTTTCACACAGTAAGATTTTGTAGTTTTTTCATTCATTCCACATACATCCTTCGCCCATCTGGAATTATTTCAGTGTGAAGAGGGAAAGAAATTCAGGTTTATGTATGAACAGGAGAAGAAAACGATCAGAGCCAAGCTTTGGAAGTATAAACCCGGCAGGAGCTTATAATGTAGAAGGCAGAAGACACAGGCTAAACCGGAAAACCTGGTGGTTGAGATAATGCAGCACCAGGGAGTTGAGGGCCGAGGAGAAAGCTGTACCCGGAAGAAGTAACCCAGGGTTTCACAAACCGTGATCCACGGAACCTCACCTGCACGGAGGCTCCCTGGACTGAAAGGGTTAGGTAGTCAAAACCACTGGGAGAAGCTGTTTATCTCCTCCCTTGGAATTTCACAGTGTAGAATACAAAACTGAACTCTGCCAGGAGCTACATTAAGACAGACAACTATACAAACAGCTCAAAACTTTTCTACTCTGTATTTCATCAAGTTATTTAAACATAAAAAATATTTCACTAGGAGCAAACGAAAATTAATATTAAATTCCTCCAAATCAAAGCTGTAGAAGATAAGATGCATGCCAAAAATGGCCTAATGTGCACAGTCTTGGGAGAATAAATATGCGATCAGGGAATGAATCTCATTTGAAATAAGATGGTGTGTCGATGACAAGCCCGTACCTTCCTTTGCCTGACTGCCTTTTAGTAAAATCTCCCTTCCTTGGGCACTTTTACTCGGTTTCCTTGTGCCTTACTATCTTTAGCCTTTATAAAAAATATACCAACCTCTTATCTTGAGAACTGAATGAACGAATATACTTCATTAATAGCAGACTCTAGCCATTAACTGACCAGGTCCCATAGCAATTGCTACTTTGTTAGTAAGTGTTACTACTGGATTAATTTAAAAAGGGGTGTCTATAACAAATCAAATATTCACTTATTTTACCTATCCAACATAACATGTACCGTTTGTTTCTCTACTGACTCTTCTATTGCCATCTCTAAAGGTATGAAATTTGTATCACCTTTTCTCTGCAGACGTCGAAGAGAAAATTCCTTATCTTACATACTTCTTACGAGCTCCCATGTGGTTTGGGAAAATCTCCATGAAATGATCTGAGCTATCCTGGAAAGAAAGGACTGTAGTAAAAATTAAAAAGCACTAACTATCCATGAGTATTGGCTACTGCCCTATCTCTAGTCCTAATGTTATTCACTGACGATTTTGGATCACTCTGCAAGTATATCCTGATGAAAACGACAGATAGTTTGGTGAGAAGGACACCAGATAACTCAGGTCTATCAAGGAGACAGTCATAATGAACCACATTACTTGTAGCTACTATCACATTGAGAGAATTACAAGAAAAAATGGTCAGAAACAACAGAGGAAGTGATACGTGGAACAAATATTCTCTTGACTGGCTCAAGATCAAAGAAAGAATCTGCGAATAAAATAAATCTGTAATGAAGCACTAATTACAAACAACTTGTCTTTGCTTTTTGTAATAGAACTCATGGCCATGTGTTAAAAAGCAGAAAGATGCACTAAATAGAAAGAAAAGATGGGGCGCCTGGGTGGCTCAGTTGATTAAGCATCCGACTTCAGCTCAGGTCATGCTCTCATCGTTTTTGAGTTTGAGCCTCGCATAGGGTTCTCTGCTGTCAGCACAGAGCCCGCTTCAGATCCTCTGTTCTCTCTCTCTCAAAAATAGACACTAAAAAAAAAAGAAAGAAAGAAAAGAATGGAGGAGGGAGGGAGGGAGGGAGGAAGAAAGAAAGAATTACTGTCATCTAGAAAAGCTTAATATATTGATATGTACCTAGATTTTACATGCACACTCTGACTTTTCAAAAAAGAAACCAGCCTTCATATTGTATTTTTAACCTGCCTTCTTCAGCCAATAATACATCAGTCTCCTTCTGTCCCCATCAATATATTTATACAAATCGGCTTAATGGTCATTTATGTGTATATTGGGGCATACGTATATATAATATAGGTTTGAAAAACTAGCGTTCCTAATTTGAAAATAAAAATCCATGCAAAAGCAATATTTGTAGGCAAAACTTACTTATTTGCCATCAGTAAAGCTCATTTGCCATGTTAAAACACTTCAGCCATACGGTTTCTTCAAACGAAAGGTTGTCAAGCTAGAAAGCTCTCCTAATTGAATGCATTTCTCAGAGTAGCAGTTTGTGAAAGGGAATTATCTCCACGTTTTTACATGAAGTTCACACTTTGTAATATCTGATAACTTTTGCTAGGAGATCTTAGGAGTTCTGATTCAAGTCAACACTTATTTGTCAAGTCTTTAGGGAAACTCAGGTACAAAACGATGAATTCATCCTGTATGAACAGTATTTGGAAACACGGAAAAGGATCAATTTGATGTTTTTCTTATCCTCTGGCTTAAGAGTGATAACGGGCTATTCAATCTCTTTATCAAATATGTTTAGAATCTTCTCAATAAGGGGCAACTGGGTGGCTCAGTCGGTTGAGCGTCCGACTTCGGCTCAGGTCACGATCTCACAGTCCGTGAGTTCGAGCCCCACACCGGGCTCTGTGCTGACAGCTCAGAGCCTGGACCCTGCTTCAGATTCTGTGTCTGCCCCTCCCCTGCTCATGCTCTGTCTCTCAGTAATAAACGTGAAAAAAAATTAGAATCTTCTCAATATTATGCATATTTTGAATTTTTTCTTCTTGTCAGAAAAATAACCAAGCCTGAGCTGTTTTTATACGGGATCCATAAGTTCTGACTTTCTCTGAGGCTGGCTAAATAAGCGCCAGAAATGATTTCCAGAAAAACAGCTAGTGATGATTTTCGAGCGGCTGCTGCTGCCCCCTGGCAGTTAAGCTGAGATTTCTACATCAAGCGTCCAAGTGCCACATTCTTGACCCACCTTCAGAAACCATTATGGGCATTATGGACATTCAGAGGGTACTTTTCCTCCATCACATGGGAAAGAAGAAACAACTTTCCCTATGTAGAGCGAAATCTGTGTTACTTAAGGTAGCAGTAGGTTCAGGTCCAGCTGAATTCCAGGCCAGGTTTTATCGACGACAATTGAATGAAGGAACATGCTCATTCCCAGGATCTCCCTAGCCCATCAGGCTGCAAATGGCGGCTCTATGCTTCCAGGAGCTGTTCTGTTACCAACCACAAAACAATAGTTTTCCGCCCCAACCACCTTCAGGCCTTGCTGTCTGTGAACTCCTGAAGTTTTCTCCTGAATGTGACGGACTCCTTTCCTCTAAAGGAGTCTGTCGTGCGCAATGACCCCAATGGCACCTTGGTCAAGGCCTGCCCGTGGGTAGACCCTGTGGGTGTAATGGTTCCGTGCAACTCACCAAAATCTAGCATGTGAAAGAATTTCCACTGACCAACTTACAGTGGGATCCGTGATCTGAAATTCCCAGTTTCGCGAAAACTTGTTTATTTTGACTCTTTATAAAATGTGACCAAAACTTGCTGATTTTGACTATTTGTAAGCTGGTATGGGGTAAGCAATGGGACATTCTAGAGCTGTCAGAAGCAAGGTCTTCCTGGGACCTTCGGATTCCTCCCCTGCACCATTGCCATCCTAAACTTCCTTCCGTCCCACCTACCCCATCCAGGTTTCCCTCCCCATCTGTCTTCCCCCTAATATCCTCTCCTTTTCTGTTCCCAGTCATCCCGTTTCTGGACTCTGAAGCCTAGGCTATGGCATGTCCAGTCACTCCTTTTTTGTTTGGCCTCAGGCAAATTAAATACTTAAAATGCTGTTTTCATTCTGTCTTCATAAACCAATTGGCTGATATGACCCAGAGACTTCCAGCTGCTTTTAAAAGTTCTCATCCAATAACTTTATACATACAGACGTATCACTATAGATTAAAGGAAAACACTGCCAATATATTGAGGAATTCAGTAAATCAGTAAATAGGCCATCTGGTGAATAGATTATTGGGCACACTGACTTTTGGTGAAGTGATCATTAGGAGAAGACTTTTGTACACCTGTTCTTGATCAGGTACAAAGACCCTGATCTTGATCCAAAGCATACAGGGGTGTGAACATCATGCATGATTGTCCCCGTAACGATCAAACAAAGATGGGCCCAGACAAAGATAGAAAAAGGCCTAACAACACAGAAAAAAAGGAGAAGGGAGGGCAGCGGCCAGGATGCAGCCATGTAAAGAGACTAGAAAGAGGGTCAGAGAGAAAAAGGAAGAGTAAGCCACACAGCCAAAGGATGTAGCTTCCCCGAGTTTCTGCAGAGGGTACAGACTTCAAGATCTGTAGTCTGGTCAGCTCGGGGTGTTCCAGAAATCCACACTGCCAAAGCACACATAGCTATTCATACCCTAACACTGTCCCTTCTATTAATAAGAATACTAAAAGTGTCCTCAGCCCAGGCTATTATTTGAGCATAAATTTAAACCTAATGAAACAGACAGCAACCTCCCTGGAGAAGAGACAAAGGACTGAAGCTTAGTAATGACATTAACACTGGGCGTGCTCCCATTTAATCCTCCAAAGACTGTCAGGGATAGGACCATGTATACTGTCGTCTTAAGGATGGATAAAGGTAGGGGTGCCTGGGTGGTTCAGTCCGTTAAGCGTCCGACTTCACCTCAGGTCATGATCTCACAGTTCGTGAGTTTGAGCCCCACGTCGGGCTCTCTGCTGTGAGGGAGCACAGAGCCCGATTCGGATCTTCAGCGCCCCCCTCCTGCTCCTTCCCTGCACGTAAGTGTTCTCTCTTGCTTTCTCTCTCTCAAAAAATTAAAATTAAAATTAAAAAAATTAATATTTTTTTTAAGAAAAGGATGAGTGAAGTTAGTGAGTTCCCAGAGCCAAGCCTCAAGCCACAGACCCGTTTCAGTGTAAAGCTTTCATAACCAGAGCAATTTTATTTATTTATTTTTTTATATGTATTTATTTTTGAGACACGAAGACAGAGCATGAGCAGGGGAGGGGCAGAGAGAGAGGGAGACACAGAATCCGAAGCAGGCTCCAGGCTCCGAGCTGTCAGCACAGAGCCCGACGTGGGGCTCGAACTCACGGACCGCGAGATCATGACCGGAGCCGAAGTCGGGACGCTCAACCGACGGAGCCACCCAGGTGCCCCATAACTAGAGCAATTTTAAAGCATAACCCATCCCACTCCTCTGAGTCTGGGCACCTGCTTCAACCCAGACAGAGTGGAGGAAGTCACACGGTTTTCCTTCCAAAGCCGTGCCACGCAAGCTGATACAGCTCCTGCCTGGCGTCCGGGAGCCTCAAGGCAGAAGCCCTGAGCTCCTGCGACAAGCGTGAGGCACCATGCTTCATGGGGAGGTCTCGTGTGGACCAGCCCTTGTCTCCCCGCACCCCATCCCAGGTTGCCACCGTTGGTATAAACTGGCCTGTGGGCCTCCAGGTGGCCAGTCCCCCAAATCAGGTCACACTCAACCTTCAAGTCGTTCCAGTGGAGGCTGCAGACAGCGTGTGGCAAAGGGAAGCGACGCACAGCGTGCCCTCTTGAAATCCCCCTTCCCAGCGTTCGTGAGCGTGTGGTGGGTTGGGGTTGCTACGGAGTGGGGCAACTTGTCATCACAGGGTGGTGGTCCCTTCATCACGTTGCCTGCCGTGCCCGCTGCCCCAAATTCAGCACGTTGTCAAGCTTTGGGGTTCGGATGGCAAGACGGAACCAACCACCCCATCAAGATTATGTCGCAAGGAAATCACAGGACATACAGAAACGTACCGATACGCCCTCTGTATTTCGCCCTCTGTTTACAACACCCACACCCCCCGGGGCAGAGGGCACCGTACCAACATCACAACGAAACAGGGTAAGTAAAAAGAGCCCTTTAGAGGCAGCTGGGTGGCTCGGTCCACGAAGCCTCTGACCGTTGATTTCGGCTCAGGTCATAATCTCAAGGTTCAGGCCCCCGTCAGGCTCCGTGCGGACAGGGCAGAGCCTGCTTGGGATTCTCTCTCTCTCCCTCTCTCTCTGGGAGTGCTCTCTCTCTTCCTTTCTGTCTCTCTCAATAAATAAGCTTCAAAATTTTTAAAAAATAAATAAATAAACACAGCATGCAGTGGGGCACGTGCTATCTTGGTACAGAAACGAACCACTGGTAAAAGCCACTGGCAATGGAGAAGCCCCATTCAACTGGATGGAAGATGTGCTACCTTAAGTTCAAGTCAACGATCTTCAGCTGGATGGAAGGCGGTTGGTTACACGCAGCAGACGCAGAAAACAGGCCGGTTTCACTCCGAGGCCCTTCGTACGAATTGGGACGGGATCCCACTGAAAGAAGAGCTTAACTGACTCTATAAAACGGGACAGCCACAGGGCCTTCTAATCAACTGCTGAGGACGCACAGTTTCCCAAAACAAAATACCACAAAAATCCCCAGAGGACAGGGCTCCGTTGTGGGAACACATTAAAAGCTGTAAGGACAAACATGGCTGACCAAGGAGGACCCGCATCCAAGTGGGAAAGGAACCAACAGAAACAGGTTTCAAAAATCAGTTCTACTTACTGGCTGTGGGAGCCTGGCGGGCTATCAACGCGCAACAAGTGGAGAAAAGCCACCCGCTACCTGGGATCTGGGATGGGTGGCTGCACCGCCGAACGTCTCAAGTTTGCTCTTGAAGGACGTTCTCCCACACCGGCCAGCTGTGTTTCCGTGGCTCCCACACAACATACCAGTGATCTCATGCCATCTGGTGTTCGGAGAAGGTACTCCGATGTGAAGCAAGCCCCATTTCTTGCAAAAAAGTACTGACGGTGACCTTTGGATACAGTAAACCTGGGGTGGTGCTGGCATCCGAACAACAACAAAAACCACATCCGGAAGATTCAAAGGGAAATCCAAGAAGCAGCCCTGATAGGCACCGTGTCTGTTTCTAACACACGATTAGAAAGTGGCAATCAGATCAGCAGGGAAAGGGCTATTTCGTCCCAACTAATTCAATAGCCATTTGGCCAGAAGTAAATCTAAGTTCCTACTCTGAGCCAGAAATCGAAATAAACTCCAGACAGATCAAAGACATAAAGGAAAAAGGCAAAACGAAGTAGCAAAGAGAATGAATATAGGTGGATGCGTATTCCCTTTCGAGAGAGAAAGGCCTTCCTTGCTATAAAAACAAAAGAAGAAATTCTCTAGAATAGGACTGTAAGACTTGAAAAGATCTCTGCCACAAAACTCTATAAACAAAACTAGAAGGCAAATAACAAATTAGAAAACTCTAGGGGCGCCTGGGTGGCTCAGTCGGTTAAGTGTCCGACTTCAGCTCGGGTCATGATCTCTTAGTCTGTGAGTTCGAGCCCCGCATCGGGCTCTGTGCTGACAGCTCAGAGCCTGGAGCCTGCTTCGGATTCTGTGTCTCCCTCTCTCTCTCTGCCCCTCCCCTGTTCATGCTCTGTCTCTCTCTGTCTCAAAAAACAAAAATTAAAAAAAAAAACTGCTAAGGGGCGCCTGGGTGGCTCAGTCGGTTAAGCGTCCGACTTCAGCTCAGGCCACAATCTCACGGTCCGTGAGTTCGAGCCCCACGTCGGGCTCTGGGCCGATGGCTCAGAGCCTGGAGCCTGCTTCCGATTCTGTGTCTCCCTCTCTCTCTGCCCCTCCCCCGTTCATGCTCTGTCTCTCTCTGTCTCAAAAATAAATAAATGTTAAAAAAAATTTTAAAAAACCTGCTAAAATAATAATAATAATAATAATAAAAACTCTATGTGAACGTATCTAGGGAGCAGAAGAAAGAGCAGTGATAATATACAGAACAGGCTTTGCACAAAAGAGAAGCAAATAGCTCATAGCCAAACACACCTAAGGAATCAAATTTATTAATACAAATTGAAACAAATATAACACTTCTTCTCCATCAAACTGACAAAGATAAGGTGCACACCATGCGGGGAAGAAAAGGAAAGCAGACCCCAGCGATGTTATTGCTGGGTCCGCAGTAGAGGGAGACAGTTCCCAAGGGTGAGCTGGCAATTCTAGAAAGAGAACCTCGACCTGCTCAGATCAGGAAACACAAAGCATCCGCAAAGACGTCAAGAAGAAAGTTGTACGTCCGGATTTAGGCACAAGAATGTTTGCTGCAGGATTAGTGCTGGGGATAAGAATTCTGAGAGACCCGGAACCAGAACACTGAGTAAACAAACAACGATGCGGTAGATTCATTTTTTCTTCTCAAAACAGAATTTTTGTAATATGGGAAGCACATGTGTGGTGAACAAAAGCAGTGATCAAGCCGTTTCAAGTCAGATCCGGCTGTAGTTTGAAAAGTCAGATCGATTCTGGGGCGCCTGGGTGGCTCAGTCAGTTAAGCGTCCGACTGTTGGTTTTGGCTCAGGTCAGGACCTCACAGTTGGTGAGTTCGAGCCCCACACTGGACTCTGTGCTGACACTGCGAAGCCTGCTTGGGATTCTCACTCTCCCTCTCTCTCTCTCTCTCTCTCTCTCTCTGCCCCTCCCCTGCTCGTGTTCTCTCTCTCTCTCTCAGAATAAATAAATAAACAGGAACAAAACTTTTAAAAAGGAAACAAAGAAAATTGATTCTTTACATATCACGTCAGTATGGCACGTTCAGTAAAGGTGACAGAGTGACTGAGGATGATGCTTGTCCACACTGCCGTGTCTTCCCAGGGTGGCCACTATGAGCGTTGAGGCACATTTTTCTGAGTCAAATATAAGATGGGGAAAATTAAACTATCAACCCGTAATAGAGTCCTTATTCCCATCACTAAAAACTAGCCTCTCCTTCATTTTTGCTGACGTGCAAACACGAGGTAGGAACCAGGCTCAGAAAACACCCTTCACCGGGGCGCCTGGGTGGCTCAGTCTGTTAAGCAGCCGACTTCGGCTCAGGTCATGATCTCACGGTCGGTGAGTTTAAGCCCCGCGTCGGGCTCTGTGCTGACCGCTCAGAGCCTGGAGCCTGTTTCAGATTCTGTGTCTCCCTCTCTCTGACCCTCTCCCGTTCATGCTCTGTCTCTCTCTGTCTCAAAAATAAATAAACGTTAAAAAAAAAAATAAAAAAATAAAATAAAATAAAAAGGATTTCATTAAAAAAAGAAAACACCCTTCACCACCACAAACCACCCTCTGCCCCCCACCCTCCCCCCGGGGGCAGGGAAGCTGGGGGAGGAGTCTAGGGCAAAAAGAGAGAAGAGCGAGAGATATGCAAAGAGTCAAACAAATTGCCAAGAAACTGGGAAGAAAAGCCATCGTAAGACGGGTAGAAATGCCACGAGCCCTTCCCTTTCCAGAGGGAACCTGCAAAAATCAAACCAGACCAAAAAAGACAACAAACACAGTAATAATCGTTAACTACTGTTTCCTCCAACCCCACCCATACCACCACACGTCCCCTGGAGCATTGCACACCAGGTGAATCCTCACAAGTGCTGCTAGACGGTATCCGACTTCGCGTTCAAGCTCGCGTGGTCTGCACCCAGGGTCCCGGGTTCACACGCAGCGGTGCTCCCCAAAACTTTGCATCGTGGCACAAACGAAAACCATGGCTGTTGTTGGAACGGCAGCGTAAATGGGGGAGACTGCTGAGGGGCTGGCCCGGGCTCCACAGAGCTGTCGGGAAGGCTGAAGGGATGGATACCCTAGAACACCGCTCAGAACGCACCTGTCCGGAAGCCGCGTGGCTGTTCCTCAGTGCACAACGCTGAGAACAGTTCTCAGCGTTGTGCACTGAGGAACAGAGTTCTGGAAACTCCCTATCTGTCCCGCAATTACAGATGTAATGAGAACAGCGGGTTTCTCTCTAGCTCTGATACAAGGGTATCTTTTCTTTTTGTTCTTTTTATTTATTTATTTTGGGGGGGGGGGGTGGAGTGCCTGAGTGGGGGAGGGGCAGAGAGAGGGGGAAAGAATCCCAAGCAGGCTCCCTGCTGTCAGCACAGAGCCTGACGTGGGGCTCGATCTCACCAACTGTGAGATCATGACCTGAGCCCAAATCAAGGGTCGGATGCTTCCCCGACTGAGCCACCCAGGTGCCCCGTATACATTTCTTCTTTAAAAAGAAAGGATTCAAGGGTCACTGGGTGGCTCAGTCGGCTACGCATCCAACTCCTGGTTTTGGCTCACGTCATGATCTCGCAGCTTCATGGGTTCGAGCCCCATGTTGGGCTCTTCGATGACAGCACACAGACTGCTTGGGATCCTCTCTCTCCCTCTCTTTCTCTGCCCTTCCTCCACTTGTAATGTCTCTGTCTTTCTCAAAATGAATAAACTTAGAAAGAAAGAAGGAAAGAAGAAGAAGGAAGGAAGGAAGGAAGGAAGGAAGGAAGGAAGGAAGGAAAGAAAGAAAGAGATTACAATCATTAAAAAATTTACAGTTATAGGGGCACCCGGGTCGCTTAGTTGGTTAGGTGTCAGACTTCAGCTCGGGTCAGGTTCTCATGGTTTGTGAGTTCAAGCCCCATGTTGCGGTCTCTGCCATCAGCACAGAGCCCGGCTTCTGATCCCCTGTCTCTCCCTGCTCTCTCTCTGTCTCTCAATCGCAAATAAATAAACACTAAAAAAAAAAAAAAATCTAAAAGAACAGGTATGAAAATTAGCCTATTAAATGGCAAAAGGAAAAGAGGTCTGAAATCAGAGATACTGGACATTTGAACATTTTGGTGGCAGAACAGGAATTTGCTAAACACCTATTACCTGGCAAACTTTTCACACTAGGGCGGGGGTCTTTAAGCCATTCTTTCCAAACTGGAAAATGACTTATCCAGCATGTTCTTCCCAGGGTGTGCAACTGAAGCTGTCGCTGCTCTGAAAACAAAGGTCAGCCATCTACCTGTGCTGGAAAAGGAGAGCGGTCTGCTAAAGAAATGGGTCATGAATCTTCATTACATAAATCACACATGAGAAGAACCATGAGGCACCCGGGGGTGGGGGGTGAGGGTCAGTCCATTAAAGTCCAACTTGATTTCAGCTCAGGTCATGATTTCAGCTTCGGAGTTTGAGGCTGCGTCAGGCTCTATGCTGGCAGCATGGAGCCTGCCTGGGATTCTCTTTCTCTCTTTCTTTTCTTTCTTTCTTTCTTTCTTTCTTTCTTTCTTTCTTTCTTTTTCCTTCTTTTTCTCCCTCTCTCTCTTTCTTCCTTCCTTCCTTTCTCTCTCTCTCTCTCTCAAAATAAACAAATAAACATTAAAAAAATAGGAAGAAAAACCATCAATCCTCAACCCTCCCGCCTCCAGCCCAAATAATTTTTTTTGGCCCTGATAATGTCGCACAAAGTCCCTCAAAGGGCTTTTCTTTCCTTTTTGCAACACTGAAAAGTGGCCACCAGAGGGCAGCAGCAACACAGTATTCTTCCAGGGCACAGCAGGATAGTCCCATAGCCACCTTCACACCAAGGGCAAACAGGGCTTCAAGGCAAGGGCTCCTGTTTTCCAGGAATTAATGCTCTAGGGGCTTTTTGTTTGTTTGTTTTTTATTTTATTTTGTTTTAGAGAAAGAGAGAGCGTAAGCAGGGTGGGGAGAGAGAGCAAGAGACAGAGACAGAGAGAGTAAATCTCAAGCAGGTTCAACATGGAGCCTGACTCAGGGCTCGACCCCACAACCATAGGATCATGACCTGAGCCAAAAATCAAGAGTCGGATCTTCAACTAACTGAGCCACCCAGGCTAATGATCTACGTTTTAATGGGATTTGATCTGAGCCTTCTTCCCAGGACAAGAGGCCTTCCCATGTCACAGAGCAGTGCTCACATCCGGCCTAGAAAAGGGCCGTTGGCATAAACACCACCAGCTTTAAGACCCCAAAATATTTCTTGACCACATTTCCTTCCAAGGGAAACTGAGTCCAAGGTTCAACTCTCTCTATGTGTCAACCTCATTACAAAGTTAAAAGGACTTAAATTTGATTGGTCATATCATGTTCCTTCTGTTTGACCAATCTATAAAGACCCCCAGGAGTTACCAGACTCAGATCAAGAACCCAAAACAGGTATGTGTCTCGTTTGGTCCAAAACATCACTGCATGTAGAGCCTCCCTGAGAGAAAAAAAAAAAAAATGGGAAGGAAATGGAGGTATAAAGGCGTAAAAGGAAGAAGTGAGGATGTGGAAAAGGGAAGTAGAAACACTGAGGAAAAAAAATAGTAAGATAGGAGGGCAGGAGGCGGGGTGTAGACAGAGACAAAGGTCTACCCACAGGCGACAGGCAATTACTGGGATAGAGCAGGGAGGTGGGGGGATGCTGGGTCTTCCCTCCTGTAGATTGCTCAAGAAGATGAACTCAAGGCAATGGCTAGACACTACCAGCGTTCAAGTAAGGCTCATTTTTAGAAAGACCACCTACAGCACGGCAGGTTGTTCAGCAGAAAGAATGGGGCTGCTTAATTAGTACTGAGCTCGCCCATACCGCACTGAGTCCGGGCAAGGCTAAAAGACCTCGCGTGTCAGAGAATTGAAGGCAATTCCTAACCAACTAGAGAATGATCTGTGAAAGGCAATCTTCTAAATGTGGCCCCGCTTCTAGCACAACCTCATGAAAACCTGTCGGCCTCCCAGGTGTTATTCTTATATCCATGATGACTCACGGATGGACAGACCTGTTCGTGACAGCGAGTTACCGGTTACCCGCTATTTTCAGTTCTTTTGAATGACCCATAGATTTTGCTGGGTTTATTCAATGCACACACACGCGCGCACACACACACACACACACACACACACATACACACACACACACACAAAACACCTATGTATTCTATACAAGGGATAGACAAGTTAACAGTTAAAGACCCCGTGTGGGGGCGCCTGGGTGGCTCAGTCGGCTGAGCGTCCGACTTCGGCTCAGGTCATGCTCTCGCGGTTCGTGAGGTCGAGCCCCGTGTCGGGCTCTGGGCTGACAGCTTGGAGCCCGGAGCCTGCTTTGGATTCTGTGTTCCGCCTCTCTCTCTGTCCCACCCCTGCTTGTGCTCTGTCTCTCTCTGTCTTTCAAAAATGAATAAACACACAAAAAAAATTTTTTTAAAGACCCTGTGATGCTCTGGGTAACAAGTATATAACACTAGGCTCTCCACACCATTGCTAAACCTAGCCAGCATGCTGAAGCCAGAGCTCCCTCCTAATTCTGCCCAAAGAACAGTTAGCCAGCTTTAGGGTTTCACAAGCCTCCCCCCAGGCCCCAGAAAATCTCCCAATTCCACCTTGATAGTCTGCATAACAAATCAGCACTGTGTCTGAGGCGGAGAAGAAAGAGATTTACATAAAAGGTCCACAGCACTCTTTCACGAAGGAAGTCCACTGTCCAGGCCTGGCTGACGGCACCAAAACTGAGACGGGTTCTCTCGTTTCTGAGACGCTTCCCCCCAGTTTGTTTCTGGATGGGTCAAGTGACCGAAAGCTTCCAATCCTCCGGCACGAACCTTGGAAGAGCCTTTTCGTGCCACTTCTCAAAGCATGTCAGAGATGCCTTTTCCTGAGGGGGATACCGTGACTTTTCACTTTACTTCCCATTAAAATATAAGGAAAAAAAAACGACTTTTTGCCACCTAATATCTCCAGAATTTTTTTTTTCATTATTCAAGGTCATATTACTGATATGCTCATAAATAAATAAAGTTTTTACTTTGCCACACCAGAAAGCAGTTTCTTAGAGTAAAACTCAAAAAGCAGATCACGATATTCTAGACAGAGGTTGGCAAACGTTGGCCCATGGTTCAAACCCAGGCCACCGCTTGTTTTTGTAAATAAAGTTTTATTAGAACACAGTCATGACCATTTGTTTACATGTGATCGTTAGATACTAACCCTAACCAAGAATTCTTTCTCCTTGGCTGTTTGGAAAACCACTAACATTTTTCACTTTAGAAAAAAATTAAATAATAAACCAGATGTGATCCGGTACTCTGGATAACTTCTGTCAGTTTCGTGCAATGTATCATTGGCACCGAAAAGTCACATTTTTTTCAGTTACTTCTCCCTCTCTCTTCAGTTATGCGGTGATGTGACCAAAAAGGAAGTGAATCATTAAAACGGATCTAAAGGTAATGGCTGTTTGGGCACTACACCAGCAGAGATGAGTAGCTGTCCCTGAGCCCTTATGACCCATAAATCCTAAAATATTTACTTTGTGGCCCCGGACAGAAAAAGTTCCCACCCCACGTTCTAGACAGAAAGTTCCATAAGTGTAAGCACTGCTTATGCAACAATCTAAAGAAATACCAAACTCTTTCCTCAGAGAATGATTCATCAAAACGGTTTTCCTCCCTAAACATTCAGAAACGAAACCGTGCGACTGACTTCCATATCCCAGAGGCGTCCCCCTTCAGAGCCGAGGGCATAATACATTTCAACAACACGCCAAAGGCCTCTCCGTCGTAAGTGAAAATCAATTAAAAAAAAATTAAACACTTAAAAAAAAAAAAAGGAAGCTGGAGACTAATGCTGGAGAGCAAATACGTAATGAGGGAAATCCCCAGGGAAAGACAACGTTGTGCCTAGTAGAGAACCGAAGCTCTACCTACTATCAGGAGAAGCAAGTGTTTCTTCTCACGCTGTCCATGCACACTGGTGGACAGAGGCTGCCCAGAACAATGGTTCCCAAGTGTGCTTCCGGACCACCTACATCAGCATCACCTGGGAACTTGCTAGAAATGCAAATCCGCGGGCCCCACGCAGGACCTGCTGAATCAGAGCCTCTGGGGGTGGGCAACATGTGTTTTCATCAGCCCTCCAGCCTGCCCTGATGCCCATTCCAGTTTGAAAATTACTGGTGCAAAGGACTGTGGTGGACAAAATCCTGAGGCCGGGTTGGGTCCCATAGAAAATAACGTCGTAGGGCGCTCGGGCGGCTCAGTCGGTTGAGCGTCCGACCACTTCGGCTCAGGTCATGATCTCGCAGTTCAAGGGCTCGAGCCCCACGTCAGGCTCTATGGGGACAGCCCCGAGCCTGGAGCCTGCTTTGGATTCTGTGTCTCCCTCTGTCTCTCTGCCTCTCCCCTGCTCATGTTCTGTCTCTCCCTCAAAACTAAAACATTTAAACAAATAAAAAAGAAAGGAATGTTGTACTGATAAACAACGAGTCTCAGGCAAAGGAGGCAGGAGCGGGAGCAAGCATCCTAATAGTTCCGATCCCTGTCTAGACCAACCGTGCTCACTCAAATGCGGCCCCACCTTGAGAGGGCTCTGGGACATTTTCCCGATCGCTAATATGATGCTTATGAAAATCAAGCAGAAAATCAATAGAGTCACAGTGTAGGAGGCACAGCGCACCTCAAATCATGGACAAAGAATCGGCTGGGAGAGGGATATTTTGTCAATAATGATTAACTTGCCCAATAAACAAAAGAAGACGGACAAGAACAGTCACTGCTGGTTACAAAAGATACAGGTTCTGGAACAACACGGTTCATGACCTAGACGCCTTAGTAGGTATTTATATTTGGATCGTGTTAGGTTTACACAAGATAAAGCCAAAGTCATAAGACGTTTTAACTCTGATGAAACTATTCAGACAGAGATGACAACGGCCGGGATTATAGCACAGGCTATGGTCTCTCTTTTGTCCCCAAACAGCCGAGACATTGAGCAAGCACACACACACCGCAGTATTTTGGTTTTTTTCTACCAGGTGCGACGTCTTCTCCATCATCCACTGAGGTTACTGACCCCCTACTAGGAACCTGCTACTTGGAATCTATCATTATGATACGTCAACGGTGGTAGGGCCAGAGAACTCACTCTGGGAGAAAGATCCAGAGAACACGGGTAAACTGGAAAGGGGACAGCTGGTGTGCGAGGGTACTCCAGGGCCTGCACTCCCTCCCCAAAGTGACAAACTCTTAGAGGAATTCCAAGAATTTAAAACAAAACATGGTGTTTAAAGGTTTGGAACACCCTCTTCCTAGTCAAGTTAAGTATGCTCTCCATGGAACATTCTTCTCCAGCTCCAGAGAAGCTGTCATAAGACAAGCTCGATAATGATCCTCATTTGACAGAAGCCCCCCATGGGACACCGTGCCAATTCAAAGCAAGAGTTGGTGTTTTCGTGGGAGTTAACTCTACACCGGTTTATGATTATTCCCTAGGGGTTATTTCAGGTATGAAATGCTACCCGCTCAAATCATTAAAAATAACATAAGGGATGCATCTATTAAAAGGCATATGTTTACGACTGTAGTGCCCAACGACAGAACATAAGAAGTCACACGATCGATAGATGAGAAATTATGATTTTCATAGAAAACACATTTTACCAACAAGTAAAAAATGAGATTTTCCCCCCACCATTTTGAAGTCCTATATCTGAGGAAGTACAAAGATACAGACAGGCAGAGATAGCAATTTTGTTTTTAAAAAAAGTGAGCAGGGCCGCCCGGGTGACTCAGTCGGTTAAGCGTCTGACTTCAGCTCAGGTCATGATCTCGCGGTTCGTGAGTTCAAGCCCCGCATCTGGCTCTGTGCTGGCAGCCCGGAGCCTTCATGGGACCGTCTCGCTCCCTCTCTCTCAGCGCCCCCTCCACTCATGCTGTCTCTTCCTCGAAATACATAAACTTTAAAA
The DNA here is from genome assembly GCF_018350215.1 of Panthera leo. NCBI lineage: Eukaryota > Metazoa > Chordata > Mammalia > Carnivora > Felidae > Panthera > Panthera leo. The sequence continues at coordinate 12,961,370 of NC_056684.1, read as the reverse complement.
AAAAAATTTTTTAAGTGAACATATTTCATGGATCCTGAAAGATGGAAGTCAGGTGAGATCAGATCGGCAAAGAGTCCGCAATCCAAAACGTGAGCAGAAGAAAGTTATAGCAAAAAGGTTTCAGAAGCAGGGCTGGGTGGGAGCATGTGAGGGTGTGTGGTGGGTAAACCAGGGATGCTCTTAACTTGCAGGCAGCAGGTAGGGGAGGCAGCTGGTGGCCTGAGAAACCGTCGGTTTCTATGCCAACCGAATAGCATAGCCTGTAACAGCTGGGCCAGCACCGTCCTCTCCCTTTGGGGCCAACCAGTGACCAGCAACAGACTTGGACTGCAAGCTGGAACAGGGAGCGTGAACAGTAAGCCAGAAAGGAAGGCTTTGGGTGAGAGGTGATAACTGGGAACTGGGGATAACTGGGGGGGAACAGGAAGGAGCTGCCTGAACTACTGATTCAGCCTGTCCATTCGCATATCCTAGCCCTGCTCGCTATCAGGGAAGGGAGGACACCGTAAACAAAAACAGCACCCGCAGATGGCGGGGCAAGGACAGAGGGACACACAGAAACGTGAGTGGCGAACACACGATACTGACATCCGAGGGATGAAGCACGAGATTTTAAGTGGAGACTTCGTATTCTCAGAAATACGATGGTATCATCTCACTTGTGAAATAATCACAGGCTGATATAAAATTAAATGGCAACTCAATCCATGACCTGACTGCACAATGGCCACAAGTGACAAGAAAATGAGTAAGCTGGAAGGCCAAGTTGAGGAATTCTCCCTGAAAGGAAAAAAACCATGGGAAGAATGAGAAAGACAAGCTAATGGACTTAGAGCACTGAAAGAAGGGTCTAGAAGGTACTTTGTCCTTTTCGTATTCCAGAACAGAGTAGAAACGAAGCAACAGGAAGAAAGACACTCAATTCCTTAGAATAAAAAAAAAAAAAAAATCCCTTCTTCCTAAACAGAATAAAATTTAAAAAAACAAACACAAAAAACTAGAGGGGAGCCTGGGTGGCTTAGTCGATAAAGCATCTGAGTCTTGATTTCGGCTCAGGTCGGGATCTCATGGTTCCTCCATGAGTTCAAGCCCTGTGTGGGGCTCAGTGCCGACAGTGTGGAGCCTATTTGGGATTCTCTGTCTCTGTCTCTCTCCCTCTCTCTCTCTCTCTCTCTCTGCCCCGCCCCCACTCACTCGTGCTCTCTCACTCTCAAAAATAAATAAACATTTTAAATAAATAAATTAAATAAATAAGTAAAAAAATAAATAAACTATAAAGAAAACACAAATATATCTGCCTGTAAGGAAATGCAAAACTCTAAAGGATAAAAGCGGCCATAGAAATAAGACATAACAGGGGCGCCTGGGTGGCGCAGTCGGTTAAGCGTCCGACTTCAGCCAGGTCACGATCTCACGGTCCGTGAGTTCGAGCCCCGCCTCAGGCTCTGGGCTGATGGCTCAGAGCCTGGAGCCTGTTTCCGATTCTGTGTCTCCCTCTCTCTCTGTCCCTCCCCCGTTCATGCTCTGTCTCTCTCTGTCCCAAAAATAAATAAACGTTGAAAAAAAAAATTTAAAAAAAGAAATAAGACATAACAGACTGAGAGAAAAATACTTGCAACCTGTAATAAACAACCATTAATGCTGAAAGTTACAAAGAATTACAAACAGAGAGAAGAAGAAACTCAAATGAAAACTGGACGAAACCCACGTTCATTACCATCACAATCCACAAAGTACAAATTAACTTTTTTTTAAAGTTTATTTATTTTTGAGAGAAACAGAGACAGAATGCGAGTGGGTTAGGGGCAGAGAGAGAGGGAGACACAGAACCCGAAACAGGCTCCAGGCTCCGAGCTGTCAGCACAGAGCCCGACGCGGGGCTTGAACTCGCGAGCTTCGATATCATGACCTGAGCCGAAGTTGGACGCTCAACCGACTAAGCCACCCAGGCGCCCCGACAAAGTACAAATTAAAATAAGGAGAGTCCACACCCAATCTATGAGATTGCCCAAAAGGAACAGTGATAAAAGTAGATATTCAACAATAGTAACATACTGTAAGAGAGGGCATGCTTTCTGCCTTCTGGAGGACAATTTGCCAGGGTTTCTTAAATTTTTAACAACACGTATCCCCTGGATCCTGACTTCTATTTCTAGGTTCTGTCCCGGTTGCTAACAACAGTTATCTTTTTTTTTTTTTTTTAATGTTTGTTTATTTATTTCGAGACAGAGAGAGAGAGAGACAGAGAGAGAGGGAGGGAGAATGAGCAAGCTAGCAAGGGAAGGGACCAGGAGAGAGAATCCCAAGCAGGCTCTGCACTGTCAGCACAAAGCCCAACATGGGGCTCGATGCCACGAACGGTGAGATCATGACCTGAACCCAAATCAAGAGTTAGTCGCTTAACCAACTGAGCCACCCAGGCGCCCCAACAGTTAACTTCCATGAAGTGCTAGAAGCCAGATGTAGTTTTAAGCACTTTATGTAAGTTATTACCTTCCATGCTTTTAACAGCCTACAATAAAGGTTACTATTATTACCCTCATTGTATAGATGAGGGAACAAACTCACAGAGGGGCCAAGGGACATTTCTTGAATCAAACAACAAATGGAGAAGGGAAGGCTTTGAGCCCGGGCAGTCTGACCCCACCGTCTACACTTAAGCACATGCTACTTTTTGAAAGATGTATTCTTATTTGTGCCAAAAACAAACACAGGGTGCTCATTACAGTATCATTTACGCTGCCGAGAAAGTTGAAAAAAAAAGCAGCAACTGTCAGTAGAGGAACTGAATAAATCACACATCATACTACGGAATGTTGCATAGCATTTAAAAGAATGGAGATATACTTGCATGGAAAACCATCGTCGCTCTTGAATACGTATCATGAAGCAAAAAAAGAGCTTATTGTGGGCTAATAGGGACATTACAGTATCATGTTAATTAAAAACATACACGTGTGGGGGCGCCTGGGTGGCTCAGTTGGTTGAGCGTCCGATTCTTGATTTTGGCCCGGGTTGTGATCTCACCGTTCGTGAGTTCGAGCCCTGCAATGGGCTGTGCACAGACAGTGTGGCACTTGCTTGGGATTCTCTCTCTCTCTCCCTCTCTCTCTCTCTCTCTCTCTCTCTCCCTCTGTTCCTTCCCTGCTTGTGCGTGCTCTCTCTCTCAAAATAAATAAACTTTTAAAAAACACACATGTGTACATGTGTGTGTTTTAAAGGCACAGAAACAGGGGGAAAAGTGAACGAATCAAATGACACGCAGATAACAAATATTCTCCTGAGGGAGCGAAGCCCCGTGGGATTTCAGTGCAGGAAGGGGATGGGGTTCAAAGGGCATCTTCGGCTCTGTGTACATTTGGGGACCTCGCACGGACATCTTTTTCTTACGTATCATTCTCACGTCTATTCACATATACACATATTCACACACATGCTCACGTTCACGTCGACATAAGAAATTATGTACTTCTTACGTATGTTCACGTCTTTTCTTATGTGTAATTAAAGTGGAATCGAGGAAGCGTTTTCTTGAGCAGCTGCTAGCCGCCAGGATAATGCTATTCTCGTGGCCTTATTTCATGGAATTATCACTCATATCATTATTGTGATGATTACTGTTCTTACTGTTGCCATTCTCGTTGTTCATTTAACCACACTAAAGGAAAGGAAGATGCAGGGTCTTCAAATAACTTTGCTGCAAATGCTCGATACCTTCGGGGTATAGGTCTGAGCTCCGCTCTGTTGCGCGAGACGAGAAAGGTGCACTAACAGCATAGAAACAAGAGTGGAGAAACAGGTGCGCGGGCTACAAGGCACCCAGAAGAGCCAGGCTTACCGCAGCGATCTCGGATGACCAGGTTGCGGCCTTCCTTCAGGTGTATGGTGAGGAGGTAGGCAAAAGGACTGGGCAAGTTACTCACGCCATCGCCGGCTTCCCCAAACATCTGCACAGATGGAGAAGGAAGGTAAGTCTGGTGTCTGGGGACCGAGGAAGAGAATTTCAGGAACACCTCTTAACTTGAGAGCAAAAAAAAAAAAAAAAAAAAAAGGGCGGGGGGCTGGGGGTCGCCACCTTCAAGCCTCATCGGCCACCCCACCCGCCTTGATGACCGGGTTACTAGGTCTTACTAACATATCCTCTATAATTATCTCCAGTGGGATTGTATCCAAATTCACGATGGGATCCTTGCAATATTTAACTCCCCCTGCCCCCCAAATCACACAAGGGGTATTATGCCCTCGGAAGTATATCGGTATCTGAAATACCCTTCAACTCAGCGATTTCCTGTAGGATTCTTTCTTTCTTTTTTAATTTTTTTTCAGTTTCTTTGTTTATTTTGAGAGAGAGCAAGCAGGGGAGGGGCAGAGAAAGGGTCAGAGAGACAGAGTCCCAAGCAGGCTCCAGCACTGCCAGCTCGGAGCCCGATGCGGGGCTCGAACTCACAAACCGCGAGATCATGACCTGGGCTGAAGTCAGGGGTCGGACTCTCAACCCACTGGGCCAGCCCGGTGCCCCTGCAGGATTCTTTCTTCTAGAACTCGCGGAGGAACACGAGGGAGGAAGTGGCAGGCAGAAATGCAGCTGTGGGGCTGGCCCCGACAGACATGTGAATGCTTCTGAGGTAAAGTGGCTTCCTCATTTTCTCCCCCTTCCCCCCAAGCCCTTCCACTCCCCTGCACCTCCTCCACGTGAAGGAAAAACGTTGCAGTTCACGTTCAGGACCGCTCAGCTGCCGGCCTCCGCGGCCCGCAGGTGCATAAGGCACCTGTCCCTCCTGTGTCCACATATGATGCCTTTGCATGCTCTCCCCTCGGCATATTTTTCCTCCATTCCCTGCCCCCGCCCCCCCGTGGTGTCTTCTACACTTAACCTTCAGTCTTCCTCCCCTCACCTTAGCTCACTCCCCTCCCCAGGAAGGCATCGACTCCCACAGGCCACCATGTTGAATGCAAGTCTCTTTTCGAATATTCATCAAACGAATCCAACTAAAGTTTCGAACCAGAGTTTTGCACTAGTCCCAATTGTTGTCTTTCCAGAGACAAGAGACAGATAAAGTAATTTATCATTCACTTTTTTGACATTCAATTAATCGATTCTGTGGCTAGGTCTCCCTTGACGGCCTTCTTTTGAAAACTCCCCCGTCTAGGTTTCAAAGCACTTCAGAATGGCTTTGTCTCCTTTACTCTCCCACTCAACTGGAGAGCTGCTCTGTATTTTTAGAAAAATCCGTCCCCGTCTGACAAATCAATAGACTCGGAATTAATCTCTTCCAGCTAGAATTCGCCAGGCCGGTCTTTGCAATGGTTCAGCGTTCTTGAAAAATAAAAGAGGCAAAGAAATACAGACGTTTGGTAAGAAATAATCTACAGTATTTGCTCTAGCGTTTGCTTTTAAGGCATTGTCACTCACAGATCGTTCTTCAAACTGTTGGGATGTCAGAGAAGCATTCAGATCACCACTGCCGCACAGCTTCTGTAAAGAAAAGAGAAAGAAACAACCTGCTTCAGGAAAGCAAAATGACATTAACCTACAGGGATATCCCCTCGAATGCGCCATCTGCGCGCTCAGTTTCGGGTACGCAGGCTGCTTTTGCGCGTGTGTGGCAAGTCCTGGCAACAAAAGTTTGATTCGGTGGAATCCACCTGCCTGCAGCCTCGGCCGTCGTGGTCACGATCGGAGCATCAGTGTGGATAAGGCTGATTCTCCTCCACCACCGGGAGGCTCCATCGTCCCTAGTCCGTCCAGGGCTTGGCGTGCAAGCTGCTTTCTTCCAGTGAACAAAATGCGAGCAGGAGAGTCACCCCACCAGCGCCCTCCCCGGGCCTGCCTGGCCCCCCGCCCACCGGAGAGAAATGGACGGATCATGTACCGGTGACCCGGGCTTGTCACGCAGGAGGAGACGTTTCAAAACGTGATCCGGAAGACCTTCCTCAAGCCGTACCTTCGTGAGACTGTACCGTCACCAACCCAGGGGTAAGAAATGCAAATTCTGAGCAAATGACCTCAGAATGAGAGGTGCCTATGTTTTCTAATTTAAGATGCCCAGGAGGGGCGCCTGGGTGGTTCGGTGGGTTACACTTCTGACTCTTAGTTTTGGCTCTGGTCTTGATCTCTTCGTCGGTGGGATTGAGCCCCGCGTCAGGATCTACACTGTGCAGAACCTGCTTGGGGTTCTCTCTCCCTCTTTCTCTCTACCCCTCCCATTCTCTTTCTCTCTCTCCCTCTCAAAAAAAAAAACAAAAAACAAAACAAAAGAAAACAAAAAAAAAACAAATACCCAGGAAAGGATCCCACAGAGCAACGAAATGGGTAACAGTCAACAGTCAGTAGTCAGTGTAGGATACAGTAGACCTGTCCATTACGCAGGTTTTATACGTACAACACAGGTTCCAGAAGAATCTGGGGACTCCTTGAAGGTTTCTGGGGCTGGATGTAAGGATGGCTGTCTGTATGCAAAGGCAGAGTGGAAGGGAAATGAGCTAATGATCTTCTAGCATTTTTGGATATGTTTCTGTCTGTCGGGCACATTATCCAGGGCTGATTTCCTGTGTGAGAAACACAGGGTCTCTCCCTCCAAACAAGGCTGGGTAACTCTGAAGTCATAGGCAAACTGAGGCAGACAGCAGACCTGCGGAGGCTGCTTCAATGACCTTGAACCACTGAGGGGAGACGCGGGGACCAGGGGCACCATGGCCTCTTTGGTCTTTCCTGTCCATCGCATCCATCAGAGAGGTCCTGACACAGGGCAGACATCCCGCCTGGATGGTAGGCTGCCTTCCAAGGCAGTGACACGCAAACACACACACACACACACACACACACACACACATTCTTCGTCTCTGTCTCTCTCAGAGAGAGCTTCAGGCAGCAAGAGGCCCTGGGTTCCCCAGCACGAGGGCAGCTCTTCAGCCCCTAAGAGGCACGGCGGGAGGGTGAGGGGCCGTGAACAAGCAGGGGTTCTCTGGTCCACCCCCTCTGCATGCAGGGCCATCACAAAATGCTGCAACCAGGCAGCCATCGGCCCTGATCACAAGGTGGCCTGAAGCCTGACAAGTCCTTTCCCAGGAAGGACAGAGGCCCTGGGACTTCTGCACCCATGATTCTCACACCGGCCTCCTTCTCCACCAGTCCCAGGCCTAGCATCCCTAAGACTGCAAATAGAATTCATTTACTTCAGATTAATTCACCAGGACCAAGGGTGACTTCAGGCACTTTGACCTTTCGTGAAGGCTCCCAGCCCTGTGGTCGGTCACCAGAGTGACCTTGGCCCTGGACATACCACTGCTGCCCAGCCAGGAAGAGAGCCCTAACCCTCAGTGCAGGAGAGCTGTTAGCAGACCAGAAAAGAGGGGACAGCCTCTACTAGTCATCTCCCCCCCCCCCCCCCGCCCGCCTCTTCACACTCCTATTTTGTTCTATGGGAAAGACACCCAGGATGGTTGGACAGGACTATCTGATGACCACTTTATGAGGACAATCAGAACCTTACTCAACTCCCCCAGTCTCAAAAGGTTTGCCCTTTTACAACACACACAGTATCTCCCGGAAGCTTAACAACCCCTCTTCTAAAAAATTTTTTTAATGTTTATTTTATTTTTGAGAGAGAGATGGAGAGAGAGAGAGAGAGAGAGAGAGTGAGTGGGGGAGGAGCAGAGAGAGAGGGAGACACAGAATCGGAAGCAGGCTCCAGGCTCTGAGCTGTCAGCCCAGAGCACGACGCGGGGCTCGAACCCACGGACCGCGAGATCATGACCTGAGCCCAAGTCGGACGCTTAACCAACTGAGCCACCCAGGCGCCCCATAAGAACCCCTCTTCTACCTGATTTATGAAACCAAGAGAGCCCAGCCACGCTGCCACGTCCAGAGCCCACAAGGCACCACGTGCCATCTGATGCTCTGTGGCCTGAAGACCCACCAGTGTCTCCAGTTTTAGGAAAAGAATCGATGTTCCACTTAACCAATCCTGTGCAAAGGCAATTCCACAAAGCCCCCAGCGCTGGGATCAGGATTTCCATTTAGAGTACGTGGTCATTCGCCAAAGACCGTGGTGGTCCAGAATCTTCTACTGTCAAATACAAAGGAGGACGGCCAGGCGCTCGAAAACGTCAACCCTCAGAGGACACCCCAGACGCGCTCTCCCAACTTGGCTTCGTTGTATTAATTAGTCCACATCCCCACCGTGGCTTCCACACCATCAAAACTGACAGCTTTTATCCAAATATGTGATAAGCCTTCCACTTACAACAACATGGAAATTAAATGTGAAGAATGACATTAATTCAACATTATGGCTGGTTTTACTCACAGAAAAGTCACACAACTTAAACTTACGGTTCCCACGGCCACCGTAACTGTCACACACCATATATACACACGAACGAAGGAAACCGATCACCGTAAAGAAGAACAGAAATGCTACATCGGCACCAGAGGACACGTTACAGCTGCTGGGGGACACATAACCTTGAATATTCCCCTACATTCTGCATAGAGCCTAAGATATTACCCACTGAATAGAAGGTACATTACTTCACTTCTTTGTCAACCCAGTAACCACGTCAACGGGCCTTTTCTTTAAAAACAGCACAATTAAGGGGCGCCTGGGTGGCTCAGTCGGTTAAGCACGCGACTTCAGCTCAGGTCATGATCTCACAGCTCGCGGGTTCGAGCCCCGCATCGGGTTCTGCGCTCGCAGCTCAGCCTGGAGCTGCTCCGGATTCTGTTTCCCTCTCTCTCTCTCTCTCTCTCTCTCTCTGCCCCTCCCCTGCTCATGCTCTGTCTGCCTCTCTCTCCAAAATAAACAGATAAAAACAGCACAATTAAGATTTTCCTCAAAGGAGTCCCTGATACCCCACTATCATTAGAATATATTTTTGATGTTCTCAACAAGCATAATCAAGCCCTCTGTTTTTTTTATTTTACTTTTGAAAACTTAATGGTAAAATTGCCTTTTTGTATATGTGTATAGTGCTACATTGTTTATATGTTTATTTTGAGAGAGAGAGAGAGAGAGAGAGAGAGAGAGAGAGAGAGACCAAGCAGGGGAGGAGCAGAGAGAGAAGGAGAGGGAGAGAGAGAGAGAGACAGAGAGAGAGAGAGAATCCCAAGCAGGCTCCATGTTGTCAGCTCAGAGCCCAACATGGGGCTCAATCCCACGAACCCTGAGATCCCGACCTGAGCGGAAATCAAGAGTCACTTGCTTCACCAACTGAGCCACCCGGGTGCCTCCAATGGTACGGTTTTTAACACACACATATATTTGAGGGACCACAACAATCAAGGCAGATCTGTCACCCCATTAACACTTATTCGTGCTATCCCACTGGGGTTTAAATCATCCCCAGCCCGCGGCAGCCACCTGTCTGTCTTCCTCACGTAATTTCATCTTTTCCAGAATACCACACACATGGACTCAGCCAATATGCAAACATCTGACACTGACGTCGTTCACTCGGCCTAATGCCTTTGAAGCCTATCCAAGTCGTCCTCTGCAATCATTCAAACCATTTTGGTGGCCGAATAGTATTCGATCCTACATTTATGCATTTGGTGTTGGTTTCACAAATGCCAAACACGTTATTTCTAAGGACACAGGGAAAGATGAATAATTTTGAATATCGTAATGCTAGGGGCGCCTGGGTGGCTCAGTTGGTTAAGTGTCCAACATCAGCTCAGGTCATGATTTTGCGGTCCGTGGGTTCAAGCCCCGCGTCAGGGCTCCGTGCGGACAGCTCGGAGCCTGGAGCCTGCTTCAGATTCTGTGTCTCCCTCTCTCTCTGCCCCTCCCCTGCTCACTCTCTCTCTCTCTCTCTCTTTCAAAAATAAACATTAAAAAATTTTTAAATTGAATATCATAATGCTAAAAAAAGGCTAATAGGAAAAAAAGGTCTAATTACTTAGAAACATTCCAAAATTATGGCAATAACAACGTGGCATGAAAATTAGGATCCGGTTTAACCGTCTCTCCCATAACTCTCACTGCTGCCTTTTGGATAAGTGGTTTTGTGTTTTTCGTTTGCTTTTGTTTTCAATGACTGAGAGTTTGCATTGGTATTTCCACTCTACCTGAGCGGAAATGGGTGGCAAGGTAATAAACTTTGCCTTCTCTTTAGGGAAGAGTCCTCTAGCTGCAGGAAGGCAAATTTATTAAAATTTAGCAGGATACGGGGAGATACGAGCATGGATGGGCCAATCATATAAAACAGAAAAGTCACCAAGGATCCTAAGAACAAGACACTGATGTGAATAAACAGTTTCCTTTTGTGTATGCTAAACGTGACCTTGTACAAATGCCACCTCCCATGTGGCTCATCCAAAGGCTCTCACCATGAAGTACACACAGGAAGCCAAATTATAAACCATGTAAACAACCGCGGGGGGTTTAAACTTCAGTAGGAGACATCAACCCACAACCAGGAAAGCTAAATGAGGAAAAAGCTGGCTCAGGAGAGCGTTTCTACAGTCTCTGGAAAATACTCGGGACATGTCAGTATGGCAAGCAGTCCCCATAAGACATATTGACTTAACCACTCCTCTCACGTCTAGGTTACCGAGAATCCGAACACTCTGGCTGACAGTGGTCACAAACACAAACACCCAACAAGACAAAGGAAGGAGTGAAATGAGCAAAGGGAATGGGATGGCGAGCCAGACCCTTAAGCACAGCCCGGATCCAGTGACAGAATCAAAACGACCCACAGGGCAACTAGAGAACAAAATTACGGTGTCTGGAGCACCTGCGGGGGGCTCAGTCGGTTAAGCGTCCGACTTCGGCTCAGGTCACCATCTCAATCCGTTCATGAGTTCAAGCCCCGCGCCTGGCTCTGTGCCGACAGCTCGGAGCCTGGACCCTGCTCCGGACTCTGTGCCTCCCTCTCTCTCTGCCCCTCTTCTTCTCATGCTCTGTCTCTGTCTCTCTCTCAAAAATGAACAAACATGAAAAAAAATTAAAAAAAAAACTAGATGTCTGTTCAGAAAATTCAGGTCTACCAAATGGCTGAGTCTATGCATATCACGTTTTGACACAGCTTTTGCAGGAAGCTATTGATCATACAATCAAGGTACACGTATTTAGTTTCCCCCCCCACTCCCAAGAGTGTTTTCTCTGTAAGTGATCACCCTGGAATAATAATATGCAAAATATAAGTCGTGTGTGTGTGTGTGCGTGTATGTGTGTACCTATATACCCTACTCAATCACATGTCAGTATTAATCAGTGACCAGCAGGGGCGCCTGGGTGGCTCAGTCGGTTAAGCGTCCGACTTCGGCTCAGGTCATGATCTCGCAGTTCGTGAGTTCAAGCCCCGCATCAGGCTCTGTACTGATGGCTCAGAGCCTGGAGCCTGTTTCAGATTCTGTGTCTCCCTCTCTCTCTGACCCTCCCCCGTTCATGCTCTGTCTCCCTCTGTCTCAAAAATAAATAAACGTTAAAAAAAAATTTAAAAAAAAATCAGTGACCAGCAAATTACAATCCACCACCTACTTTTATAGATAAAGTTTAAACTTTGAAACACAGCCCCACCTATTCATTTGCATACTGTCTATGGCTGCTCTCAGGATACAATCCCAGGGCTAAGAAGTTGCAATAGAGGCCATAGGGGCCACAAAGCTAGACATACTGATTATCCGGCCCTTCATGGAAAAAGTTGGCCCCTGGTAATACTCAACCATTCTTTTCCCGTTCAGTCATAGTTGTCCACTGACCTTTCACATGCTGTTTCCATGCTGTTACCAGTAGATAGTTTATTTCTTATTTTTTTTTAAATTTTAATGTTAATTTTTGAGAGAGAAACAGAGGACAGAGAGAGAGAGAGAGAGAGAGAACAAGTTGGGGAGGGGCAGAGAGAAACGGAGACAGAGAATCCAAAGCAGGCTCCAGGCTCTGAGCTATCAGCACAGAACCGGACACGGGGCTCAAACTCACGAACCCTGAGATCATGACCTGAGCCGAAGTTGGATGCTCAACCGACTGAGCCACCCAGGCGCCCCACTTGGAGATAGTTTAAAAGAATAATGGTCCCCTTTACATTTGCTTAGCACTTTATAATATACAAATACACACGGACTCCTATTAACTTATTTTAAGGGGCCCACAGGCTGTCAGGAGTATCATCAATTTACAAATGAAGAAGTCCAAGTGAAGAGATAAATGGCTGCTCACTAAGGGAGACCAAAGAGTTAGGCGTTCCCTTGACTGACCTGGGTCCTCTATTCTTTTCACAGTGCCCAGACTTGCCCCAAATCCAAAGTCAGAACACCTCTCCCGGCATGCTGACCGGTCGGCAGCTCCCTGCAGGGGCAGACGAGGCCCGGGAGTCACAAAGACTCTGGTTCCCACCTGATTTGTTCTACTTCCTAGCTTCGCGTCCTTGAAAACGCGACCTAAAATTCAAGACGTGGGAACCTGCCCACAAGGGGCAAAAAAGACACTCACCTCGCCGATTGTTGGGAGAAAAATGCATTCATTCAAAGAGATCTACTGAGCATTACCGTGTTTCTGGGGCCGGACAGCGCAGGAGGCTGCCTGTATGCAGAGCGAGCCAGACAGGTGGTCCAAGGAGATAACGCTCATGTTCCGTACCCAGCAAGGGTCCTGATACATAACCTCTCGGAAGGTGGTACCGGATTGGGGTTGCTTTCCTATTAGGACTATTATATTGCTCATGATTCGTATTAAGACAGGGGGTGTGTTTAGGAAGATGAGGAAGAAAACTCAATGACGGAGGTCACCAACCTGAGTCCCTCCCTTCATTCCCTCCACCACTCCCCTGACACTTGTATCATGACAGTTGGAGAGATGTCTAATGACGCCTCGGGCCCGTGGGACCTCCCTTGGCACACAGGGCTCATCCGCCTAGGCAGGCTTCCTGCATGGCTCTCTCCCCAGGCAAAGCTTCTCCTTCAGCTATTCGCCGCCTATAGGGCAGGTATCGCAACGCCACCTGTATATTACAGATCCCTGCCTTGCGAGCAGCACAGTATTGAGCCCCCAGCGCTCCTCTGGATGGATGCCCCTGGTGGGTACCCCGGATAGTCCTCGTGGTGTAGCAGGACCGCCCGACAGGATGGGAAAGTCTGCATGATCCAGCCTCAGAAATAACTCTGACATCTGCTGCCACCTCCCCCGCTCCTGTCCTGCCACACGGCCGCCTGGCTGTTCCTGAAACACACCAGGTGTTCTCCTCCCTGCCTGGAGCCGGTGCACTTACTGTTCTCTGCCCTGCAGAGGCTTTTCCTCCAGACGCGCACACACCTTCCTTCCTCGCCTCCTCTAGGCCGCCGGGTAAATGTCGCCATCTCAGAAGAGGTCTTTCCTGGCCACTCCGGGCAGAACTACCACCCCAGCACTGCGCAAGCATCTTCTGTGCTTTGTTTTTCTCCCTTCCACCTACCCCTCTCTGAACCTATCTGTAGCCTGCCACTGTTGAGATCAGGATAGGCTCTCCAGGAGGAAGTGGATTTTTGTCTCCCTTCTTGACCTCTGGGTTCCTGGCGCCCCGAGCAGCGTCGGCACATGCGAGGTGCTCAACGCGTGAGAAAGGAGGGAGGGAAGAAGAAACGGGGCACCCAAGCTGTGAAAGACCCTGCAACGTGGCGGACACGCCTGGCTCGCCGACACCATGAGGCTGAGTGATGATTTGGGGGATAAACCAAGAATCGTAAAAGGGCCCGAAATTGAAGTGCAGAGACACTAATGTACTCATTCACCAGCTGGAGGCCCGTTCCTCTGCACCGGTTTGTCATTTTGCTTCTTTGTGGTCACTAAACTGAAGCTCTGTGGTTGCCGAGTAGCGGTTCTAGAAACATCCCAATCAGGTACTTCTCTAAACCACTCAGCTCATCTATATAAGCTGGCACCAAAGCTAGTTATTTAAAATACCAACTGCCAAATGAAATGTCAGGAAAGGATGTATCCCGGTGGGGGCGGGGGGGGGGGGTGGGAATTACATGAATGGGGGGGGGGGCAGTAATCCTTCCATTCAGGGTTATTAGTTGCTGGCCATCATAATAAACCCATTCAAGCACTATAATTACCCCTGTATTTAAAAAGGCACAGTGGGGGTTGCCTGGGTGGCTCAGTCCATTAAGCATCCCACTTCGGCTCAGGTCATGATCTCACAGTTCGGTTTGTATGTTTCAGCCCTGGAGCCTGCTTTGGATTCTGTGTCTTCCTCTCTCTCTGCCCCTCCCGTGCTCACTCTCTGTCTCAAAAATAAAAGCATTAAAATAAATAAAAAATATAAAAGGGCACAGTGGACACAGAGAAATAACAACCAATATCTTCCTTTCATTACCAACTTTTTTAGATCACCAACTCGGAGGTGTCCCAGGTTAAAGGATCACATTTCCAAACTCCTTGCTGTGCACACAGTTTTGTGTACGGGCTTTGGATTCAGAGAGTTCCCAGATTGGGATCCTAGCTCTAACACTACCTGGATGACCTTAGGTAAGCCATTAAACCTTCTCAGCCCTCATTGCATTCTGGAAAGTGTACTGATAAAAATAACTATAGTAACACGAATAAATACAAATATAATCATAGCAGTGAGCCCATGCCTGCCCCATAGTTTTGGGCCACGAATTCTCTATATTTTTTTTTAGGCTTAAAACTTTATTTTGAATGAAACTTAACTACTAGGCTTTCCTCCCTACCTACCTGAGTCTTAGGCACATAACATGCCCTCCCTGACCACCTGCTCAGAGCGACCCTCTCTACTGACCTCAAATGGTCAGCTAGCACTGACCGGGGACTGAGACCACCTCGGATCCTTGGTCATGTTTTCCAATATCTGGGCCTACTCTCAACTACATCATCAACACAGAGGACGGGAACCAGAGGCAACTTTCTGTATTTCCTCAGTACCCGATTTTACAAGGCAAGAGAGAACATCTCGTAAAATAAGTACTAGGGAAGGAAGTGAGAAGAAAATGCAAAGAAAAAAAAAGAAAAGAAAAGCTATTCTCCCTCTGGGTCTCCTTAACTGTAGCTTCTCCATATTTAATCTGACATTTGGGAAGTCCATTAGTGCTCACTGTACATCCCCCTCCAACCCCCCCATCCAGGGCCTCCATGTATCACCACCTTCCTCAACCAGCTGAACTTCTTAAGGCTCCACAGCACCTAGCATGGTGTGTGGCTTAAAAGTCAGCTTCAGAGGGATGCCTGGGTGGCTCAGTTAAGCATCCGACTTCAGCTCAGGTCATGATCCCACGGTTCACGAGTTTGTGCCCCGCATCGGGCTCTGTACTGATGGCTCAGAGCCTGGAGCCTGCTTCGGATTCTGTGTCTCCCTCTCTCTCTGCCCTTTCCCCACTCATTCTCTCTCTCTCTCTCTCTCTTTCTCTCTCTCTCTCTCTCTCTCTCAAATATATAAAAACATTAAAAACATTATTTTTTGAAGTCAGTGTCAGAGAAACATGAGTCAATATATTTCACATAAACAAGGTTTGCAGAAAGCTGGGCAGGAAGAAAAAGAAGGCATCATCTCTGTTCCTCAGGAGCTTCCAATCTAACATGAGGCCAATTTCTAAATAACCAACTAAATACAAGGTGGGGTCAATACACCTAACAGATTCCCCAAGTTTTTCCAGGCCCTGATATAATTATCACTCCGTACACACTAATGAAGTTGAGGTTTATTATGATTTGACAACCATGAAACAGTGTGCTGTTGCTATCAAAATAACAGGAATATAAGGTGCCCTTTACCACCTCCCGTGCCCAAGTTTTGGTGATGGCAGCAAGGAGAATAAAACTGTAAGACCACCTTTCATCCATCAGAGGCCCGACATACAAAGTCATTGAAAGCAGGCAATCTGGTTTCCAGGCAACCATGAAACCCTACCGGCCTGAAAGTGAAAATAGACAGCTAATAAATTAATGTGTCAATCAATAAAAAGGGAAAGGTCATGCAAGAAAGCCTGGGTAAAAGTTTGGACTCGTCCTTGAACCCTACGGGGGGAAGAGACAGCCTATGCCACAGGACTTTAAGAATCGTGGCTTCGTGGCCTAGGCAGGTTGGCCATGTGGATATGGAGGTCATTGGCTCAAGCGAACAAAGTGTGAGCATGTCAAGATCTCCTTTGCACCTCAATCTCTATTGCGAGATGGATGGCTTACCAGACACCATTCAGTGTGGAACCTACCCGTCCTCCTTGCAGGGATTCATGTTCGTAAAACAATCTCCCGATTCTATGTGATCTCATGTAGGCCGACTTCCAAGAGTCCATACGCCTAACAGATTCCCCAAGTTTTTCCAGGCCCTGAGATAATTATCACTCCCTACACATTAATGAAGTTGAGGTTTATTACGATTCGACTTCCCAAGTAACTCGACAATCATGAAACAGTGTGCTGTTGCTATCAAAATAAATATTAGAGTCTATACGGTATTTAACCCTCATTACGAACAGTTAAGGTTGTCATTTATAGCTCTGTCTCGTGAGCATTGGGTTATCATGAGTTGGTCCTCGGAGCCAGATGGCCGCTGGACAGTTAATACAGGTCTAGGAGGCAGGTGACCTTCTCAGGGTCTTACCCAGTGACACCTTTGCCCACTACCAATTTGCTTTCCCTTCGCTACCTCCCTTACCTGTTCCAAACCCTTTCTTCCTCTACAGATGTCTGCAGAAAGAATGAGGTTAGCGCTCGGTAACAGCAAAAGTGGCATGCCAGGCAAACAAAAGCAGGGTAATTAACACTGACTGTACAGTCGGGAAAACGCTCACAGGGAGGGAGAATTTGATGGGTGAGAGGGTTTCCTGGAAGAGAAGTACGAGACGAAGAAGTGAGGAGGAGAAGGAGGTGAGATGCATAAACGAAAATGTCAGTGAAAAGCAAGGAAAGTGAGACAGCCTCACGGCATTCATGGGTTTTTCACTTGGGCCACCCGGCGGGTAACAGTGATGTTGCCAAGAAAAACGGTCTCTGTGTGTGAGAGCACTTCAGGGACACAAAATTCTGTCAGAACAAGTTGAGATCGGGTTTATGTGCAATGCCCACGGCGATCAGAATTGAGGGCCCAAAGAAAAGTCTGGAGAATCCTCTTCGACCAACGTATCCTTTATTCTAAACCTACTTTCTCCCATTTTGGTTTTATGGCTGGTTGAAGCACCTTCAGAGACTCTTCCAAGGCTCCATGTGGCTTCTCTGTTCTCACATTCTTTCTTCCTCTTCCTTCTTAATTTTGTGCTTTGCTTCCTCATTCCATTTCCCCATAACTGTCAACCTGCACCTTGCTTCCCTGCTGACACTGGCAGGACTAAGAAGAAACTAGAAAACATTCAGACACCATCATTTGGGGTCTTATCCCACGGCTGCGGGCTCAGCCTGGTACCAAGTTGCCATTGCATAAAAAACATGGAAGACAAACCCCAATGGGTGCCTCCGACCACAGAAGTTCCTTTCCTTACCCCTCTAGAAAGCTACAAACAAAATAAGTCACAGCAAGGATACTCGGTGAACATCTGATTGTCCCTGTGGGGCACTGGGTTTGTCACTTGCCAACCCCTTCCTCCCCGCTCCTTCCTTCCCCCAATTCCATGAAAGTGATAGAAACCTGGCCACTATTCATTAGGAAGGAAACAGATGGCCCACATCCTAGATACAGATTAGCCAACCCCAAAACTCACGGATTCCCCAGGACTTCCACCTTCATTGAAAAAAAAGAGAAGATGGGGTGCCTGGGTGGCTCAGCCCGTTAAGCGGCCGACTTTGGCTCAGGTCATGATTTTGTGGTCCATGAGTTTGAGCCCCGCTTCGGGCTCTGTGCTGACAGCTCAGAGCCTGGAGCCTGTTTCAGATTCTGTGTCCCTCTCTCTCTAACCCTCCCCCTTCATGCTCTGTCTCTCTCCGTCTCAAAAGTAAATAAATGTTAAAAAAAAATTTTTTTATTTAAAAAAAGAAAAAAAATAAAATAAAATAAAATAAAAACAAAAGAAAAAAAGAAAAAAAAGAGAAGAACAGATTTAAAGCCAGTATCGGACTTGGGCTATAAAGTCTACCCCTGTCTAAATCTCTGTTTTTCAGTTAATGTCATACAAAAAGAAATTTCATTTACAGTATGATGTGCTTCTTTAAAAAAAACAAAACAAAACAAGAAAATCAGACTTTAATTAAATCATAAACTGACGAGAACTCACAACAAAGACACTAACAAAAACCGTCCTAACCTGAATGTACACATTGCTATCATTGATTTCCTCATTACACAAATATGGAGTGAGCAGATGGTATGTGTCAGGCACACAGCAAGGCCCTCAGAAAACAAAGACAAATTAGATGCAACTCCCTTGGATATACCCACTGACCAAATTACACAGCCTAGTGGAGAAGATAAGCGAGGGAGTGACTAACTTCTATACTATGTAATAAGCTCGAGATCCTTGGGTAGTGGGAAAAGCCCACCCAATATGGTGGGGGGGGGGGGCAACAGAAGGAGGGCGGGTAGGCAGAGCAATGGACAAGAGAGAATCGCGGGGAGGAGAAGAGAGAGAGGGAGAGAGAGAGAGAGAGAGAGAGAGAATCCCAAGCAGGCTCCGCGCTGTCAGCACAGGGCCCAACACGGGGCTCAATCTCACGAACCCTGAGACCCTGACCCGACCCCAAATCAAGAGTCAGATGCTTAACCGACTGAGCCACCCCGGTGCCCATTTGCTTTCTTTCAAAGGGCTGAGCTAAAGGAGAAAATTAATGAAAATGTTCTATTGGTAAAGGACTAGGAATTGCAAGATTTTTTGGAGTTAGCCCTGAGAAGAAAAAATAACCACTGGCAACCAACCATCTGCCAACCAGCCGTTCACCATCACTAACCAGCCCCTTAGCCCAGCCCACCCTTCCCAGCATACATCGCACCAGAAAGTTCTTCAAGCCTTTGTTTCAGGTGCAGCAAAATGCTCACTACCCCCACCTACCCCACCCACAGGCCCGTGTTCACCATATTTCTTCACCTATCAAACCTACGCCGGCTTGCACAATGCCTCACATGACACATCTATGACCCACGCGCTGATTTCTCCTACCTCCTAAGCTACCAAGAGGCAAGGCTTGGATGTTTTGCACAGTTTCAGTATCTGCTGCCTTTAGAGCTGTACAAAGCTGTCTCTCAATACAACAGAACTTGAAGGCAGGGTCACTCTCCCATCCATTTCTATTTCCAGTCGTAACCCTTATGGTGCCCCAGAGTAGGTATGCAAATATTTATAGTCCGCAAAACAGTTTCACAGCACTAACTTAAAATAAAAAAATTCTAATCTGAGAGCGTTAGCCGGTCAAAGCCAAGAAACCCACCCATTTTTTTTTTTCTGATAACTTATAAGTACCAAGATAAAGATTAACTTCAGTATCTAATTCTCAATGTTACCCCCTTCCCACTCAACTGTGAATTATGAGCTATGTTTAATAATTCACCTAATTTATATTTTGATGAACAGAAATAGAACCTTTCAATTTATAAACAACAATAAAAACCATAACCTCATTGCAAAACGAATTTCCTAAATGCAAGGGGCAGTGAAAAAGATAGTCATTGAATGGCTAAGGGTGTTTTATTGTAATGTTTCCAAAGGAATCTGGTCACACCTTCCGAGTACCCACGATCCATTCTGTAATGACACCCAAAGATATGACATAATTAACAGGCTTTGGTTCTGAAAGTAAAACCAAAATGCTCAGTTAAATAACCAGCTTCCCATGCAATTATAACATTAACCTGGAATATAAAAAAAAAACAAAAACAAAACTTAACTTCCCTCGACACCACAACATACTTCAGTGCCATTAATGTGGAAATTAAAAAAAAAAAAAAAAAACTAATATCATCCAAATCATGATTTAGTAATCTGGTGGCTGAATTTACATGAAATTCATTCTAGAAGTACACGATTTGTCTCATAACTAGATTTGGTTCTTTTATCTTATTGAAATACCAGAGCTTTGTAAAATCAGTGAATCTGTAAGAATTTGCATCCTTCAGATTTCTTGCTTTTGGTGTTTTTTAGAGCATGCAAGTGAAGCTGTCCACAAACCAGTATCCACACGTGTGCCCTAGCACATACACATGTGCACACGCCCATGCATTCTTGCGTATGGAGGACCGAGCAGTGGTGGAGAGAGAGACACGTGTACGCTTAAAGCAGAAAGTTCAAGGAAAAGTTATGCTCTTAATTTCTTTGGCAGGGAGATGGAAAAAGGCAAACCCATCCAATAGGGCTTTTAATGCCTTAAAGTATCCCAGAAAGGTTGTCTGTAATAGTTTTAAAATACACAGAGGTCAACCCTAAAACAGACGGGAACAGTGGGTGCAATCAATATCACCTGAATCTACATTCTTGTAAATGACATTCTTTCCATCCAAGCTAACCACAAAAATAACTCCCAACCAAATTTTCCAAGGGCATCGAGTGCACTTAAAACAGAGAGGAAGAAAGAAAGAAAGAAAGAAAGAAAGAAAGAAAGAAAGAAAGAAAGAAAAGAAAGAAAAGAAAAGAAAGGAAAAAGGAATAGGAAAGCGCCCAGCCCTGGTCTCACCTCCGGCTCTTCCAGTGCATCTTCTTCAAGGGGAGTTTTCTGGAGCAGATCCAAGATGTCATTGCTGGAAGGTCTCCTGTCCTCGGCAGGGGAGGCATAGGCCTCCTCGGAGTCTGTTTCCCCCACGTGGAGGTGGCCTGCTTCTTCCTGGCTCCAATCCAATTCTTCTTCAGACTGTTTCAAGGAGCTACTGCTGCTCTTGGGAAAGATCCCTGCAGTCGACAGGCTGCTGGGCACTGAGGTATAGGACGACTGGGGCCCAGAGTAAGGCCGCCCCTCTGGGGCCAAGGCCTCGGCCTCCAGGAGGTCAGGGACAGAAAGGCTGAGGCGGCGGTCCAGGGGACGCCTTGCCCTTAGATCTAGGGGTTTGTTTGCATTCTTCTTCACCCTCCTCTTGCTCAGGTTGATTAACAAAGGCCTGGTCCGCTGTTTCAAAGAGCCCCAGACAGATGGTTTATCCATATCCATGACTGCACGAAGACCCAGGAAATCACGCCATGAGAGAGTGTCTCTCTACGGAAAACAACTTCAGTGGATCCTAGAAAACAGAATATAAGAAGACAGAACATGAGCCTTCGCGGCGGTAGCCGAGCACATCAAAGCTTAAAATGTGACTTGAAAGTCTCACATTTTCCACTAAGGGATCAAGACTGAAGCATTTGATCGGTAATGTCTGCAAGTATTTTTTTTAATGTTTTTTAATGTTTTATTTTTATTTTGGGGGTGGGGGGAGGGACAGAGAGAGAGGGAGACACAGAATCTGAGTGTGAGTGATAGGAATGCCCCACAAATAAATATGTAATTACACAGACTGGTAAATGCTATGCAGGAAAGGGGGTCATTTGAGATATTACAGACTGGACTCAATAGGGATCAAATCAAAATCAAATTTGGATACAAGAAAATGAAACGGGACCACTTTCTTTCACCAAACACAAAAATAACTTCAAAATGGATTAAAGATCTGAACAAGAGACCTGAAACAATAAAAATCCTGGAAGAGAGCACAGGTAGTAATCTGACATTGGCTGTACCATTTTTTTTTTTTAGATATATCTCCTGAGAGAAGGGAAATAAGAGGAAAAACAAACTATTGGAACTACATCAAAATAAAAAGCTTCTGCACAGCAAAGAAAACAACAACAGTCAACAATCAGGCAACATGCTGAATGGGAGAAGATATTTTCAAATGACATATCTGATAAAGGGTTAGTATCCAAAATAGGTAAAGAACTTATATAATTCAACACCCAAGAAATAAGTAATCCAATTAAAAGTGGGCAGAAGACATGAACAGACATTTCTCCAAAGAAGACATCTAGATGGCCAAAAGACACATGAAAAGATGTTCAACATCACTCATCATCAGGAAAATGCAAATCAAAGCTACAAGGAGATATTACCTTAAGTCTGTAAGAATGGCTAAAATCAAAATCATAAGAAACACCAAGTGTTGGCGAGGATGTGGAGAAACAGGAACCCCTATGCGCTGTTGGTGGAAATGCAAATTGAGGCAGCCACTCTGGAAAACAGCATGGAGGTTTCTCAAAAAATTAAAAATAGAACTATCCTATGATCCAGGAATTGCACTACTGGGTATGTACCCAAAGAAGAGAAAAAAATTAATTCCAAGGGATACGTGTGCCCCTATGTTTAATGCAGCATTATTTACAACAGCCAAACTATGGAAGCATCCCAAGTGTCTGTCAAGAGATAACGGGATAAAGAAGGTGTGGTAGAAATATTTGTGTAGGGGCGCCTGGGTGGCTCAGTCGGTTGAGCAGCCGACTTCGGCTCAGGTCATGATCTCGCAGTCCGTGAGTTCGAGCGCCGTGTCGGGCTCTGTGCTGACAGCTCAGAGCCTGAAGCCTGTTTCAGATTCTGTGTCTCCCTCTCTCTGACCCTCCCCCGTTCATGCTCTGCCTCTCTCTGTCTCAAAAATAAATAAACATTAAAAAAAATTTAAAAAAAAAAAGAAATATTTGTGTATACATATACACAATAGAATATTATCCATCCATAAAAAAAAGGAAGTCTTGCTTGCTATTTGCAAAACATCGATAGAGACAGAGAGTACAATGCTAAGCAAAACAAGTCAGAAAAAGACAAATACCAGGGCACCTGAGTGGCTCGGTCGGTTAAACATCTGACTCCTGATTTTGGCTCAGATCATGATCTCACAGTTCGTGAGATAGAGCCCTGCGTCGGGCTCTGTGCTGACAGTGCAGAGCCTGCTTGGGATTCTCTCTCTCCTCTCTCTCTCTGCCCCTCCCCTGCATGTTCTCTCTCTCTCTCAAAATGAATAAACCGAAGGGGGGGGGGGGTGGGGAAGACAAGTACCATATGATCTCACTCACATGTTCAATTTAAGAAACAAATGATCAGCGGTGCCTGGGTGGCTCAGTCGGTTAAGCACCCAACTTCAGCTCAGGTCATGATCTCACGGTTGGTGGGTTCAAGCCCCGTGTCAGGCTCTGTGCTGACAGCTCAGGCCTGCTTCAGATTCTGTGTCTGCCTCTCTCTCTGACCCTCCCCTGCTTGTGCACTGTCTCCCTCCCCCACCGCTCTCTCTCTCAAAAATAAACATTAAAAAATCTTTTCAAATAAAAAAAAGAAACAAATGATGAGAGAGAGAGAGAGAGAGAGACAGAGACAGAGACAGAGAGACAGAGAGAGAGAAGCCGTAAGTAACTCTTAACTACAGAGAACAAACTGATGGTTACCAAAGGGGAGGTGACTGAGTAGTTGGGAATTAAAGAGTATACTTATCATGATGAAAAATCATGTTTTTAAAAAAGATATTTATCTGAAGGACTTAGAGATTTAACCCCAAAAAATCAAATTTGGAGAAATAAACCTTATTCTGTGTGTCAAGTAGCTCGTAAGAGACCCTTCCAGAACAAAAAAGAGCAGGGGGTCAGGTCATTCTGACCTGCCTCTATTCCACTGTCATGTTTGGCTGAGGATAAAAGAGGCCAAGAGCCACAACAAAACACATTTTCTAAAATCAAGGACTCCAAGCGTTTGTACTCGGCCCTATCTCACTCCAAGACAGGATACTTAGCCATAGAGAAGTTATTGCCTTTCGAAGAGCAGGACTGTGAGAGTCCACAGCCTTTGCCAGACGACCACCAGTACAGGCAAGAGCTTCTCCCAGGATGAAATGGGTATCTTCAGGAGGCAATGCAGAGATGAAAAGCTAGGGTTCTAGAGACAGACTCCACGGGTTGGAATTTTGCTTTGCTACATCCTACTTAGAGGTACCATCAGGGGCAAGCCATTGTACTAAGCCTCAATTGTCTCACCCATCCAATGGGGATTATATTATCTGGTGTACAAACAGAATGACACAAAGTGCAAGGCACAGTGTCAAATGCAAAGAAAGTGTTCAGTGAAGAGAAACTATTTTTTTAATCTTGATTGATACTGTTGTCATCATTTCCAATTTTGGCATCTTACTCAATTTATTCAAAATCTCTGGATCTCATTATTATTTCAATTTTACGGAGCTTAACCATAACTACCTCATTGGCCTCTTGTGAAGACTGAATGAATTAGTCTATATTAGGTGTTTAGAACACTGCTTGGCACAGAGTAAATATTTAAGACAATGTTAGCTAGTTTTTAAATTATTATAATTTCAATTATTGCACACTGAGTCATTCTAGCTTTGAAAGCACAAAATATTTTACCACTTTTTGCTGCTTTTTAAAATGTTGCTCTAAATATAAACCTCTATTTCGCATTAGTAAGACACAAATACATTATTTCACATCTCATAATTTAACTTGCAAATATGCTAAAAAGGATTGTTTCTATCTTCATTTAGAAATATTTTAGTCAATTAGGATTTGGTTGAATGTTATATAAATGTTTATTAGATCTAGTGGGTTAATGATTCAGTTCTTCTATACTCTTGCTCAGTTTCGGTCTACTAGTCTTACCTAGAGAGGTGTGCTGGGTTACTCAGTTATAATTATGAATTTGTCTATTTCTCCTTTCACTATGTCAGGTTTTGCTTCTGTATTTTGAAGGGCTGTTAGTTGGATACATGTTTATAATTGGTATATCTTCTTACTGTTTAAATCCAATCTGACAATCTTTTAATTGGTTTGTTTTGACCATTTACATTTAATGTAATAATTGATATGTTTGTATTAAGGGTTCCCAACCTATGTGTTTTGTTTGTTTCCATTGTTTTTTATTCTTTTGTTTCCCGTCCTTGCTTTTTTCAAGGTTAACACTATTGTTTAGTGTTCCACTTAATACATCAATTATGACTTTGACCACATTTCTTTTAATAAAATTTTAGTGGTTGCTCTAGAAGTTACAACATGCGTAATTAACCTTTCACACTCTCCTTAGAATCATCTCTCTGATCCACCTTTCTGTCGTCCTCTTCAACTTTTAAGGACTCAATGTGATTCAGTTGGGCCCACCAGGATAATACAGCATATTTTCACTATCTCAAGGTCTACAGTCTTAATCACATCTGCAAAATCCTTTTCCCACTTAACGTAACATATTCACAGCATCTGAGGATTAGGACGTGGGATTCTGTAGGGCAGGAGATTATTCTGCCTACCATATAATGATATAGGTATCCTCTTCCTCGCCCCTTGATAAGGTGTCTTCTATATTACATCTAAATACACTGCAAATTCCTATCAGACAAGCTTTTACTTTGATTTCAATCATGAACCGTATTTGGAATAATTCAAGAAGAGAAGAACAGTCTATCATATTTACTATTTTCTCCATTCCTGATTTTCAAATTTCTGGTATCAGTTCCCAATAGTATAAGAAATTTCCTTAACTGGTTATTTTATTGCAAGTCTGTCGACTCCAAATTCTTTAGATTTTACCTCATATAAGAATATCTTCACTTCATCTTCAAAGATATTTTCTTAGAATCCCAGATTCAACACTTTTCCTTCAGCACTTTAAAAATGGTATGACCTTTCCTCTGGCTTCCATGATTTCCACTGAGAAATCTGAGTCATTTGAATCACTGTTCTCCTACAGAGAAGGTGTCACTTTTTCTCTGACTGCTTTCAAAATTTTGTCTTTAGTTTACAGCAGTTATGATATGTGGGTGTGTGTTTCTTTGAGTTTATCTTGTTTGGGGTAGCTTAGCTTCTTGAATCTATAAGGTTATGTCTTTTGTCAAACTTGGAAAGTTTGCAGCCATTATTTCTTGGAATACTTTTAGCCACATTCTTTCTCCTTTCCTTCTGGGACTCCAATAATACAAACATTATGCCTGTTGTTATTGTCCAACAGTCTCAGCATCTCTGTTCAATATTTTTCAATCTTTCTCTCCTTTGTTCTTACTGTATAGTTTCTATTGATCTACATTCAGATTTACTGGTTCTTTCCTCTCTCATCTCCATTTTGGTACTGAATGTACATAGTGAGGAAATCTGGGGGTGGGGTAGGAGAGGGCAAGGTGGGGAGACTACTGTATTTTTCAGTTCTAAAATTTCCATTTGGTTCTACTTTATATCTCCTATTTCATTATGGATACATTCCAATTTACCTTTTACTTCAGAATTCACGATTATTCACTGAAGCATTTTTATAATAGCTGCTTTAAAGTCATATTTTATTTGTCATCCATTGTCTTTTCCATGCGATTTGAGATTTTTGTAGTCCTTCATAGGCCAACATGGATCATATCCTAGACATTCTGAATGTTCTTATAAAATCTCGAGCCTTATTTAAATCTATGGAGAATGCTGATGTTATTGTTTTGTCAGGCATCTGATTAGCTTCCAGCCACAAATTCCAACCCACATTTTGTGAGCTGAGGTCAGTGTTGTTCTCAAAAGCCATGAAGGGCCATTGCAATCTGTCCTGGGTACGCACCATATAGAGGTCACTCCGAGACTTGCATAGAGCTCTATTCATTAACTACATTCTCAAAGTAGATGGCATGCTAATCATGATCAGATGCATGAATGTGCAGGTTGTGGTCAGTTCAGGAATTCACAAGCTTTATGGAATCATTTCCTGAGCCCCTCTTCTCAGCTGCCTCCCCTGATACTCTCTGATACCCTGGAAGTCCCCTTTTCTTCATTTTATTTTTAATTTTTTAAGTTTACTTATTTATTTTCAAAGTGACAGAGAGAGAGAGAGAGAGAGTGCACAGGGGAGGGGCAGAGGAGGGAGAGAATGCCAAGCAGGCTCCACGCTGTCAGCACAGAGCCCAATGAGGGGCTCGAACCCACGAACCGTGAGATCAGGACCTGAGCCAAAACCAAGAGTCACATGCTTGACCAACTGAGCCACCCAGGCAGCCTTGGAACTCCCCTTTTCAATCCTCTGATCAGAAACAACCCACTACTGTGATCCCACCAGAGTAGTGGGAGGATTGATAGAGATTAAAACAAGAAAGAAAGAAAGAAAGAAAGAAAGAAAGAAAGAAAGAAAGAAAGAAAGAAGAAAGAAAGAAAAGGAAAGAAAGAAAGAAAGATGGAGGGAGGGAGGCAGGGAGGGAGGGAGGGAGGGAGGGAGGAAGGGAGGGAGGAAGGAAGGAAAAAGAAAAGGAAAGAAAGCAATGATTTAGCCCTGTTCTCAAAACTACAGCATCATGAAGTAGGAAGGACATCCCCCTCATCATTGTTTTGGCTCCTGTCGGATTCTGTGTCTCCCTCTCTCTCTGTCCCTCCCCAACTCGCTCGAACTCTCTCTCTCTCTCTCTCTCAAAAATAAATAAACATTAAAATTTTTTTTAAAAAAGTAAGTTTTGCAAAATCCTTCTGACCAAAATTTCCCCATGTGTGTAAGTAGCACAGAACCAGAGGTCCAGAACTACAAACGTATAAATATTAAAATACAGGCCCCTCCAAGAAGAGGTGTTCTTAAAGGTGTACATAAAGCAAATATACCACTAGACCGTGGTCGCTTCGACGCCTGAAAACTTTACCCCTCCAACCGACGGTGCATGAAGATGGAAAGTCTAACACAAGAATAAATTCAAGGAACAGTTAGACTTGAAGAAAAAAGCCGGTGAGACAAATCCAACGATCTGGCTTCCCTCACCTCAGAGGAGATTTACAGACAAACTGAAACATATCGGCTCCATCGTCTAGCATGAGAGAAGTTCTCAGGTTATCATCACAAGATCCAAAGAGCTGCAAGTGACAATGTAGCCCGCGCTCTGCAAACCATCAGCGCTAGAAGCTTCGCCCAACGAGATACCTGTGGTGACCAGCCTGGTAACACGCAGCCTTCATTTATTGAACGGAAAGAAGCCTTCTGCTTCTTCAAACCACTAAACGGCAGGATAAGGTCTTTGCAGGAAATGGCCCCAAGCCCAGAGGCCTAATGGAAGTTTCATTTATTACGGTTTTAACCCAGACATCCTCCCCAGCTGGCTGCGAGCAATTGGCCAAATGGAAAAAGAGAACAACAAACCTCTTAAATGCCGGCCCCAAAGTATCTGATTGAACCTGCACCACATCCACGGTGTGAATAAGAAACACAAAGGAGAGAGGTCCGAGAATGACAACAGCATAATTGATTATTCGGCACATTATTCAGTCACCCGGGCTCAGACTGTGCTTCTCGACGTTCCCCTTTAGCGTAAATATGATGAAAAGGGTTTATTTTCACAATCTAAGTATCAACTCGAATGACAGAGCCGCAAGTAGTTATTAGTAGTCAGAATGTGTCATTACTAGCTTTTTAGAGAACCATTAAGATATTTTTATCACCGGCAGAAAGGAAATTTCATATCGCACCCTGTTAAAATGGGAGGAAAAAGCAAAATTTAAACTAGATTCAATAAAGATGAAAATCCGATGACATACACTCCTCCTGTGGTATCCGTTTCCTCCTGTGGGAAAGGATAAAGGCAAATTGTAGTCTGTGAAAGGATTATTTTGAATTCTGATAAAACAGGGATAAGAGGCTCTACGTTTGACTATATTTAATCGAGCTGGTATAAGAAACAACTTCCCCACCACAGAAATGTTATCTAAAGGAGACTATCCTTGGGGTGTCTGGGTGGCTCAGTCAGTTAAGCATCCGACTTTGGCTCAGGTCATGATCTCACAGTTAGCGGGTTCGAGCCCCGCCTCGGGCCGTGTGCTGACAGCTCAGAGCCTGGAGCCTGCTTCAGATCCTGTGTCTCCCTCTCTCTCTGCCCCTCTTCCGCTCGTGCTCGCTCTCTCTCTCTCTCTCTCAAAAATAAATAAATATTTAAAAAATTTTAGAAAAATAATAAAGGAGACTATCCTTAATAGAAAAGTCCCTGCAAATCACTCTTCTATAAGAAACAGAAAATGCAAGTGCTTTTAAAATAAATTTGGCTTTTTCCCCCCCTAAAATGCAGCTTCCCAATCAATCAGTCAAATTGCTACTAAATTTGTAATCCAATTGAGGTAGAAAAAATTATTCTACACGTTAGATATATTATTTAAAAAATCATGGGGATAGGGGCGCCTGGGTGGCTCAGTCGGTTGAGTGCCCGACTTCGGCTCAGGTCATGATCTCACAGTTCGTGGGTTCGAGCCCCGCACTGGGTTCTGTGCTGGCAGCTCGGAGCCCGGAGCCTGCTTCGGATTCTGTGTCTCCATCTCTCTCTTCCCCTCCCCTGCTCATGCTCTGTCTCTCTCTCAAAAATAAATAAACATTACAAAAAAAAATTTTTTTTAATCACGGGGACAGAATCCCCTCCAAGAACGAAGACCAACCAAAAGGACTGGATGCCTTTTTCAGTCCCACTACCTATGTTCTTGGAAAGAAACAAAATACACTATCTGAAAGCAGTTCCTGTCTTCTCTGGCTGACACCATACTCCGCCCCACCGCTACTCTCTTTAAAATCTCACCTGCAGAAGAAGATCCCAGAATCACTCCTCTCTCTTTATCAGTCATTCCTAATTCATACTCTGTCTGGAGAGGAGTGAAGGAAAGGGGAAGGGGCTGGAGTTTCTGCAGCCCTCAGATACCTGTGCTTTCACTCTTATTCCAATCTCCAACAGGATATCCACAATTAGCACCTCTCCCTGAAAGTTTAACAAAAGGGACACGTGACTTTTTAAATGAGTCTGCACCAGTGAACATTCCATTCAACAAGAGAATAAAGTAATCAGTGCAAAAAAGCACAACTAGCAGGTCTGAGATTGCTGACCTCTTCCTCCTGCTCTCCAGGTTGGTCCTGAGCTGGTGTCTGGGAACCTGAGATTTTGCAAGGTTTCCAATCACTCTGACCAGAGTGGCTCATTGTGCCCCCACTGTACATGCAAACGATTTGGTTTATGCCGAATCCCTGCTTTCCTTCTAAGAGTCTGGAATTTTAGTACATGCTAGGCAGAGAGGATCTATGCGACCGGTTCCCGATTAAAACCCAATAAAAAGTTTTCTCTAACGGGCATCCCCGGTAGGCAACGTATCATACATGTTGCCGCAACTCCTTGCCAGAGGAATTAAATATGCCCTAGTTGATCCCACTGGGAAGATTGTGCCTGGTTTCCTCCAGACTTCCTGGGCACTCTTCTCTTTGCTGGTTTTGTTTTGCATCCATCCTTTCCCAGAGCAAATCATCACTTTCAGACCAAATACTGAGTTCTGTAAGTCCTCCTAAAGAGCCACCAGACCTGGGGGTGGCCTTAGGGACCCCCAACACAGAAATATTCAGTGGAACGTCAATGCCTTCGCATAAGTTGCCAAAATGGACAGATTTGGAAGACGTGGGAATATTCTAAATTTTTCTGATTCATTTCTTACCAAGAGTGAAATAAAACAAACCAGGGGAGGAGGAGGAGCAGGAGAGCAAAATCTTATTACAGCACTGAAATTTTACAAACGCAAGCAAGAGAAGGCAGGAAGCTCAATTTAAAGAATAAACTGATGAGGGGTGCCTGGGTGGCTCAGTCGGTTGAGCGTCTGACTTCGGCTCAGGTCATGATCTCGCGGTCCGTGAGTTCAAGGCCCCACGTCGCGCTCTGGGCTGACAGCTCGGAGCCCGGAGCCTGCTTCAGATTCTGGGTCTCCCTCCCTCTCTGACCCTCCCCCGTTCATGCTCTGTCTCTCTCTGTCTCAAAAATAAATAAACGTTAAAAAAAAAAAAAGAAGAAACTGATGGGTCTTCAAGGGAGGTAGAAAGAAGGCAAGACGGGAAACAGTTGATCAAATCTGTGGGAGTCTATGCGCCATGCTTCACCATGAGCAACATACAGAAACATTCAAGAGGAACCAAAAACCCAACAGCAGAGAAGGAATAACCCAATTTTCTGGGGGAAAGTGGTGCTCTGGCTGCAAAACTGAGCCAGTTTCGTGTTGGACACTTTGCAGGACATCTCAATGTCACCAGGAAACATAGAGACCATGGGGGCCATTATCCCTCCAAATGCTCTCTACCGTATCTCTTTAGCTAATGATCTCAGTCTAGAATTCTAGCAGCTTTCTAATTCTCTACACCCATCCCAAGAGTAGAAACACTGGCTCTTGGAGATCATAAATGCAAACTTCTTCAGCACACTATATTTCACTTTAACTGCATCTAAAGAAATGATGTCAACTTAAAAAGCTAGGAAGTGACTTACCCCCATGTCAGGTACCATAGACTTCTTTTCCTACTTTATATCTCTTGTTTTATTGCCATATCACTCGGTAGGACCCAGGGAGATCATCACCAAGAAAGTGCTTTGCAAACATGACATAAATACTAACAAGTAGGGGGCTTCAACGCTTAATCACTGTATTTTGCCCTAAGGGAGATCTCTAATCTTTCCTGGGTTTTCTCGTTCTAAATAGTTGTAAAGGCCTTTGATTTTCCATGTCGGCCTTCCTGACATTTTTTTTTTTAACGTTTATTTATTTTTGAGACAGAGACAGAGCATGAACGAGGGAGGGGCAGAGAGAGAGGGACAGAATCGGAAGCAGGCTCCAGGCTCTGAGCCATCAGCCCAGAGCCCGACGCGGGGCTCGAACTCACGGACCGCGAGATCGTGACCTGAGCTGAAGTCCGACGCTTAACCGACTGAGCCACCCAGGCGCCCCCTGCCTGACATTTTTTATCCACCTCAGTCCCCAATCATTTTCAGATCTCTGGACCTATTAGTTCTATCCAAACATTTCAGCCTTAGTTATGTATTCCCATATCCACTCTCGTTGCTGTTCTTTTATACTTAGATTTCTTCAGTGGTGTATAGAAAAGTGTAGATCATGAACGTACTAGTGACATACCTTATGGAATAAAAACTTAAACACATTTTCTGTGTGACTTTCCCATCATGCCCTGCTGGAAGTAATCAGTAGTTAGTTGAAAACTGTATTTATTGTTTCCATATATTTTGTTCCATAACATTCAAGGATAAACATAATAGTATTTATCATGATCATAAACTTTACTGATTATACATTTTACGTAAGTATTATATTGTTCCATGCTTTTCAATCAACGTTACCTTCAGGAACTGTATCCGCAATGATAAATGTAGCTTTGTTAAAGTCATTTTAAAAAGCATATAATTCTGTTTTTATTTATTTATTTTTTAATGTTTATTTATTTTTGAGAGAGACAGAGCGTGAGTGGAGGAGAGGCAGAGAGAGAGGGAGACACAGAATCTGAAGCAGGCTCCAGGCTCCGAGCTGTCAGCACAGAGCCCAAACTGGGGCTCGAACCCACAAACCGCGAGATCATACCTGAGCTAAAGTCGGATGCTTAACCAACTGAGCCACCCAGGAGTCCCTAATATTCTGTTTTTAGAGGATGTTGTAATTTATTGATTAATTTTTTTGGCTACTTAAGATGCTCACTCTATTTTATTATTAAAAACAGAATTAAACAGACTTTAAAGAATATTCTTAGACTTGTCTTCTGGGATTTATGTTAGTTTCTCCCAGGGTTTTTCTTTCTTTTTTTTTTCTTAATATTTTTAATGTTTATTTATTTTGGAAGACAGAGACAGAGCATGAGCAGGGGAGTGGCAGAGAGAGAGGGAGAGACAGAACCCGAAGCAGGCTCCAGGCTCTGAGCTGTCAACACAGAGCCCGAGGCGGGGCTCGAACCCATGAACCGCGAGATCATGACCTGAGCCGAAGTCAGACACCCAACTGACTGAGCCACCCAGGCGCCCCTCTCCCAGGGTTTTTCAATCAGCTCTGGACTGCCCCCAC
This sequence comes from Panthera leo, assembly GCF_018350215.1. NCBI lineage: Eukaryota > Metazoa > Chordata > Mammalia > Carnivora > Felidae > Panthera > Panthera leo. The sequence goes on along the minus strand of NC_056684.1, from coordinate 12,928,711 downwards.
TAGAAGTGGTTAGAAATGTGTCAAGAATGTTCGGTTGTTTTCACGGCCATGGTAGGAGGCATAACCCACACACAGTGGGCGCAGATCAGGGTTATGAAAGGTAACAAGACAGACTTGTCCTGCCCAAATTACCAAGAAGGCCTCACTGAGAAACGCCCTATCTCAGAGTTGATGTGTTGACCTGTGGGGTATGTGTATCCGAAACTTGACTACGTAGGTATTGCCAAACTGTTTTCCAAAGTAGATATATTAATTAATATGCCCAACAGCAGCCAATCAGTTTCTACCGTGCAATGTCTTTGCCTGCACCTACCGCTACAAGTTTGTTTTTTTGTTTTTTTTTTTTTGGTATTTGCCAATCTGAAATTGTGAAAGGCGACCCATTATTGGGTTGATAGCTTTCTTTCTTCTTATTTGGAACCGTACTTTCAAAATGTTGACACCAGGGGCATCTGGGTGGTTCAGTCGGTTAAGCAACTGACTCTTGATTTTGACTCAAGTCCTGATCCCATGGTTTGTGAGTTTGAGCCCCACATGGGGCTCAGCACAGAGGACAGAGCCTGCCTGAGATTCTCTCTTCCTCTCTCTCTGCCCCTCCCAGGCTCATGCTTGCCTCTCTCTCTCAAAATAAATAAATAAACATAAAAGAATTTCTTTTTATAATAATGCTTTCTTGCTACTTTCGGCTGCAAAACTCTCCACCCAAAATGTAGTTCTTAAAAATTTTTATGTGGTGCCAAGATTCACATTTGAAAAACATTTGATGAGTTGAGTTTATCAATATTTTTCTTGGCATGTTGTGTTTGTGTGCGTGGCACGAGTGTGGCGGCTGTGGTTTCTAAATCCTCAGGATCACAAATATATTTTCATATCTTTTCTTGATAAAGCTCTGAAGTTTTGCTTTTCACGGTCATTTGCCCTATCCTACATTGTTTACTTATGGTTTGGGATGGGGGACAGAGACTATTTTTCATGTACATACATAATCAAAGTTCAAAGAACCTTTATATTAGTAAGACCTACCCTCCCTCCCGGTGGCACCTGGGTGGCTCAGTCAGTTGGGCATTTGATTCTTGATTTCAGCTCAGGTCATGATTTCACGGGTCATGAGATCGAGCCTCGTGTTCAGCTCTGTGCCGAGCACTGAGCGTGGAGCCTGCTTGGGATTCTCTCTCTCTCTCTCTCTCTCTCTCTCTCTGCCCCTCCCCCATTTGCACTGTCTCTCAAAATAAATACCAACATTAAAAAAAAAAAAAAAAAAGACTGGGGCACCTGGGTGGCTCAGTCGGTTGGGTGGCCAACTTCGACTCAGGTCATGATCTCGCGGTCCGTGAGTTCGAGCCCTGCGTCGGGCTCTTTGCTGACAGCTCAGAGCCTGGAGCCGGCTTCCAATTCTGTGTCTCCTGCTCTCTCTCTGCCCATCCCCCACTTGCACTCTGTTTCTCTCAAAAATAGACATTAAAAAAAATTTTTTTTTAAAAAAGACCAACCCTACCTCCCAATGATGTACAAGGCCATCTCTATCAAGTATAATTTCCATATATAACGTCTGCACCTGGTTATTGATACCTGTGCCCATATCACATCATTAATTACGATAGGTTTGTAGCAATTCTTGATATCTAGCTGGGTAAGGCACACCCTGCCATGGGTCTTCAGATTGGTTTCTTTTTTTCTCTGCTCTTCCATGTAAATTTTAGACCCATTTATTTCTCTAATACCCCCACTCCCAAAATAAAAGTGGTGAACATTTTGGTTGGCAGCTGCTTTACAAATTAATCTGAGGACCGCCTCAAGATATTATCTTCCTAGTCATGAATATGGCTACTTTCTATGTCTTTTTTCTTTTTCGTAATAGGCTTGTTTAGAGTAGTATTATGTAGAATAACTGCACAAAAGTGTGACAGTTCCCATATATCCCCTCGTCCTGCCCCCACACACAATTTTTCCGACTTGCCATCTATCATTAATGTGGTCTATTTGTTACAATTAGGTGCCATATTTGTTACAAGGGATGAAGGGTTACTGATGCCTTAGTATTAACTAACGTCCACAATTTACCCTGGGGCTCACCCTTTGTATTCTGCATTTCTGAGGTTGGACAAACGCATAATGCCATGAGTCCACCATTACAGGATCATACAGAAGAGTTTTACTGCTTCAAAATCTTCCTCTGCTCCTCCTACTCAAACCCCGCCTCGCCTCTCGCCGAATCCCTGGCAAACATTGATCTTTTTGCGATCTCTATAGTTTTGCCTTTTCCAGAATGTCATATAGTTGGAAACACACATCACACAGACTTTTCACACTTTTTACTTTTTCACTTAGTAATATTTATTTACATCTCCTCCATGCCTGTTTGTGGCTTAATAGACAGCTCATTTATTTTTACTAAATAACATTCCATGGTATGGATGTACCACAGTTTATTTATCCATTCGCCCGTTGAAAGGCATTTTGGTTGCTTCAAATTTTGGGGAATTATGAATAAAGTTATTGTAAACATTTGTGCACAGAGGGAAACAAGTGACTTCTATACATGGATTCTAATTCCTAACATCTTGTGGAGGTCATTTATTAATGCTAAAATTTGTCTGTAAATGACAATTCATTCTGGTTTTCAATGTAGACTATTAAATTATTTTCAAATGATGACAATTTCGGGGCACCTGGGTGGCTCAGTTGGTTAAGCATCCAACTTTAGCTCAAGATCTTGCTGTTCACGAGTTTGAGCCCTGCGTCAGGGTCTGTGCTGATGGCTCAGAGCCTGGAGCCTGCTTCGGATTCTGTGTTTTCTCCTGTCTTCCCCTCTCCCGCTCATGCGCACTTGCTCTCTCTCTCTCTCTCTCTCTCTCTCAAAAATAAACAGTAAAATTTTTTTCTAAAAAGATCAAATAATGACAATTTTGTTTTGTCTTTTCTAAAATATTTTCTTTTCCTTTCTCTAAAATATTTTTCAGAGCTTCCAATTCAATAGGTAACAGGATGTTGGTAATATATCCAACACTGTTTTACCTGATCCGTATCAAAAGGCTTACTCACTTTTCTAAAGCTTACTTTTCTTTGTTGATTTTATTTATTGGGTCCTGTTCTTATTTTTACCCATGGATTTTTTCTATACCCTTTTGGTTTGATTTGCTTTTTTTTTTTTAATACTTGACATAGAAAATTAGATACCAATTTTTAGGCTATACTATTCTCTCTATTAATGCATTGAATGCTACAAATTTCCCTCTATGCACTGAGTGAGCTGCATCAAATGAGTGTTGATAGGTCGTATCTTCCTGGCCATTTATTCAAAATACTCACTTCCACCTTAAGTTCATCTACTTGATACATAGGGAGGTTTTAGAGGTATAGTGCTTAATTCTGAAAAAGAATTGGGATTGTTTGGTTATCTTCACGTTATTGATTTCTGGCTTACTTCCTAAGATTTAAGTCCTAAAGAAGAATCCATATCTTTTCAATCCTTTGCAAATGGAGGCTTCCTTTATGGCCCAACTTATGGTCAATTCTGCAGTTCTTGGGTTCTATATATGTCAGTTGGTTGAAACTGGTTGACTGCATTGCCTAGATCAATGTTCTTTAGATCAATGTTCTTCTGATTCTTCTGTCTCCTTGTTGTCTCAGTAGAGGGGAGGGACTGAGCAACAGTGATGACACGGAGTGGATGGGACTCAACAAAAGGAATGAGAGGGAGGGGAAATCCGGACTGAGTCCAGTCCAGTTAAAAAACCCTAGGCCATTCACTCCCAAGTGCAGATTTGGGGCTCAGACTTGGTTTCTCTGTGTTTCACAAGTTCACCCGGAGAAGCCATACTGGCAGCGGAATACACGACTACAGAGCTGGGAGATCGGGTCTAGAGACAGAGTCTGGGGAGACCGCCATTCAGACGGTGACTGCAGGCCTGGTGATGGATGGGCTTGCCATGAAGCGCATGAGATGGAAAGACGGGATGAGCCTTAAGGAACTCCAGCACCAAGCAGTGTTCGAGCAGGACAAACTTGCCAAGGACACTAAAACGATACAGCCAGAGAGGATGAAAAAAAGTGTGGTGTCACCTTATGACAACTAGAAACTAAAACAGAGAAGACAAAGGAAGGGTGTTGTACAGAGGAAGTGGTCCGGAGCATCAAGAGCCGCTTGAAGATGAGATAACACCAGTCCCGACAAGCCTCCATGTGGCGCAATGGAGATTACCGGTAATCTCAGTATGACTCATGGGGGCATGAGGGGAAAGAAAGCCCGAGTGGGGAAGGTTCCAAAGGGTGTAGGAAAGGAAAAGCCAAAGGCAACAGACGAAATGACTTTCATAAAATTAGGCTGAAGGACCTAGGATGCGGGTCACGCTGAGGACACTTGATCATGGTTAGAGATGGATGGATAGAATACTCTTGGCTAAAAGTACGTGCTTCTCTCGCTACAGTGTTCAATCAACAATCACCTCTTGACAAAACCGCTGCCCACCACCTGCCAGTGCATGTGTGTGCAGGCACACACACACACACACACACAATTTTCTTGATTACCTTATCAGAATATTTCTTCTCTGCCGTGGAGCCACAGACCTGAATTGTGAAAAATCAAGCACTGCCCATGAAACAAGTGTACAGTCTAAATAATACACACCAAGCGTAAGAGAAAGTAATTCACTTCTTCATGCACTTGAGCTTGATGGCCTCACATTAAACCACACACGCTGATCTCTTATGCAGGACCTACATAACAAAACAACTGCCAAACCTCAAATGTGCCGCGTAACAGCACTATCACATTTAAGGGTTTAAAATTACCTGCAGAAGCAGAATGCCGGAAGTTATCTTTAGGACAGCAGAGGGAGAGAATTAGGGGAAGATATTAATGTCCAGTTAAAATCGTAATCCGCCTGAGTAAACTACACATTGTAGAAGCCATCTTAGGATAGAAAGTGTGGGGGCACCTGGGTGACTGAGTCAGTTAAGCTTCTGACTTTGTCTCAGGTCATGGTCTCGCGGTTCGTGGGTTCGAGCCCCGCGTCAGGCTCTGTGCCGACAGGTCAGAGGCTCTGCAGCCTGCTTTGGATTCTCTCTCTCTCAAAAATAAATAATCATTGAAAAAAAATTTGGAGTAGAAAATGTGACTGAAAGGTAAGCCTAAAGACAGATAGTAATTTAGAACAGAGGAAGCCTCACACATATCTTTCTATGCCATTTCTGGACTGAAAGAGAGCATGTTTAATAAATTGTGTACACCCATCAGCCACCAAATCAATATAAATTTTTCAGAATACACAGCACAGTCTTTCAGAAATATGGCTGTCCCTGTCAAAAGCAAGAAGAAACTTTCACACGCAAACATTTACCTTTTAAATCAACACCACGCACAGTTTCTCATTCCCCCACTTGTAAAATACCAAGCCAGTAGTTTCTTTTATGATGTAACTTTTCAAAGCATTCCCCAGGCCCAAGCCGAGCCTATGTCAACAGAAGCAGCAAACCCCTCTTGTCTCTCCAAAGAACAACTAAACCTCCCCCAAGAAGACAGCTCGATAATTCTAATATGCTACGGACAACTTTATCGGTGACTTCCATAGATCTGCAACCAGTTTAAAAATATCTGCTCAAAGAAAAGCATATCATTATGCTCTGAAGCCCATCTTATATAAAAATAAAAGTTTCATGCTTTCCTCAATGCAAAGTGACAGAGGAGAATAGAGAAATCAGATTCGTAGACAACCTGATGTCCGTTATCTCTTGTAACGTCCGTCAAAATTGTTTAGGTAGGGTGATTCCAGTAAACAATCAATTCCATCATCTGGATTAAAAACCACTGAACTAGCAGAAAATATAACTGCTGTAAACACAAACAGCAGATGTATACACAGGGCATTACCAACTCCAACATACCCTTTTCCTTTGCTATTTTTATAAGTCGTTTAGTCAATAAATATTTGGTGGCACCGAGGCACTAGGTTACGGTCACGTGGGGATGCATCCGTGACAAAATGGGAGTCCTTGCTTTCGAGAAACTTCTGTTTTACTTGGAAGAGACAGACGGCAGGCCAAAGCATATGTGACGTGTTGGGTGACGGCAAGGGGAAAGGACAAGAACGGAACAGACGGGAAGGGGTAGCTGCGGACAGCCCGGCTGCCATGTATGTGTCACGCACCAGGAAAGCCCCCATTGGACGTGGTGAGCAGGAAATGAAAGACACGAGAGGGGCAGCCAAGTGCATGCCCTCAGGGGAAGCACCTTCCACACAGAAGACAGATCAAGTACAGAAGGTCAAGAGTAGGGCAAATGTCTCAGGGAGACTGAGAAGCAGGAAGGCAGACAGTGTGACTAGAGCACAGGAGGGGAGACACTGATAGGAAATGAGTTCAGAGGGAAGCAGGAAGTCAGATCAGGCAGGTCCTTGGGTGCCACTGTGAGGACACCCAAGTCCTTGGGTGCCACTGTGGGTTTCACTGAGTGGGTTGAGAAGCCACCGGGGTGGGGGGGGTGGTAAAAAGTGTGCCAATCATTCTTTATGAGCTCCCACCACACATCTGGCCCTGTATTCACTGATTTGCATACATCATCAGCAATGTTCACGATGATCTCGCAAATATGTATTTTCACCCCAACTTTACAGATGAGGAAAACGCAACGTGTTTGGGTTCACAGAGCTGTGAATTGAAACCCAGATGGATCTCAGCGTTCCTCAACTGGAGGCACGACTGGCCTTTGGAGTACAACAGTTCTTTGTTCTATGGGACTGTCCTGTGCGTTGTAGGAGGACAGTTATCAACCCAGCCTCTACCTCCCAGATGCCAGCAATGCCCTTTGCCATTGTGACCTTCAAGAACATCAGACGTATTTTCAAAAGTCTCCAACAGGAACACCACAGCCACCAGCTGGAAACACTGTGCAGCCGCTGCTGTCTCCACCACCTTGCTCCCCCTGCCTTTGTTATCCTGCTACCTGAAAACCAGCAAGTGCAACAAAACCCGTAAGAAAGACGGATGGATGCATTAAAAACTTTAAAAAAAAAAAAAAAGACGTGTGGATGAATCAAACATTTTAAAGTTGGACTATTTTCGTGGCACCTGGGTGGCTCAGTTGGTTGAGCATCTGACTCTTGATTTCGGCTCGGGTCATGATCTCACACTTCACGGGATCACGCCCTGCATCGAGCTCTGTGCTGACAGTGCAGAGCCTGCTTGAGATTCTCTGTATCCCACTCTCTGCCTTTCTCAAATACACATTTAAAAAAATTATAATAAAGGTGGGCTATTTTCTCCATTGAAACCACTTGTTATAAACATCCTCCTCTATTTCAAATTCTGAAACAATATTATTGTCAAATATCACAGAACACAATCGTCCAGGCCAGAGAATATGATCTTCTTGAGGTACGGAGTTGGGCTTGAGAGACATTGGAATAATAAAACAATTGTCTGGGGATCTGGGGTTATAACAGGCTCTGTGCAAAATACTCAGGTGAGAAAACTGTCTTCCTATGTTTGTTAAAATGTGTTTAAAGGAAAAATTAGGGGCGCCTGGGTGGCTCAGTCGGTTGGGCGTCCGACTTCAGCTCAGGTCACGATCTCGCGGTCCGTGAGTTCGAGCCCCGCGTCAGGCTCTGGGCTGATGGCTCAGAGCCTGGAGCCTGTTTCCGATTCTGTGTCTCCCTCTCTCTCTGCCCCTCCCCCGTTCATGCTCTGTCTCTCTCTGTCCCAAAAATAAGTAAACGTTAAAAAAAAAATTTTTAAAGGAAAAATTAGTGAGAACTACTAGGAAATTGTCTACAGCGATGCATAATCACATATGCGTGAGTCTGATCAATTCCATCCTTTTAGAGCTGCTATATCCCTATGATATTGCTTACATAAACACTGAAAATTAATGCTGAGACATCGGGTTTCAATAAATCTTCCTAAGGCAGCCATTGAAAAAGCTATGACTCACGGTCCTCAAAGTTGTAGAGATAAATCTATGTTATTATCGAAGATATCAATTATGCTCACAAATGAATGTGATCAGAGCTTGAACATCAGCAGGATTTGAAACCAGGCCTAAATCTTCCTAATGCAATCAGTGAAACGATGTGACTCAGACAACCAAAGTTGCGGGGATAAATCTATATTATCATGTGTCCAAAACATTCATTATGCTTACAGCTGAATTTGAAGGGAGCTTGAAAATTGGCAGAATTTGAAATCAAGCCCAACCAAGCCCAATTGCTTCAATAGAAGACATTTCGATGGGCGCTTTCGAAATAGTACTCGATCCTCAGGGAAGAAGACCCACTATTAGAGCCAGAGCAATGACAAAGTCCTCATACTATTAACTGAAACAATAATATTAATAATAAATTTGAGCCTCAGTTCAGAACTGGAAATCTGGCAAATGTTTCTCTGAAGTCCTAAAAAAAAAAAAAAACCCACCAGTAACATCTTATATATAAAAAGATATAGGGGCGCCTGGGGTGTCTCAGTGAGTTAAGTGTCCAACCCCGGCTCCGGTCATGATCGCAGGGTTCGTGGTTCGAGCCCCGCGTCGGGCCTCTGGGCTGACAGCTCAGCCTAGAGCCTGCTTCAAATTCCATGTCTTTCTGTCTCTCGGGCCCTCCCCCACTTGTACTCTGTCTGTCTGTCTCTCTTTCTCTCCTTTCAAAAATAAGCATTAAAAGAAATTTTAAGATATAAACAGAGGAGGGTTTAAAAATAAAATGATTTTTTTCAGGGCTGACTCTATGCTTTCTTATCCCCTAAAAATCAATATAGAACTGCTACGTGCATATCTACTGGTTCTTATCATCTTCGCATCAACCTGCCCGCCAGAAGTTTACAACCTAACGATAAGAAGTCAGGGAAGAGCAAAGCAAAATAACACACCCAATGAAGACGCAGACGTAAAACTGGTGACTATTTAATGAGGTCTCAACCCTACTGTCTACACAAATGGAGCCCGTGAAGGGAAAAGGCAAGGCGGGGAGGCCCCCCCCGCAAGGAAAAGAATAATGACAGCAAACTAAAATTAAGACCATATCCATCCCGTCACACTCAAACTAAACCAGAGCTCCTCTGGAATGACAAAAAGCAAATACACAAACGAAAAAGCTGACAACACAAAGTGCCGGCGAAGATTTGGAGCAACTGGAATGCTCCTGGATGATTGCCGGTAGGGGCGCCTGGGTGGCTCGGTCGGTTGAGCGTCCGGTTTCAGCTCAGGTCACGATCTCGTGGTTTGTGAGTTCGAGCCCCACGTCGGGCTCTGTGCTGACAGCTCAGAGCCCGGAGCCTGCTTCGGATTCTGTGTCCCCCTCTCTTCCTGCCCCTCCCCAGTTCGTGCTCTCTCTCTCTCTCAAAAATAAATAAATGCTAACAATAAAAATTTTTTTAAAGAATCCTTCTATATCATGATTATGGTGGTGGTTACGTGTCTATGTCTCAAATTCAGACAACTAGATACCCACACAGATAAATTCTACGGAACGTAAATTATAACTCAAGAAACCTGATCTTGGGGGCTCCTGGGTGACCTAGTCCATTAAGCGTCTGACTCTTGATTTTGGCTCAGGTCATGATCTCGTGGTTTGTGAGATGGAGCCCCACGTGGGGTTCTGTATTGACAGTGTGGAGCCTGCTTGGGATTCTCTCTCTCTTCCTCTCTCTCTGCCCCTCCTCTGCTCATAAGCTCTCTCTCTCTCTCAAAATAAATAAATAAACATTAAAAAAAAAAAAAAAAGGAAACCTGATCTTAGGAAAAAAAAAATAACTGAACCAACTGGATTTCAATCAAGTTACAGAGCAGTTATTCAAAACAAATCAAAATGATGCAATTCACCTGCGGACTTCCTGGTCCTTGTGAGCCCCGCCCCTGTGGAAAAGTCCCATGTCACAATGCAACGCTTCAAATCTTACAAATCCCTGAAACATCACCAGCAACTGCTTTTGCACTCTATTTCCAAAATGCCTTACTTCCACTGTGCTGGAAATGTATTACACTTCCCTGTTTTGTTTTCCAATTAAATTACTTCATTCCTATCCTTTTATAAAGGAAGACAGGCAAGGCGGCTCTATCCCAAATGTCAGATGCCAAAGGAGGGAATCTGGTCTCTTGCGGCGAAACGCATTCTCTACCAGCTTGCCTCCACACTTGCCAAATCCTTCTCTGCAGTTCTCATTCCGCCCACCTCCAGGCAGTGGGGTATGCGTACCTCCATGTAGGCAGAGACTGAATAACAGAACTTCCACATATATTGATCTTAACTTTAAAAGCGAGAAAAATTGTCGCTAAAATTTAGCACATAGATCGATATACCTGTTTGACAATATTTACTGAGCCAAGAATCCGTGCCAAGAATCAGTCAATGTGCTGGGGATGCCACAGTGAACAAAACAATGTCCCTGCCATCAGACAGCACAAATCGTAGGGGAGACAGGTAAGAAACCATAATACCAAAAGCACATATTTAAAGACATACGCAGGCAATCCCCACTGTGAAAGATGGTAATGAAGAAACATAAAGCCAGGAAGAAAGCTAATCCATAGATCAGCTAATCACAAGCCATTCAGAGCTGCTCAGAGGGGAAAATGTAGGTTTCACTGTATAGATGGATCGCAGGTCACGTGCTCCAGGATCATCCAGTGAGCTCTTGAGAGACTGTAAAGTGTGTGTCCACATGTGTGCATATAGATTTATATTTCTATTACCTCGTTACTGAAAAAGATCCTTGCAAAGAAACTATGGACTGAAGATAATCCTTTTTATTTACTTTGAGAGAGAGAGAGAGAGGGAGAGCAAGGGGAGAGGGGCCAAGAGAAGCAAAGAGAGAGAGAGAATCCCAAGTAGGCTCCACCCCGACAGCACAGAGCCCAATGCAGGGCTCGAACCCATGATCCATGAGATCGTGACCTGAGCCTTAATCAAGAGCTGGCCGCTTAACCAAATGCGCCACCCAGGTGCCCCAGGGCTAAAGATAAAGCTAATGATGAAGCACAGGGAAAAGTATTAAAGAGCAGCCAATTATACTCCAAGAATGAGCTTTTTGTAAAAACCACCCCATGAAGTGGTTAAAACTGTTAATAATGATACGTTTCATCATATTGCTGTTTGTAAAAATGAGTATTTAATTGCTAATCGGTTGGGTGAGAATAAAAGCTTTTTTATACTTATAATAGGTTCTAGATGTTTAGATGCTGCTAATTTCGTCTTCATCTCATCTTTCCCTTCTTAAACGACTTTTAAAGGCATAATTTATATATAATAAAATTTACCCACTGTATGTGTGTAAATTGAATAATATGTAGTAAACTTTCTGAGTTGTACAGCCATCACCACAATCTACTTTTAGGACAATCATCCTTCATTTACGATAGGTATGTATCTATGTATGTATGTATTTATATCTATGTATGTATGTATTTATTTTAATTTACATCCAAGTTAGTTAGCATATAGGGCAACAATGATTTCAGGAGTAGATTCCTTAATGTCCCTTACCCACTTAGCCCATCCCCCCTCCCACAACCCCTCCAGCAACCCTCTGTTTGTTCTCCATATTTAAGAGTCTCTTATGTTTTCCCCGTCCCGGTTTTTATGTTATTTTTGCTTCCCTTCCCTGATGTTCATCTGTTTTGTATCTTAAAGTCCTCATATGAGTGAAGTCATGATATTTGTCTTTCTCTAATTTCGCTTAGCATAATACCCTCTAGTTCCATCCACGTAGTTGCAAATGACAAGATTTCATTCTTTTTGATCGCTGAGTAATACTCCATTGTATGTATGTGTATGCATGGGTATGTATGTATGTATGTATGTATGTATGTATGTACATCCTCGTTATCCATTCATCCATCGATGGACATTTCGGCTCTTTCCATACTTTGGCTATGGTTGATAGTGCTGGTATAAACATTGGGATGCATGTGCTCCTTCAAAACAGCATACCTGTAACCCTTGGGTAAATAATAGGTCTTTTTTTAATGTTTATTTATGTATTTTAAGAGAAAGAGAAAGAGAGAGAGCAGGGGAGGGGAAGAGAAGAGAATCCCAAGCATGTTCTATGCCATCACCATAAAATCCCACACAGGGCTCAATCTCAATGAACCATGAGATCATGACCTGAGCCAAAGTCAAGAGTTAGACACTCAGCCAACTGAGCCACCCAGACACCCCTCAATATGTCTTTTAATGCAAATTACAACATACACATTAGAGTAGTTCTGAGCTAAGTATATGCAATCTACAAGTAAATAAATGCATATACATGGGGTATGTGTTTAAAACTATTTGCTAAAAGAGAGGCATAATCTGGGGCGCCTGGGTGGCTCAGTGGGTTGAGTGTCTGACTTTGGCTCAGGTCCTGATCTCATAGTTCACGAGTTCGAGCCCCACATGGGCCTTGCCGCTATCAGTATGGAGCCTGATTCAGACCCTCTGCCCTCCTCTCTCTCTGCCCCTCCCGTGCTTGCGCTTTTTCTCATAAATAATACACAGTTTCTTTTAAAAAGAGGGGTATGAATCATGGGGCGCCTGGGTGGCTCAGTCGGTTGAGCGCCCAACTTTGGCTCAGGTCATGATCTCACGGTTTGTGGGTCCGAGCCCCGCGTCGGGCTCTGTGCTGACGGCTCGGAGCCTGGGGCCTGCTTCAGATTCTGTGTCTCCCTCTCTCTCCGCCCCTTCCCCTCTCATGCTCTGTCTCTCTCTGTCTCTCAAAAATGAATAAACGTTTTTGTTTTTTTTTTAAAGAGGGGTATGAACCAAAAGCATGGAGACTCTGGCTTTAGGGCCCCGCATCACAATGTCCCCCAAGACTATGTGACCCCCTTGTAGAAGCCCCACTGGACTCAGTTCCTTGATCTGTCTCTCTTGTGCTTTCGCTATCTTTCTCCAATACTCAATGCCTTTTTCTGCACTTAGAGTCGTGTCTCTGCGGCCCATGATAAGATTACAGGAAGAGCAAACAAGCAGTTTGGTAATCGCTTCATCAGAAGGAGGATATCCTCAGCACAGACAGTGTCTGGAGGTTAGGCCTGAAGACCTAAAGTTCAGGGAGTTGACCCCCAACCTCCAAGATTCCAGGGTGAATGAAACACACATGCGTACACGCGAGTTACGAATCGGGGGAACAGGCATGTGAATATCAAGGTGTACCGTGAAGAACCGATAAAAAATTACTCCATTCCAAAATCAGCTGTGCACTTCCTGAACAATTGCTTTTCTCTAAAAAACAGACTCGGTCTTTTTATTTTTTTTTTAAGATTTTACATATATTTTTAAATCTCCACACCCAGCGCGAGGCTCAAACTCACAATCTGGAGATCAAGGGTCGTAGGCTCTACCCACTGAACCAGCCAGGCACCCCTCAAGCCTTTTCTTCTGTGGAACTGGTCAGAACTCAGGCCCAACCTGAAAGTTTCTCTCTCCCAAACCTAATGGTTTGTTCTTTACATCATCTCGGCATCACCTTTGCATACTGGAGTGTCTTTCACCTTAATTCTTTTCCTTAGTTTTTTTTTGGTTTTGTCTTTGTTGGTGATGCATAATCACATCCTTGAGGAAAATAGAAAGGAAAGTTGAGTATGGATAACTGAGTGGATTAAGAGCTCATTAAGAGCTCTCATCTGAGGACTAACATCAACCTGTCTTAGGTACCCGACATACCTTGAATACGTATCTTCTCATCAATTACTAACACGACAAGGCAGGCATTGGTGTTATACCCATCTGATAGATGAGTTAATAACGCACAAGTTTGAACAGCCTACCCCAGGACAGACAGCCAGTAAGGAGGGGAGCCGGGATTTGAACCCAGGCCAACTGACTCCACAGGCTGCTTTCTCAGTGATCGCTCTCTTTATAACGTCTCCCAACTCAGAGCACGAGGCAGGATGGGTACGCTAACTGCAGGATCGTAGGAAGGCGGCAAAGGAGACACATTTGTTGTGCAGGTGGAATCAGGGACCGCGACCTCAAAGAGTTCAGAAACATCTAAGAGGTCCCCGGTGCTGCCACCAGGTACGAGGATCCAGCCCTTCCAGGTAGGGGGCTCCCCCCCACCATCCCTCCCCCCCAGATTCAGCTCTTGAGAAGCAAGAGGTTAACTGCTGAACTGACAACTCAAGGCACACATAGCCTCGAAATGACTCTCTTCTGCCAACGGCCAATCCTCGTGTGTTCACATAGCCCACGTTTGTGAATCAGCCTACTCCCAAAAATGTACCTGCAACCCCCGCAACACTTCCGTGGTCACTCACGAACGCGCGCAAAGTGGCCAACAACGTGACTGGCCCAGTGTGCACATTCCCAGCTGAGGGCGGACAGGGCAATGCTCCGCCTTCTTGTTTCACCTCTCATTCTGTCAACCAACGTCTTTCTTGAGATCCGATGTCACTTTTTTTTTGGAGTTTAAGTTTTTTTTGTGTTAATTTTGTTGTTTAAAATGCACCCCCGTCCCACACACACACACACACACACACACACACACACACACAGTGCTGAAGCACTGTCTGATGTTCCTTCAGTGCAAGAAGGCTGTGATGTGGGTTAGGAAGAAAATACTTACGTTAGATAAGCTTCATTCAAGCGTCACAGTTGTGACGCTACAGTTCGCTACTGATTGTGAGTTCGATGTCAATGAACCAGGGATATATATTTAATATGGGGCCTTTAAACAGAAACGCACATAAAACAAAGTTTTGTATTAATAAGTTGACAAAAAGGTGACCGGATGTTCACGGAACCTAACTCTGTATTTCCTTTAGCAGCACGGGTTCAGTGTTGCTGATAACTTCGTGAAACGTAACTACTAGGGACAAGAACAATCAATTCTCTACCTCTTTTGATAGGCATTTTGTCCAGACAGAATTCAGCCAGAAATCCAAGTTCATCATGGGTCCCGCCCTGCTTAAGAAACAGGGTTCTGGTCACAAAGATTTACGTCAAGAGTCTATTTTGCACTATAAAGATGAAATAATCTAATTTTTTTTTCCATCAAGGAGTTGTATGCCTAATTCATCTGACAACTAAAGTAATAATATGTTTTTTTTATTTTTTTTTTAAAAATTAAATTTATTTTTGAGAGAGAGACAGAACATGAGCAGGGGAGGGGCAGAGAGAGAGGGAGACACAGAATGTGAAGCAGGCTCCAGGCTCCGAGCTGTCAGCACAGAGCCCGACGCAGGGCTCGAACCCACAAACCATGAGCTCATGACCTGAGCAAAGTCAGGCGCCCAACCGACTGAGCCACCCAGGTGCCCCAATAATAATATGCTTTGAAGAGCAATAAATATTTTTTTTTAAAAATTTTTTTTTTTCAACGTTTATTTATTTTTGGGACAGAGAGAGACAGAGCATGAACGGGGGAGGGGCAGAGAGAGACACGGAGACACAGAATCCGAAACAGGCTCCAGGCTCCGAGCCATCAGCCCAGAGCCCGACGCGGGGCTCGAACTCACGGACCGTGAGATCGTGACCTGGCTGAAGTCGGACGCTTAACCGACTGCGCCACCCAGGCGCCCCAAGAGCAATAAATATTTTAAGTGTAGACGAAATCAAACACATAAACACTGCAGCTAGGACTTCCATAAATCTTACAGTCATTGTTGAATTTGCATTCACAATTAAAGTTAAAATTAAGAGTAAGAGTAAGTTTAGAGACCATTGGTCTTAATAAGTGATGATAAGCCAGCATGATTCCAGCAGTTTCCTAGTGATCTCCCAAAAGAACAGTTCATGTGAAAAGTTGCTGAAAGAGTAGGAACACGCACACACACACACACACACACACACACACACACGAGGCACACTAATTAAAACTGCAATTTTCCAACAATTCTTTTCAAATGAAGCTCAGTTAGCAGATACACATGTTAAAAGGTACCATGGATTAATGTATTTAATGATAATTGTACAATAAGAATATTACAAAGTTTCACTAAATGGTCCTTAATAATACTGTAATTATTTATGTGACTGCAACTAAAAAGCCTTTTAAGGATAATTTATTTTTTTCACTTTTAAAATAAGCAACATTACTTGGAATAAAAGAATATAGATTATATTGGCAAAATAAAATATATAATCACAGGGGCGCCTACGTGGCTCAGTCAGTTAAGCATCTGACTCTTGATTTCATCCAGATCATGATCTCACAGTTGTGAGATCAAGCCCCACGTTGGGCTCCACACTGAGTGGAGCCTGCTTGAGATTCTCTCCCCCTCTCTCTGTCCTTCCCCTGAATACATGCACAGCATTCTTTCTCTCTCAAAATAATTTTTTTTAATGTATGACCATAACTAGAGGGGAAGGAAATAAAACACTGATTTATGAGTTTCCCAAAAGTAATTAAATATGTGCCTAATTAGATTAATTGGCATATACAAGAAATGGACATAACATAACATCATTATAATATTTTTCAAAGTTCTGAGATAAAGGTGCCTAGGTGGCGTAGTCGGTTGAGCATCTGACTTCAGCTCAAGTCACGATCACATGGTTCGTGAGTTCGAGCCCCACATCCGGGCTCTCTGCTGTCAGCACAGAGCCCGCTTTGGATCCTCTGTCCCTACCCTGCTCACGCACACACGGGTTCTCTCTCTCTCAAAAATAAATATTTTTTTTAAAAGTCCTGAAAAAAATATCATTTCCAATAAATGCAACCTCACACTGACCATACTGGCTTAGATAGGATGCCCCATTCAAAGTTGCTTATAATGGGAAATAAACATCACTAGTTTTAAACTATGGCATACATTCATTCCAGAAAGATCTACCAGTCAAGCAAGGATTTTATTGGATAGCGTTGGATATGGTTAGAAAAACTATTTCCTTCCATTAACATGATCTAACCAACATTATCCGCATCCATTCACAGAAACACTATTTGGAGTTCCGGAAGAATAATCTTCATATGCCTGGATCTCACAAAGTCAGACCATGCGCAAATAGCTCATAGTGGTGGGGTGGGGGCAAATAAACAGCCACATTTACTGAGCACATACTATGTTCCTCGTCTCGTGGTTCTTGAGATCAGGCCCCACATCGGGCTCCGCACTGACAGTGTGGATTGGGATTCTCTATATATATAAATCTCTCTTCCTCTCCCCTGATCATGCTGGCTTTCTTTCTTTCTCTCTCTCTCTCTCTCTCTCTCTCTCCCCCTCTCTCTCTCTCTCTCTCAAAATAAATAAACTTAAAAAAAAAAAAGGGTCCAATGAGTTTATTTCAGAATCTTCAGCAAATTATTCTCCTTCTAGCCTCCCTAATGCAGATTTTGGGCATCTTTTCACGCTGCATTTTTATTGAGGTCCTGCAAACCCCATGAAGTGCTCTAGGCTGTGGCGGGGGGGGAGGGGCATCTGCCAGAGCAGACTGAGCACACCCCAGGAAGTGTCCAGCACAACCTGGGGCATGCAAAGAAAACACTGGAACTTCCATTCAGACTGATCTCAAAGGTCCGTTTAATTTCTATTTTTGTGAGTGTTTAATAATACATGCAATATCAGTACCACAATACACGTACATAATTTATAAGCAAATATATAAACTTATATTGGGTGTGCCTGGCCAAAAAGTATCTGCTCATAGGCTGTATGATCAAAAGAGCATGGAGAGAATGTTTCTAGAGCACCTGAACAATTAAATCCTTTAATCTGCTGAAAAAAAAAAAAAAAAAAAAAAAAACTACAATACTAAGAAAAGAATTTGCTTTTCCCCTTTAGGCAATGACTATTTTTGGAACAGTGTCTCTTCTTTCAGAAAAAAGGCTCAAGTAATGAACATAAACTAGACAAGGTGAAACACGCAAAATGCTCATTAAAAAAGAAAAAGGTAAGAGCGATTTAAACAGGGTGTTTGATAAATACCACTGTCACCTGTTAAAGGAAGTTTCTCTAGGGAAATTCATTAAGCATCAATTTCAACAAATGATCTCATTTGTCTCAAGTTCACTGTAATATTTACAAACTACATTATGCACTGCTTCCTCCGAACCATTCACATCATTTGCGTTTTCAAAGGTAGACAGGTGCCTTTCTGTGGACCCAGGTGATGCGGAAGAGGTAGGGAAAAAACAAAAAAAAAAAAAGATATGCATTTCCTCCGTGAGAGAAGTCGCTCATAATTAGAGCAGAAAGTAAAACTCACAACATTAAAATAAATCCATTTACCATAAGGCAGGGTTAGAGAAATCTGGTCAATTAAAGCCTGGATTTAGCAGTGTAATAACATGTGTTATGTTCATGTAATAGTATTCATGTAATAACATGCAGGAGTTAGAAGCCCTCATGACCCTGGAGCCCAAGGAAAGGTCAATATGCAGAAAAGACCATAAATATCCTTAACTTTTTAAGTGCATTTATTTTGAGAGAGACAGAGGCAGCGCAAGCAGGGGAGGGGCAGGGAGAGAGAGAATCCCAAGCAGGCTCCACGGCTGTCAATGCAGTGCTTGAACTTGAATGCAGCGCGTGCAGGGCTTGAACTCACGAACCGTGAGATCACAACCTGAGCCGAAACCAAGAGCCGGACACTTAACAGACCGAGTCACCCCCATAAATATCCTTTAAATGGTGAAGTTCCCCAAAACAAAATGACTTTTCTTTGTAATCTCCCAGGTCACTGCAGTAAATACACACACCACTATTGCGGGTGCAACACGGTATGCAGGATAAGGTTGAATTCGATCTGATCCATCGTGAACTCTGCAAGTCCCTCTTTTGAATGAACTCCCAGGATCAGCTTTCCAAGTCTGACTTGACCTCTTATTTATTCCACAGTTCGACAGCGAAGGCAGACAGGGGACCGGCTCCCCGGAAGCTTGTGTTCCTGGGGAGGACATGTACGTGTGGAGGGGAAGATGGGAGTCATTTCGGAGAAGTGGTGACACACGAGCAGACACTTCAGTGACAAAAAGGAATAACCTGGCTGTTTGGAGAAGATGATTCCAGACATACGGAAGAGTCCACGCAATGCCCCACAGCCAGAAGCGTGCTCCCCTCTAGCGTAGGAATAGCAGAGTGGTCAATACAGTCAGACCTGCATGATCTAGCAGGTGGGGGGAGGAGGTGATGTCAGAGATGGTTGTGGGGCCAGCAAAGGCTTTAGGTTTTTTTTTTTTTTTAATTTTCTTTTTAAATGTTTTTATTTATTTTTGAAGGAGAGAGAGACCGAGCGTGAGCAGGGGAGGAGCAGAGAGAGAGGGAGACATAGAATTTGAAGCAGGCTCTAGGCTCCGAGCTGTCAGCCCAGAGCCCGATGCGGGGCTCGAACTCACGAACTGGGAGGTCATGACCTGAGCCGAAGTCGGACGCTTAGCCAACTGAGCCACCCGGGTGCCCCAAGGCTTTAGGTTTTAAGTGAGCTGCGAAGAAGCCACGGCAGGAGTTGAGGAAGACCAGCTCAGGTGAAGGATCAAAGGGTCTTTTGTTTGCTATTTGCTTTTTCCTTCTTAGCCTTCTGGTTATTCAGATTTCCGTAACAGTGGATCCATCCCACGGCTGGAAATGCCAAAGGCTACACCACAGCTTACATTACCCACGGCCCACTGCCTCCACTCAGGAAATAAGAAAACGGGAAGGTCACGCTTCCTTTGGAAAAGGTCCTTTGCTCTGCTGAGAATCCCACTCACAGAAAAGACCCCAATCCCTGAGACGGTTTTTCCCTTCCTGATCCTTGCCAGTGACTCAATAATAGCCTCCCAACCTAAACAATGTCATGCAGAGGCGCCTGGGTGACTCAGCTGGTTGGGAGCATCCGACTTTAGCTCAGGTCATGATCTCACAGTTCGTGGGTTCGAGCCCCGCGTTGGGCTCTGTGCTGACAGCTCAGAGCCTGGAGCCTGCTTCCGATTCTGTGTCTCCCTCTCTCTCCGCCCCTCCCCCGCTCATGCTTTGTCTCACTCTGTTTCTCAAAAATAAATACACGTAAAAAAAAAAAAATTAAAAAAAAAAAGCTGTCCTGCATAAGCCCAGAGCCCTTCTCCACTGCTTCCCACCAAATCACCCCAAGGACTCCCCATGGGGAACACTCCATGCTTGGAGTTCTTTATCTAAATAGGATGTATCACTATTTGGTGAAAACAGGTACAAATAAGTAATCTTTAAAATATTTATTACATCAGATGGTGAGGAGTGCTTTGTCAAAAATAAAACCGCTAAAAAAAAAAAATTAACTTTCTAGCCCTCCATATCTAAATTGATGCTATTACCAAAGATCTCAGATGGAGAGAAGAAAGCCAGCGCTCTACTAAAAACAGTACCAGTTCTAAAGAGATCTTCTAATCCCGTTTCGCTCTTAGGTCTCCAAAGTACCTGCCTGACCAAACTTGAAATTTAGCTATCTTCCCTAAAGGTATATTTGAAATCATTTCTGTCAACAGCCCTGACTAGACTGATCATCTCACCAAGAAAATTAGTGTGTAGCTATAAAGATCAAAATGTTAGGAACTATTGGGGCGCCTGGGTGGCTCAGTCAGTTAAGCGTCCAACTTCGGCTCAGGTCACGATCTCACGGTTTGTGAGTTCGAGCCCCGCGTCGGGCTGTGCTGACAGCTCGGAGCCTGGAGCCTGCCTCGGATTCTGTGTCTTCCTCTCTCTCTGCCCTTCCCCTGCACACGCTCTGTGTCTGTCTGTCTCTCAAAAATAAACAAACGTTAAAAACATAGTTTTTAAATGTTCGGAACTATTTTGGAAAATATGGATCAATATGATCTACCAAATGTCTTTAGGGGGGAAAAAAGGGGACAACGTGTCTGACGTCCCAATCAGAAATTTCTAAAAAGTCAAATGTACATAAATCCCAGTTTTGCCAAGCCTGACAGCATATTCATTGGCCCTAACACACCTTTTATAAAAAGGTCAGGTTAAACCCATCTGAGAACTTCAAGCTTTAGAGAAAAAGTACAGAAACGCTCGTTTAAGTTACCAGCAATGTGACAGAGTTTGGAAATTCTCTCTGGTAAAGTCCTTCATTTCTAAATGAAGAGTCACATTTAAGGTTGTGATCAATGGCAAACTAATGTTTACTTTCATAAGGGCAAGTATGACGGCTTAAATTCATTCATCCATTCAACAAATATATCTGTAACTTAGTCCTTAGCAGAATATAAAAATCTGTTTTCTTAACATTTGTACAAGCGAGTTGTGTTGATCTCAACGTCACCCAAATATGAATCAATTACCTCCAGAAATCACACACCGGCCACATTTGTTAAATTTCCAAATCAAGTGGGTAATTCGTTGGTAGGTGAGAACTTGTGACCCTTTGTTGTGTGGTGACTGTAGGCACGCACTGAATTGAACTCTTTTTGTCTGAGTTTTCTGAATCTTCACAACCATAACAAAGGTGGGTAAAATTACTCCATGAAACATGAGAGAAAAACCAAGGATTATAAAGATTAAGCAATTTTTCCACTGATACTCGGCCGTGTAAAGACTAGAACCGGTTTTTCCATAACCACAAAATCCGTGCTTGTACCTACAGACTGCATTGCCGTCCCTAACTAGGGATCACCAGCTCTCTCTTCTGGGTAAATCAGTCATAAATCTAAATTAAAAAGAATTAAGGAATCCAAAGAGACACGGTGGCCATTATAATTATTGGTGCATTGGAGTGGGAAAACAGCACAGAAAATTACAAAGGCTAATTAAGGGCGCCTCTAAGTTACAGTTTTCGTGTCTTATTTTTATGGCAGGCAACCCTATCTCCTCTAAAGAGATTCTGAGTTATACTTACAACCTAAATTACGTGTTAAAAACCTAGAGAAGATTTAAGCTGTTTCATTTTCACAAACAACAAAAACTATAAACCAGAGACATGAATGGAAAAATTCCGGTTAAATTTTCTTCTCTCTCTGGCACTGCAGTGTAGTTATCAGCACTTGGCAGAGGCCTAATTAACATTTGTTAAATGGAACGGAAGGTCAACCGGCTAATTAGCATAGAGATATGGCTAGAACCAGACCTTTTGACTCTCCTTTTCTTTCAATGACAATTCAAAAGATTATGTCTGGCACCTTCAGTACCCTTTTTAAAAAGAAGTTATATGCAGCATCATTAATCATTAGAGAAATGCAAATCAACACCACAATAAAATACCACCTCACATCCATCGAGGGGGCTACTATTAAGAAAAACAGAAAATAACAAGTGTTGGCGAGGACCTAGACAAATTGGAATCCTTAGGTACGATTAGTGGGAATGTGAAATGCTATAGCCTCTACAGAAAACAGGATAATGAATCAAAGCCACAATGAGATACCACCTCACACCTGTCAGAAGGGCTCACGTTAACAACTCAGGCAACAACAGATGTTGGCGAGGATGCAGGGAAAGAGGATTTCTCTTGCACTGCTGGTGGGAATGCAAAGTGGGGCAGCCACTCTGGAAAACAGTATGGAGGTTGCTCAAAAAACTAAGAAATAGAACTACCCGTGTCCCGGCAAGTGCACTACTAGGCATTTATCCAAGGGATACAGGTGTGCCGTTTCGAAGGGATACACGCACCCCCATGTTTATAGCAGCACTATCGACAATAGTCAAAGTATGGAAAGAGCCCAAATGTCCATCGAGGGATGAATGGATAAAGAAGATGTGGTATATATACATAATGGAGTATTACTCGGCAATCAAAAAGAATGAAATCTTGCCATTTGCAACTACGTGGATGGAACTGGAGGGTATTATGCCAAGTGAAATTAGAGAAAGACAAATATCATATGACTTTACTCATATGAGGACTTTCAGAGACAAAACAGATGAACATAAGAGCAGGGAAGCAAAAGTAATATAAAAACAGGGAGGGGGACAAAACATAAGAGATTCTTAAATACGGAGAACAAACAGAGGGTTACTGGAGGGGTTGTGGGAGGGGGGATGGGCTAAATGGGTAAGGGGCACGAAGGAATCTACTCCTGAAGTCATTGTTGCAATATATGCTAACTAACTTGGATGTAAATTAAAAAAATAAAAAGAAAGAAACCAGGATACTGGCTCCTCCAAAAATGAAACAGGCTTATAATATGTTCCAGCAATTCTACTTCTGGTTATATTCCCAAAAGAAGTGAAAGCAGGGACTTGATGAGCTCTCTGTACCAACCCATCTTCACAGCACCATTCTTCACAATAGCCAAAGATGAAAAAAACCCAAGTCCATCACTGGATGAATGGATAAGCAAAAGGTAGTACATACATAGAATAGAGTATTATTCTACCTTATAAGGAAGACAGTTCTGACACCTGCTACAACATGGATGAACCACGACGACATTATACTAAGTGAAATCAGGCTGTCACAAAAGGACAAACACTAAGGACTCTACCACATGATAGTCACATTCGTGGAGACAAAAAGCAGACCGGTGGTTGCCAGGGGCTGGGGGGTGGGGGTTGCAGGGAGGGAAAGATGGGAAATGGTGGTTTAATGGATACAGAGTTTCAGTTTTGCAAGATGAAAACAGTTCTGGAGTCCGAGGGTAGTGATACTTGCCCAAGAATGTGAATGGACTTAAGGACTGAATTGTGTGCTCAGAAAATGGTTAAGATGGTAAACTTTAGTTTACCAGCATTTGAAACAAAATCTACATTAAGTTTTATCACTTAAGTGATGAGGCCGGAGTGAATACACAGATCCGTAAAGCGGTACGTTTAAGAGGTTTAAGAGGTTCATTAGGTGAAATAATAAGACATATGTTCCTACAGGAGGGTCCGAACCCCAGGGGACCACGGGTGCCAGAAAAGGAAAAAAAAATACATGCAGGCTGAGTGGTGGTGGAGACTGAGGAAAGACAGAGACAGCACAGGGCTAGAGGTGGCCCAATGTTTTCAAGAGACGCTTCTAGCCTACATATGTACGTGAAATTTCCACCGTATTATCAAAGGGCCACTGCTTTCAAATCATTGTCCCTAGCCACCCTTCTTATGTCATTATATAAATATCAACATATTGCTTCTCATTTGGATAAAATATTTGCTAAAACTTGACTATGAGGACATTTTCTACTGCCTCTCACTCTATAAATACTCAACATCAATGCACATTTGATAACACGATGGAGGGGTGCCTGGGGGGCTGGGTTGGTTAAGCGTCTGACTCTTTATTTCAGCTCAGTTCATGATCTCACAGTTTGTAGGGGTCGAGCCCCACCTCAGGCTCTGCATTGATAGCTCAGAGCCTGGAGCTTGCTTGGGATTCTCTCTCTCACTCTCTCTCTCTGTCTCAATAAATAAATAAACTTAAAATAACACAAAGGAGACAGCTCTTCCCCCAAAATGGATCATTTCTGTACCAAAGTTGTTGGGCTATGCTGTGTGTCGACTGTGCTATCTTGGTCCTTTCACGCTGAATTCTATAAATAAGCATAAAAAATCAAAATATATTATTTCAGGCCAGTTTTCTCTTAACTTTATGACTGTTCTCTCAGTGATTTCACCTCGCAGAGTTCATGTCTGCATGAGTTCAGACCCTCACTGAGTTAATAAAAGGAAAACTACACAACTCTCAGTTCCCCCATTGTAAGGTACAAATCCACTTAGATAAATTTGTTTTCAAGGCTATTCCATGGTGTTAGTTCTTTGGAGAGGCCAGTGATTTGCCTTAATGTACTTTTAGACTTCAAGTATATTAAAGAAAATCCATGCTGGAGTGCCCGGGGGACTCAATCGCTTGAGCATCTGACTTTAGCTCAGGTCATGATCTCACGGTTTGTGAGTTCAAGCCCCGTGTCGGGCTCTGTGCTGACAGCTTGGACCCTGAAGCCTGCTTCGGATTCTGTGCCTTCCTCTCTCTCTCTCTCTCTCTCTGCCCCTCCCCCACTCACGCTCTGTGTTTGTGCACTTTCCTCCAACAGAAAGGGAAAGTTCAGTCCAAAATCATCTTAGATGACAACCACATTTCTGATGGCCAACCCAGATCAACCGATGGTAGTGGCCTGATGAACGATTACGGCAAATGATTCTGAGACTCAACAGGAAACACAAAGTCATCAGCATGAATATCTGCCCCGGGCTTCAGAAAAGGGAGCAGTGGCTCTATGCCAGTGAACTGCCATCTGTCTCTTGGCACTAATATCAAAAACATAAATCCTATCTAAGAATCAAGAGTATTCTAAGACTTTCCTCAGAATGATCAACTCAAGAGGCCTTGGCAACCCAAAACACGACAGAGCTAATTAGTTCTGCTCCAACAGTCAAGATAGTAAAATCCAGGCATACAGCTTTAGAATGTTCTAGAAATAAATTCTTAAAAATGAATGCAGTCACTTCATTCACCTGGTGCAGATGCATGAGGGAATTACGACAGACATTTAGTTAATCTGTTCTGTTATTAGGCTGTTAGAGTTCTTATTTATTTGCCATTACCTGTTTTCATGTTCACTATCTCATACAGAACAGAAACTTCCAGAGGGAAAACAACCTGTATAAATATCTATCTACACAAGTGTTTGAATGGCATCTGGGTTTGGGTTTAATATTTTGTAAATTGTTGCCTTCCTATAAAGTTTTAATTCTGTATTACCAGTATTTTCTGTCCTGAAGGAGACAAAATACACTGCTCTGTACTTAGAGTTAATCAACAGAGAACCAACTGAGGCCCCTGTGGCAGGGTCGAGTTTCCAGAGCATAAAGGATTTTGAGTCAGACACTCGCACCATCGCAAAGCTGCTCTGGCTGCTTTGGTTCATTTTCTGTAAATACCCAATACAATTCAAAGCTTCATAATTGACAGAAAAAGGCTACAAATAATCCATAGTTGAAAAGAGTCACTCTGAAAGAAGATGAAGCTCTAATTTCCAGCACATATCTTGACACAGTTGACGGAATCTTTTTTGTATTTATTTTATTTCTTCTTTTCATATTGATTTATTTTGAGAGAGAGAGAGAAAGCACGAGGAGGGAGGAGCAGAAAGAGAGGAAGAGAGTGAGAATCCCAACCAGGCTCTGCACTGCCAGCACGGAGCCTGCTATGGGGCTCGAAATCACAAACCATGAGATCGTGGCCTGAGCCAAACTCAGACGCTTAACCGACTAAGCCACCCAGGCGCCGCCCAAGTGGTAAGATCTTGACCGAGTGAGAATAGGACAGTGTGTTATTTCCAAAAAGCTAACAGCATCATGTGAAATTACGTATGTTTTAGCCATGAAAGGCAAGCTAGAGCAAACCTCGCCACAGCCCTGGGCTCACCCTACCAGCCCATGTAATGGGCAAGTAAAAACAGAAGGAGCTCTTGTGGGATGCAAAGTTCTGTCACCGTGGGCTGTGAGCAAGGAGGATAACTCACTGAACCCACAGTGAAGACCCCGCCCAGGAGTGGTCATCCTTTCCATGATGTTCAGTCTTACCGGGTCTGACAGTAACACTTGCACGAAGGAGAAAGCAGCAGCCCCCAACGAGGGGGAAATGGGTGCAGCAAACATTTGGGGTAAAAGTCTAGGGATGTTGTTTTGTTGGTTCAGACCTGTCAGTGACATAATCTGTTCTCCCAGGGATCAAACACTTAGCCCTTTCAGGTCTAGACCAACCATCGCCTCTTTAGGGAGCCTTACCTTAACCCTAACCCGAATCCTCAACCTTGCCCTGACCTTGGCCCTCTAGTATGAAACTGCACTTCTGCGCCATAATCTCTTGTCACACCTGACATTCATCATGGCCTCCAACTTAGCTGATTAATTGATTTGGTCTTCCCCCATCCACTCCCACCCCCCCCCCCCATAATAATGAAGTCCTCTGAGGGGATGAGACTGTGTTTGCCTCGTTCAGCCCTGCATCTTCAGCACCTAGAACAGTACCTGGCACACAGCAGTTAAGTCTGGAGGGAATGGGAATGAACGAATTCATTCGGAGGGCGATTCCTTCTACTACTATCGTGACGGGATGTTTACCAGAACTCCAAGCCTGCACAGAGACCGGTATATTCCATCAACCCAAAAAGCTCCACTTGTATTAAGCTTTTTAATAAATGTTTCATTATCAACTGATGTTGGGTAACATATTTAATGCTCTGTGATAAGTTGTGCGGGCAGCTTCCATGCACTGGGTACAGACCATTAAATCAGTAATGGCGGCCAGTCCTGACACAGCCTTGTTAGAGGCCCTCTTTAGAGGCTCCTCTTGTTGAGGATGGGGCACATTTTATCTGCCTGCACCCTCCCATCTGGGTTTCCCCAATCATTTCATAATGGAACGATCTACCCGTATCGCCTTTATGAAACTGCGATCGGCAAGTTGACAATGAAGCCCGTCAACTCCAGCAAAGAAAGGAGCCCACATAAACTAATCGTTGAAACTATCCACCAAGGGCTCCAGGGCCCCCAAACTGGGCATGACGGCAGGTCTACAAGGCCAGCTACTGTTCCCTCCTCCCATCAACATTTGGATTTCAGTAAGCTGAGATCGCTTTCGGTCCTGAGACAGCTAGCGTCCCCAAGAGAAGAAAAGACAACAGCGGGGACCTTCAAAACATATGCACAAGCAAGTGATTTACGTGCATTCCGTCACCTGCAAACTAATTCAAATGTCTAAAGCAAATGTGGAAAACTGCCGTGAGTGAAATAAAACGAATCATATATATACACACAACCAAGCCTGTGTGTTAAGAAAGTTTTGGATTTTTTTAAACACAGATTAAAGGTTCATTAATGGTTCATTTAAAGACGATGTCTCTCCACCTGTTATGACACATCAAAGTGACATGTGCCCAGATCACTGAACTTTTTATCTCAATGCCCAAAGGGGTTACCCACTATCAGGAAGTAGTCAGCGCGCATTAGCGTTTATATGGCATTCCATTACAGCCGCATTTCTCAAATGAAAAGGTAAAGCACACTATTATCCATATTAAAACCATCTATCTTTTAAAAAGGTTGTATCGATTTCTTTCTCCCCCATGTCTTGGATTCCATCAATGTCAGCGCCAGCTCGATGAAGCGTACCCTGTCTCAGCACAACTTCGATGGATAGCTCCCAAATGAACTCACCCAACGGTCTGGGGTCTCTCATGGCGTGCACTTTGCAGCTCATTTCATAGACTACCAGCTAGAAAAAGGCGTGGAGCGATCAGAAACATCCAAAACAAACCTCCCTGTGGAGCTAAAATGATGCAAGTGCGTTTTTAAATGCGAGGCAATCGTTAGGGTCAGCAAACCTGACACGTTCTAGTTCTTTAGAGCTAACACGAGCCTCCCGCCATCGAGGTTTACCAAAACAACAGCAGGTGGGGCGTCACCTACCAAACTGCGGGTATGTTGCCGCTGAATCCTCATTACCCTATCAGGTAGATCCTATCAGAAGCTTTATTTCACACATGGGCAAACTGAGGCACAGGAAGCTTAAGTGACTTGCCCAACGTCACACGGTTCACAGGTACCAGAGCCACGCGCAGGCCTAGCAGCCCAACTTTACGTTCTCATTCTTTATGCCACCTTGTCCCTTCCTCGGTCTCTATCACCCAGCTTCCTGCTTCACAGACGTCGTTCCTAAAAGGGGCAGCACAGTAAAGGGCCTACCGGCAAAATTCCAGGAGGCCAGGCGGTGTGGGCGGAACAGACATAAACAGTGCCCTTCTCTCCCCAGCGACCTCAGCATGACTTTGAGGGTCACTTCCTCCCCAGACCCAAGCCACATTTTCCCTCCGCTTCTCAGTCCAAACAGAACTCGCCCCCCCGCCCCCACTTTAAAACCCTCTCTGCTCCCAAGAGGGAGCCTCTAATAATCTTTTCAGGAAGATCTATCTCGACTCTCCACGGAGCTATACTTTTTTGAAAGCAAGAACTGCTTTTGTTTTCTCTATGGCTCCATCAAAACACGAAATCCTGGCTAATCAATACTTTTTTTCCCCCTCTCTTTTTAAGCAATCAGAAACGTAGGCTATGAACCCAACGAAGCCATTGATTAGGTGTCACCTTCCAAAGTCAACCTTCCGAGGTATTAATTGGTCCACATATATTTAGGAAACACGGTCTGGTTTCCCCAAGGAGCGGCGGGGCTCTCATCAAATGATACTGGAATCACCAAGAAAATGCAATCAATGCGTGCATGCCCAAGACCAGCTTTCTCACGTCAAGACTTACTTTAAAATGCAAAAGGGAAGAACGCCTTAAAAGTGAAAGTAAAAATCTAAAGTTAAGAAAAGAAAAAAAAAAAAAAGGAGGGGGTAGCGTCTCAACTCTAAAAATAACAGCCTCAGGTTGAGTAGAACGGACTGGACGGAGAGGTCAGCTTTCTTGCTCCCTGAAATGTGTCTCCAGTTAATTTCTGAAATGCTGCAATTTACTACCAGCTCCTAGGCAGGCTGTCTGTCCTATCTTTTCTCATTCTTCTGGACAGAAGGCAGCATAGAACCAAACAGCAACAGCACAGAGAGGTCTGATCTCTGGGCAAAAGCTGCCGTCACACTGGAGGCACTCGCTTATCCAAATGTCTGCTGCAGGCTTACCTATGGCCAAGTAGCCAGCCTCCTCCTTTTCCTTGAAGAATAGGAATGAATTTACGATCCGTTATATACAAGGCACTCTTCAGAGATCGTTACTCACACTCACATCACCCCCACTGACGTGCGTGCAACTCCATTTTACAAGTGAGAAACCAGAGCTCTGGAGACACTTGACGTCCTAAAAATGGCAGAGCTGATATCTGAGCCTGGGATGTGTCTGAGTCCAAAATCGGGGCCCTTCCCAGTAACTGAGTCATGGTGAGTCAAGGGAGTCATAGTGTGAAACTCCATCATTGCTGTACTGGGGTGGGAGCTTCTTAAGTGGTCCCACCCCTTGCCTACCCTCACCCGCAATGGCCTCCAGGGAGGCTTACTGAGTGGAGAGAAGAACTTGGACAATTTCCTCTCTGTTATCATTGATTTGTTTTTAATTTTTTTTAATGTTTATTTTTGAGAGAAAGAGACAGAGACAGAGTGCGAGAAGGGGGAGAGGCAGAGAGAGAGAGGGAGACACGGAATCTGAGCTGTCAGCAAAGAACCTGACGTGGGGCTCGAACTCATGAATGATGAGATCATGACCTGGGCCAAAGTCAGACGCTTAACCAACCGAACCACCCAGGCGCCCCTCTTCTCTGGTATCCCTTCAAGCAGCATGCATTGTAGGGCTAGTTCTGATCCCAAACGGAGAAGATGCTTGGCTCATAACATCTGAAACTAAATACCAAGAGTTTTTAAAAGCTTTAACAAGTTAAGCCGATTACAAGTATTTTTAATATTCTCATGTCCAAGGATGAGCTTTTTTAAGTGACATTTTAGGGACCACAGAAAAAGGCCTGTAATTTCACCATCCAATTAACCCTGGCAAGATCTGTCTCAAGTTATGCCTTTAGGAAACTGTAATTGTTCAGAGGCACACAATGAAAAGTGACCCAACCTAGACTAGACCATCTTCATAAGGGAACAACTAGTAAGTTTCTACTGCTGATTTCCAGGAAAAAAAAATATTCATATACCAGCACATAGTGCAAATATACATATGGACGTAAAAGCAGTTTTGCTCTATAGTATTTCATACATGCCTTATCAAGAAATGTTAAAAGCAGCAATAAAACCAATGATTTATAAGCACTAAGACAGTTAACTTTAACCCACAGCCACTAGCAAAAAACAACAACAACAAAACAACAGAAAATTTCATAACCAGGGGCTGGTCTTCTATCTGGCCAGATTCAGGATGTTACTACAAACCAGAGAAACCACCAAAATCATACCAACAAGACACCCAGCACTGCTCAGCAAAATTTATATCAAAAAATAGTTTAGGGGGCACCTGGGTGGCTCAGTCAGTTAGGCGTCTAGCTTTGGCTCAGGTCACGATCACAGTTCGTGGGTTCGCGCCCCGCATCGGGCTCTGTGCTGACAGTTCAGAGCCTGGAGCCTGCTTCAGATACTGTGTCTCCCTCTCTCTCTCTGCCCTTCCCCCACTCGCACTCTGTCTCTCTCTCTCTCTCTCTCTCAAAAATAAACATTAAAAACATAGTTTAGCAACAACAAAAACAGCTCATCATGCATTGCATATCATGAAATGACTGACTTCGAATTGGAATGAATACAGACAACACTGATGAGTGCTTTACTCAAAGGTGCGTGAGGCTGTGGACGGGACAGGAGGGTACAGGTGCTGGGCAACTTTGGTTACGTCCTGCAGCTTTAGCGGAAAGGCGAAATACAGCCCTAAAGGAAGTATAATGAACAGAGCCTGAAATATGTTATTTTTTACTTCCTTCTGTGTTCCAAGAGAACACAGACTATCTAGATTAAAGGAAGGTTCCTAAGAGGTATCTCAGAAGTCCCCATGGGGACAGGCAGAATATTCAGCAAGAGTAACTCTAGCAAGCCCCCATCAACCAGAATATCAACCGCGTCTGTGCACCGTGGACCCCTGAAAGATCTCATTTGGGCCTAATGCTTATACATGAACCACTAGCAAAAAAAGCACCCAGATCCAATCAACAGTACCACAAGAATTTTATCTGGGCTTTAAAATGTCAACACCTGTATATATTTAAAAGCTGACATCAATTCAAAAACATAAAACACAGTGAAGTTGTTCTCAGGGGTTTGTTCTCATGTGGAATTAACCGTAGGGTTTACACGTAAGTGACTGCTTGCTTTGCTACACAAATTTATTGTAACAATGATGTGTTTAAGGCATCACTTGGGTCAGATGAAAGAGAGAGACCTTTCCACAGTGTCTAGCTTCGTGTATTCACAGTCTCCTGGCAGGAAATTGCTCTAACGTGTCTCATTTATCAAGATCCTGCCAAATCCGTCTCCAGAACAGGGTTTAGCAGGATTCCAAAGCTTTATCGATGTGGCTTTTAAAGCAGCCTCTGGGACGAAGCATTGCAACTCTGCACTCAGCCTGGGAAAGCACAAAGCAGTTGCTTCCAAACCCACGACACAGAGAAATACCTGGAATGGTAGATGTCATGGGTCCTGGAGACTCTCTCTAGTTTTGGGGTGAAACAATTTCGCCGGAAAATAAGTCAGAGTGGAATGGTTAAAATAGCCCTGGCTCGGGGCGCCTGGGTGGCTTGGTCGGTTAAACGTCCGACTTCGGCTCAGGTCATGATCTCACGGTCCAGGAGTTCGAGCCCCGCGTCGGGCTCTGTGCTGACAGCTCAGAGCCTGGAGCCTGTTTCAGATTCTGTGTCTCCCTCTCTCTCTGCTCCTCCCCTGTTCATGCTCTGTCTCTCTCTGTCTCAAAAATAAATAAACGTTAAAAAAATTAAAAAAAAAAAAATAGCCCTGGCTCTTGGGATGGAGTAGTAGCGGGAAAAAACTAAATTTCCAACCAACGAGGTGACCCTATACAACTTATTCTCTGATTCTCAGTGTTCTCATCTATATAATGGGGACGGCTCCTATCCAGCAGGGTTCCTGAGAATGAGATATGATGCCGTCACCCAGTAGCTCAGCATGTCAGGTAGCTGGCACTTGTTGGTATGTTCTATAAACCAGGGAAAACGAAAAACTTCCACTAGAAGAGAAAACATCGATGAAAAGGCATATATTGGCAATGAACTCAAAAACGAAGCCATCAATTATTGATTTACAATCTTTTTTGTTAAGTTTACCTATTTGGAGAGAGACAGAGATAGTGTGAGTGGGAGAGGGGCAGAGATAATAGGGAGAGAGAGAGAGGGAGAGAGAGAATCCCAAGCAGCCTCCACACGAATAGTACAGAGCCTGATGCAGGGCTCGATCCCACAAACCATGAGATCATGACCTGAGCCGAACCCAAGAGTCAGATGCCTAACGGACTGGGCCACCCAGGTGCCCCACGCATTGACTTATAATCTTAAGTTCATGGTGATAAAGGCAGAAATTGACACAAAGCGGAAAGTCAGAAAGGAAGTAGTTAATAAAACAACCATATACCAATCTGTTATTAATGACCAGGGCCGCACCTACATGTTCAAACTCTTTTTGTTTAATCACATAAATAGTTCACGATGTTTAGAAACAATTCATCATGTACCTTCTCCATTCTGCCATGTCTTCTGGTTCAAATATTAACAGAGGAAACTTCCTGAGAACCTTCTTTCTCCTTCCTTCCTGAAGCTACGTGTTTTGGGGGCGCCTGGGTGGCTCAGTCAGTTAAGCATCCGACTCTTGGTTGTGGCTCAGGTCATGATCTCACAGTTTGAGAGTTTAAGCCCCTCGCAGGGCTCTGTGCTGACAGTGCAGAGCCTGCTTGGGATCCCCCCCACCTCTCTCTCTCTCTCTCTCTCTCTTTCCCTCCCCCCACTCACACTGTCTCTGTGTCTCTCAAAATGAATAAATAAAATTAAAAAAAAAAAAAAAAAGCTAAATGTTTCTGTGCCAGCTCAAATAGATCTAAGAGAATTAAAGAAATACCAGAGAAATTCTGCCTGTTTAGACAGGCCTGAAAGTGCTGAAAGCAACTTCCTCCCAAGATTCCTCCAAGAATCGCCAACACTAAACTGTGTTGGAAGAAAGTGCACAGCAAACATACCAAAGAGGAAATACAGACGGAGAGCAGCACAAAGACTTCGAGAAGGGATAGAGACAGCTCGCGATAGGGCCTCTTCCAGCAACAGACAAGAATCCTGTCCAAGTGAAGCGTGTCAGTGGGATGACAAACAAAGACAGACAGGTCTGCCAGAAAGACAGACAGACAGGGAAGGTACGCAAGCCTGCAGGACCTCTGGGCCCCGGCTTACTCAGGAGGAAGCAACAGGAGGTGGAAGACTGATCCCAAAGGCCATTTTCAGACTAGAAACCTAGGAACCTGCATGTACAATAATTATGGAATGTTCTACATTAGTCAAGACTGTGAGAGCAATGATGTTGGTTACTGTGGTCCCGGTAATATAGAGTCCTTTTCTTTTCTTTTTTTTTTTTTTTAATGTTTATTTTTGAGAGAGAGAGAGAGAGAGAAAGAGAGAGAGAGGAAGAGGGGCAGAGAGAGGGAGACAGAGGATCCTAAGCAGGCTCTGTGCTGACAGCAGAGAGCCCAATGCAGGGCTCGAACTCACGAATCTTGAGATCATGACCTGAGTCAAAGTTGGACGCTTACTCGACTGAATCATTCAGGCGCCCCTAGAGACCTTTTCTGATATACTAAGTTCTCAGACTAGACCCCAACATCTTTCATAATGTCTAAAATAGTCCCCTTCCAACCACCACCAAAAAATAAATAAATAAAACCCAAATTATTACATTATCACCGCAATCATTATTTTTGTTCGGTCTGGTTTTTGTTTTATTTCTGTAGTGCCACCTTGCTCGCATCTTGGATCCCAACACGGTGACAGTCACACAGGTAGGTTCGATACTTTCTTTTTCTAGTTTTCCTGATCAGGTCACAACCTCCCGTGAAGATTTCTGACTTAATGGACACAGATGCTCCTAACCTTGCAGTTCCTCAAAAGCATTCATCCAGCAACTTCTGAAAACGACCTCTTTGTTCTTTCCAAACTTGGCTCCAGGCTGGGGCCCCGGCCCAGAGGGATCTCTGCCCGCCACTGGCTAACGCCAGCTGACCATTCCTGCTAAGTGTAAACAGCCCTATCTCTGGAGGCTGCCCCTCAGTACTTGGCTAGCACCTTGTGCAAACAGCACGCTTTACTCTAGTCACTTGCTAAGCTATCCGACTTTGCATCTTTGTAAACTCTCAGGGGCCAGGGAGCTACCCGTCTGATTCACAACAAAAACCTTAGCACATACTGCCTGTAATATAGGCTCAATTACTAGCCTTTGGATAAAAAGAGCACATACTTATTCATGTCAACCACTTTGTAACACATGCTTTAAACACGCCTTTGGCTCCACTCTGACCACCTAATCCCGCCTGATATTCTGCACAGATATTAATCTTATAATATTGGCAGCAGCAGCATCTACCAAACAGCATTGGCCAACCTGTATGACCTAGCAAATGATACAATGAGTTAATCTGTAATAAACATGATATATATATATGTGATAGATGAGTGCTTTTAACAAGAGAAAATAACTAAGGGGATAGATGGTAAGCATTTTACCTTAGGACAATTACATGGACTCAAATTCTGAAAGCAAGCTTTTCAGCAAGCCCCTTGTCACTCTCCTGCCCTTGTTTGCTGTTCCACCCCACAGCCCTCCTCCCACGGGCCAGGCTGTCAAACACGTGAAAGGCCAAAGTGAGCAGAGAATGTATCTCCACCCTCTGAAGAATGAGCGGAAGTAAACCTTTTTCACCTTTCCCATCCAAGGAACTGGAATTTGTTCCTATCCTGCGTTTGCCAGGAGAAATGTCCACGTTTCCTTTGCGACCCGCTTCTCGCTTATGTCCTCTCCTTGGGAGAGACGGCGTTATTCAATTGTTGATATTACTCAGCCCCTTGAATTATTCAGTTGTTATATCAGCTGCATTATTCAATGCACTCAAACCTCTACCCTGGAATCAGCCAGACATTTCAAACTCACAGTGTCCACGAAACTCATTATTATTCTTTGAAAACAATCTAGTCCTGACTTGCGATGCTGGCACCAACCTAGGGGCCCAAGGCACAAACCTCAGCCCCCATACTCCCTTTCTCCCATCACCCACATCCACCTGGTCACCTCTGCCACGTCCAAAACACTTCCCCAGCCTTCAAACACCCCTGCTTCCCTATTGCCTTCAGCCAAGCCCTGCAATCTCTCTCCTGAACTAATATAATTTCTTAACTCCGTTCCCACTGACTCACTGCCAGAATTAGGGCAGCTGACTCCATTCAGCCAAGGTACTGCACAGCAAGTTTGTCCCTATCCCTCTGTGGGGATCACACCTGTCCAGCGACCACCGTATTTCCTTCCAGTGCCTAATATCAACACTTAGCGCAACGAGGCAGGCAGCAAATGACCATGTGAATGAACGAATGCATGGCTGAGACGGCCAGTACTCTCAGAATTACGTTCCGCTGCCTGCCATAGACTCAAGTTAACATTGGTCTACGCATTTGTCTCCGGACGGGAACCGAACACACGGTAAACTGAGGTCCGCACCCAAAGGCAAACCATCGTCCGATACACTCACACATGGACTCACATCTATAGCTGTGTGGTTTGTTTGGTTTTTTTCATGCTGCCTGAAATGATGGAGGTATTCCACGATAAGAGGCACAAAATTGCAGGTGCGCCTGGGTGGGTCAGTCAGTTAAGCATCCAACTCTTGATTTCTCCTCGGGTCACGATCTCACGGTTCGGTTCATGGGTTCAAGCCCTGCATCAGGCTCTGTGCTGACAGTGCAGGGCCTGCTTGGGATTCTCCCTCTCTCTCTCTCTTTCTCTCTCTCTCTGTCCCTCCCCTGCTCATGCTCGCTCGTTCTCTCTCTCCACTTAAATAAACTTTTTAAAAAATGTACAAAATTATGGGGAATAATTGTTTTCAGGAAAAAAACCAACCAAACAAACAACCGTGACCTTGCAAAGCAAGCATAGGTTTTCTAGATGCCTTCCAGGACACGATGGACAAACACACCATCATCTTCAAGCCCTCTGTGTTCTGGGCAGGGAACTGGCCTTTGGAAGAAAGGCCTCCATGCTAATAGATGAAGCTCACATTCCAAAACAAGGCCACCTTCCACAGTCACCCACAGGAGAAATCCATATGAGCCCATAATCATGCCAGGGAAAGAGGCATCTTCTGTGTTACTCATCGTGTATATGCAATCGTGCCCACTTGCTTAGGGAACCTTAGAAATTCACACTAGGAGGGACTGACACCATTCTTCCTCTGTCCTCCGGCAATGTGTCCCTAAAGAAAAGCCTGTTGACCCCAAGTGATCAGCAAATCACCGTGGGTTGTTAAACAGGGCCATTCCAGGTAGACTTCCAGCCTCTCCGACAATGCCCGCCCACAGCAAGGACACGGATGCAAACTCTCCCGGGCAGGAAGAGGGGGAAGGCGCCTGAATCCTGGCTGAACCGCCTTCCAGCTGTGTGCCCTGGGACATTACCCTGGCGTCTCTGGGCCTCGGTTTTCTCAAATTAAATGGAAGTGTCAACAGGCCCACTTTGTGGGGTTGTATTCATGATTAAAAGAGTTCGTATTTCTTAGCACAACGCCTGAGTACAATCTAGGTGCTCAATAAATGTCAGTGATCATACTATAAATGATACCTCTATGCCAATCCCAATATATGAGCTTATATGCTCCCCTTATTCCATCTATGCCCTACCAGTGCTCGTAAATACGAAGAGCGGTGGTTCTCAAACTTGGGCATAGACCAGAATCACCAGGAGGGCAGACTGCTATGCTCCAGACATAGAGTTTCTGATTCAAGGGGGCCCGGGATGGGGCCTGAGGACGTGCATTTCTAAGAAATTAATCCCAGTGGGTGCGTTCAGCTGGTCGGGAAGGACACGTTGAGAAGCACTAACCAAGGGGGCCTCACGGCAACCATGGAGGAAGCGTATAGGTCCAAACTTCCAGGCCTTCTACAGCCTTCCACCTTGGACCCTTTCATCTCACTAACTCCACCAACAATTCCAAACTCAGTTCAAGCAATCAGGAGCCCTCCAGGCTCTAGGCCAGCACCCACAACACTGTGCTGTCATAATGAAACCAGCTCCATGGCACCAGGAGCTCGGTGACAAATACGACCTCACCAGAGTCAGTGCTTGGGACAGAGAAAACCCTCAGTAAATGGTGACTGGCAGAGCCAAGCAAACTGAAAGGTCCTGGAGTCCAGCTCTGGGCCTTCCTCTTGGGACTGATCACTAGGTATGAAATGCCGAGTCCCCGATAAGACCAGTATCCCTCCCACCCCAGCCACCGGCCTCAACTCCACTCAGCCAACCACGAGTCCTTTGCCTCCCTCCAACCACAACTTGGTCTCTTACTCTATGAAGGTAGTGAAGTTTCAACTTCCTGCCTCTTACTGGCCCCTACGAGGGCTACAAGCTGCTAGGAGATGCTAAGTGTTCTCAGGGAGAGAGGGTTGCAATCAGGAAGCATTTTTGCGTAAGTATTTCTGGTAAACTGCCCAAAAAGATCTCAGCAGAGAGATGGGAGCCAAGATGGCGGAACAGCATGGAAGTTTTTTGTGTGTCTCGTGTCCATGAAATACAGCCGGACCAACACGAAACCATCCTACACACCTAGAACACTGATTGGAGGATTAATACAACAATCTGCACAACCTGAACCACAAAATTCAGTAGGTACACAGCGCGGAGAGGTGAATTCGGGGAGCGAGAAGCCGCAGAGGGTAGGGAACCGCTTTTGTGGGCGGAGAGAGGACGGAGACTGGAGACTGGGGGGGGGGGGGGGGGGGGGGAGAGGAGAATAGGGAAAAGCACCCCTCCCCAAAAGCAGCTGGAGAGGAAGTGGAAAATTGGAGAGATCTCAGCAGAGACAAGACAGGAACCTCCAGCAAATGGTTATCATTTCTTTTTCCATTCTAAATAAGCGTCTACTTTCCTAACACATTTTGCATTATTTTTCCTAAAAAGCATCCCCAAATCGAAAAATTGAGATCTGCCCATTTCACATCTCATGCATACTCTGCTCCTGGGCTCTTTGGCTTTTCTGGAAATTTCTCTAATTCAACACTCTCTGCCTCTTCGTTAGAGCATCTCACCAAGCCACGCACACTTCTACAAACACATTCTAGGCAGGATTTCAAATACTCCTAAAGAGGACTTCAAGGTGTGCTGTCAGCCTATCAGTTTCACTGTCACATGAAGATAGAGAAAATAAAAACTGTGCCAGGCACAACCCAGGCAGAAGATCCCACCTGATTGTCTCAACACAGGCAAAAAGCCTCCCTTAAACACACACAACAACAACAACAAAAAACACCACTACTTTATTTTCAACACCTTAAGATAATTTAAACATGAAACCCCTCAATTTCTGTGTGTAATTACTCACAATCAGAAGGAAGGTTTTAAGAAAGCAAGTTTTGAAATATTACATAAAATTCAAAGGCTTACTGTCATTCTCATCCTCTACAGTATAATTGCAGTTTGAAAATCACTTTTGTGGTTTACAGGAACTTAAAGAAAGTATGAGCTGTTATGGATCATTCTTACTCAAAGGCTAAACTTGGGATATTAGGATTTCTTCCCAAACAAGCACACTGCAGTACCCTACACTTCTAGAGATTTAAGGAAAAATGGGTACATCTTTTAAAGTAAATGTTATGTATATTCATGTATGATTATAGATTTACACACACAAAGTCCTTTCTAGGTGACGACGATGGATTCCATTCATCTGGAAGATATGAAATCCAGCTGCAAAAATGTTAAAAGATATGGATATGAATAATATGAAAACTGGCTGTCACCTCAATGCGTAATACACAAGGAATGCCTACAAAGTTTTACTGACTTGTCCCAGTCGGATATGTTGGGTCCTTAAAAATATGTTAAGGAAGACACATAATAAATTCTGTATTTAAAAAAAAAAGAAGAAGAAGAAGAAGAAGCTGTTCATCTTCTTGTCCCAGACTGACCATGGTTCAACCACACAAAGAGAATAAAAGCAACACTCATACACGACAGTGACCTTCAGTCCCAGGACGTGGATTGTTCTACGAATATAAATTTGAGTTATTTTCCATTAAATCTGCCAGATTGACACTGTTGGCCTCACAGCACTGTGGAGTAGTGAAAAAGTATGCGTTTTGCCCTCGGACGTAGTTACCTGCCACTCTCAGGTGCACTAACAACCTTGAACGAATGGCTGAATTCTTCCCTGCCTGTACCGGGGGAAG
Source organism: Panthera leo (assembly GCF_018350215.1). Lineage (NCBI taxonomy): Eukaryota > Metazoa > Chordata > Mammalia > Carnivora > Felidae > Panthera > Panthera leo. The sequence continues at coordinate 12,889,040 of NC_056684.1, read as the reverse complement.
AATACCTATGGTGTGTATTTTATGCAGCAAGATAAAGTGCCCAGCATGGTGGATGGTGCAGAATGGATCCTTAACAATCTTATTTTAAAGAACAGGTTTGATCGTCCCTGTCTGGTGGGTGGCAGGCCAGGCTAATGACTGTCTTCAGAGATTTGCATTCTCCCTGCATTTAAATGCTTATTAGCAGAGATTAAAGAGGCGTCCCTGTGCCATTGCCCTTTCTAAACACCCACCTGTGAGGAATGAGTGCCCTAAAATGCCCCCTTCGTCCCAATACCCTTGCTACCAAAAGCACAACCAACCTGGCTCCCGCAGAGGTTCGCCCTTAACAGGCGGACAACAAATACTTACTGAATTCAAATGCTGCTGACCCAAACAAAAAATGAAGGCTAATGGAAACCATAATCCATAGACCTGTCTGCCTGAAGTTCCGTTTCTCGGGAAGCAGGTTTTGTAAAGCTCTAGGGTTCACCTGGAAGCTGTCTGGGAGCCGTAAGTGGCCCTTGCCGAGGTAACTTCCAGCCCACACTTACGTAAGGACCCACACGCCGCCGAAACCCTCAGACACCGCACACAAGTTCGTTAAGATGTTTTAACCCCTTTAAGGAAACGCAACCATCTCTAAAAGCCATCAGCGCCCCCAATTTGCCTAACAAATGGACAGAGCGCTGGGGAACTAACTCCTGAAGCAATCGCCTCTCAAGTTCACCATCACCACCACCGTATTTTTTTTTTTTTTTCTTTTTAACGTGCGAGAGACCCCTCTGTAACCTAGACAAGTCTTCTAAAGCTTTCAGCTGTCGTGCAGCTGCGCTAGGCACCAAAGCAGAACCTCCAGGTCTCCAAGGAGGGAGCGCGTCAAATCCCACCCAAATGAGGGGCTGACCTCTGCAGAAAGAGCCCGGGCGGTGGCGGTGACCGACTCCACTGCGCCCAGAGGGGGCCAAAGGTGTGCCTTTTCAAAAGCCAAGAATTCCTGCGGCAGGCTGCCCGCCCCTCCTGCGCTCTCCAGGACTAGCCGCCGCGGATTGCTGCCTCCCGTCCTTGCCACACCTTCTGGGTCCCGGGAAGGAGTTTCCCTGGATTCCCATCCTGAGCCCTCAGGGTCCCCGACCCCTCTCACCTCGGTGGGGAGCACAGACGCCCACCCCGGGAGAGAGCAGGCGGCGCCCCCGCGCCCCTCCAGCGCGCGCTGCCAGGTGCGCCCCGCACCGCCCCTCACCTGTCCGAGGTTGCGTCCCCGGGGGCTGCCGAGGGGTCAAGGCGCGCCCCTCGCTTGCCGGGACCCGCCGCGGCTGCCGCTCGCAGGCGCCAGAGGAGCCGGGACGCGGCGGGGGCGAGGGCACCTCCGGGGCCGTGCGACTTCCTTGGCCCCCGCCCGCCAGCCCCGCCTCCAGGGGGCGGAGGTGGCCGCGCGTCACCTTGGAGCCACCTCCCACCTAAGCGCGGGCGCGGCCCCTGGTGGCTCTGGCGGCTGCTGCCTCTGGGCACCCGCGGGGCGAAGAGGAAGAGATCACGCTGAGCTGCCTCGTCCGGCCCGGCTGCCAACAAAAGGAAGATGCGTCCCAGCAGCGTGGCGGTGACTGGGCGCGGAGTTCACCCGCGTTTTAGTGCGAAGTGAGGAAAGGGGACAGCTGTGACTTGCGAACTTGTCATCGCAGAGTACCGTGTCTTCGCGGATACGCAGAGGAGTGCCCCAGGGTGCCACCGCTCCCTAAGGGATCGGTGGGGAGGGCGCAACCTCCGTGTTTACCACCCTGACCCTGGCAGGAGATACCAGGCACCACATCCAGCCCGTGCCACGTGGGCGCGACTGTGGGTGCAAAGCGGCCACCCAGATGCGCTGAGCTCTTTGTTCTCTGAACCTTGGTTCCTCGTCTGTAAACATTAGGCCGATCTCAGTGCCCAGTGCGCTGAGAACTCGTAGGCAGGGACCCTTAAAGACCGCTGGGTCCGATGACTGGCGCGAAGGCGTTCAGCAAATATTTGCCCTTCGATCCTTTCCTTTGAATCCTTTTTCTTCCTTCCTCTCCCCTTCACGCTAAACTCTTCTTCTGTTTACTCTTAATGTCTGCCTGGTCAGTTTCTTTCCCCTTCAATAAAGGAGCCCCTGTCTACTGGGTACAGAGTCCGTCTTGCAGGTGGCTGAGGAGGAGATAAGGAAGGATAGGAACCCCCGCCCCCACCGCCTCCCGAGAGGCCAGAACCGCACACCCCTCAGCACCCCCCCCCCACCCCGTATCAGAAATCAGCTACAACAGAGGTATAGGAGCTAACCTGGGTGTGGGACAGACCCTGCGTCCCACAGGTGGTTGTGGGGAGTAGGTGGCCTGTGAGCTGGAGAGTTTAATTGGTGTCATTGGTGGTTAAGCAGAAAGACCTCATCAAATCCTGTCTTGGCAACAGATGCTATAAACCCGCCAGTTCACTTAATGCCTCTGAACGTCTACTTTCTCATTAATAAACTGGGATTCGAATAATAGCTGTTGTATAGATTCTGAGAAATAATTAAATGCTTTTCGTAAAGTACTTACCGCAGTGTCCTTAATAGGCACTTATTGAAGGTTGGCTACTGAGCAGGGGCGCCTGGGTGTCTCAGTCGATTAAGCTTCCAACTCTTAATTTCGTTCAGGTCACGTTCTCAGGGTTTGTGGGTTAGAGTCCAGCTTGGGGCTCTGTGTTGACATCCCAGAGCCTGCTTGGGATTCTCTCTCTCTCTCTCTCTCTCTCTCTGTCTGCCCTCCCTGCTTGGGCTCACACACTCTCTCTCCTCTCTCTCTCAAATAAATAAATGAACATTAAAAAAATAACGGTTGGCTAATGATGATAATAGTATGGTCAGACATGGAGGGGCCCAGGAAGAAAAATATTTAGAACGCATGAGCCCTTGGGCAGAAACAGAGCCGCCTTCTTCATGAAAAGAATACTTGAGGTGCCTGGGTGGCTCAGTCGGTTAAGCATCTGACTTCAGCTCAGGTCATGATCTCACGGTTCATGAGTTTGAGCCCCAAGTTGGGCTCTGTGCTGACAGCTCAGAGCCTGGAGCCTGTCTCGAATTCTGTCTCCCTCTCTCTTTGTCCCTTCCCTACTCGTGCGCTCTCTCTCTCTCTCTCTCACTGTCTCTCAAAAATAAACATTAAAAAAATTGTTTTTATTTTTTTAGATTTAAAAGAATTTTTTTAAGTTTTGTTTATTCATTTTTGAGAGAGAGACAGAGAGAGTAAGGGGGGGTTGAGCAGAGGAGGGGCAGATAGAGAGAGGGAGAGACAGAGAATCCCAAGCAGGCTCTGTGCTGTCAGCACCAAGCCCCACGCGGGGCTCAAACTCACACACGTGAGATCATGACCTGAGCCGAAACCAAGAGTCAGATTCTTAACCGACTGAGCTACCTAGACGCCCCAAAATTGTTTTTAAATAAATAAAAGTTTAAAAAAAAAAAAGAATACTTACAGTAGCAGCTACTGGTGATGAACAGAATCACTCACCACTTTCTGGGCTTGGCATATAACACAGGTTCACATTTAATTTTCACAAACCTGTGAAGCAGTCCATAATACCCCTAGTTTAAAATGGGGAGAATTAGCCTCAGAACCATGAAATCCCTGGGCTGAAGGTATGAGACAAGTTACCAGCAGAGTCAGAGAAAAGTCACCTGGGACCTATAGAAAATCTGGGATTTTCCCCCTGTGGCCTCCCTGCAGATGCATCACCAGCCTTAGCAAGGGAAGGTTCCGGAGGGAAAATAAAGGGTAGAAAGGAAAGGAAAAAATAAAGGAAGCAGGGAAAGAGCCTTAAACAGGAGAAGTTAACAACCATACCTTAGAACCCACTAATAATACAACAGAATTAAAATAGTGAGTGAACCCACACAAAACGCTTTTTGCTTCCAACTCCTGCCACAGTGGGGTTCCTGTTCTGTGGTTCTTGTAGCCCGACCACAAGTTGAAAATGACTAGCGGCACTTTTCAATCATTAAATGCTGCAGAAAGTGAAACATTTGAAAAGACAGAAATCTAAGGTCACACCTTCTCATCTCTCACCACGATACATTCTTCTGTCAAGCCTCCTTGAAAGTTTTGCTGTTGTTGTTGCTTTTTTACTTGTCCAGGTACATTACCTGCCTCTTTCTAGCATGTTCCATCCAGGAAATAATACTGTTGCTTTAACCAACTTGACCTCACCATGTAACCACAAGAAGCACTTAGAAGAGAGGTTGGACTCATATATGTGGCTGATAAATGTTCAATACACTGTTGTGCATTGAATTTCTTTATTTTTTTTTAATTTTTTTTTAACATTTATTTATTTTTGAGACAGAGACAAACAGAGCATGAACGGGGGAGGGTCAGAGAGAGAGGGAGACACAGAATCTGAAACAGGCTCCAGGCTCTGAGCAGTCAGCACAGAGCCCGACGCGGGGCTCGAACTCACGGACCGTGAGATCGTGACCTGAGCCGAAGTCGGACGTTTAACCGACTGAGCCACCCAGGCGCCCCGAATTTCTTTATTTTTATGTTTGTTTACTTAGTTGGTGGTACTTTATTACTTTTTTTTTAATATAATTTATTGTCAAATTGGCTTCCATACAACACCCTATACTCATCTCAACAAGTGCCCTCCTCCATGCCCATCACCCATTTTCCCCTCTCCCTCATCCCCCATCCACCCTCAGTTTGTTCTCTGTATTTAAGAGTCTCTTATGGTTTGCCTCCCTCCCTCTCTGTTTGAATTTCTTGATGTAAGCAAGTTTTGAACCAAGTCTTATAGGCACTGTCCGTGATGTTGTAATGGTTACTTTAAAAAATTAAAGTCTCCTGTCTTCTCTGTCTGGCCTTCTTAATTCACATGAATATCGAGTTATTTAGCCTCTGAAGAAACAACCGTAGTGTCAATATGATATTTGTGGTGGAGATTTCCCACTCTCTACATTTATATTAGAGTCCTACAAATACAATTGCTTTTAGATGCTAGACAACATATGCTAGGGTTATGGCAGTTTAGTAATTTCACCTGTTCTTTTCCATTTTGAATGGCAGATGTGGCTTCTACACACCCCATGTGCTCCTTCGCTACCACAGCTGATGCTTCCTGTCATATTTCAGAAGCACCACAGAGCAGGTATGTTAGCAATGTCACTGTGCCTGTTTGAATCAACAATAGCAATTTAAGTAGGACAAGTGCAGTGGCTGTAGTTACCTAGAGTCTCTGCCCATGGAGTTAAAAGAGTCTTTTCTGAAAGAGGGATGATCCGGGTGCCTGGGTGGCTCAGTCAGTTAAGCATCTGACTTCAGCTAGGCTTGGATCATGACCTCGTGGTTTGTGAGTTCGAGCCCCGCATCGGGCTCTCAGCTGTCAGTGCACAGCCTGCTTGGATTCTCTGTCTCCGTCTCCCTTTTCTCCTCCTCTGTTCATGCTCTCTCTCTCCCTCTCTGTCTCAAATAAATAAATAGATAGATAGATACATTAAAAAATAAATAAATTTAAAAGAGAGATGATCTTGTCTATAAATGCCTAGGAGTAAAAGCTCCAATGCTTCTCTGCTCCTAGGGGATCACAACAGCACTCCTGTAAGATCCTACCAGAGCTGGCCATGTGTTCGATCCAATCCAGCTCTACTTGGAGAACTCAAAGCTCATCTTGGGAATAGAAGTCCCTTGACTTGCTTCTTCTCTTTTCTGGGCTGATAAAATCCAAATTAGAAGAACAATCGAGATATAAATACATACATCTAGACCTACTAGGAGAAGAAATCAATGCCATGGTTAAGGCCAAATTTAGTCCTCTCGCCAAGTGACAGATGTCTACCGAGTGCCATAAGGAAGCATGTGTACTTTGCTACCTGGCCTTGAGAAAATAACACTCCTTTTATTGTTAGTGCAAATAGTCGTTGTTATTATATTTGCTCAGTTTGATTTTTTTCTTATCATATGATTGTCATGATAGTTTGTAGAAAGTGTATCCCCTTTTTATAGTGGCAGGGGTAGAGAGACCACATTTAGTGACTCACTCCACACCTAGCTCTGCCACTTAACTAGCTAGGTGTTTTCCTACAGTTGGTAAGAAAAAAAAAAAAAAGAGTGGTTGGTAGGGTTTCAGTTTCTCGAGCAAAGGAGTGGCCCTAACAGTAAAGGAGTCTTCCTTTCTAATTACTCAGAAGGAAGACATTATAAAATCTTTCTTTGGAAACCAGTATCAGCATTTAATTGTCTTATTAATACTAAGCATATGTAACAAACTATTTCAAATACCCAGACATGTATATGACACAAATTAGCTGGAAACGTTCGCAGGTAGTAACCTGCTCAAAGTTACATTGGTATAGATATTACAGTTTTCAAGGGTGAGAATTTCTATGGCCAAGATGAGCATCTGGTAATAGCTGCTTTTAAAAAGTTAAAATTATTGGGGTGCCTGAGTGGCTCAGTTGTTAAGCGTCCGACTTCGGCTCAGGTCATGAGCTCATGGTTCATGAGTTCGAGCCCCACGTCGGGCTCTGCGCTGACAGCTTGGACCCTGAAGCCTGCTTCGGATTCTATGTGTCTCTCTCTGTCTCTGTCTCTCTCTCTCTCTGCCCCTCCCCCACTCACACTCTGTGTCTCTCTCTCTCTCTTAAAAATAAATAAATATTTTTTTAAAACAATTTTAAACTTAAAATTATTAGAGACATATCCGGGTCGATCTTAGAGCCTTAGGTCCCTATTTATCAGATAATTAAAGCAGACACAAATTTATTTTTTCAGGTGAAGCTTGACCTTGCTCAAGGGTACTTCCTCATCACCAACATTTTTATGTCTGGTGATGTAAATTCCATCCGGTTAGCTAATTGCTTAAGCTTTCTCCCAGACGAAACCAGACCAAGAGAGAGCGTTTCACACCATACAGCATTGCTGTGGCCCCACAGAGAGTCACATTGTTGGATTGTTCTCTAGTGTGCTGTCATTGGCCCTAGCGTGGAGCATCTCAGAATGTGTCTTGAGAAGTGGGTTGTTGAATTTGCACTTGGAATGTTGGCCAGGGTTATCGTTCTTAAATCCCAGTGCTTGTTTTAGGATGATCCAAGGTAGGGGTGCCTGGGTAGCTCAGTGCGTAGAGCACCCGACTCTTGACCCCAGGGCTCAGGTCATGACCCCAGGGTTGTGAAATGGATCCCTGCATGGGGCTCTGCACTGAGCAGGGAGCCTGTTTGAGAGTCTCTCTCTCTCTCTCTGCCCCTCCCCCACTCACACGCATGCTCTCTCTCTCAAAATAAATAAACATTAAAAAAAAAAAAAAGACTCTCTCTCCCTCTCTCACTGCCCCCTCCCCCATTCATGCTCTGTCTCAAAAAAAAAAAAAAAAAAAAAAAAATCCAAGGTAGAAGTTGTCAGTCAACTCAGGAATGCAAATCTAGGCTTTTCCACAGGCACTGGTTTGTTTGCATCCCTGAGTTCTGCAAATAGCACAACTGAATTGTTTTTCCTTTCTCATTTGACTACTAAACAACCCTCAGAGTGACCTACCTTCTGTCAAATTTTCAGCAATGCTTTTATGTATATTGTATAACAAAGTTATATTTTTCTACCTGGACTGTTTGTTGTAAGTCTGAATTGAAACTGAAGGAATTTTCAGGACTGGAATGTTAGAGTAATAATTTTCTGGGCAAATAGATGTACATTCGTTGACACATTCACCCACACAGCTAACATACGCTAGGGTCACAAACTAGGATGCCTACAGGGGCCAGGCAAGTGAAATAAACCCGTGGTTGGCCACATACAAGGAAACAAAGGCTGCAGACGTCATACCCACCCAAAGACATTCAAAGTCAAGTAGTAACTCTGTGCTGGCCACATAATGCAGGTGGGTAGAAGTCAGGTGGCTATGTGTATCCCCTGACCAACAAGGCGTCCAGCTCGAAGGTCATCGCTGTGGATAGAACATAAATACGATTGCTCCGGCCCTCCAGGGGCTCACATATGGTGAGGGGGAAAAACATGGAAACAAATAAACACCATAGCTCTCCAAGGTACGACTCTGATAAGGGCACCTGCAGGGTCCAGCAAGTCACAGAGTCGGGGGCAGGAGCACCCCCTCTCTGCCCCCCCGTAGAAAATATACAAGGGACTTAGCAGACACGATGGCTCCACGCAGGATTGCTGAGAAAGGAGATCCTCATGGGCGAATCCTAGCACACATCACTGCAATCGACACGTAACATATTCAGCCAGTGGGAGATCAATTCTCCAAATGAAGCCAGGCCTGCCTAACAATGATTCCATAATTGTTTACTCAAGTAATCAGAAAATTAAAATATAGATACATGGAAGGAAATAATAACCCTTTTAGCGGAGGGCATTAACAAAGTTTGGCCTTGAAGCCTCCAGTCTATATTTGTGACAGCTGGGACGTGTAATTTGAATAAGTTTTAATTTATCCAGCCTCCAATTACTGGCTGTAATGATGACCTACAAAGAAAATACAGAATCACTAATTAATGGATTGAAAAGAAGTCGGGAATTACACAGAGCTTTATTTAAGTGCATAAAAATAATATTTTCAAGCTGACTTGGTAAACAATTCCCTGCTTTCGTGAGTTTTTAGGTACATATTTATAATGACGATTGTTGCTTCCTTCTGAGAAAAACTTGGCCCAAAATAGAGAATAAAATAGTAAGAAATTTGACCTTAAAACTAAATGAATTTCTTAATTTCCAGTATACACGTGCTCAATCTTTTTTGTATTATTACAGAATACCCTCCTAATGAGTTGTGACCTATCTCTCCTTATTCCGGATGTTTTTTGTTAAAATTGGACCCTACTTGACGAATTTGCAAAATGGAGTTCTATTTCAGCAATTCTCACTTGAAAATCCCAGTTTCAAACTGAGTATGCTTTACCACATACATTCATTGGTAACACATGCTCAAGAATTCCGTAAAACTAAGGCAGGAATCCAAGTTATATGCCCATACGGGAGATTAAAACGTGTTGGGCCTTTGTTAGGTTTTGTGTCTGTAAGGCCTCCTTTACGGATCATGTAAAAGTGCCCATTTTTAGCAAGGTGTGCTCAAGGAGATCTGTGTCCCCAACAACCTGGAAACTTCCATGGTCACTTAATGATGAAACATGGCAAGAGAATAAAGGACAGAATTAGCAGCACCATGAAAAGTGTGACTGGACTCTGAAGGGCGGAAATTAAAAATGAAAAAGCAAGTGATCAATGAACAGTATGGAGAAGGGAGCTAGAGTTTAAATTGGCAAGGAAAAGCCACTATAAACCATCAGGACAAGACAATAAAAGTGTGAAGATAAATAATATAGACAATAAGTCAAATGGGCCCAATATAATCAAAGTTCATGCTACGTGTAGCTGTAAAGTAAGTCAGACAAGAAAATGGATTTTTCTTCTTTGTGATCGCACCTCTCTCAAGGTGTGGCTGTCACTGCAGCTTTTGAAATACAGAAATGCTCTGCTTAATGAAAAGATGAGTAGCCCACCATTGTGTCTTCTCTATTACTCTCCGAGAATAAGAAAACTCATTAGCTCATCGCTGCAAATTCAGCTCAGGTAGATGCATACACTCAATGCGACAAAGGAAAGTGTAATGATAAAGGAGTTACTTGCAAGAATTAGTGTTTTGTGTTCATATGAATCACTTCTAACATGAGCCCCAAACGGAAGTTACAATGATCTGTATACAAGCGTTGCTTTTATTCCATTGATATCTTTTTTCTTGTTTTCTCACACTGCATTCTGCTCACGGTTTCCTATATCCTCCCTTTGGTTTTCCATCTCTCCTACTGACTGATTCTTTCACTCAGGTGCCTAGACTCATTGTCGCCAAAGTGTAGCCAAATTCTGTCCCATCAAGGTCCAAAACACTGTCTCAGCCTGAGAGAATCACCTATTTTCTCAGCCAAGAATCAGTCCCTCCGCCCAAGAACTCTCATAACAATATCCTTCCCAATCTTGTAAACCTTTGATCAAGACCAATTGCTTTTGTCTTTATGACATAGTTATTTTGAGTACCTGTCTTATCTTTCATACATTCATTTGTTTTGCAATTATTTCTGGAATCCCTTCTCAGTTCAAGGGTAAACAGGAACACAGGATTTTTTATGTTAGATTCATACATACACTCAACGTGTTAATTACCTATTGACGTGTAACAAATACTTAAAAATGGAATGGTTTAAAGCAAGAAGCATTTATGATCTCAGTTTCTACGGGACAGGAATCCTGGTGTGGCTGAGATAGATGTTTCTGGCTCAGGATATATCTCATGGGGTTGCAGTCCTCTCATGGCTCAACGGAGGCTGGAGAATATACTTCAAAACTCACACAGTTGCTGGCCAACCATAGTTCCTCACCATATTGGTTACTCCGTAGGTGGCCTATGTATCCCCTTGTTGTGGCAAAAGATGACCAAAGAGAGAAGGAAAGAGGCCAAGATGGAGCCACCATCTGTTTGTAACCTAATCTGGGAAATGGCATCCCTTTACTTCTACCATATTCTGTTTGGTTTGTTTGTTTGTTTTATGTTTATTTATTTCTGAGACAGAGAGAGACAGAGCATGAGTGGGGGAAGGGCAGAGAAAGAGAGGGAGACACAGAATCCGAAGCAGGCTCCAGGCTCTGAGCTGTCAGCACAGAGCCCGACGCGGGGCTCGAACTCACAGACCGCAAGATCATGACCTGAGCCCAAGTCGGACACTTAACGGACTGAGCCACCCGGGCGCCCCACTTTTACCATATTCTGTTAATCAGGCACAAACCAATAAACCCATCACATATGCAGAGAGAGGGGATGACACAAGAACATGAATGCCAGGGGGTTAGGATTATAAATTTAGAGACCACCTACCCATGCCTGATTAGCAAAAGTATACCCTAAATGTGTGATGAATAATCTGTTTAAGGTTTGATGCATTTTTTGTCTTGTTTTGTTTTGTTTTCTAAGTAAGCTTCATGCTCAGCGTGGAGCCCAACCTTAAGATTCTGAAATCAAGACTTAGGGGTGCCTGGGGGCTCAGTCTGTTAAGCATCCCACTTCGGCTCAGGTCAGGATCTCGTGGTTCCCGAGTTCGAGCCCCGCGTCGGGCTCTGTGCTGACAGCTCGGAGCCTGGAACCTGCTTCAGATTCTGTGTCTCTGTCTCTTCTGCCCCTCGACTGTTCACAATCTGTGTCTCTCTGTCTCTCAAAAATAAATGTTTAAAAAAAAATGAAATTAAGACCTGAGCTGAGATCAAGAAAGGGACACTTAACTGACCGAGCCACCCAGGTGCCCCAGGGTTTGTTGAGATTCTTGACCCTGTGAGTTTATGGTTTTCATTGGATTTTGTTGTGAGAAAAAAAAAAAATCAAACACCATTTCTTCAAATATTTTTATGACCCCATTTTCTCATTTTTGAAAACTGTATCTATACACACACACTTAATATACACATACATAATAATACACACACACACATATACACATATATATGTATATATATACGTGTATATACGTATATATGTATATATGTATGTATACGTGTATATACGTATATACATATATATACATATATACGTGTATATATATATACGTATACATATACATATATGTATATGTATATGTATATACATATACACGTATATATGTATATACATATGTATATGTATACGTATATGTATATGTATATATATACATATATGTATATATATGTATATATATGTATATATGTATATATGTGTGTGTATGTATATATATGTATATATATACATACATATGTGTGTGTGTATGTATATGTGTGTGTGTGTATATATATATATATATATATATATATATATATATATATGAGACTGCTTAATGTTGTCCCAGAACTCACTGCTCTGCTCATTTTTTTTTTCTTCTTCAGGCTTCTATTTTCTGTGTGTTTCATTTTTAATTTTTTTTTTTTACTTTTTTTAAATGTTTATTTATTTTGGAGAAAGAGAGAGAGAGACAGAGACAGAGACAGAGCACGAACAGGGGAGGAGCAGAGAGAGAGGGAGACACAGAATATGAGGCAGGCTCCAGGCTCCAAGCTGTCAGCACAGAGCCTGACGTGGGGCTCAAACCCATGAACCTCGAAATCATGACCTGAGCCGAAGTTGGATGCTTAATCAGACTGAGCCACCCAGGTGCCCCTGTGTGTTTCATTTTGAATAGTTTCTATTTCTATGTGGTCAGGTTAACTAATTTTTTCCCTGCCATATCTAATCTGCTATCCATCTTATCCAATGACTCAATCTCAAACATAGAGCCTCTCAGTGATTTGTATAGCATGTATCGTCTATGAGAGAAGAAACATAACTAAAAAATTTTTTAAACACAGAGAAATGTACTAGGAGTCAGGATATCTGAGTCCATAACTTAACTCTTCTTCAAACTATAGTGTCATTTTTCAGGCAGTCAATTTCTGGAAGCGAGATCAGACCAGATCAAAGGTTCTTAGTATTTTCACCCGAAAAGTTCACTGTATTACTGTTATTATTTTCAATTTGGTTATAACAACTATCTCGCTGTCAGCTCTGATACGCAGGTCCAGCCCTCTTAGAATGTCATCAGCAGGCAGTCAGGGGACTGATGGCCATGACATCATCTCTGTTGCTTCACTGAGTTGACCCAATTCTAGCTCAATGCAAAGAAGCAGCATGTTAGCCTTTGCCACCTTATTATGAGAAATAGTCTACTTGCATTAAGTATAAGACTTTTGGAGTCCAGTGCTTGAATTTTAATCAATCTTTGTCTCAGTATTAAATAGTATCTTCGCACAAGTAAGGATGACTTAAGACTTCACACAGGGCTCACCCCTCTGAATATTGGCCTGTCTTTTTCATATCACCCAAGCAGATTTCCAGGTCCCAATGACACTTAGCAGAATTTCTAGGTCAAGACACCGCCTCTCATTCTCTTTGAACCATACCAAGAACATGCTGATTTTTCCTCAAGACACTTGGACAAGAACTCACTGTATTCTAGATTCATAGAACCTAAAAGCAATTGGGAAATGAAGCCACCAAGCATGAAGTCACTGAGCAAATCTGCCTTCCACGGTAACTGGCAAGCAATCAAAGATATGACTCATGATCCGAAGCACCCTTATGCCCTCCTTCATCTGTAAGGAGAACAAAGGCACAAATGTGTCATCAAAAGGTTTTTGTAAAAGTGGCAGACTCTCTCTTAATATACTCAGGTGGGTAATTCCAGTATATCCACATTATCTTTAACTAACAGTGTTCCCATCCGTCCCAAATCCAGCCCAGTAGCTCGTGTCATATGGTCGGACTTCACACGTCGGGAGCCATTTGCAATACAAATGATACCAGTCATGTGAATTTCCACTTCAAATTAGCTGCCCTTCCTAATTTATCCATTTATCTCCATGGGTCTATTCTACAACTTAATCATTCCTTTTTCTATTAATTTCCCTTCTATGTGAGTTGGAAATACTATCAACACCCGAAGATTTGTGTAAGGGTAAAAAAATATTTTGAATGTATCTGAACCAAAGTGGACTCCCAGTAAGTTGAATATCTGAATACAGTCATGAGGACAGTGATGGTGATGATAAAACTCATTCCATGTAAATTCCTTAAATTCATAGGGCTTTTTTTTCAACATTTTATTATGAAAAGTTCCAAACATACAACAAGCCTGTAAGATTTACCATGAAAACGTGTCTATCCACCGCTTAGATCCCACTATACATTTTGTTACATATCCATACAACCGTGTATCTATCGCTCCACCAATTTGTTAACGTTGGGACATATTTCAAAGTAAATCGCAGACATTCTTACACATCGCCCCCTCCATGTGTACTTTTAACTAGAATTTTTTTTTTTTACCTTAACTTATTTCTTTCGATAAAAATCTTCAAGTATGGGGGCGCCTGGGTGGCTTGGTCGGTTAAGCGTCTGACTTCAGCTCAAGTCACTATCTCACGGTCCGTGGGTTCGAGCCCCGCATCAGGTTCTGTGCTGACAGCTCAGAGCCTGGAGCCTGTTTCAGATTCTGTGTCTCCCTCTCTCTCTGCCCCTCCCCTGTTCATGCTCTGTCTCTATCTCAAAAATAAATAAACGTTAAAAAAAATTAAAAAAAATCTTCAAGTATGTATATACTTGTATATACTGTAAATTCATGAGTTTTGATAATAAGTCCATATAGGCAACCAGGATACATAGGTCATTATCTTTACCCTCCCTACCTGTTGTCCCTTCCCAGATGATGCTTCTCTCTGTTGTATAGGCACACACACGTACGCAATCATACACACGTACAGACAGGCTACTCAGTTCTGACAGCTTTTTTCATCACAGATTAGTTCTGCCTATTCTAGAACTCCAAATAAATGGGATAATATACTTGGGGGTGACTGGGTGGCTCAGTCAGTTGAGCATCAATCAGACTCTTGATTTCGGCTCAGGTCATGATCCCGGGATCTTGAGATGAGATCAAGCCCCAAGTCCGGCTCCACACTGAGCATGCAGCCTGCTTAAGATTCTCTCTCTCTCTCTCTCTCTCTCTCTCTCTCTCTCTCTTTCTCTCCCTCAAAAATAAATGAACATTTAAAAACCATGGGGCAAAATTTGTACTCTTTTCTGCAAAGGGTTTTTTTTTTTTTAACTCCTCGGGTTTTTTAAGACTCACCCATTCTGTTCTTTGTATCAGTAGTTATTCCTTTTGTTGCTGAGTGATATTCTATCATATGACTATGTCACAGCTTGTTTATCCATTCTGTTGCTAGACATGTGTTCCCAGTTTGAGGCTATTACTACGAAAGTTGCCATAAACTTGTTTGAACAGACCTTTCCGTGGACTTATGTGTTTCTTTATTAGGGTTTTAGTCCACAGGGATTGGAGGCCCTCCCCTTCTGTTTTATTCCCTAAATACCCACTGTGATGTCCAAAAGAGAAGCTTGATGCACACGCACATACACACACTTAGTAGCAGACGGCATTCAAATAACAAAATAAAGGGGCACCTGGGTGGCTCAGTCGGTTGAGCGTCCGACTTCGGCTCAGGTCATGATCTCGCGGTTCGTGAGTTTGAGCCCCGTGTCGGGCTCTGTGCTGACAGCTCAGAGCGTGGAGCCTGCTTCAGATTCTGTGTCTCGCTCTCTCTCTGCCCCTCCCCTGCTCATGCTCTGTCTCAAAAATAAATAAAACATTAAAAATGTTAGGGACTGCAAGTCCAGAACGCTGGTCTCAGGAACACTGGTAGTGGTACCTGTATCCACCTGGCCCTCCATGTTGCATTAATGTATATTTTGATTTTTTAATATAAATTTTACTTGAGAGAGAGAGCCTGTGAGCAGGGGAGAGGTGCAGAGAGACAGAGAGAGAGAGAGAATATTTTTAAAAATTTTTTTAATGTTTATTTATTTTGGAGAGAGAGAGAGAGAGAGTGACAGTGTGTGAGCAGGGGAGAGAGAGAGGAGACACAGAATCTGAAGCTGGCTCTGAACTGTCAGCACAGAGCCCGACGCGGGGCTCGAACTCAGGAGCTGCAAGATGGTGACCTGAGCTGAAGTCAGATGCTGAACTGACTGAGCCACCCAGGCACCCCGAGAGAGGCAACCTTAACCTGGGTCTATGCTCAGCACAAAGTCTGATGCAGGGCTCCATCCCACGACCCTGGGATCATGACCAGAGCTGAAATCAAGAGTGGGACCTTCAACCGACTGAGCCTCACGGGAATCCCACATTATGTTTCTAATTTTTTTTTTTTTTTTTAAGAGAAGCATTCTGTGTTCTGATGGGCTGTTTAAAGCAGAAGGCTGTTCTACATCCATCCATCCCGGATGCGGGAGTTGGGTTGTATTTCAGAAGAAGCTCTGCCACACAGGCTGGGAGATTCAATTCTGATGCCTCGTCCAACACGGACTCACTGCACCCCTTTGGGAAAGCCCCTCCCTGACCCCGCATGGCATCAGCTTTCCAGTAGTAAATTGAGGGCAGGGCGCCTACGGATCCTTAAAACTACCATGGTGATTAAGGAAAAGCAATTTTAGAATAGTCACTCAATTAATTCCACTCTGTTTTGTCCTCTCTGTTAAATTTCCTTGGGATTTCGGAGCCGTCCCCAATTGAGAACCTTGCCTCCGTTCTCCAGCAATTGCAATGTGGGTGTTACTGTTATTGAGCGCGACCGCGTGCCAGACCCAGCTTTCCGCGCAAATAACCCTCCCCAGTCACAAGGTCATGTAGCCAGGACGCAGTGAAATTTGAACCGAAATTGGTCTGAATCTAAAATCTGTGGTCTTAAGCATGTCACGTGGGCTTTTGGAAATAGCATGCGCTCTTTGACTATTTGGGGGAGTTAGCAGGCGTGCATTAAGGATTACTAATGCTAATGATAAACCACCTCCGCTTAAAGCCTCCTCAGCATCCTTTAAATGGCAGTGATGGCTCCTGGCTATGTAGTTGCAAAATAGCTGCATTTCCTCCCAAGCAAAAACCAGCTGGGTTCTGGGTCTTAATGGATAAGGCCACAGCTGCCTGACATAGAAAAAATACGGCAGACTTTATGATGAAACCGTTAGCCTTTTGTACAGCTCTATTAAGATCAGCAGGTAGACCAATGTCCCTAATTCCATCTCCGATCCAATGCCTCTCATTTATCGCCTCAGATTGTAAATCTCTTCCTTCTAACTGCCCACATATTTGAAATCCAGTGTCAGTTCTCTCTGATGAACATTTACTACACATCTTATTTCAGGATAGGCGTGGGGAATGCAAAGATGAGTGAAATAGTAGATATATATCCTTATTAAGGGATAATTTTCCAAAAAGGGTAAGTGGCAGCTATGATACAGATGCAAAATGAACACAAGTCAGAGACTCTGTGTAACTTGTTACTAATGAGGGGACTCTGCTAAAATGTTACAACTTGTTTCCAAAGTGGGGAAGCCTGGAGGCATCTGGGTGGCTCAGTCAGTTTAATAAGCTTCTGACTTCTGCTGGAGGGCAAAGAGAGACTGAAGAAAACAGGCAGACCCCTCCTGATGGGTACGGGCGGTTTAATAAACCAGGGAACTTACATATCAAGGTTGTCTTGCACAGCTGCAGGATGGGTAGATTTCCTACACGTGCCTTGAGAATCTGAAAAGTTGACAGAATGGGGTTCAGTCATGTATACTGTCCAGATGACCTCAACACCACCTTTCTGTCTCAAGGCTGCATCCTTGAAATGGCTCCCCCACTGGGGGAACAGCAGGCAGAGCATATAATCCAAAGTAGGGGGCGAGAAACCTCTGCTGGCCCTAGAACAGCTTGAGGGTCAAGGGGCAGTCACGTCCTTTTAGTGACCTTCTCAAACAATGGAGTAGGAGCCTGTTGAAATGAAACTTGCAAATGGATGCAAAACCACCTTTTCTGTAGGGTGCCTGGTGGAGGGGGAGAGGAGGGTCCTCCTTTCAAAGGACAGGCTTAACTGGCATACCCATACACAATAATTATTTTGCATTGGTATTAATTACCTAAGATTAATCCATTTATAAAATACTTCAAGGGCAATGAAAGGCTAAAGTCCGATAATCCGGAAGGCCTTTCTATATACATAATGCATTGTTTTCCGTGGGAGCACATATTTCTCTCCACACCTTTATGAAAAAAAAAAAGAGATTAACATTTATGGAGTTCCTGTGTATTGACTCAGCGCTAAACACTATGAAATTCTAGTCGCCTTGGAAGATCAGTTACTACTACCTAATTTTATGATTAAAATTAGAGAAATGTTCTGAGTCCCTGCTAGTTAAGTTGGGATGCTGGGGTTTATTTATATCTAGTGCTTCCCCAAACTACTTTTCAACCTATAGAATACTGCGGCACAAGGATACTAAGGAGTAATGGTAGGGGCAGATGGGTAAACAGTAATTACATGCTGTGTGTTACACTGGGTATGTGTTTGCACGAGAGCACAGAAAGAAAATCCAGTGTTACCTTTTCCATTGTCCATCCTTTCCAGTCACGTGGACGTGGGGGCTTTTATTTTCCTAAAGACTATTTTTTTAATGTTTATTTATTTATTTTGAGAGAGAGAGAGAGAGAGAGAGAGAGAGCCTGGAGGAGGGAGAGAGAGAGAGAATCCCAAAGAGGGTCTGCACGGAACTCAACCCCACCAACAGTGAGGTCATGACTTCAGCCAAAATCAAGAGTCTGGAGCTTAACCAACTGAGCGACCCAGGCGCCCCTCTCAGAATTTTTAAGGATAATTTTGGAATCTTGTCTGGGTATTTCAGCCCAAGTATGGAGAGCACGAAGTTTAGAAGGTGGGTATGGTCCTCCGCTCTGCACTCCGGCAGTTGTAGCTGACCGTGAGTCAGTGACCTGGCTCACTCTACTGTCAATATCCTTCTCCAAACAGGAAGGGACAAGAAAACCACCAGCCCTATTAAACGGTGCTCGGTTTATCCCGGCACAAGCCAGAGCAGGAGGAACACTCCTGCTTCCAGCAATCTGCAAAGAAGTTCTCTGCTAGGTCATGCCTCGCCCCTCCTGCGCAAGCCCGATGGAGCATGAGAGCATTTCTCCAGCCAATGCATGCCGGGCTGCAACGACGTAAAAAGCCCAGGTAAATTTCAAAGTTAAGGAGACCTGGCTGTGTCTCAGACACTCGGCTCTCCCAGTCCTTTCCAGCTCACCCAGTGGTTATTGGCAGATTTTTACAAAGGCCTCTGTTATCCTCTCTCAGACAGCCCTTCCTCCATGAACTCATATGCAAAGGTATTTCTTAAAATACGTGTACAACAAATGAAAAATAATCTCTGTCTTTGTAAGATGTATTTTTTTTCTTCACTTATATAGCCTGTACATTGGCAGTTTTTCTTCATGAAGTTGCCAGATTTTAAGAAAATCAATCTCTGTGGGCATCGATGTTTTCTAAACAGAAGTGTTTTTTTTAGATTTATTTATTTTTGAGAGAGAGAGAGAGAGAATGAGCAGGGCAGGGGCAGAGAGAGAAGGAGAGAGAATCTCAAGCAGGCTCCATGCTGTAAGCACAGAGCCCAACATGGGGCTCCAACCCATGAACCGTGAGATCATGACCTGAGCCACGCAGGGGCCCATCGATGTTTTCATATAACTTGAAGTTCTTTTATTTTTAGGTCAGTTTGGGTGGTGATAAGGAACAACAGAATATGAACGTAGTGTTTTGGGTTTTTTTATTTGCTTCTTTTATGGGTGGTGTAAAATGAGCCATGGCTCCTTCCTTTCAGGAGAAATATTAAAGGGAACTGAATACCCCATAGTAAAGCAATATGCTTGAATAAATAAGTTTGGCACGAGGCTGCTGGCTCCTGCATCTGCCTCTCATGGGCAGTGTTTGCTGTGTTTGCGGTTTTAATTGGCAAGTGGGAAGACTTGCACAGATAGGACCATTTAATTAAATCTTAAAAATAAAAATTGACAAACATTATTATTATTAACTAGTTGAATTATGTCTTAATTAGAGGGACTAAGTTAGGAAAAATTGTTGCATAGAATGCTGTAAACTTTAAAATCATCTTCATTGGGATCAATGTATTAAATGTTATTAGAAATGGATCTTACGCTGGTATTCGTTGTAACTCTTACTTAGAAAATATTGAGGTTGGGGCGCCTGGGTGGCTCAGTCGGTTAAGCGTCCGACTTCGGCTCAGGTCACGATCTCGCGGTCCGTGAGTTGGAGCCCCGCGTCGGGCTCTGGGCTGACAGCTCAGAGCCTGGAGCCTGCTTCCGATTCTGTGTCTCCCTCTCTCTCTGCCCCTCCCCCGTTCATGCTCTGTCTCTCTCTGTCTCAAAAATAAATAAAAAACATTAAAAAATTTATAAAAAAAAAAAGAAAATATTGAGGTAGAGTTGACCTTCATTTTGTTTTTTTAAATGTTTATTTATTTTTGAGAGAGAGAGAGAGAGACAGAGCGTGAGGAGGGGGGCGGGGCAGAGAGGGAGACAGAACCCATAGCAGGTTCCAGGATCTGAGCCATCAGCACAGAACCAGATGCGGAACCCGAACCCATAACCATGAGATCATGAACTGAGTCAAAGTTTGACGCTTAACGACTGAGCCACCCAGGCGCCCCTATAGTTGACCTTTAATAAAGTATACATATTATGGTCGCCCGGGTGGGTCAGTGGGTTAAGCATCCAACTTCAGCTCAGATTATGATCTCACAGTTCATGGGTTTGAGCCTCACATCACTGCCCTGACGGTGCTGACCCTGCTTGGGATTTTTCTCTCTCCGCCTCTGTCTCCCCCCCTCCCTGACCTGCACTTTCTCTCTCAAAATAAGTGAACTTGAAAAAAGTATACATATTAAAGTATGCAATTAAATAGGTTTTGACAGATTTATGCAACATTATTGTTTAATGGTTGACCTATAATAAAACGTAAACACTAAGATGTACAATTAATAAGTTTTGAATTATTTATACATCAACGAAACCATCACCACAATCAAGATAGAGAACATATCCATCACCTCCAAAGTTTCCATGTGCCTCTTGGCAACCCCTTCCTTGTTTTTTGTTTACACATTCACTTGGTGACAGACATTTGGATTCTTTCCAATTTATAGCAATTACAAATAAGGCTGCTGTGAACGTTTGTATACAAGTATTTGAAAGAACATATGCTTTCTTTTCTCTTGAGTAAATAGCTAAGAGTGGAATGGATCATATGGTACATGGATGTTGAATTTTTAAAGTAACTGCCAATGATTTTCCAAAGTGGATGTACCATTTTGCATTCCCAGTAGCAGTATATGAGAGTTTCAATTCCCCCACCCCCTTGCCAGTCGACTTTGTATACTTTTGAATTTTAGCCATTCTTATAGGTATATAGTGATCTCTTCTTGAGGTTTTTAATTTGCATTTTTTTGACCTGTGACTTCAGCATGTTTGAATGTACTCATTTGCCATCAGTGTATCTACTATGGTAAAATGTTTGATTGGACTTTTTGCCCATTTTTTAAATCATGCTCTTTCTCATTGTTGAGCTTTGAGTATTTGTTTACATGTTCTGGATTCAAATCCTTTATTAGAGCTAAGCTTTGCAAATATTCACCTACTCTGTGGCTTATATTTTTATCCATCCAAGAGTGTTATTTAAAGAGCAGACGTTTAAAAAGCGTTGATGGAGTCCATTTAAAAAAAAAGTTATTTGAGGGGCGCCTGGGTGGTTCAAGTCGGTTGAGCGTCTGACTTCGACTCAGGTCATGATCTTACGGTTTATGAATTTGAGCCCCGTGTCAGTCTCTGTGCTGATGTGCTCACAGCTTGGAGCCTGGAGCCTGCTTTGGATTCCGTGTCTCCCTCTCCTTCTCTGCCCCTCCCCTGCTCACGCTCTATCTCTCTCTTTCTCAAAAATAAACATTAAAAAAATTATTTGATAATAACCATTCTTTGAAGTTGCATCTAAAAAAAAATCTTTCCCTAATCCAAGGTCTACATTTTTAAATTTTTTGCTACAGAGTTATTTATAACATTCCTTTGATATTCACTACTATGTATAGAATCACTTGTGATATAATCTGCCCCTTTAGCAAGTTGGGCCTTCTCTCCTTTTTTCCACATCAAGCCTGGCTAGACAAGGCTTGTCATCTATTCAAATTATTTTAGTTTCATTTTGTCAAATTATTTTAGTTTCATTTGTCAAATTATTTTAGTTTCATTTATTATCTCTATTATTTTTTCTGTTTTCTCTTTCATTGATTTCCATTTTGATCTTCATTATTTGTTTTCTTTTTTCCTACTTACTTTGGATCAAATTAGGCTTTTCTTTTCTTTTCTTTTTTTTTCTAGATTTTTTAAGGTAGAAACATAGGCCATTAGCTTAAGACATTTCTTCTGTTTAATAGAATTTTTTGGTAGCCTAAATACCACCCCAATGTTGTTTTGCAGTATTCAACACATTTTACATGCTGTGTTTTTATTTTCTTTTTTTGTTCAATATATTTCCTAACTCTCCTTTTCATTGCTTCTTTGATAGATGGGTTACTTAAATGTATGCTATTTGTTTCTGTATTTTAGATGTTTTTAAAAAATCTTTCTGGTTTTGAATTGTAATTCAATTCTAAATTTCTCATAGGACGTATTTTGCATGAGATGAAACTTTCAAAATTTATTGAGATTTGCTTTCTGGCTTAAAATTTATTGAGATTTATTTTCTGGCTTACATTATACCTTTATAAAATGTTCCACATGTGGTTGAAAAGACTGTGTATTCAGATGTTTGGGGGGTGGATTATAAAATATGTAAAATAAATCAAGTTTGTTGCTAGTTTTGGTCAATTTTTCTGTATTCTGGTTGATTTTATGTCTGCTCATTCTACCAATTATTGAAGGAGGAGGGTAAAAATCTCTGATTCTATTTGTGAATTTGTTTCTTTTTATACTTTCAGTGGCATTTGCTTTGTGAGTTTTAAAGCTCTCTTAGGTGTATAAACAATTTTGGTTTTTTCGTCTTCTTGATGGACACTTTTATCATCATAAAATTACAGTATTTATCTCCACTAATATTGTTTGAAATTTACTTGCCGGGATATTGATATACCCACTCTCCCTTTCTTTTTTAAGTGCTAACAGAGTATATTTTTTCATCCTTTACTTTTAATGTATTTGCATCATTATACAACTCATTTCTCCTAGGCAGCAGACTTATCCCAATCTGACATTTTGCTTTTTAATTGGGCTGTTCGGACTCTTTACTATTAATGTAACTATTGATATCGTTACGCTTAACTCTATTATCTTCCTGTCTGTTCCCTATCTGTCTCATTTGTTTTCCATTCCCTTTTCTCTCTTTTCCTATATGGTTTGGAATTAATTGAATATATTTTTGTGATTCCATTTTGTCTCCTTTTTGGCTCCTCAGCTGTACTTTTTGTTTGGTTATTTCCGTCATTGCTTTGGGGTTCGCCTTGAATTTATCACAGCCTCCTTTCAAGTGGCATGATACCACCACATATGGTCTAAAACAGTTCTATTTCTTACCTCCTGACTTTTGTGCAATTGTTACACATTTTACTTAAGAATAAAAACGAGCAAACACAAGGTTAAGAAGAAAGAGGGGAAGAGAAAGAAAGAAAGAGAGAGAGAAAGGAAGGAAGGAAGGAAGGAAGGAAGGAAGGAAGGGAGGGGGAGGGAAGGGAGGGGAGGGGAGGAGAGGGGAAAGGAAGGGAAAGGAAGGGAAGGGAAGGGAGAAAAGGAAGAAAGGGGAAAAAAAAAAGGAAGAAAAAAGAAGCAGACAGAGAGAACAAAACAGAGCTGCAATCCCCTAATGTCAACTCCAAAACCCAAGAAGTTCTGAAAACCAGAGATTTTCATGATGCACCTGACCTAACCTGAGTTGATTTGGTGGCAAAGCCTGACCTGAAGTGGCAGGAGGCTAGTCAGAGTCTTGACGACTATTAGTGTGATTGCTCACAGATTTCGCTACAGAAAGATGTGTGGAAAGAGTTAGCACAGCAGGCCTGAGACTGCTGTGTTTAAAAAGGCCTGTTTGCATGGTTGGCTCTCTGCTGGCATCTGGGAACTTGCATTTTGGGAGAGTTGCCACCATCCCTGACTCATAAGAGTGGCTTTACTGTGCTCAGCTGTTTGTAGAAACCATGTGGTTTATGCTGAAAACCTGTTTTGCCTTGTGGGAGTCTTGAATTTTGGTCTGCGCTAGGCAGGGAGTGTTTATGTGTCCCGTCCCCAGTAAAAACCCCGGACACCGAATCTCTAATGAGCTTCTGTGGCAGACAACATTTCACATGTGTTGTCTCCTGTAGCAGGAGAAACCGAATGCATCCTGTGTGACCCCCGCCGGGAGAGGATCCTGGAGGCTTCTGCCTGGTTTCCTCCAGACCTTGCCCCTTGAGCTTTTTATCTTTGCTGGTTTTGCTTTGTGTCCTTTTGTTATAATGAATCACAGCCGACCACAGCATGACCACAGGCGGAGTTCTGCGAGTCCTTCTAGCGATTCGCCAGGTCTGGCGGTGGTCTTGGGAACCCTGACACGGAAGTGACCGTGATTGATTACAGGGCGCTACCCCAGAACTTACTGGATTGTTTTATAGCATATGCTATGTGTCCTGTATAACTTATCTCGTATTTCCAAAGTTCCGAATTCTAATGCGTACATGACCTGTGGTTTTGGATGAAAGATTGTATAACGTATCCACGAACACACATACAGTAAAACATAAATAGTTTGTAGGTAAAACTCACTGGAACGTTTTTATGAACTACTGGTCTTTTCCAGGGAGGGTAAATCATATCTTAAACTAGCATGATGATGATAATGGTGCTAATAATGATAATCATAATAACTAATATTTCTTGAATTCTTAGGCCCAGTAGCAGACACTATTTACAGCCTTCACAATCACTCAGCAAGGTCCATATGATTAGTATTCCCCTTTTTGTCGTCGTTGAAAATAAACCAAGTCTCCAAGAAGTTGTGCAACGTGACCGACAATGAAAAGCTCACGAGGGTCCGAGACTGGACTCGAACCCAAGTGCATCTGGCTGGATGCCTGTACCCCCAGGCACGATACCACCGGAAGTGACTGTGCTCTGCCCGAAGTTCATTGCTCCATTGTCTTTCATTAGCGCTCCCCATCCGTCACAGATGCACTTCCGGGATTCTCAGGAGTCTTGCGCCTCAGGCCTATTCGGCACAGACCGAATTCTGCACAGATTATTTGCTTCCCTGGGTCAGCGCTGCGAGCTGGCAGCAGAAAATATGCTTTTGTGTTCCCTCTCTGGGCTTTTGTTCCTTTACTGTGTAATCACTACCATATGTTGACTCCCATTCTCACAAGTGACCT
Organism: Panthera leo; assembly: GCF_018350215.1. Taxonomy (NCBI): domain Eukaryota; kingdom Metazoa; phylum Chordata; class Mammalia; order Carnivora; family Felidae; genus Panthera; species Panthera leo. The sequence goes on along the minus strand of NC_056684.1, from coordinate 12,864,236 downwards.
CGTATTGTAGTGACTAATATCCTGAGCGCAGACAAAAGCAAACTTTATCAATCCTACTTATAGTTAAGAAAAAAAAGTTGGGGGGGGGGGCACAGAGGAGAGGAGGAAAATGAGGGAGTCAGAGAAGAAGCTAGATCTCAGGTCTCCAACGAGGGTAGGACCAGGCAGGCCAGAGCCAGGGGTTTTCGGGAGCAGGTGAGTGGTCCTGTTGGTTGAGCCTCAGACTCTTGACCTTGGCTCAGGTCATGATCTCACGATTCATGGGTTTGAGCCCCGCGTTGGGCTGTGTGCTGGCAGTGCAGAAGCTGCTTGGGATTCTCTCTTTCCCTCTCTCTCTCTCTGCCCCTCCCCCACTCTCACACACTTGGTCTCCCCCCCTCGCCCCCCAAAAAAGATGTGGCTGACTTCTACGAGGCATGACCTTAATTAATGCCACAGGCCCATGGCTCCCCTAGAAGACTACACTTGGGAGGCCATTTTAGCTGGTACAAAAATATAACAAGGGGCACACAGGGAAGGGCTCACAGCCGAAGAGACCCTGAACTAAGAGTCAAGAGATCTAGGTCCTACCCATGAACTTCTACTTCCTTGTGATGTGACATTGGGCACGTCACCTAGCTCCGCTCAGCCTCCGTTGTCACCGACAACAAAACGGGGTTCTTCCAAGTTACCCCTGAAGTCCCCTTTGACTCAAAAATTCTCTGATCCGCCAAAATAAACTTTCTGGGTCAAAACAGGTTTCACAAGAGGTATGTGAGGAAAGCAACAAAGACTATTTTGTCAGTTAAATACTCCCCGTAAGGGACTATTATCCTTAAAGTCAACACCTGTAGCCTGTAGCGGGGTTTCAAAAGGCCTTCCTTTCCTCACACTCTAATGGCAGAGGCTTATCTTAGCATGTCCTCTAATCTCTACAAGGTTTCAGAGGGTCTGAAGGAACAATGCCAGAAGCTCAATGTTCTAGGGCGCAAGTTCAACCTGAGTACATTGGATCTCATCTTTCTTCCTTCGGGAATAAATTATTTTGTCCCTACGCAGGAGGTTTCGAGCAACATTTTAATATTTAAAACTGCCTAATGCCTTTTGTTTAATGGTGGCCCTAGGGATTATCTCCAGATACAGGAGACCAACAAACTACATCTAAGAAAGCACTGAACTTGGAGAAAAAGAAGAGGCCTTTGATGCTAGCTACCCTATGACCCAGTAATCGCACTACTGGGTATTTAGCCAAAACATGCAAAACGCTAGTTCCATGGGATACATAGAAATATAGATCAGGGTTTGGCAAACTTTTTCTGTGAAGGGCCAGGTAGCAAGTAAGTTCAGCCAAAACATGCAAAACGCTAGTTCCATGGGATACATAGAAATATAAATCAGGGTTTGGCAAACTTTTTCTGTGAAGGGCCAGGTAGCAAGTAAGTTCAGCTCTGTGGGCCACAACGTCTCTTTCACAACCATTTGGCCCTGCTAGGATCGTGTGACATCACCTATAGACCGTCTAGAAATACATGGGCATGGCTGTATTCCAATAAAACTTTATTTACAAAAATAGGTGGCAGGTCATTTGCCAAGCCTTGGTGTGTCTAGATGGGTGTCTGTGTTAGGTAGGGTGACCAGGGCATCCCATTTTGCTCTAGACTATCCCAGCTTTAGCACTGGGAGTCCTGCGTCCCATGAAACCTCACATTCCAAGTTGATTGCCATGAACCACACTAGGTGGGTTTTATTTGTAACTTACAATCACATTCTTAAGACACGAGCACTCCAAATGTGGTAACAATCACCTCTCTCCCCTAAAAATGGCCTTTGCCAAGTTTATCTCTCAGCATAAAGTTATAAATTACAAGCGCATTCTGTTAACCCCCACATATTATGCATTGCACAAGGGACAGGAACCACATACCAGTTTTCTTTTCCTACATTTGCTTCCATCCGGGGCCCTCCCATTTCCTCCCACAGTTGGTCCCATCATCAGACAAAGCTACAAACTGAGTGTTGGCAAAGTGGGCATCTCAGGAGATGAAAGTGAAGTTATAATAGAATTGTCATTGTTGGATTAATTATTATTGTTCCCTGTTGGAGTGAGCCCCAGGGCGTCTGCTGACCTTCAGTGGATGAACAAAAGACACAGTCTTCAGGGAAGTAATACAGAGGGAAAGCAACCTCAAACAGAGCACTAATTGACTATTTTCTTGGCAGTTTCAGCCAACTCCAGCCTGGGCTTTTAGGACGATGTGCTAGAAGGTACCAAAACAATGATCTCTCTCCTGCCAGGAAGGCCCTGACACACCAGGGATGCAAATAGGCTGACATTCCTGGTGTTTGGAGGAGAAAATTGGCCCCTCCTATTGGTACTCATGTGACCTCGGCCTTGAAGAAGTCCCTAAGTCCTTAGGCTTCAGTGTCCTGCATCTTCCAAACAGAATAAAACCAAGCACTTCAGGGGCGCCTGGGTGGCGCAGTCGGTTAAGCGTCCGACTTCAGCCAGGTCACGATCTCGCGGTCTGTGAGTTCGAGCCCCGCGTCGGGCTCTGGGCTGATGGCTCGGAGCCTGGAGCCTGTTTCCGATTCTGTGTCTCCCTCTCTCTCTGCCCCTCCCCAGTTCATGCTCTGTCTCTCTCTGTCCCAAAAATAAATAAAAAACGTTGAAAAAAAAAAAACACAACCAAGCACTTCATAGAGTTGTGGTGGGAACCGAAAGTGATGTTCTTGGTGAATTTGCCTGATTTAGGGAAAATGCCATAATACACAGGATTTGACTTGCCGTGGGGCTGCCTCCTCTGTGGGGCTCTCCATTGGGGGAACTCGCCTGAGATTGGTGAGTGAGGAATGGTATCCCAGAGCTTATTACTTTCATGTTCAAAGCAAAAATATGATGAATATTTATTTAATTAAAATGAAAGGAAAGAGGGAGGCGTAAGTTGATTTGGGAGGGGGAAAATTCTTTGTGAAAATATGGAGATGAGAGTCAAGACAGAGAGAGAGTAGAGAAGAAGAAGAAGGGCAAGGAGGAGGAGAAGGAGGAGAAGGAGGAGGAGGAGGAGGAGGAGGAGGAGGAGGAAGAAGAAGGTGTTCAAAGAACTGAAAAAAATCCCCCACAAGTTGGGAGGAAGGGCCAGTGGGGCAGAGTGGAGAAAGGTGTGTGAGGAGAGGCTAACGTGGCCCAGAACTTTCAGACTTTGCAAACCACACCATGGGGACTGTTTTTCTGAAGGCCAGGGGTCTTGGTAGCAGTTGCAACATTTAGACTTCAAAGGTTTTTAAAAATTATTAAAAAAAAATGTTGCTCTAACTCTAGAATGGAAGATGTCTGTTCATAAAAGGCGGCAGCAACGAGGGGTGGAGTGGAGAGCGTAAGGGTGAGGGAAGAAAACTGGATTCAGGGAACCAGACCCACTAGGAGGCAGTAACCATTGTCCATGCGAGATGGTGAGATGTGGCTGGTGTAATGTTCCATGAGAGAGTCAAATGGGATCTCTGCCCGGGTCGGAGCCTGAAATCGCTACAGCAAGCAGGAAAAGGCACCAGGCTAATGGAGGCAAGGAGTGAAATGTAAATTGGAAAAGAACCAAACTGACCCATAGTGGACCCAGAAGCGCAAGAGACACAAGGTAAGAGGCAAAAGAAATACGTCTAATTTCAAAGCATATTTAATGTCATGTGTGCAGATGGTGTTTGCAATTTCCCGGCCACCCGGTATCCATTTATCCGAAGTCCAAGGACTGTCTCTAGTTTCTTGCAAGAGGACCACTCCTAGACTCACTTTCATACACTCTCAGGCCCTTTGCTTCCAATGGTATTGATTCCAGCCCTGTCTGTAGGAGATGATGAGTAGCTTACCCGTTGCTCAGCACAGCCCGAAGATCTGGACAAGTGGGACCCTGTCCTGGATCCTGTTTTGGCCTTCCTGCATCATCTTCATCAGCACAGTGGGGGGGGAATATACAGAACCAAGTGCATATGCCCAGCAGGACCCCACACTTGCCAGTTTTGTTCATGTTCTAGATGTAAGTATCCAAGATGCCAAAATTACCTACCTAAACATCTCTACCTGCTTCCAAATCACATGGTGGTCTCTCCCCCCATCTGAGGGCAGGCCATGGGTGCTTATCTGGGCTCAAGGGGGTTTGGTAAAAGGTAGCTGTTGGCAGGGCTGTGCACACCAGCGTGACCACATGAGGCGCCTTAAGCTGCAATCCAGAGTCAAGAAAGGAAAGAGAATTCCTTGGGCTATGCCTCTGAGTAAGCCTCCAAAGAATCTGAGAATTCTAAATGCAGACCTTCCTCCCGGGTTATAATTAAGGTATCCTATTAAGAAGGTAGCATGTATTTCATTTCATATATAATATGACTGCAAATAATTTGACATATACTACATGGGTCTATATTTATAACCTTGCTGTAGACCCCTCCAAAAGTTAGGAGAGGGACCAGCCCGGCCAATCAATGCAGAACATTGCATTGGCCGTGGTAACTGGTCAGGGTTTGTGCATGTGCCCCAGACAAACATAGTAAGAAACATTAGGGTCTGCAATGGAATAGAATAGAAACCCCAGAACTAGACCCACAAACGTATGGCCAACTCATCTTTGACAAAGCAGGAAAGAACATCCAATGGAAAAAAGACAGTCTCTTTAACAAACGGTGCTGGGAGAACTGGACAGCAACATGCAGAAGGTTGAAACTAGACCACTTTCTCACACCATTCACAAAAATAAACTCAAGATGGATAAAGGACCTGAATGTGAGACAGGAAACCATCAAAACCCTAGAGGAGAAAGCAGGAAAAGACCTCTCTGACCTCAGCCGTAGCAATCTCTTACTCGACACATCCCCAAAGGCAAGGGAATTAAAAGCAAAAGTGAATTACTGGGACCTTATGAAGATAAAAGGCTTCTGCACAGCAAAGGAAACAACCAACAAAACTAAAAGGCAACCAACGGAATGGGAAAAGATATTTGCAAATGACATATCGGACAAAGGGCTAGTATCCAAAATCTATAAAGAGCTCACCAAACTCCACACCCAAAAAACAAATAACCCAGTGAAGAAATGGGCAGAAAACATGAATAGACACTTCTCTAAAGAAGACATCCGGATGGCCAACAGGCTCATGAAAAGATGCTCAACATCGCTCCTTATCAGGGAAATACAAATCAAAACCACACTCAGATATCACCTCACGCCAGTCAGAGTGGCCAAAATGAACAAATCTGGAGACTATAGATGCTGGAGAGGATGTGGAGAAACGGGAACCCTCTTGCAATGTTGGTGGGAATGCAAATTGGTGCAGCCGCTCTGGAAAGCAGTGTGGAGGTTCCTCAGAAAATTAAAAATAGACCTACCCTATGACCCAGCAATAGCACTGCTAGGAATTTACCCAAGGGATACAGGAGTACTGATGCCTCAGGGCACTTGTACCCCAATGTTTATAGCAGCACTCTCAACAATAGCCAAATTATGGAAAGAGCCTAAATGTCCATCAACTGATGAATGGATAAAGAAATTGTGGTTTATATACACAATGGAATACTACGTGGCAATGAGAAAAAATGAAATATGGCCTTTTGTAGCAACGTGGATGGAACTGGAGAGTGTGATGCTAAGTGAAATAAGCCATACAGAGAAAGACAGATACCATATGTTTTCACTCTTATGTGGATCCTGAGAAACTTAACAGAAACCCATGGGGGAGGGGAAGGGGGGAAAAAAAAAAAAGAGGTTAGAGTGGGAGAGAACCAAAGCATAAGAGACTGTTAAAAAACTGAGAACAAACTGAGGGTTGATGGGGGGTGGGAGGGAGGGGAGGGTGGGTGATGGGTATGGAGGAGGGCACCTTTTGGGATGAGCACTGGGTGTTGTATGGAAACCAATTTGACAATAAATTTCATATATTAAAAACAAAAAAAAAGAAAGAAACATTAGGGTCTGCTGAAGTCATAAAGAGATGCTTTTTCTCCTTCTTCTTCTTCTTCTTCTTCTTCTTCTTCTTCTTCTTCTTCTTCTTCTTCTTCTTTTAAATTTAAATTCTAGTTATTTAACATACAGTGCAATATTATTTTCAGGACCACAATTCAATGATTCATCACTTACATACAACACCCAGTGCTCATCACAAGTGCCCTCCTTTAGTACCCATCGCCCATCTAACCCACCTCTTACCCATCACCCTCCAACCTCCAGTTTGTTCTCTATCGTTAAGAGTCTCTTGTGGTTTGTTTCCTTCTCTTCTCTCCCCCACCTCTTTCCCATATGTTCATCTGTTTTGTTTCTTAAGTTCCACATATGAGTGAAATAATATGGTATTTATTTGTCTCTCTCTGACTGACTTATTTCACTTAGCATAATACATTCTTGCTCCATTCACATCAGTGCCAATGGCAAGATTTCATTCTTTTTGATGGCTGAGTAATATTCCACGGTATGTATATGTGTGTGAGTGTGTGTATATCTATATCTATATCTATATCATCTATATCTATATCTATATCTATATCTATATCTATCTATATCTATCTATATCTACCTATACTTATACCTATATATCTATATACCAGATCTTCTTTATCCATTCATCAGTCAGTGAACACTTGGGCTCTCTCCATAGTTTGGCTATTGTTGACAATGCTGCTATAACATCAGGGTGCATGTACTCCTCTAAATTTGTATTTTTGTATCCTTTGGGTATATACCTACCAGTGTAATTGCTGATTTGCAGGGTGGTTCTATGTTTAGTTTTTTGCGAATCCTCTATACTGGTCTCCAGAGTGGCTGCACCAGTTTGTATTCCCACCAACAGCGCAAGAGGGTTCCCCTTTCTCCACATCCTCATCAACATCTGTTGTTTCTTGTGTTGTGGATTTTAGCCATTCTGACAGGGGTGGGGTAACATCTCCTTGTAGTTTTGATTTTCATTTCCGTGATGATGAGGGACGTTGAGCATCTTTTCACGGAAGTGTCTGTTCATGGCTTCTGCTCATTTCTTAATTGGATTCTTTGTTTTTTGGGTGTTGAGTTTGATAAGTTCTTTATGGACTTTGGGTACTAACCCTGTCTGAGTTATGCCACGTTTCTTCTTATTCCCTGGCTTGAAACTGAGAGGACAAGGATCCCAGAGCAGCAGCAGCCTTTTTTGTCACCATGTGGAGTAGATTGAGCCTGCGGAGTAGGTGTAGGGATGGATCCTTAGAAGTAGACGAAAACCAAAGTTTGGGCCATTGACTTCTTGACTAATTAGCAATTAAAGTCAGATCTATTCCTAGACTTTTCAGTAAGGTAATACAACAAATTCCACCATAAAATACATCAGTTTGGCCTGGGTGTTCCATCCCTTCCGTCGGTCAGTGGGTAGAGGCAAATAAAGTATTTAACAATAGATTACTTTTAATCCACCTTCTTTAACCCATCGAGTTCATCTCCTCTATCCCACCCATCATCTCTACCTCTACACCAATTTTCTAACTTACTGACATCTTAAAGGCCATCCGTGGGAAGCAAGCTAGCGTAATTATTGGGGTGAAATCAAATAAATTCAGTCTTGAGTCCTGACTTGGAGACATAGGAGTCAGTTGGAAGTTTTTGCCTGAGACTTTTATTCCTGAAGGAGTGGCCCTGTCCTATAAGGACAGTTGGGACATTATTCAGGGGCGCTATGGCAACATCACGAGTCCCACAGTGATGATGGTTGAGGTCTAGTGTAGTTTGGTAGAGATATCCTAAAGAGACGGTCGTGTGGAAGAAGCTGCCTAGAATGTATTTCCTATTGGTTGGTCTCTCCCAGTCCTAGCTGAGTTTTAAAGCCTGGTTATCCAGCTTCCCATCAGTTCTGGGAGTTACCAAGTCTCCTCTGTAAGCGCAACTGAATTCCATTGTATGCAAACAAGCGTGCTTAAACCCAGAGATCTACTGTGTGGGATCCAGGAGTGTTTGAAGGCAATACATCCTAAGGGGATGGAATACCAGTGGCAATCTAGGTTTGTCTATCTGGTTTAGTTGGGGCTGAAGATAATAAAATTCCTTTTGTATTAAGAAATAGGATTCTGGAAGCCACATTTAAATAGTTATGTAAATACTCACTTAAAGAATTGATTCGATTGTTGTACGTGGTCATATGGATACAAGTGCCCACTGAGGGTCCATATTAGGACCATGGTGTCGATTCCATTAGAAGGTTTGTTGGGCATGGAATTTTCCAGAAAGATAGAATGAGACAGCTGTCTCTCATACCTTGGGACAGTTTAAGAGAATAAATGATAGGCTTACATATTTTCACGCAGGTTAGTGTATTTTTTTTTTTTCTCTCAAGACATCCTCTTCGATCCGTGCCTTATGTAGAAGTGTGTTTCTAAGCATTTGGAAATTTTTCTGTTACATTTCCGTTAGTGATTTCTAGTTTAATTCTGTTGTGGTCAGACAGCACACTGTATCATTGCAGTTCTTTGAAACTTGTTGAGGTTTGTTTTATGGCCCAGAATATGGTCTATCCTGATATGTATGCATGTGTGTTCTGCTGTTGTTGGGTGGAATATTCTATAAATGTCAGATCCTACTGGCTGATGATATCTTGTATTCTATATACTGGCTGATTTTCTGTCTAGTTTTTGGATCAAGTATTGACAGGGGTGTTGAAGTCTCCAGCTATATCTGTGGATTTGTCTGTTTCTCCTTTAAATAGAGAAGATGTCCGGAGTTTTAGCTGTACTTAGTGAGAAGAACAGAGAAAAATATATATTGTCCATCTTCCCCAAAGTAGAAATACCTTTTCCCATGGTTCTTTTTTTTAAGTTTATTTATTTATTTTGAGAGAAAGTGCAAACGGGGGAGTAGCAGAGGAGAGAGAGAATCCCAAGCAGGCTCTGCACTGGCAGCAAAGAGCCAGATGTGGGGCTCAAACCCACAAGCTGTAAGATCATAACCTGAGCCAAAACCACGAGTCAGGTGCTTAACCGACTGAGGCACCCAGATGCCCCTTTTCCCATGATGGTTCTCATAGTTGAAAACTAACTGCTGGTCTGGAGACAATAGAAGTCCAATTTGGATCAAAATGTCATAACCCAGTCTCATTCTCAGACTGGGTAACTTTGAGGATAAAAAAAAAGGGGGCGCCAGGGTGGCTTAGTCAGTTGAGCATCCAACTTTGGCTCAGGTTATGATATCATGGCTCCTGGGTTGGAGCCCCACATTAGGCTCTCTGCTATCATGGCGGAGTCTGCTTTGGATCCTTTGTCTCTCTCTCTCTCTCTCTCTCTCTTTGTCTGTCTCTCTCTCTCTCTCTGCCCCTCCTCTGCTCATTCTCCCTCTCATTCTCTCTCTCTCAGAAATAAATAAAAAAAAACATTAAAAAAATTTTAAGTCGAAATACACATATCGAATTTTTTTATTTAACTTCCTTTCTGTCATTTATCGGGGCCATTTTTCCTTAAAGAGAATGAGCTACTCCAATCTTTTGAGGGTCATTGGACACTGGCTATACATAACATTAATTCTTGGGATCTCAGTTTACCATTGCTTTGCACTGGTCTCAAATGAGTCTTACAAAGGCCAAGAAATAAATGGAGTTCTGATCCGCAAATACTTCTCATTGTTCTAGTAGATCACAAACCCGTTTTGTTATCAGTTACCTGGCTGGTGAGCATGTAGCTGCTATATTTACCTCTATCCTTGAAAATACCTTCCAGGGGTGCCTGGGTGGCTCAGTCGGTTAAGCGTCCGACTTCGGCTCAGGTCATGATCTCACGGTCTGTGAGTTTGAGCCCCGCATCGGGCTCTGTGCTGACAGCTCAGAACCTGGAGCCTGTTTCGGATTCTGTGTCTCCCTCTCTCTCTCTGACCCTCCCCCATTCATGCTCTGTCTCTCTCTGCCTCAAAAGTAAATAAAAGTTAAAAAAAAATTAAAAAAAAAAAAAAAAGAAAATACCTTCCAGATTTTGATACAAGAGCTATTAAGATAAGAAGAGCCAAGTTGAAAGCCATGGAGCTCCCTCTAGCTATCAAAATAATAATGCAAAAGTATTACAATTTCTATGGAGAAATTCCTAAAATTAATCCTACCAAAAAAGAAAAAAATCTGGGAACATAGGACGATGGTGATTTCTATTTTATTTTTACTTAACTCACTGATTTGGCCAGGTCAACCAATCTCGGACTGGTCTTGGAGAATGAATTATTTTAAGCTTAGCCGGTGGTGACTCCAAGTGCATTTATTATTTGAAGGTGATCGTTTTTTTTTTTAATTAAAAAAATTTTTTTTCATTTATTTAGTTTTGAGAGATAGAGAGAGGCAGAGCACAAGTGGGAGAGGGGCAGAGAGAGAAGGAGGCACAGAATTCGAAGCAGGCTCCAGGTTCTGAGCTGTCAGCACAGAGCCCGATGCAGGGCTCGAACCTACGAACCGTGAGATCATGACCTGAGCTGAAGTCGGACGTCCAACCGACTGAGCCACCCAGGCGCCCCCCTTTTTTTTAATTTAAAAAAATTTTTTAACATTTATTTATTTTTGAGAGACAGAGCGAGACAGCGTGAGCAGGGGAGGAGCAGAGAAAGAGGAATACACAGAATCTGAAGCAGGCTCCAGGCTCTGAGCTGAATTATTTCAACCATTTGGCTCCGTGCCACAATTTAGTCCACAGAGGTATGACTGTCTTACCTGCTCATAACATATTACACAGGCCAAATATCCTGGTGATATGAGCTGCTGGCATATGAAGAGAAGAAAGTGCTTTGGCCTTAATAAAACTCATGCATGCAATGGAATGGGACATAAATTCTGTGAAAACCCTAATACTTCATAGTCTGAGACATGTCGGGATTTTTTTTTCCCCCAAAATAAAGGACACGTTTCCTTTGTTTACTCCACCTTGCATCACGGGCTATTAAAAATACATACTGTATTTGGATGGACATTTAAAGCATTTAATAACTGAGTAATCAGAAATACTTCTAGGCTGGGGTGAAATACATGTCCATTTCCTAAACCCTAGGACCTGTAAATGTTATCTTATTTGAAAAAAGAGTCTTTGCCGATGCAATTAACTCTGGGATCTTGAGATGAAACCATCCCAGATTTAGATCATTCTTATAACCACAGGTACCCTAAATCCAATGACAAATATACTTATAAGAAAAGGGACAAAGAGGCACCTGGGTGGCCTAGTCAGTCAAGCCTCCGACTTTGGCTCAGGTCATGATCTCCTGGTTCCTGAGTTCGAGCCCCACATCGGGCTCTGCACTGACAATATGGAGACTGCCTGGGATTCTCTCTCTCCCTCTCTCTGCCCCTCCTCCACACGCGTGAGCTCTCTTTTTCTCTCAAAAAAAAAAAAATAGATACATTTAGTGTGTTAGCCAACTTGACAATAAATTCTATTAAAAAAAGAACTAAAACCAAAAAGAGCAGCTTAAAAAAAAGGAAAAGGGAAAGATACAAACAGACACAGGAGGGAAGGCAACACAAAGACAAAGGCAGAGACTGGAGTGATTCATCCACAAGCCAAGGAATGCCAACGATTGCCACAGGCACCAGCATCTAGGAGGGGGGCATGGAGTGATGCTCCCTCAGAGCCTCCAGTGGGAACGATCCTGCCAACTCTTTGATGTTTCACTTTTGGCCTCCGGAACAGTGAGAGAATAAATTCCTGTCGTTTGGAGCCACCCCAAGTCTGTGGTAATTTGTTACAACAGCCTTGGAAAATCGAGGCAACTTCCCAATCGGAGTACAGCCCAGCACAAGTTTCCCTGGACAGTCCAGAATTGCGGTCCAAGCAGATCCAATAAATGGCACTCAAAGTTTTGGAGGTAGATCAAGACACTGTAGGAGACTGTGACAAACCCCAAGAGGAGAATCTCAGACCACCTCGGTTTTCGTCGAGTTACTCTCTAGCAAGGAATTATTCTCTACAGAAAGAGCGTAAGGGTTGATCTTGGGCCTTGATCACAACTGAACTCCTGGTTATGGAAAAGCAGGTGACCCTGGACCCTGAGTTCCTCATTATGACCTGCGTGTCCATTCCATTCAGCAAAGCATCACCACGTGCAGGCGGTAGATAAAAGATGGAGCCTGAGGGGCGCCTGGGTGGCTCAGTCGGTTAAGCGGCCGACTTCAACTCAGGTCACGATCTCGCGGTCTGCGAGTTCGAGCCCCGCGTCGGGCTCTGGGCTGATGGTTCAGAGCCTGGAGCCTGCTTCCGATTCTGTGTTTCCCTCTCTCTCTGCCCCTCCCCCGTTCATGCTGTGTCTCTCTCTGTCTCAAAAATAAATAAACGTAAAAAAAAAAAAAAAAAAAAAAAAGATGGATCCTGAGCAGGCCCTCCGCAGGCACAGAGGAGTTGTATCAGCATATGACTCACGTTTGTCTTATGCCTACTTCTGGCGCATCACATTAAGCCAACTTCTCAATTAGTCGACGTATAGGCCAAGAAAGCAAGTGACTTCTTCAGACTGCAAAAGGCTGAACGTTCCCACCAGAGGCCGTGACAGAGACGGGAAAATAAATCCTAATTCAACCCAGCCTAAGGTGGCAAGAGAAGGCACATGTTCTCTCGAGACACGGGGGCGGGAAGCAGCCCGTGATATTGTTCTTGTTTGTCAACGAGGTGGCAGTCAGGGTACCAGCACGGCGCTGAAAGAAACCCAACCAGGAGCCCAGAAAAATGGAGACCACAGAGAGTAGGACTGAAGGATGTGATCGGCTTTCAGAGGGAGGATGGGCGGGGTGAAGAAGGTTGAAGAAGAAGGGAGGAGGGGCCTGAGGGAGAGAGTCAGTTCCTCAGTTAGTTCCTGCCCCCAGGTTTTCCTGGGGAGTGGATGCCTGGCGATTGCTGAAGGAATGCCTGGAAGAGGAGGGGCCATATTAGAAATCATAGGAGTGTCTGGGCCTAAGAAAAATCTTGAGTGATGCCGAGGTTCTGGAAGCTATGCTCCAGAAGTTATGGTGAACCTTCCAGAATATGGCCCAGAATCTTACAGCTGAGTTGAAGAAACAGAAACAAAAATTCGATGTTTATTGTAGTATATAATATTAGTGTGCCTACCAGACCTCCTTGGATCCCTTTGATTCTATTTTTGGGGCCCCAGGACTTGAAGGAGCTTTTGCTCCCAAGAGCCAGCACCTGAGTCTCCCCCTCTCCCCCTGCCCTCCCCCCCACTCCCTCCCCCACCCCCACAAAGGATTGGCCTGGCAGAGTCTGGGAATTTCCTCTCCTCTAAGCCAGTGACTGATGAATTTGGGAATTTGAAAGCTCTATGCCTCTTGTCTTGGGGTCAGGACAGGGCTGAGGTGCAAATTACACTCCAGAGATCCCAAGGAGGGATAAACTTGATGCAATTATCTCCAAAACTTTGCCTGAAGCCATGTCCTTATTTGGCGTTCTCCTTCATTTATTTATTTTTTTATTTTTTAAAAAATTTTGCCTGCTTTTCTGACTTTCTCAGAAGTTTGCCCTTGGGATTACCTCATTCGCAAATCACCTGTACAAGGCTCCCTGTCTCAGTCTGATGTGGGGGCAGTTGATCTATGAATGCGACATAGTGACCTATGAGACACTTATGAATCTCATCAGTAAATGGTCACTTGAATTTGGAAGTGAAGCCTCATGTCTTTTAAACAAGTAAGTCTTTGCTAGAAAGAAAACCAACACAGATTACTTAATGAGGGACACAGTAGTGCAATCAGCAAACATCTGTCTTTCTAATAAAGTAAGTCGGGGGACTTGGGTGACAGTCCTTACTGCCCACCCGAACATAGCAGAAACACTTAACAGCTGGTTTGCCATTAGGCTTTCCAAGTGTGCTTTCTTACGAGAATGACAAAATTCATACACTCACAGTACATGAAAAATATCCAAAAGACCAATGAAAGCGGATGGTAGTTCACACATGTTCTTTTTCTTTACTGATAATTTTGTTGGTCCCTTGCAACGAATTTGCTGTACGAGGTTGCTAGGATTGCCACAGCAAAGTATCATAGACTGGGGGGCTTAAACAGCAGACATTTATTTTCCCGTAGTTCTGGAGGCTGGGAGCCCACGATCAATATGGCGGAAGGTTTGGTTTCTCTCAAGGCTTTGCTCTTTGGCTTGTAAACGGCCACCTTCTCCCTCTGTGTGCATGTCCCTGGTGTCTGTGTGCCCAAACTTCCTTTTCTTTCTGGGACATCAGTCAGATTGGATTATGGCCCACCCTAATTGACTCATTTCATCACTCTTTAAAAGGCCCTACCTTCAAATATATTCACATTCTGCGCTACCGCGGTTAGGACTTCAACATATAAATTTTGGGGGGGAGGACACAGTTAATCCCATAGCAGTTGCATATGGCTTAAGAATTTCAGTGTGAAATATTTGTTTGAATGAAAGATAGTTTAATCAGAGGAAAGTATTGCTTATTATTTACATAGATAAAACTGGAGTTTCGTTTAACGCTATGTAGTTATTTTACTTTGTTCTTAAATCATCTTTTGTTATATAGTACTTATTTTGATAATAGAAAAGTTGGGGCCACTTTTATGGGATTTAAGAAGGGATTTGAGTCACCTGCTGGGGATACAGCCATCCTTATTATTACATTACATTAGTCCCCAAGAAGAAATCAGAAACAGGCTGGCTGGCAATCGAAATCTTACAATGTGGTAAAGAGCATAATTTTGTAATTTACCGTAGGGTTGATTTACTACCAACTAATCTTATATCTGTTCTTGTCCAATATACAACTAAAGTCTCTTTTCAAAAGAAAGAGAAAGCTCGTGAAAGGCAGTTTGGAAAGACTGTTGTCACCCTACACCTGTAGGAACATAGAGCTGTGATACTCATTCATGCGTGACATTTGGGGGTCACCCCAGTGATCAAGCGCCCTCAACCGTGCCAAACCAATGGCAGAAGGCAAGCTAGACACGGAATGGGCTGTGGTCTAGATAAGCCACTAATATTACCCACAGCAGTGACCCGCTACAGCGGTGACCAGAGCCATCATCCAGAATTTCCTTCCTTATTGGGTCATGTAAATGTTTTAACTTCCTTCTTTTTTGACTCTTTCCACCGAGTTTGCATGTGCATCAGTGACATCTGACTTTGTAATTTGTGTGTGGTTTGCAACATATCAGAACAAGCTTGCTATAGCACGGAGGGGAGAAAAAAGGAATAGATGTCAGTTAGGGGCCTAAGGACTGGAGCTTGGATAGAGTGGAGAGACTTTGATGGCTTGGTTTGGGAAGTAGAGTGTTTTCCGTTGTATGAAGGCAAACTGGTTTTCTGTTAGGCAGAAGCCCTTTGCGTTGTGTTTTGTTTTGGTTTTCGTTTTGAATTGCAGTTCTGGGAAATGATGAGGTGGGTTGTGGTAGGCACGTGTCTCTTATTCGGGCTACTTTTAAGTCTAAGAGCCTTATTTGTTGAGAGAATGTCTGCCCTGGGGTCCTTGTGGGACAGCAAGTGTGCCTAAGCTCTGCTTCCCCAAGCGAAAGAGTCAGGTACTCTTAGAGGTCATGGCCAGGACACCTGCGTGGCTCAGTTGGTGAAGCTCCCTACTTCCGCGCAGGTCAGGATTTCGCAGTCTGTGAGTTCGAGCCCTGCATCGTGCTCTGTGTTGAGAGCTGGGGGCCTGGAGCCTGCTTCGGATTCTGTGTCTCCCTCTCTTTCTGCCCGCACCCCCCACCCTGCTCCCACTCTGTCTCTCTTTCTCTCTCTCCCTCTCTCAAAAATAAACAAACATTAAAAAAATTTATAAAAACAAAAATGTCATGGCAGTGGGGGAGTGGGCAGATGATGGAGAGGTCAGCCTATAAGACACTTGCCACCAGGCTTTTGAACAGTTGGGAGAGCAGTTGGGGTTTCACCGCTTTGAGGTGACAATTGGCTGTGGTCAGATGACACCGGTGTCCTCAGTTGGTGTACCAGTGGTGGAGGCCCAACCTAAGTTCATCCTGTGGTTTGCACTTACCTGTCTTTTCCAGGCCTGGTCTCCCTTGGTTCAACCCTTTTGCTGGTTATCTGATCTTCTTATGAATTTTGGGAGTTGTCCCAAAGCCCTCCGCATAATTCCTTTTTCTGTGAGTTAGCCAAATTCTTTTGCAATGAATTCCAACGAATAAACTTTCTACACTCATCCTTTTATCTTTCCCACCTATATCTCCAAACTGAATTCTTGCACCTGAGCCTAGATAGCGTTCCCTTCCTGCCTTTCCTGGAATTTTCTCACTCTGGGTGTCCTCCTTCCCGTACTCAGCAGCAAACCTACCACTAACCAACACCCCCCTACCAGCACCTTCCTCTGCCTCTTTGGCCTCAGATTCCTCTGTCTTGGCTACTTCCTCCACCTTGTTTACAGCCCTGCTGGGACCTCTTCTTCCTTATTCATAAATTTCCCTATTCATCATGCTGTAAAACACCTAAGGCACCTGTTCCAAAGTGTGATGATGTTGGCTAACTACGGCTATGCCCCAAGGTTCAGCCCGAGGCTGGCTGCTTATCTTTCTCTTAAAACACCACCTGAAAGTATCCATTCAGTCTCACCAAGATGCCTCTCTGACCCTGGAGCCAATATCTCCCCTGTGTGCCTCAACATACCCACCATCCTTTTTAAAAACGTTGACTGTATCATTCTTACCCCGATCCCTCTGCTCTAAAGCCCCCAAAACACCCCTGAGACGCGTCTATGTCTAACACCCACCAAGCTTCATCCTCCACCTGCCTTGTCTCTGATCCTTCCTTTCCGTTTCTCAATCACTTCCTCCCTTCAGACCATCTTCACCTGACATCCGGGTCCTTTCCAAGACAACTATCTTTCTCCTGATGACTTTTGCTCTGATCTTTCTTATACACATGCAATAAAGCTTCACGATCAAAAATATGAGGAACATTATTGCATATTTAATAATTGGGAACTCCTTTGGCTTGAGGTGACACACTGTCCTTTTTCAAGTTGTGTTCAGCCTAGATTAATCGGCGAGATGCTGATCACTGAGCACCAAATGTGAATTCATTGTCTCTCTGATAGGACTGATGAGGTATTGTGGAGGGATTTTTTTGGAAGATAAGGAGGTGAACATTTTGTACTATACAGGACTTTGTCATAGAGTATGCTGCCTGTCTCTGTCTCAAAAATAAATAAACATTAAAAAACAAAATTTAGACCTGATAGAACCTTTAAAAAATTTAGATCAACTCCTTCAATGAAAAAGAAAACTGAGGGGGGCCTGGGTGGCTCAGTCGGTTGGGCGTCCGACTTCGGCTCAGGTCATGATCTCCCGGTCCGTGAGTTCGAGCCCCACGTCGGGCTCTGTGCTGACCGCTCAGAGCCTGGAGCCTGTTTCGGATTCTGTGTCTCCCTCTCTCTCTGACCCTCCCCTGTTCATGCTCTGTCTCTCTCTGTCTCAAAAATAAATAAACGTTAAAAAAAAAAAGAAAATAAAAGAAAACTGAAACAGAGGAAGGTGACGGCACTGGTCAGGGACAGAACTCGAGTTTAATTCCCCACCACTCAAATCCCAAAACTCACATTCCATTTTTTTTCTTAATTGTGGCAAAAAACACATGGCATGAAATTTACCGTTGTAATTATTTTTCAGCTTGCCGTTTTGTATTGTTAACTGGATTCACATAGTTGAGCAAGCGGTTTTTAGAAATTTTCAACTTGCGAATCTGAAACCCTCTACCCAGTGAACAACTCATTTCCTCCTGCCCCTGAGTCCCTGGCAGTCACAGCACTACTTTCTGTTTCTGTGAGTTTGACTACTTTAGATATCTCATGTAAGGGGAATCACATAGGTGACTCGGTCGGCTGAACGTCCCACTTTAGTTCAAGTTGAACTGTGCCTCCGGTTCATCGCTGTCAGTGTGGAACCCGCTTCGGACCCTGTCTCCCTTTTTCTCTGCCCTTTCCCCTCTCACGCTGTCTCTCTCTCTCAAAAAAAAAGGGGGGGGGAGGAGATCAGACAATATCTGGTGAGTGTGCGTGTGTGGCTTATTTTACGCAGGGTAATAACCTCAAACTTCACCCATATTGTAGCACGTGACAGAATTTCCTTCTTTCTTTCTTTTTAAAGAAGAATATTACATTTTCTTTACTCTTTCCTGTGACAGTTTCTGAACCCATTCATCTGTTGATAGACATTTGGATTCCTTTCTCTTGTTGGCTACTGGGAATACTGCCGCGATGAACACAGATGGGCAGATGCCTCTTCCGGATGCTGATTTCAACTTTGGGGGGGACGTATACTCAGAGGTGGGATGACTGGGTCATATAGTGATTCTCTGTTTAATTTTTTTTTATTTTTTTTTAACGTTTATTTATTTTTGAGACCGAGAGAGACAGAGCATGAACAGGGGAGGGTCAGAGAGAGGTAGACACAGAATCTGAAACAGGCTCCAGGCACAGAGCCTGATGCGGGGCTCGAACTCAGGAGCTGTGAGATCATGACCTGAGCCGAAGTCGGACGCTCAACCGACTGAGCCACCCAGGCGCCCCTCTGTTTAATTTTTTGAGGAACCTCCCAGCTGTTTTCCATAGCAGCTGTGCTATTTTACATTCTCATCAACTGGGTTAAAACGTCTTCACGTCCCTTCCCAGCATCGTCCGCTCCAGCGGCATCTTTTGTGAAAAGAAGGGTCACGTGAGGCCGCAAACTTCACAGTTGTCTCATTTTAAGACATGGCCACGGTCTTCATCAACCACCACCCTGATCAGCCAGCAGCCATCAATACTGAAGCAAAACGCTTCCACTAACAAGGAGATTACAATTTGCTAGAAGCTCAGACGATGGATGGCATTTTTTAGCCAGAATGTATTTTTTAATTAAGCATTGTTTAATTTGTACTTTTTTTTTTTTTTTTTTTTTTTTTTTTTAGAGATAATGCCATTGCACACTGACTAGACTACAATATAGTGTAAACAACTTTTATGTGCACTGGGAAACCAGAAAAAGATTATTTCACTTGCTTTCTGGCCGTACATATTTGCATTATTATGGTGCGATAATAATGGTCTGGAACCGAACCCACAGTATCTCCGAGGTATGCTTGTATTAAATGAATGCATATGAACGAATGCGGTAACACACGCACTTGGTCTTGAATAGACTGAAGCCTGCTGGTCATTCTCCGACTGTTCTGTGCCCTCTAGTGGCTGTCACTTGTATCAGCAGTCAGTGGGACAGATAAATGGGAAGAGTTGGGGGGAAGGAGCGATTTTCTCCCCCGCCCTCCCCGCTTTGCCTTCCATGAGGACAGCTCTCCCTGGGCCCAGGGGGCACCACTTACCCCCTTGTCCCTCCAGAGAGGCCCAAGGAAGGGAATGGCTTCCCCTACTCTTAGCATCTGGGAGTCTCCACCTGCTTTTTCCTGGCCATCTCCCTTCATTACAGGCCTCATCTTGTACCAATTGGGATGAGGTACTTCCTGTTGGAATCTTGTCTGATCCATCCGGCGACTCTCCCTCCGGGTCTCTACGAGTTAGCTGTATTTTGCATATATACAAATTGTGTGAGCATGATCTCGCTTTGAACATTTTTAGAAATTTTGCAACTTTATTTTATTTTTATTTTGTTAAAATTTTTAAAATGTTTATTTATTTTTGAGAGAGAGAGACAGAACACAAGCAGGGGAGGAACAGAGAAAGAGGGAGACACAGAATCCGAAGCAGGCTCCAGGCTCTGAGCTGTCAGCACAGAGCCCAGTGCAGGGCTCGGATCCACGAACCGTGAGATCACGATCTGAGCCAAAGTCGGATGCTCAACCGACTGAGCCACCCAGGCACCTCTTTATTTCCATTTTATAAAAATGTTTATTTAGGGGGCGCCTGGGTGGCTCAGTCGGTTGGGCGTCCGACTTCAACTCAGGTCACGATCTCGCGGTCTGTGAGTTCGAGCCCCGCGTCGGGCTCTGGGCTGACCGCTCAGAGCCTGGAGCCTGCTTCCGATTCTGTGTCTCCCTCTCTCTCTGCCCCTCCCCCGTTCATGCTCTGTCTCTCTCTGTCTCAAACATAAATAAACGTTAAAAAAAATTTCTTTAAAAAAAAAATGTTTATTTATTTTGAGAGAGAGGGGGCTGGGGGAGAGAGAGCCAGCAGAGGAGGGGCAAAGAGGGAGAGAGAAACCCAAGCAGGCTCCCACCGTCAACACAGAGACTAATGCAGGGCTCGATCTCATGAACAGTGAGATCATGATCTGAGCCAAAAATCAGGAGTCGGAGGCTCAACTGACTGAGCCGCCCAGGTGCCCCGGCACATTGTGGGGTACATGTGTGTTTGTTTGCCCTCAAGGGGAAAACTTTTATTTTAACTGCATAAAATTTAGAAATGTCTAAACAACAAACACTGTATCAAACAAAAGAAAACAGTTTTAAAAATACAACAACATGAGAAAAAAATTGTTTGGAAAATTTAAGCTCTCCTAAATTAATCTATGAGTTTAAGGCTAGTCTAATAAAAATATTATGAAGTTGGAATAGGGTGGTAGTGTTTAGTTGTTGTTTTTTTAAATTTTTTTTAACCAAAATTTATTCAGGTAAATATTAAATTGTCTGCACAGACTTCTTTCTTTTTAATTTCTTTATTTTTAATGTTTTTATTTATTTCTGAGAGAAAGCAGGGGAGGGGCAGAGAGAGGAGGAGGAAAGAGAATCCCAAGCAGGCCCCACACTGTGAGTGCAGAGCCCAAGGCTGGGCTTGAATTCATCACCCATGAGATCGTGCTCTGAGCTGAGGTAGCCACCCACGTGCCCCTACTTGTGCAAGATTTCTAATTCACGTGTTTCAAAATGGCATACAGAAATGCTCATGCCGTATAAAACTGCTCTTTATTGTTTTAAATGTTTGTATCCGTGACAAAATTCAAAAATTGTTACAGTAATTGTGGATCTTTTACTTAAATCAAAATAGGATACAGGGGCACCTATGGGTTAAGCTACTGACTCGATTTCAGCTCAGGTCATGATCTCAAGGTTAGCGAGTTCGAGTCCCGCTTCAGGTGAGCCCCGCTTCTCTCCCTCTCTCTCTCTCTCTCTCTCTCTCTGCCCCTTATGGGATTTTCTCACCCCCCCCCCCCCCGCCACTCTCTCTGTCCTTTGCTCCCTTGTACTCTCTCTCTTTCGAAAAAAAGAAAAATACTATCGGAAAATAATAATACTAAGTCTACTTGAACAAAAGCAATCGTAGTAGTAATTAAATAACAGTATCGAAACCAAAAAGAGATGAGTCAAAATGACTTTATAAAGGCAGAAAACACATGCGGACGTAGTGCTGTGGTTGTGGGAGTTCAGGACCCGGCCGCCTCGAGCTCAGCCGAACCTGCGGGTGTCCCCGGATGCCTGGGTCCCCATGGCCCGACTCTTGTCCTTCCTAGGGGTGCTGACGATGCAGGAAATCCCCTGGGGACACTGCTGGGCCTCTGGGGGCTCCCGGTGGAGCAGCAGGAGCCCAGGGGCCGCTCGGAAAGGGCTGGAAGTTGGACTCTGCGTTGGCCAGCAGGTGCCTGCTCTGATCGTTTTCCTTCCTAAGCGCCTGGAGGTGTCTCTGTGTCAGCACAACTGCCTTCCAGCTTTCTTGAATGATTTTCTCACGGAAGAGGGTCCCCTTTCGACAGTAGGAGGCGTTTCCCTCCAGTTCTCTGCCCATGTCTTCGGCCATCGTCTTGTGTAACTTTCGAATCTGAGACACGGACTTCATGTTTCTACCCGCGGTGCAAAGTTTCTTCTCGATTTCAAAGCAGCGCGTTTCCTCCTCAGACAGTTTTCTCTGGAGTCGCCTGAGGTTCTCTGGATACAATTTGGGCAGAATTTGAAGCTTCAGCTTCAGCTGCTGAATCTCACTCTCAAGCTGCGAATTTCCCTGGCGCAAAGAGGCTTCCTCAGCTTGCAGGCTTATTATTTGTCTTGTGAGCTCTTCCTTCGTTCGCTTTTCTTCCCACAATTGTCTGGCTATTTCCCGACTCTTCGCTTCCGCACTTTGAAGGGACCCGTTGAAATCAGCATCCTCAGCCACACCCTTCGGATCAGCCTCTGACCATCTCTGAGCATCTCCTGCTTCCTTCTTTCGCTCGACTTCCCCGGGGACGTGACCCAAGTGAGCTCCGAGGAGATCGGGCCAGGGGCTGGTCTTCGGCAGGTTTCCAGTCCTTGATGCGAATCGGCTGGCTGTCGCTTTCAGAGCCCGCTCCATCCGTGTGCGCCACGGCTCCGCCTTTCTTTCTCCTGCTCCTTGTCCCCCGCGTCTCTGCTTCCGTCTCGCAATTTCTTGGGCAAGCGGTTCTGGACCTTCTGCAACGTGGGAGTTTGCATTCAAATCATCCATTAGTTTCTTCTGAAGTTGTTCTCCCTCCTTCTCTGACGCTTTGAACGCGGGGGTGTCACCAGTCACTTGGGGAAGCTCAGGAGGCTGGCGCTTCTGAGCCTTTTCCAGAAAGTCAACGGGGTCCTGGCGTGACAGCCTACTGAGGTTTGTATTTATGGCTGACAGGCACAAGGTTTGTGAGGGGAGAGGACTGGCCTCCGCCCCAGGCCGCCCTAGGGCATCGTCAGCTTGGGTCATGGGTCCCACACTCCCACTGCGCGTTCCACAGACTTCAGTGTGGGCAGAACACCTTTTGCCTAGTGCCTTGACGCTTCCTAAGCTGCGTCGTCTCTTCACTGTCAAAAATAGCACCGCCATACACACCAGGATCTCCCAGGGGAACTCACGGGGACCGGGGACGTGTCTCCAGCCTTCAGAAATCGCCGGCAGAGCATCCCGCAGGTGCTCCAGGACCAGCTGGGAAGTGGATCCGATGGGGCAGCCGGCCCACCATGGCCACGGAGGGCTCCGTAGCTCTGCCTCCGAGGGCCGGGGTCCCGTGGGTCTCCGCTGATGGCTCAGAACCCTGGGGAGTGCTCCGTCTCTAAGGTAAACAGGTGCCTGACAACCGGAGCAGGTCAGTTGGGCCGGGGGAGGGGGAGGCCAGCCAGCTTCTGGAAGACAGTTCCCCTTAACTTTGCTCCGAAATAGAAAGCGGTCTCGCTTACACAGGCACTAGGGGGGTTGGAAAGGGCTGATTGCAACCGGGAGCCCAGCCACTCTAGGCCAGTGTGGCCCGACAGCAAACCTAGGCCAGGCCATGACCCTTTCTGTGCACATGATCAAGTCAGGGCCGTGGTCTGGGCCCTGTCCCCGAGTGAGGCTCACTCTCCTGATTGAAAGCTTCCTTCTGATGTAGGGAAGCCTGGAGCTACTCACAAAAGTCCCAGGGATCTGTCTCCTCTGAGCCTCCCTCTCCTTTGTGTGAGGTCACCTTCGGCAGGCAGGGGCCCAGGAGTGAAGGGTCTCCCCAAACGCATCAACTAAGAGACCTGGATTCCAATCCTAATAAGTCCGGAGAAATCAGTTGGAACTGGCAGCATGTTACAATTTCATGAGTTTTCTGTGGAGCCAGCGCGTCCCCGTTCAATCCAGGAAGGGATTCATCCTGCTCTGAGGGTCATCACAGAGGTCCATGTGGTCTATCTTGGGCCCATGCTCCCCGGGGTGGCCCCCAGGAGTGTCTCCAGCCCCTGAAGTCCTCTTCAGACGTGGGCCTCTGGGCAGGGGGCGGGTCCTTCTTTGGGCTCCTTTGCCAGTTTTTATTTCATCAAAGCACATCTCACTCTGCTGGCGTCTCTCTGGCAGGCTCAGTGCAGAGCCTCCTTGTCCATCCCCTGGGACCCCTTCACGAGCAACCTGTCATCAGTCCCTTTGCTGAGAGGGGGACAAGAGAGCTGTCTGCTGAGGCCACGCGAGGAGTGGGGGGGTGGTCCTGAGGGCTCTGGGGCTCAGACTACAGAAGTTCCATGGATGGAAAGGACCTAGGATCCAACCAGACCTGGTGGCAATGAGAGGAGGCAGCCAAACCCTTGCAAAAAGAGTTGTTTCTTTTCTTCTTGTCATTAGATGATTTTTTTCAGATCAGTTTCCGATTTACAGAAAACTGGAGGAGAAAGTAGACAGAATACACATGTTGTACTAAAATTTCTCCTGTGTCCTATTGGTATAAAACCTAGCTGCTGAATTTTCCCCCCGAGGCCTTTATTGAGATACAATTTACATAACATACAATTCATCCATTTTAAACGTACAATTCCACGCATTTTAGCCTTTATAAACAATTATACAACCACCACAACGAGCTTGGTTTTTTAAATACTTTTTTAGATATTTTATTCAATTTTGAGAGAGAGAGAGAGAGCAGGGGAGGGGCAGAGACAGAGGGAGGCAAGGAATCTGAAGCAGGCTCCGGGCTCTGAGTTGTTAGCACAGAGCCCGACGCGGGGCTCGAACTCATGAACTGTGAGATCATGACCTGAGCTGAAGTCGGATGCTCAGCTGACTCAACCACCCAGGCACCCCCATCAAACCCACCTCTGAAGGTGGATGTCCTCATCCATCGATGGACATTTGGGCTCTTTTCATACTTTGTCTATTGTCAATAACACTGCAATAAACTTTGGGGTGCATGTGCCCCTTTGACACAGCACACCTGTGTGTCCCTTGGATAGATACCTAGTAGTGTAATTGCTGGGTCATAGAGTAGCCTCTACGTTTAATTTTTTGAGGAACCTCCATACCGTTTTCCAGAAATTCATCCCTGTCTTGATAAGCTCTCTCATGTTTTTAAAACTTAAACAAACAAACAAAACAAAAACAACTTTCTCAGGCTTTTTCATGTGTTTGCAATTTGAGTGTATGTTTGAATGCTCAAGTGCACACAGCCAGAAACAGAGTCACCTTCTGGTGTCTTTTTTTTTTTTTTTTTAAGTTTATCTATTTATTTTGAGAGAGAGAGAGAGAGAGAGAGAGAAGAGCGAGCAGGGGAGTACCAGAGAGAGGATCCCAAGCAGGTTCTGTGCTTAGAACCCAAAGCGGGGCTCAAACCCTTGAACCATGAGACCATGATCTGAGCCGAAATCAAGAGTCAGCCGCTTAACCAATTGAGCCATCCAGGCACCCCTCCCTCTAGCGTCTTGTTTTGCCCCATGGCTTGAATTTAAGATTTATGATTGTTTTCTCAGGGGAATGGGCATCACGGAGCAGGCTGGATCCCAGAATGTGCCTGATGGTTTGCTGTGTGTCCGTGACCCTCAGTCCCGGTGCTTCTGTAGGTACAGCCGCCTTGGCTTGAAATGGCTCCCAGTCTGTAGGCTGGGTCAGACTCTGTGGCCCCACAGAAGTCCGCATGGACATCTCTCCTCTGTCTGGTACACTTGCTGAAGGGTCTTGCTGGCCAGTCCCTAAAGAAGAGGTTTTATGATTGAGGTGGACTATTTTGGAAATAGAACCTTGGCTTCGCTTCTTCTGATGGGCTGACTCTTCCAAAACCGGATATGTTTTGTCTGTTTCCAAAATAAATACCATTATTTCTCCAACAAAACTAAGAATGGACTCTTACTAGAGGAGCACAGCAGTGGCGGGGAGGCACCTGGGTGGCTCAGTTGGTTGAGCATCTGACTTAAGCTCAGGCCACCATTTCATGGTTCTTGAGTTTGAGCCCCACGTCTGGTTCAAGGAAGCAAGTGCGGTCTTGTCTGTTTCATTCACTGCCAGTGCCCCACAGAGCCTACCTAGCACAATGGCAACCTTTGTTCGGGACCTAGTCAGGAATTCTCTAGAGCAGCCGATTTTCCTCCCTAAAACTGTGCGATGATGAACAAAATAACAAAATGGCATTCATAAAAATCCTGAGAATGACCTGATGTTAGGAGAGATATGGGTTCACATCTCTGCTGTTGCCCCTTTGACTCATCATATCTTTCTCCAGCTTTTCTTTCCTTATCTGTGGAATGAATGTCTCAGATTTATGGTGAGATAATGAGGCCCTTAGGCATAATGCCTGGCATATAGGATAAGTTCCATGTATACTGGCTTTGTCCATTTCTATTTTTTATAATACTCCAGCCTTTTAAAAAATTATTTTATTATTTGATTTGATTTTATTCTATTTATTTTATTTTGGTGGGGAAGAGGGGCGGAGGGAGAGAGAGGGAGAGAGAGAGAATCTCAAGCAGGCTCCACAGCCAGTACAGAGCCGGACATGGGGCTTGATCCCACAACGCTGGGATACTGACCTGAGCTGAAACCGAGAGTCAAACGCTCAACCGACTGGGCCCCCAAGTCACCCCAGGTTTTGTCCGTTTGTATTCTGTGATTTGAAAAATAGCCACGAGAATACTTCCCTGGTTGTATTATGGATTGAAAAAACATGTCAAATATCTCCTTAAGCTATTTTACTATAAATTGGTGTTGATCAATTTAGACCAAACTAGATTGGAAAAAAACCAAAAACCAAAAACCAAAAAACAACCTTCAACTAAAATAGGCTTGTTGTTGGTCTGTAAGCACAGCGGTATGGAAGAAATAGGGGCCAGAATCCAATGAGAAAAAAAAAAAGGAAGGAGTGCTTTATTCTCACACAGCTATATAGACTTATCTAAGGTAAACCCCTAGGGCAGCACTTCTCAAACTTGACTTTGCAACCCGGAACACCTTGTTAAAATACAGATTGCTGTCAACACACCATAGCCACCCCCCCCCCCCCACCTCACCACTGCCATTTCTGATTCTAGGAATTTTCACTTCAAATAAGATGATAGTAATGCTGTAATGCTGGTCCTAGGACCACACTTTTCGAACCATGGCCACGGAGGTGGTTCTTAACCTTGACTGTACCTTGAGATCCACTTTGGAAGCTTTAAAAAATACTGATGCCTGGGCTCAACCCCCCAGAAGCTCTGATTTCATTGGTCTGGGTGGGATACCTGTCAGGATTTTTAAAAGTTTTTCAGGTGCTTTTAATACGCAAAAGTTGGGGCACCCGGAGGGGCTCAAGTCCTTTGACTTCGGCTCAGGTCACGATCTCCGGTTTGTGAGTTCAAGCCCCACATCTGTCAGCTCTGTGCTGACAGATCCCGCTTTGGATCCTCTACGCCTCTCTCTCTCTCTGCCCCTTCCCTGCTTGCACTCTCTCAAAATAAATAAACGTTAAAAAAATATATAATGTGCAAAATTAATCCCTGTGCTAGGTGCTAAGAATATGGATATAAATCAGACAGAAGGAGGAAGATTACCACACTGATAACTAATGAAGTGGCAAGCATAGCAATGAGCATATTTACAGAGAACTGCTAAGGGCTGTGTGTGGAGGGTAATGAGGTTTAAGTGAGGAAAGTCGTCATTAAGAAACTGGAACTCAGCTTTGAAGAATGAGCATTTTTTTATGGGCAGGGATTCGGGGGAAGAACATTTCAGGGAGAGGCCTGGAGTTGGGAGTGGACACAGGATGTGTTCACAGGTGTTCTCAGGTAGCCAGAGCCTGGTGTAGGTGCTCCGTAAGGAGGTGGGAGAAGATTCCAGAAGGAAAACAATGCTGATGGGTTTGACCACCAGCCACATCAAGAGATAGGAAGACCTACCTGAGAAATATTCTCTAGGTAGAAGAATCTCGACCTTGAGGTTCAATCTGGAATATTCTGCAGGTTCAAGACACCAGAACGCCAGAGAATAGTAGGAAAAGCAAGACACCAGCTTCCTTCTCGGTGGCTAACTCCCAAACTCCTGATTTGATTTTCCAGGGAAAAGGAGGATGCCTGTGTTTTCATTATGAGTCGACCTGTTTTGGATTTTGGAAATGTGGGTAGAAGAGTTAATGCAGAGAAAGAAGAGACCAGACAGGAGAAACAGGAAGCCCGGAGATACCCTGATTGGTAAGACACCAAAGAGTGAATTAAAATTAAAGCTGTAAGAACATGTTTCCAGCCTGCCTCCTGCTGGTGCTCCATTGAAAGCCAGCCCCCCCACCGCCCCCCCCACTCCTGCCCCAGAAGGCCAAAAGCCATATCCCATGGCCTGCACTGCCACCTGCTGGTAGAAATTCTGAAAAAAAAAGAATTTTGAAACAATTCTGAAATCTCCGCCTGCATTTTATCCTCCGCCTTTGCAGAAAAGCTAGGTGTCTATGCCTTGGATGCCAGCAGGCCGTCCTCATGCTGGGCTAGCAGCTCACTGCTCTGGTCTTTACATTTCAGACTGGCTTTTAAAGGATCACTTTTCATGAATATTAGAAGGTACTCTTTTCTCCTACGCTTTTACATCTCTGAAGTCCCAAAGCATCTCGGAATTAATCACCAGTTTGACCGGCAGATTGTTTTTGCCTTTGTGATACACACGAAGGAGCATCTCACAATCGATATCACCTTCTACTTGGAGAAAATATGGCAAAACACTCGTTTTGTATATATCAGAGGCGTGGCCTGATGGAAAAGGCATGCCTTAAAAATTTTTTTTTTTACTGTTTATTTTTGAGAGAGAGAGAGTGAGAGAGTAAGTGCACAGGCAGCAAAGGGGCAGAGAGAGAGGGAGACAGAGAATCCCAGGCAGGGGACAACGTGGGGCTCAATCCCACACACAGGGAGATCATGACCCGAGCTGAAATCAAGAGTCAGAGGCTTAACCAACTGAGCCACCCAGGAGCCCCAAGGCATGACTGTTTGAATGTGAAAGGTATACTGTCACCTTAAATCTCTAATACCCCTTCTTTCTTCTAGTCGGGATCTCCATTATTTACTAGTTATTTGGTTTGGGGCAAGTTAATCTGAGTCTCGATTTCTTCATCCTTAATACCATGTATCTTATAAGGTTTTGTGGGGTTAAATAACATTATACATAAAGTCCTTGAATGGTTCCTACCTAGCACATTAAAGTACGCGGCAAATAACTATTATCATTTCCAAATTAAAGTCTCAAAACCTGATAGCCGCTCTGCTAATACCCGAGTGAAAAGCATCTGGCCCCAAACACCCTTCATTCTAGAATGTGCCGTCGAATCCCAAATGCAATCTGTGCGGTTTAATCCTCGGAATTTATGAGGACTGCTGCTGAGAGGCTTGCTTTTTGTTGATAACAAAGGCAGGAGAATTCAGATGGAGGCTATGGGGGCAGTTATTTTAAACGCACCTATTTGGATGTTTAAAGTCTTAAGCAGAACCCAGCTATCTCCGCCTGCTATAATTCAAAACCTCCTGTCACCAAACGGCATCTTCCTTTATGCCCTTAAAGCTAGCCAGCCCGACTTCTGCTTTATTTTGATAAACCTGGAAGTGCGGAGCCCAGCCTTTTAAGTAAAACTGCTTTTCCAGTGCTTAAGGCAGCGGAACATAAGTGAAACGGCAAATAACAATGATAACAGGTAATGCTATCTATCGCTGCCGGCTGGATGCCTTGTGTAGCTCTCCTGAGCAATCACAGGATAAAATAAAGCCCCGTGTTGAAGGGCAGGGCATAAGCAGCTGGGTCTCGAAGCCTCAGTTAGCTCTGCAGGGAGGCAGCTCCGAGGGGCACCCCAATGGGGATAGAGCTTATAAAGATGTCTCTGAGCAACCTTTCATGTTTGCCTAGTGGCCGCCCCTTAAGCTCCCTCATATCCCTTCTTTCTTAAATGATATGAAATTGTACAGTCCAAGTTCTTAGCACAAATCCCAAGGAGGTTTTCCCTCTCTTCCCTGACGAAGAACGTAACGTAACACCATTGCGTTTCTGTGGGTTGCGTTGCGAGAAGGCGTTGAAGGGCAGAAAATGGGGATCTTGAAAAACTCCTCCTGCCCAGGCCCTCCTCTCTACGTCCCTCTGTGCCTCCTCCTGGCTGTTCTGTTTTTATCTTCACAGCTCTCTAACTTAGGCAGCAAGCTCGTCGTATACCTTGGGGACCCAGGTGGTTTAAGAATCTTGCTGCCCTGTGGAGCGCCTGGGTGGCTCAGTCGGTTAAGCGTCCGACTCTTGGTTGTGGCTCAGGTCATGATC
Source organism: Panthera leo (assembly GCF_018350215.1). Lineage (NCBI taxonomy): Eukaryota > Metazoa > Chordata > Mammalia > Carnivora > Felidae > Panthera > Panthera leo. The sequence goes on along the minus strand of NC_056684.1, from coordinate 12,834,458 downwards.
TTACGGCTTCGTGGGTTTGAGCCCTGCGTCGGGCTCTGTGCTGGCAACATGGAACCTGCCTGGGATTCTCTGTCTCTCTCTTTCTTTGGCCCACCCCCACTCGCACTGTCTCCGTCTCTCTCAAAATAAATAAAAACTAAAAAAAAAAAAAAAAAGAATGACTCTTGCTGTATGTGATAATGTCATGGTTTGAACCCAGTTGGGTGTGACAACCACCTGTGGGTTTTGTTTTGTTTTGTTTTGTTTTTCTGGGAGACTCCCTGGCCTCTGCACGTTTCCCACCCCAAGCAGAAACTACACTTCCATCCCTATCTGCCCTCTCTCGCAGGCATTTTTGCAGATAGAGTATGTGTGTATATTACTCGTATATTAAGTCCGTGAACATCTGCTCATTTATTTATGGCCCAGAACAGCCTGTAGAGATAAAACCATCGGGTCCATTTGTAAATGAGAAATTAGACCCCCAAGAAATGTAGTATTTGGTCCAAGGTTATAGACAGCCTGTACAAAGTGAAGTTTACATCCTAGCCCAGATTTGACGATGACAAGCCCCATGTGTTGCCAGTAAGACAGAATATCCTAATTTTGTATACTTAAAAAGGAGACGAGAACACATATTTTCTAGCAATATCATACTTTCGTGGCCAAAATGGCTCATGGTTGGAGGTTTCCTTAGGTTCCATGATAAACACAGCGGATCGGTGAGTCCCTTTTCACCCAACTTTACGTAGGTGTGTTGGTGATTTCATTACATCTCTCTGAAAGTTTTCTTCACCTGCGTAAAAAGCTATAAAATCTTGGATTGAGTGCTCCGTGAGCTTTTGAGGGGACGGCTCACAGATCTCTGTGGTCTTGGGTAATTCTATCGTCACCTGCTCTGGTAATGAAATCATAGAAACCAAAGGAAAGGCATTTACCATACGGCCCTGGCCAGGGCTGCTGTGTCATCAGAAGGGGGAGAGGAGGCGTGTCACCGCAGTCTTTCTGCAGGTGACGGGGGTGCATCTTGCACTTACACTGTGTGAAGTGCAGGCAAGTGCGGTAAAAGTGAACGTGAAATGGCCCTGGATGACCTCCTACCACCACGGGCGTCAACGGAGAGGCCCGCAGTGTCGTGGGAAGGGCTGGAGGGAGGCTGGACAGAGACGTGGCATGGAATTTCACTGGGATCAAGATGTGGGATGTGTCACCCTTTGCACCCTCTCTGCTCATGGGTGGAAGCAGGCTAATGGTTCCGACCCTGCGGGACGGTCGTGAGGGTTGAAGTGAGTTAATGCTTGAGCGAGCTCGAAAGATGTTCTCCAGAACAATCCCATTTATCACCCCTACCACAGAGAAGAGGAGATAGAGGCAGAGAGAGCAGGAGAGAGAGAGAGAGATCCCTACAGGATGCCATGCAACTCCTGAGTCTTGAAGCCAAATGTTCATGCCCTTTCCCTGGCTCCAGGCCTATTTGAAATGCCCCCATCGGGGCATCTGGGTGGCTGAGTCTGTTGAACGTCTGACTCTTGGTTGCAGCTCAGGTCATGTTCTCGTGGCTTGGGAGTTTGAGCCCCCCATCGAGCTCTGAGCGACAGTGCGGAACCTGCTTGGAATTCTCTCTTTCCCACTCTCTCTGCCTCTCCCCCACTTACTCTCTCTGTTTCCCTCTCAAAAGAAATAAATAAACTTAACAGAAAGAAAGAAAGAACGAAAGAAAGAAAGAAAGAAATGCCCCCATCAATCATTTGATGCTCTTGGCTCTCCTGGAACATTCTGACTCATAATGAGGTTTTCTGAGCAGACCTGATTCTTGGGATGTAGCAGGTGGCCAGTGCTGGTCACGTTGCCAGGACAAGTGACAATTGCAAGCGAGTACGTTGGCTTTTGAGTTTATGTTTCGGCATCTTTTGAGTATGGCAAGCGTGAAAGACATCTGTAGCCTCTGTATCGCCAGTAAAGCTTATAACACCCTGTGGTTGAACCAAAAACCCGAAGGCTGTTCCAAGGAGAGCCACACTGAGCTCTTCTCTGTACGTTTCAGATGTCGGAAACAAAAATAATATTTTTCTTGTGCACTTGGTGCATACGCGATCATTCCACTGGCATTTCACACGCGAAAATGAGCTAGAGACAATGGCCGGAGATGACGACCGTGTTTTTGTCTGTTTGTCTGAGAAATATCCTTTTATTTGCATTATGTTTGATAAAGATTTGTAAATATGAGCTAATATTCAGGCAAGCGATGCAAATCCTTCGCGGAAGAAGGCAGTGTAACTATGTGTAAATAGTGTAATATATTTAGGTAACGGTTTCTGTTGTCCAGCATCGTGTGATTTTTTGATCTAGGTATGGGCACACATACATTTTATGCATTTTTACCTAGTATCATAATCTTTTATATACAGTTAACCCCGAACAGCACAGGTTTGAATTGTAAGGGTCTACTTACACGCAGATCTTTTTTGATAAGTACAGCACTGTAAATGTTCCCTTCTCTATACTTTTTTAAATGTTTATTTATTTTGAGAGAAAGTGTGTGAACAAGCAGGGCAGAGAGAGAGAGAGAGAGAGAGAGAGAGAGAACCCCAAGCAAGCTGTGCACTGTCAGCGCAGAGCCCAACATGGGGCTCAAACTCAGAAACTATGAGATCATGACCTGAGCCAAAATGAAGCGTTGGCTGCTTAACCAGCTGAGCCACCCAGGCGCCCCTCCTTATAATTTTTAAATAACATTTTTTTTTTCTCTAGCTCATTTTATTGTTAAGAATACAGTATATTAAGGGGTGCTTGGGTGGTTCAGTTGATTAAGCATCCGACTTCGGCTCAGGTCATGATCTCACGGTCCGTGAGTTCGAGCCCCGCGTCGGGCTCTGTGCTGACAGCTCGGAGCCTGGGGCCTGTTTCGGATTCTGGGTCTCCCTCTCTCTCTGTTCCTCCCCTGCTCATGCTCTGTCTCTGTCTGTGTCTCAATAATAAGTAAATGTTAAAAAAAATTAAGAATACAGTATATAATATGTATAATGGATATAAAAATATGCGTGGATTGACTGTTTATACTACCAGTAAGTATTCTACTCAGTCGTAGGCTATTTGTAAGTTAAGTTTCTGGGGAGTCAAATATTATGGTTTTTGCAAATTTTTGAAAACTTTTGACACCATGGACACATGGCCGGGGTACTTCCATCCATCTTTAATTTAGGTCTTTCAGTCTTTATCTGAAATCTGTTGTTGACTTGCCTTCTTCGTGTTTTCCCTAGTGTCTGTCCCTCCGGCCGTTGTGCTCTGAAGCGTCGTGTTATGTTTCTATGCCAGTGTCTGATTTTTTAGTGTGTGGGCATCAACGCCCCTAACTCCTGGGCTGTTCAAGGGTCAACTGTATGTGTATCCACACATATATGTGTACATGTCTTTGTACACACACCTACACACACATGCACCTGGACCAAAGGCAACACTTAGGTACAGATGAGCCTTGTTATCGGACTTACAACAGAAAGAAAAACCCAGACAAAATTGCCCTGGGCCTTCTTTTAAATGGACTGTGTGAGATCCTGGGAAGGATCCTCAGAGATTTCTGCAGGAAAGATGAACCAAGTGGCAGATCCTTGTAATAAGATCTGCTGAGATCTGGGGACCCCTGAGCAGCATGGCCGTAGGACCCGAGAGGTTGTGCTCCCCGATACCAAGATGCCCAGTGTTGGCTGAGTGGGGCAGCGGCCCCGTGGTTCCAAAGCTGGGGCTTCTAGAAGCACAGAGGCATCGTTGAATCCAGGAGTCCCCCTTGGAGGTGAACAGCGCTCTGCTTCTGCTCTCTTTGTCCCAGAGGGAGACTAGATCATCCCCCCCTTTGACAAATGGGGACTCCAAAAGTCATACCTGAGTCACAGAACGCTGGCATAGAAACATAACAAGACACTTCGGAGCACAACGGCCAGAGGGACGAAGTCTAGGGAAAATATGAAGAAGGCAAGTCAACAACATTTCAGAAAAAGACTGAAAGACCTAAATTAAAGATGGATGTTAGTACCCTGGCCATGTGTCCATGGTGTCAAAAGTTTTCAAGAATTTGCAAAAACCAAGTTATTTTAAGCACCAACAGCTAAGATGATGGTTTCTTCTCCCCTAGAGCAATCAGCCTGCTTTGTGGGTCCGGGACTGAGAGAGTTCCCGGGACACAGGACTTTGAGCACTAAACTGGGCAAAATCCCTGGCAAAATGGGACGAGTGGGGTCATTCTGTTTGCCAATCTTCCTCCTCTTCCCACATCTCTCTCATCAGAAGGCACTGGAAAAAATACAGGGCTTTTGGGATCTGGCAAAGGAGAGGTTGGATAAGGGATGCATTTCATTTGGGCCTGGCGGGTCGTATGCCTGTGGTTTGTAACCATTTCGAAAAATGTTTAATATTTATTTCTTTTTGAGTACAAAGGGGAGAGACAGAGCTTGAGCAGGAGAGGGGCAGAGAGAGAGAGACAGAAGCCAAAGCAGGCTCCAGGCTGTCAGCACAGAGCTCGACGTAGGGCTTGAACCCACGAACCGTGAGATCATGACCTGAGCTGAAGTTGGACGCTTAACCGACTGAGCCACCCAGGCGCCCGTGTGATCACTGTGTGTTACTTATTGGTTCATGCTGCAGAGTGGGGGCAGCCTCTGGGATGCTAGCCAGGCATCACACCCCACCCAGCATGCTCTCACCAAGACACAGGACCTCGGCTGGTACCACATCCTAACCACGTCCTACTGCGCCCAGAGCCAGGGGAACCAAGGTAGCAGAGGAGGAACGAGGTTTGGAATGTATGGGGCCAGAAATCAGTGGGTGGAAAGTTCCTCCGGTGATCAAACGTATACAATGGATGATGGAAGATGGAATTCTCACTGACGTTCAGTCAAAATGGAAGTTTTCTCAAGAATCAACTCCAGAATACAGCATACGCCGTTACGAAGGCATCGTGTATTTTTTTTTTCTTTCTTTCTAGGAATCGAGTGAAATGTGGTTTTTCAGATTTCCTGTTTGAAAGGTACAGTTGTGCGCAGTGGTTTTAGAGTGAATGCGTTTGTGTCTGAACTCGTGTGGGTTATACATCGCAACCACCAACAATAAAACAATTTTCGATCAACTCCCGTGAAGGGAAAGGGCCAACTTTTCATTTTCTCTATGGAAAATGTTACACAATTGCAATTATATAGTGAGGTGATCAAAGAATATGAAGCCAAAAGATGAGGGGAAATAAACCACTGTAGACATGAATTAAGCAGCACTTTAGTAAAAAATATTTTGTGCCATCTTTCTGGATTAGGGAGATATTTGAGATATTTGTCAACATGTTATATTTTTTTATTCTGTTTTGATTTCTTCTCATGCTTTGGACAGATATTCACTTTTGTACCAAAAATTTGCATTTATGTTTGCATTTTTCAAAAAAGTCTTTTAATATACATAAAATTATATGAATTTTATTCCTCATCCCTGGAAAAAATATACCAAAATCCCCTAAGAATAGATAGTCTATATGTATTAAAAGTGGTGAAGTCCTTAGGCAATATGGAATGCTACAAAGCGTTAAAAAAAAGAGAGATAAGCAAATTTCACTCTATAAATATGAAATAAAAGTTTTTGTGCGATAAATGATGACTTCAGTAGAGTCCATAGAAAATTATAAGTTTGGAAAAATATGTTTGCAACCCAGGTAGCAGAGAGAGTGTTAATATTTAAACTATACAAGATCTTAAAATTGATAAGAGAATGCATAGTCCACCTGAAAAAAAAGCATGTAATATGAAGAAGCAGCCTTTATTTTAAGTACACGTATTAGGCCAGAGAGCCCATTGTAGCAGTAAATTTAGCTTTAATATCATACAGACCCTGAAGTCTGAAAACCGTAAGTTAGAGAATGGTATTATATTAAACTAAAGAACCCATTCACATGGGAATATGAAACACACATCTAAATAACTCATGGGTTGGGGTGTCTGGGTGGCTCAGTTGGTTAAGCGTCCGACTTCAGCTCAGGTCATGATCTCACACTCTGTGAGTTCGAGCCCCGTGTCGGACTCTGTGCTGACAGCTCAGAGCCAAGAGCTTGCTTCAGATTCTGTCTCTCCCTCTCTCTCTCTCTCTCTCTCTGCCCCTCCCTGCTCATGCTCTCTCTTTCTCTTAAACATACATAAAAACATTTTTAAAAATTTAAATAACTTACGGGTCAAAAATTTTATCATGGGAATTAAGCAATTATTGAGAATTGGACAATAGTAAGACTACCTCATGTCAAAAGTTGTGGGAATACCCCTAAAGCTATCGCCTTACATGTCTATATGGGAAAAGTAGGTTAAATGAGCTCAGTGTCCACCTCAAGAAAATTTTTAATAAGGATACTGTACTTGAAGAAGTCAGAAGGAAGAAAAAATACGTAAACACAAATTAATAAAATAGAACACAAAGATAATCACTCAAAAATCAAAGGTGTTTGCTTCCTCTGCATTAATTAATAAAATGGAGCAAGAAAATAAAGAAACGGCATTAATACATATTAGGAACTAAAGAGAGGGGCACAATTAGAGATATAATGCAGATAATGGTAAGGGAAAACCAAGAATGAATTTATGCCAACTAATTAAAAACTGTGATAAATGGATCATGTTCTAGAAATTATTCATTTCTGGTTATATTTATCTAATTTTCTAATTGCACATAAAAGTTATCAAAAAAGTATTTCAAAAAGAACCAGAAACCAGAATTGATGTTTAGCCATTACATTTGTTTTGTTTTTAATCAGGAAATCTAAGTCTATTCCCTGAATTGACTACTGGGTCAGATGTTTTAGGAGCTAATTTTTGCAAAAATAAAGAAATACAGTATCCCCATCTTATACATAATATTTCAGATAGTAGAAGAAATGAAGGGAGCCTCCTTAACTCACTTTCTGAAGTTAATACTGACTTTGACATTGGACTGAAAAAAGAACAGCACAAAATTTATTATGCAATCTGTCTCATGAATGTAAACTTAGAAATCCTGAATAAATATTAGCAAACAGAAGTTATCACTTTATTATTTTTAAAGCCATTATGATCAAGGTGGACTTCTCATGAGAATTCAGGGATGATTTAAGATGAGAAAAAAACCTATAAATGCAATTCATCACCAACACTAATTTAAAGGATACGAACTTTCTAATATACCCAAATGTATACAAAACAAGCATTTGTTAAAATCCATTACCCATTCAAGATCTGCATACATCACATGCACATACACACATATAAAGTGTAGAAAGCAAACCTTAACTTATAAAGATTACCTAATTCAATGCTATAAACAACTTTATGTTTAATAATGAAATGTAGAGCCATCATTTTGCAAGTCAGAAACAAGGCAAAGATGAGGCTAGCAGGAGTAGGAAATAATAGAAATTATCTGACAAATGATGTTCTAGACTTCTACGGAGGGGAAACAAACTTTACTGAATAATGCAGAGTAACGACATAAAGCCAGTTCTTGGATTGGAAGATATGCTTTCATAAAGATGTCAATTAGTTTCAAATTAATATATAAATCCGAAGTAATTCTAATTAAAATCCTTTCCGTTTTGGGGAGAACTTGAAATGCTCATTCTTCAGTGTATATGGAAAGCACAAGGCAAAAAAAAAAAAAGAAAGCCCACATAATTCTGAATTCGAACAAGGGAAAGAGCCTCTCCCCACCAGACATGCGTATTTATTATAAAATGATACCAATTAAGAGATTGTGTACCAGTGCATGGTACACAAAAAGCAAATTCAGGAAATATCATTTCCTGACACCATTTATGTCAAGCACAAAATATACAAAAATAACGATATATGCATATGGAAGAAAATGTGCAATGAAAATATAAAAACGTTGATGAAAATGTCAAATATCAAATTTCAGAATTGTAGCTCTGTAGAGGTACAGACCCCAGAGATTACAGCTGTAATGTAATGTCTTATTAAAAAAAACCAAAAACTGTTACACCCTGGTGGCTCAGTTAACTAAGTGCCGACTTCGGCTCAGGTCAAGAGCTTGTGGCTCGTGAGTTTTAGCCTTGGGTCAGGCTCTGTGCTGACAGCTCAGAGCCTGGAACCTGCTTCAGATCCTGTGTCTCCCTCTGTCTCTCTGCTCCTCCCCTGCTCACGCTGTCTCTCTCTCTCTCTCTCTCTCAAAAATTAAATAAACATTAAAAAAAAAAACAAAAAAAAGAACTTAAAAATAAAAAAAAAATTCAAAAATTCTTGGGACTTCCGGGTGGCTCAGTTTGTCAAGCATCCAACTCTTGATATCAGTTCAGGTCATGATCTCACAGTTCATGAGATCAAGCTCCGGAGGGGGCTCTGTGCTGACAGCATGAGCCTGCTTGGGATTCTCTCTCTCCCTGTCTCTCTGCCACTTTCCCAATCACACACTCACTCTCTCTCTCTGTGTCAAAATAAATAAATAAACGTAAAAAAAAAAAAAAAAAAAAAAAAAAAAAAAAGCAATGGGTTGGTTATACTCCGATGGCCAGAGCAAACATTAAATTATTTGTAAGGACTATAGAACCATCTCTCCTCCTCCCCCGGCCCTGAAATTGTTAGTGACTTCGACTACACCCAGTCCAGTTCCATTTTATTTCTGGATCTTCCCACTTCTCCCAAGCCAACAATAAAAGCTTTACACAAAAAAAATTACTTTTTTGTTATTAACGAGATATGCTTTTTAAAAAAGGTTTATTTATTTATTTTGAGAGCAAGAGAGTGAGCAGGGGGAGGGGCAGAGAGAAAGAAAGAGAGAATCCCAAGGTGAGCCTGCGCTGTCAGCGTAGAGTCCAATGAGGGGTTCGGTCTCACGAATCGTGAAATCACAACGCGAGCCGAAATCAAGAGTTGGACGCTTAACCGGCGGAGTCATCCCGCCGTCCCAAACAAGATACGGTTTTTATACGTGGAGTGAGGTTACTCATTTTTGTAGTTCCAAGACCTCAGCCTGTACCCCGAGTATATTCTAAAGAAAATGGTAATTTTTAACATTTTTTGAAATCTGGATTGTTTGAGTTCGCAAGTGTTAAGTTGAAGGGCAAAGAAAAGGCCCAGTGGTTTTTCATATGCTCTAGTTGTCCTATGAGTCCTCTGGGTCTTAGGAATTTACAGAAAGTTACAAGAGTACCTGCCATCTTGATGTAAATTTCTGGTGTTCCAGTTGCAAAAGCAAGTGAATGTTCTCAGCAGTTGTGACTTCAAAACTCCCTGGGAAATAGAATTCTATTTACCTTGTAAGGCTCTGGATCAAAAATCTGCCTGGGGGAAGTGGTGACTTTCTATCCTTTGAAAGTCATTTGAGTTCTGTTTTCTGCCTCTGTAGTCAGTCCTTCCCTTCCCATGATGACAAAACCCGGCTTACCTTTAGTGTGGGTTTCTGAGGTGTAAGTACCAAATTTCAAGCTGCTTGCTTCTGCCTTTGCTCACTCTGGCTCACTCCCACCCAGCAAGCATTTATTTCCTTTGCGAGTTCAGAAGGTCTCTGTAAGATGAGGCATGTGTGGGCCATACTACCACATTGGGCACATCTGTGTTTTAGTAGCTACCTGGGACATAGAAAATGGGCTCTTGGGATGCCTTGGGGGGCTCAATCAGTTAAGCGTCCAACTTGGGCTCAGGTCATGATCTCACTGTGAGTTCCAGCCCTGCATCAGGGCCCGTACAAGGATCTTCACTGAGTGTGGAGAGTGCTTGGGATTCTCTCTCTCCTCTCTCCCTGCCCCTACCCCGCTCTCTCTCACTAAATAAATAAATATTTTTTTAAAAAAATTGCCTTCTAAATCAAGGTCATGGTGAGGATTCCAAGAATAAATGCTAAAATGAGGACAGATAGGGATGCCTGGGTGGCTCAAGTCAGTTGAGCAGCCGACTTTGGCTCAGGTCATGATCTCGTGGTCCATGAGTTTGAGCCCCGAGCTGGGTTCTGTGCTGACAGCTCAGAGGCTAGAACCTGCTTCAGATTCTGTGTCTCCCTCTTTCTCTGCTCCTCCCCCACTCATGCTCTGTCTCTCTCGCTCTCTCGAAAAATAAGCACTAAAAACAATTTAAAAAATTAAATAAAATGAGAAAAATAACATTTTCAAAAGCAAAGTGTGAATTCCAACAAGTGAATAGGATTTTTTCACCTGGAATAAGACATCATTTTTTGTAACGGGCTTCTTAGTGATTGAGTGTTTGGGGTCCATGATTAACTTAGTAAAGTCGTATAAAGCAAAATGTCTAGAATAATTCGATGCAACTCAGATGATCACGATCAGGATTTAATTGAAGACCACTTTCATCTCCAAGTTCTGGTTACTAGTCAAGCAGAATTATACTTACTAGGAAGTATGTTCTTTTGCTCAGGTACGGTGCCTCACAATCTCCTTGGATCTCTTTGATGATCTTTGAATATAAATGAACTGCTGAGCTTCTGAAGGGAAAATGATTCCCGTCGCCCAAAAAACAATGTCACAGAATTGTCATTTATTTAACAAAGAAAGTGCTGGGATCACAGGCCAGCTCAGCTGGTCCCTTGCCTTAGAACTGCATGGGCAGAGGGCTTTATTTATTTATTTATGTATTCATTTATTCATTCATTTGTTTATTTATTTTTGCCTGATGCCATTGTCCCCAAAAGCAAAGCTGCAGACAGTTGTATATACAGGATAAATCTGTGACAAAATGAGAAGAAAATTCGCATAAAGCACACTGTTCATTTCTCAAAGCTGTCTTTTATTCTGAGATTTTTATCTTGAAATTCAAGAAACAGCGGGTAGTGTGGTTTTTATGCGTGCGTGTCTCTGCTCGACGCCACCTGAATTTGCATCTTATCCCCATTCTCTAATTTTTTAAAAATATGTCTTACTGATAAAAATCCCAAATCTGGAGACAGCAGACCTAAAACATTTATAGCCTTCTCCTTTCTCCTCTCAAGACGCTAGATTGGACTTCAACCGTAAATGACCTAAATTTTTAGAAAGTCCAAAAACTTAGCAGAATGAAAGATCAAATAACGCATCAAAAGCCAACATGTGTCAATGTGTCGGGGTTCACAAACAATGACTTCCAGCCAGTGATAGGAGTGCTTTTCCGCCGTGTCAATTTTGAGGGCAAGCTTGAAATCCACAACTTAGCAGAAAAAGTAAAAGATCTGTGGGCAAATGTGAGGAATTTGTCACTGCTCAAGTCTGGTGCTCAGCCTTGGGCTGAATTTCGTATTAATCTCGATAGAGGCATGTTTGCAGTGGACAGAGAATAAGAGAAATGCACATAGGATTTATTGAGGATGCAGTAAAAAATCCATTTTTGTAGGGCCATTTTTCTTCCACAATAAATGATGAGGGGAGGAAAGAAAGAAAAGCTTAAAATTGGTGTCACGCTCTTTATTCCAACCATTTGGGATTAGCTGGAAGATAAATATGTCTGTTTATAATGTATCACTTTTGCTGAAGGTAAAAAGATGGGAGAGGAGACAAGTATCCAGCAAGCAGGGATCTGGGAGGATTTGCTGAAGTCTGTATACTGTGGTTTGTCAATCGTAACGGACTATCGATGAGTTTTTACTGAGTGAATTTCATCCATACACTGAGTATAGTCCTTAACAATTCTGCGAGGAAATACATGTTACAAAATGAGAATATGCCACTCCTGCCTGTCTGAGATTTACAGAGGAAGGCATTTATCTCGTCGATGAACAAAACCCACGATACTGAAAAACAGTGATCTTTGTCAAGGTTGGGGGCTTATGCTAAATTGTAATAGGGTAATTAGATTAGTAGGGCTATTTCTCCCTGTTCCCACATTAGTTAAAGACAAACACACTTTTTAAAATATTTTATTTATTTTTGAGAGAGAGAGAGAGAGAGAGAGAGAGAGAGGGGGAATGAGTGGGGGAGGGGCAAAGAGAGGGAGACACAGAATCCCAAGCAGGCTCCAGGCTCTGAGCTGTCAGCACAGAGCCCCATGCGAGGCTTGAATTCGTGAACCACGAGGTCATGACCTGAGCCAAAGTCGGATGCTTGACCGACAGAGCCACCTAGGCGCCCCACTACGTGTGTTTTTTAAAGACAGAGGTTTCAGTATAGTCACTCAAAAGTTGTCTATTGTGCCACCAAGCACTGAATTGAATCAAGCGGTGTAATTTGGGGGAAAGAGGCATCCACCATGATATATTTTCCTTTTTCAGACCCATTTCTCGTTGATTCCGGGATGTCCCCCTCTCCTTCTTGGTTGGCATGTTTAGTGCTCATTTTTTTACTTTGCATATTTTAATAACTGCCTGCCTAAGAAAAACCGTGTGTTCAGTCTCAGTGAAGTCCTTTCAAGGAAGTTACCAGACAAGAGAAAAGTAGCACAATGGGAAATATACATTGACAGTTCTGTGCAGTCCTGGGCTTATTGATAGGTTGCTGGTGATATATCCCATCTACTTGCAATGTTCCAGTTTTTTGCACCAATAACACCAATAAACCACATAGATGACATTGTAGATGATTTGAGAGCCTGCTTGACTTTTTGTTTTTGGGGAAATAGGAAGAGACAAACTATTATGTGCTTGACCTTCTTGAGCCCAGTGTCCATAGTGGAAATTGTTTGAAGTCGAAAATGTCCATAAGGACCTTTTTTTTTCTTTTTCTACCACTGCTTCCTAGATATTAGTGCTTTTCATTTGCATTCATGTTTCTTGACTGCTCTTTATTTCTATAAGTTTCCCTGCATAGTATCTATAACAACCTTTGCATCCTGTAAGCATCAGCCTTTAAATTGATAGGGGTATGTGTTTTTCCCACCAAGCCCCAATGGTTTCACCTTCATCCATGTGGTTCTTAACATCGTTTCCAGACTTATAAGAACACTCCCCTTTGGGGGAAGATGCTATATATTTCATCATCCCTCTCTAAACCAAGTTCCTTGGAAATCAGAAGTCCTGTTTAGAAAATAGGTAGTAGCTGGGATGCCTGGGTGGTTCAGTTGGGTAAGCATCCGACTTCAGCTCAGATCATGATCTCACGGTTTGCGAGCTCGAGACCTGCATTGGACTCTTGTGCTGTCAGTGCAGAGCCTGCTTCAGATCCTCTGTGTCCCTCTCTCTCTGCCTGTCCCTCTCTCTCTCTTTCTCTCAAAACTAAACATAAAAAAAAGAAGAAGAAAATTAGGTATTAGCTGAAGTCTCTATTAGTAAGTCCATCACTGTTAAGGATTCAGTCTACGACATATTAGTTTACTCCTCAGCTTCTGGCTGATGCCAGACGAACCCTGAATGGTATCTGGTCGCAAAGATCTACAAATTGGCAAGAAACAGGATGGATCATTGAACAAAACAGCTCATTAGTTCTGCTTAGTGCAATTGATGTTTTTAGGAACTGTGGTTTTTACCCTGTGACATTGTTTGCTCGGCTCGTTCCTGAGCAATCAACTATTCAAATCAAAACACTATCAGCACCTTGTAGAATATAATGTGTTACAGACATTTTCCAAGAGTGTTAGTGTCCAACAGTGTCTAGAACATTGCCCCCCTCGCTTCAATTTTTGTTGACCGAGGACCTCTTATTACTTAATGTTAAATATTTCACATATTTTAAACTATTGACTATTAAGAAAAAGTTTATTGGTTTCTAAGATAATTTTTTCCTAGCTTTAAGGTTGAAAACTATTTCATATAGTTCATATAATCAGAGGAAATTTCTCGAAGCAATAGATTTTATGATCCTCCCCCATTTCCACCTGTACACACAGACAGGCACACACTCACTGCTAAAAAATCTCTCAGACTCCAAGAATGTAGTGCTGAAAAGGGACCTTATTGAATTCTTTCCGAATTCTGTGGTAAATATAGCTAAAATCATCTGAGTTCAGCAATTTGTTTTAAAAAGTTAAAAGAGAGGCGCCTGGGTGGCTCAGTCGGTTAAGCGTCCGACTTCAGCTCAGGTCATGATCTCACGTTCCGGGAGTTCGAGCCCCTCGTCGGGCTCTGGGCTGATGGCTCAGAGCCTGGAGCCTGCTTCCGGTTCTGTGTCTCCCTCTCTCTCTGCCCCTCCCCTGTTCATGTTCTGTCTCTCTCTGTCTCAAAAATAAATAAACGTTTTAAAAAAAAATAAAAAAATAAAAAGTTAAAAGAACAGGGTGTCTGGGTGACTCCATCAGTTAAGCCTCCGACTTTGGATCAGGTCATGACCTCGTGGTTCATGGGTTCTAGCCCCTTCTTGGGCTCTGTGCTGACAGCTCAGATCCTGGAGCCTGCTTTGATTTCTGTGTCTTCCTCCCCCATTCATGCTCTTTCTCTCTCTCTCTCTCTCTCAAAAACAAACATCAAAAAATTAAAAAAAAAAAAAAGAAGAACATAGGAGCTATACGTAAGAAGCCTCGCAGTAGGAAAGGTGGGAGAGAAATGAGAGATATTAATACCGTAAGGGAGACACTATGGCTAGGTTTATTTGGGGTTACCATGGTGATTTGGATAGCTTCTTTGGTCACATTCTAAATTTTCTCGATTACAGGTAGTGATTTGGGGTTACTTCAGGATTATTAACTAATCAATCTCCATCTGGCTCCAAATTCCATCTGAAGCTTTTCCTCTATTCTCCTTCCGAGAGAAGGAGCAGAGAGAAGAGAATCACTGTGTTCCTGTCGCCGGCATTTCTCACAAGGAGACTACCTCCTTGCTGTCACCGTTGAAGTTCCACGGAAAGATATTCTCGGAATCCATTCTGAGCCAAGCGATCCGAAAAAGATCTATCGGGTGTTGAGGGTTCTAGAGTCCATGCTGTTGCCTATGTGTTAAGCCCCACTTGCCACTTCATTCCCCCCCCCCCCAACTTTCCCAGGGGCCCTCCTAGTATCTCAGAGACTTCCGTTCTCATACTCTGTCTGGACACAGTGTGTCCGTCTCTCTCACTGTTGAGACGTTCAAGTTCCCAGAGGCTCTTCCTTATTTCTCTTTTGTCCCTGACCCGCCAGGAGGTGAGAGCAAAGTGCAGCACCCCTCACCTCCACACATTCCTCTTCCACCTGCTCCCTTGTCGCCCTTCATTGTGTGACCCCGACCCGGCCTCAAGCTCTCTTTACATAAAGAAGTAATGGAAGCCAGGCAATGACAAATCCAGTCCTGCCACAACACATGGACCTTCAAATCTGTATCTCATCCTTGAGTCCTTGACCTGTTACCACGGAAGCTGAGAAGCTCCATGGGCTGGCCGCTGGGCAAGAAAATGAGGACCTAATTTCTGAACAGAAGAGATGAGCGCATATTCTGGGCGATCTGGGTTTAAGTAGACATACGATAGTGAGAGGATGCCACGTGGAGCTCAAATCACTCTGGTCGATCTTAGTTCTGGATTCTCCCGGTGGTAATTTATCTAATTTAGTAACTTATCTGATTTCCCAGTGCCTTGGTGTCCCCATCTATAGAATAAGAAAGATAATGATTCCTGCTTCCTGGGAAGGCTTTGCGGATTAAGTGCATTTTTATACACAAGGCTTTTTAATCAAGAGCAACCGATGCAGAGTGCGTGTTGGGTAATTGTTAACAATTGTGATTAATCGGTTTCCTTAAGAGCTCACACATCATTCTGTCACACATCTTTAGCCCTTTGGCACACAATACCAAATCTTTAGCAATGCGCTTAAGCTCAAAAGGTCAAATGCCATTTAGCAAATCTCAGCACGGACTTCGGTCCCTACTGACATTTATAAATAGCACAAATAAATGTAGTATGGATTAGCTGTGTCTTCCCGCAAGGCTGGCAGGATCGGGCTGAGAGCCTGGCTTCTAGGGCATGAATATTGTTCCCCACTCACCCCTGCATAAAACTGTTGACTGACTTGGAATCTAGAAGTCCTAAAAGTTCAGTGACGTGTACGTTCTTTTGTCAATGTTATCCACCTAAGCCACTATTTGAAACTCGAAAAACATTGTGGGGGTGGGAAAAGAACTAGAAAGATCGAGTCAAGTGAGGGCACGTTCGTACAATTTAATAGAAGTGCAATTTAATGCTTCAACTAAATTTATACCTATGTCCACACGCTGAACGTTCACTCTTGGAAATTGTTTTGCCAACCTTTTATCTGGAACCAAGGAATAAATTATACAAAGAGGGAATGCATCCTAAGGAGATAGTTGGCCTGGGGCCCCTGGATGGCTCAGTCGGTTAAGCCTCTGACTTTGGCTCAGATCATGATCTCATCAGGGTTTATGAGTTTGAGCCCTGCGTCGGGCTCTGTGTTGACAATGCAGACTGCTTGGGATTCTCTCTCTCTCTCCCTCTCTCTATCCCTCCCCAACTTGTGCTCTCACTCTCAAGATAATTAAATAACTTAAAAAGGAGAGAGAGAGATAGTTGGCCTGAATTATTAGCCTTTGTATTATGAAAATGCGCATAGAGGAGCTTAGAACCAAAATTAATATTACAAGTATCAGAACTAGGAGACAGATTCTGTCAGTACATCTACTAGGCCTAGAAGTACATCTTGGCACAGGCATCTAGATTGTTTTGTGAGTAAATGTGATAATTAGCACTTGGAAGATCTTTGAAAAATTTTTTTTGGACGTTTATTTATTTTTGAGACAGAGAGAGACAGAGCATGAAGGGGGGAGGGGCAGAGAGAGAAGGAGACACAGAATCGGAAGCAGGCTCCAGGCTCCGAGCCATCAGCCCAGAGCCTGACGCGGGGCTCGAACTCACGGACCACGAGATCGTGACCTGAGCTGACATCGGACGCTCAACCGACTGCGCCACCCAGGCGCCCCTTGGAAGATCTTTAAGTTAAGGATCTACTCCATCTCTAACCGCCTTTCATAACAGGTGTTTTATTAAAGAACGTATATTCATTTATACCAAATTAATACTTTAAACCTAAAATTGAAAAGCCAGCACTTAAAAATTAATTTACTTCTATAAACAAATAGAAGTAAAATTTTATGAAAATATGTAAAAGCGATCATTGCACACATACATTTCTTGGGATAAGCTTTTGTTTGCCCATTTTTTCCTTGTTTTCTCTTTCTCCTGTGTCAACTCTTCTTCCTCTTCCCACTTTCCCTACCCAGGGAATCTATGCCTGTCAGTGGTTTTCCTCAAAGGAATATATAGATATGTGTACACATATTTACATATTTAAAGATTATATTCACATGTCTATATCTTTCCTTTCCCATGTGGTATCTCAAAATAAGTCTTCAAAGTCAAGTGGCATAGCTACTCTTTATTTATTCATTCATTCATTCATTCATTCATTCATTTTGAGAGAGAGAAAGAAAGCAAGAGAGCACATGAGTGCACAAGGGAGGGGCAGAGACGGAGGGAGAGAGAGAATCCCAAGCAGGCTCCATGCCATCAGCACAGAGCCCAATGTGGGGCTTGAACTCACACACTGTGAGATCATGATCTGAGCCGAGATTCAGACTTGAAAGCCCAAGTGACTAAGTCACCCAGGTGTCATAAAGCTCCTCTTTTTAATGGCTTACACACTGGTTCATGGTGTGGATACACCATAATTTATTAAACCATGACCTTTGGGAAGGGTGTTAGAATTTTAACATTAAAAAATTCGCCTTTACTCTGTTTTAAACATTTTTGCCCCAACAGGCAATGCTACTATAAACATTTTAGTGCATGAACAATGACAACAACACAGAGAGGGTAATTATTATTTTCATTTTACAAATGAGGAAACTGTGAGTAGGAAAAGTTAACTAAAAGTTTTACAAGTAAGGACATTTTATTTTATTTTACTATTATTTTTTTTAAGTAAGTTCTACTTTCAGTATGGGGCTTGAACTCAGGACACTGAGATCAAGAGTCATGTGCTCTATCAAATAAGCCAGCCAGGCATCCCCACTAATGAGAAAATGTTAGCTAAGAAAGTGCAAATTGCTACAGCATTGGTCTTATTTGACTCTAACCTCATAGGTTTCACTGTGTCACATGACACTCTGTTGTCCTTCTTCTGACTTCCTAGAAGCTGTAGGTTATTACATGGAAACATGTGTGATCCTAAGTCACCGAATAGATCAAGCACTTGGCAGTGGAGATTAAATATAGTTGTGTTGGGGCGCCTGGGTGGCTCAGTCGGTTGGGCATCCGACTTCGGCTCAGGTCATGATCTCGCAGTCCGTGAGTTCGAGCCCCGCGTCGGGCTCTGTGCTGACAGCTCAGAGCCTGGAGCCTGTTTCAGATTCTGTGTCTCCCTCTCTCTCTGACCTTCCCCCATTCATGCTCTGTCTCTCTCTGTCTCAAAAATGAATAAACGTTAAAAAAATTTTTAAATACAGTTGTGAAATTTGAAAAGAAAAGATGATTGTACATTCATTTTTATAAACGGTTGTCTTAAGCTATCATGGTTCATGACAAACCTAGGACTTTTGGAAGAAATATGGCAGACTAGAATTTAAGAGAAAGAGTTTCCGGTTCAGGATACTTCAAATCACCAGGCGTAACATAATGAGGTTCGCAGGTTTCTGGGTCTGAGACAAGTGAATTAGATTAAATAGAACAAAACCTTCCACTGGCAGCTATGTAGGGAAGGGAGTCTTGGTGCTCAGTGAAGAGAAACTAACAAAGTTGAGACTTGGATGACCGTGATCCTTGGGAAGAGAGAAGCACACAGAAGCCTCCCCGTTGATCCTGGCTTTTTCCATGAAGCCATTTTCCAATTTTCTACAGACAAAACAGAAGCCAAACAGAAAGTGGTTGTCTTGTTGGAGTAGAGATACAGTAGTCAGAATTCCACACTGCCACATTGGTTGAGATTCGAGGGATAACAAACATCCCAGAGAATAGGGAAATATAGAGACGTCCCCAAATCTCTAATTCCTATGGAGTCCTTGGTTGATTCCTATGGTAGATGTGTCAGGGCAATAGTCCAAAAAAGCCAACAGGCTACAGCATCTGGGAAACCAAATAGAACAGCAAAAATTTCAGCAGCTGCATGTTGCTGTGGAGACTATGGTTGGAGTTCAATTCCTGACAAATTAGAATACAGCCCAGACTTTCAGTGGAGATTCCCAAAGGGCCATGAAATAGGAATAAAGGCCAGACCCTTGGAATAAAGACCATACTTTAGAAGGTGAACTATGGTTCAGGAAAAATCTCAACACTGAAATATATCAACCTCAAACTCTAAAATCAAACAGCAATTAGATTATGGTGATCTGCAGGCTTGATCTGCCCCCCAGAAGAAAATCTCTTGCTGGAGGAAGATAACATCATCCAGAGCCTCTGTACTGTGTCGTTGACAATGTCAGATATCCATTAAGAATTACTAGGAGAATTAAAACACAGGACCAAATAACCAAAAGATATCTATATTTTATAAAAATCATAGGAACAGACCCTCAGGAGATCTAGATAACTGATTTAAAATACCTTATGATCCAAATGCTCTTTAAAATGAAGGAAAGATGGGAAATTTCATCAGGGAATAGCAGTCTGTAAGCTAAAATTCTAGAACTGAAAAATAAGTTATATCTGGCAATAAAAATTTAATGTATGGGTCTAAAAAAATATTAGACACAGCAGAACAGATGATTAGTAAACTGGAAAATAGGTCAGTGCAAACTATCAATATTGAGAAATGGAAAGAAAAATAAAGGTAAAAAAATAAGGAAAAAAATGTAACACATATCTAACAGGACACTTTGCAATAGAAATATAATGGAGACATCAAATGTAAACAAGATTTTTCCAGAAATACAAAATTTGAAATTTTTATCACAAGAATATCTGTACTATAAGAAATGTTAAAGGACATTCATCAGGCAGAAGGGGAAAAATAGGACGAAGTGTCAATTTATAAAAATCAAACACATCAGAAATATCACCTGAATGATACAGATTGAATGTTTGTGTCCCTCCCAAAATGTACATGTTAATATCTAATCCCCAGTGTGATGCTATTTGGAGGTGGGACCTTTGGGTGATGATTAAGTCATAAGGATGGAACTCTTAACAATGGCATTAGTGCCTTTTTAAGAAAAGGTGGAGAAGTAGCTTTCTCTTTTTCTGCTATGTGAAGAGAAAACAGAAGTCAGCTGTCTGCAACCCAGAAGAGGGTTCTTACCAGAACCTGACTATGCTGGCACCCTGATCTCAGACTGCCAGCCTCCAGGCTGTGAGAAATCATTTCTATTGTTTGTAAGTCACCCAGTCTATTGTACTTGATTCTGTCAGGCTGCATTGAGTGAGACAGGAAGTGTAAACACACAGGGCTTTAAAAATGTTTTATTTTCTAAAAGGTAGTAGACTGCTTAAACAATGTAGTAGGGATGTTGATAGCATGTAGAGTCACAATGTATATAAACAATACCAAGAAGGCTAAGAAGAGGAAAATGGAAGAATACCGCTGATAGCTTCTGATGCTATACATAAATGCGTGTAATCACTTGATGTAAGACTGTGGTTAACTAAAAATGTGTACTACAGGGGTGCATGGCTGGCTCAGTCAGTAGAGCATGTTTCTCTTGATCTCAGGGTTGTGAGTTTGAGCCCCGTGTGGGGGTAGAGATTACTTAAAAATTAAATTTATTAAAACTGTATATTATAAATCATAAAATAACCACTAAAATAACAAAACAAAGAGTTGGCGTATATAAAGCCAAAAAAGGAGATAAAAGTATTCATTTAATTCAAGAGAAAGAAAAGAGAAAAAGGAATAATAACCAGGACAATTAGAAACAAATATCAGGTGGTAGTTTTCTGCCCATCGTGTCAATAATTATATTACAGGTAAAATGTGTAAATACCTCAATTAGAGATCAGAAATTGTCAGATTGGAAAAGTAAAGCGAGACCCAACCATATGCTTTTTATAAGAAACATACTATAATTATAAAGGCACAAATAGGTTAAAATGAAGGAAAAGATAGCCCATGCTAACCCTATTCAAGATAATACTGAAATAGGTATATTAATATAAGACAAAGCAGATATCTGTTAATATTCAAAAATATTACCAGAAATAGAAGTTATTATGTAATAATAAAGAAGCCAATTCATCAAGAAGGTATAACAATCCTAAATACTTATGCAGTTACTAATGGAGCTTCAAAATACATAAAGCAAAAACTGATAGAACTGCAAGGAGAAATAGACAATTCCATAATTAGTCTCTCTCTACTTGATTGGACAAGTAGATAGAAAATCAGTAATGCTATAGAAGACTCGAACAATATTATCAACTAACCTGATTTAACTGACCTAATTTATAAAATAACCCAACCAAAAAAAAAATAGCAGAATTCACATTCTTTTCAAATGCACAGGGGCCATTGACCAAGATATACCATATTCTGTGCCATAAACAAGTATCAATATATTTGAAAGTGTTCAAGGTGTGCAAAGTATGCTATTAATCACAATAGAGTTTAATTAGATCAATTATAGGACAAAACCTGAAGAGGCCCCACATATTTGGTAGTGAAACTATACTCTTCTCTAAAAACTATAGAGCAAAGGGGAAATTAAAGGGGTTTTAGAAAGTCTTTTGAACTGAATGAAAATAAAAACATTAATTCTGGTTCAGCTCTGACATGTAAAGAGCGTGGAAGAAGTCACTCTCATCCTCACAACAGAAAAAGCTGAACAAACCCCAAACCATTGACTTTTCTTGGGCTTCTCAGAGAACAGAGATCAAAGGACAAACTGCCATTCCAAAACTGGGGAGAAAAGCCAATACAGAGAGTCACAGCTGAGGTGTACTTACCTAGAGCAGAGCAGTCATAAACTGATAGGAACACTCAGGAGGCTGAGTGTGGACTCGTGTGAGTGGGAAAAACTCCTGGCTGTTGCAATCTTGGGGGAAACTCTAAAGTTTACCTCCAGGAACTCTACCTGACTCTCACGGTTAAAAGTCACAAAATTCCCTTGTGTGACTCTGAAAGGGAAAGGAGAAGATTAATTATTGGGAAATATTCCCAGAGAGGGCTCCATAACAAAGCGCTGCCTTCCAGGGGGTGGAAAAAAACTTGATCAGAGTCTTGCCTCATCTTAGATGGAGAAAACAGTCATTCTCCTTTCAACCCCCACTTGCCTTTCTGTCTCATCAAAGCGATGTGAAAGGGAAAGGAGAAACTATACCTCAGAAGAAACAGCTGTGAACATCACAGTCCAGAGAAACAGGTCCACTAAAAGACTAAAAAGAACTCCTAAGATTATAAAATGCTTTTCACCCACACATGCTACCACACTGACAGAAATTCAGTATAAAAATGGAGTAACAGCTGAAATAGCAACTAGATACATACTCTCTATGAGAAGGAGTCCATAGGAAAGACCTAAAATCAACAGGGAAGAAAGAAAACAATTATAGTGGAGCTATATACAGCCTCTGGCACCTACAACCACAGCACATATGAAACACAGCACAACTCCTAGCAGATTAAAAGAAATCCTCACATTAAAAGCCTATTTAACTCAGTTTCTATTCCGATAAATGTCATGCTTTCAACAAAAAATCACAAGACATGCCAAAAGGCATGTAAAAGCATAGACTCCAAAGAAAAAAGCAAGTATCCAAATCAGACTCAGATATGCAATAGAAGTTGGAATTCACAGACATGATATTTAAATATTTTTTTTTACATTTTATTTATTTTTGAGAGATAGAGAGAGACAGAGCACAAGTGGGGGAGGGGCAGAGAGCGAGGGAGACACAGAATCCGAAGCAGGCTCCAGGCTCCGAGCTGTCAGCACAGAGCCCCACGCGGGGCTCGAACTCACAAACTGTGAGATCATGACCTGAGCTGAAGTCGGACGCTTAACTGACTGAGCCACCCAGGCGCCCCCTTTTTTTTAATTTTTATTTTTTCACAGACATGAAATTTAAAGCAACAAATTAATATGTTAAGGGCTCTAGTGCAAAAAGTAGACAATATGCAAGCACAGATGAGTAATGTAAACAGGGAGATTAAAACTCCAAAAAAGGTCAAAAGGAAATGCTGGAAATAAAAAGTACTGTAACAGGGGCACTTGGTGGCTCAGTCAGTTAAGCATCCAACTCTTGATTTTGACTCAGATCATGATCTCATATCAGACTCTGCGTTGACAGTGCAGAGCCTGCTTGGGATTCTCTGTCTCCCTCTCTGACCCTCCCTGCTCACTCGCTCTCTCTCAAAAATAAATAAACATTAAAAAAAGCACTGTAAACAGGAAATGTAGAATGCCTTTAAAATGCTCATTAGTAGACTGGACTCAGCCGAGGAAAGGATCAGTGAGTTTGAAGATAGGTTAAAAAACAAAAAAATCAAAAAAAAAAAAAAAAAAAAACACAAAAAAACAAAAAAAAACTTCCCCCAACAGAAATGCAAGAAAGGAAGGAAGGAAGGAAGGAGGAAAGGAAGCACAGAAAGGAGGGAGAAAGAAAAAAAGGAAGAACTTTAATAATAAAACCAGATGAATATTAGAAGAAAGGAAAAATACAGACTGATAACTCTCAGGAATATGAATACAAAATTCTAAACTAATCGTTAGCAAATCACATCCAACAATGTATAAAAATAATTATACACCACAAACAAGTGGGATTTATTTCAGGTAAGAAAGGCTAATTTCATAATCAAAAACGAATAAATGTAACCCATCATATCAATAGCCTGAAGAAGAAAAACCATGATCATTTCAATTGATGCAGAAAGAGTATTTGATAAAATCCAACACCTACCTATTTTTGATAATAACTCTAAGCAAACGGGAAGTATGGGGAAATGTTATCAACCTGACGAATACTGTCTACAAAAACCCTGCAGCTAACATTGTATTAAATGGCAAAAAAATGAATGCTTTCGCCCTGAGTTTGGAATCAATGCAAGCGTAGTCATTTTTCACCATTCCTATTACACACGGTACGATCAGTTTCAACTAGTGTAAGGAGACAAGAAAAAAATAAAAAGGTATGTAGATTGAGAAAGAAGAAATGCAGTCTTTATTCATAGATGACCTAATAGTTTAGGTAGAAAATCCCAAGGAATTTACCAAATAAGTCTTGGAAATAATAAGCAAGTACAACAAAGTCACATGAAACAAGGTTAATGTACAAAAGTCAATTGGTTTCCCGTATGTCAGTAATGAACAGTTGGAATTTAAATTTTAAAATAAATATTATTTAAAAGTAGCATCAAAAATTAAAATCCTTAGGTATGAATCTGAACCAATATGTATAGGATCTACATGTGGAAAAATACAAAGCTCTGATGAAAGAAAGCTGTATCTAATCAAATGGAGAGAGATTTCATGTTCATGGATTGTAAGATTCAGTGTTCCTGCATATATTTGGAGACTCCATAGAAAGATGTATGTACGTTTATAATCATTGTATATTCTTGATGGAATGACCCTTTGTCAGTACATGATGTCCTTTGTCTCTTGTAATAACTTTTTATAAAATCTATTTGGTCCGATATCAATATAGCTACCCCAGGTTTTATTTGCTTTTTGCATGGAACAGAAATAATTCCACTTTATTTTTTAAAATGTTTTATTTATTATTTATTTGTGAGAGTGGGGAAGGGGCAGAGAGAGAGGGAGATACAGAATCCGAAGCAGGCTCTGGGTTCTGAGCTGTCGGCAGACAGCCCAATATGGAGATCGAACCCACAGACTGCAAGATCATGACCTGAGCTGAAGTCAGACGCCCAACTGACTGAGCCGCCCAGGTGCCCCTAAATAATTTCACTTTAAACTTATGTGCGTCTCTCATAGACAACTTAGCAGTTAGATTACATGTTTTGTTTTTTTGTTTTTTTACAATTCTTTCTGACAATCCGTCTTTTAATTGGTGAGTTCAATCTGTGTACATTTAAAGTAATTACTGATAAGAAAGAACTTCTGTCATTTTACTATTCACTTTCTACATGTCTTATATCCCTTTTGTTCCTCATTTTCACTATTACTGCCTTCTTTTGTGTTTAACTCATTTTTTTCCCCTTGTGTCTTTCTTATTTCTTTCTCATTTCCTTTTTCTGTATATATTTCAGTTCTTTTCTTAGCGCTTACCCTGGGTATTACAACTAACATCTTAAGTTTATAACAATCTAGTTTGAATGAATACGAACTTAAGTAATATACAAAAACTCTACACCTATACAACTCTGCCCCCCTTATATTGTTATTTTTTTTACAAATTACGCTGCTATACATTGTGTTCCCATTAACATAGATTTATAATTGTTTTATTCATGTTCCATTTGAATAACATAGACATAAAAATGAGTAACGAGTTAGGGGCGCCTGGGTGGCTCAGTCAGTTAAGCTTCTGACTCTTGATTTCGGCTCAAGTTCTCATGGTTGGTGGGTTCAAGCCCCATGTCGGGCTCTGCATTGGCAATGCGGAGGCTGCTTGGGAATCTCTCTCTCTCTCTCTCTCTCTCTCTCTCTCCTTCTCTCTCTGCTCCGCCCACTCACTCTTCCTCTCTCTCAAAATGAATAAGTAAACCTAAAAAAAGTAACAAGTTAAATATAATACTAGGTTTTATGTTTATCTGTGTAGTTACCTTTACCTGTGTTTTTTGATTTTTCATATGGCTTTATTTTACTCTCTAGCATCCTTTGATTGTAGACTAAAGAATTACCCTTCTTGTAGGGTAGATCTAGAAAAACGATGAGCTCCTTCAGCTTTAGTTTGTCTGAAAATGTATTAATATCTCCTTCATTTTTGAAGAATGGTTTTGCTGTGGCTACAATTCTCCTGACTTCCATGGTTGTCAGTGAGACATGGGCCATTAATTGTATTGAAGGTCCCTTGTACGTGGTGAATTTGGCCTATTCTACTTCTTTCAAGATTCTCCCTGTCTTCGTTTTTGACAGCTTGATTATAATGTGGCTCAGTGTGGGTCTCTTTCAGCCTGTCCTACTTAGAGTTTATCGAGATTTTTGGATGTGTGGACTCATGCCACTCATTATACTGGGGAAATTTAGGGAGATGATTTCTTCAAATATACTTTCTATTTCTCTCTCTCCTCTCCTAGGATTGCCTTTTTGGACATGTTGTCACACTTTACAGCGTCCTTTATCTCCTTAGGTCTGTTCTAGCAAGTACCATATCCAAGTTTTGTCAGGGACAGTTCTATGAAGATTTTGCCTTGCTGGTCCAAATAAATAAAAGCAATACTATCTTGGTCTTTGTAGATTTTCTTTGTATTAGGTCACCCTTCACTGTGCTAAGCCAGGCCATTTACAATTCTACTTTAGCTTTTACTTCCTGCTTGCATGGAGCCTGTCAACCAGCCAGAGCTGAAAGCTTGTCTTCTCATTTCTTTTCTGAGCCCTGGACATATGTGTAGCCTTCTAGATTTTTGAGCATATTTGTGTTTCCAAAGCAGCCGACAAAATTCCTGAAAATTTAACATTTGGCTTACACGAGTTGCTCTTAACTGGCATAAACTGGCTGAAAGACACCCCTGATTTAGTGCTCCCAGGAGTAAAAATGTAAAGAAAGCAGAAGGGAAAGAAATCAAGCAAGGGTATTTTTCAGGCAAGCTTCCAGCCTCAGCTTAGTCTTGCAGGGATGCCCAGGAGTGGAAATTATGCCATGGAGATTATTACAGGTTGTAGAAAGGGAACTGGGCTTCCAAATTCCTACGTTAATCAGTTTTTAGCTAAGGGCTGCTTTGGGGATGTAAACTACCAGGCACTTTTGGCTCTCCACTTATTGGACAAAGGGGATCTGGCAGTCTGAGGGCAGTCTCATCAAGAGAATTGCAAGAATGGGTTCTTAGAGACAAAAGGGTAACAAAGCTGGCGGGGGCGGTGGGGGGTGGGGCACATAAATAATAAAAGAGAATTACGGGGACCTGGGTGGAGTATGGACGTGTTCATAGAGTCCACTCCTTACACCGGTCTGATCCACTTGCATCATGTGAATGTCAGTCCATCTTGTTACAGCTTCTTAAAGATGTTGGAAAGGGAAAAATAAAAGCATTATGATAGGAGAGCTTGTAGGATGGGCTGTAGTTCCCACCGCTGTAGCTAATGTTTGTGAATTTATGCCGAATTTAAATACAATGAATGACAGTGGGATAAAAATAAAGTCGAAGGGACTGTATAAATTCAGATAAAGACTTCAGGAAAAGATTATGACCGGGGATAAAGAAAACCATTACGTAATGATAAAGGGGCCAAGACATCAAGAGAACATAATGATCTTTTTTTTAAAAAAATTAATGCTTATTTATTTTTGAGAAAGAGAGAGAGAGAGAGAGAGCGAGAGAGAGACAGAGAGACAGAGCTGGGTGGGAGAGGGGCAGAGAGAGAGAGAGAGAGGGAGACACAAAATCCGAACCAGGTTCCAGGCTCTGAGCTGTCATCACAGAGCCCAACACGGGGCTCAAACTCACAAACCATGAGATCATGACCTGAGCTGAAGTTGGATACTTGCCTGACTGAGCCACCCAGACACCCCATAATAATCTTAAATGTGTAAGTACCTAACAGAGAGCTTCAAAATAAGTGAGGTAAAGCCTTATAGAACTGAAAGGAGAAACCAGGCAGTGTCTATAACTATGGTTGGAGATTCCAACTCCTTTCCCAGTAATTTGTAGAATATCTATTGTTTTACCTAAGAAAATAAAAATGGGTGTGCACGTAAATAGTTGTATGTGGTTTTTCATAGCGATGTTATTTAAAATAACCCAAGCCTGGAGTATCACAGATGTCCAACAGCAAGTAAATAAAAAAAAATGTGTATAATTGGAGTATGCTTTGACCACAAAATAGCACCGAGTTACTGATACATACAACAGGGTAGATGAACTTCAAAAATGTTATGCTGGGTCAGAGAAGTCAGATAAAAAAGATTACATACTCTATATTTCCATGACACTCTGGAAAAGAGCAAGCAATTATGACAGAAGTAGATTGATGTGGGGGTACCAGAGCGGGTAACAGAGCGGAATGCAGGCGAAGGGGAATGAGGAAATATTTTTGGTGTGTTGAAATGTCCTGTATTTACGCAATGTCGGTGTTCACATGAGTATATATGTTTTCTATAAACTGTTGAACTGCACAATTAAAACTGATACATTTTATTGAATATAAATTAAACCTCAGTCAAAAGAAAAGCAAACATTCATCCAGAATGGAAGGTAAATCACACAAGGAGATATTATGTAACCAAAATTGTTAACAATCACAGCTACACGCAATAATAGGGATGAGTATCAAAAACAAAATATTGAGAGATAAAAGCCAGACCTTGAAGAGTATGCATTTTATGATTTCAATTATATTAAGTTCAAAGCATTGAAATTGAACCTCTGCTGTTGGAGGCTAGAATGGTGTTTACCTTTGAGTGGGTGGTGGGTGGTAATAGGAAGGGATCTGGGATGCTGGTAATGTTCTATTTCCTTTTTTTTTTTTTTTTTTTCAGAGAGAGAGAGGGAGAGAATATCTTAAGCAGGCTCAACTCTCAGCATGGAGCCCAACTCAGGGCTCCATCCCACAAGATCCCGTGATCCCATGAGATCATGACCTGAGCTGAAATCAAGAGTCCGATATTTAACCAACTGAGCCACTCAGGCACCCCAATAACGTTCTATTTCTTAATCTGCAGGGTCAAATCCTGGCATAAATCAAAGTATGGTCAAAGAGCTATTGAGAAGGCAGAGCAGAAGGAACGTACAAGCATGACTGGTGGAAATGTAACCACTCCAGAAAACCTCGGTCAGTTTCTCCAAAGTTAATGTATGGGACCATGTGACCCTGACATCCCACTTCTCGGTATGCATTCTTGAAAAATGAAACTTACGTTAAATCAAACACTATCCATGTATGTTAGTGAACTAGAATTTGAATAAAAACTTAAAAAAACAACCTATCCGTGAATATGTGTAGCAGCATTAGTCAAAGCTGCCCATACGTGGAAACAATCCACATGTCTTTCAGAAGGTGAAAGGATAAGCAATCTGTATTACATCCACACAGTGGCATACTTCTCAGCACTAAAAAAGAATGAGCTATTGACACATGTGATACTACACATAAATTTTAAGAGAATTGTGCTACGTCAAGGTTTTTCAAAATCATGACTCTTGACTTTTTTGGGGGGCTGTATAATTTGTTGTGGGGCTATTTAACCACATCCCTGGAAAGGCCACCCCTATGCATAGGAGGCAGTACCCCTCTACCTTTCCAACTTAGTACAACTAAAAATGTCTGTAGACATGGCCAAGTGCCCTGATGGAGAACCACTGTGCCGTGGGAAAGGCCATAGTCTTAAAATATTACATATTGCATGATTTCATTTATAGGACATTCTGGAAAAGTGAAAGATATAAGAACGGCAATCTGATCGGTGTTTGCTGACGGTTAAAGGTGGGGAGAGAGTCTGAACACAAAGAGGCAAAAGAAGGGTATTCTTCAGAGTGTTGGCATTGTTCTGTATCCACTGATAATTACTGATCTATGCCTGGGTAAATAACAAATCGAAGAAATCAAATCGAAGAAATAAAATCAAACCCAACAAAATAAGTACAGTATAAATGGAAAGTCATACTTTGACTTGCCAGTCATGAGGTGATCTTGGCAGAAGGGTTTTCAGTGAAGGTTGTGAGAGAGGCAAGGATGAGTCAGTTCTGTAGGATGTCTAGTAACTTCAAGTTAAGGACAGTGAGAGTAGAAGGGTCTGCCATTTTGGAAGTGCATCCTAGACTCTTGCTTTATGGGGAGACCATAGAGGATAAGCAGAGACATAAGCCAATATTCCTAACAAGGGTGCACACAATGCAGCAGGGAAATGCCCTCCTGCTAAAGAGGGGCATGCCCAGTGTGAGTCCTGGGTAAACCACTGGGCACATTCCCCATGGACTTCCCAGAAGAGTTCATCCTATGCCTATAGTGCACTGTGTGTCCTAACCTCTCTCAGGAGGCTGGTATGAAGCCCCAGTGGGGGACTGTAAGGCAGAGCTCCTGGGTTGGGGGTTACCGAGCTGCTCTTCAGAAGTGTATCTTTACATACTCTCCCCAGAGCCCACAACTCCTATCTCGGGGTTCTCTCCACTGAGCCATCTGGAGTATTTGGATGCCCTGTGCTCTAAGTTTCTTAGTGACTAAAATTGTTCTTGGAGATCCTCTGTTCTGTGATCTGCACAGTAGCCATATCTGTTCCAGGGACGTGCTAAAGGAACCTAAGCTAGGGTAGATTATAGCAGAGAAATTGAGTTGAGATGACCTTTTCCAAGACCAGGAAGTATGGGCATATCTGGCCTCCTGGGGGCGGAGAATGGTCTCTGGATTGGTTGATTTCCTAGGTTCATCATGTTCTGTTCTCCATTTATTTTCTAGGAAACCACCTGGAGATGCAGAAGACAGATGATCTGCAGATTGGGACATGGAACAAGGAGGTGAAAAACACAGACCGTACCTTGCAGACAATGGAGATGTCAAAGGTCAACTAGATCTTTAGTCAAAGGGTTAGAGGTCAAAATTAGATTGAGTGATGGAACAAGCCAAGTGTGAGAAGTGGGAAACGAATATGTGGCATGGTCCTGATCAGTTTTGCATATAAAATTCCAATTCCAAGAATTCCAAATCATTGCATAGCCCCAGATTTTATCAGCTTGGGGGAAGCAAATCATCTGGAGATTCAGGGACTGGACAGATGGATCCAGGCTGGAGTTTAAGCTCTCACACTAAGGTCTCCCTGTAGGACATCATCGCATATATCTGTGCAGGTTGGGGACTGCGTAATTCCAATGGGTCCGACCACACCACATCTGGTGACACCCCTGGAGTGCTGGGATCAGTTGTGCAATACTCCATGGTCTCTGCAGCTGGATTCCAAGAACATGAGGAGGTCTGTTAAATTTTTTTGGTGATGGCAGGAAATATGAACAGAGGAAGAAGGGGAGGAGGGTAGAGAGAGGGAATGAGGAAGGAAGCCAGACTGAGAGAGAGAGAAAGAGGAGGGGGAGGAGGAGCAGGGGAAGAAGGAGAGAACACTTGAGTAATAGTTATAGTGAT
This sequence comes from Panthera leo, assembly GCF_018350215.1. NCBI lineage: Eukaryota > Metazoa > Chordata > Mammalia > Carnivora > Felidae > Panthera > Panthera leo. The sequence goes on along the minus strand of NC_056684.1, from coordinate 12,803,519 downwards.
CAGATAGTTTATTGTAAAAACTGGACTATTTTATTTTATTTTATTTTATTTTATTTTATTTTATTTTAGTAGGCTCCACACTCAACATGGGGCTTGACTTACAACTCTGAGGTCAAGAGTTGTATGCTGTATGGACTGAGCCAGCCAGTTGCCCCAAAGGTGGGATAGTTTTGAAACTATAGCAGAAGCTATAGCTATACAAGAGCCATTAAAATTGGACACAGTAATCATATGTTCACCCCAGGAATAGGGCATATGTCCCTGGGCTTCATTTGGTCCAGATGAGATTCCGTCTGCTACTTCTAACCACAGAGGGCTATGGAGTTTCACCCACAGAGGCAGCAGAGGGCATCTGTGAAGCGTTGTAGGGACTTGGGGATCCAGCTCTAGCCTTTCTGCACAGCAAGAAAGCAAGCAATCGGTCAAGGCTTCTCAAAGTCCGATGCCCCAAATATGCTTTCTTAATTGTCTTGCCTAGGCCCAACCTCAAATGCATTCCCTTCTCCGTCCCTGGAATGAAAACAGCCTTACTTGGACGTGTTGGTGATATCTTGCCTTCTCTCCTCTTTCCTGATGTTTTAGTAACTAAGCTTTATAACCGGCCAACAGGTTCGCTCTTAATGACTTAATCATTTCAGGGCTGTTTTGGCTTACCATACTTCCCCCTATGTGATTATCAGGACTGTCTTTAGTTACACGTCGACCAAATATGGTTGTGATTTAATGTGACCCTTGCACACAGCATTATATGAAAAGTATGTCAGCTAACTGGCGTATCCCAGGGGTTGCCCTGTTTTACCGACGAATACGCTATCAGTCTCAGGCTGTATGAGATTTGAGGGGCCCATTGAAATCACGTGTGAGGTTGTGAACAAACCAGCATAATGTCTCTCCTGGAGAGCTGGTTAAACCACATTGCTGAGCCCTGCCCCCAGAGTTTCTGCTTCAGTAGGTCTGATGAGGGACATAAGGCTTTGCATTTCTTCTTCTTTTTTTAAATGTTTATATTATTTATTTTTTGAGACACACGGACGCGCACACACACACACACACACACAGAGCACAGACATGAGCGGGGGGGTGGGGCGCAGAGATGGCGGGCTCTCTGGCTCTGAGCTGACAGCAGAGAACCTGACTCGGGGCTTGAACTCATGAACCGTGAGATCATGACCTGAGCCGATGTGGGTCGCTTAACCCACTGAGCCACCCAGGCACTCCAGGGCTTTGCATTTCTTTCAAGTTTCCATGTGATACTGACGCACTGTTCCAGAGACCACAGTTTGAGAACCACTGTCTGAAAATTACTGATTTGAGGGGTGCCTCGGTGGCTCGGCTGTTTAAGCATCCGAACCTTGATTTCGGCTCAGGTCATGATCTCAGCGTTTGTGAGATCAAGCCCCACATTGGGCTCCGTGCTGATAATGTAGAGCCCATTTGGGATTCTTTCTCTCCCTCTCTCTCTCTCTCTCTGCCCCTCCCGGGCTTGCTCTCGCTCTCTCAAAATAAATAAACATTTGTAAACAATCAAAAAAAAATAAAATTACTGATTTGACAATGATGTAACTTAACGAGTACCATCACTGCAATTTCTTTCCTTGTTTGAAAATCTTGGCAGTCATTATTTTTAGAGCTAGCCAACTAAATGACAAATTGGGCTTATTATTATATTGAACACACCGCCCACTTGGTAGGGGCACTGGCATTCTCCAAATTCATGCTCGTTCTGCCAAGGTTGCCTCCTGAGTGAAAAAAACAGCTGAATAAGGCACATTCAAGTTAACACCGAACTGTACTAAGAATTTACACTAAGCCAGGCGCTGTGTTATAAACCTAAAAAAGAGGCAAGATACACTGTGCTTTTAGGAAAATGTATACAGCCTACACCTTAGGGCTTCTTCTGAGCATCACACTAGTAAAATCTTCACCCAGTGGATGGGATTTGAACTAGCGACAGGAGGAAATCAAGACATGACTAACTATCACGGGACCGAAGAGCTTGAGAACAGTTGGTAACTGTCTCGGGTTGATATGGTGGTAAAGGGGACAGAGTAGAATATAGACAATGGAGCCCCAATGAATTGTATCATCCTATTTAGACAAGCTGGGTTCGGACAGAAGAAACACGGGTGGCACAGATATAAACATTCAGTGATCCCCTAACTCTGCCCATATAGAAGGGTCTTCTGTAGCCTGTGACGGATAAAGCCCTATAGGAGAGCTGGGTTCATTTCAGCAGCATCGGCTGGTGCAGGCAATTATTTTTGTTCAATAAACTAATACATCCCATTCCTCCCCGGGTTCCTGAAGATTTCTCATCATACCGTTATCTGAGCCTGTCGGTGTACTATTTACAATTAGTTTGTCGCTATTCTGCAAGCTTGTTAAAGCTTGGTGAAATGAGTTCCCATGAGAACGTCTCCCTAAGCAATTACATATTCTAAAGTGCTTCGGAAATTGAGTTCCCAGGCCTGTGGGGCTGAGGACCAGATTCTAGAACGTGCTGCCCTGGCTGAGGGTGCGGGAGTGGAAGGCGACTCGGCGGCCGGCCTGCAGACAGAGAGTGTCCCAGCCCTGCCTCATGCTTCTGTGAAAATGAAACCCTGTTCATAACTAGAAAGACACAGACACAGCTAGCGATCTGCAGCGTAATGGATGTTTACAAGGAAGTGATACGGGGGCTCAGAGGAGAAGATTCCATTGGCTCTGAGCGTCTGCAAAGACTTCACCTAGAAGCTGCCACTTGAGATGTACCTACAACGATACGGCAGTTTTCTACATGGCAAAAATGGAGTGGGTACGTGTCCAGACAGAAGGAAGAGCTGGGCTCCGATATTCCTTTTGTAGAGAGAAATCGTGCTTGGGTAGGTACAATGGTTGTTCGGTAGATGATGTACTATGTTCTGGAGAAGTGGGGAAGCCTTCCCCGTGAGGGCTACTGGTTTGATCCTGAGCATTGCCCAGGGGCCTTTCGGAATACCTGTGTCTTCCCTTGGTCAGTCCTCAAAACAGCGTGGCCTGGGGAGAAGCAGAAAAGCAGAATCTAGTAGAAAGCAAGAAATACACAACTCAGCTGACTCGTTAAGGAAATGGCAGCCATTGCCCAGGAAGTAGATGTAGCAGGAATGATTTTGACCAGGGGCAAAATCAGATGTGAACTTGTATTTCTAACTACAGGATGGCGGGTGTGAGGATAGGTCCTGGGGAGATTTGTGTCAATTCGGAGAAAGAACCAAGTCGTTCATGGAATTCCTTTGGCTTGGTTCTTAAGAGATTTGGGGATCTCAGCTTAGATTTGCTTTGAAACCAGGAGGTGAGGTCTAGGATTTAGCGGAAGGAACCGCTCTCAGACTGGCTGAAATTCTTAAATTCCTAAAAGATCTTCTGAACATCTTCTTTGGTTTCTTCAATCGCCTTTAGAGGGAAATACTGTAGACCAAGAACTGAGAATCTATCTTCTGAAGTCAGCCCGTGTGGGTTCAAAACCTTGTTCTATCCACTTGTTAGCCATGCATACTTGGAAGATTTCCGTACCTTCCCCGAGCCTCGGTTTCCTCACCTACAAAATGGGATCATCATAATGCCTACCTCAAGGAGTCATTGAATGAATTAGGGTAATCTGTGTCTGGCATAGAGTTGTTATTACTTCAGGAAGAGGGAAGATGGCTAGGGTGATCCTGACAGGCTGTGAGACTTGGAACAGTTAGAAGTGGAGATTCTACAAGAGCTGATGGGAAGCCAAGAGAACATATGGTTTCAGACTCTTGCCTTGCAGGTGGTGAGACAGAGGCAAGGGTCGGGGAGATTCTTAATTGCTGGGTGAGGACCAGGACTATAGTGCTGGGTAGGGCTCTTGTAATTGTTCAGTACCCATTTTGTTGCAAGACCTCCCCTTCTAGAAAAATCCCTGAGTTTCTGAGTGCTACAGTGCAGATCACAACTGTGCAGATTGATATCCTGAAAACTCATGACCCCTGGCTTTTTCCTTTTTAGCTTCTCTTCAGTGCTACCTTCAGACTGTCACCTCTCACCCCCCCCCCATCCACCCTGTGCAGACAATTGTGTTTCTGACATCTATTTCACAGAAAACAATCATTCAAGCCATGGATGCTCTCACTTTATGCCCTTTTTTTTTTCTTTTTATATTTTTTAACATTTATTTATTGTTGAGAGACAGAGACAGAGCATGAGCAGGGGAGGGGCAGAGAGAGAGGGAGACACAGAATCTGAAGCAGGCTCCAGGCTCTGAGCTGTCAGCACAGAGCCCAACGTGGGGCTCGAATCCACGAACCGTGAGATCATGACCTGAGACGAAGTTGGATGCTCAACCGACTGAGCCATCCAGGCCCCCCAACTTTATGCCCTTTCTGTAAACCACTCTGCATTGACTGTACTCTTCACTTCTTCTCGCTTTGCCTCCCTTGACCTTCTGAGCTTTTGCGCTCTTTTCCATGAAGGACAGAAGCACACACAGGGTCAAATGCAGGGGTGAGGGCTTAAAATCTAAACAGCAACTGTTGGGTTTAGTGACATGGAAGTCTTCAATCAGTACCCAATTCCCCGCATCTTATTCATTCTTCCACCAATGGTGGCTTTTGCCAAACTTCTGGGATTCCCTTTGCCAGGTAACAAATACTTTGTCACCATCATAGCTGACCCCTCGGAAGCATTGACACTGTGGACCGCTCTGGCTTCTCCAAAGCTCTCTTCCCTCCCCATCGCTTCTGTTTTGCTTCTTACTTCTCTGGCTTCTCATTCTCTAATCCCTTTGCCTGCCTCTTTGTCCACTCCTTAAATGCTCATCTTCCCCCAGACCTTCCCCACCTCTCTCCTTTCCGCACCGTACAAAATAGACATGGCTGGATTTACCACCCACACCAGGATGACGTCTACATTCAAATGTCAAGCTTGGCCCTCTCTTTAATTCAAGACTAACCACTAGATAGTCCTGCATTGGTGCTGCAACATTGCCACGTGAGTGGCTCAAATCCATATTTCTATCTGAACTCTGTATCCCTAATATTCTTCTCTGGGGAATGATACCTCCATCTAGCCAGGTGCTCAGTCAGAGGGAAAAATACGCCTGGGGATTATTTTAGTTTCTTCCCTTTGCCTTAGGTTCCACATCCGCTCATGTTCCTGCTTTTCCAGATTGGGAATGTCTTCATATCCTCTTGTCCTTCCAATCCCACCATGAGGTCCTCATCCATACGCTGGGCTCTCATAATGGGTTTTCGCCCCCATCTCTTTCCTCGGTAGTGGCCGTCAGTAATCCACCTTTACCTTCTTCCCAAGTACTCTTTGCAAACACAGGTTGGATCCTCTCCCTTCCCATGCAAATGCCCGGTGGCTCCCTGTGGCTCACCTACATGATGAAATGTCCATTCCTTTGCAGAGTAGACTCTGTCAAGCCTTTTGATTTGATTCTTGCCTCCTTGGGTAGTTTTAATTCTTGTCCCCTTGCCCAAAATGTTACAGTTTGGGAGTAAGGTAGTCTTATAGATTCTTAGAGACAATGTGCTCCTGCCAATCTTTGGACTTTTGTGCATTAATTTTCTTTCCCCAGAATGGTATTTACTCTCCATTCTACAGGCCTGCTGGCCGAGTACCTGGGTCTTTATATGCTTCCTCCGAAGGCTCCTCTGTGCTCACTGAAGAAAGCTTACGATTATCCTCCTTCTTTCTGCTACATTTCAGAAATTCTCAAAAGAACGAAAATGCCTTACTTATTTTAAATGCATGCATGAAGCTCCTCGTTCAACAGTGCCTATGCTGATGCCAAGAGGGCTCTTTACTTTGAACTCAAACCCAGCTCAGGACACCACACCTGAAACTTCAATAAAGTTTGAAAGAGCAAATGAATGCAATCTGGTGCCAATGGTTGGTGGGTTCGGGGCTCACCAAGTCAGTGGGGGGGAGGGGGGGGGCTCAAAAATACAGATTCCAGGGATTTCTGAGTTAGAACCCAAGACACAGATTTCTAACAGGCTCCCCAGCTGGTTCTAATGCAGCCACAGAAAACATTTGGGAGTCACTAATGCAAACCGTCTTAGGTGCATGAACGCTGTTCTCTGACTCTGGAAGATTCCCAGTTCTCAGCTTCCTCAGGTAAAAAATCTGCTTTTGTTTCTAGCACCAAGATTCGATGATGTCACAGACACGCTGAACTGGCAATGTTGCAACTGTCCCCAGACATTTAACCACTGTGAGCACTCACGCATCCACAATTTGATGAGTATTCCTGCACATTCACATTCTGAGCCTCTCTCTGTATGCCATGCAGTATTGGGATGGCCCAGCAGATGGCAATATGGCCTCAGGAAATGACGTTCCGGGCCGGGCGGGGGGGAGGAGGGGGATGATTCATGGGCATGACCGCGAGGTGGCAGCATTGCACGGTCTTCCGATTTAAGGGAAGGCTGGAAATTCTGTTTTCACGGTCGAAAAGTCTCATATCCCTAATTGATTTCCAAGCACGCATTACTTTCTCAGGACGCTAAAAGTGATCGTTTCAAAAGCTGCATCCACTGCGTGAGTTGCGTCGTTTCAGATCAAACGGTATGTCCTTGGTCGGATAGTACCTGGAATGTGGACAGAAGGCTTTGTTGCTTTGTTTTCATAGAATGGCCCAGTACATCTTAATCAATCATTAGCGACTTAAGGTGGAGGCCAGAAGCAGGTTTGGAAAGGTTTTGTGAGGTTTGGAAGGCTCTGTAAGGCACAGGGGTGTGGCGAAATCCATTCCCCAGGGTGTTACCACATGCAGAGGTCTGAGGACCACAGGAGTTAGAAGCCTCCGGTAAAGCAGGCAAGACTGTGTGGGCTCAGTCAGCCCTACCCCAGCCTCCAGTTTTCAAGATCTGTCTTTTTGTTTTTGTTTTTGTTTTAATTTTAGTGTGGAGTCTCTCAATTCTCCCGTGTTGGCAACGGATTCAAATAATTTACAGCCAGACAAACAAAATACAGCCGTCAGCCAAGTTCAACCTTTGCCTGCCAGCCTGTGTTCCTGGAAGGGTTAAGAAGGGCAGGAGTGAGGCTCCAAGGTGTCAGAAAGGGACAATGGGGCCAGGACCACCACCACATTTCGCTTCAGGCTTTCCCCCCAAGGAGAAGCATGTTTAAATAATCTCCGGAACATTCGCCACTAACAGAGAATGCAGGTTTCTGTGAAAGTGTGGTTTTCTTCAAAGACAGTCCCCAGAAGATGTAGTTACTATGTGAATTTTTTAAATAGTGTTGTTAGAACTGCTCCCTTAGGTTATTTTTGCTGGCTTTATTGGCAGGAAAATCATGCGCCTACTTGTGCCATAGAAATATTTTCATAAATAATAATTGCCATAATATTTCTATGTGACATTTAATTTTTGTGTATATTGGAAATTTATTTGTTATTTCTACTGATTATGAAAGTCATACATGCCCTTTGGGAGCAGCGAGTGGGGGGACCTCAAACACGATATAAATGCTTTATAAGTCATAAAAAGTAGAAAAATCGATGTCCCCTCACAACGCTCCCCTCCCCCTACCTACATCACGGTAACAGCCTTGTGTGTGTTTTTACAGACTTTTTCTATGCGTCTCAAAGTGTCAATAGGAGACAAATACATAAATCTAAGTATTTATAATTTGTGTTACCAAACAGTGTGACACTGGTTTGAAGTCCACGTCTTCACGCAATAATATTATTTGAAGAATGGGTTAATATATTGATGGGGGGGGGGGGGGGCGCCTGGGTGGATCAGTCTGTTAAGCGGCCGACTTCGGCTCAGGTCGTGATCTCTCGGTCCGTGAGTTCGAGCCCCGCGTCGGGCTCTGGGCTGACGGCTCAGAGCCTGGAGCCTGTTTCGCATTCTGTGTCTCCCTCTCTCTCTGACCCTCCCCTGTTCATGCCCTGTCTCTCCCTGTCTCAAAATAAATAAAAACATTAAAAAATATATATATATATATGTTGATTGGGTTCTTCTTGGAAGATGCCATCCATAACAGACAGAACCAACCTGTGTTCAAATCCTAATCTGATTTCTGTCTCTAATGGAAACATTTCTGGTTTTTTCACAATTAAACATAAGGCTGGTTTGGATTTAGTATATGTAATAGTTTTATTGCTTTGGGAAAGTATTCACCTGCTTCTATTTTTAAAAAAGGATCAATTTTATTATTAAATCATGGGTAGACATCAGCTCTTATTAAAATGCCACCTTGATGTCTTCTGAGATATTGACCTTTTTGACCTTACAATATGGTTATTTGAATAGATTTTCTTTTAATGCTCTATCCTTGTACCTTGGTGCAAACTTTACTTACTGTGGCATATTTTTCTTGTGATCTTCTACATGATTCTCTTTTGTAGGATATGTGATTGGCCTGAGGTTTTCTTTTCCTACAGTTTTTTTTTTAAATTTTTTTTTTTAACGTTTATTTATCCTTGAGACAGAGAGAGACAGAGCATGAACGGGGGAGGGGCAGAGAGAGAGGGAGACACAGAATCGGAAGCAGGCTCCAGGCTCTGAGCCATCAGTCCGGAGCCCGACGCAGGGCTCGAACTCACGGACCATGAGATCGTGACCTGAGCCGAAGTCGGAGACTCAACCGACTGAGCCACCCAGGCGCCCCTTTTCCTACAGTTTTTATGCAGGTTTCCTGAGACTTGGTTTTATTGTTATGCTGGTCTTACAAAAATGATTTTGAATGTGTTTTTTACTTTCTCTGGAATATTTATAGTAGTGTCAACATAATCTTTTATTTGATAATGTGATAGAAAGTTATATTGTTGGACCTGGTATTTTTTAAGATGAAGCTTTTCGACAGATTTCTTAGATTACGTTCATTTTAAAGCCAACTCCCTTTCCACTCTCGTAATTCTACTGTGTGGCTAGGATTGAGATCTCTATCTCTTCTTGGGTCAGTTTTAATAATGTATATATTTATTTAAAACATCTGTATCTGCTGATATGTGTATGTTATGTCTATATATGTATTTATGTTTAGTTTACTTTTTTTGCATACTGCTGAATATATGTATGTGTATATATTCTTTTCCAAGTCAGATTTGTCAGGGAAAATCTAGTTCCAAAAACAGAACCAGCTCTGGGATTGATTTATCATTTTTTTACTAATTTCTTACTTTGTCTTTGGCCTTATTAAAATTTTCTTTCTGCTTTCCTTATGTTAATTTTTGCCTTTTTATTACTCAGTTGGATATTTGCTTTTGGATTTCCTTTACTTTTTCACTGTCATATTTACTACTATAAACGTGTAATATAAATTTGTCTTTGTACACAAATTTAGCCAATCTCTAAGTATTTCATATTTGTTTGAGGTTCCCTATTCTTTTTTTTAAATAATATTTTTAACGTTTATTTATTTTTGAGACAGAGAGAGACAAAGCATGAATGGGGGAGGGGCAGAGAGAGAGGGAGACACAGAATCGGAAGCAGGCTCCAGGCTCCGAGCCATCAGCCCAGAGCCCGACGTGGGGCTCGAACTCACGGTCCGCAAGATCGTGACCTGAGCTGAAGTTGGACGCTTAACCGACTGAGCCACCCAGGCGCCCCCACTATTCATATTTTTAATAATCTAAGATAAAGACCGAGTTTTATTTTTTATTTATTTTTTTTACTTTTTTAAAATGTTTATTTATTTTTGAGAGAGACAGAGCTCAAGCCAGGGAGGGACAGAGAGAGAGGGAGACACAGAATCCAAAGCAGGCTCCAGGCTCTGAGCTGTCAGCACAGAGCCCGATGCGGGGCTTGAACTCACAAGCTGTGAGACCATGATCTGAGCCAAAGTCAGCTGCTTAATCGACTGAGCCACCCAGGTGCCCCAAGACCAAGTTTTAAAATTATTGGTTCAAAACAGTGTGTTAGGTTTTTAAAATTTTTATTTATTTATTTATTTTTAATTATTTTTGAGATAGAGAGAGTGGGAGAGGCAGAGAGAGAGAGAAACAGAGAATCCCAAGCAGGATCCATGCTGTCAGCACAGAGCTTGATGCAGGACTTGAACTCATAAACTATGAGATCATGACATATGGAGAAATCAAGAGTCAGATGCTTCATCGACTGAGCCACCCAGGCACCCTAAAAATTTTACTATAATTCTTTATTACTGAGATAATTTATTGTGCAATTATATATTTTAGAATTTTTATTGCCTAGTATAATTAATTTTTATAAATCTTTCATGGATATGTTGAAAAGAAGATATATTTTATGTTTTCTTTGTAGTACTTTACTGTGTTTTGTGTTATATGTGTGTGTGTGTGTGTGTGTGTATGTGTATATATATATATATGAATAAATAAATATATAGCCATTGTTTTTTTTTTTTACTTATTTCTCCTTTTATTTATATCCTGTAGATTTTGCTTCAGTAGTGTGGTATTTTATACTTTGGTACATAAAGATTTGTGATCATTATACTTGCATTATATATTATATACTTTATCATTATAAAATATACTTTCAATGTTTACTTTTCCTCATCTGGTAATAAATTGATGTCATTTCTTTCTTTTAGTTTTATTTTTTTAAGCCTTTACCTTGGAATCTCTGCTTATTGTTATGTTTTCAACTTTCTTATCCATCTCAATTGATCTGTATTTCTTGTATGACTTAAATATTTAAGTTTTAAATGTGGATATAACCTGAAAGATTTAAAAAAGTGTTCATCACTGTTTTCCTTAGGATTTAACAGGTCCTTTTGATCTAAATCAAGCAGAGTATTGCATAAGTATATATTCATTAATGACCCAGGGAAATGACGTTCAGGGCTAAACGGCTAAAGTATACCTGGGCATTAATTCTACTAAGGAAATCACTGCTGTCACTGCTATTTACCCCATTTGCAGGAAGTCCCCAGAAAGAGAGAAATAGACCCGAGCTCCCCCTGCTTCTTTTTCTTTTTCTTTCTTCTTTTTCTTGGGTCATTAGCTCTTGAATTAAAGCACAGCAAGGAGCATCTGCTGACAGCCTAAATCATGGGCCTATACCCAAATTGTAAGCGGGAAAGAGGATATTTATTTCCATCCTTTATAGTTGGAAGGTCTCTCCTACCCATTAAGATTGATAAGGTGAGGAATTCTTTACACATACAAAGCAGCTCAGATTCTAGAAAGCCAAAAATGAGACAAATGTACATTGCTATTCTTCTAGTAGTCACCTTTGTAATTAAAAAAGGACATATCTAAATCTCTATTTCTTGCTTAATGCCTTTAAACTGTCCTTACTGATGATCTGTTATGAAATACAACGAAATTAACACATGGTCCTTTTTTTCTCATTTCTTTTTACTTCTTCTACATCCTAATATTTATGAAATATATTCTTTTACATTGTCAACGCTTAAAATGTTGTCATTTTGTTCTATAATTTTAATTCCCTTAAGTTATCCAATGAGTGGAAAAAGTATTCATTTTGTATTATACTATAAGAAGTCAAGGATGCATATTATAACCACCAGTTTTAACACCAAATAATTGGAAAATAAACCAGCAGAGAGGAGAATAACATAATAAAGAAATAATTCATCCAAAAAAAAAAAAAAGCAATAGAGGAAGAAACAAGGGCCACAGAATAAGTGGAATTCATAGCTGGCTTGTTTAAAGGATTATTACTAAGTGATAAGAAAAAAAAAAAAAAAGACCCAACAGAAAAATGTGCAAGAAGTTTGAATAGGTGCATCTCCAAAGACAATATCCATATGGCTGATAAGCATGTGTAAGGAAAGTCAATCCCACAATGGAATAAAACCACAGAGGAAACACCAGTATAAACACACCAAAATAGTTAAAATTCAAATGCCATCAGTGTCACATATTTGCAAAAATATGGAGCAATGAGAACTCTTATTCTCTTCTGTAGGGGGTGGAAATTAGCACCTTCTAAAGCCTGACATATCCTCTGACCTGCCATTTACTACTATGTATATTCCCTATAGACATGCATTATTTGTGCACCAAAGACCTACCCAAGAAGTCTGCGGCATCATTATTCATAAAAGCCTCAAACTGGAAATAATTCAAATATCCATCCACAGTAGAATAAGGAAATGGTGGTGTATACCGTGCATACCACACATTAGTGGAAACAAAGTAACTACATCCAAATGCAAAAGCTTGAATGAATCTCACAAACATGATGTTTAATTACAAACTAAAAAAGTATATGCTGTGGATTCTTTAAGATGAAATTCAAAAGCTGACAAAACTAATCAATGCTAGCGATCAAGGGAGTGTGTGTGAGGGGGTTAAGAGGGAGCATGAGACAGGCTTGGTGGGAGGATTCATGTTCTATATTTTGGTTTGGGTTCTAACTACCTGGATATTGTATTGACTATGGCGTATAAAGTCTCCCCAAAACTTAGTGGCTTAAAACAATAATAATCATTTGTTAACTCATAGTTTCTGTGGATCAGGGCTTCAGAGATGGCACAGGCGGGTAGTGTGATTCTGCCTCATGATGTCTGGGGTCTTAGCTGGAAGGCTTAAAACCTGAGACCTGAATCACCTGCAGTCTTGACAGAGGCAAGAGATTTCACTCCCAAGGTGACACACTCACAGAGCTGGCAGGTTGGTGCTGGTATAGTCTTCCCTCTACAAAGGGTTGCCTGAGTGTCCTTGCAGATTTCTGCTGCCTTCTTCCGGAGTGAGAAATCCGGAGGCCTAGATGGAAGCCGCCATATTTTTTATGACCTAGCCTTGGAAGTCACGCGATGTCCCCCGCAAAGTATCCTATTGGTCGCACAGACCAGGCACAATTCAGTACAGAAGAGAAGACTCAAGAGCGTGAATGCCAGGAGGCATAGCATTGAGGCTGCTCACCAGCACTGGGGGTGTTCACTTCCGCACTTCCCTGTAGAGATGCTGTGCCTCAATAAAATGTGTACTCCAAATACGTTTTTATCAACATTGTTTAGAAAATAGTACCAATGATGGGGCGCCTGGGGGGCTCAGTACGTTAAGTGTCTGACTTTGGCTCAGATCATGACCTCACAGCTCTTGAGTTCAAGCTCCGTGTTGGGCTCTGTGCTGACAGCTCAGAGCCTGAAGCCTGCTTCGGATTCTGTGTCTCCCTTTCCCTCTCTCTGCCCCTCCCATGCTCCCACTCTGTCTCTCTCTCTCTGTCTCAAAAATAAATACACATTAAAAAAAAAAAAAAGAAAAGAATACCAATGAGATATTCTAAGAAGATAAGTCCCTTTCTTAGATGTTTTCATTATTAACCATGATAAAATGAACCGACATGAACTCTATAATCATCCTAAGCCCTTCAATATAATAATACAGGGATAAAAATAGTACCTACCTCATATGGATCTTCTGACGATTAAATAAATGATCAGTCTTACTAGGTAATGAAAGCATGACAACTCCAATGCTGTATTGATAAAGGAGGAAAAATATAAGGGCATACTGAGCATATTTTAAACATTGTGATCACATGATGGTCAACTCTTAATATTTTTAAGAATTTTTTTTTTTAACGTTTTATTTATTTTTGGGACAGAGAGAGACAGAGCATGAACGGGGGAGGGGCAGAGAGAGAGGGAGACACAGAATCAGAAGCAGGCTCCAGGCTCTGAGCCATCAGCCCAGAGCCCAAAGCGGGGCTCGAACTCACGAACCGCGAGATGGTGACCTGAGCCGAAGTCGGCCGCTTAACCGACTGAGCCACCCAGGCGCCCCAATATTTTTAAGAATTTTTAAATGCACGACTGTTTCTGAAAATAGAAGCAAAATCAGAATGGCATTACCAAGATAACAAAACCTAAATAAGGCAATGGAAGTTAAAAATACGTGAACATTTTGTCAACATTTTATCTGGAATAAAGTTTTTAACCCGACAGTTCCTCCCCATAACACTCAGCTGTCATATCTCCATGGTGCTTTCTGGTTTGTAAATCTCTTTTGCCTTTACCTCCTTGTCCTCACAAATATTCACAGGGTCAGACAAATAAGTGTGGTTCTCATTTTACTAAGAAGGAAGTAGATGATCAAGGAAATGAATAATTTGTTGACTGTCACATGGGTGGGAAGCCACTGAGCCTGGACTCTATTTAATATATATTTTTTAATTGAAGTGTTCTGTTAGTTTCAGGTGTACAATATAGTTATTCAACATTTTTATACATCGTTCAGTGCTCATCATGAGACGTGTACTCTTAATCCTCTGTATTTCCCAATTTTAACATACTGCCTTCAGTAGAACAAGGCCAATTTAGACTTAAATTGTCCCAAAAGTTAAGTGTACATTCCAAATGCTGTGTATAAGAAAGGCGCCAAATGTGCAGAGCATCTTAGAAAGATTTTAGGTACAGTTCATAAGCACTGGCAGTGCTGCTTGAAATAATCCAGGACGATTCCGTTCCCAAAAGCTTTTAAAGTTCAGCTTTATCTGGTAAATTTCGGGGAAGGGAGGCTGAAGGGTCAACTTTAAAATGCTGGCAGTTGACAAATTATATTTGAGTTGACTTCAATGAGACGAAGATTATGATTCTCTACACCTATCATTTCACGCTTGTAGACTAGGTAAACTTGATAATTCTCGGTTCTTTTAGCCCACTAGAAAATGGTTTGCTCTTAAATTGAAGCTAGCAATCCTCTCAGACCTTGCAGAAAATCTAGGCTAAGGAAGATATTTGTTACGTCTCACTCTTGAACTTCGTGTAAGACTTCATCTTTGCCTTCAAAATTGTATGGTTCACCTTCTCTACTTCTCAGTTTTTTCTGATTTGCCTAAACCACGCAGGGATTTCTGCATCCACAGAACCAAGCAAGTCCCAACTCTGTTTACATTCTTTTCTGCATATTTCTTTACCCAACAGCGCCTCGGCTCTGAAGAGTGTTCAAGAGTAAACACGATTCTTTATACAGGCTTGAAGAAGAGGTCACCCAGGCAAATATCATGTGACTCCAAGCCTTTGAAAGCTAATATTTAGCAACCTCTTGTGTCCTTCACTTTCAAAATATTTGTCTCTGGAAATAATGTGAGAACGAGTTTGTCAAGGGGAAGTCAAAGTGGACAAAACCCAATACTCAAATGTTTCCCGCTCTCTGTGTCCGAGCCTCGGACAGATCAAAGTAAGTACCTACATCACCTGCGGTTGTCTGCAACAATAAAGCCTGTAACCCGAGATTCAAACTCTACACCTCAGTTACCCTTGGGGGGAAGACAATGTAGGGCTTTAGTTCAGGGAATTTTAAAAATTATTTGGGATAAAAACAATTATGTGTTACCAAGACAAGGGTGCACATTGCCAAATTTAAAGCTATTTTCAATTTGGGTGTTTTAAATTCAATATTTTTAAAGTAAAAAAAAAACCCTGAGTGATAATAAAAATTAACGCTTGCTATCATTTTTTGTTGTTGTTTTTTAGTAAATAAACATTGATTCTTGGTGGTTTGGGTTAAATGAAACATCAACTTTATATTTACATCAAATTTCTTTAAATTTTTTTTAGGTTTATTTATTTTGAGAGAGAGAGAGAGAGACACACACACACACAGACTCCAAAGCAGGCTCCAAGCTCTGAGCTATCAGCACAGAGCCCAATGTGGGGCTCAAACCCACAAACCCCAAGATCATGATCTGAGTCCAAGTAGGAGGCTCAACTGACTGAGCCACCCAGGCCCCCCTACATCAAGTTTCAAATAACTTTTAAGAAGGGATGATAAGGTAAGTCAATAGGACACATTCTTTGTAGCAAATTTGAAAGATTTGTTAACAAATTATTAAAGTCCTGAAGGGTTGACAGGTTCAAGATCGTAACCAGATACAGACACGTGTCTTTACTTTGAGTCTTTACTCTGAAGGGTTAAATGAATTCAAACCCATGTTTACGAGTATTCCTGACCGTGAAGAACCAAATATCAGTCACATATTTAAAAAGAGACTTAAAGCGGTCATTCCAAATTTAATACGAGTTTAAAAACGAAACACAAAACTCACCTAAATAGGTAGCTGTTAATATTGCCACTAGAGATACAAGCCCTAAAGTAGTATTTGCAACTCGATTAGCCACAATCATTCATTCATTCAACAGAGCTTTAATGGGTACCTTCTATATGTCAGGTGCCGTGCAGGGATTAGGTAGAATGCTGCATAGGCAGACAGAGTCCCTTTTCTCGGGGAGTTGGGAAAAATAAATCAGCAGAAAACTGTAAGGCGGAGAGTTAAGTCCAAGAGACAAGACGTTTGCAGCAGGCAAGACACAATCCATCCTGCAGAGTCAAGGGAGTGGTATACCAGTAGGATATTCAGACTACAGGTTGTTAAGAAGTGGCCAAGTGAAGGGGAAAGTGTTTCCATGCTTCATTTCCTTCTCCAGGGGGATGGATGACGACTTCACCGTGAAGTTCCATGAAGTGGTAAAGAGATGCCCTCTTAGAGAAAAGCTGGACACTGATACACCTGCTTTAGGTCAAGAGGCACGCTCGGGCCTCAGGGAGAGGAGCGAGCACAATGAGAGAGGCAGCCAGGTACTAAAACGCCTGGGGTCATCTGTATCCTCTGAGGCTCTCTCCAGGGCTGGAAAATAGGCTGTATTTCAGGCGCCCGTGTCCAAAGGGGGTTGGGGAGTTCAGTCTCTTTCGTGCTATTGGTGATATAATGTTGTGGACAGGGAAGTGAGTTCGTCTCGGCCTCAGTGAAATTCAGCAGGTGGTAGGGGCCCGTTGAGTGGGGTGCACCCGGCAACTGGGAGACAGGCAGGACTCACTGTAGGGAGAAGGCAGAAAGTTCTAGATGCATGCAGAGGAGGTTATCAAGAGCCACGCAGATGGCCACCGTAAGAGATAACCTGATCGGGAATTTCAGTGGATTCCTCAGTCTAGCCCAGGAGAGAGCCAGCTACCAAGGATTGTGAACCCTAAGGAATCTTGGAAGGACTTCCAAGGGATGGCCTGGGGTGGGGAGAGAAGGGAGTGGTCGGGGGGACGCTGCCCAACTTTGTTCTGTTCTAGTTTTTCGTTGTTTCTGCTCATGCTTCGCTTGAACAAAGGTTTATTTAGCTTTTACAAATTTTGATAACCTCCTATCTAATTGTCAAGGTATACATCTTAATCTGGTCATCTAGGGGCTATGAATCCTTGCGGGAGTTAGCCTCTCTGGAGTTAGGGTTCCGTGAGAATCTAGAATATAGCACCTACTTTATAGGGCTGTTGAGAAGATTATATGAGCAACAGCATGTAAAGTGATGACCAAATGCCAGAAAGCTCACCATGTATGGTTGTGTAGATTGTGCACTATACAAATCCAGGCAGGGGTCTATGAGATGAGTTATAAAGTTCAAAATCTGTATGACCATATATGTCAGTCCTGGAAGACACGTAGTAAGAGGGTGATAATGATAACCATTGTGTTGAGGAGGCAAAACCTCACTATAAGAGTAGAATAAGCACAGTGGAAAGGGAGAAGTTTGCAACAGTCCGGGGTGGGTGTGAGGAACATAAAGGTGTTCGGGATACAACCCAGCCACACCAAAATTGAGCTGTAGCAGTGTGATGAAATCCAGGCCTCCCTGGCTGGTGCATCTAAGAGCCAGCTCAAGAATAGGGTAGGGCAGAGTTGTGTCAGTGGTCCTAAATATTGAGAGTCACCTGTGCCTGTCCCTAGGAACCTTCTGCTAATCTTCCCATGAGGAAAGTTCTGGCAGACATTGATGATTTCTGTGGAGTTCTCAAATCCTAATAGACAAGAGTTCTATGGAATTGAAAGCTGAGACAGAGGCACACTGGCTTCGTGGAGGAAAGCCAGACTTACAAGGTGACCCTGGAGAGCCCAAGGTCAGCTGGTTAGCATAGCCACCTAGCTCAGAGGTATCCGAGAGCCGCTGCCATCATGAGCACTTTGTGGCTGACACTGGCAGGAGAGCAAGGCAACTGGTAGCAGATGCATTAGGTCCTTGCCTGGTAAGCGGCTTCTTTTGTAGGGATCCGCAAGCTTCTTCTTGCAAAGCTCGTATTTCAACACATCATTGCACTCCCAGAACAAGTTCCTGTTCAGGGTGAGGAAAAAAGGTAAAAAGTAAGGAAATCAACAAAGATCACCTCGCAGACTATTTTATATGCCTTTAGATTAAGGAAACTGTGTTGCCTATTCATTTGAAGTGGTAGGAAAAGAAATGAAATAGATATTATAATCACAGCTCAATTTTCCTTTAATATCAGCTTTCACTCTACCGGTATTTCACACAAAAAAGAGAGGAAGAAACAAGACATCACTCTCGCTCAGGTTTGAATACTTCCTGTGTGTGTGTGTGTGTGTGTGTGTGTGTGTGTGCGCACACGCGCGCGCGTGTGTGTTTAAATGCCAAACAGCAGCGATCATGTGGAAGTAAGCATGACCTCCTGGGATTATAAGATCCTAAAGAGCAGAATCTTTATGACACGGTTCTAAAGAAAGTAAGAAACGATCACCTTAATTATATTGCCTTGAAATGACCTTAAATTAGATCCACTTTAATCTTTGTTTAAAAATATGAAAATATGTGACCCAGAAAGGGAAAGAGACTTCTGTAAAACTAGAGATGAGAGCTGTTGGGAGACATTTCTTCATGGGTTTGTCGCATTTCTGCACATCTGTGAGAAGAAGCCTTGACTATTTTCCTTTTGTACTATGATATCAATGGTGTTTGTACAACCAACGGCCTTGGAGGAAAGAGACAGTATCTCCCTCTGAAGCAGAGGGCAGACATCCTTACTCTCCGTGATGAAAGAGTCAGATTCCTTCAGCTCAGGGCTTCTCTCCTGTAACATAATGCTCCTTGTGTGCACACAGCCATCTGGCTTTGTCTGCATCGCCCCCTGGGACTTGGGGGGCAAAGAGAAACTTGCAGGTGTGCTGATGTTCTTGCTGCTTGCTGTGCTGTGAGTAATAAAGTCTTTTGTCTCTGACCCATGAGTCTTGTGTTGTCCACCAGCATTAGGCTAACTTGTTGTATTGCAAGTAAGATAAAATCCTGGACCCTTCACAGTTGATGAGAGCGAGGGCCTGAAAAGCAGGGATTTTGATTCTTAATCAGGGGCTCTGGTATTAGCTATTTGATAAGTTTGCAAAATAGTGCTTTTCCTAAAGAATGTGTTCTAAATGAGTGAAATACACATATATGCACAAAGATAGGTGATAGGCAGGTAGATAGATAGATAGATAGATAGATAGATAGAAAGAACAAGCAAAGTTCAAGCCTTAAATAGGCTATAGATTACATGAGAAATCAGGGCATTTCCTCGTTCATCCTAATGCTTAGGTCATAAACCAAGCCAGAAACGGATCCATGCCAAGTGCTTGGTAATATTTCCAGGATTTTCTGTTTCGAATTGAAAATTAGGAGGCTTCGCCTCTCTTCTTTCGTACCCACTGCACTGTTATCCTTCACCATATTTCTGTGGAGTGTGTCTATTATTTCCCCTGCCTCTCATTCTACCAGGAATTCATTCTCTTGTGTCTTCAAACTGAATTCTTTTAAAGTCTTTTTATTTTTTATTTTATTTTATTTATTTTTTTTTATTTTTTTTAACGTTTATTTATTTTTGAGACAGAGAGAGACAGAGCATGAACGGGGGAGGGGCAGAGAGAGAGGGAGACACAGAATCTGAAACAAGCTCCAGGCTCTGAGCGGTCAGCACAGAGCCCGACGCGGGGCTCGAACTCACGGATCGAGAGATCATGACCTGAGCCGAAGTCGGCCGCTTAACCAACTGAGCCACCCAGGTGCCCCAAAGTCTTTTTATTTTTTTTGGTCATGAAGACATGTCTTGCCCCCATTCTGCCATCTTAGCGGCGTTTCCCGGCTGACCCCAACGCTGTCACTCACCACTGCCACCGTCGTTGCCCTGAGAAGCCTTCACCGTTGTCCTATTCTCCTGAGCACGTCTGCCATAAATCCTGCGGACTTCATTTGCCTTTTATCCTCCCTGAGGAACTGCTTGGTATTCAGACCAGTAGACTGGCTGCCTTTACGTTCCACTGCTTTCGTCTGGTCTGCTTAAGGAGGGACACGCACTTTTATCAGCATGACTCATGGCCTGCGTCCACCCTGTCTCTCGGCCACGGGCAGCGGGCTGCACTCAGGAGATCTGACTCGGGAGAGAAGAAGAGAATCATAGCTGCCAGGCTGAGGAAACTGAGGGCTCTTGAGGTGATCGCAGGAATTTTCTAGGAATAATGAGTGAGGATTGGATTGTGCACAGGCGACTGTACTCCTTGGCATTCGAGAAACATCTTAGTCAGGGCACCCGCGCCGGCCCAGACTAATAAACACTTCGGCCACGAGCTTGAGAACAGGCAGTCATTCGGGCTCTTGAACCCAAAAGCAAAATCATGCAGATGATCATTAATTTGGAGATCTCTTCTACCCTTTCAAAGAGCACACTTTTAGTTTTCTGTCCTCTCTGGCTCTCTTAGCGGCCAAAGATGTTTCATAAACATAAAGAAAGTTGAGGATTGTGGATGATGTTTGGGTATGGCCATCGATGCCCCGAAATACATTTTTTTGCTAAGCCAGGATGTCCCATGAAAAGAAAAGATAGTTACGTTTTGTATATGGTACTGATTCTCTTCAGTCTACCTGTGACTTTTCTTCTCCAAAGGATTGTTCCTCCCTTTTTTCAAGAAGAATGGCACAGTTAGCTATACTGTAAAACCTCTCTGCTATCTCCTTTTGTAAAAAGGAAGCTCAGTAGAAGTTGTTAGCCTGGAAAACAGTCCGGTGGACAATCTAGGGTCTCCCTAGATAGCCTACCTAGGGTCTCCCTCGCCTAACTAGGTTCATTGAGGGACATTTGCTTCTCAAGGGTACCCACCTCCTTTTTTATCTGACAGATGGGAGGTTCTTGGGGAAAAGCAGGGCAGTGGGAGCCATGCGGGGTTACACATGGCAGCCACGCAGCTCTCCTGGAACTATAGACTCTCCTGCGGAGACCGGATCCTCTGAGATTATCACTACGTCTCGATAGCGTCAGCCCTTCTTAACTCGCGAGTAGCTGAGGATGGTCCAGAGGGCCACAGTTCTAAAAGTGCATCTTTTTTGGCGTGCCTGCATGGCTCAGCAGGTGAAGCATCCAACTTTGGCTCAGGTCGCGATCTCACGCTTCATGGGTCCGAGCCCCACGTCAGGCTCTGCTCACTGGCTTCATGGAGCCTGCTTGAGACTCTCTCTCCCTCTCTCTCTGTGCCCCTCCCCTGCTTGTGCCCTACATGTATATATAGATAAAGATAGATAGATGATAGATAGATGATAGATAGATAGATAGATAGATAGATAGAAATGCATCTTTTCTGTTTCCAGTTTTAACAGTGTCCCATGAGGGGCATTTCTCCGTATGTGCATGGATGCTTACCTCACTTCTGTCCTCTCCTCCCTATGCCTGCCCCCTTTCAAGGAAGCGGATTAGGATTTTGAGGGATATGGTTGTCAAATCTATAAAAGCTCCCACTATCCCTCTTCTGCCTCTCCATCACTCGCGCGCGCGCACACACACACACACACACACACACACACACACACGTTACTGAATTCCAGGCATTTCTGAGGATGTAGCAGAGGTTATTCAGGACCCTTGTGAATAGATTTGGCTTATGATTTATGGCTTCTCTCCCTCACACCACCTGGCTAAAACCTCCCAGGTATGATTTCATGGAATCCTCAGTTTGGGAAGGAATACAAACAGCTACGGTTGAATTTTATTTCTCTTCTCCCAGACAAGGAATGGTTTAAGCTACATCTCCTATCATTTAAGGGAACCCAGTGTCATCTCCATAAGTCTCTGCAAAGAAAGTGGCTTATGTTAGAGTTATCTACTTTAGCAGATAGAGCTGGAGGACGAGCAGGTCAAAAACAATGAGGAGGGCACCTGTCATCTCCAAGGAATTTAAGCCCTGAGGCAGAGTCTGCCATTTCATGCATATACCCTGAGGGCTATGTGCCTCAGTCGCCCAGGAATCTGGGACAGTATCAAACTAATTTTATGATGAAGAAATCCTTCCCTGGATTAACCCATTTTCTTCTCTTCAGACACCTATTGGCAATAGAGAAAAACCAGACTCTTCTTTCTTCTTAGAAGACCTTGAACTTGTGAGGCGGACTCTTTTCTATCTCCTTGTATAATTCCATTTCTTCTTCTTTTTTTTTTTTAAATTTTTAATGTTTATTTGTTTTTGAGAGAGACAGAGACAGAATGCAAGTGGGTTAGGGGCAGAGAGAGAGGGAGACACAGAAGCAGAAGCAAGCTCCAGGCTCTGAGCTGTCAGCCCAGAGCCCGACGTGGGGGTTGAACTCAAGAGTCGTGAGATCATGACCTGAGCCGAAGTCAGACGCTCAACCGACTGAGCCACCCAGGCGCCCCTTAATTCCATTTTTTCTTTGCACCAGCTTGGGTGAGCTCCACACCTGGTTTTCAGCATCGGGGTGCACGCATCAGAGACTGACCATGCTTCTGATCTCAGCGAGGGCGACTTGCCAGTAAGCAGTGTTTTCTGCTGAGGCCATTAGGTTTGATTCCTAGTCGAGGGGCATGGGATTTCAACAGGAACGGTCCAATAGTGGACCGTTTCCAGAAAAATGGTCTTCTGATAAGTGACTCACAATGAGTCTTCTCCAGTTTACATATGAGGCATCCCAGCGAACTGCTCTCCCTCTGTTTCCAACCCCTTGCACGCATGCCTGTTAACACGAATCAATGACGCAATTAAGTTGAGTAAGGGCTGCTCCCCTCAAACACTGCAATCATAGCATTTATTTTTGCTTAGCCTGCTTTTCTTGATTCTCCCCTTCTCCAAATCTGATCACGTATAATGATCAAAGAAGCTCTGTTGAGGCTGATCGTCTGCCATGCGTGCTCCCCCCCGCCCCCCTTCCCGTTCCTAGGCCATGTGTGATATTGAGCTATCTTTCTTATTACGGTGTACTCTTTAACCTCTGCTTCAATATCACCACTTGCATTATGCTATCGGTCCCAGATCACAATGTATCACTGAAATGACTCTAGTGGTGGAAAATTCCCTAGCTCCTCACAGTGTCTTTTCACTGCCATCTTAGAAATGCTCCCTTATGTTGAGCTGAATTGAGGTCTCCCTAGACCTTCCGCCTACTGCTTCTAATCCTGTCCGGTTTACTTTGTAGGTTGGTTGGCTGGTGGGTTTTGGAACTGATTGCACAACTTTGTGGTCGTTAGAGTTGAATTTCATCCATAAGATTCAGCTATTATTCTTCCATCCAATAGGAGTATAATCAACTATCAAATAAGTGAGCATTTTAATTTCGCCTTCCTTCATGTCATTTGCAAGTATGTCCGGCACGAAGTCAGATTCTTTGTTTTGTTGCGGACGAAAATGCTGATCAGAGCAAGACGGAGAACGGAGTTTAGGGCAAATCTGGAGTCCTTCAGCCTCGCTGGGACTGGTGGGGATAAATGCTCATTACATACAGATGCCTACAAGGAGAGTTACAGAAATATGCTAATTGTGGTGGTGTAAAAGTACCTAGGTTGTTGGGATTTTTGACCTCAGGCTTTTGGAGGAACTTCAATTATTTCATAGGGGGTTGAAGTGAGGAATCATTGAAGATCCATAGCAGTTAGACTCTAGGAAGCATCCGTATGAAGGCTCCTAGAGTCACATTATCTTAACCCAAATGTAGCACTTCCCAGAGGGTATTTACAGGAGGCCGACACAGATTCCTTGAAAAACAACAACAAGAAAGTCAGCAAAATGTATGGAAAGTGCTGGCTTAGGCAAAGTGAATCTGGTTTGTTTTTTTTTTTTTAATTGCTAGACTTCTTAGGGTTTTTCATACACAAATCGGCCAAGTAAGTTTCTTCACTGTATCAACTATGCAAAAATTCTTACATTTATTTGCTGAGAGGATCCACTTTTTTGGTGGGGGGGGGGGCTTGGAGCACCTTGAAGGGTTATGGTTCACTTGGGAAACTAATCGGGCTGTTCACTTACTACCTAATCAGGGCGACCGGGATGGGACAGGTGAGACATGAGCACTTGCACACCGGACAGCGAGTGTCCCCCTAAATTGTGCACCCCGGTCACCTCGCTTGCCTCATGCTAGTCCTGCATTGACACTGTGGGCTGTAGTGCACGTTCGTCAGGGAGAGGATTCTGGGCTCATGCAAAAAGCCACAGCCCCATGTTCCTGCTGCAAGCAGGGGGGTAGTCCAACATTTCCTGGTGGAAGGAATTCAGAATAAAAGGGACGGGTGTTATCCTTAACCAGCAGCATCAGGCACAAACTAGTATCAACAGCTATTATGTGACAGCCTTTTTAATTTCCGTTCCGTGGTGTGCATAAACACACACGCACACACACACGGACACACACACACACAATCCAGGCACCACAAGCATGCACACAGACACACGGCATCTGGAATACCAAACTGAAGTCTTTCCCTGGTTCAATGTGATGTGGGTGGCTCTTCTTGGCTAAACACTGCTGGACCTCAAGTCAGCGTGGCTCACCCCCCACAGGGGTCCCGACTCATGGCAGGGCTTGAGGAACTTTTAGAACCCTGGTTTTCAGCAGCCGCCTCCATCTATGGCACATGCCCTTGGCTTCTACTTCCCCAGCCATGGAAGGTGAGCCTTCCCCAGGATGTTGCTTCAGGACCAGGGCACCCTGTGTCTGTCTGGGAGAAGCCCCTCCTCCACAGTTGTTTAGTCCTCAGACCTTTATATTGCCTGTCTCCTCTCTTGCCTCCACCTCCAGTGGAAATCTCTCTGAGAATTAAACTTCGCTGCCTTCGCAAGGGGTAAAAATAACATTCCATGTCAACTCTACCAAGGCTGGAAGTTCTCTACTCACCTATCTCTCATCCCTCGTTTCCTCTGATTTCCTCCCGTCCCCTCAACACTTCATTAGCCGAATTGACTTGTCTTTAGCATTACCAAGGATCCCATCACAGGTTTCCATGTTGATGTTGTAAGTAGCCACAGGGTTGAATGTGTGCGTGTCTACCTAACACATTTTTTTCCTGTTTGAAATGTATATATGATCAATGAGTAGATGTGCATTCTTGGAAAGCTGTAATTGGCTGTTTCTGTCTGGTCAGCGTGTCTCATTGTCAGGGGACCATGAAAGATTGCCCAATTCTCTATTTTAAGTACTATATTGGGAAAAAGGCTCTTTAAGGTGTCATGGGTAATTAAAGAAAAAACCTCGTCTATTTTCTAGGGATGGCCATTGGAGTATTCACCACCCCCGATCCCGTGGTGCCAGCTGTTACACGCCAGATGGGGAGTGTGCTGTCTACACTGGGAGGGTCAGCAATCAGGCTGAGAGTCCTCATAGCCCACACTAACAGATTAAATAAAAACCTTGCATACAGTGAAACACACTCAATGCCATCATGAAGCCCAAAAGACGCAGCAGAAACAAACTCAAAAGATCCAGCAGAAATAAATTCAAGGGAGAAATCCTGGCTAGTCAAAGGGACTTCTAGATGTCTTCCCAGAAAAAAAAAAAAAAATAATGGGAAACAAGAATTGTATTCAGTTAATTCTGTGGTAACAAGACAACATGGGGCTGAAAATTTTCAGGCTTTGTTTTTGCTTTTTTTAGGGTACCACAAATGAGCCATATCCAAGATGCCAGAGGAACAGGAGATCAGTGACCAAGACTGGAATTGTAAATAGGCCTCATTAAACTGAGTTGAGAATGTCTCCCACAGATTCCTAGGGTGGGAGTCTTGGTTTGCGTGCAGTGCTTCCTGGATTCACCCCGATGAACTTCTTGGTGGTACTTCTGAGAAATAGATGGGACTTGACATTTGCTGCTAGGTACGAATAGCTGTTCTGGTTCATTCTGGCCGGTGTCTTTGTTGGACGTTTCGTAGAAACGACTGGAATATACACGTGACTCAGTTGATTCTTCAAGCGTGTAGATGCAACTCACGACAAAAGACCTATGTTGTAGGACCAGAAGAGGACTTCTCTGGGGATCAAAATATCCGAACCATTTATGCAGAGAAAGTTCCATGAGAGTGGAATCCAACAGTTCAGACTGTGATGTCCAAATCTCTTCATCACTGTGATCTCAACTGGGAGATTTAGGGCTACTTCCCATGGCGAACATTTCATGAATTTCATTACAAATTTATGCTGCGAACAACGACCTAGCGAAAGCAAACAGATGCCGCTGGGAAAATTTTCAAACGAGGTCGCTTACTTACTTGTTTTCTGTAGATGAAACTGCCACATTAGCTACGCATCAAGAAGGATCTTTTCTTTTTTCATTGAAGATTAAAAGATTAAAATATTGGTCATATTTAAGACAATGCATTCATTTTCTTTTTTTTTTCTTTTAATTTTTTTGAAGTTTATTTATTTATTTTGAGAGAGAGACAGAGAGAGCAAGTAGGGGAGGGGGTTGCAGAGAGAGAGGGAGAGAGAAAATCCCAAGCAGGTTCTTCACTGTCAGTGCAGAGCCTGATGTGGGGTTTGAACCCATGAACTGTGAGCTCATGACCTGAGCCGAAATCAAGAGTCCAATGCTTAACTGACTGAGCCACCCAGACGCCCGCAATGTATTCATTTTCCAAATTCACACATTCTGACTAAATTTTCTAGCTTTATATTCATGTGTTTATATAGCAAAGAATTTAAAATTTATGCAATATGATACCTTTTAATTTTCAGAAATATCAATTAATGACAACGATAACAAGTCTTTAATACATTATTTGGTTAATTTACATGATTTATTTATTTTCCATACACATTTTTTAAGACATACATCCTTGAAATCTCACATGGCTTCTACTATATTTTATACACCATATTCTAGACTATACTTTATATGTCCCCCAAGCCCCCCATATTTTGAAACCCTGATCTTTGTGGGTTCTATATCTAAACTTTAGAGTTTAGAAATATCATTAATATACAAAAGGTTAGGGTACAAAACTTATCTGAAGGTTGTCGGGTCCCACAGAAAAGAGAGGGCACATTCAAACTGGGTACTTTTCAGAGAGTCTAATAAAGACACTCCTTGTGAAGATATGGGCAAAGTGTAGAGAAACTTGAAAGCTAGAGCAGCCTCCTAGGGCGGATACCATTTGGAAGCCATTACTCCTCTTGATCTGAAGTGACCAGTGGGGCATGCTGTCACGGAATGTGGGAGAGAGAAAGTGTACCCGAGGCATGAGCCATAATGTCAAGAGTTGCAGCAAGCTCGTGCAACTCGGAAAGCCAACTGAATAAATGCCTAGTCTTCATTATCTTTGCCCCCTCTCGTCACCAGCTGGTGCTCCCCATTGGCAAATTTCAGTGGTAAGCCAAGGTGGAGTCAGTTCGTAGAGGTCAGCCTCCCAGGTCATATCACAGGCTGGTGTGGGGTGGAGAGTTCTCTAGAAGCATAAAAACAAAGGTATCTAGAACATCAGGTGCAGAAGATTCTATTCTGTGATTCTGAACTTCTTGCTGCTACGTATATGTCTAAACGTTGTTTGAGATGGTTTGAAGAGAAGATAGTTCACTCATTTTTCCCAAACAGTGGTCCTTACTTGTGTGTGTGCATTAGAATCTCACCCATGATGAGCTTTGTCAAACCCTCACTCCAGACCTATTCAATCAGAATTTCTGGTGTAGGTCTTAGGCATATAGAGTTTGGGTCTCTTAGGGAACTTCTCATATACATCTTAATTAAGAATCATTGATTTGGACCTTCTGACATATTATATTTGCATTTAGTCTGTCCACAATAGAGATCTGTTTCTGGATGCAGTATTTTGAATGTCTCCCCTTCCTTCCTATTTCCTGCCCATCACTCCTCCCTGTCGCAAAAAGAAAAAGGAGTTGCTTTTACTGTATTATGTTTTGATATTTGATGGACATTGCAGGAAATAGCCCTACTGAAAAACTTTGTTGGATTTACTGTAAAGATATTGTTGAAGAAATTGCTCATAATATTCTTTAAAACCTTTACACCCCATGTAAGAAATGCCTTTCTATCTTGATTCCAGGAATAATTATATTTTTCTTCTAATTATTTTTTTACAGAGATCCTGTGAGTCATAGTAATGATTGCACATGATTTTTTATTTTCTTTATTATTGATTGAAAATTCTTAGAATTCGATTTAGCCTCACTTTGACTATGCCAATCTACTATTTTCTAAACATCTTCACAACATTCATTCCATTGAAAGATAACCAAGTTTCATCTTTAGCAGATGTGTTGTGTGTATTTTGAAATATGCTTTAAATCCAGTTAAATTCCATTAATCTAATTAAATCAGTTAAAATATTGGAAAAAAAGACCTTGAACGAGGAGAGCTTTCTATTCTCTTTAAGTTCAGTTTACATACACTAATCTTGAATTATCAAGAATGATTAAAGTGTTTTTCTTTGTATTTCCCTTTTATACTCTACTATGCTCTAATAATAATATTCTTTTTTTAAAATTTTTTTAACGTTTATTCATTTTTGACAGACAGAGCACAAGTGGGGGAGGGGCAGAGAGAGAGGGAGACACAGAACCTGAAGCAGGCTCCAGGCTCTGAGCTGTCAGCACAGAGCCCGATGCGGGGCTCGAACCCACAGACCATGAGATTATGACCTGAGCTGAACTCAGCCGCTCAACTGACTGAGCCACCCAGGCACCCCTCTAATAATAATATTCTTGATGTGTATCCTTAGAAGTTACAAAGCATCTTTCCATCTAGTATTGCATTTGACCTCCGTGACATTCTGAAATAGACAGGGTAGTTCGTTACCTTAATAATACAAAAGAAACATCCTATTAACCCGTATCCCTAGAGCTTTAGGAAGTGTTAATTTTCTTCTTATTTTCATGGTATAGACATGAAATTTCAATCCTTTCCAATCTACAAACTTTCAATTATACTTAATGGCAAGGAGTAGAAAACACTCTGTTTTCATATTGTCCTGTTTTTACTCTTGTCCCCCACAATTTTGTTGGAATATTTTAGCAGAATTGATTATTAAAGGAGAAAAGACAAAGGCCCTCTTTGGTTGTGCATAGATCCATCACCAAAGCCTTTTCAAAGTAGGTAGAAAACCATATTAACACACTCTGTACAATCTGCTATTGCCCAAGGCAAGCCATTCTATGAGATATTCGATGTGTCAAATTTTATGCACAACGTCTTGGACAAATGTTTCTGATTCAATAGCCAAATCTCTTCTAAGTTGAAGTCACTCTAGCTGCAATCCTAGAAATAAAATGTGGATCGCAAACAGAATACACAAACTGTTTTATAATCTATACAACTGAACTATTGATCCAAGAGCCTTGGGGCTAATGCATTGTGCATTAGGAGAATAGGTAATAAATCAGAAGGAGAGAGTTAGTTAATTTTCAGTGAGTTTGTTTTCTTGGCAAACTGCTGATAGTAATTTTTGCAGGTGACCCTCTTTCATGCTTACCTTCTGCCTCTCTGCATTAGACAAGTCAAAGTCAGCACATGGTGATGGTCAAAGTGACTAAATGAGCTCTTGTTTATGGGTAATGATCCATTATATTTATGACATCCTTTGGCTGGTGCTGGATGCTCATTTGCAGGTGTCATGGAATTTGGATCACTGTTATCTCGATGGGGCTGATTAATTCACCTTGTAAGAAAAGGAAGCTAAGATGATTCCAATTAGATGCACAACAAGACATCAGCTGTTCAGATTAAGATGAAAAAGTCAGGCTGAATTAGTAAAGATGTCAATTATAAATGCATTAAAAGAGAAATTTACTGTAAGAGGAGAATGGAATCTATTTGTCCCTGTAACCAAAGAGAGAATCCACTAAATATGTTGTTACAAATTGTTTAAAAATTACGGTCAATACTATTGTTAGAGTTTACACGGATGCTCTTAAAAAATTTGAAAATAGTTTTGAACTCCTTACGAGTTTGGATGTGTTTTGTTTGATATTTTTTGCATTATTTATTTGCTTACACATTTTTTTTTTTAATTTTAGAGAGAGAGAAATCACCAGCAGGGGAGAGGGGCAGAGGGAGAGAGAGAATCTTAAGCAAGCTCTATGCTCAGAGCAGAGTCTGGATGCGGGCCTCGATCCTACGACCCTGGTATCATGACCTGAGCCAATATCAAGAGTCGGACTCTCAACCGACTGAGCCACCCAGGCAGCCCACACTTTTGCTTTTTTTTTTTTTAAGAGATAGTCCAGGGGTACCTAGGTGGCTGAGTCGGTTAAGCGTCCAACTCTTGATTTGAGCTCAGGTCATGTTCTCACTGTTCATGGGATCAAACCCCACATTGGACTATGTGCTCATGGCAAAGAGCCTGCCTGGGATTCTCTCCCTCTCTCTCTTTCTGCCTCTCCCAGCTCATGTTCTCTCTTTCAAAATAAATCAATAAGCATTTAAAAAATAAATAAATAAATAAATAAATAAATAAATAAAAAGACATAGTCCAAAAGTAAATTGAACGTAGAGCCTGACTACTCAGAGTGGCCTGTGGCCAATGGTATCAATCTTCCCTGGGAGCTTGTTGGAAATGTTGAGTCTTGAGCTGAACTCACACTAGATTACTGAGTTATTCTTTCTGTTTTTTCTTTCTCTCCTTTTTTTTTTAATGTTTATTTATTTTTGAGACAGGGAGAGACAGCATGAACGGGGGAGGGTCAGAGAGAGAGGGAGACACAGAATCTGAAACAGGCTCCAGGCTCTGAGCTGTCAGCACAGAGCCCGACGCGGGGCTCGAACTCACGGGCCGTGAGATCATGACCTGAGCCGAAGTCGGATGCTCAACCGACTGAGCCACCCAGGCGCCCCTCTTTGTCTCCTTTTTACTTTCTATTTTTTGGGTTGGATAATGTCTATCGACCTATTCTCGATTTTGATGATCATTTCTTCTGTTATCTGCTGTCTATGTTAAAGGACTCTCTGGCATGGTAATCTGATGGGGGTTACGATGGGGAAAAGTTCTCAAGCTTGTATCAATGCTCTATTTGCATTATCTGGGTTTGAGGAATCGCTCGCTGACAGTATCAAACTTTAATATTCTAGAAATGTACAAGAAGCAGATTCCCATGCGCTCAGCCTTCCCTCGAGGATATGGCCTCTCCTATAACTCTTAGATAAGACCTGCAAAGAAATATAATCCTAGCCTTTTACTGCATTAACATGCAAGGAGAAAGATGTTTCAGAGTGAATGGGGTCATGTGATGCCTGCCATTGTTGTACCCTCATGGTCTAGACTAGATACCACGAATCTTGGTTTCACTTGGGGACAAATTGTGCCATATGCAAATTCTTCCCTGAATAAAGTTATGCATGTCTGGTGAACCCAGACTGGCAATTTGTTCTGTTGAATCTTGAAAAAAAAAAAAAAGAAGATTCTTTTTACAGAAAACATGCAGAGTGTCTGAAATATTCCTTTCAGCCATTATTTTTATGCAAATACACAGCTCAAATTACTCTTCAAGGATGAAAGTGAGAAGTGTCTATCATGAAGACATGAAACTCAGGTTTTAACATGCAGGAAGTTAGGATAACCCGATTGTGGGGAGTTAGACTGAAGAAGGCTATTAACCAGGTGCAATTCAAGTACAAACCAACTCGCAGTGAGCGATACAACTTGCTCAAGGTAGAGTGCTCAGTATTTTAACTCTCCATAGCATTAGGTCATGGTTATTTCTTTTAAGGCCGGTACCACCTCCTACCATGTTGGATGCTCATGGGTTGCTATGATGTCTCCTTTGGCCCTGCCGGGATGGAAGTGCATGTGATTTTCACCATTTTTGTATTTTTAAGTAGAAAGCTCTTTGGAGTGTATGCTTTCCCTCAATTGACAAAGGAGAGCCATGTAAGCGTTGACCAAATTATTCTTCTTTGGACCTCTAGTGCCTAGCCAAGGAGGCAAGAATGACTAAACCAAGTAAATGTAATGATTCAGGTTGTTATTATGTGCATGAGTTTTACACTAACTATGTAACAAGGATGCCTTCAGCGGCTTTGCTGTCTACCCAATTCTAAACGGACTCGGTCAATGATGACTTAAAATAACACTAACGCCTATAAGAGTAGTTATATCATCTTTATTTATAACAATTGAGAAGTAAAAATGACCTACACTGGGGCTTCCAAAGAGGAAGTTATTGAGCTAAATTACATCCCAACAATGTAATGGAGTGCATCCTTAAAAACATCATGATATAGAAGATCATGTAATAGTGTGAAACATGATCAAAATGTATACTACTGGGTCAGAAAGGATTAGCGGACATCATATCCCTGTTTGGATAATTATAAACAGATAAAAGACAAAGGACGAACATGGCAAGAAGAAAGAAATGCCAAAATGTTCACTTACATCTCTGTGTTGGATTATCCCAAGCTCTGTGGGATTATGAGCGAGTTACGGATTTGCTTTTTGGTTTATAATTACCTGTTTTTTACATTTCTAAACAAACATGTTTCTTTTTAAATAAGAGACAAAAGTTATGTTAAAACCAATTAGAGCCCCCCAAGTACATAAGCATGAGAAAATACACTGGTTATCTTATTCGAGACATTTCTAATTTCTACGATGACCCAACAAGGTAGACATTAGAATCCTAATACATTTATAGGTG
The DNA here is from genome assembly GCF_018350215.1 of Panthera leo. Taxonomy (NCBI): domain Eukaryota; kingdom Metazoa; phylum Chordata; class Mammalia; order Carnivora; family Felidae; genus Panthera; species Panthera leo. The sequence goes on along the minus strand of NC_056684.1, from coordinate 12,770,967 downwards.
AGAAGACCGCCCCCCACCCCCACACAGGAGCTTCGAGATTGTCTCCGAACAGGTAGATGGTGAGTGTTGGTGCTGCCATTCCCTTGCTGTCTCTCCCATGCCACCCCACCACCCATTGGCAGCTTCTGTGTGTGATTTTAATGGTTTTCCTCTTCTTTTTTCATTCACTGACCACTTCATGATCTCCTTCCCTCTGGCTTTCAAAGCAGTTTTCTATTTACCTCTCACCAGCTCACTCGCTCAGCAAATATTCATTGAACACTTGATAATCTATGCACGCAAGGAATAGAGTTATGTGCCAGCGAGGCAGAAATAAATCTGACATAAGCCCGAGCCTCAATGGGTTCACACCCCACGGCACAGCACAGAATAATAGTTCAACCCGGTTCTCCATTGGCAAGTGTTCAGGGATGAACCCGAGGCTTTGACAGCAAGAGAAAGGGGCTGGGTGAGTGTCATGAAATAGGGATCAGATGACTTAGTTTATTAGAATTGTGCCTAAAACACAAAGGAGCATGTCCTGGGGTCATCCGAGGCCAGATGCAATGGCTTGCACCTCAGATACAATGCTTTTGTCACTTTGATATGGTTGTTTTCTTCAATATCCTCTCGACATTGTTGGGCATTACTGTAGTTTTGGTGTTGGGTCCTTCTGCAGATGTTTGCCTTTTTTATTTTTTATTTTTTGGTGGGGAGGGCTGTTTTCCCCAGGTCTAGTCCCACCAAATTGGAGAGAATTAAATGTGTGGACGGAAATGATCCCTGAGGGCAATTTGTGAATTCTTACTTTTAGAAATAAATACTTTGTATTATAAAGCTAGTAAAAACAACAAAAAGAAGACTTTTTTAATTTTAAACAGCCACAATTATTTCTTGAAGCCTAAAACACATTCTTAATCCTTTAAAATCTTATGAGAGATAATCTAGTGTGTGTTTTAGACTTAATTACAAATAAGCGGTGATGTGCTCTTTTGATAATGCTACAATTTATAATTCCCCATAATTGTTACTTTTTCCCAGTCTTTAATGTTCTGATCAGGTTTATAAAATGAAGCCCAGCATGGCGCCTGAGTGGCTCAGTCGGTTAAGTGCCTTACTTTGGTTCAGGTCATGATCCCATGATTTATGGGTTTGAGCCCCGAGTCGGGCCCTGTGCTGACAGCTCGGAGCCTGGAGCCTGCTTTGGATTCTGTGTCCCCCTCTCTCTCTGCCCTCCCCCGCTCAGGCTCTGTCTCTCAAAAATAAATAAACTTAATTTTTCTTTTAAATTCGAAATAAATCCCAGAAATATCCACTCTGTTTTTCACAGTTTGAGTTGATTTCTTAGAAATGCTTGGCAAATGCTTCTTTTTTGTTGTTTGTTTTTCTGTGAAACCAAGCTTTAAAAAAATATACACATCTTGCTATGGAAGTGGCTGATATAGGCTCAGAATCTGTACACTCGGTCATTCCCCCCATGTAGACTTTATTAAACGTTTTTAATAAATTTGGTGATTACTGGATGTGTTTTCTGGCTGATGTGAACACTAACACTGTTGACGAATTGTTAATGTTCAATCAATACGTATTGATTAAGGTCTCCGACATGTCAAGCTTTCAACTTAAGAAGTCAATCTTGCTTGCAAAAGTTGAGGAAAATCCCATTTATTTAGAGCTAACAAGTGTTGTGTAATTGTTTCAGGATCTCGTTTTCTAGGACACTGGCAAAACCCAACAAGTAGTGTTTTGTGCTTTAAAATTCCCTAACATACTTTGCTTCTTTTCACCATTTTTTGGCTGGTGTGGTTTGTAGAAAATTGTAAACGTGTGTCTTTTCTGGAGACTTGAGGAGCATTTAATGGAGTTCTCTTCCTAACAATAGAAAACGCCCATTTTCCTCCAGGTAGTGTTTGTAGGATACGAACAGCTTCCTGAATTGCTACCCCTCCAAATGTTACGATTTACAGTAGCCAAAAGAGTGTGCTTCGGAAATAATATCGGAGGAACTGGGTGCTTCGGTTTGAGACGCGGGAGTCGGCCTCGGCGAAGGCCATGTTGAGAAGAGCAACATGGCGGTGAAGCGTGGGGGTGCTGGCGCCACACCCGGTTCAATCCTGCTTCTGCCTCGACTGGCTATGTGCTTTGGGGGCAAATCTCTCAACTCCTCTAAGACCCAGGCTTCCCGGCAGTAAAACGGAGAGTACCACACTGCCTCGCTGGGACTCCAAGGATTAAGTGGCATGTCATCTAGAATGCTGGTGGCCGGGGGCCAGGCGCATTGCCAACAGCCTTGATCGGAGTCCGCGGATGCTGTTTTATGAAGGGAAGTGTGTAGTCATTCTTCCGCTTCATCTTGTTTTATGCTGTCTCTGTCTCCTACTAGTCGCATGGCTGGGATCCTGTCACTTCTTATCGATCTTCAAGTTTTTCTTGGAAAGATGCAGTTACCTAAAGCCTGCCTAGCCCTGCATCTGTGTTTACCTGCGCGATTCTGTCACATCCCAGTGAAAAGTGACTTTCCAGAAGGAAGAGCACTTATCAAGAGCCTGGGAGCTGAAGCCGATATGCAGATGTGCTGGCCAGATGGGGCACAAGCTGTCTGGCTGCAAGGAGGGTGATTGCCTGACAGGGGATAGCTTGCTATTCTCAGGGTGGCCCCGGCCAGTGACCTGGCTAGTGATGCAGGTGCAGACCCCTCCGGGGTGGCCCTCAGCCAATGAGTAGGCAAGCCACAGTGTGAAGGGCTGGCCATTCTCCCCCACCCCCCGCCCCAGAACATTCTTTGCTAAGAGATGCCCATCTGCTGTGTTGTCATGCTATGACCACTCCTGCCCCTTTTCTTCCCACCGTTCTTGTTCCCTAATAAACTTTGCTCACACCTCACTGTCTCCATGTCTGTGCCTGGAGGACCCCACCTGAGACAGGGACCAAGGGTAAAAACTCAAGAGGCACCAAAACAATCATCAGGATTGGGCAGGTTGCTGAGAATCCGATCAGGTGGAGAGGGTCAAGCCAGACTGAAGGGGACCAGCTAAGGCTGTGTCCGAGGGGTGCCTTGGAGGGATTGCCCAGTGCGGGTCCTCTCGGGAACATCAAATCACCTCACTAATGGAAAAGTGCTCTGCAAACTCCACAGCACCATCCAAACGTGAGCAACTCTTGGTCTGTGCGTTGTTTTGCACCCTAGAGGACCAGGGCACCTTCCTAACAAGGTTGTGGGGAGGCCAGTGCTGTTAGCAGCCCTCCCTCTATTGGCAAAGTCGATACATATGTTTCAAAAGCAATCCCGGGCAATTTGTTCTCTGCTTCCCCCAAATGTCATGGGTGAAAGGTGACAGAGGTGCAGAGCCCAGGTCGGACCCACTGCCAATCCTTAAAACCTTTAGGGGGCGCTCTAACATTTGACAATATTTGCTCACCACCCAGTAATCAGCATCTGGGGTCAGAGCTGGAACACAGGCGTGCGTATTTCTGGTGTGGGGTGCTGGGGGGGGGGCACACCGCCCCACGCTTATCCTCCTGTGGACACTGACCTTATGTCGTTTAAGCCAAATGATTCATGCCTAGCCTGTCTCTACAAATGTTACACCTAAGAGTTAATGCGATAGCAGTAAAATCCAGAATATATGGAAGAAACACAAGATCTTTGAGGCATGTGGAGTTCAGAGTTTTGCTCTGGCCTGCCAGCTCCAGAGTCTCACCTTAGGGGAAAAAAAATGCACGCTTCAAGGGTTTCAGTGACCTGAGCTGATGCCACAGAAGATAAGAATGCAGAATTGTTAGAAAATAGTCCTCAGTAATTCCGTGCCTCTGTCCTGGACCTTTATGAGGAAGCTTGTTGAAAAATAAACAGATACATTATTAATTTTAGATATGGACAGAATTATGGGCATCTCATTCAGCATGAACTTCAACGGGCATTTGGTAAAAGGTTTAGGAGAGAAAACACTGCTAGTTACAATCATTGTTTTCGAGCTCTCAGGATGGAGACATTCTCTTAAGCTACATAAAGATCTTGGTTCCACTGTATCTGTAACCTATATATCTGCACTTTTTTTTCGTTTTTCTTTTATATTGGAGACAGTGAGAGACAGAGCATGAGCAGGGGAGAGGCAGAGAGACGGAGACAGAATCTGAAGCAGGCTCCAGGCTCTAAGCGGTCAGCCCGATGCGGGGCTTGAACCCACAAGCAGTGAGATCATGACCTGAGCCAAAGTCTGATGCTTAACCAGTTGAGCCACCCAGGCACCCCTGCACTTTGTTTTTTCTTTTCAGCCAGGAGTCCCCTTTGCGACCAGTTTTTATAGAACTTTTCAGTTTCAACGTGTAGCAAGACAAATTAGCTGTAAAGGTGTGCCCAACCCGTGATGCTGTGTTTTCCACTGTAAAGATACACCTCGGTACTTTCCATTAAGGGCCCGAAACATGCAGAAATGTTCAAGTCATTGGAGCACAGTCAATCTGTATTTTCGATCTTGGGAAGTGTGAAAACTAATGAAAATGTCTTTAAAAATGTTTGCTAGTTAGGACCCGAAGAGTCGTGAAATTTGCTTCTCTTACCGTATTTGGTACATTACATTTAGAAGCATGATTACATTTAAAGGTGTTTATGATAGTATAGGTTTTCCAGTTGAATTCGCTTTTCATTAGATTTCATGTGTGTTACAACTAAAGCTTTAGTCCTATTCTGAATCTCAAACTGAACTGTAGACAACACCCTGGCCATCGTAGCTTCACTCAGTAAATTACCCTGAATTTTGACCTTTTCTTTTCAGCGTTAAGTGACTGGGTACAACACACCTTATGAGTAACAGATGGAAATTAAAAAGAAGAAAAAAAAAAATAAACTCAACTTTTGCCATCTTGCCTAGTTATCTTGCTTCTCTGGCTATTGCAGTCAAAGTTTCTTTTTTTGATGCACTTTTAGGATTTTTATTAATTTCAGATGTACAGTGTTTTATTTGTTAGAGGCAAGCCACGAGGGACGGTTTCTGCAAAAGAGAGACCCTAGAATCTAAGTTCCATTACTTTACCACTGAGTTCTGTGAGCCGGGCTGGTCACCAAACCTCATGCCGAGTCCCCTTATGGTTGGATAGAAGGGCTAAAACTGGCTTGGCTGCAAAAGTCTCTCTCGCTCTAACATTTTATAATTCTCTACTCTTCCCCGCGCTTGCTGTTTCTTAATTTTGCACTTTTCCCAAACACGGATAAAATTGGACGAGACACAGAAGCTGGAGGTGTCTGAAGTAAACCAGAAAAGGCATCTGACACTATATTATGCTAACTCCTTGCCACTGTGGGCCAGCTGCACTCCTAGGGAGACCCGGGACTGTCTACCACTCGCTCACCTTTGACAGTGACTTTCACAGCATCACATCCTGAGAGGTCTTGCGTGTTTCCTAATCCCTTCAACGGTAGTAGAAGCAGAATCTCACTTTTACTACTCTGTGCCTTGAATCCAAGAGATTTGCAGAGTATGAATTTTTGACAGCAAAATTATTCTCTTTTCCTAACAGGCTTTTTACTTGGCTTGGCTTTGTACTTGTAAGCAGAGATACACTTGCATTAGTTGGGTCATTTGGGAAAGAACATCTGACAGATGTGCACTCTGTGATTCAGATATTGTTATTGCTGAAGACATACAATTTTTTTTCATCTTCAGTGAGCTTGACAGTTACATCCAAACACGTTTTCATTGATTGCAGTGTTTGTTGTATTTCCAGATACCTTAAGAGCCCCAACGATTACAGTTTCATGAAGAATGAGTTTCTTATTTTCTTTAGCAAGTGCACATAGGCTCATACTGCTCCTCCCCAAGGAGTTTCTATGGAGTTGGGTCAATGTTGTGTGCTCAACCGTACTTTTCTCGCTCCTTCTTGAAGACAAGTCCTAGAGAAGGCAGCCAGTAGATGGCTTAGCTCTTACAAACCAAAAATGAACTGGATGTTTCCAGTTTCTCAAGCAAAACATTCAGTTCTCCCTGAAGATCAAAACGTGTTTTGCTTTTGGTGTCAAGAATATGTTTCTGTTCCTCTTCTACTTAGGGATGACATTGATCTAGTCCCATTTATAATTTCCCAGTTACATGGGGTCATGATGTGACTTCTACAAATGACATGAACATCTATTATGGAAATAGCACAGGTACCAAAGATTGTCACTCACTAACTGTGAACTCGGTCACTGCTGTCCTACCGACATTCCTGTAGAAATGAAGCAAAGGAATATACAGGAATTTATAGAAGAGTGCTTGGTAAGTAACCCACACCAAAAAATTAAATGAGTATTTTGGCATGGAGAAACATATATCTGATTCTATTGTCTGAATCACACTGGCCATTTTTTGAAGTTTATTTATTTTTTGAGAGAGAGAGGGGGAGAGAGAGAATCTCAAGCAGGCTCTGAGTTGCCAGTTCAGAGCCTGTCGCAGGGCTCAAACCCATGAACGGTGAGATCATGACCTGAGTTGAAATTAAGAATCGGACGTTTAACAGACCGAGCCACCCAGGCACCCCCATATTAACCATTTTATTTATTAAAAAAAATTTTTTTTAAACGTTTATTTACTTTTGAGACAGAGAGAGACAGAACATGAACGGGGGAGGGTCAGAGAGAGAGAGGGAGACACAGAATCTGAAACAGGCTCCAGGCTCTGAGCTGTCAGCACAGAGCCCAACGCGAGGCTTGAACTCACGAGCCGTGAGATCGTGACTTGAGCCGAAGTCCAGCGCTTAACCGACTGAGCCACCCAGGCCCCCATATTAACCATTTTAAACAGTACTTTATAATACAATTCAATAATATTTGTAAGCAGAGGAATAAGGTTGGACAAAATATATCGCTCTGGAAATTTCCCTCTTCATTCTGTGAGCTACGCACATTTAGGATCAACTATTGAATGAAATTGGTACAGGTCATTGGAAATGTCTCCTTATTTTCCCTGTCCTGGGTGTTAAGAAAAGTTTTAAGCTGTTTCTTTCTTTCCTTAAGCATCTGAAAGGCAAGTAGCATAAATCAACTCATTAATGCTTGCGAAGTCCTAGTCCTGATAGACATTGAGAACTTAGGGCAGGAGATGGCCATTGTCCAATGGCGTGCTGCTAAATGCTAAACAGCTCGTTCTCGAAGGAGGTACTCGGAAGACCCTTACCTACGGCGCTTGCCAGTTGCCGTAAATAATCCACCACGGCTGATTTCAGGGTAGCAGTGTGAAATCACTGAACACACAAGGTGAGTCGAAATACTAAGAATCGGTTCCCGCAAACTGGTTTAAGAGCCAACACACCATTGGCTCTTTCAGTAACACTGGCCCACCCGTGCCTTAATCCTTGTTGGCTTATCATAAAATGGAAACACTTGGGACGCATCCTTTCTTTTAAAACTTCTATTCTCTTTTTTAGCAGGGACATAGGAATGAATCGGATCGAAGCAGACAGAGCAGAAGGGGCGTGTTGTATAACGTGGGGAGTGCCATTTATGCCATAGCCCAGAGTGCGCCCCGGGGTGGTACCAGCTAGAGCTTGGCGTAGCTGTGTTTGGTGGCTCTGTTACTGCTCCTCTGGCTTATACTCACTCCCCCCAGATTCCCCCAACACCCCCCTCCCCAGCAACTCATGGTGCATTACATCATATCTACTGCTCTGGGAGAGACGGTTATCCCGTTCCCCTGTTCTAATCTAAACCTGACCTGCTTCTGTTTGGGCTTGTGTATTCCTGGTTCTCCTCACAGGCAGTGTGAGCTAGACAGGAAGAGGACCCAGAGAAAAGTAAAGGGGGCACTCTCACGGCTGAGTCCAGAAGCTATGCGCGAAGATGTGTCAGGACACAGCCTGGGAGGGAGGGTTGAGGAATCTGTGTGCCCACGGCCCTGTCACCGAGCCAGGAACACTGAGGCCCAGTGTCCATTATCTGGGGGAGGAAAAAAGAATAAATCAGCACTTCTCCACGCAGCTAAATTACCCTTAAAAGACCTCACAACTCAGTTGGCTTCTCCAGCTGAGTCATGGCTTCCTGAGAGGCCAGGGGGCCTGATGAACACTATGTGGGTGGCTCTGCGTGGGGCAGTAACCCAGTGCTAATCCCAACTCCGTGGACGTGAGCTTTTGAAAAAGAACAACAAGTCTGCTTGATTGATGGTGTTATTTTGGCCTTTCTTGGGGAGAAACTCACTTCGGGAGTAGAGGGAAACAGATTCTCCGCATGGTGCTCTGTGCTCGCAAACCCAGGGAAGATTCCCAAAGGGCAGAACGTTGTGTGCTCAGTTGTCTAGGGCAACATGGAGGGGAAGCTCCATCTGGCCGACTGAGATTCAGGGGGGCCTGGCGACAAGTAGGGCCGGGCTCTGAGGAAGGCACAGATCTAGGATTGGTCTGTGTCTGGGCTCACCGCGCTGAAGAACCGCCCCCACCCCCTCCACCTACATGCTTACACACGCTCATCACTCTTTCCAAAAAGGAGAGGCCAAAAAGAAATACCAGCGGAGGCACTGGCACACATCGTGGCTACCATGATCCTCCCTGCCAAAAATGGCCAATAAAGTGGTCATTATAGTTTTGCTGTGAGATGATAGATCCTTCAAACAGAATGCCGGTCTAGAAAGATTTGTAGAGTATGAGCACAACATATGTTATAAAGAAGCTATTGGTCGCAAGTAACAGAAGACCTACCTCAAGGCAGCTTAAAAGGAAGAGTGAAGGCATGGGGAGGGGGGGAGGTCACTGGGGAAAAGGGGTTAGTAGAAGGTCATTAGGCTGTTTCATGGTAGCCGAGAGCGTAGAGGCCGCCAGGCCTATGGACTGGAGCCCGGAATGGATCTGCGGGTAGGGCGCGTGGGAGGCCCTTCATGGTTTTGTGCCTTCTCCCCACAGTACTGAGTCATGCTTCTCTAGCTGCAGCAGAGGTCTCCGCACATATATCCACAGGACAGAAAAGGATGACCAAGAGTTCCTGAATTTTCCATGTTCCAGCCGAGGCCTTTCTAGCCTAGCCTGCAAAATTCCCAAGGGAGAAACAGAAGTTTCCCAGCGTGGCCAGGTGCTACCCTTGATCGACCAATTGTGGGAAGGTCGTAGGGTCTGGGGAAGGAACTGATTCGCCCACGGGAGGTCTCCACAGCCTGAAAAAAGTGAGTTTTATTTTGCTTCCCGCTGGAATCCCTCTTTGTCCGTGACAACATACACGAGAGCAGAAAGGTCAGGGGTTTCGAGCCCGGCCAATCTGCACGTAGACCTCACTGTCCGATTACTAGTTGTTTTAACTCAAGACAAATAATGTAACTTCTCCAAAATTCGAATTTCTCACAATCACAAGAAATTCAGGTTGTCTGGAAGAGTGGGCCTCGGAGTGAGTCCTGGTACCATCGGCTTCAGCCATGACTGGAATTTGTTGTAAGTGCAGGTCCTCACTCTTTCCCAGCCTGCATCAGAAACTCTGGGGGTGGAGCCCAGTGACCTCTGTTTGGACCAGCCCACCACCAGAAGCATGCTACAGTTTGAGAACTGCTCCAGGGTGCTGGAGGGACCCTCCAAGGGCCCTCACCAGTGGCCTACAAAGTCCTGGCTGAGGGCCCATTGGGACTGCCAACCCCCCGCAACCACCCTCCCCCACGGCTGTCTGTGCAGGGACACTGGGCGAGATGCCTCTGGAATCCAAAGTTCTTGGGACCCTAAGCCGTCTGCCATAGTTTTCCTGAGAAGTGGGGTTTCTCCACCCTGAGTCAAGGAAGGATCAAAAAGTAGAGGCTCAGTTGGTCAAGCGTCTGACTTTGGCTCGGGTCGTGATCTTTCGGTTCATGGGCGAACTGCATCGGACTCTGTGCTCTCAAGGCAGGGTCTGCTCCAGATCCTCCGTCTCCCTCTCTCTCTCTGCCCCTCCCCCACTTGCTCTCTCTCTCTCAAAAATAAACATTAGGGGCAACTGGGCGGCTCAGTCACTTGAGCATCTGACTTCGGCTCAGGTCACGATCTCGCGGTTCGTGGGTTCAAGCCCCATGTTGGGCTCTGTGCTGACAGCTCAGAGCCTGGAGTTGCTTCAGATTCTCTGTCTCTCTCTCACCCTCCCCTGCTTGTGCCCTGTCTCTCTCTGTCTCCAAAACAAATAATAAACATCAAAAAATATTTTTTAATAAAAAAATACAATAAACATAAAAAAAAAGTAGAGGTATTTGAAAGACTAGGGAACCGGGTACATCCTGGATGGGTGCTTGTTCGGATGCAGAAGACTATAGACCCATCTGATACTTTTCCAGGAAATTCTTGGGAAAAGATCTCTCTCTAACCAGCGCCGCCCGATGCCGAAGAGGCAGGGGAAGCCGAGGGAACTAGCAGAGCCCCTCTCACTGAAGGAGAGGCAAACCACACAGGCGGGAAGGGTAGGAGACAGCAAAATTACAATAGACAGGATGAGACTTCACGCATGGGCATGGCACCATATTGATTGCTGGAGGTGAATGGAAGTTCTGTGATCTGACCCATATGGCAGCGCAGCTTGACAAAGAGATACCCAAGAGCAAGGTTGAAGGCAATCGCTGGAAAAAAAAAACAATGACTGTTTGAGATGCTACTTGGAAAATACATACACATCACGGATGCTTAATAAGCAGCTGCCACTTACTGAGTGCCTGGATGAACGAGACTCTTAGTGAAGCAACTAAAGAAAAAAAAATGATGTCGTTAATTTTTCTGATAACCTTCTGAGGAGGTTATTATAATTCCTCTGGTACAGAGAAGGAAACTGAGGCTCAGAGGAGGTTAGTTAAGAGGCCAGAAGCCAGAGAGCAAGTCAGCAGAGCCAGGCTGAGCCGGGGCGGGGCGGGGGTGGGGGGTGGGGCCTCCACTTCTTTGTGACCCCAGAGCCACGTTGTAACTGAGGCTTCTTCATGGTAGCTATTTTAATAATACGCTAATCCCTGAATCCGGGATATGACTCATTTCCTTCCGGGATGGAATCCCTGAGCGTTCCAGACTGCGGATCTGGAATAGAGAGATTACCTCTCGGCACTTTATTTGTCCACGTGGCTCCCCACGCAGGGGTCCTGCTCAGCAGAGTCACAGACCTGCTGTTTCAGAACCAGGAGGCCGCTTTGCTCAGCTGGCATTTACGTGACCCCCCCTTAAAAATTCAAAGGCAAAGTCCAAGCGTAATCGGTAACTTTTGCTCCTCCGGGCGAAACTCCAGGGGAAGCCTAGGAGAGACCTTTGTAAATTGCAAAAGGCCAGGAGTCACTGGGCTCCGCTCACAATGGCTGTGACAGTGGATCCCTGCAGGTGGGGAGCTGTGTGCTTACCGCGTCCCGCCTCCTCCCTGCAGGTAAAATCGGAGCCATTTATTGCCTCTGTCACTGCCTCGCACACACACCTGTTTATGAGCATGAATCACAGATTTCCAAATAACAAGGAGGACTGTTTTTTTTTAACACCCACCCCACGGCCCAGCGCCTTCCAGCTGCCCGTCAGGCGGATTCTGACCAGCCCAGCGGAGGTGCAGGGGTGGTGAAGCCATCAAGTCAGTCCCCAGGAGCTTCAACACTCACAGCAATTTGTAGTGCAATTACCAGCTGAACTTGGTCTAGGTCCCGGCCGGAGCCCTCGCCGAAGGGTGTGGTGTGAGAGCCCAGCAATTGGCCGTGGGTGAGAGCCTTGCAGGGGATTACTGGGCTGAGGCTCAGGTCCAGGAAAACTGAAGGGGCTGGAGAATGTACCAGAAAGGCTTACAGCCGCAAGACTGTGCTCGGGGTCAGTCCTTCTCCTTTTTCCGCCTCTAGAAATGCATCGCTATTAATTCCATTAAAACTAGGCGATGCGCAGGCTGACTGCCTTACAGAATAACCCTGAGAGCTTCTTGTTTGGGGGAGAGGCAAACATGTCAAATCGACAGAGGGACTTAGCCCTTAAGGAGTCAGATGGCTCTTGTACGCCCCTGCTCCCCCTGTTCAGAAAGCTATGTCACCTCCTGGGACTGTGCCCTGATAAGAGAGGTATGCTACCCTTCCCGGAGGAGGAAGGGCCAAAGTCTGGAGGTTCAGTAGAATTCTGAGTCCTCCCCCAACTTTAAGTCACTAATAAAAGATGAAGGAATGCTCATACTTCATCCTTGTCGTTGTGTATTTACTATAGATAAAGCGCTCTCTTAGGTATATTTCCTTTAATATTTATAGCTAACCTGGGTGTGGGCTTGGAAGCATCATTTGACGAAAGAACAATGGAAAACATCCAAGCATCTGGACCAGCGCAGTTATGGATGACACTGTCCAGGGCTTTATCCAATATGTTTATCAATAGAAAATGTTTCAGGTCAGATCTTTTTTTATTAAGTTTTTTTTTTTTTTTAAATTTTAAATCCAGTGTAGTTAACACACAGTGTTCTATTAGTTTTGAGTGAATAATATACTGATTCAGCAGTCCTGTGCATTACTCAGTGCTCATCATAAGTGGACTCTTAATCCCTTTCGCCTAATTCCCCTACCGCCCCACCAACCTCCCCTCTGGTGACCATTAGTTTGTTCTCTGTGGTTAAGAGTCTGTTTGGGGCGCCTGGGACTGGGTGGCTCAGTCAGTGGAGCATCCAACTTTGGCTCGAGTCATGATATCACGGTTTGTGAGTTCGAGCCCTGCATCGGGGTCACCGTGGTCATTGTGGAGCCTATTTTGGATCGCTCTTTCTCTGTCCCTCCTCTACTCATGCTTTCTCTCTCTCTCTCAAAATTAAACATTAAAAAAAGAGTCTGTTTTTTAGTGTGTCTCTTTTTCCTTTGTTCATTTGTTTTGTTTCTTAAATCCCATGTGTGAGTGAAATCGTGTGGCTGAATTTTCATGGCTGAATAATATTCCATTGTGTATATATAATAATCCACTGTGTATGAATATTCTTTATCCATTCATCAGTCGATGGACACTTGGGCTCCTTCCCTATCTTGGCTATTGTAAGTGATGTTGCAATAAACATAGGGGTGCATGTATCCCTTTGAATTAATGTTTTTGTAATTTTGGGGTACTCAGTCAGTAGTGTGATTATTGAATGGCAGGGTAGTTGTATTTTTACCTTTTTTAAAGCTTCTTTATTTATTTTGAGAGAGAGAGAGCCAGGACGGGCAGAGAGAGAGGGAGAGAGAGATAATCCCAAGCAGGCTTTGCACCATTAGCACAGAGCCTGACTCGGGGCTCGATCTCAAAAACCCTGAGGTCACGACCTGAGCCGAAATAAGAGTCAGATGCTTCACTGACTAAGCTACCGAGAGGCCCCTGTATTTTTAACTTTTTGAGGAACCTCCATACTGCTTTCCTCAGTGGCTGCACCAGTTTGCATTCCCATCAACAGAGCACGAGGGTTCCTTTTCCTCCACATCCTTGCCAACACCTGTCGTTTCCCGTGGTTTTGATTTTAGCCATCCTGACAGGTGTGAGATGACCTCTCATTGTAGTTCTGATTTGCACTTCCGGGATGATGAGTGATGTTGAACATCTTTCCATGTGCTTGTTGGCCATCTATAGTTCTTCTCGGGTCAGATCTTTTAATAATTTATGTTCAGAAAAAAAAAACACTACAAAAAGCATTTTTCCTTGGAGGCCAGGGTCTCTCCGTGGTTGCGTAGCTCATCGGGTGTCCCTTTTCCATTAGGCTGCTGGGAAGCCCAGAAAAATAATCAGTGAGCAGTTATTGCAACTTTATTGGCACTGTGCCTAACACATTTGCTTTCTCCTTTCCTGCAGTTGCCTTCTCCCCTTCTACCTCTCCTCTTCACCTACAAAGATCACAGATTCTTTGGGAAACAGAGGCCAGCATGAATAATCAAGGAATGTAATGAATAAAATAAGGAGCAAACAAACAAAAATGTAAGTGGCAGAGACTGGCCTCAAAGGCGGATCTCCCAATGCCAAAAGCTGCAATTTTCCACATCGTCACACCGCCCTTTCTGGCAGTTCTGGTGTGTTTTTGCCAGAGGATCCCCCAGGAATAGATGTGTTCTGGTTCCTGGGGTGCGGAGGGGTGCACAGTGTTGTCACCTGGATGGGGAGAACGGGTGCTGAGGACAGAGATCTGACCCCACAAGGGCTAAGCCCCTGCGTAAATGTGACTCGTGTGTTTCTCCCCCAAACAAGCAGCTTTTCGGTTATTTTGCAAGCCAGTCAGCCTGTGCATCTCCTAGTTTTAGGAATTAACAGCAACATGGAGCCCCTGGGTGGCTGGGTCAGTTAAGCATCTGACTTTGGCTCAGGTCAGGATCTCAGGGCTTGCGAGTTCGAGCCCTGCATCGGGCTCTGCTCTAACAGTGCAGAACCTGATTGGGATCCTCTCTCTCTCCCTCTTTCTCTACCCCTCTCCCACTTATGTTCTCTCCATCTTTCAAAATAAGTAAATAAACTTAAAAAGGAGGAATTAGCAGCAATATGTTTTTAAAGGCTGAAACAGGAGTGAGAGTGGCCTCGAGCCCTTGGGCCACCGTGGCCCCACCCCTGTGCCCTCACCCACCTGGACAGCAGGGAGTCTGTCCTTATCAGAGCAGAATGGTCTGGAAGTTGCTGGCCACCTGCCACTGACTGTCTTTTCCTCAGGAGCAACCCAGCCGTCTTTCCTTGAGGGGGGAAATCTAATTAAAAGGAATTTACAAACATATTTGGAAAGAAAGGTCAGGCAGTCCTTTCTCAATTAGATAGAAGTTGGTTTTAATCACCTCCCTGGCAACATGTCCCCTCGGGAGGCAGGCGCTGGTGCAAATGAAGACCGGAGCAGAGAATTAGAGCGTGTGTGTAGGAGCGTGTGCGCGTCTGTGTCTGTGTGCGTTAAGTGTGTGTGTGTGTGTGTGTGTGCGCGTGTGAATTGCATGAGTGAGCATGCGAGTGTGCGTGAGCTTGTATACGTGAGTGCGTGTTGGAGGGAGTTTTTTGAGTGTGTAGGTGAGTGTGTGTGCACGTGTAAGTGTGTGCATTCTGCACGGGGGGTTGCTGGAGTCTTTTTTTTTTTAATGTTTATTTATTTATTTATTTTTGAGAGTGACAGAGCAAGCAGGAGAGGGACAAGAGAGAGAGGGGGACAAAGGATCTGAAGTGGGTTCTGCGCTGACAGCAGAGAGCTGGATGGGGGGCTCCAAGTCCCAAACTGTGAGATCGCGACCTGAGCCGAAGTGAGACGCTTCACCGACTGAGCCACCCAGGCGCCCCACTGGAGTCTCTCTCCTTCCGTGACAGGGAGTCACGGGGGAAGGAGAATGACACCGGAATGGTAGCTTGCCTGACCTTTCCCTGAACTGACAGAAAGGGTGGACTAAAGCGATTGGCCTCAGTGATGATGCCTCCCCGTCTCCCCCACACACCTAACAGTCCTTGAATAAATAACGAAAGGCAGACAGGCACAATTCCCTAGAGAATAAGCTCATCACATAATCTTCCCATTAGCTTCCCACACGGGCTCCACAGCTCGACTGGCGTGTGAAATGGCCCACACGAGGTTCCCGGCGAGTCCCGGACCCCCCCTCCAGCCTCTCTCAATTTCACAGGTGGGTCCTGGGGCCCAAGGAACCTTGGGGGCAGCAAGCCTGATGATGTCATCATAGCCGTTACAGTGCAGAGAGGGGTGTTGGTTCCCCCATGTTCCGAGGGCACAGAAGAATCAAGGGCAGAGCTGGGGCCAGAGTTCCCGATGCACACGAGAACGTGATTTAGCCTGGTTTCCTCAGAGACGCCCGCCTGTCTTGTCCTTTCTTCATGTCCATCTCTCCCTTGCCATCCCTTCCTCTGCTGTCTAGCTTGTGGCTGGATTATTTATGGGTCAGTGTGAGTGGTCTCCTTTCCCCCCTTCTTCCATAAATCACTGCCCCCCCCTTAATCAACCTTACAATTGCCCTGAGTATATCACTCTGCTGTTCAGGGATATTCAGGGTCTCCCCACTACCTACAAAATAAAATCCAAGATATGTAATTGGCATCCAAGATCCATTCTAGTCTAATATCTATCTTTCTTATTTCCTATGCACTTGGATCAAAACTGGCTTACTAATCGCATTAAGAATATACTTTATTCAGTCTTTCATTCAACAAATACATCTAGACTACTTTCCACGTCCCAGTGTGCCAGCCCCCTAATAACATAAGAAGTTCTTATAACATAATGACATAGACGCCATAAGAACCTACCGTGTGCCAGGTACACTTCTAAATTCCCTACAAAATAATCACTCTACAGGGCTTCTGCATGTACAACTTCGGGGGCACCACATGCACGGTGGATGCAAATATGATGATGCCTTTTGGATTTTGCAACCCATCCACTCGGCACGTACTTTCCACCACAACCTTAAAAGAGATGTGATTCTATTTAACCCATTTTATTCCCGAAGGAACGTTAACGGTCGCATTAACAGATAGGTCCATTACAGGGTAAGTTTCAGTGTGGGCACTGAAACCTGTTTGATGGCTTGGAATCAGAACCCACATGCCTGACCTTTATACTACACCACCCTTCCAAATGCGCATCGTCTCGTGAAACACTCACCACCATGCAATGAGGCTGTCGCCAGCATCACCAATTTATGGGTGCAAAAAATATGGGCTTCAGAAGAGTTAAACGATTTGTCAGGTGGTTAGTAAATTTCCCATCAAGATTTGAAGCCAGGTTACATCAGGTTCTCTAAAGCCAAGTGACAATGTTTCTAATTCCAATTACTGTTCCTTCTGGCAAGAACCTTAAGTTTGCATCGCGGAGGACAGGGAATATGACTTTGCCATTGTCCAGCACTGATGTCCCTTCTCTCTGGAACTCTGTTTCCTCAGTGGCAATATAAAGGGATTCGACCATATCAGTAGTTCTCAGTCTAGGGCGCACATGGGGAGAAACTGAAGAGTTTTAAAAAAATACACCCATCTGTGATTTTTTCCTAGATGTTGATTTAGTTGATGTGGGAATGGGCTCAGGCAGCAATGTTTTTCTACAGGGCCGAGGTTGAGACTACCGGATGCTCCACAATCACCACCTTGGGAGACTGGCTTCTGTTGCCTCTCTCATTTCAATGGCTTTCTTTTCTGTTCAAGTCAACGCGTGGCCGTCCACTTGAAAGGCGTCGTTCTGGGGAGCTAAGTTAGGCAAGCTAGGCTAGGTTGTGTGGCAATGCCAGACGACCCTGAAATCTATCCTAGGTTGTTTTTCTCACTCATCGTAGCTCAGCCAACACTCTGGGTCCATATTTCCTCGGCTCCTAGGCTCAGGCCAACACAACAGCATCTGTCCGGAAGGACGCCAACAGGTGGAAAGAAAAGACGACTCACAGTACTTGTCCTTCAAAGGGACACTCGTTGCTTCTACTTATAGCTCATTGCCTAAACAAGTCACAGGGCCAAGCCCAAGGTCAATGGCATCTGGAAGCATAACCTACCCTCAGAGAGGGCAAATGGTATTTTTGTGCAATAATGCAGCTACTATAGGTAGTTTCTTTTCCAGCCTAGCCCACGACCCTCATGAGGACCTTCCTGACCCTTCACGGGCTTTGCTCGCTCCCTACTTTGAATCTCTACAGCACTTGGCGAACCTCTTTTTTCATCACATAGTAATCTGTGTGCTAGTTTTATGCCCTACACAATGTAATAATTTTTTTTTTAATTCAGGAGCTATATTTAGTCATCTTTAAGATCTTTATGCACTGGAAGTATTCATGGGGGCATCAGTAAGTCTAAAGAAGCACTTTGAAAATTAATGTGGCCATTTATTTGCCTGGTTGGAAATCTTTTTTTTTTTTTTATTTAAAAAAAAATTTTTTTTAACGTTTATTTATTTTTGAGACAGAGAGAGACAGAGCATGAACGGGGGAGGGTCAGAGAGAGAGGGAGACACAGAATCTGAAACAGGCTCCAGGCTCTGAGCCATCAGCACAGAGCCTGACGCAGGGCTTGAACTCACGAACCGCGAGATCATGACCTGAGCCGAAGTTGGACACTTAACCGACTGAGCCACCCAGGTGCCCCTGCCTGGTTGGAAGTCTTATTGATACATCTGCATTGCTGAATTTATTTCTTTTCAATGAATATTTATTGGATACTTACAACGGCAGAGTAGGAGTCTGGTGTAATCGATAGGAGAATCTTTGGATTTGGAAGCAGCAGATTTAGGATTAAATCCTGACTCAGTCGGGGCGCCTGGGTGGCTCAGTAGGTTAAGTGTCCAACTGTTGATTTTGGCTCAAGCCACGATCTCAAGGTTTGTGAGTTCGAGCCCCATGCTGCGCTCCGTGTGGGACTCTGTGCTGAAAGTATGGAGCCTGCTTGGGATATTTTCTCACCTTCTCTCTCTGCCCCCCCCCCCCCCACTCTTGCTGTGTCTGGCTTTCTCAAAATAAATAAAACTTACAAAAAAGAAAAAAAAAACACCTAAATCCTGGGGCACGTGTGTGGCTCAGTCAGTTAAGCGTCCGACTTCGGCTTAGGTCAGGATCTCCCAGTCTGTGAGTTCAAGCCCCATATGGGGCTCTGTGCTGACTGCTCAGAACCTGGAGCCTACTTCAGATTCTGGGTCTCCCTCTTGCTCTGGCCTTTCTTTGCTTGCTCTCTTCTCTCTCTCAAAACAAACAAACAAACAAACAAACAAACAAACAAACATTAAAAAAAAAAACAAAAAACCCTAAATCCTGACTCAGTCACTTACAAGCTTTGCTCTGGAACAAGTTACTTCACCCCTCTGAGCCACATTTTCCTACCTATAAAGTAGATTTTCACAATTTCATAAGGCTTCTGTAATGGTCAAAGGAGGTAATGTATATACCTATAGTATTACGGGTACGCAAAGTGATCAGCTATTTTTTTCAAAGTAACAAGTTATTATTTTCATAGTCAAATTTTTCTATACAAATGCTGATTTTTTTTTTTCTGTTTTAACTCAAACAACATTTCCTTCTCCTTCTCCTTCGCCTTCTCTCACAGCCACGGAAAGGGGAAAACTACGTTTAATTTTAATCTCCTGAGTCCCAGCGTGGCCTAGCATTACCCTTTCCTGTAGGATCTCCAGGAAGACTCAATGACCACGTGCCTTTCTGCTTTTGAGTTTTTCCTCACATGCGCCAGCCAGAGATACTGCAGAGAAGTAGCCACTCCACTCTCATCGAGGCCGGCCCTGCCTCTTCCCTTCCTGCTGTAGCTCGATTAGCCCATCTAAATTCTAGATGGCACCAACGTGTTGACACTGAATGAGTGTGTGTTTGGAGTCTAATGCTCCCGGCTTCTGTCTTGGTAACTTCCCACATCCTGCCAATGGCAGAGGACTGAAGAGTGCCATCAGCCTCTAGCATAGTATAAAATGAAGATCAATCAGGAGCACAAAGTTCCCAGTGTGTGACTGAAGTTACCTCACACGTGATAAGTGCTGAAAATCCCTTTGCTGTGGTTCTAAGTAGCAAGTTCGCGGAGCGCCTGGGTGGCTCAGTCGGTTGAGCGACCGACTTCGGCTCGGGTCATGATCTCGCGGTGTGTGAGTCCGAGCCCCGCGTGGGGCTCTGCGCTGACAGCTCAGAGCCTGGAGCCTGCTCCGGATTCTGCGTCTCCCGCTCGCTCTCTGCCCCTCCCCCACTCGTGCTCTGTCTATCAAAACTAATTGGATGTAAAAAAAATTTTTTTTTAAATTGTTCTCATTGGAGGTTCTTGATTGTCTAGAAGCCTCCTGACTCTGCTTACAAGACATGGTCAAAGAACAGTGGGAATGGAATATAACATAGCAGAATTAGTTTAAATATTTGAGCATCAGGGTCATTGTTTTGCATTTGTTACACCTTGTTGCTGCTAACGATCGTCAACCCGGGCCACAAACCAGAGGCATTGAAGGAGCTTTTTTTATGCCCAGATTCCCAGGCCACTGGCTATATCTCTGAACCGGATAGAAATCCAGGTATCATTATTAAAACAAAACAAAACAAAAACATTCCATTGTTTGATTCTAATCAAAAGCATAGCAAACATTGAGAAACACAGACGGTGATAACTACCAGTGATGATTAGTAAACATCAGTTTCCAAGGTCACTTAGTAAAACCACAGACTGGAGTTCAATCCATCCTGATCTCACAGCGTGAAGATGTAACCTCTACGTTTGACAAAAGCAGGTGCAAGAGTGCAGAGGAATCCTATGGGACGTGGAGGGGCCCCGTGTGTGTTGTTTCGATTTGGTGGGATAAAGAAACGGGCCAGAAATCAACATTTAAAATTTTTTCATGTTTTACTCTTTTTTGAGAGAGAGAGAGAGGGAACAGGGGTGGGACAGAGACAGACAGGGAGAGAGAATCCTAAGTAGGCTCTGAGCATCAGTGCAGAGCCCGATGCAGGGCTTGAACTCACAAACCATGAGATCATGACCTGAGCTGAAATCAAGAGTCTGTGGCTTAACTACTTAACTGAATGAGCCATCCAGATGCCCCTCAGAAATCAACATTTGAAAGAGCCCTCCCTCCAACCAGGCGATTCTGATGCAAATGATCTGAGGACTGTGTTGAGACAACTGGTCTACCTCCCCTAATTGAAAGAAAGAAAGCAATGCCCTTTCTCCTAAGCACTTGGCCTACTTGTCAGCTTATCTAGCCAATTAGACCATTTCCTTGGTTACATCATAGATCCCATTTTTTTCTTTCTCCTTGCTGATGGTTTTTCTTTTCTTTTCTTTTCTTTTCTTTTGAAGGCAGGAAACCAAATTATAGATCTGTTCAGTCGAGTCTAGAATTCTAGAGTCAAACCTTTTCTCGTGAACTTCTGAGCTCTGGACTAGGTCCACTCACCTTGCTTCTCCTTCCTCCATCTTTAGTCTGATCTGCATCATCTGGCCCATCGCACTGGTTCTAGCCAAGAAGACAGGAACAGCCACAGGACATGGTGAGCACACAAAGGAAATCTCCACTTCTGCTTGTCTTTGGGTAAATGGAATTCTCTCCCAGCCAGTTCAGACTCTCAAGTCTGTTTCCCGGGAGAGAGGGTTTCTGTTCACAATTGTCCTTCCCAGATCTGCTTCCTGTCACCTGCCCAATGTCATTTTCTAGCACATTGCTCCCGTTTGCTACGATGTCTGCCCTGGCTTCCTTTCTGTACATATTACACGACATCTAAAGAGTGAAGACCTTCCCATGTGCCAAGTGATCATTGTCCTTTAAGTGAGAAATGGTATCGGGTAGTTGAAGGTCTTGGGTTTTCAAGCATACGATGGCTGTCCCTGACCATGGTGTGTCTGCCCAGGAGGGAATCTAAGCTTTGCCATGCAGTCCCCATGGCAAGTTAGATAAGCTACCTAGACTTTTCGGGTCTCAATTTTTTCACACACAAAGTGGCGATAAAGGTAGGGCAGTTACAAACATCAAATGATGTTTATATATCGGGGCACCTGAGTGGCTTAGTTGGTTAAACATCCAACTTTGGCTCAGGTCATGATCTCACGGCTCATAAGTTTGGGCCCCACGTCGGGCTCTGTGCTGACAGCTCAGAGCTTGGAGCCTGCTTCAGATTCTGTCTCCTGTCTCTCCCCTGTTCACGTACTCTCTCTCTCTCTCTCACATATAAATAAAAACGCTAAAAATAACTAATAAAATAAATGATAACATAGGTAAGCGTTAGCTGTTATAACTATATTTGAATCCAGGGATTCTTGGATTGAAATTCTGCCATGTGCTTGAAGTTAACCTCAAGAAGTCTCTGATTCCTGGTCTATAAAGTAAACGTAACCTCGTTTACCTCCTGGGGTATGATGAAGAGAAAGCACATGGGCTGATGTTTCGAAAACTCCCAGAATGTTACCGGCACATAGGAAATGCTCCATAAAAGCTAGTCATTGTCCTGAGCTGCGCTTCCAAAGGCCTGTCCAAGGAGCCTGTGTTGCTGACCAATCCAGGGCGCATTGCCTCCTAGAACCCTGGTCGCTGGACCTACCCAGAGGGGCCAGTGCAGAGAAGGTGGCTCAGCAGAAGGAGGTCCTGCAGCATCTTGGTCCCAGAAAAACTTGCATATGCCAGAGTCACATTATAGGCGGGCTTTTCTTTTCTTTAAAAAAAATTTTTTTAAGTTTAGTTTTAGTTATTTTGAGAGAGAGAGAGAGAGAGAGAGAGAGAGCCAGCGGGGAAGGGGTAGAGAGAGAGGGAGGGAGAGAATCCCAAGCAGGCTCCTGATATGGGGCTCGAACCCATGAACCGTGAGAGCCAAAATCAAGAGTCGGATGGTTAACTGATTGAGCCACCCAGGTGCCCCAACGCAGGTTTTCCTTTTAAAACCAGAAAACTACACACAACATCTCTCAGGAAAACGACCTCTGTGTCTGTCTTTCTCCTATCAATATTCCCTCCAAGGTTGCAAATGCAGGACGTCTGTGTCATTGTCACCTCCGATCGTTCTTTCTGGCTGAGTCTCTTGACTGTGGCCTCAGGATCCTTCTTAACATGGCATTCCATGACACATTGCCCGTTAATCGTGTTTGCATGCACACGGGGCAACCCAGTTCCTCTCTCTGCCAGAAGAGATCCCTGAACTGAGCTCGGACTTCGATCGATTGCATATCTTGCCCTGAACCTCCCGTCTCAGAGCCGTGACAGTTGGCCTGTTGTTGGAGTCACCCACTTGTCACATCTGTGGTACTTTGATCACAGTGCCTATTAACTTCAAATCGGCCAAATGGCTCAGTCGGCCCAAGTGAACCAGAGGTATATTCCCCCCTTTATTTTCTTCAAAACTTCTAAGAACAGCAACACACACACACACACACAATTTTTTTTTTTTAAATTAAAAGAGAAGGAATCCTTGGAGCCTTTCATCCCCATTTACTTCACTGTTGGGGTGTAATCTGAGGAGACGCACTAAAAATGTCAGAAGTGAACAGCTTGGAAGGAGTGTTTCAATCCCCCAGGCATGAGACCAACTCTCCAGGAAAGTCATCTCGCAAATATTTGGACTTGACCGCATTGCTTTAACCCCTCAAGTGAGCAGTGGGGGCTCGTAACCTTGCCTGCTGGCTGCAAAACGGCCCACCGAGGTGCAGTGAGAAGAAAGTCCCCTTTTCCGGTTCCACGGCCCGCGGCCGGGGGCCCTCATGGCGGACACACCTCTACTTCCTGTTTGTGCCATTTCTGGGCGCGGGGCGCGCAGGTCTTCAAACCGTTCCTCGGACTGGGCAGGGCTGATTCAGGGGACCCAGTTCCTGCTGACCGAGGATCTCCTGTGCCATGCCAGCAAATGTGTCCCCTTCCCTTTGACAGGGGAGGCTGAGTGTTCTGTAAGACTGATGCCCCCGGGGAGCAACGTGTCATCTTTTGTTGCCGCCCCCTGCTGTCCCTGTTGTTTCAACCCGACTGAGAATTCCTTGTCACGTCCTGTTCTGGGCCGTTGTCCGGTGCTCCTCACCCGCCAGCTGTGGCCCAGCTGCTACGTTCCCCATGGGGGGGGGGGGGGGCGTCACGCACCTGGTGTGTGAGCTGATCTCCCCCTTACCCCTGGCGCTAGAAATGTAAGCAAATGTGGCTATTATCCTTAGAAAGCTTTCAGACTAATATAATTCAAAACAACACCCACCATATGCGTGGTGTCAGTGTCACCAAGAAGAGTTAGTTCAGTCTTGTCTGGGGGGGCAAATGAGGGCCCATCTTGGTGGATACCAGAGTTTGTTTGTAGGGGAACTGTGTGATGACTGTTGCCCTTTTCTTGTTTCATTCATTCACAGCCAGCATGTCAACCTCAGGAGAATTTATTTACTTCCCTGGTGTTTTGCCTTCCTTGGAATGTAAACGTTCCACAACCACACTGAAGGCAGGATGAACAGTTGAAAGCTGACAAAACGCAAGACGTCACCTGAGCCCTGGGTTATTTAGGTCTCGAAGGTGAGTATTACAATCCGTTGCGGCTTTTTCCCTTTCGTCGACCTCGGCTAAACTCCTGGGAAAAATCTAGCTGGATTCCGATCCTGCTGGATTCACATGAACAGGACTGGGCTTCTCCCAAAGGGATCGCTTGCTGGTAAGCTAAGAATTATTTATGTCATATGAATTCCTAAACATATTTCCAACATTGATTTCAATATATGCCACACTCTGAGGCGGTGTCCAGGTATGACTGATAGTTACGCGAAGGCTAACACCTTGTAGGCTTGCCGTATTGTGTACATTTCCCATTGCTGATGGAACAGGTCGCCGCAATTTTAGCGGCTTACAAAGAGCCAATTGATTATCTTACAGCTCTGGAGGTCAGAAATTCACAGCGTGTCTCACTGGGCTAAAATGAAGGTGTCATGAAGGATCTGTTCCTTCTAGAAGCTCTAGGGGAGAATTCGTTCTCTTGACTCATCCAGCTTTAAGAAGCTGCCCACATTCGTTGACTCACAGTCTCATTCCTTGATCTCTGAAGCCAGCAATGTTGGGCCCAGTCCTTTGTAAACTGGTGTTTAACTGGTCTTTAACTCCCTGGTCTTCCATCTGATTCCCTTTTAAGGACACTTGTGATTATATTTGTCCTATTTGGATAACCCAGCACAATATCTCTAAACTAAGCTCATATGAGTAGCAATCTTACTTCCATCTTCAAACTTAAATCCTCTCTGTCATGTAAGAGAACATATTCAGAGGCTCTGGGCGTTGGATGCGGGCAAGGTTGGGGGGACAATTATCTGCCTACCGTATGCATTGATAGGCATCAGAGGTTTTAAGACAACTAGCTGGGGATGAAAAAAAACCCACAATACTTGAGTGAAATTCAGCAAAGACTGAGGATTGGGGCTTGAAGTAGATTAAAACAATAAATAAGAAATCAATGTTTTGAGTGTTCTTTGAAGTCTCAGTTCTCCGCGTGAGAATTGTGTGTTGAACATTTACGAACAAGAACTTACTCGTTACCAGACACTGTTGAATCTGTGTGTGTTGAAACATAAATGAGAAAGTCCCTGTCTGTCCTCGGGGACGCTATAACCGGGAGGAAAGGATCAGTATGTCAGCAACGTCTACAGGGCGGGAGATACTGACTGCTGTGGTCCACACCAAGCACTGTTTCATCCTGGAAATGGCACTTGGAAAACCTCACAAGGGTGGCATGTGTGGGGCTGAATATTTGTCATTGAATGAATGAATGAATGAATGAATGAATAAACAAACAAATGAATGGATGGGCTTTCGTGTTGAGGAGGTTCTAAGAGTAAAGATTAGGCACAGGGAGATTCAGGTTTTGGGGGCCCTGAAAATATACCATCTGGGGGGCTCTTCTTTTTTCTAATATTTTTTAATCTTTATTTTTCAGAGAAAGAAAGAGAGAGAGACAGACAGACAGAAAGACAGAGTTCAAGTGGGGGAGGGGCAGAGAGAGAGGGAGACACAGAATCGAAAGCAGGCTCCAGGCTCCGAGCAGTCAGCACAGAGCCCGAGAACTGGATGCCCGATGTGGGGCTCGAACCCACCAACTGTGAGATCATGGCCTGAGCTGAAGCAAGACACTTAACTGACTGAGCCACCCAGGCACCCCAATTTGAGGGGGGGGGGCGCTCTTCTTGAGAAGAAGAAGAAGGAAGGGCACGTGGGTGGCTCAGTCCGTTAAGCATCTGACTTTGGCTCAGGTCACGATCTCGCGGTTTGTGAACTCAAGCCCCACTTCAGGTGAGCCCACTTCTCTCTCTCTCTGCCCTTTCTTACTTGTGCCCTCTCTCTCAATAAAGAAGAAGAAGAAGACGACGACGGAGAAGAAGGAGAAGAAGGAAAAAATCATGAATGCAAAATTAAGTCAAAAGTAAATATTTATTTAGGAAAAGAAAATGTTCCCCCAAAATGGCAAATACTACAAGCATCACAAAATCTGCAGTTATAATATAATATAATATATTAATTAGCTGCCTAACCCAGCTCTCTAATGCCTTCTCTCTTCACTTTTGGCTGCACACGCCTTTGTCACTTATTCATGTGACAATAGTTTTGCTTTATTACTTTATTTTTTTTTTTAACGTTTATTTATTTTTGAGACAGAGAGAGACAGAGCATGAACAAGGGAGGGGCAGAGAGAGAGGGAGACACAGGATTGGAAGCAGGCTCCAGGCTCTGAGCCATCAGCCCAGAGCCCGACACAGGGCTCGAACTCACGGACCGTGAGATCGTGACCTGAGCTGAAGTCGGACGCTTAACCGACTGAGCCACCCAGGAGCCCCTGCTGTATTACTTTAATAAAGGTACTTGAAAGAAAACTCCTATTTTCTTTTACATGGGTGATCTCTTCTTCTTCTTCTTCTTCTTCTTGAGAATTAAGATGTCAAAAACACGTGATTCCCTATACAGATGCATTTTTTGTTTGTAGTGTTACTACAGGATTGAATACTCTACCTGAGGAATTTTGTTAAATTCTATTTTGTGTAACTCCCATAAAAAATAAAGAAGTATGTTTATGATTGTATACCCTCCATTATGACATGCATTTCTGGTAATAGGGGCTCTCCCAATTCTGATGGGGCATTAGAAAGAAACAAATTTTCCACTTAGAGTTTTATACATTTTTAATTTTTTAAATGTTTATTTTTGAGACAGAAAGAGACGGAGACAGAGACAGAAAAAGAGCACAAACAGGAGAGAGGCAGAGAGAGGGAGACACAGAACTCAAAGCAGGCTTCAGGCTGTCCGCACAGAACGTGACGCGGGCTTGAACTCACGAACTGCGAGATCATTACCCGAGCTGAAGTCGGACGCTTAGCTGATGAAGCCACCCGGGGCCCCTGGTTTTACGCATTTTGGAATGAGTTTTCCTAGAGTAACTTCTAGCTCTGTGTATTTCACACCTTGTGTCTCCGACATGACCCATATGCCACCAGGCCCCAGGGTACCGGCTATCATTCCCACACAGCCTCTGTTACAGCGACAGGAAAAACTCGGGAGCTGTTCCTATGCTAAGATAGCTAGAAAGCATTTATCTATGCACGGTATTGGCTACCAACTACATAAATACCCTCCATTAATCCCCAACTACAAGTATTCCCAGCTCAAATATTCCTTAGCAAGATCCCTCAACTGCCCCTGGCTACTCTAATGCCACTCAGTACAAGTAGAAAGGTAACGGAAAAGACACCAAAATGGACAGCCGTTGTCTGTTGTTCCGTAACAAATCACCCCCGAAACTCAGTGGCTTGAAACCAAAGTCATCATTTGTTATGTCTCCGTTTCTGTGGGTCAGGAATTCAGACGGTACAGCAGGGCCTCTGCTCCATGATGTCAGGGCCTCTGCTTCCGGGGAGCTAAAACCATCCGAGGGCTTGACTGGGACTGATCAATCAATTCCTATGTGAGCAATCTTGTGCTAACACGTTGGTTTCTCTCTACATGGGTCTCCACACAGGGCTGCCTGGGTGTTTAATATGGCGGCTTGTTTCCTCCCGGGTGAGCAATCCAAGAGAGCGAGATGGAAATGGCAATATCTTTTATGATTTGTACCAAGAAGTTATATGGTCCCTTATGGTCGCAAAGGTAGCCTCTTATTCACGTGACAAGGAGAACGCAGTGGCTTAATACCAGGAGATGAGAATCGTCTACGTTATGGACTGAATGTTTGTGTCCTTCTAAATTCTTGTGCTGAAGCTCTAACCACCAACGTGATGGTATTTTGAGGTGGGACCTTTGGGAAGTAATAAGGTTTCTATGACATCAGGACAGAAGGTCGCATGATGGCATTGGTATCCTTAGAAGACGTAGAGAGACTAGAGTCTCTCCCCCACGTGAGAAGGTGGCTGTCTGCAAACCCACAAGAGGGCTCTCACCAGAAACTGAATCTAGCTGGCAACTTGATCCTGGATTTCCCAGCTTCCAGAGCTGCAAGAGACAAATGTCTGTGTGTAAGTCACCCTGTCTACGGTGTTTTGTTATAGAAACCTGAGCTGACTAAGATGGTCGGAAACCATCTTGGAAGCTTGCAGCACAAGCGATGTGAGTCTTAAAACAAACAAACAAACCCCAAAACAGCAACAACAAAAAAACAAACCACAAAATTAAATTTTCTCATGTTGGCATATTCAAACAGTTATATGACAATGTGGCCAAATCATTAGGGTGTCTCTCAGAGCCTTGGAAAAGGGAAATAAGAGAAAACTTAAGCAAAATGTTTGTTTCTTCTCTAAAAGGTAGACTTCTTTCTGTGATTTTTATTAACTCCCACAAAAGTCTTCATTCCTTGAGCAGAGTTTCTCACATACAGCAAACTCTATTTTTATTTCTACCATAAGCCTGAGACACAGGAAAGTTCAGGGTTAATACTAACCACGGGGTTCCCAACATTCGTCTACGTCACCGGAGTCAATTTTAAAGGAATACCATGAGCAACCTAAAAGGGGAAAAGAAGTCAGGGGATAGGGACCTAGAGCCTGAGACTGGGTGAGTAGAGGTCTAAAAGAGCATTCTCCTGTGGTCGTTTTGGGACTGTGAACCTCGGGTCTTATTTTGAACATTATGACACGTGCCCCTAACCTCCCCTGAGAATCTATCCTCCTGTTTTTCCTTTTAGAGTAGAAGCTTCCCCTACAAAGTGCATGACACTTTTATCAGGGAATTTGGCTTTCCGGCTATGGATGCTACATTTCACGGACTCTCTTGCAGCTAGGTGTGTGATTGAGTTCTTGCCAATGGAATATAAGTGGGAGTGATGTATATAATTTCGTGTCATTTCCTCTGCAGGGTATGGCTAGTTCTCCACTCCCTCTCTTTCTCCCTTCCCTTTGGTGAAGGAATGGAAAGAGCCAGGAAATGTTAGATCCTAGCATGGAAGCCACGTGTTGAGGATAAAAGAAATACCAACCCCATCACTCTATATAGGTCACTCCCCTCTGGACCCTTTTGAGAGAGTAGGAGATAAAAATGAGTTTCTGTTTTATTTAATCCATGGAAGTTTGGTGTCTCTTAGTTATACCTCCTTAAATTGACCCTTAAAATAGTAAAATTACCAGTTAAAGACTCATGTCCCTTCGGACAAACATTTTTTTTTTCCTCCAACAATGAATTAGTCGTTGCCCAGACGCTTGATGGAAAATGAGTCAAAACCTAGGTTAGAATAATCCAGGCATCTCCTCTGTGTTTCCATGCTCTTGCCTGACCTTGGTGGTCTTTACTTCCAGAATTAGTCTTTTTTTTTTTTCCCCCAGCAGCGTCCTTTGAATGTGAAGAAACTATACACGTGATTATTTCATCCCTGTTGTCTCGTCTTTGCAAAGATGATTGGGTGCTTTGCCTGTAAAATTCTCATGGTGGAGATTTTTGCTATTTTTTTTTCCTACTCACCTGCTCTTTTTTCCCCCTCTATGTGTTATTTCAAATCTTGTAGTGGGAGGAGGAAACCTGTCAGCAGGTGTGGGTGACAAGAGTGAGGTGAGAACTGGATGTACGGTCTGAGGTTACAGGAAATGGTTGTTTATGTAGCCCCATTGGTACTCAGGGGATTACAAGATGAAGCGTTAAATTCAAAAGTTCTGACTCACAATTCCCTCGAGCAAAGGACTTCAGAAAACACAGGTGTGCGGTCTACTGAGCTGGTGGTTTCCTTTACCGTTTACTTCTGAAGAAATAAACTCTGACATTCTACCCCAAGGGTTGCAGCGTTTTACCTCCCAGAGAGACCCCTGGGGTGATGTGTATTTTAGTAACCTTAGACATGAACTTGTATTTAGACAGGGTTCACTTTTGGTGATATCACCCACTCCCAGTTTTCCTTCAACTTCACTGGATGGTGCCTCCTGGACTTTACCTCTGGCTCTTTTGTTTGTTTGTCTGTTTGTCTGATGACTGCTCCTGAATCAGCCTTGAACCTCTTTCTCTTAATTATAAATCGGCCCCATGTCTACATACCATCTATGTTCCAATGACTCCCAAATGTCCACCCCTGATCTCTCCCTGGAACCCCAGACTTCTACATTCCAAGGGCTTACAAGGCAAACTGCTTGTCTAACGCACATCTAGAACTTCACGTGGCAAAATACAGAGGAAAGCAAACACACACACACACACACACACACACACGCGCACACACACACACACACACACACACACACACATCAACCCTCTCAATTTTGCTTGCCTTTTCCCCAAACCTGCTCCTCATCCAATATAGGAGTCAAAGAACTTTTAGCGCAGGTAATGCTGTAAAAACCCCATAATGGCTCAAACACAATAGAAGTGTATGATTTCTCACTCATTTGGGGTTAACAATAGGTGTTCCTAATCCGCAGGGGCTCTTCTCCAGGCTGTGCTTCGGGAACCTGAGTCCCGTATCTTCTTGTTCTACCATCTTGAATATATATATTTTTTCTGGCGTTGCCATTGCCTACCCACTGCAAGGAAGCAGGAGACAGAACAGCATGGAAAAGTCTGCGTGGGGAATCTCTATGGACAGCCCCAGGTGTGACACATACCGCGTCTACTTACGTTTTATGGCTAAATATCACTCCAAACTGCAAGGAAGCCGAGAAATGAAAACTATTTTGCCTCCTAATACTTTCACCGTTGTAGCCCGAACATACCCTTCTTCCTGGTCCTCTCCCACAAAACACAGTCCAAAGTCCAGCATCTCCAGCTGTTGTGCAAAACCCTTGATCAAGTGTGGGTGAGACCCGTCAACCAGACTTCCGGTCAGATGGCACGTCCGACCCTGGAAGGCCCATCATCTCTTAATTCTCTATGTACGTGATGGTCCCTGCTTGCAAAGGGCCAGTTCTTGCCTGAGCTCACCTCTTCTTGTAGTACCCTAGCAAAGGCAGCCATAATAGCTAACACATAACACTTTTAAGTTCGTCCAGCCGATGGGTGAGCCCAGAGCTCCACCTCAGTGCCTGCCCATTAGGCAATGTCATTTACTACTTTGTTTTTTCTTATGACAACACTCCCTTCTGGAATTATTTCCATACAGTAGCAAACACACTAAAAAAAGTCAGGCATTTTGAAGGTCCTATTTCTCTTTGTACGCTTCATCATTGTTTCCTTCATGAGCTCCATACTTTCCCTGGTTAGAACTCGTCGGTGGATTCCTATTGGATTTTAAATGGAGTCTAAACCCTGGACCACGGACTCTAAGGCTTTGCGTCATTGGGTTGTCACCTACATTTCCAACCTCCCCTGGCACCACTCTGTCCTACCCCTTGCCACAGTTACTTTGGGCCATTTGCTGTTTTCAGAACGGGCTCAGTTCTTGTCTTGGTGTTAGCGGATACCCTCGCTCAGAGATCATTATCTTCCTCATTATTGTCACATGAACTTCAAAACAAAATCTGCTTCGTTATTCCATATGGAGATTTAAATGTAACCTTTTCTGCATGGCACTTATTAACATCTGATTTTCTTTTGCTCTCTTTCTCTCCCTCATCCTTTTCTGTGTTCCTTCCCTCTTTTGTCCCTTCCTTTTTGCTCTCTACTAGTACGTAAGCTCCACGAGACGAGAAACCGATTTAGTTTTATTCTGTGACTTTCTATTCATGAGCAGAAACAGGGCCTGGCTCTCATGATTATCTAAGAGATATTTGTTGAGCAAATGAATGACCTCATCTTCTTGAGGAAATGCCAGTACTAAATTTTACAGCGAATCCTAGAAGTCTAGAACTGAAAGAGACTTGATTAATAATTAAATACGTCCAACCCCCCGATCTAAGACATAATAGCTTAACCAAAGTTGCAAGTCTGTGACTCTTTGGAACATTGTCTCTTCTGCTTACATGTCCTATGATTGTGTGAAGCGATAATTTCAAATGTCCAACTAGTAATTCTTGGAGACCAAGAATGACCATGTTATAATCCATTTGGGACCAGTGATCAAGTCACAATGGTCCCTGTGTGCCAGTTCTTCTCTCTGCTCAAATTAGTCAGTCAATGGGGTCAGAGATAAATGTATATGTTGACATGGGAACTCTCAGAGGATTTCAAAAATCTGATTCCGAGGGAGGATAGAACATTTTTGCCATGAAACATTGATCAGCTAGTAAATCAGGAGTTGGCAAACTGCAGCACACGAACCAAACCTGGCCCACCACCTGTTTTTGTAAATAAAGCTTTATTGGAACATAATTCTACCTATTCATTTATGTGTTACCTATGGCTGCTTTTGCACCACAGATGCAGAGCTGAGTATTTTCTTCAAAGACAGAATGCCCCTTAAAGCCGAAAATACTTAACCATCTGGCCCTTTTGGAGAAGTTTATTAACCCTGTAATAAACTGTTTCCCCTGCAGCCCTCAAGTCCACAAATCCACTTCAACTTATTGAAATATGTCACTTTCTCCGAATACAGGACTCTGCAAGAGGACCTTTGTAGCTAATATCTTATTTGGCTTATCCAAAAATTTAAAAATATAAGTTACCTGTTATCCACGTGCAGAACAATTATGCTTCTTTTTTTAGACATTGTATCTAATGCAAAGCCTCCTTTCTTGAAAGGATTCTGACGTCTAAAAATGTTTTCAAACAAAACAAAATGAAACAAATGCAAACTCTGAGACAACTAGAGATTCAATTACAGGTTATGTGGAACAGTCTGTTGGCCGTCTTCAATATTTGCACTTTTTTGTTTGTTTGGTTGATTTCTTTCAGTAATTGAATGACGGGATGTTAGCTGGGCAGGTAATCAGCCTGCTGAAATTGTATCTTCCAGCCTCTCTCGAAGCTTATGTCCTTACGTCCTGGCCAATGATATGTGTGCAGAGGGGAACTGAGCAATTTCTGGGCCCTGACTTCACTTTTCCCTGTGCATTTCCCAGTGGCAGGAATGCAGATATAAAAGTGGAATTTGGGGATGCCACCTCAGGCCATGAGATGAAAACTTTGTAGTGAGGCAGTCAGAGCCACAAGAGAGTAAGGGTGGGGTCCCCCACCCATCCGTGGTGTAAACCCATCATGTTAAGTTGAGGAATGTTGATCCTTAAACTCATATGGAGAGAGAAAAATTAATCAACACTTAAGGCACTGTTATTTTCCAACCTTTGCTACAATCATTAATGTTCATAAATACAAAACCAATACCATTTGTTGAGTATATACAGTAATACAGGACTCTGCAAGAGGAACTTTATAGCTAATATCTTATTTAGCTTATCCAACGTGGATGTCACTTTTAAAATATAGAAACTAAGGCTCTCACAGCTTTTGAGTTTCTGGGAGAGGCATCCACTCAGCACCATGAGGGAGATTTATATCCAGTCTTTGTTTACTCCCAAGACTATAATCTTGGCCATCAATCATGCCACATCCCCACAGTCAGCCCTCTTTCATGTCAACACTCTGTGAAGTGTTTTAGAATCTCTCTCTTCATTTTTTTTTCCCCTGTAAGAAAATACAACATCCGTTATCGCAGCGTTCTGCGAGAGGAAAGCCTGAGTTTGCCATCCAGGACCCACTCCCGAGTCTCTATGTTGCACAGCCCTCGAGCCCTGATTTCTCTTCAGAGAAATTCATTCGGAATTCAATGCATTCAGAATTGCCAGATTCTGAGGCAGATGAACACTCCAATCTCATGCAAGTGTGGAAATTATAGTGATGAAGCAAAGGTATGTGGTAGATTGTGTTAAGCCAATCTTGCAAGACGGGAAAAGAAAGGAACAGAGGAAAGGAAAGGAACAGAGAGGCTGAGCAACTTTCTCAGGTTGACAGAGGAAGCACTGGCAAGTCAGAGCTCCTCTTCCGATCAAAGTCAGCAGGCTTCTGGGAAAGAGTTGCTACGTGGGTGGCCCCCAGTGAGCCACAGCTTCTGGCATTTCGTCTCTTGTGTAGTTTCCTCCCACATTGACTAAGCTTGGTCTTGAAACTAGCTTTGGTGTAATACCAGTGCAAAGTAAGCTGAAGCTTGATAAGTGCTCCCCGAGTCCTGTCCTTCTGGATTGCTGGTTCTTGGGATACACCCTCTCAGAACCCAGTTACCATGCTGAGAGAAGCCCAACTAGCCTGGTGGATAGGCCACATGGAGTAAATTCCAGGCTGACAGCCCCCACAGAGCTCTCGGGGGGCAGCCAGCACCAACTTGTCGGCCATGTGCATGAGCCATCTTGGAAACAGGTCTTCTGGGCAGAGTCAAACTGTCCTATCTCATGCCAGGGGGAGCAGAGACTGGAAATCCTGACCAAATCCCTGAGCCGTCGGCAAATACACATGATATGTCTTCTGTTTGGAACTCTAAGTTTGGGGTGGTTTGTTCCCCAGCAATAGACAACCAAACATTTCTGATTACTCTTTCTGCTATATCGCATGCAGCGCGCTGGGTCACGAGCAGAATGGTTAAGGTTTTCCAAACCAAGATGTCACCAACACCTTACCTTTATAGGTCTAGGAAAGCATCAGACCTAATCAATACCTTGTCTTCTATGTGCTGCTTTATAGGAAAATAATGTTACTCACTCACTGAATATAAGATATTTTCCTTCCCTGTCTCCATCCACATGGTAGGAAGAGCTACCAGAGGGTCCAAAGTGGGAAGGAGCCAGGTGGTACTGAGGTTGAATATTCCCTCAAAACTGTGGCTTTGGGGGCACCTGGGTGGCTCAGTCGGTTAAGCGTCTGACTCTTGATCTTGGCTCAGGTCATGATCTCGTGGTTTTGTGGGTTTGAGCCCCACAATGGGTTCTGCATTGACAGTGCAGAGCCTGCTTCGGATTCTCTCTCTCTCTCTCTCTCTCTCTCTCTCTGCCCCTCCCCTGCCCTCTCTCTGTCTCAAAATAAATAAATAAACTTAAAAAAAAACTATGGGGTCACCTGGGTGGCTCAGTCAGCTAAGCGTCCGACTTCGGTTCAGGTCACGATCTCGTGGTTTGCGAGTTCGAGCCTCGCGTCGGGCTCTGTGCTGACAGCTCAGAGCCTGGAGCCTGCTTCGGATCCTGTGTCTCCTTCTCTCTTTGCCCCTCCTCCGCTTGGGCTCTGACTCTCAAAAATAAATAAACGTATAAGAAAATTTTTTTAAATAAATAAAAATAAGTAAAAAAATAAAAAATAAATTAAAAACCTATGGCTTTGGCCAAGTGACTGAACCTATCTGATCATCTGTTTTCATGTTTCTAAACTGTAAACGATGATCGCTCTCAGGTTGTAGGAAAGGTCAGTCCTGGTGTGTGTATGGCCCCAGCATCGTATCTGTCCTATAGAAGGTCCTTAATATATGGTAGCTGCTATTGTCACTTTAAGCTATAACTAATATACAGTTTATTGTCTGCAAAAGTGTGCTCTCCAAGAATTGAGCAGCTGTCTGAGGTCTATAGTTTATGCCAAGAGGACAGGTTTCTTGATGTAAAGCTCTGCCTCTGTGTAACCTTACACGTGGTGGTGAAGGCTTATAAATCCAATCCCCTGATAGCAAGAGGGAAAGAATGCTGTAGTTTTTCCAGAAACCGGGAGTAGAAACCAGCCTCGCCAGTGAGACCTTCTCTGCCTTTCCCATTGCACGCAATGACCCCCTGGAACTTCAGAGCCTGGAAATGTGAAAGCCAAATTGGAGACTTCTCTTAAAAAGCATTTTCTCCTCCATCACTCCTGCCCCCTCGATTCCATTCTGGCGTAATTCGGCCTTCAAGATACGCCAATGATTTCCTCATTATTCTCCCTGAAGCGCTGCTGATAGATGGGAACTTTGGGAATGAAATGGTTGAAAAGGTTTGAGACCAGTGACGCGGACGCAGGTGCTGGAGAGCAGCTCAGCCTTTGCACACGGGAGCTACCCGGGGGTCTCAGAGGGAGCACGAAATGCTGCGATAGGGGGGCAAGATTGTGCAATTCCCTTTGTAAAATGCCCCTCTTCTTCTCAAACTCTCCGTAAGTCGGGCAGTGCTCTCTCTCTCTCTCTCTCTCTTCCCGGGGGAACTTGAGGAAGGAGGTGCAGCAAAGGAATAAAAATAACCAACGCACGCCTGGTGGCGCGAAACAGGAGGGGATGATTGATGTGTGACAGCACGCACATGGCGCCTTCCCCTCTGTGACATTAACTTGCAATCTGCGGAGGAAACCGTGCTTGAGATGCTCACCGATCAGAGCACAGTGGGGAAAAAAAAAAAGTGGGATTCCTTTGGGGAAGGGGGGGACTTCAGTCCAATCTCCATGGCAGGCAAGAAGAGAGCAGGAAATCAAACATTGAATGTTGAAACATTGATGACAGCCTGAGTTGAGGGGAAAAAAAAAAAAAAAAAAAAAAAAAAAAAAAATATATATATATATATATATATATATATATATATATATATATATATAAATGGCACATCTGGAGAGCTTATTCTTAGTTACTGGACCTGTCTGTCTGCTTCTTCTCCTCTCTCCCTCACCATTGTGTGACAGGTTTGAATCGAGGGAGCTCTACCTTCATTTGGGCGCAGCTAGGCAGCCTCATCTGCTGGCAAAAGCGTTCGTTGTTCTGTGCGGGGTTTTGGAAGAGGCTGGCCATCTTGGGAAGTTGGTGCTGATGTTCACAGAGTGTATCAGCGACCCGAGGAAGCACCGTGGCTCTTCTGAAGAAGCCCGGGCGGGGGGGTGGGGGTGCCTGGGTGCGGTTACGTGTCCGGCTCTTAGTTTCTGCTCGGGTCCCGATCTCGAGGTGGGTGAGTTCGAGCCCCTGCGTCGGGCTCCGAGCTGACAGTGTGGAGCCTGCTTGGGATTCTCTCTCTCTTCCGCCGTCTCTGCCCTCTCCCCTGCCCACTCTCTCTCTCTCTCTCCTCCCACCCCCCAAATAAACAAATAAACTTAAAAAAAAAGAAGGAAGACTGGGGGATACTACTGATCCTCTCGGCAGAGGAGGGCAGAATGTCAGTGACATACTTGGGATATGAAACAAAATGCACACCCCCAGGTTCTGAACTCAGATAAGGTTCCATGAAGATGAGACTAGCATCACGAGATGTGCCCTCAAAGAGAGACAGCACGTGCCCTCAAGGGCCGCACCGTCAACACACGGCAGGCCTCAGGGATGCCAGCGCGCCCCAAGCACTATGACCAAATGGAAGAGTCACAGAGAATGTCTGTTTGTGTTTGGGTTTCGAGAGCGTTCTGAGCAGGACAGTTGACAGAGCCTTCGTGCCTGGTTTCTTCTTCCCTTTGAACACATTCCCCTGGATGTTTCTCTGTCCCAGTCCTCGTGTGCATGGGCTCCTGGCAGACCCGTCCACCGGGCTGGCCGATACACTTGACGTATGGGAACCGCCTGGGCACGTCAGGGTTGCCGAGGTACAGAGATTGGGGGAAAGTGTGCTTTGAGTCCTGCAGAACCCTGTGGAGTAAGTGTCTTTCTAACATCCACTTCTATACGACCTGCTTCCCTTTGTCTAACCTCCCTTCTTAACACTTGTCCAATTCACCCTACTTTCTATCCAGCCTGTAGGATTTGTCTGGCCACGCCAAGCACTGTATTACGCCTGGGCGTCGGTTTACCCCGTTCTTGATCACCTGTCTTCTCTAGCTTCCTGATCAAGACTCGCTTATCCTTCAGGAATCAGCAGAAATGCTTCTCCCCTCTCCAGTTGAGACGCTCTTATCCGTGCTCCCATAATCCCTTGTGCACACCTCTATATATCCCCAAGTCTGTTACAGGGTGAGTGAATCCTTTTTCTTTTAATGTTTTTATTATTTATTTTTGAGAGGGGAAGAGAGAGAAAGAGAGAGAGTAGGGGAGGGGCAGAGACACAGAGGGAGACCCAGAATCTGAAGCAGGCTCTAGGCTCTGAGCTGTCAGCATAGAGCCCAACGCGGGGCTCGAACTCACAAACCGTGAGATCGTGACCTGAGCCCAAGTGGACGCTTAACTGACTGAGCCACCCAGGCGTCCCCAGGCCGAGTGCATTCTTACTCGTTTATCTCCTGCTTTAAATTCTGAGCTCCTCAAGGGCAAATTCCGCCTTATTGTTGTATTCCCTATGCCCGCCACACAATTTGACATGAATAAGTGCCCAATAGTTGTTGAGTGGAAGTCAAGATAGATGTTCATGTTCACATCAAACAAAATAATGCCTGTCAATATCACCTGGAATTCTCAATGACACCCATTGAAAGAGATTGTCCCTCTGTCCTCTGGGAACGAAATGAAGACACATGAATACGGAATGCGTGTCTGAAGCAATGATTTCAACTCAGATAGAAGCCAGTGCCCAGAATGTGGGGCTTTATCTTAATGCGCTCAAGAGTAGCAGGGAAGGCGGGGTGCCTGGGTGGCTCAGTTGAGCGTCCGACTTCGGCTCAGGTCACGATCTCATGATCCATGGGTTCGAGCCCGCGTTGGGCTCTGTGCTGACGGCTCAGAGCCTGGGGCCTGCTTCAGATTCCGTGTCTCCCTCTCTGTCTGCCCCTTCCCCACTCATGTCCTATCTCTCTCTGTCTCTCAAAAATAAATAAACAGTAAAACAAAAGAGTAGCAGGGAAGGTAAAGGGAAGAAGTGACTGCGGTTATCTGTACTTCTGGCCCCTGTGCTCCTTCAGCCTCCTCGAAGACTGTGCAAATCTCTCTTAGCAAATGATAACATCATCGTTAGCCACTTTACTAAGTAAACTCAGAATGGAAGCAGACATGCCATGTTGAAACAACCACAAGAAACTTCACTGCAACCTCTTGAGAAATGACCACAACTGGCGAAAAAAAAAAAAAAAACAACCACTAAAATGATAAGTCAAAACAAAGCAGAGCAAAACAAGACAAACCAATAACGAGCTTTAATAGCATTTTCCCAGGAACTGAGGTCCCCTTGAAACTGTAGCATATAATAAAGTGGGGCTCTAAGGGCTCTTGGGATTCCCCTGCTCTGAGGCTGTTGGCCTGAAGTCCTGAGAGACCCATTTCTTCAAGACCCAGTCTAGGAGGGGTGGTGCTGTCTGCAGTCTGGCTGGTGTGGGAAGCCAGATTTCTAACCTGAAGGTCACCGGGGCGTTGGCACTCAGCCGAAGTTCAGCTGTGACTTTTCACGTTCTTTCTTCACAGTCCTCTGCCTTCCAGTCACGTCATTTACGTTTCTTAAATCCTGGGTGCTACAATTTCGCTCAAGTTTTTAGGAGGACTGCTCATAGCATGAGCCTTTTATAGGGAAAAGGGGAAAGCAGATGCCTATTTTATTGCTGAGCTTTTATAAACATAATTTTCTGGTTTCGTGCACACAAACGCGATGGTGCACCTAACGCCGTCCATTCGCGTCTTCGCCGCGCAGCCCAGCGTTGAGATCGGTGACTCTGATGGACGCTGGGCTGCTCTTTCCACAATGGCTTTGTGGTTCTTGGAGGAGACCTTGTGAGCAATTTCTGCACAGGAGGATTTGTTGCACCTCAGCTCCTTGACACCGTGGACTAGGAACTTCCAGAAGCCACTGGGCAGCACCTGCTTTGGCTTCTTGTTGCTCCCGCAAACCACATTGGGCGTCAAGATCTGGCCCTTGAGTCTTCTGCGCACCCTATTGTCAATGCCTCTGGGTTTCCACCGTTAATTAATTTTGGCGTAGGGGTCTGCCTGGTGCCAGATGAATTTCTTGGTCCACTTTTTAATGATCTTGGGGCTCACCAGAGGTCGAGGGTGGCCGTGATACGAGAAAGAGAGGTTTGCCACCTCCATAGGCAGTGCCGAGGACGAAAGGGGGCGTCGCCCAGCTTTTCTAAAGAGAAGGAACCGTGGTGGGGGTGGCACCTGGGTGGCTCAGTTGGTTAAGTGACGGGCATTGGTTCAGGTCACGATTTGCAGTTTGTGAGTTCGATCCCCACATGGTGTGGTCTGCTGTCAGAGCGGAGCCTGCTTCCGGTCTTCTGTCTCCCTCCCTCTCTGCCACCCCCCGCCCCCATGCTCTCTGTCTCAAAAATAAATAAATACTAAAAAAAAAAAAAAAAAGAGAGAGAGAGAGAGAAGGAACAAAGCAGTCCCTTTAATGAATGGATTAATCATGATATTTGCTAATCATGAGGCAAACATGGATTCTCATCTTCTATCACAAGTGACTTCTTACATCTATGTAGAGGAATAGTCATATATAAAGAATTACTTTAAGGGCTCCTGGGTGGCTCAGTCGGTTAAGCGGCCGACTTCAGCTCAGGTCATCATCTCCCGGTCCGTGAGTTCGAGCCCCACGTCGGGCTCTATGCTGACAGCTCGGAGCCTGGAGCCTGTTTCAGA
Source organism: Panthera leo (assembly GCF_018350215.1). Classification (NCBI taxonomy): domain Eukaryota; kingdom Metazoa; phylum Chordata; class Mammalia; order Carnivora; family Felidae; genus Panthera; species Panthera leo. The sequence continues at coordinate 12,730,972 of NC_056684.1, read as the reverse complement.
TTCTGTGTCTCCCTCTCTGACCCTCCCCCGTTCATGCTCTGTCTCTCTCTGTCTCAAAAATAAATAAACATTAAAAAAATGTTTAAAAAGAATTACTTTATTTTTTAATATTATATAGCATATACATAGTAGTAAATAAATCTGCATGCAGCCATCACCCAGCTTCCACAGTTATTAACTCATGACAGTCGAGTTTCACCTCTATCCCTACTCACTTTCTCCCTCACACACGGATTATTTTGAAGCAAATCCAAGACATATCATTTCATTCATAAATATTTCAATATGTATAGGAATTACTTTACATATTATGAATTGAAGCTCCCTTTTCTTCAGTTCACTAGATTTCAAAACAATAATCTTTAAGCAAGAGAGAACAGTATTGATCCAAATAACTTAAATTAACTGGCCTACTTCCTGCCGATAATATAGGAGGCCTCTTTCTCTCTCAATTGACATTTCCATTCCATTTGACCTATCAATATATAGCAAAAGAAAGAGTTCTGTAATGAATAATAATCTGTAGATAACATGATGAATACCGAATTGCCCTTGCTCATTCCTGTTTAATCTTTGCTTTTTTAACATCTTCCATTGATTAATTTATTTATTCAGCTTTCACAAGGGATATTCTGAGAACCGATGCGGGGCTCGAACCCATGAACCGTGTGATCATGACCTGAGCTGAAGTCGGACACTTAACTGACTGAGCCACCCAGGCACCCAATTTCTTTCTTTCTTTCTTTCCTTTTTTTGAATAAGCCACAGATTTTTTTTTAATGTGGTGATAAACATAATAATGTTTATACAGTAACTCATCATTCTCCTGGCGTTTAGAGGTTGTTACCAACAAATAATAATATTTTCAACACATACTAAGATCACATGTATGTTTTGGGATTTGTTGCCTAATCTATTTCTAGCATGATGTATTGATCCTCTTTTTTCTTTTTATGCTAACATTACAGTGTTTTAATTATTATAAATTTATAACAAGATGATATCTGATAGTTCTACCTTGTTCTTTCTTTCTTTCTTTCTTTCTTTCTTTCTTTCTTTCTAGAATTGTCTTCACTATTCTTGGCCCTTTATACTTCTATACAGATTTTGTTTTACTTATTTTACTTTAATTTATACTTCTGTATAAATTTTAGAATTAATTTGTCTGTATTCATAAAAAAAAAAAAAAACCTTTCTGGGGGGGGGTGCCTGGGTGGCTCAGTCGGTTGAGTGTCTGACTTTGCTCAGGTCATGATCTCACAGTCTGTGAGTTCGAGCCCCGCGTCGGGCTCTGTGCTGACAGCTCAGAGCCTGGGGCCTGCTTCAGGTTCTGTGTCTCCCTCTCTCCCTCTGACCCTCCTCCATTCACGCTCTGTCTCTCTTTGTCTCAAAAATAAATAAACATTAAAAAAAAAAACCTACTGGGATGTTAACTGTAATTTTATTAACTTTATAGATCTATGTGGCAATATTCACCATCCTAAAAATATTAATTTTTTCCACTCATAGACATGTTGTACCTTCTAATTTATTCATATAGATCTCTTGTTTTTGCATTCTTCAATACAGGTCTTGCTTCTTCTTTTGATGTTTACCCTTAATAATTTCAATTGCTCATTTGAATGAGATATTTGTTCTACCTAACAGTTTTTCCAATGGATTATCTTTTTTTTATTTTTCAGTACATGAAGTTTATTGTCAAATTGGCTTCCATACAACACCCAGTGCTCATCCCAAAACGTGCCCTCCTCAATACCCATCACCCACCCTCCCCTCCCTCCCACCCCCCATCAACCCTCAGTTTGTTCTCAGTTTTTAAGAGTCTCTTATGCTTTGGCTCTCTCCCACTCTAACCTCTTTTTTTTTTCCTTCCCCTCCCCCATGGGTTTCTGTTAAGTTTCTCAGGATCCACATAAGAGTGAAACCATATGGTATCTGTCTTTCAATGTATGGCTTATTTCACTTAGCCTCACACTCTCCAGTTCCATCCATGTTGCTACAAAGGGCCAGATTTCATTCTTTCTCATTGCCACGTAGTACTCCATCCAATGGATTATCTTTGAAGGATAGGCATGCTACTGTGTTTTCCTACAGTTAGCATGCTAGCAGAACTCCCTATGCTATTAGTTTGACTATAGAGACGATTATACCTTCACTTTGGACAATCACGTGTCTGGGAATAACGCCAGTTTTGTCTCTCTTTGGCTGGCTCTTGTAACTCCCTTTATTTTTTCATTTATTTCATTGTCTTGGGCCTCTAATACACTTTTGAAGAGAAAAGTGATCCTGACTTTGAACCAGACTCAAGTGGGTATACTTATCAACATTTATCACATAAATATCGAGATTTTTCTTATGGTAATTTTGTAAATGTTTCCCACTTATGCACCTACGCACATACCTATTGGCACTTATGCTGGATACTTCTCGAAGCAAACGGATGTGCATTATTTACTTTTATTCTCACACCAAATTTATGGGGGAGGCACTATTATTTTACCTATTTTGAAGCCGAAGAAACAAATGCACACCTGTGGTAACACAGCTGGTAAGTCAGCGAGCAAGAATTTCAATCTAGCAAGATGTCTTCCCCCAATCTTCCGTTCTCAGCCCCCATTCAAGAGTCACCCCCCCTAAGTTCGCAGATACTTAACATCTACTTTAGATGAAACCTGTAACGGTGCTGACCTTAATATTTTTCATTCTTGCCCTGTGTTTCCCTGTCTTATCATATTTGGAGAGAGGAGTGCTAAATCTCTCACTAGGATTGCGCGTGTCAGTTTGGTCACATAAGTTTTTTGAAGTACAGTGTAACATTCAGAACGGTTGTATTTTAGTCGTGGATTACACGTTTTCACTGTCTTCTAGCTTTAAGAATTGTTCTTGAGAAATTCCTCATTACGATGATTCTCCACCTATTGTGTGACATCTGATTTTTCTCTATGAAGGTTTTTAGGGTTACTTTATTTTTCTCTGAAGTTCTAAAATTTTAAGATAGGGGCGCCTGGATGGTTCCGTTGGTTAAGTGTCTGACTCTTGATTTTGGCTCAGGTCATGATCTCACGGTCATGGGATGAGCCCTGTGTTGGGCTCTGTACTGACAGCACGGAGCCTGCTTGGGATTCTGTCTCTCCCTTGCCCTCTGCCCCTCCCCTGCTTGTGCGTGTGCGTGCACACATTTCCTCTCTCTCTCAAAATGAGTAAATCAAATTAAAAATAAAATAAAACAAAATTAAGTGCCTTGGTGTGTGTGTGTGTGTGTGTGTGTGTGTGTGTACTTTCTCATTGTTCTGGATATGCGATAATGTTCTTTAAACTAAAATACCAGTATTTTAGTTCTGGGAAATTTTCCTGTACTATTTTTTTTTATAATTTCTTCCTTTCCATTTCTTACCCTCTCTCTTTCTGGAAATACTAAGGCCAGATGCTGGATCTAAAATAATCTTCTAATTGTTTCTGCCACCCACCTCTTATGGTCATATCTCTGACTTCTTATGAGTTTTCTATACTATATCTTCAAAAATTCTATTAAATCTTATTTTAATTTTCATATATTCTTTCTCGTTTGTTGAAAATTCTTTCAAAAAATTATGCCCTTGTCGGGTGCCGGAGTGGCTTGGTCAGTTAAGCGTCTGACTTCAGCTCAGGTCATGATCTCACAGTCTGTGAGTTCAAGCCCTGCGTCAGGCTCTGTGCTGACAGCTCAGAGCCTGGAGCCTGCTTCATATTCTGGGTCTCCCTCTTTCTCTGCCCCTCCCCCACTTGCACTCTGTCTCTCTCTTTTAGAAACAGATAAAAATTAAAAAATGATTTTCTTGATTCATGGAAGGAATACCTTTTCTTATCTCTCCGTTGGTATGTGTGTGTGTGTGTGTGTGTGTGTGTGTGTGTGTTTAATTTTTTTCCCAGAATATGCATTGCTCTGTTTCCTCTGAATTCTTTCTTTTTCTGTTTCTTTTAATCTTTTAATTTATTGCAGGGATTTCCACAAATAACAAGGGATCTACTCTTCATTCCTAAATAAGGAAATAGTGAAATGTTGAGGGTAAGCCGTGTACGTGGTAAGATCTATCAACTGGTAAACTTTATTAGAGAAAGAAAAATTGAACAGGGATCTGGAAGTTTCCTTTAGAGATGAATATCTGTAGGTCTTGTTACCTTGGATGATTCTATTTTGCCAAGTTAGAATCCTTACACATCTGCCCTTGGGGTTTTAAGCCTGTACTCTGGCACTCTGGGGACAAAGTGGAAAATGAGAGAAAGAAAACTTACTGTTCAATATATAGTTGTTTACCTGATCTGCCTTCTGGTGTTTTCAATGGCACTACACACCTGTCCTCGCCCATACCTTGTATCTGGGTGTTCAGAGCCTCGAAACAATCATCCTGTCCAGAGAGTAATCTTTATCTTTTGCTATCGTTTGCTTCTGCGCTTGGCTGGCTGCTTCCTCTGTTGACTTCTGGGATGGTTCGATATACGTGCTGCTTTTTGATACGTAGAGTTTTAAGGGGTTGGTTTCAAGGTTGTCTCTTTTCAGTCCCTCCTTGGTTTCATATCAGTTTTTACACCCGTTTCTCAACTAAGGGTTTTCTCCACGCTGATCAAATTCGAGTGCCCGTGGGGCACCACCATCCGTATAAGCTTGGGTAAGTAGCCTTGTCACAGAACACATGGCTGTGTGGGGAACGGGAGTTTTGTACGTGGCTCAGCTTTTCCCAGATTCGAGGCTTTATGTAGGAAGCCCCCTTTGAGCTTACTGCCCTCTCCACTTCTCTCTGGCACGGGCTCTGGGCTTTAGCCCCAGAAAGAAAGCAACGGTGACATAAAGCCCAACCTCTAAGTTGTATGAGGACTCATTGTTTCCTTGTCTCACTGGCCTTCAATTGCCACTTCCTGTCGGGGTATGAGCTTGCCACGGTGATGGCATCTGGATGTTCCCTTTCTTACCTTCGAACTCTGACATAGTTTTTCTCATACTTCATCTAGTATTTCTGTTGTGGAGAACAAGAGGCAGAAAAGGGAAGGAATAGCCAGAGTCTTCATTTTACAGCTAGTCAGTTACGTGTGTGTGTGTGTGTGTGTGTGTGAAATATTCTTTTTGTGCTTTGACACATTCCACTCCAGGTACAAAGGAGCCCTAAGACATCTTACAGTTTTATAAGTGGAAGGAAGAATTCTTCCATTGGAGTAAAAGCACTCACACCAGAGCACCCTGAGCAAAAAAGAAGGGCACCTGGGTGGCTCAGTCAGTTAAGCCTTGGACTTCGGCTCAGGTCACGATCTCGCGGTCCACGAGTTCGAGCCCCATGTCGGGCTATGGGCTCATGGCTCAGAGCCTGGAGCCTGTTTCAGATTCTGTGTCTCCCTCTCTCTCTGCCCCTCCCCTGCACCCACTCTCTTGCTCTCTGTCTCTCTCTCTCAAAAATAAAATAAAATAAATAAATAAATAAATAAATAAATAAAGAGAAATTGGAAATGTCTATTATTTATACTTACAGAGGCCCACAGAAACTCCCCTAACAGAATACCTCCCCGCCACCCCACCCCAGGCTACTCAAGATATAAAATCACACTCACATGGAGACATTTTTTTTTTTTAAAGTTAAGTGATCTTAATCCAGTCTGTCAATAGATGGGCATTAAGAGGTTCGCGTAAGTCCCCAAATTTTATGCAAACTTGTGTGGCTGTGGAATTCTTTTTTTCAGATGGAATTATCCATTGTATCTACCTTTTGCTGAATCCATAACCCTAATGGTGAAATATGCCCAAGCTTTATTTAACATTTGTATGCTTTTGTTTTTCTTCTCCTTTTTTAAATGTTTATCTGTTTACTTTGAGAGTGAGAGAGAGCCTGCTCGCAAACAGAGGAGGGGCAGAGAGAGAGGGAGGGGCAGAGAGAGAGGGAGGGGGAGAGAGTGTGGGAGGGGCAGAGAGAGAGGGAGGGGCAGAGAGGGGGGGCAGAGAGAGAGGGAGGGGGGCAGAGGGGGGGAGAGAGGGGGGCGGCAGAGAGAGAGGGAGGGGCAGAGAGAGAGGGAGGGGGAGAGAGAGAAGGAGGGGCAGAGAGAGAGGGAGGGGGAGAGAGAGAGGGAGGGGGAGAGAGAATCCCTAGCAAGTTCAGTGCTGTCAGCACAGAGCCCTACCTGGGGCTGCAACTCAGGGACCATGAGATGACGTCTTGAGCCAAAATCCGGAGTCAGTCGCCGAACCGACTGAGCCACCCAGGCTCTCCACCTCCTTTGGTTTCTGAAACGTTCTCTTGAGGGGATTAGTGGGTCCCCAAGGACAGGGACAGTGTCCACTGTTACTTCCTCCTGATCCCAACCCGGTGGCACTTCCAAGTCCATTATGTGCACTTGTCGAAGGAGCGGGAGAGAGAAAGGGGGAATGTTGGAGGGGGCGGTCAAGGGAGGCAACGGTGAATGAGATTCCAGGGATGAAGCCGTCGTCTGGGACAACATATCACTACGCTGAAAACCGTTCCCCAAAGAACAAAGGAAAAGTAATTTTGCCAAGCCCTCCGTGAAGAATTTCTCCTCCACGCTACCAAAACAACGGCAAGGACAAACCCTGCGTGTCCCCGTGCAGCAGAGGGAACGGATATTTCCGAATGCGAGAAGATCTACACTGGTGTTACTGAACACGAAGCACAGAAAAGAAACCGGGGGAGAGTCCGCAGATGGCCGTCCCCATTAACCCATTTAAAAATGATGGGGGGCGGGGGGAATGGGAAGGCAATTTGCAGATCAACTTCCCACCAGGCCTCAAGGGAGCCTCCAATTTTATCCCATCTCCATTAGGGCTTCATGGAAAGACACATGACTCCTTTGTCTCTCGCAATAAGAACCAGGCTCCTCGGACAGATGATGCAAGAGGCAATTATATGCACACCGATTGCTTCCACAGCTTGCAAGAGAAGTCACTGGTATGGAAGCTAGCTGCACAGCTTTTCAAAAAGCCTCTCAATCTGGCCTGTGTTCAATGGCATAAACCCTCCCCCCACCCCCCACTTCCAGTAGATTTTCTAGCTGGAAGGGAAGGGACGATTCAGCAGGTAAACTGCCTACGGGGGCACGTTGTAGTGGGTTGTTTTTTTTTTTCTTTTTTTTCTTTTTTGAGGAGCTGCAGGGTTGCAACTTTGGAATAATGCCTCTGCGCGGGTCTAGTGGAAGCATGGTAAAAATAGATGAGGTGCACGCACGGTGCTGAATAGATACAGTCCCTGACGCCTTTTCAAATATTTCTACAGGTTTTCCGAGCAAAGTCTGCTGCCAATCAGCGATTCACTGGGGAGGAACACTGAGAGGGAAAATAAATCATATGCGGATTCTCGAAGTGGGAGAGAGGTGGGAGACGAAATAACGTGGCAGGGAGGTCAAGGAAATACATTAATGAATAAGTCAATTTCCTAACAAGTGAAAGACACCTTTTGAAAACTTCCAGACTGGCTTATCTGTACAGATCGCCCCCCACCCCCACCCCCAGCCCCAAACTTTTTTCCTCTGCTGACTATTCTACCATTCCTGTAATGTCCTTATTTCCTCCAGTAAATTAGTAAAGCAGGAGTTCTCTGAAATGAAGTCAGTGTTCAGAGCGAAGAAACCCCAAAGCTGCTTGAAACTAGCTGGTGCTTTGGAAACACGTTCAGAGCTGCTCAGGAAAGCACAAATCATTGTTCCCATCTTACAGGCTCTGCACAAGGGTTCGTGTCCCTCTGGAATCATAAATTATCTTTCCAGTAAGGGCACTGGTCAGGTATGGCAAGTCAAGGATAAAGGACAGGCCTCAGACCCCGTTCTGAAATAGGTTAAGCTTGTTATTAGACTACAGTCTCTGCTTTCTGTCCAGACTCTGACTTTCCTCTCTGCATTCCAGCATCTGTGTTTTCCAGAATTAACTGCTGGCCTGGTCCACCTCTCCACACCCACCCCGACTCACCAAATCTGACCTGCCTTAGACCAGTACTGTGTTCACTACAATGTTGGGGATGTGAATTTCTAGAGCTATAATGATATTTACATCCTCGTGGTTTAGATCTCATTTTCTATGTGGCTTTCTTTAAAAAAAAATTTTAATGTTTATATTTGACAGAAAGAGAGACAGAGAGAGACAGAGAGACAGAGAACAAGTGAGGGAGGGGCAGAGAGAGACAGAGACATAATCTGAAGCAGGCTCCAGGGTCTGAGCTGTCAACACAGAGCCTGACGCAGGGCTGAACTCATGAGCCGTGAGATCGTGACCTGAGCTGAAGTCGGGGCTTAACTGTCTGAGCCACCCAGGTGTCCCTCTGTCTGGCTTTCAACCCTACCCCCAGTCAATCACTTACTAGCTCTCTGGTCTTGGGGCAGTTATGAAATTTTTGTGAGCCTCATTTTCTCACCTGTAAAATGGAGATTATAGTAATTATAATTATTCAATTTTGAAAATTAAGTACACTATAATGTGTGATGTATGAGATGTTGCTCACAAAATACATGTGCAATACTCAATAAAGAGTACTATTATTATTTTTGTCATTACTGTTGAAAAAGAGTATTAGCACAAACAGAAGATTTCTTAGTGGTAGCTCCTTATAAATCATTAAGGAAGATGTTGAATGGGAAAAGTTCTGTGTCATAGGCAAAGTCTATTTTTATGTCTGTCTGTCTGTCTGTTTCTATTATCTATCTATAATCTATCTATCTATCTATCCATCCATCCATCCATCCTTCTTTTCCTCCTCCACCTCCTTCTCTTTCTTTTTTCGTCTCTCTCTCTCCATCTATCACTCTATATCGGGGCACATATGTGATAATGGGCAAGATCTGAAATGGGAAATAACTCAGAGTTTCGAGGGTGTGTGATTGTCATAGGAATAGGAACAGTATTAACTTACTTGAATGATGAGTGTGTGTTTATCACATCTCTGATTTTAACGACTCTGTTATTGAATCCATTTATGTATTCCATCGTTCCATCAATATTTCATGAGACCCACCATTTGCCAGCCCCTGAATGAGATGCTGGAGCCACAGAAACGAATCTCCCACAGTCCCTGCCTTTAAAAAGTTTATGGTTCCACCACAAAGCCAACAATTCAACAAACAACTTCAATAGGAGTCCAATATTGAATAAGCTTGTTAATGCCTGTTAAACACAATGTCTCTACGCAGAATCCTGACCTCAGCGGCCCCACAACTCATCCTCGGGGGGATGTTCTTATTAAGTGGCTCAGCCTCCCCAGAGGGACGTTAGCCAAACATCTCTTGTTGGGGGCTAAGGCTATTTTCAGTCTTGGTATACACATCTGTCAGCAATATAACCCAGAGAGTGCTGCTGCTCATTCAATACTGTTCAAAGGCTCGTTGAAGAGTGTGGTTTAAAAAGCACATGCCCTATGGTATCTAACAGTTTTCTAAAACATGGCGTTCATTGGAGCCTGATCAGCAGAGAACCAGAAGTGTGACTGCATTACCGTGATTATTCACTGGCTCCTACCCTTTGCTCTTGGCTCTTGGTCTATTATCATCGGCTGATACTGAGACTTGTGATAAAGATAAAATCCCAGAAAAATTATTATTAGATCAATTGAAAGATAGATTTGAGCCGCCCCTTGGACTGCCCCCCTCTTGGCTGCAATGTAGCCTTTTCATGACTGCACATGCCTCCCGGGATACAAACCTCTGTCTTGAAAAAAGTAAATATATGCCGTTGGTCAGATATCACCCTCAAGCCACTTGACCATCTCTGCTCCTCTTCAGAGCCAACTTTCTTGAAAGAGTTGACTCTGCACCCTGTCTCTGCATCCTCCCTCCTATTCATGTCCCCTCTCCTAGTCAGAAAAGTTAAGTGATATGGAAGATGAACATAGGAAGTATACTATCTACCTAATAACATGTCACTTGATGGTTATTTTTCCTCTTACTCTGTTTTTAGAGATTTCTTGGACTTTATGTTTTAGGTCAACAATTTGGTTTCCAGCAATTTCTGTTGTATCATTTTGCTGTTTTGTTATTTTTTTGTGATCATATTTTTAATGTTTTCTTCATAGCTTAGAATTTTTTTTACTCCTTTTTTTTCTAACACCCTCTTCTTGTTTCATGGGTTAAATAGGCTCGTAAACCTCTCTTTGGATACTGATTTGATTTTTGTTTGTGTCGTGCAGTTCTTTTTCATTTTTCCCTCCTTCAGGCTATCGTTTTTTATTTTTCCTAAAACCCTTTCTTGAAACTCTTGGTTTTCCTCAAATGCTTGGTGACTTTTGGCTATCAGAATATGTTAAAAAGCAGCTTGATTGGTCCGCTACATGGAGTAGGGTGGTTTTGCCCATTATGAGCATGTGTCTCCTTAATGGGAACCCCCCTCCCCAAACCAGAAAAAATAATTGAGCTTTGTAGAAATCAATTGCACCTCTCTAGAGGCAATCTGCTCTATTTTGCACATGGGCAGGGAGCAGGCAGATAGCTCAGGTGCAAGCAAGTAGCAAGGATTAACTCTCAGGTTGGAACATTTTGTGTATAATTTACTCTCCTGGGTGCCAAGATCTGTTTTAATTTCATCTGGATCTTGTTTTAAGGACTACAGTTATCTCAAACTCTTCTCTGTTTTTTTTTCTCTTTCAGACCTCAACACTTACACTATGAGTGCTCTCTAAGATGTTATTCTAGTTGTTTAGAAAAGAGTTCATAGGATTCTACCTAGTGAGAAAGTGCTGCAGCCAGCAGCTGCATAAATGTCAGTGATGGAAAAGAGTTGCACTATCCAGCTGATCTTGAAACGGAGGCTTAACCTTGAACCTGGATCATTGCCTCCAGCCCGTATCTTCTCTGAGTGTTTGTTAACCCCAACTCGGTGTCCCTCAGACGTCTGTTGGGAAGAGGGACTCTTCTCTCTGCGGCAGCCTTTGCCTGTGGGTGTTCGTGGATTTCTGTGGATTTCTCTACTTTGGTTGTCTTTCCACTCAACCTCTTTTACTTTCTATCACTCGGAAGTAGCTCCAAATAGTATACCCACTAATGGTACCCATTTACATGTTGAGCACAAGTGTTTATTGTATGGTATCTTTACTATGATTTATATGGGAATTCGATTGATGTGGGAATTTGGGAAGGATGGGGAGTAAACACAAGGGCTCAATTCTACCATTATTCATCGGAAGCTCCTTTCCTGCAGCAGCTCTGTCTCCTTCAGCTTTTCTTTCTGCCTTCGGGATTCAAGACACTGGTTTCACAAAGCTGTCTTGCCATGTTTAACGCATCCCTATTAGTGACCATGATGCATTGGGGCACCATGTGAGATATAAGTGTGTTAACTGAAACACGTATGAGAAATGCAGATAGAGTCAAGTTTGGAAGTAGTGTGGGAACAGGGGCCAATGTGACCAGCTGGGGCCATGGATGTACACAGAAGAGCCAGCACAATGGTCGTTACAAAGGGGACAATTGAGCTAATTCTTGAAGAGAAAAAAAGGCACCCACGCCCAAAGGAGAAGACCCAAGACAGAGAGGACAGGCTGAATGAAGGCATAAAGTGAGAAAGTACTACCCATAATGGAATCCATGAATAATTCCATATACTGGAAGGGAAGGAGTGTGTAAGGAAGAAACAAGCTGCAAAATCAGAAGCCGGGTCCTGAACGGCTTTGTCTATTGTGCTAAGCAGCTTGGAATTTACCCTAAAGGCAGCGGTGACTCAGCGAAGGATTTTAAATATAGGGATAACATGATTAATAAAGGCTAACATTTAGTAAGGATGTTCCAGGCAATGTTCTAAGTGTTTCACATGGATTAAGTTACTTAATCCCCATGACAACCCGATGAGGCAGATGCTATTAATATCCTCATTTTTCAGTACAGAAACTATGAAACATAAATCCCTCAAGGACATGTCCTTCATCTGTGTACTGTTGAATCTTGAAGTTCTAGAACTGGGTCTGGCATGATGAACGCATGTTGAATGAGTGAATGAATGAATGAATGAATGTCTGGTAGGAGCCTAACAATAGAATGGAAAGCTTCGCAGAGTTACTGAAAATATAATCATTGGGTATTGATTTAAAGAATGGCACCGTGAAAATACTATAAATTTACTCTTTTGTTGTTTTGGATTTTTACTATCTTCCTCCACTAGAATCTATTCTCTGTGAGGTTGAAGATTTTGTCTATTTGTTTAGCATTGTATCCCCTGCACCTCACAGAGTTTCATGCATAGAATAGTTGATCAATAAATACTTGTTGGATAAATGAATAAGCAAATGGTTACATTAAGTTTGCAAATACTGCACATCGGATCTCCATTTTGCTCATTCATGCCCCGTGTTAACACATTCATGGTAATAAGGAAACCTATTTCATTTTTTTAACCTCATGTTCCCAAATTTCATTTATCCTCACGCCCTATTCTATTCCTGGAATTAGCATTTTTCTTAGAATTTCTACAGTGGGATTAGAAAGACCTTGGAGGAGCCTTCCTTCAGGAAGTTTCTACTCAATCTATTGCTATACTGTCAAGTTGTTTTATAGCCTTCAAAATATCTATATGGTACATATAGTTAGTAAGTAAGGCAGTTAGTAAGGCAAAGAGATGATCTTAGACAATGGCACAACAACCTGAGGAAATTAAGGAAAAGTGTCGCCAGTTGGGTTAAGTCAAGTGAGCCACATTATCTGGTAAGGCTGTGTGGAGTCTGTAGAGATTCCGTGTCCAAGGGCACTAATGTGGAAAACAAAGAGGCGGACACCCGCAATTCTAGCATAAGTCTGCGTGGGGGTATGGATTAATGCATAGATACCCGTGATGCTCCGGAGATTGCTCCATAATCCCTTGCCTTTCCCCCGCTCTGCCCCAAACCATTTCCCTTCAGAGAAAGGTAAATATGGTAGCTGTGTCTCCCAGATCCTCCTGTCAATTGGCTTCCAGATGGGGCATGTTTCGGCCCATGGGAGGCACCAGCAAGATGATGGTAAGAGACGCTAGGGCATGTTTCTCCCTTCTTTACTGTCTCCCTTCTTTACGTGTATCTCCGGTAGCGGTCATGTCCCCTCCATTGTTTCATTTCCTGCTGTACGAGACCACTGTGGTACCGGTTTATTTGGGATGACCTCAGTGCCAGGGATATTGGGACATCACTTCCTCCTTTTACCTCTCCTGCCTCACGATGGTGGTGGTCTCCTGATACTAATACCCAGGCTGCCTCATTGCTCCCCATTTGACTTCTGGGTTTCTTCATTGCCTCTGAAACCAATGCCCTGCATTAAATCCCCTCAGCTTTCAGTACTTAGAGTTGTTTTTGTTTTCTTAGTCATGCTCTAAATGATCCAGTCAACAATAACAAAGGGAAGAGTGTTATTGGGGTCATCTTTCTGATCTTCAAAATGGGTGGTTTAGTTGCAAGATGAACTTCCATCTTTGAAATGTGAAGGTTTTATAAATGGCATTTCCTGAAGTATGGTCCAAGGATCCTCTGTTTCAGAAATCTCTGATAAGTTGATGAAACATGGGGTGCCTGGGTGGCTCAGTCAGTTAAGCGTCCGACTTTGGCTCAGGTCGTGATCTCGCATTTCATGAGTTCGAGCCCAGTGACAGGCTCTGTGCTGACAGCTTGGAGCCTGGAGCCTGCTTCAGATTCTGTGTCTTCCTCTCTCTCTGCCCCTCCCCAGCTCATGCTCTCTCTCTCTCTCTCTCTTTCTCTCTCAAAAATAAATGAACATTAAAAAATTAAATATGTATGTTCCTGGGGGTGCCTGGGTGGCTCAGTTGGTTAAGTGTCCAAATTCACCTCAGGTCATGGTCTCAAAGTTCATGAGTTTGAGCCCTGCTTCAGGCTCTCTGCTGTAAGCTCAGAGCCTGGTTCAGATCTTCTGTCCCCCTCTCTTTTTACCTCTCCCCCCTCTCAAAAATAAATAAACATTTAAAAAATGTATATTCCTGGACTCATCTTTGGGGGATGTGGTTGGGGAATCTGACATCCCAAACTCCCCTCCGAGAGGATCTTATAAAAAATAAAGTTTGAGATCAGTGATCTACCATTGATCTTCTTGAGAACATTTTCCAGAGAAGTGACACAATGTGTGTATTAAGGTGTTCGGAAAAGTTTTTCGTTTACTCCCTTTCAAGAAATGCCACCTGCCAAGTCAAGAAATTTAGATGAATTTGGTTAGTGTTTTTTTGTGGTTACTTTTTAGAATGTCACATTTTATAGATCTTCCAGAAGTCATCTCAAGCAGGGGCGAATATGCTTCACACACTTCTAAGGAATTTCACAACCTACAAAACAGTGCATATAGGAAACCTAAAACTATGTGCAGAATAAAATTTCATGCCATTGTTGCTAGGCTAGTGACTGCCAAATTTGATTTTATCATACTTCGAGGAAAATTAACTTATGTAAGGGGTATCAAGAATTTTAAATGTCCAATAAAAATAAGTTTGTAGACATTGCTGAAAATATGCATCATCCAACACTTTCAAGAGAAACTAAACAGATAGTTGGTTTCAACTATAAAGTAGGGTAATAAACTTTTTCTCAGCTTAGGTTCTCCTAAAAAATGAAACTTGAAGCAAGCACTTGGGTGCAGGTGCTTTGTTTTGGGAAGTGAGTTCAAAAAGGAGGAAAAGGGAACTGGATAGAGAAAAAGCCACCCCAAGAGTGTGCTGTCGACAGTGACTAATGATAGTGGGAGCTTGATCCTACTAGGAAGACTTTGATAAGACACCTAGAATAAATGCATAAATATATCCAGTTGGATAGAAGAGGGGAACATTAATTCACCAGTCCTTCTCCTTCACTGGTCAAAGGTTGTCTAATGGCATCATTGACTCTTCATGATTCCGGGCAAGTGCATTGGTCACAATGGCTGAACTGATCTCTGTACCCACTCCACGCGGTGGTGGTCAAGTAACCCTGGGGCAAGCTGCTGAGAGTTTACACCTGCATACAGTTGTTGCTTAATAATGGCATCTCTGAAAAAAAAAAAAAAGGTGGGCAAACTATGACGTATGGCCCAAGAGGAATATGATACCTCCCTTTTGAGGTATTTAATAATCATCAGAGATGATTCCCCAGGCCAAGGAGTGTGGGTTTTCTCAAACACATGAATTATAAATGTTTTATCTCCAGAGATGGCTTTTGTATTTGTTAGTCTGGATCATGTTTATGCCTCATCTCTTCTCCTCCTGGCCTGATGGGAAACATTTATCCCTTTGTAGTTAACATGCAAAACTTGGAAAGAACCCACGAAATAAAAGCAGGTTAAGATAAATTCCCTGTAAGCTATGCCTTGAAATTGTTTATTTGCTAACTGGAGAGAGTCTTGCTGGACACTGAGCAGATTATAAATTTGTCACCAAAAGGACTTCTAAGCATAGGTTGCTCTTAAATCATTCTGATGGCAATGTAAGCTGTGACATAGTGGGACCATTTGAAAAAGTGCAAGCCATGTCCCCTCACGCTTTCTTAGAATAAGCACAATGACTCATTTTTTTTTCTTCTTCCCTGGATGCCCTCAAAGTCCTCTATGTCAGTTTCCACCCTCGCTCTCCTCCATGTTTGTCATTCCTCCTTTCCAGACCCGCCTTCATCTTCCATTTTTTTTTGTTTACTTGTTTAAACAGGAAAAGAAGTGAAGAACATTCTATGGTTTCTGCCACTGTAGATCCGTCTTTATTTACTTATATCTAACCCTGCCTTCTTCTAGAAACTGTTTAGGTTGTCGATGCCGCCTTATAATCTGGGTCTTGTGCATCGGTAAGAACATGGACCCTGGAGTTTGTCAGTCCCGGGTTTGAATCCTGCTCCAACACCTGTAAATCGTTGTGAACCTAAAATGTCCTTAATTTCTTTGGACCTCATGCTACCTTCTGTGAAACAGGGCTAAGAATATCTCTCTTACAGACTTCTAATGAAACTTAAGTGAGAAAATAGATGGAAAAGGGTTTAACACCATGACACAAGATAAACATGCGGTAAGTGGTCTTGTCATCAGTACGTAGTACTCTCCACAACTTGTGGATTTTCTCCTCTCCATCTTTAGAATTTGTCTGCGAGTTGAACGGTAAATGTATAGACAGGATACTGGTAACAGGGGCTTGAAATCAATGTTGTGGACTGGCTTTGGCCTGATGCTCTTTGGTCCACAGGGTTAATGAACGTCACACGTGGAGACGTGTCAACAAAAAACAAAGAACAACCGGAAACAACACTGAGCAAGTGTTGTTTAACAACACGCGTAGACGGCAGCAATGGTTCTCATAAGAAGCCTCACAACAACAGCTCTGGATTCTGACTTAGGAAAAGGGAATGGAGAGCTGACCTGGCTTGGATGAGAACTTCAGAGGTGAACAGCTCTCTACGGAATTTCTCAAAGTCAGAAGTAGCAATAGACTCTGTTGCCGTATCTGCACAAAATGAGTGCACCTGTGAAAAGAATGCAAGCTTCCTCTGTGCACAGTGAGGAAATGGTTATTGGCTTTATTTTGTGCTCTGTCATCCCACCCAAAGTGCAGTCGATATGGCACAGTACGACAATAATGTTTATCTTGAGTCGGTGGTGCAGGTGGACAACAGGAAAGGCAACGGAATGTAAAGTTGCGTTCCGAGATCTACCCAAGACACTGACGTGTCTGCGTCAGACACACATGTGAGTAAACCAAAAGCTTCTCTACCAAAAAGGAGACAAAGAGCTCGGAAATTTCTCGAACATTTATTAACACAACTTGGATGGTGTTACTTAATTAACACAGCATTGATTAACACAACTTCCTGATATCAGGAAGGCAGGACTGGACTAGGTTTGGAGTGGGGTAAGCAACAACCCGATCAACGGCCTTTGACTCTATTTTGGAAAGACATTGGGAAAATAGAGAAGCAGAGTCAGTTTCCAACATGGGAAAGGGACTCAGCCATAATTCCAGAGGGTTTATCTAAAGACTGCCCAGGAGAGAAAGCCACTGGGTGTGATAAGCAAGAGTCCTGCTATCGTAGAGCTGTTTTCTTCCGAGGAGAAATGCTGACCTGATCTTCACGGGTACACAACAGCATCCCAGAAATCTCAGCAGACAGCCTTTTGAACTTGAGAAGAGCTTGCTAGGGGATGGCTGGGTGCCTTAGTCGTTAAGAGTGCAACTTCAGCTCAGGTCATGATCTCGTGGTTTGTGTGTTCGAGCCCCGCGTCAGGCTCTGTGCTGGCAACTCAGAGCCTGGATCCTGCTTTACATTTCATGTCTCCCTCTCTCTCTGCCCCTCCCCTGCTCATGCTCTCTCTCTCTCTCTCTCTCTCTCTCACCAGCCTCTAGGTCATGTTCTCTTCTTGCCACAGCCAGCCACACTCCCACCCCATGACCTGATCTCTTCCATTGCTCAGTGTGAATTTCACTGTAGCAATTTCAGTATCTGATAGGACCTTATTATGCACCTATTTCTGCTTGTGTAGTGCATGTCCCTTTGTACAGAAATGTAAATTTTGTGAAAGAGAAGCTATCTTGTTTAAAGCTATGTCCCCAGTGTTCAAAAGAGTGACTGGTGCATGGTGACCGGTCATAAATCCTCATTGAATTATTGAACCAGAAAGTGAACACATAAAATATTGAACTAGATTTGTGCTTACATTTTTTTTCTGCTGTTAAACCCAATACCAGCCCATTAATTTTAGCAAATCATCATCTTTCATATTCAACGCAACCACTGTACCGCTTAAAACAATCTTCCCATCTTCTCCCTAAGAGGGGCCTGGGCGAGCACAGTGTTCCTTGAACCTCGTTGGGGAGACACCTCGGTGGAGGACTTTTCTAGTACTTTCTAAGGCTGATGCAGATGGTGATGATGGTACCAACATCCAGGCTTGTCAGGCATTATTGTTTCCAATCCACACAACCAAAAGGAGGTGGGCATTGCCATCCGCACATCAGAAGATCAGATCTGATCAGAGATCAGCGTTCGACTCCTCCAAAGTCCAATCGCTGGCCCTATGTCACTGAGTGGACAAGTGTCAGCGGAAGGTCTTTCTGTTCTCAAAGAAAAGCTGTTTCCAAAGACTATCTCGCCTATGCTATATTGCTTCCCTTGCAACTGAATTCCAGAATCTCCTTGCCCTTACAACCTAGAAACATTTCTGTGAGTAAAGCTAAATCAGCATAGCACTAGAACGTGGCAAAAGTCAGTCACTGTGAACTTTTTTCAAACTTAAACACCATTAAGTTTGTCTTAAATATATAATTCTTCTGTAAGTCTCCTGAAATATGTAATTAAAACTTATTTAGCATTCCCTTCCTGAGTTAGTTCTTCACTGATCTTTATAGGAAAATGCATCCCGTTGGCCATTTTACCCCTTATGTGTTCAAATGCATGACTTAAACCAGACCTATTTTCTAGGCCTGCACTGTCCCAAACGGTATCCACTAACCCTATGGGGCTCTTGAGCACCTGAAATGTGGCTAGTCCAAATCAAGAGGTATGCTGAATGTATCACTCAATCGTGAAAGCTCTGTATCCAAAAACGAATGCAAAATACCTCAGTGATCTTTGGAACACGTGAATAAAGGCTAATATTTCAGATCTATTAGATTAAGAAAAAATATATTGTTAAAATTCACTTCACCCGGGGAACCTGGGTGGCTGAGTCAGTTGCGTGTCTGATTTAGGATCAGGTCATGATCTCGAGGTTCACGAGATCGAGCCCCGTATCAGGCTTGCTGCTGTCAGCCAGGAACCTGCTTGGGTTCCCCCTCTGTCCCCCTCTCCCTGCACTTCCCCACTTGCAGTCTCTGAAACATAAATAAACATTTAACAAAATTCATTCCGCCTACTTTTTTTCCTGTGGCTGGCAGATAATTATAAATGACGTATGTGGCTCACATTGTGTTTCTGGCAAACAGCACTGGCCTCTGTAGTCTTCGTGAAATCAGTTCAGCCCATTACCTTCAAGGTCCGGAGTCGGGCCTTCTGTACAACCGCTCATTGTCTAAACCAGACTTGGGCTTTCTTATGTGCTCTGTATTTGTAGCAATAATTATGGCTTCCAGGGTCAGGCACTTTCAGGCAGTTAATAACCAGTTTGACTAAAAAGTCCATCAGCTTTCCAGCCATTCATTAAATGCTAGGAAATGCCTTACCCCAAGGTCAATACTGCTTAGCTCAGTCATACTTTATGATCGGGAGAAAGAATGCTTTCCTCTTCATTGTCAATAGTATTGATTGGCAGTTCTTTGGGTGGCCCTGGTCGTTTTTACTTGCCCTCCCTTTGTTTTCGACTGCCAAGGAGGTGACATCATCTTTCTTTTCACAATATGGACATTATTGGAGTGCTGAAAGCCCAGGACAAGGAGATCCACTGTCAAACATTGGACCTCACCTCTTCATTATTATTGTAAAGTGACTCACAGGGGAGAGGAAAGGAGGAGCAAGGAGGCCCATGCCATAAACTGTACGAGTCACCGGCCTGATAAACTACCACCTTTACCACCAGCCACAGTGCTCCCATTAAACTCAAACAGAAGAGTAGGTATGACTAATTCTTCCCTCCACCCGCCAAAAATAAATCACAGCACCAAGCTGGAATGAGACACAGACTTTTCCAGGATGAAGAGTTGAGTTGGAGAGTGAAACATTGGAAACATTTTGAAAAGGAGCCAGGTGGCCTGGGCAGGGGATTGCTGAACAAGCTTCCAAGAGCAGATCCTTCACATAAAAGCTGATTTGTCAGAGGCAGCTGCAGTGACTTACAGGGTACGGTGGCATTTATGGGATTTTATTAGATATCGAATATGCATTGTCCTTTTCAATAGGTCATTCGTGAGTTCATTGACGCAAGCCTCTGTCTTTCAAGGACCCTTTAGGGACCATTCCAAGTTTTCCCCAAAGCTGTGTTATCTAAAATTCACAGCGGTTTAGTTACAAATATATTCGGTTTGTATCTGATTCACCGAAGTTTGTTGGTGTTGAGGTCTGACACATGGCAGATTAAACTCTAATATTTCGTGTTTTGGGTTCTTCATCTGTAAAACGGGGGCATCACAGTAAGGAATTTGGAGGAAAAAATAGTTAAATATCTATGAACGATGCTAGTGCCTCGTGGATATTATCATAGCGATTGGGGTTAGCACACAGCGGAATAAACTGGCTAAGCCTTTTAGTACTTTGGATCAGGATCGATATATCGATGCGGCCAGTATAGTAATTTATGTATACGAAGCCCCAAATAACCGGTTCCTTTTATTATTATCATTATTATTGCTCTTATCTAATCCTGACATTTGGGGGATGTTGGCGTGTCCAACAGGAGGGGCGCGTGGGTGGCTCAGATGGTTAAGCCTCGAGCTCTTGATCTTGGTTGAGGTCATGATCTCACGGTTTGTAGGATGGAACATCTCATTGGGCTCTGTGCTGGCAGAGTGGAGCCTGCTTGGAATTCTCTCTCTCTCCCTCTCTCTCTCTCTGCCCCTCCCACGCTTGTGCATGCATTTGCTCTCTCTCTCTCAAAATAAATAAATAAACTTTAAAAAAATCCATTTGGAAAATATATTAGTAGAACCATGAAGATGTAATTAATGCAGAACTTGGGGCTGCTTCACATCTTGCCTCAGCCCTGTTGCTGGGGGACAGACATCTGCCCTTTGGATAGCCTGGAGAGGACTGAGATGAAAAGGACACGTTCTGGAGTGAGGGCCCTCGGATGTAAATCCTGGTTCCATCACTTAACTATCATGTGACTCAAGGAAAATTACCAGCGTCTCCGGGCTGAGGCCTTGGTCCCTCACCTATAAACAGAATCACAGTCTCGAGGAGATATTTGAACACTAATGTTCATAGCAGCATCATTCACAGTAGCTAAATGGTAGAAGAAAACTGAGTGCCCATCCGCAGACAAATGGATAAATTAAATGTTTACGCACACAGTAGAGTATTACTGAGCCATAATAGAGGAAAATTCTGGGACCTGCTATGACATGAATGAACCTTGAAAGCCATAAATAAACTTTGAAAAAAATGGCCAAGACGGTGAATTTGGCTGTGTGTATTTCACCACAATTAAAAAACGTAAAAAACCCAGAATAACAACACCAATCTTTACATTTTTGTTGAGTGGACTAAATGGGATCCTATCTTTCATGATGTAGCCCACTGCTGGGCACCTAAGTACAAGTCAAATAAATCGTAGGTGTTAAAATAAGTTACAAAACCAAAACACCGACCACAGCTAGCTATGGATTTTCTTTGAATTCAAAACTGTTAGCTCTGAGCTGATCTGTGAGGCTGAAAACAGACCTAAGTAGTTGCCCAAAACCTGCAGTGACACAGAGGCAGGGCAAAGTGAGGTCCTTAGCAAGACAAGACTTCATCTAAGGAGTGATCCCTCAGTCTAAGAGAATCCCTACTATAGCCAGCAGGGGGCGACAAAGAAGACCGACATGGCAAATTAGTACAAGTCAGGAAAGGAAGGCCAGAGGAGGGGGGGGTGGGGATGGTGTCCCACTGTGGCCGGAGGTCTCTGGGTGTGCCTCCAGCCGGCCTAAAGCCCAGTCTTCCGAGCACAGCCCCTGACACTCACCCAGGCATTAATTTTCCCTCCTTAGAAATGCTTTTCATAGGCCTTCACTCACTTGGATGTGTCTTTTCCCCAAAGCTGACAAGTTTGGCAACCTTATTCTTCCTAACACAACATCGTGCCACCAGGAGGAATCTTTTTTTTTTTTTTTTTGAATAATAATATTCCCTACGCCACTGGGGTGGCTCAGTACCTGTCAGGCTAGCAGAGTCTATCTCACACAGGGCTATACCAAGCCCAGCCGGGGCTACCCGAGGTCAGGCAGCAACGATATTTCTCATAGGGCTGGGTCGGTTTGTTCTTTCAGCTCGCTTGCACTATCCCTGCGAATCTGGCCACACTTCCTCCCCCTGATCTAAAATATTCCAGCTTTTAATTAGTTCCAGGCCCGTCGATGTGACTGCCCCATCTGCACAATGTGTATGTGCCAATTCAAAGTCTGAAGCTGATGAACTAATAGAGCCAACCGAAGACCTGTTGCAGGAGGCAAATGGAGTCACACTGCTGCTGGAAAATTCTCCCGGAGCGCCTGCCAGTGCCCGGGCCCTTTCCAAGCCGTGCCTGAACCACGGGCCTGTTATAAAAGGGCTCATGGATTCTATATTCTGTCCCTGCCTCTGGAGAAACCCAAGGACAACTAAAATGTGGAATGCCAACTCCCCATAATCCGGGGGACGTGTCCACGATGGATAACTTGCTCAGTAGTGCACATATGAGCAAGAGGTCACGGCCCAAATCCAGCGAGGGCCCGCAGAACAGAGAAAGAAATTAACTCAGGTACAGTTTGTTTGTTTTTTTCTTCCCAATACTCAGCCTTATTTGCCCTTGAAATCCAGAGCCAAGTCCTGTGTGTCTACGGCTCAGTGTCACCTTCCTCTTCTGCGTTTGATGGCTGTAGGGGTTTTCGTGTCCGGCGTTGTCCCTTAATCGTGTTCTTTCCTGCTTATCAACATCGAAAGACGAAAAAACACATATACGTAAATACATATGTACGATACATACATCTGTGTGTTTGTGTGTGTACGTCTATGCTTATACATACGATTGGAATTTAAACGAATGCATTGAAGCCCCGTGTGTTCCTTCATATTGCACGTCGCCATAATACACAGGTTCGAATCATAATTCCAGAAATAAAATGCTATTACTCATCTGAGAAAATTTCTCCTATCAGCAGGGATTGTCTTTGGTGGAGTTCAGTTTAGGTTTTGAAGACATGTGATGGATACTAAGTTGTCACGTTTCAAGTGCCTCTAAAAACACACTTTTAATTCATTAGCTTACTCATTCACCTGTTGCAGGTGGTACCTACTGTGTACCTACTGTGCCTGGGTACCTACTGTGCCTACTGTACTGGGTACCTACTGTGTGTCAGGCTAAGTGTACTAGTTAGCAGTGAACAATAAAAACTACATAGCTGAAACTCTTATTTCATTACATGCAACTTACATTTTCGTGATATTATTTATCGTTTACTTATTTTCTCGCAAAAAGGTGAAAATGAATGCACCCTAAATACTGAATATTCACGCGTGACCACTGCTAGCCCATCATAATATTGTTATAACTTCTCTTAGCTGTAAGGTCATATTTATGAACTCTGGTTCCCTTTGACTTGGACAGTTTCTTCAAAGGTCATTCTCCCGTTACAGGTGAAACGGCATCGACCCCCAGGCCTATGCCATCCTCCAACTCACCGAGCCATCCCATGAGGACTTTTTGAGCCCCGTAAGGGTTGGATCGCACTTTTCGTGCTGGGTGTATACAGTTTCCCCGCCTGGCGTAGGTACAGATTCTGACTGAGATAGTGGGAAAAACCACAGTCACGTTCACTGAACTGGATAAGACAAGCAGTCACAAGATGGCTCACGGCGTATCCCTCTTAGGGGAAAAGTAAAACAAAAACTCCTTGTGTCCCAGTGACAAGGGTGTGCAAAAACCAGACCGTCACATCCAACTGACAGTTCTGTCGGCCTGTCGGATCGTTCCTGAATGCTGCCCAGGTCTGGGGAGGAAAATGCCATATTACATCCCTCAGGATTTCTTACAGCAATGCCTCTTCTTATGGTGCACTCGAGTCTCAATCCCCAGGGTGCAAACAAATCCCTTCTTTGCTCCCAAAGCAGGGAGTGCTTATCAAGGGGAATCAGGTTAGAAGGACAGAAACATTTTGCCACGATTAACCTGCACTAGCGCGCTAAAAAGCACAAAAGGAAATCGGCAATGGAGCCTACGTTTTGCTTTGGCTTCACCTAGTCAGGATTACCCCGGCTTACCTATGACCCGCGGTGTTGAACAGGCCTGTCAGTGAAAACTAAACACGGTTCACGGTGGCGGCCGGGCGAAAACATCACTTCTGCCAAAAACTAAACACCGCAGAAGGGTCTGCCTAGTTTCAAAACATCGATGCCAACCTCACAATACACAGCGTGTGGTGGGTGTGATTTTGCAGAGACCCTGGAGGGACACTTGTGCAGTAAGGGGGTGGGTGGGGAGTCAGCCCTTGAAACCAGAGGCTCCCTAGATTTGAGGAAGTGTCTCAGGATCTTTCTTCACCTCCTGTGAAATAATCAAGGCCAGTGTGGAGAAATGGCTAATAAAAGGGGCCATTAATTTGGTAATATTCTCCCTGAAGAGCCTCAAGAAAGGAAGTTTCCAGAGACCCCCGGGGAGGGGGGGGGGACCAAGCAGGGGAAGATTATGAGGAAACGCAGGGAGTTTCTGTGGGTCGCTCTTTTAAGATATTTGAGGTTACAAATAAGGCTTGGGAGAAGGTTTAGTTTAAGGAAATGAGGACTGTGGTTTTGTTTTATTGTCTATTTTAAAATTATGGGAGCTCTAAGAATATCTCCTATGGCATCAGATTTGTGAATTCGGCATCCCGGGATGGGAATCGTGTGGTGACATTTGGAAACCACATGGATTTATACCCAGTGACTTGGGAATGTGGGAATCCATAAATAAGGGGGCATACATTGTCCAAGAATAAATATGCGCGCATAGTTCACTGCCTTTGTTTAACAAATATTTCTGAGAGACCTCTGTGTGCTGAGTGCTGAGAATAAAACAGTGAAGTTTCTCTCCAAGCACCTAACATTTCTTGGGAGAGTTAGACACACGAGCAGGAAGCTAGGACGGGTGGGATATGTGCTGTCACAGGCAGAAGCACAGAGCACCGTTAGGGAATACAGGAGGGGCATCCTACTTAACTTCAGAGGGGTGTCAAAGAAATCAGAAGAATTTCTGGAAGGATCTAGAGGACTACGGAAGTCAAGTCAGTGAAAGGAAAGCCTTCTAAGTACAAGAAATGACACCTAGAAAGTGGGAATCATGGAAGACCTATTGGCTAAGAAGACATTTGAGCAGGAACTTGGAGGAGGTGGGGTTGGGGTGTCCCCGAGCCCATGGATTTCAGGAGAAAGGCCTTGGGCATAACATGTACTTGTGTTCCAGGAGCAATGAGGTAGGCAATGTGGTCATGGCCCACGCGTCCATCTTTCACAGTCTGTGCTGTTTCCCAGTTCCCACTGGCCATGTTTTCTTCCATTCATTCTGTGAACACTCCCAGCGGGTCTTTCCGCCCCATCGTGTCCACAGAGCATGTGGTTGGACTCCTCTTCAATCCCAGATCAGAAATTTAGTTTCTTGCTCTTACTGGCGAACAGCCCTGAACCAAGGTTTTCTTGATGAGGCATTATTACGTAGCCTAACTTTGTCATTTCTCTCATACAAGAGACACTGGCTCCCTTCTCCCCTTTCTTCGCCGATGCCCTGGATTACCAGCCTCCGTTTGTAATTCTGCCTTGAAGAAGAAATTCTTTTGCTACCAGGGCACAAATTGCTATTTAAATGCACACGGCCGGGGCACCTGGGTGGCTCGGTCGGTTGAGCGCCCGACTTCGGCTCAGGTCATGATCTCATGGTTCGTGGGTTCGAGCCCCGCGTCGGGCTCTGTGCCTGACAGCTCAGAGCCTGGAGCCTGCTTCGGATTCTGCGTCTCCCTCTCTTTCTGCCCCTTCCCCGCTCATGCTCTGTCTCTCTCTGTCTCTCAAAAATGAATAAACATTAAAAAATAATAATAATAATAAATAAATAAATAAACAAACCCACATGGCCTTTGCCCCCCGTCAAAGATCCTTCTGCATCCCCAGGATTGGTGCTCTGTGATCCTATCAAAAGGATCACCTGTATCAAAGTGATCCTATCTCTGGAAATTATAATTTAGATCCGCTAGGCAGTTCCTGAGACCTCATGCTCCCTTCCATCCATTCTCCAGTTCAACCTCTTTCGAAGGGGCTCATGGCATTGAGGTTCTTGTGGTTGAAATTACGTGAATTAGCATAGATTAATTCAACATATGGCGTTTGCAGGTGCTCTGGATCAAAGGAGATTGTACGAAAGGAAAAGTTTGGGAGTTCTGGGTAGTGATGGTTGCTAGCCAATGACCATGGGCTTGCCCTCTTCTTTCCCTATTTGCACGAGTACACAAGAGGGTGCAGAAGCGGCCACCGAAGCTTAGAAAACTGACTGCGGGTTCTCACTCGATGGGAAGATTTTCTCTAAAATCTGCCAAGTTGATGTGATGAGGTGGTCTAACCAGGATGGCAGTTATCTAGTTTCCAACAACTTGAACTTGCCTTGATTCATTTGATCTTCTTTAAAAAAAAAAAAAAATAGGGCACCTGGGTGGCTCAGTCAGTTGAGTGTCTGACTCTTGATTTCAGCTCAGGTCACGATCTCACGGTTTGTGAGTTCGAGCCCCGCATCGGGCTTTGCGCCGACACCCTGGAGCCTGCTTGGGATTCTCTCTCCTCCTCTTTCTGCCCCTCCTCCCCTTGCATATGTGTTCTCTGTCTCTCCCTTAAAATAAATAAATAAACATTTTTTTTTAAATTAAAGAAAAGAATAATTAAAAAAACATGTTCAGCTTTCAAGACGTCAAATAATCCTATATGAGAAAAAAGTAGTGTTCATGTCACCCCAATAGACCCCAAATTGATGTTCCTCAAGAGCAACCTCATGTAACTGTAGATTTTTCTACTGGTATATAACCAACACGTTTGATGTTTTCATTTTCAGAAATC
Source organism: Panthera leo (assembly GCF_018350215.1). NCBI lineage: Eukaryota > Metazoa > Chordata > Mammalia > Carnivora > Felidae > Panthera > Panthera leo. Next base: position 12,704,372 of record NC_056684.1, on the reverse strand, counting down.
ATTTATGGTCTTCCACTAAAGAAGATGAGTATTCAAATATTCTTAACATCCTCTCTCCCACCAGATACGCTTCCTTCTCCTCCTTCATCACTTTCATCCTGCCAATAGAAGAGCTCTGTACGGACATTACCGTGACTCTATATAGTAGCTAATGTCCACAGGCAAATCCTGTAATGCGCTATAATTGCATTTTCCTTTCTTGCACAAAATCTTGGCTTTCCTGGAGTTAAAAAAAAAATTATCATTTTTAAAAATTTGCTATATGTGTATTAGTAATTCTCCTTCCAAATGCCCCAACAGATATGCGAAACATATCCCCAGGAAGACAGACACCCCAGGTAACTGATGAGTCTTGTAGCGTGTATGTTACTCCCAGAATTCTCCCCTTGGGCTTCAGTCGGGGCTCTTAGACCTGCTGCTGTTTCGTTATCACTGTATAACAAATACTAAACCAAATGGCTTAGAACAACTATTTCGTTATGTCTAGTGGTTCCACGGTTTTGAGCAATTCTGGACAGGGCATGGAAACAGTTGGGACTTTGTCAGGGGTCTCCATGTGGCTAGCTGGGGTTTTCTCATAGAATGACAGCCCTTGGGCACCTGGGGGGCTCAGTCGTTTAAGCGTCCAACTTTGGCCCGGGTCATAATCTTGCAGTTCGTGAGTTCGAGTCCACATCAGGCTCTGTGCTGACCGCTCAGAGCCTGGAGCCTGCTTTGGATTCTGTGTTTCCCTCTTTCTCTGCCCCTCCTTCACTCATGCTCTGTCTCTTGTCTCTGTCTCTCTCTCAAAACCAAATAAACATTAAAAGAAAATTTGAAAGAATGACAGTCCTGAGAGTAGTTGGATTCCTTCTGTGGTGTTTAGCTTTCTTCACTGTCCAAATGCCCAAGGTACCAGAACCTTTTAATATCTGGGCCTAGAAGTCATAAGGTCATCGGTCAAAGAAGTCATAAGGCCTGCCAAGATCCAAGAGCAAAACAAAATAGATCCCACCTCTTGACAGAGTCACAGCAAGGCCGTATTGCAAATAAGCAAGGGCGTAAAGCAAATAAGCAAATGGCAGATATTTTGTGGCCATCTTTGGAAACATGATGTATCATAGGGCGTAATCTCTCATTCATGAGACTACCCTCCATCACCAGCCTGCTAGTTTTCTTCACCATGATGTAGAGCATTCTGTCCAAAATCATAGCCATTAGGCACATATGGTTATTTGAATTTAACTCACTTAAAATGAAATGAAATTAAAAGCTCAGTGACACTAACCACATTTCAAATTCTCACTTATGCCCAGAGGCTACTGCATTGCGGAGATGTAGAATATTTCCATTATCTCAGAAAATTGTACTTACTGCACAGGGCTTATCTAGAAAGTGTCTTTAAATATCCCTTCTGTGGTAGAGCCACTATTTCCTCTGCCCCACATCTTTCTTTCTTTTTTTTTAATTTTGTACATTTTTTAAAAACTATTTATTTATTTTGAGAGAAACAGAGACAGCATGAGCGGGGGAGGGGTAGAGGGAAAGGGGGAGAGAGAGAGAGAGAGAGAGAGAGAGAGAGAGAGAGAGAGACTCTCAAGCAGGCTCCGCACCGTCAGCGCAGAGCCCTATGCAGCGCTCGGACTCGCGAAACCATGAGATCGTGACCTGAGCCGAAACTGAGAGTCGGACGCTTAAGCGACTGAGCCACCCAGGCTCCCCTCTTTCTCTTTCTCGATTTACTCTTTTACTTTCACGGCACACATCCATCACCGTGTTTCTAAGAAGTTCCACATGGCCAGTAATTTTTTGAGATCCCACACGTCTGTATATGTCACCATCCTATCCCTACCTTCATGAACATCTGGCCAAGATAAAATCTGGGGGCAGCATTTCCTCCCAGGGTGTTGAAGGCATTACTCTACTGTCTTCAAGCTCACAGTGTTGTTTTGAGAAGTTGGGAAACATTCTGATTCTCGTCCTTTATATGTGACCTCACCCTTTCCATATCCAGAAACATTCAAGATGGAGAGGAAACTGTCATTGCTTTGGAATTTGATGAGAGCCCATTTTCATTGAATGTACTGGATACTCAGCAGGCCCTTTCGATCTGGACGATCATGCTCTTCGTTTCTAAAATACGTTCGACGTAATTTCGTTGGTAATTTCCTTCTCGCCATTTGTGTCGGGAGATCCTCTACGTGAGTAACGGTAGGCCTTTTTCTTCACCCAATAGGTTTCTTCAGGAAGGATGATGCCTATGTCATCTCTGTTGGAGTATATGCCTGTCTGTCGGCAGCCTGAGAGCAGAGCAGAAGGGAGAGGGTTGGATTTCTCAGACCAACTTTCATTAATCCCCTTTTTCCTCTTCTGGAGCCCTTCGCAAACTCCTCCTCGGCTCTGCACCTCGCTCCCACCACCCCTCCGACGTATGCCTGACACTCTTAGGTCGGTAGCTCCTGTGGTTACATCTCTCCAGAGAGTTAACACTGCATCTTATACAGGTCAGAGGAGTAACCGTCGGACTTCGGGGGCCGTGAAAGGAAAGTCGCTGCACCTCACACGAGGATTCTTCAGTTTTCTTGTGTTGGACCTACCCCGTACCTTCCTTCAGAGGCACCCAGTACCTCAAGTCCAGGACTTCTCCAAGGTTCTGTGGCATAAACTGGCTCATTATGTTTGGCATTTCTTCTGTGTGCCCTGACGTAGATTTTCTCTGCTCTGTTGTCCAGAGCGTATCTTGCTGGCGTCTACCGGGTTTTCGGAAAGGACTGGAAATAAGCCCGAGGTGAGAAGCTGTTCCCTGAAGCGGCCAATCCAAGCTTTCTTTCCTTCTCTAACTCCCCATGTACTTTTGTTTTGACATCCATTTAGAGACCAAGGTTCCCAGATATGTGGAGTTAGGGCGGGAAGAAGTTAGGGACAGCATCTTTGGACGTTGAGTAGAAGAGACGTGGGGCTGGAAGAACAGCTCCTGTACAGTCTCTTTGAGATGTTGGCATATTTTTGTGCCTATCTTCTGCAGAAAGATAACAACTGACTGCATTCAAAATGTATTCAGGACTAAATGTCCTGTTCCAGTATGAGGGCTAAGCGATAGTATTTGGTGAGTCCCATCCAACAGACCAGTAGAAAACGACCAGATAAATATTTGCCAGTCGGTTGAAATTTAAAAGAGAAAGTCTCTCAAAATGCCTTCCAGATTAGGCAAGGAGAGCACCACACCAGACAAGGGAAAATATTGGAGACCCATTTCACGGATGGAACTCATGGGGATCCCTACTGAGAAGGTTCTTTCCTGTGGGAGTTCCTGCACACACGCATATACATACATGCTAATTGATTCACACAAACTGTGAATCAATTCCTGTAGAATAATTCCTGGTTCATTTGTAAAAGTTGCAAAACTCTGCTACCAATAACGAACAAAGCCCCACTCATGAAACACAAAGACGAATTTCGCTCATGAACTTGAGTGCAAAAGTATTAAATAAAAAACCAGTATCTCAAGTTCAACAAAATGTTTAAAAAGAACTTACAAATCACCATGATTTATTGCGTGAATTCAAATATTTTTAAGGTGCTTCTCACTAACAATAAATTAATATGTCCAATGATAATAAACATTTGAACAAATTCCTATCCATTCTTGTTTTTTAATCATGTTTTAGAATAGAAATAGATAAATATTTTAACAGAATATAGAACATAGCATTGGGGATGTTAATAAGCATGGGAAAAAAAAGGAAGGACTCTATGGAAAACTGGGTTTGGGTATACTATTTAACACATAATAAATAACAGGTCAAAAACAACCACCACCAGGTTCCTTATTTGCAGAGCTTCTCAGAAGATTTTCTATGCTAATCTGCATGTGAATTTCCAGGAAGCTGTTTAATACAGAATTTATCTAACCATTAATCCTTTTTTCTTATCCATTAGCACACTTTGCAACTCATTTCTCTCTTGACAAGGACGTTCATTCTCAATGCTAAACTATGAATTAACTTTATTCTGGAAAATCCCAGCCAATGCAGCATGCCATGAACAGATAAGAAGTTACAAATATGGTAAAGGATGATGATAATTTATCAACTGTTACAAATCACTTCCTTGCCCTCTTAGTAAGACTAAGAGAACAACTAAAAGTTATGTATGCTGGAAAATAATTTCTTTCCCCATAGCAAAGATAGCAAAATGACCCAGCAAGAACAATGCAACAATAAAAAGTAATCTAACTTTACCAAGAGACAAAGGAGATCTGGAAAAATAATACGGTGCCTTCCTGGGAAGGAATGGTACACAGATGTTTGTGCTCCAAATTTAATTTTAGGTTTAATATCATAAAAGTCATGATGTTATTTATGTAAGGGCGAGGGTGAGAGGGAAAACGTTTGATAACGTGTCTTGCACACACATCTGGAAGAATAAATACTGGAGATTTGCCATCAAAAAAGTCCTGAAAAGGGCAAGGGAAATAGATTTGCCTTTATAGAAGATATAAAAATATCTTGCAAAGCTACCCTTGTTAAATAACTAACATAGGAACAAACAAGCATAAAATGAAAATGACATTGAACTTAGGGTATATGAATGGCTCCTTCAATGCATAGATTTGTGAATATTACTAGAATATGAAGTAAACTTGTTATCACAAATAATTGAGAAAAGAGGGAAGATTATTTCATAAACTCTTTTGGGGGTAACTGATTTACTCTTGGAAACAAATCAAGATACTGTCCTTCCTCACAGCCCCAACTAAAATGTGCATCTGATAGACTGAATAGCAAAATGTAAAAAAAAAAAAAAAAAAAGAAACCCTATCAAGAGTAGAAGAAAACAGAAGGGAATGTGGATGTGACTTTGAGGTGAGTCTTTCTAATCAATAACCCCAAAGAAGGTCACAAACAAAATGACTGATGGACTTGAGGATCTAAAAGGAAAAACTCCACATATCGAGTAACTTCTTCAGATTAAAAGGCAAATACGCATCGGAAAATGTAAGAGAAACATGAAAAGCACTTATCAAAATGAGTGATACAAAAAATCAATATAAATATAGTAAACTCATGACTAATTCACAAATGTGGAAATACCAATAACAAATACAAACACAAAATAAATGTAAATTAAAAAAGTAATGGTGATATGTCACGTTCATAATAAATTAGAAATTTAAAAATGCTTAATTTTTGTAATGGCGTAATGAAAAATATGTACCAAACACTGCTAGTGAGAGTGTAAATTGGCACAGGCTTTCTAGAAGTTAGTTTAGAAATATATCAAGAGTCTCAAAAAAGTTTGATCCAGTATTTCTCCTTCCAACAAGATAGCCATTGGGATAAGTAAAAAACACAAAGGGGTCCCTGGGTGGCTCAGTCAATTGTGCATCCAACTCTTGATTTCAGTTCAGGTCATGATGTCATCGTTCATGAGATCAAGGCCCACATTGGGCTCTACACTGACAGTGTGAAGCCTGCTTGGGATACTCTCCCTCCTTCTCCCTCTGCCCCCCCCCCCCACTAGCATGCTCTCTCTCTCTCTCTCTCTAATAAGTAAACATTTAAAAAAACTCACAAAGAACTGTGCTTGAAAATGTTCATTACAATTTTTGTTTATTAGTAAAAATGGGGAGAAGGTAACTACTTCAAAAATGAAGAATGATCACAAGTACTGTGGTTGGTTCAACTACTGAAGTGGAATATTGACATGAAAATTCATGGGGCGCCTGAGTGGCTCAGTTGGTTGAGCATCCAACTCTTGATTTTGGCTCAGGTCATGATCAGGGAATCGTGGGATTGAGCCCTATGTCGGGCTCTGCACTGAGCGTGGAGCCTGCTTGAGATTCCCTCTCTCCTACCCCTCTCCCCTGCTTGTGCTCTTGGTCTCTCTTTCTAAATTAAAAATAATTCAGATTTAAAAAAATATCATTTAATAATATTGGAAACAGTGGTGCCGAAATGTTATAAAAAGAGGCAGGACACAGAAATGTATGTATTGATGATCCTGAACTGTCTTCAAAGAAGACAGCATAACAAAAAATACAATGTTGACATGATTATCAAAGTGTGATGGCAAATCTTAAATACTCAAACTAATTATCAGCACTTAAAAAATTCCCTAAAATGAACTTTTTACATTAATTATCAGGTAAACACAGCACGTTCCAATATAGACACTGGAAATAGTTGGATGAATGGATGCATTCTGACCGGCAGTTTAATTCTAGTCCTGGAAAGAACTTCAGGAGTCTATGTTGAGATGTAGTTTGTTTTTTTTTTTTAGTTATTTTAATTTTCTTTTGTTTTTAATTCCAGTATAATCTATGTACAATGTTATATTAGTTTCAGGTGTACAAAATAGTGATTTAATAGTTCTATACATTACTCAGGGCCCATCATAAGTGTATTCTTAATCCCCATCACCAATTTCACCCATTCCCCAACCCACCTCCCCGCTGGTAACTATCAGTTTGTTCTCTAGAGTTAAGAGTATGGTTTTTTATCTGTATCTTTTTTTTATTTGATCATTTGTGGTTTTTTCTTAAATTCCACATATGAGTGAAATCATATGGTATTTGTCTTTCTCTGACTGACTTATTTGACTTAACATTATATACCCTCTAGATCCATCCATGTTGTTGCAAATGGCAAGATCTCATTCTTTTTTATGGTTCAGTAATATTCCATGGTATGTATGTGTGTGTGTATATATATGTGTGTGTGTGTGTGTGTATGTGTTTGTAGTATATATGCATGTATATTTATATGTATACACACACTATATATATATATATATACACTTTATCCATTCATCTATCAATGGACACTTGAGTTGCATCTATATTTTGGGCATTATAAATAATGCTGCAACAAACATAGGGTGCATCTGTCTTTTCAAATTAGTGTTTTCTTATTCTTTGGGTAAATACCCAGCAGTGCAATTACTGGATCACATGGTAGTCCTATCTTTAATTTTTTGAGGAGCCTCCATACTGTTTTCCACCATGGAAGCACCAGTTTGCACTCCCATCAACAGTACACAAGGGCTCCTTTTTCTCTACATTTCTGTCAGCACCTGTTGTTTCTGGTGTTTGTGATTTTTGCCATTCTGACAGGTGTGAGGTGATATTGTGGTTTTGATTTGCCTTTCCCTAATGAGGAGTAATGTTGAGCAACTTTTTATGTGTCTGTTGGCTATCTATATGTCTTATTTGGAAAAATGTCCGTTCATGTCTTCTGCCCATTTTTAATTGGATTATTTGGGTTTTTTGGTGTTGAGGTGTATATGGTTTTTACATATTTTGGATTCTCACCACTTGTCAGATATATCTTTTGAAAATATCTTCTCCCATTTGGTAGGTTGTCTTTTAGTTTTGTTGATTGTTCTTTTCCTGTGCTGAAGCTTTTTATTTTGATGTAGTCCCACTAATTTATTTTTGCTTTTGTTTCCCTTGCCTCAAGAGGCATATCTAGAAAACATGTTGCTACAGGTGATACCAAAATATTTACTGTCTTTGCTCTTCTGGGAATTTTATGGTTTCATGTCTCACATTTAGGTCCTTAATCCATTTTGCGTTTATTTTTGTGTGTGGTGTAAGAAAGTGGTCCAGTTTCATTCTTTTGCATGTAGCGTCCAGTTTCCCTGACACCATTTGTTGAAGAGACTCTTTTTCTCCCATTGTGTATTCTTGCCTCCTTTGTCATAGATTCATTGACCATGTAGTCATGGGTTTATTTCTGGGTTCTCCATCCTGTTCTATTGATCTATGTGTCTATTTTTGTGCCAGTACCAAATTGTTTTGATTACTACAGTTTCTAGTGTATCCTGAAACCTGGGATTGTGATATCTCCAGTTTTGTTCTTTTTTTTTTTCAAGATTCGTTTGTCTATTTAGGGTCTTTTATAGTTCCATACAAATTTTAATATGATTTGCTTGAGTTCTGTGAAGAATGCTGTTATTTGTATTCTATGCTGTATTCTATGCTGTTCCTGTATTTGATAGGAATTGTAAAACTTTTGATAGTATGAACACGTTAACAACACGTGTTCTTCCAGGTTACATATTTCAAGTAATTTATCCATTTCTTCTAAGTTGTCCAATTTATCGGCATATAATTTTTCCATAATATTCTCTTATAATCCTTTTTATTTGTTTTTTTTAATTTTTTTTTATTTTTTACTTTTATTTATTTCTGAGAGTCAGAGAGAGACAGAGCACAAGTCAGGGAGGGACACGGAGAGAATGAGACACACAGTCCGAAATAGGCTTCAGGCTCTGAGCTGTCGGCACAGAGACTGATGCAGGGCTTTAACTCACAAACCAGGAGATCATGACCGGAGCTGAAGGCAGACACTTAACTGACTGAGCCACCCAGGCACCCCTAATCCTTTGTATTTCTAAGGTGTTAGTTGTTATTTTTCCTTTCTCATTTCTGATTTTGCTTATTTGATTCTGTTCTCTTTTTTTTTTTCTTTTTTGACGAATTTGGCTGAAAATTTACCAATTTTATTGATCTTTTCAAAGAAGTAGTTCCTGGTTTTATTGATCTGTTCTACTGTTTTCTATTTCATTTCTTTCTTTCTTCCTTCTACTGGTATTGGGGTTTGTTTTTTCTTTTTCTAGCTCCTTTAGGTATAAGATTAAGTTGTTTATTTGAGATTTTTCTTACTTCTTGAGGTTAAGCCTGTACTGCTATAAACTTTCCTCTTAGAACCACTTTTGCTGCGTCCCAAAGATTTTGGACTGCTGTGTTTTTATTTTCATTTGTCTCTGTGTATTTTTGATTTCCTCTTAGATTTCTTGGTTAGTCCATTCATTGTTTAGTAGGATGTTATTTAATCTCCATGTATTTGATTTCTTTCCAGATTTTTTTCTGATTTGCAGTTTCTGATTTGTAGTTTCTTAGAGTTGTGGTTAGAAAAGATGCATGGTATGACTTCAGTCTTTCTGAATTCATTGAGATTTGTTTTGTGGCCTAATATGTGATCTATTCTGGGGACTATCCCATGAGTTCTCGAATGATCTGTATTTCTGACACAGCCTTGTCTTTAGCCATAGACATTAAGAACTCAGATTAAGACAGGCCTATGCCCACTCAATTTTAAAGAGAGAAAACAAGGTGACTGTAGAAAATCTTATAGAACTAACAAAAGAATGTAAAGTCAGTTATGCAAATTATAAAGCCTACATTATATCAGTTACATTACTTTTCCAAAAAACTGAGCAAAACAGTAAAGCACATTTTCACCAACCTGGATGAACATTTGAGAATAGATCAACTTATAATGATGCTTCAGTCATGACTTTTTCATGTTTTCTCTATAAATTACTTTAAAAGATTTTATCTGTCATCTCAAAAACACCGTTGCATCACTTGTGACATAATTCCCTTAGTTTTCTCCCATAATTCAACATCATATTGATTGTTGGTGATTTCTGGTTGGTTGTTATTCATTCCTTAAGAACAGGCATTATTTGAATCCAGCGTCAAAGAAAATGTGTTCTTATTGCTTATAATAATGTTGAAGTTTTGGAAAGAATCCAACAATGGTGCTAATGGTGGAAATGTCTCCTTCTTGAAATTAAAAGCAATTTAACCTCATAATTTGGAACAATTAGCCACATTAATTAGGAAAAAAGAGTCAAGGCACAGAAATCTTCTTGGGAAAACAGGTATTTTCAATTTCTGTAATGAACTTTTCTTGTAATCACAACACAGAAGATATCTAAAATCCGTTAGATCATTGGCATATTCTTCTGCACCAAGCTTCACTCATTATTCCTACATATCTCACTTCCAATCGATTTTTCTAAGAGAAGTCCCATCTGAATAAACTGCACATGAGGTTCTCTTTTCTGGCTCATTTCTGTAGTTATACTTGTATAATGCTCATTATAGTGTTCCTAATCTGAATTACATATAATGTGCTCATAGAGCATATAATACTCTTTCAGAATGTTTCAGATGACTTATAAGACTAAACAAAATAAATAAGCAAAAAAAACCACATATGATTTAAAAGCTACATAAGAAACATCAAACTCTTGAAGTATTTCTGAATTTTAGGGAGTAGGTCAGAGTGCCTCACTTCGTCAGGTTTGTTAGTAGAGGTGCCAGTGAGGCAAAGAGCCCCCCGGCAGATATCTCTGCTGAAGCACAAAGACCTCTGTCTCTTTGCTCCTAGAGAACAGGAAGCATTTTGCCTCCAACAAATAAAAGGCTAGAATATTGCCAAGTCTCACAGCTGGAGAAGCTGGTGACCCTTCGGTTATCGGTACCAATTCCCATTCCCTACAAGCACCCGAATCTCCACATCCCCGAGGCAACAAAGGAAGGGCACTCTGTTGTCCACAGTAGAGCGTGCAGGGCCGAGCCCAGAGAGGTCCTCAGAGCTGTGCTGCTCAGTACTCGGTTGTAAGTTACCAGGTGGCATTGGCAAAATCCAGACAATATCTCCGTGACTCTGAAACATCAAAGGCACAGAGATGGTGTTTTATCATTTACATTCCATCTTCCTTCATTGGGCAGTCCCCTCCACGTAGAAAAGGAAAGCTACAAATTTTTATAAGTTGGTTACAGTTGTCCAGGTCTTTAGAAATTCATGTTCCCATGACGCTCCGATACCGACGTCCAGAATTTTGCAGAGATCGCTCTCTCACGTCCAAATCATCCACCCGTGATAACGTCTGTAGCCTCGTTAAAATGCTCACGTATTATGTTAGTAGCATTTGTATTTTAGCATTTACCAAGTCATTGTTGGAGTGGTTGCTAGCGAAACAAGCCGGTTTCCGTTGGATGGGTATTCTGTAAATTTTAATCAGTGCTACGTTCTATTGTTTGGGTGAAAATACTTATTGGCTTGATCTGGGCATACAGTTTACATGTGTGTGCGTATGAGTGCATGTATCTATGTGTCTTGTGTGTCTGTACGTGTATATATTACATGTTATATACTATATCGTGTATAATTATACAGTATATAATAATAGTACAAAATAATGTATACTATATACATATACATATTTTTTTTTTCTTCAAGGGGGACTTAAACTAGGATATGTAACATGATGACTGGACTAGACCCTTTAAAAAAGACCTCACCTGCTGCATGACGCTGGTCATTCTTTTCTTCATATCATTTGCTGTCTTCTAAAAGACTAGTCATGGGACTGAGACCCAGGATCTACAACATTATTCTGTAGTATTGTAGTTTGAGTGTATCTCGAGGTAGCCTAGGGACATGTAAACAGAAACCCATTCTCTTCCAGTCTGTCAACCGCGTCCCGATGCATCAGTGAGCGCACCCTATGAAGCCTGTCAGGGACATTCCAATGGCACGTCTGAAGGGCTCACCGCTCGTCTCCATAGATCAGAAAAACTACGTGAGCTCTCACTGTGGCTCAATATGCTGTGTGCCCGGTTACGTTGTATTTCTTGGATGCGTAAGGTACAGCACAGGAATACCTGATCTCAGCATATAAGCCCCCTAGATTCTCCAGCAGCAACTGCGGTGCGTCTTGAATTTGAATTTTAAAATGGAACTTAATGTGTGGTGCCAGGACATACTCTTTGAGGTCAAAGTGGAGAGCACCGGGGAGGGGTGCTCGGACCGATCGACTTTCCAGCGGAGTGCAGATTCCGCCCTCCCAGGCCAAAGTCAGCAGAGTTGGGAGTCATAAACAGGAGGCCTGGAACAGTCCCTCCAGGCTTAGGCAACTGAAATCTGGCAGGGAGAGTCTGACAAGCAACTGAAATAGGTCCCCAAACACCTCTGTGGAAGGGAGGAAGGATCTAACGGAGCCAGTCAAAATCAGCCCGAGGGGTTAGATAGGAAAAGCTGAAAATTGCCCCTCTTGGCACCAAAGTTAACCGACAACACATGTGAAAGGCTCAAGATGGACCACGCACCTTGCCGGGTGGCGTGCGGGAGGGCAGAGGTGGATGGGGGCCTTAGACCGTACCTTCGGAAAGCTGAAATCTAACTGATGAGTGTAATGAGGGGAAGGCAGAGGGCCACACACGTCGTCTGGGGCCCCTCTGGCACTCTGATCCTTCTGACACTTTATTTCCTCACCCCCATTAGGAGCTTTAGAGGCTTACGTTTGGGCCATGCCATTTCCAATAATAATTTGCAGACCTCGGGCCCTTATCACATTTAATAATCATTGGAGGAGGCTAAGGAAATGTTCCACATAAAAGAGAGACAGACAGACAGACATAGAGAGAAGTTGGGTAAAATTTGAGCTGTCTCAATTAAAGGAGTAACAGAACTGAGAAATATGCCCAGAGGAGCAATAACAACAAAAACCCAAGATTGAAATAATCCTGGCTGAGGAAAGAAGAGACAGGGGAACTTAAAAAAAAAGTCATCAAGGCTAACACTTTAGAAGGGTGTGGTAGAAACAGAAAGATGGACCTCAGTGGTGTGCGGGAACTCTGAGGGCCACTGGCCGAATGTTCGGAAATTTTCTGAGCTGGTGGTGAAACACAGCCATTATCCAACAAGAAAATACATGAACCTACAGGTACATAACCTTCGAGAAAAGTAATAAATATTCAAAGCTCATCACTTCCCGGTTATTTTACTACATTTCACTCTCACCTGTGCTGTTGAGGTTATGTGAGTCTCTCTTAAGCATCAGATGAAAACGCTATCTATCAGGCGAACTACTCTGCCTCTCTCCCCAAGCCCACTTCCAAGGAGAGCAAGTCAGTAATTTAAAAGCAGCCACAGTGGGAGCACAGACACCGTGGAAATCAGCAGAAGCTAAAAATACAGACAGTACAGAAAATTGTATGGACGTGAGGCCAGGTAGGCATGGCTTTGCATGAGCTTGGTTAATTATTTTGTCTAGATTTAAGAAAGTGGCTATGGAGAAAATATTAACAATGCAGATTAAACTTAAAACATGTCAAGTCCCTATCCATTACATTATGCATTGCACAAATAATTAAGGAATTATTTTTTCCAGCGTGAGAAACCTATTGTCTGATTATGCAAAAGAATGAGTACATGGAATTTTGACATACATCTTGGCTATTTTACTTTCACTGTTCTCAATAAAGTAAAAGAAAACCTCAACCAACATCCATGTGGAACCTACATGCATTTGTCCATAGCAATTATAGGCTGGCTATGGATCCAAGAGGTCAGAACAAAATCAACAAAAGCATCGTGTGATGATTAATCATACTTAACTTACATGTGTACGTATATGTCTACATTTTTTTCCTAGAGAGTTGGTTATGAAACATTTACCAGCACATCCTTGGATAGAATCCACACAATGTTTTTTAAATGTTTATTTATTTATTTTGAGAGAGGGAGAGAGTGTGTGGGGGAGGGACAGAGAGAGAGAGAGAGAGAGAGAATCCCAAGCAAGCCCAGCGCAGAGCCTGATGCAGGGCTTGATCTCACAAACCGTGAGATTGTGATCTGAGCCAAAATCAAGAGTTGGACGCCCAACCGATTGAGCCACCCAGGTGCTTCTCCGCACAATATTTCAACAGTGAAAAGCTGATGGGTGCAGATGGGGAAAGTAGTGGTAAGATTGTAGGAATAAAGCCTAAAACCATGAATGACTTTGCCTCCAAGCCGGGCGGCAGTAGTCTCCTCAATGAGCCAAATGCAGGATTTGTGTGTATTTGATGGCCAGGGTGGGATAAGAGCTGTTGGATGCTACAGCCAATGAGAAGTTAGAGGAAATGGTTGTTTTTGTTTTATTTTGATTTTTTTTCACTGTGTTTGTATACAGCAAGACTAAATTGTGACAACTAATAGACTGAGAAATATACATGTAAGCTGTATGTATGGTTTATCAACTTGCAAATGTGAAACGTGACGGAAGGATGGCTTTCTCTCTCTCCACCACATGTGCTCACTCACACTTACCTTTTGGGAGTAAACTGAAGACACAGAACACAGTGGGGGAGGTGCATAGAGAGAAGAGACACAGAATCTGAAGCAGGCTCCAGGCTCCGAGCTGTTAGCACAGAGCCCGACATGGGGTTCGAACTCACAGACCGCGAGAACGTGATCTGAGCCGAGGTTGGAGGCTTAACCAACTGAGCCACCCAGGCGCCCCAACACATGCTCTGCAGAATAGGAGTTCAGACTTTGAAGACGAAGGAATGATGTCCCAGGGTGGATCGTAGCAAGTCTTACACGGGCTTGAGCTACCATGAGCCTCTCTGAGGTGACCGCACACTCCAGAAACCAGAAGGTGTAGAACACAGACTCCCCCATCCTCCCCAGCCTCATCCACCCAAAGTTCTAGCCCTACTCTCATGCCAAACTCTGGCATGTTTTGAGCCAGGGAGGAGCAGGCAGTCCGGCTGTCATCCACTCTCAGTAACGTGTGTCTCACAATGACAAAAGGGAATTGGGGAAGAGCTAAAGAGGGGAAATTCTTATTTTCCTTGAAGACTCTTATTGAGTCAAGGATCTGGACCAAACGGCATCCACAGTTAGTCTCTTTCACATGTGCTAGTCTACAGAAACAGGGGAGCAAGATTTCCTTGCTTAAACTAACTTTAGGGGAAGTGATCCAGATCTGGTACCTAATTCATGGCATAGGCATCATACACAGCATGTTAAGACAGGAATGAGCCTTACTGGGTTCCTGGTCTGTGATGGCACTATGCACCTTGTATGTCCGTTCTGGACCCTTGTTCTTGATAAGTATCTATAGCAATGGTTGAAAGGGTTTGGGGAACTTACTAAGTCAACCAAAAGGCTATTCAGAAAGGAAATTTGAATAAAAACATTTACCCACCCACCTACCTACCTACCTATGTACCTACCTACCTACCTACCTACCTATTTATCCACCTATGTGTGGTTTGTCCATAGAGTTAAGGGATTAAATTATATATACTAGGGGGTCAGGTAGGCATGTCTTTGCATGAGCTGATTTTCCTGGGAGTTAAAGCTGCACACGAGAAGTTCATTCATGGACTCCTAGGACTGCATGCAGAGCAGAGTGGAGGGCAGGGAGAAGCAGAGGAAGAATGAAGGGGACTATATGGTTAGGTTTTCATGATTTCTTTTGTTTGACTACGCAGTGTCTGAGACACGCGTCCGTCATTCAACAATAAATGTTTACTGAACTTTATAGTATTCTAGACACCCTTCTAGGCACTTTGGAGACATGAAAGAACTACTCTTAGGGAGCTTACACTCCAGGAACATGACATTTGATACATGTCATGAGAAGGAGGAAGATGGGAGTAGGGAGGAAGGAATTATATTACAGTTACGAAAGGTAAGATCTCCATCATAATCTGTGCTTCATCTCATTTTTGGATTGTTAATCTAATTATGATTTGTGTGTGTGTGTGTGTGTGTGTGTGTGTGTGGTGGCCTATATTTCTGTGGCCTTCTGATGGAGGATCCTGGGTTTCTCTGTTTCCTCTACCACCTGACTCCTGGGGAGAAAGAGGGCTGATATAGACGGATCAATGGGCAGGACATTTATTGGACCATTGGGAGAGGGCTCTGGTCTACGTTTCCAGGTTTTACTTCTTTGGGCATTCTCTCTCTCCTCTTTACCTGAGGCTACTGCCAAAGTAGACCTTGGGAGCATCTTACTTGAAGCTTAGGTGTCCCCCACACTGCAAAGGCTGAATTAGCTCTGATGCATTTTGTCTTGACTCGGGTTACCTTGCACTCAGTTAGTCTGTCTATAAAACCCTTAATACACTGAAGATTTAGCCAAATGGGTTTTTTTGAGGAATGGGTGTGTGCTTAAGGAGAAGAAACTTAAATTCCTCAGCCCAGTTTTACAGTTTTAAGCCACTGAGACATGTCACCAGACAGAAAAAAATGTGAGCTCACCAGTTCACAGGAGTGAGCATTGCTTGATTCCCCAACATTCGTTTCTTCTCTTTGCCATTGTGTAGCAGACAGATAGTGTGACTGGTCTGAGCAGACTACATGAATTGTCTAAGCCAGTCAAGGTAATGCCCTGACAAAGTGACTGGTTCGGGAAATAAACCTTGGGCAGTCTTTGACTAGTTTCAAGGTGGCCCAGTCCATGAAATGTTCAGGAGTATAGCTGGGGATTGTGGGGCTCCTGTGGTTTCTCCATGTCAGCCAATGTGATACATGGATAAAGCCGAAATTTACAGGTGGAAAGTACTGAGAGGTACGTGGAGAAGGGAGCTAGAACCTTGATAAAAAATGTGCCTGGGGTAACTGCGTGACTCAGTTGGTTGAGCATTCAACTCTTGATTTTGTCTCAGGTCATTATCCCGGGGTCATGGGATTGAGCCTTGCATTGGACTCCACATTGAGCATGGAGCCTATTTAGGATTCTCTCTCTCTCTCTCTCTCTCTCTCTCTCTCTCCCTCCCCCATTTGCACTGTCTTTCTCTCTAAAATAAGAAATTAAAAAAAAAACATGTCTGATGCCCATCCAATCTCCAGACTTGTCAGTTGCATAAGCCAATAAACTCCCCATAATATTTGAGCTAGTTTACACATTGTTTTTCTCTTACGACCTGAACCACCTTAACTGCCACTCAGCAAGATGGGACATGGAGGTTTGGGAAGTGCGTCAGTAACTCAGCACTGTAAGGAAGAGTAAATATTTGCCTAGCCTCGTCCTCTGTGCTTTTTCCTCCTCCCAGGACCCTTCCAGCTTTCGTCCACCTCTCAGTCACTTCACCAGAGCAGATGTGAGTAATGTTCTCTACTCCTAACATTCCTCTCCTTTTGTTATTTCTTGCCCAACGCTGCACGGTCCCCATACATATTGTCCAAATAATCACTCAACTTCCCTTTGGAGTAGGAGGGAACAAAATAAGAGGCAATATGTAAGGAGGATTAGCCAGATGTATTTTTTGATAATGAACAGAAACATCTGAGCAGTTCAAATCCAGCCCTTTCCTGTTAAAGACACTGGCTGATGGTGTATATTAGTTTTATTTTTCTGACATGTGTTTTTAATAATCATGATTATGATTATGATCATGATTATGATTATTTCATGACGATATGAAAGCCCCCCAAAGTTGATACTGAACAGAAAAATGCTAATACTGACCAGGATTTTTTTCCCCTAAAGCCAGAGAGTGCATTCTTGGGGTGACCTTGGGTCAATCCCCATCGTCAAAATTTTGCTGTTCTGAGCACTTCTCTTCTGGGGACATTTCCTTTAGTGAATACAGAATTATTCACTTAAAAAAAAAGCCTTCCTAAGCCTTTACTCAGAATTGCAACCACAATGGTGAAGAAATGTTTTTGCTTTTATTTGGGACATTGCTTTGCTTTTCTCACTGTTTGCTGTACCTTATTAAATTGCTCAGTATCCACTTCCCTATTTTATTATTCATTTCACACACGAAGCATTTTGTCAGCTGCTAGACAGCTTGAAAATGTGGCCATGTTAAGACAGATGGTTTGATTACTGAGGGAGTTGAAGCTGAGGGCTTTCAAAAAAGCAGATTACAGCAAAGCCTTGTTCTTGACGTTGTATCAGAATTGGTGAACTTTGGCACCTTTTTTTCCAAACCCTTTCTACTATGTGTCTTTACCTCTGGGCACATTCCAAGCCCCACATTGTGACCCATCACTCCAACTGTGGCTTACTCTTTCAGTCTAGGTATTTGTGACTTGGCCTGTCCTCTTATCTACTCTACCAGTATTGCGGGGGCGGGGGGGGGGGGCAGCCTGGCACGCACTGGAAACCACCTTTCGTGTTGCATTCTGACCTCAACCTTTCACCTATGTTTATCATAAGCCAAACTTTTATGCTAAAGCAATAACTTTAGATCAACTTAACTACTTATAAATTGTGGATTCTTTTTATGTACTTAATGCATGTTCAATACAGAGAATGTCAATAAGGGAAAAAAGTTACCCCAAATCACACATTCCAAAGATAACTACTGCTAATGTTTCATGCATGTAGTTCCAGATTTCTTTGCAAACAACTCTTATATCAATCATATACCACATATCATATATATATATCATATATATGTATATACCATACATATATGATATATATATGATGGAGGGATATGGTATACAATGTATATCATATGTGATATACATATATACCATATATCTCCACCATATATGATATATATATGATTTATGCATAATAAATACAATGGATAGGTATGTTCAAAATAAATATATGGACAGATATGTTTATATACTTTAAATAGATATATATCTTATATATATCTATATATATACTTTATATATAGATGGATAGATACTCCAAAATAATATATAGTGATACTTGTATAGATACTTTATATAGATATATGTTCCAAAATAATATATAAGTGATCATACTATGCACATAGGTTTATAAACTACTTTTTCATTTGCTACAAATGGGTTGGATTTTCTCTTTAGTAAATATGCATGCACTTTATCATTATTCATGATTATAGAAGTCAGTTAATTAATATGCTACAATTTACTTATCTGTAATCAATGGACATTTTATATGACCCCTAGCTTTTTCTTATTATAAACCCTGCTGAGATGAATATGTTAGGGCTTCATTGTCTGGGATACATTATTAGAAGTGCATTTTCAATATAAAAAGATATGGATTCTTTTTAGAGCTTCTGATATGTATCCATGTTTCATTCAAAAAATGTACAGGTGTATACTTCTAGTAGTAAGTAGATGAGTCAGCTAAAGCTTTGACTAAACTCGAGAGTTATCACTCAAAGTGTTGGGATACATCATAAAAATTATTGTTTTGTTACCTGTCAATTACTCTTCTAACTGATCGATAGTGGTCAGTACCATTATTCTGACCATTGCCTTGGACAGAAAATAGAATTGTTGACATTATCAAGAACTTGAATTCTTAATGACATAACACAAATAAATGAAATGACATCAATCAGTACCAAATGACGGTGGACTTAAAAGAAATTAGACAGAGAATTCGTCATATAGTTTAGAGTAAAAACCCTTTTAGCAAAACCTGAAAATAATATTAACTTCATATAATTTTTATATCAAAGATACAGCATTTATATGAAATATATACAGATAAGTTTCAAACATAAGTCTTACCCTAAATTTCCTCTTTGGTTGCAGGCCTACATTTCTCTGTATTTTGATCTATTTTGATCTACACAATCACACAGGCTAGCACCTCCAACATCCAACTTCTGATTCGTCCCAGTTTTGTTATTTCTGCATGAGGACTATCAAATGTCCTGTTTTCCAAGATCTGAACTGATCTGGAAATCTCCTGTTTTCCCAATCTGAACTGTCCTTAATGCATCAAAGTCACTGTCAATTCTATTTATTATGCCAGCTTTTCTATTTCCACAAAATGAAATCTGGGCCTCCTGTGCTTCTCTGAACACTGGACCACTGCTGGTCTCCTTGCCACCTGTGGTTTTTCCCATTTCTCATTCGCTTGCTATTTTATGACCAATGAATATTTCTAAGTTGTGACTGACTCAGCTACTCCACTGCCCATATCGAATGTTATAAATGGCCCCTGACTGCTTACTGGATTGAACCCAAGTACCGTAACCTGGCATTGCACGCCTGCATACTTTTATCCAGTTCAGCTGCGCACTGACACTGTTGTCCCCTCCCCACCCCTTCTTTGAAAACATTCTTCAGGCCAGCCGAATGGGAGTATTATCGCGCTTTCCATGTAGCCTACATTTTTCCTCTTCTAAAGATTTGTTCATATTATTCCTTGTCCTGGATACTTCCCCTGCCCGTCTCCTAGTCCTGTGTCTTCAGTGTCTACTCCAACTTTTGTATTTCTTTAGCACTTCAGTTCAAAAGAGACAGAAGCCTTCTGCTGGTGAATTTCCACGGCAGGTTTGTTTAGTCCTCTGGGCATCAATACTGGGTTTCTTATCTTATCTTTGTGGCTAGTCTGTTGAGTTGCTTGTGAGCAGGGGCTATGACTGGTTCTTTTTGAATCTCCTGCAGTTATCCAACTTTAAGTAGAACATCTGTTCTACAGCAGCTGTTGGGTACCATGAAGAGATGGGGGGGGGGCCCTGGGTGGCTCAGTTGGATGAGTGTCTGACTCTTGATTTCAGCTCAGGTCATGATCCCATGGTCTTGGGCTCGAGCCCTGCATCAGGCTCTGTGCTGAGCATGGAACTTGCTTGGGATTCTCTCTCTCTCTCTCTCTCTCTCTCTGCCCCTCTCCCTTGCTCAGGCTCTCAATCTCTCTAAGATAGAAAATAACAAATTAAAACAAACAACAAAAAAAGAGATAGGAAAGGATGGGTATGGAGTTCACTGGGCTAGTACATACTAAAGCATACCTTAATATTATACAAAGATTTAAAAAGTGATGTTTCTTCACAGTTGATTAAACTAAAGTCACATTAGATACTCCAAGCTATGTGATACATTGCACACTTAGAAATCCCTTAATCTGGAAGTAATGATGGATTTCCCACAAACTATGTTAACTCTGCAATGGAAACTTTTTGTTCTACGTGACTGTTTTTTTTTTTTTTTTCCAAAAGCCAGTATCATAAGAAGGCTTTACTTGATTATCTCCTACAGTGATTGACAAAGCTGTTCAAAAATTGTCCTTCTCCCCAAGTAGCTAGCATGAATCACTGTAGTTGAGCTTTGATTTTTCCAAAAAAAAAAGAGAGAGAGAGAGAGAGAGAGAGAGAGAGAGAAAACTCTCTTTTTAATTTAATTATTTTTTATCCAAGTATTTCTTATCAATCTGCATCTTGCATTTTATAATTGGCAAGCCCCAAATTGGATAGGCCTAGGAGGAAAACTGATCAAGCTTCTCCTCAACGCACAAGAGGAAAAGAGAGATAAGACAGCTAAAGCAGTGTTGGCTGTTTTTTCTTTGCTTTTTTTTTTTTTTTAGTTTCCATATTTTTTCCCTCTAATTTTAAAGCTTCATAATGAGTATTTTGCTGGTAATTTCAATCCCTACCAATTAGTAAAGTTGGATTTATGCATTTTTTTTAATATTGTGAATTGAGTAAGAATCCTTTGTCTTGCATTCCTTGGCTTTGTGCCTGTGATATAATCTTAATATCGATACTAAGGGCCACCACTCAGGGGCTGAAAATTCTCCAGTGGTTCCTGTTGTCCCTAAGATATAACCCATGCCTGACCTGTTATTGGCAAGCCACAATGTGTCTTTCCATCCTGACGTCTAGATAAAAGAATCCAGGCATGCAGTGCCCGGCTATAACATTTGGTTCAATTCACTAAGCACTGGGAATAATTTACCACATTTGATATGGGGAGGAGTGGGGTGTGACTTGGGAAGATGAATTAGGCATGAAGTCGTAAGTATGAGTCCTCCTTTAGAAGGAGACAGCCACATTAATACCTTCTCTCCTTGGATTCTTTTGTTCCTCTTTTCTGGAATGCTGATTCCAGAACTCTAAATCTTACTCATCCTTCAAGGTCCGTCCGGCTGTTTATCACTGTCATGTGTTATCACTTAATGGCTTTTTAATGCATGTTATTCCCTTCTTCAATTAGGTTATAAAGTTCTTGAGACAGAAAATTATACTGCACACATCTTTGGAGCCAACTAACAATTTTACATAACAATGTATTTACTATAGACATGGTATCAGTATTTGGCAAATATTGATAATGCATCGGGAAGTTCAGCTTGGGAAAGATGGTTGTTTGGTTGCCTCTGGCTCCCTCTAGTGATGTCCAGAATATAACCAGGAGCTGCGCATTCTCGGTTCATCCCATCGGTTGTTGTTTCACAGCTATCAGATGTGACTCAGAGAACAAATTCAGCTAGCAGCAAGAGATGAAAATCATAATTATTATAGCCTAAGTATATCAGTCTCTGATTGTATGCCAAGAGCTGTTAAAGTTGTTTTACAAACGCCCTCATTTAACTTGCATAAACACCATGTGGGGTAGTTTTTAATATTCTCCATTTTACAGATGAGGAGACTGAGGCACAGTGATGTCAAGTAACTTGCCTAAGGTCACACAGGAAGATCTTCCAGCATTTTATTTTTTTTTTCCAGCTTCATTGAGATAACATTGACTTACAGCATTGTGTAAGTTTCAGGTGTGCGATGGGAGAATTTGATGTATGCATATATTGTGAAATGATGACCACAAGGTTAACACACACATCACCTCACGTAGTTACAACTTGTGTGTGTATGGGTTGAGATCTTGTAAGACTTAAGTCTCTCAGCAACTTTCAAATACACAATACAGTATTGTTAACTGTAGTCACATCGTAGAGTACTTTGCATCCTCAAAATTTATCCATCTTGTATCTGGAAATTTGTACCCTTTGACCACCTTCATTCATTTCCACCGCCCCTGATAAACATCAATCTACTCCCTATTTCTTTAAATTCAATGTTTATTTATTTATTTTGAGAGAGAGAATGAAAGTATGAGGAGGGGAGGAGCAGAGAGAGGGAGAGAGAGAACCCCAAGCAGGCTCTGCATTGTCAGCACAGAACCCAATGCCGGGCTTGAACCCACAAACCATGAGATCATGGCCTGAGCCGAAATCAAGACTCAGATGATTAACCAACTGAGCCATCCAGGATCCTCTCTACTTCCTATTTCTAAGAGTTGATTTTGCAGATTGCACAGATAAGTGAGACTACACAGTTTTTGTCTTTCTTTATCTGATGCATTTCATTTAGCATAACGCTCTCAAGGTTCATCTTTGTTGTCACTTGTCACAAATAGTGGGATTTCTTCATTTTTCAAGGCCAATAATATTCCACTCTATGTAGTGCATTTTTTTTTCCTGTCTATTCATTCATTAGTAGACATTTAGGTGGTTTCCATGTCTTGGCTATTGTACCCTTATTTTAGCCTCGGTGGTTTGGAAGATGTGGATGGATATGTTGAGACTCTTGAATAATTTGGTTATTTGGCTAATGTGCTTTATTCCCAAATCTTATTACATGTTTTAATTAAGAATATTTGCTTCTGACAAATACATGTGCATAACAGGCAATACTTAGTTTATCCTGAAGAGAATGGAACAATTATATATGCAATAGAAAAAGGCAGGAAAAGTATTGTTCAAATGGCAAATATATTGCCAAAAGCGATAACTGTTTTAGAATAAGCCTTATTTGGCAATGCTTTGCATATAAATAGGCTTGATTTAGAAATGAATTATTACCCTTCAAAAATGGTCTCCTCCTTTTAAATGTTCAAGATTTCAATTAATGGCCCATTTGTTAGAAGAACTTGCTTATAATGGATAATATTTTAATACCCAAATAATAACAAGATTGAAATGCCTGCTTTTCATTTGCAATTAAACGATTTGCATATTAATAGCTCATGTACTTTCTCATTTGTTAATATCACAAGTAAAATTGAATTAAGATTGAAATAGCATCCTTTAGAGTGGAAAAAGAGAAAATCATGTCAATATTGGTATTGATCTCATAGCCTAAAGGGAGAGACTCTTACTGATGAACAATGAATAAAATGCATGAATGAAAAAATGAAAGTATCTTTTACGTTCTATGTTACTTTCTTGTAGGGCCATAAATGATGTAGGTAACCCTATATGAATAATGGTAGATTTTCTATATATATCTATATAGATAAATATATACATATGTACATGTACATATGCGTATATATGTGTGTGTTTTATATATGCATACATACGTACCTTGGGATTGTACATCGTCCCTAGCTAGACATCACCAAGAGTCAATAGTTTTGGAAAAACATAACAAAATTTACAATAAATGGGTGTCTTGCTCTTTTTTTTCCGCATGAGATTACATTATTATTCAAAAGAGGCATCTGTTTCCCATTAACGTTGAGGGGAGAGATCTATCTTAGGAAGTAGGATTTAAGCTGAATTGTAGGCCAGAAGAATCAGCCATCACACGCTGCTGCTTCCCGTGCATTTGTAGTCATGCTAATTAACAGGAGGGAATCCTTCCTCTCTCTCTCTTTCTCTGTATCTCTCTCTGTCTCTCCCCCCCTTCCTCTTTTGCGAAACAAATGAAATAATGGAAAAGTTTTTCACTGAACTCTAAACAGGCCATATATGCATGCCATGTTCAGAGCACGAATGTGTGTATGTGATACGAGAGAGACAGAGACAGAGACAGGACAGAGTCAGAGTAAGGCCTTGGAAGTAAGCCGCCACCTTAGCAGTCACAGCAAGCATTCCATCTACCACACCCGCCTGTGCGCACACACACACACACACACACACACACAAAGTTAGGCCCTTCAGCTTCTCTGTGGTCTCATAAAAGCGACCTTAGGAATTACCCAGGTGCTTGGAAATGCAATAAAAAAAAATAAATGATTTCTCATTAAAATAAAAAAAAAAGTGGAATTTGAAGAGCCAAAGGAGAGGTGTCCGAGGGGATAATGGCCTGTGGTAGCCAAAAGATATAGAGAAAGGGAAATCGCTGTCAAGTGTCCAGAGCCCGGAAGCCTAAGCAGACAAAACTAAATTTGCAGACTGTCTGTGTCAGTCATAGCTGGGTGACCCTGGAAAAATTACTTAGGCTTTCTGGACCTCCTTTTTCTCAGTGCAAATGAATATTCATCTCAAATTGAGGAGTAAGCTGAATCAGATCTTCTCTTTGAAAAGACTTTGAGAATGCCCAGACACCCCCTTACACGCCCCCCACCCCCGGTATGGTTGTATATTCTCCACTCATGTCTGTTTCCTTTTCTGGTTTCTTTCAGCTTACCTTGGAAAGACGCCCCCTGTCCCTTACCTGCTTAAAATACCTGCACACAGCCATGTTAGTTCACATAATGGAAGGCCTGCTTACCTTGAACGAAATAAGAGAAGCAGATAAGGAGCCTCGCTTCTGCCTGGACTGAGAAATTAATGGCTTGTTCGTTGGCAATTTGGCCCCTGAGCCAGATGGGAGTCAAATACACCGACCTTGGCATCCCTTACTAAGATGCTTAATTCTCTTTTTTGTAAAGAATGAAAATCAAAGTCCAGTGATTGTTCCTATTTTCTTCTGGCCCTGGATTAGAAAGTATCTTTGTATGTGTGTCCACCTTCTCTTTTCGTTTTCCTTTCATTTTTTTTCACCTCTCCCCTTCCTCCCACAAAGAAGAAGAGAAAAGAATTTGATTGTAGAAAATGTCAACTGCGTTGTACATTTTAAGCCAAGAACACATAACCTAACTGGAGGTAAAAAAGTAATTTTGAGAAAATGAGACCTCTCATATGGCCACCTTGTTTATGAAGTTTAAGTCTTTTTTTTTTAAAGTTTACTAATTTTTGAAAGAGTGAACACAAGTGGGGGAAGGGCAGAGAGAGACACACACACACACACACACAGAATCTGAAGCAGGCTCCAGGCTCTGAGCTGTCAGCACAGCTCGAACCCACGAACTGTGGGGTTCGAACCCACGAACTGTGAGATCATGACCCCGACCGAAGTCGTATGCTTAATCAACTGAACCACCCAAATGCCCCATGAAGCTGAGGTCTTGAGGTGGTCTGCCACAGATGAAGTTTGAAAGAAAGCACTGGATGTTCTCTGAACCACAATACTAAGTAGAGGTCAAGAGGAGGGAAAGCTGGGCTCCACAGAAGGCCCATTAGATATTCCCCCAGGAAAAGTGTTGCTATGGCCTCCTAACGATATCCTGTTGAAACCAGGGGCTCACAAAATGCAGAGTGACGAAAGAGAGCTTATTTCCCATTCTTGCTTCATTAGATTTCAGGTTTGGCAGTGAAGGGCTAGAAAATGGAGCCAGATGGGCTAGGAAAGCAGTTGAAAGCGTAAAAGAGGCCTCAAGGAGACGTCAGATATTGCAGAGTGAGAAATTACCCATGCAGGCAAATGGAAACAAAAATGATGCCATTGACGCTATGGAACAGGGACGTAACAAAGCTTGACATGCCACACTACACGAGAAGTGTTCCATCCTGTGCTCTGTAGATCGTGTTTGTGACACATTCCCTTGGATGAGGGCCACTGACAAGTGTTGTCTTTAGAAATTGCCTTCAGTAGTCCGGGAGTGGGAAGCAAAGTCTCCAATTGAGTTGTAGGAGAGAGAAAAATAATTATGCTTGACCAAGTGCCAGATGTCTGCCAAGCTATGCTAAATAGTTCTCGGTCTTTCCATTTTGCTCAATTCTCAACAACGGTTTGATACTTTTGAAGCTGTTATCCCCTTCTTGCAGATGAAGAGGCTGAGCCCTGAGGCTGTTAAATAATGTGCCCAAGTGAACACGGCTGGTAAGTGAAGGAGGTGAGGTTTTACCCCAAATCTGGCTGAGGGGCATGCTTCTTCCTTCCCGGCATAGCAAGCTGCACCAGGGAGGAGAGAAATAACTCATGTATCTGGAATGGGAGATGATTTGTCTTTTCTTTTTTTTTTTTTAAATTTTTTACAACGTTTATTTATTTTGGGGAGACAGAGAGACAGAGGGTGAGCAGGGGAGGGGCAGAGAGAGAGAGAGGCACAGAATCCGAAGCAGGCTCCAGGCTCCTGGCTGTCAGCACAGAGCCTGACAAGGGGCTCGAACCCATGAAACGCAGGATCATGACCTGGGCTGAAAGTTGGGTGCTTAACTGACTGAGCCACCCAGGCGCCCCCGAGAGATGACTCTTCTAATCCAGTGTTTCCAAAAAGTACTCTGTGGAACGCTAATTTTAAGATTTACTTACTCAAAAGTTTGTTTGTTGTTGTTACGTAAATGTGTGTATTTTTATATCCCATGGCGCCTTCTCAGAGCTTCAAATGCATATTAGCTCACTTACATCTCTGGCAATTCCTATACGAAAAGAAACGAAACTGTTGAACTCCATTTAACTGAGCTTCAAACTTTTCTTCTGACCAAAGAGTTAGTTTCTGATGAAATCAGTACTCTACCCAATATTTTTAAAGAAACACCATTCCAAAGATCAACAAGACAGTCTTGATCTTTCTTCTATTTGACTGTTTCCACTGCAGTGGGGGAACAAGCTCATGTTTGAAAGCTCACGTCGAGTAGGAGTTGGACTCCATTCGTGGAGAATTTCAGGGCGCCTGAGACCCACGGATACAGAACATGTTTTATTGCAAGCTCTGATACACAGAGTTCAGTTTCTACCACTTCCACTTTCCGGATAGGCAACTTTGGAAAATGTATCACCTCTCTGAGCCCTGGCTTCCTTATTCAATAGGAATACCAAAGCCCACTTAACAAGATGCTTGTAACAGATAAAATGATAATAACTCACATGGAATGCTCTGGAAATCAGGAAGACCCACATCGCTATTTTAACCCTGCCATCCCTTTAAATAATTTCATTATTTCTTCATATGTCTTTTCTTTAAAATTTTTTTTTAAGTTTATTTATTTATTTTTGAGAGAGAGAAGTAGAGAGACAGCATGCACACAAACAAGCAGGGGAGGAGCAGAGCGAGAGAATCCCAAGCAAGCTCCACACCGTCAGCACAGAGCCTGACACCGGGCCCCCTCTCAGGAACAGTGAGATCATGACCTGAGCCAAAAATCAAGAGTCCTGAGGCACCTGGGTGGCTCAGTCGGTCAAGCAACTGACTTCGCCTCAGGTCATGATCTCACGGGTCCGTGAGTTCGAGCCCCGTGTCAGGCTCTGTGCTGACGGCTCGGAGCCTGGAGCCTGTTTCAGATTCTGTGTCTCCCTCTCTCTGACCCTCCCCCGTTCGTGCCCTGTCTCTCTCTGTCTCAAAAATATATTAGTGTTAAAATTTTTTTTTTTTAAAAATCAAGAGTCCTGAAGTTCAACCAACTGAGCCACCCAGGCATCCTTCTGTGTCTTTTCTTTTGATAGTGTAAAATGAACTGTTAGAGGGAAACAGGAATGCCCTGAGGTTTCAGGATCACAGGGGAGTGACCAGTTAGGAAGGAAGGAAGCCAGCCCCAGCCTCTGTGGCCTCTTACTGTTGGGTCAGAAGGACAGAAACACATTTCTTTAATAGGGTGCAGAGTATTTACCTAGAACCAAGTCTTGCCATCAGGTGTAACGCTTAATTCTAGGAATTGTCACTAAAACTCAGAATGACATTCTCGTTATTACTATTACCAGTTTTGTTCATAAAATTCCAGACAACACGTAGATTGTATCATGTGAAACAGCTGTCATAGGTCAAAACTAAGCAGAAATCAGCAATTGTCTCGAGTGCCACCTAAAACATGTCTGACTAGCCTCCAAAGGACAAGTCTAAGTGCCCTCGTGCAACACACTTCCGGAGAAAGTGGGGAAAAAATACAACCTATCATATTGAAAATGTATAAGTTTTTTCCCTCCGTAAAATTTTGATGATGTACTTGAGACCATATAGTGAACTGAACCTTTATCGGAGAAAGTGCCTAACC
This sequence comes from Panthera leo, assembly GCF_018350215.1. Taxonomy (NCBI): domain Eukaryota; kingdom Metazoa; phylum Chordata; class Mammalia; order Carnivora; family Felidae; genus Panthera; species Panthera leo. The sequence goes on along the minus strand of NC_056684.1, from coordinate 12,676,091 downwards.
GTCTCACAAAAAGGGAGACCTAACTTGAATTTCTGCTCAAATGTAAGGTTGATAAGGACATTTGTTTTTTGTTTTTTGTTTTTTTACCCATCGCCCATTATTTAAGCCATCGTCCAAAATTGCTTCTGCCCAGTTACAGGCGCTCGGTAAATATTTGTTCACGACGTTGTCAAGTGAATAGACAATTATAATACCAGCATGGGCATTACAGGGATTTGTGTTCATGAAGTTCAAAGCTCCTCACATGTTTGATATTGCCCATACCGAACCCTGTAATGCAAGACGTAAAGTGCCACTTTACCTACTGCTAACTGTATAGGGGAAAGGTTGTTTAATCTTCTTGTGTATGACTCCCATGCTTCAAGTGGAAATCAAAACAAAATTTAACTCATTTTCTGTGATTTTCGCACCTAGTACACAGTGGAAATGAAAATCTAATTCCATCTACAAAATTATATTTCAGATACTTCTTTAACCCCAATAACCAAATTGGAACCTCATTTTAGCCCCTTATACGATGCTCTTTAAACTCTGACAACGAAAGACAACATCTTGGAGTCCTGCTATGACTCACTCATCGTGAGGTTATGTTTAGTAATGTGAGTAATGTGATAAAAGCAGGAATTGGTCAAATATTTGCTCCTGCCCAGGTACTGGGGCTCGGCAATGTGATCCAACACCTCATGTTGAGAGAATTACTTTGAGTTCATGAAACAGTGAGAGAAAGGGGGCAGACAGGTCTTGGATGGCAGGCTAAGGAGATAGGACGTTAATTGTCAGAGCGGTGGGAGAAGACCCCAAGAGAACTCCGTGAGGGTCAAGGGGGTGGGTGTTGAGTGGTAAGGTTTGCATTTTAGGAAAATCTCTCTGCAGGGCAGAGAAATCCGGAAGAGGGTGGAGACTGGGAAGTCCTATTTAGGTGGCTATTTCTATAATCCAAATGGGAGAAAAAAGGGAAAGGGGCTAATACAGGAAGGAAGCCAGGAGGTGATCCTACTCCAGGATGAGAAATTGGAGGCAGAGGGAGGCTGAAAGAATGCCATACGTGGAACATGTTCTAGAGATGACCAGAACACTATCTTCTATCCCATTAGCTCTTGTGCCATTTGACCTCACTCCTACCCACCCAGTAACTCTGACATCCAGAAGCCGATTCTAACTCCCCTCCCCTGACTCTTGGCTGACCTCTTTGTAAGAAGGGAATACAGTAGCAAGGCCTCCAAGGCTAGATCAGCTTCTGGAAGGGTTGCATGGACTCTCCAGAACCTTGCCACCAAGAAGCCCAAGGCACATATGAAGTGTTCCAGTTGAAAATTTCAGCTGGGTTTGGTCTCCACATCATCCCAGTCCCATGTGAGTAGGGAAGTCTCTAGATGATTCTAGCCCTTAGCCCTTTGCATGATCCAAGCCATTCTCACATCTTAGAGCTGAGGCCCCAGATGCTGGCCTACCCCGCTGTACTCTCCTTAAATTCCTGACTCACTTGCAAATTGTAATTGATCCTTTCTGTTCCCGGAGGGCCATGGTGAGAAGTCAGAAACAAACGGAAAATGGAACCAATGGGAAGGAAATCACTGACCCCGGAGTTTGTTTTGCTGTGAGAAAGACCATTGACATGTTAACAATCATCTCAAAGTTGATGGTATGCCACCTGGAGAGTCATCAGAGAAACAGTCTATCATGCAAAGGGCCAGAAGACACCTCATGACTATCATCCTACATAGAAGAACCCAAACCAGTAGGTCTGAATAAATAATCAGGAACTTGGGGCAAGAGCCAAGAGTCCCAGAGAGCAAATAGAACCTACATTTTTAAAAAGTTATTTATTTATTATTATTTTAATTTTTAATTTTTTTAAAAATTTATTTTAGAAAGAAAGCGCACAAGTGGGGGAGAGGGGTAGAGAGATAGAATCTCAAGCGGGCACCACGTTCAGCTTGAAACCCAATGTGGGGCTCGACCCCATGACGCTGGAATCATGACCTGAGCCATAATCAAGTGTCTGTCATTCAACTGACTGAACCACCCAGGTGCCCCAGAATCTACATTTTTTTTTTTTTGTGGGAGAGAGGGAGGGAAAGCGTGTGTGTGGAGGGGTGGAGACAGAGGTGGGGAAGAGAGACAATCCGAAGCAGGTCCCACGCTGTGAGCATGGAGCCCGACACAGGCTCGATCTCACAAACTGTGAGATGGTGACCTGAGCCTAAATCAAGAATCAGATGCTTAACTGACCGAGCCACCCAGGCGCCCCCAGAATCTACATTTTTAAATAGATGGCGGGTAAATTTAATGTTTTTAGCTGGGAATCTCATTATGTTTATTATGTGGTCAATTCAGGAGATCACATTGGATAGTTAGGTTTATAGATGGCATGAGATGGCAGAGTATTGCTAGAAGCAACTACATTTTATTTTATTTTTCAACGTTTTTTATTTATTTTTGGGACAGAGAGAGACAGAGCATGAACGGGGGAGGGGCAGAGAGAGAGGGAGACACAGAATCGGAAGCAGGCTCCAGGCTCTGAGCCATCAGCCCAGAGCCCGACGCGGGGCTCGAACTCACGGACCGCGAGATCGTGACCTGGCTGAAGTCGGACGCTTAACCGACTGCGCCACCCAGGCGCCCCGCAACTACATTTTAAAGACTCATAGGTCCTGTCACACTGTCAGGGGCTGCGCTGTGCTCGTTATTTGGTCAGTCTGTATCCCTGGCGGAGTTGTGAGCCCCTTGAAAAGAGGGTTATGTCGTTGATCTGAGCACTCCTAGTACCCAGCTCGGTGCTTTGAGTATTCAATGTATGTCTACTGATTTTGGTCCACCTGCATGTATTATGTGTGTAAAAGTCCTGTAGGAACAGCATGAGCCAATGCAGCCATTCAATACAATGAGTCTCCGAACTTGATTTCCAACCCAAGTTATCACTGGAATAAAATGTTGCTCACCACCAAGCACTCACCTCTGACCACGGGCTTCCCTTAGGGGATTCACTCACACAATGGGGAAAAGTTATCTTAATCAATCGACTCTCATCCTGCCAGTTGAACGTCCTTGCACACTTTCCACCTCTCTGCATACTGTGGTTCACGTCTCTAGAATGGAGATGACTATCTACTCAAGGTTTTGATGGAGCATGAAGTGAATCAAAGACCGGAAGCACTTTGTAGTGTTGGCATTGACGAGGAACTTGACATGAGTTAGTTGCATCCCCTATGCTTCCTCCTCCCCTCCTTCCAGCTTCCGTCACTTCTGGACTGGCCTGAAAAGCCATAACTGAAGAGAGATATGAATTATTAATGCAGCTACTCCTTCATCACTTACTTAACCCCAGCGCGAGTTCTTAGTAGACATTCCCTCTCAGCCTTTCTCCAGCTGGAGAAGCTCCACCCCTAGTTCCCAGGTAAGAGGGGACAGAGGTCATTTGCCCCAGGCCACACAGCTGGGAGGGACTGACCTAAAACAGAACCCAGGAAGTGGTTTTGCAGGGGCCCAAAAACGGATGGGTAGGTTTTCAAAAATTCTGTGAGTTAATGTTCGTTGGACAGAGCCATTAGCAAAATTGCGTGATAATAAGCTTAGAATTAAATAAGTCATCTTAAAAACAAAGATAAAAATACCAAAAACTCATTACTTTCTAATTATTTTTCTACAGTATGCTGTCATCAATGCCAGGAGTCGGCAAAACACTACCCGCTGGCTAAGTCTATCCCATCACCTATTTTTGTAGATAAAATTTTATTGGAACACAACCATACCCATTTGTTTTATTTATAGCTGTTTTCTAACTAAAATGACAGAGTTGAATAGTTGCAACATAGATCATAGGGCCTGCAGGGCCTCAAGTATTTACAATCTGGCCCTGACCAACGCCTGACTTACCTCTTGGGGTTATTTATGTGCATTTTATCTTAGGTTGGAAACACTACACAATGGCGTGCTACTGAACAGAACTTCCCAATTCTGCATCCGGCAATATCACATTGGTAGTTTGAAAGTGGCCATGGTGGGGGTATTTCCATCATGAGAACTGGCAAACACCGCAGATCAGAATTTCTTTTTTGTTTATCGTCTGCTTTGGGACAGCCAATTGTTGAGCATGAACCAGTATATCACTTAACCCTGGTGTCTCAAACCTGATTCTTCAGTAGAGTCAGGGTTCCATCAGAGAAGAATAACTATGATTGATGATAGATAGATAGATAGATAGATAGATAAATAGATGATAGATAATATAATAGATATAGTAGATAATAGGTGATAGATAATAGATAGATAGATATAATAGATGATAGATAATATAATAGATATAGTAGATAATAGGTGATAGATAGATAATAGACAATGATAGATAGATAGATAGATAGATAGATAGACAGATCATCTTTGCAAGACTGTTGTACAAATGTTTCCCATTTGATTGATTTAAACTTGGGCATCTGGAAAAACCTTCCAAACCAAGCAAGTAAATATTATTACAGGATGTAAGCTAGCCTTTTGTAACACTGTTGTCTTTCTGTTTGATACGGGAACTTCAAATTCACAGAACAGGCAGTTGGGAAGGGAAGGTGAACGTAAAGCTGAGGGGAACAGAGGCAAATTCGAACTCACAGGCACAAGCTGGAGCTTCTGAGGATGGGCTAAATCCTGGGTCAGTTCTTGTTGCCTATGACCTTGGCGTGGGTGTCCCGCGGAAGCTGGGTCCTTCATCACGGAACGGAGCACACACACCTGTCCCAGCGGTCAGAGACTCCTGCTGGTGACCGTAGCTCAGTGAATGCTATTGCTGCTGCTGATGACAATGACAGCGTCACCTCACGGCCCAATGTCTGGCTCCAGAGCCTCCT